>NC_134091.1:129150207-130391207 GCF_000715075.1 Nicotiana tabacum
TTAGTTGACCTAGATTCCACAAGGCTGAGATAGAACCATAAACAAATTATTTTGGTAATATTTTCCACGTACTAGCACAGTGAAATGACAAAGATCTGCTTACCCTTGGAAGGAATGTAGGATTTACAGGTAGTATAGCAGTTTTTGATGGTAGGACCTTGAGTGGGGAGAAACCTAATATTGTCCCACAAAGACTAAGCGCAGCTCTTGCAGAATCTGTTCGGAGATGATTCCATATGACATTGTTAGTTTCGAATGTTCAGCAATCTTAAGAACTTCAAGTCAAAATATACTACTTACATTCATCAGCGAACTCCACAAAAGCAAAGCGAAGACGGGAGTGGGGATCACCGCAAACTCGACAGTCAACGACCTGCTAATAAGCACAACCAAGATGGAAACAAATACTGTTACACTCTTTAATAGAGTAACACATCAAGTTTTCTCTGAAAGTAGTTAATGAAGTCAGTCTACTTCTGGAAACATTCTAATTAAGTCATCACACACGGCACAGAACTTAGCAGATTAAGATGACAAACAGGAACATAAACAATTAAACATCATGATCATTTCATGCAACCTTTGCCCACACTTTACAGCCCAACACAAACATATTAAATATATGCCCTTCCACACCTATCAAACTTCTGACAGATTTTCAGCCCAAATTGTGAATTGTTGAAATAAGTGCAGGGAAATGTCAATTCTCAGTAAAGGCACCTTGAACGGATGAAGCATGACGTTTAGAGCCAACTGGGTGAAGCATTTTTAAGGAAAAAATGCTACGCCCACTAGAAATCAAGTATCATACAGAGGGGCGGAGCTAGCCTTTAACTAGCGGGTTCGGCACAACCCGGTAGATTTAGCTCAGACCTTGTATTTGTATTAAAAAATTCACATATGTATAAATAATTCATCAAGAACCCAAAAAGCTATCTTTTCTAGAATCTAGAACCCATAAACTAAAAATCTTAGCTCCGCTTCTAATCATACATGTCCCACATCATAGACCAAGCTACCGACAGACTCTTGTGTCTGCTTATGGAAGTTAGGAGACAACAAGAACCTACAACCAGAGTTTCCTCTATCGGAACAATAGGGGGCTTATTTGAAAGGTCTAAGTCTTGGCATATATAAATCCATGTACTAAACACTGATAAGCATGAGGAATGAGGGCAAGTGACGCATACTTCTTATTTGCGTGCAAGTTGCCAGTCTCTCCGTCCCAATTTATATGGCGGTGTTTGACTTTGCATGGAGTTTAAGAAAGAAAGGAAGACTTTTGAAACTTGTGGTCTAAAACAAATCACACAAATATGAGATTGTAAAACAATTCATTAAGGGCAAAATAGGAATTATAAGTATAAATTATTTCTAAATAAAGAAAGATGACATTCTTCTTGGGACCGACTAAAAAGGAAAGAGTGCCACATAAACTAGGGCGGAGGGGGTATTTGCTAAATGGAGACTGTATATTTGCCGGAGAATGAGGGACATATTTTTTTCGGTGAAATACAAAAATACCTAAAACTAATAAGGGGGTGGGAGCAGTTAGAGTAGTTATTTACGACAGTCATGTATGTAGTCCAAGCTAGCACGAACTAGTGCATCTTTATCCCAAATGAACGGAAAAGGAAGGGAATTACTTGTTTCTTGGTTTCTTAAGTTATTAAAAGAAGCATACACACAAGAACTCAAATATCTAAAATGATGATTCAGACCAATGTTCAGAAGGGCATAGTGACTTACTTGTCCATAGGCACTAAATAGCGCAGCAAGCTGCTCCTCCGTGACCTATATTTGATAAGGTACAAGGCAAACATAAATTTTAATACAAAAAATCATACAAAATCCAATAGCCATCCATCCTTACATACATTAATATCAATGTCAGAAACATAGACTGTTCGCCTAATGCTATCTTCTCTTTGAGCTCTAAAAGATCTACTGTTCATTCTTCTTCTGCCCTGGTTAAAGTTGTTCCCCCTCTGTAAAAAAAGAAAGTGAAAGACAAGATCACATATTAAGTTACACGAAGCTGTAGTAAGTTGAAAAAAGTCAAGGAGGTATAATATATAACCGGTTCTCCACTAGTAGCACCGTCGCCACTGGGCTATTATGCACTTTCTCATTTAAGAGGTACGCAAAATTAAAATGATCGGACCAAACATTTATTCCGCGTATATGAAATGACAAATTAACCGCTAATGTCTCTTCCACATAGGGAAAGAGTTCTGTTTAGCATCACTAAACGACCAACATAATGAAATGCAACAACTAGCACGCGCACGGCGCATGGCGCACGTGCACGTTCAGATTGAAATGACAAATTCCACGTCGTTCAATGCAATGATCCGGCGGTACTCATCCATTTAAACCAGCTAAGGACCAGCAATTAAACTGACAAACCAAAGTAATTAAATCCCGTTCAATTAACTTAATATCAATTTTCTTTTTTTAACAAATGGAATGTCCAAAATGACCTATTAATAGACCAACAATCATCAATTCATTCTTGACAGTTTTAAACCTTTACACGTTCCACGTTTCCCTTATAGTTGTGAAACCCCGGTTTCTACATTCTGTTCAATTAGCAGCCCTTGATAAATGAAAAAATGCCAAAAAGCATAAGGATCATCGCAACAACTTAATCTGGAAACTGATTATTTAACGCTCACAGAATGAATTGTTCCCCAAAATATATGAAATATCCAAAAAAAAAAAAAAAAAAAAAAAGCTTACCAAGTAAATGTGGAGATTTCTCAAACAAGTATAAAAATAACAGTTAAGCTAAATCTCCTTCAATTCCAACTATTACGCCCACACATTAATGTGTACACACAGATAAATCTTAAAAGATAAAATCTTTACTAGAAACCTATGTTGCGCAGACTCTCCAAATATGATGCTGCACCCATATCGGATCCTCCAAAAATGCACTACTTTTGAAGGATTCGACACACACCCGGCCACATTTTCAGAGAATCCGCGCAATATAGCTAGAAACCACAGATTATGACAAAAATCGACATGGATCAAAAAAAGAAGTTAAAACAGACTAAACCAGTATGGCAATTCCAATTTTGCTAAGTGAAATACTCCAACTAATAATTGCTCAGTCATGAATAGGACTTTAAAAGTTAAAACAGACCAAAACAATAAAATTAATCAATGAAAAATAACAAGAATTAGAAAAATTGAAGATATACCCTTTGGTTATTTCTGAAACCATCACCTCCCAGAGACTTGTGAGCTGTAACAAAATTATTGAAAAACATCTGATCACGATTATTATATGAAGAAGGAACAAATTCCTTAGCCTGTGGATTCAACTTGAGTTTATTCAACATATGAACAATATTCTGCATTTCATATTCTGATTTTGAATTTGTGATTAAATCAGAGTCCTTAATCACTGCTATCTCATCAGACCCTTGTGTACCAGTAGCCATTGAAACAAAACCCAAAAAAAAAACTCAAAACTTTAACAAGAAAAACGAACAAAAATTAAGAATTCTTGATTTTTCTGCAAAAATCTAATCTTTATATGATTCAATATAGGGAATTTGTTATTTTAGAGCAAAATGCGTGTTATTGAAACAGACCCATTTGGGGAAAATAAATGTGAGAAATAGAAGAAAAGTTGGGTGATGAATGAGAAATTGAAGAGAAGAGAATAAGCTTAAAATGGGTTTTGGTGGCGTGGTTTATTAGAAAAACAACAAGTGGCTTTGGGCTTTGGCCTTTTGCGACTCTTTATTTTGTTTTGTTTTCTGTGTTTGGAAAAGAGGAGAACAGTGCGTGCGTTTTTAGTCGCGTATTGTGTTACGCATACCGAGGTATATTGTAGGGAATTTTGTGTTTATCTAAAAGTTTATTTGATTTTTAAATACAATATTTATTTTGATTGTTATTTAAATTTTATTATATTATATTATTAAAATCGTTGTTATGTAACGATGAAAAGTGTCATTTTGTGGAACGATCGATTTGGTGTGGTCGCATCGTTATCTTATTTTTTTGTCTCATCTCGCCCTTCCTTATTATTAAATAATTTTATTTTATTTTTTATCCTACCTTTTATATAATAATTTTACCTAGTACCTTACTTTTTCTTTATAATATTGTAAGTTTATTTTTCGTATTATGTTAGTGCATGATATCATGAAACGACGGCAAACAATACAATCTATTCAAATATTATATATATATATATATATATATATATATTAAAACAATAACAATACAATACAATACATTATTATATGATACATTATGAATTGATACATAACAACCATCCAAACAAGCTGTAAGATTGATATACGAGAAGGGGATCCGTGGAGCACGATAAAGTTATGTTCATTTGACCTATGGGTCACGCGTTCGAGCTGTGGAAGCAGAAGCGAAGCTACACTCTTGTAAAAAAATTACATTGTATATAGAGGTAAAATATTAGGTTTTAAAGATATATAATATTAACATATATTGAATACCATTTGTCGGAGAATTTTTTTATTTCTTTCAAGTTTTAACAACCTTGGAGAAAATTCTTGTTCACTAATGTTTGTATTAGTGTAGATGTCGATCATTCCCCGTTCCGTGCGTGACTACGAAATACTTTGTGTACTGGGATGCCCTTAAAATTGATATATGCATCAAATTCATAAGTGCATCTGTGCATAGACATGTATTTTAACTTAAACTTTATTGCTCAATTATAATTAATATTTAATGTATATTTCTATTTATAATTATCATTTTTTCATGAAAAATAACATAATGCGTGATTTTACAAATAAAGATCCAGCAACAAACAGTCTTTCTCATTTTACGCAATAGAAGTTAATGTTATGGAGGTGGGTGTAAGTTGAAGGCAATTAAGAAAAAGGATGGAATAGGTTTGGTTTTACCCGTATAAAAGATTCAAGATTTAAGTTTGATGGTTTCAACCTTAAAATTAGCACTTAACTTATTGTACTTTTAAAATTATTGGTTTAGAACTTAATATTTATTAAAAATTATTGATAGTAATGGTGCCTTTGAGTATTCTCTATATTTTTCAAAATAATACATTAATACATCTTTTATATATATATTCAATATATGTCTAAATTAAAACTTAATTTTGTTCTTAATTATTGACACCCTATGGGGCACAGAGTTGGTTAAAATTTAAAATCCGTTTAACTTACAACTCTTTTGGTTATAAAGTTGGTCAGGATGACAGCGATAGCCATTTATTTTACAACTCAAATAAATGGTTTTAAAATAGTTGCGCAAGTAAAGGATGCAAACTATAATTGGTAAACTCAACCCAAAAAAACTAACTCGAGATATAAGAATTCCTAAAATCATGTAAGGTTCAATTTCTCTTCGCACAACCGATGTGGGACTCAACACTGGAAAGGAGAGTTAGACATTTAGGCACATTTCGGGGTGGCAATGAATTAGTTGTTTTTGGTCCAAGTACGACGCAAATTTAGAGGGACTTTTAACACTAAAAAGGCAGTCCGGTGCACGAAGCATCCCGTGTTCATACAGGGTCCGGGAAAGGACCGTACCTTAGAGGTGCGATGTAGGCAGCATCAATGGCTGATTCCACGACTCGATGGGCTTTTACCACTATATGACAAAAAAGATAGATTGCTACTGGCAGTACTGATTAGAGCATTTTCAAAAGAAGTTCTGCTATATGATGATATATGAAAGAAATAATGTACAATGGAGGCATCTTAGGCCAGTTATCAGAAATATGGAGTATCAGTTTACCATTACAGGGAATAAATAGCTTAACATCATCAAAATATATATGTAAACTCATTACACAGAAATGAGTGTTCCAGTGAAAGATAAGTAAGCTATTGAAAACATGCGAAACAATTTGACACCTAAGGGTTTATTTTTTATAACCTTGGCGCGGGAAGAGCAGCTTGTGGAGCATCCCAATCAGCCACAATGTGGTTACGAGTGATTTCCTTCAGTGAGCGGCAACCGCTCAATGCCATAGTTAGCTCAAACTCATCGCGCAACATTTGCAACACTTTTTTGATTCCAGCTTCTCCTTCAGCAGCCAATGAGAAAACTACTGGCCTTCCAATCTGTGAAGACCGCCACAGAATGTCACTCGCTAAATGCATTAAGACGAGAAGGAAACATCGAATAATATGCCACTGTTTACTTCGCCAATAATGAACTCATTTCCATTAACCTATGGAACTCATTATATGGCCCTCTTGCAAGATTGTCACTAGTAGAAGTGTACATCTACTGAAAATGCTTAACTAAAGCGTCACAACCCAAGCCCATGACACGTATTGTCTGCTTTGGCCCAACAGACCTCACGGATTTTTCTTGTGGGCTATGACATCATCAAACTTATGTTGTGTCTTATAAAATTCTTCATTTTCCTCTCTTATTCCGATGTTGGGTTCGCCTAATGTGACATGTGCACCCTTTCTTCAGAACCTTGTCAGCATCGAAGCCAGTCAGTCCTGCTTGACACACCCTCGTTGGCCCGCTCTCCTTTATGGGGCGTCACATAAAATTCCCGTGGGTATGTCACTGTTGACGGTATGTCATAATCTTGCACCACAATGGTACAGTTTATTATCATCCCAAAGATAAGGAGCTTCACACTCTTTTAGAATGGTCCTAAAGATGGAAGTTTTTAAGTTTAAAGGGATAACTATGTGTGGCAGTGATTGATGACCAATAAAAATTTTAAGTTATATGTTGTACTTACAAACACCCCTGATGCACCAAGTGCCAAAGCTTTAAAGACATCTGTTCCACGCCGGACACCTCCATCCAGGAACACGGGGATTCGGCCTTGTGCAGCTTTCACAACCTAAATATTCACATGAAAACCGATGCGTGTAAAGAAGAGTATACAAGCTTTCAAACCAATACAAATTCCAGAGGACAGACAGAGAAACCAAAACAACAAAACAATAAACAGTAAGCTAGAGACAACTTGGATACCTCTTCAAGAGCCATGATAGTGGCGGGGACATAGTCGAGTTGGCGAGCACCATGGTTCGACACAATAATACCAGCTGCTCCAGCCTGAACTGCAATCCTAGCTGCAGGTCCAAGGTAAAAAAAAGTGTTTCACCAATAATGCACGAGTATTGAATCGAATAACAGATGAGAAATTATTAGTGTTATGATGTTACCATCCTCTGCAGTAAGTACACCCTTTACCAGGATTGGCAATGAAGTAATTGTTTGGAGCCATTGTACATCCTGTCCATATTCAGAGAGAATTTTTTATATCTGATACTACAAAAGAGTAATATGGTATATGTAGGTTTAGATGTTAAGGATGTTACTGTACCTTCCAACTCAAAGAGCGATCAATTTGACCAGCGACATATGAAGCTAATCCAGAGTCATTAGCCTGCAACCAGAAGTTTGTTAAGATGACAGATGAAAAGCTTAGAAAATTGCTTACAACAATGGATTAAAATGAACTCCACTTTCCACTCACTTCGTCCATCTTGCCAAGGTCCAATCCTTCAAAGTTTTTCAAAGTCAAAAATGGTGGCAAAGTAAATCTGCACACCGGTGGACAGAGTATTAGCTCATGCAGTTTAGATCCTCTAGCTGACAAGATAGGTATTACAATTACACAATCGGAATATGCACCTGTTCTTAATATCAGCTTCTCGGCGTCCCAACCTTGGCGTATCAACTGTAAGAGCTATAGCCTTGAAACCTGCCCTTTCAGCTCTTCTCACTAGCTGAGCAACAACATTTCTGTCCTTATAGACCTGAATATTTGGCACATTATATATACATTTGGGGAGGTAATGCGTCTATAACTATGATATACTTATAACTGCAAGTTCATGCTTACATAGAGCTGGAAAAAACGGATGCCAGGTCCTGTTGAAGCAACCTCCTCGACACTAGAAGTTGCCCAAGATGACAATGTCTGTGACACAAATTTGTGATCATCAACAAAGTGAAATTAACAATACGACAAGTTAGAGTAACTTTCTTTTTTTCTTCTTCCACTGAACAAGTTAATTATTGTTCTAATGCTTAATTACTCTCCCTCCTCTGGTATGGTAACAACAGAAGTTTTTTAATAGAAGCAAATACTTTAATGAATCCAATCTATTCAACTTCATAATCGATTGTTGTTAGTATAAAATCCTACTTGATAGACCACAACAGACTAACCATAATTGTTCCTGCTGCTGATGCTGCTCTTGCTGTAGCATACTCGCCTACATATAAACAACCAAGAGCATCAGATATAAAAACTTTAGTAGTTCTTTTTTCAAGATTTAGAATCACGTAAGATTAAAGCCTTAAAAAAGATTTTGAATATTATGCTAATGGTATTATCCATGCTCATAAACATAGACAAAATGATTAAACCAAACATGATCCGCAATTTTTCTCAAGCCGATAGACTGCACAGCCATTCAAAAATATACAGCATTCTAAATGCAATAACATACATATCAAATATCTGATTCCTATTTGCAGTCTTACATGAAATAGCACATTAGTTTAGTCACTAGACATTCTAAATTCATTGAGCTTATGTATGTTACCATGAAAAACTTCCAAACTTTTGCTCGAAAGAACTCAAATCGCAACATTACTTAAGGATTAGATACAATATAAAGAGACTTGTCGGAGTCAAGGTATACCTTCAGGATGAGCCATTTTCTGCATGGCTGTGGGT
The DNA here is from genome assembly GCF_000715075.1 of Nicotiana tabacum. Taxonomy (NCBI): domain Eukaryota; kingdom Viridiplantae; phylum Streptophyta; class Magnoliopsida; order Solanales; family Solanaceae; genus Nicotiana; species Nicotiana tabacum. The sequence continues at coordinate 129,158,909 of NC_134091.1, forward strand.
GCAATCATGATAGGCATCGAAATCTTGAAGCCGAGCACTGTTGTGCTTAAGTCAATCTTGCTAACATCAATAAGAATACGGGGCCTAAACCTGCATAAACAGAGAAAGAATAGCTCGTGAATAAACAGATATGTCGAAAAAGGACGATAGCCAAAACTCATCCTAAATGATCTCTTGGGGTTAATACGTTGAACGTTATCCACTATATAAGTAAAATCGCAAAACTATTTTGTCACGCTAAAGTAATTGAACTTTATCCATTATATCAGTAAAGTCACTAAACTTTACCTAGTATAAAATTCAGTTAGTTTGTGATTTTATTATTATGGTGGCGGAGCTAGGATTTTCACTGAGGGGGGTCAAAATATAAAGAAGTATATCCACGAAGAAGCCAAGCCGTGTCAATATGTAGTATATATACATAAGAAAAAATTTATCTAGCTACACAGTGTAATTTTTCGACGAAGGGGTGTCGACACCCCTTGAATACATGTGACTCCGCCACTGATGGTGGGTAAAGTTCACCGACTTTAATGTGACAAAAAATTACTAACTTATTAACTTTACTATTATAGTGGACAAAGTTCTGAAATTAGTTATGATATCTTGTTTAGCCAATTTAGGTCACAGATGGCTAAAAGCAGCTTACAAAATTCTTGAAAAGGCATTTCTGTTCTCAGCCAAAGTCCATTGGTCTTCTGCTCCAGATGCATAGTAGTCAAACACCATTTTTGGTAACTTTTGCTTGGCGATTTCTTCGTACTCCATGACATTGGTAATCTCCCCCATCTTATACTTGTTTTATGCTCCCCTTCCAATAATCTTGAGGTAAAACAGAACATGACATTAATCAGATCCCAGATATGAATTATTTCAAGAAATATAATCTGTCTTTCAAGTGTCAACTCAACAAACACATTAATAGGCTTTACTGTTCCATAAACTCTAAATGATATCTAGTAGGAAATTGAATAAGAGAAAATAACATACCACTTGAATAAGAGAAAACAAGAATAAAGATAAATGATATCTAGTAGGAAATTGGGTTTGTGAGGTACTTTCTATCTATCTTGAACAAAAAGATCAAGGTACTGAACCATAGGTGGATGTATGGAACCTACTTTACTAGCTCAACTAATCAGACGCAGAGCATAAATTAAATATAATACATGTGAAAAGCTACTAAATTTCACCAAATATTAAATTCAATCATATGAACTTTAAGAGATTGAACTCGTCAAGTTTAAATTCTAAATATCTGTATTGAATTTCTTATTCTTTTGCTGACCAACAAGTTTTAAATATGCATGCCCCACTGAGGGGAGTAACAGAACAACGGTAAAGTTATTTCCATGTAACCTATAAGTCACGAGTTCAAGCCGAGGAATCAGTGATGCTTGCATCAGGCATGCGGCCTATATCACACCCCTTATGGTGCGGCTCTTCCCAGACCCTGCGTAAACGTGAAATGCTTCGTGCACCAGATTGCCCTACGCTGAACCAACAAGTTTCAAACATGCATGCAGTATATATAACTCAGAGCTACAAGCTAGTAACAGAGCAGCCCGATGTACTAAGCTCCCGTTATGCGTGAGTCGGGGGAAAGAAAAAGTTTGAAAGATAGTAGAAGCAGACCTTGGACTCCAAAGCAATGGAGAAGAGTGATACTAGCTGAGGGAATAGTTGATAAAAGATGGAGAAAAAACCAAGAATAGACTGAAAAAGTTGATGGGAAGAAACCAGTTAAATAAGAATTAGGAAGAAGACAGAGAGTGGGCGATAAAAGAAGATAAGAGTTCACAAATTGAGGATGAGTATTTGGATGTGAGCATTTAAAACCACATTTTAAACCACATCCGATTAGAAAATAGATGAGTGGCTCTCTAGCACTTGCCTCTTTTTGTGTTTTCAACAGTTTATCATCTCTTCAATAATTTTCCAAAATGTTAGATCTTTAATCTAATTAAGACATCTTTGAACTTTGAATATTTGTAGTTTATAGTGATACTCTTTGGCTTTTTGTCATAAAATTCTATGCCACGTAATTTGCACACTAGTAGGATTAATATTAGTCTTGTACTTGCTTACTCATAGATTTTTATTACTAACTGTTACGTTACTCCTTCGTTTTCCTTGCTTTTTTCGCTTTCTTATTATCTTGTTGTCGTTAGTGTCTATTATTTTTTATTTATCTTTGAGCCGAAGATTTATCGGAAACAACTATTCTACCTTCTTAAGGTAGGGGCAAGATTTACGTACCTATACTACCCTTTTCAGACCGAGTGATATAATTACATTGGGTATTAGTACTTCAGTGATAAGAAAAAAGTTGGTGTTAACAAGTGAGGATTAAGAGTCGCTTATTCTAGTTAAAGAAGACTGCTGAAAGGTTATTAAGCATGTGATTTAGTCGTCGATGAGGTGAAATGAAATTTTTTAAATTTCGATAGACACAAAACATCCTAACTAATTTCCTTTTATTTGTCTAAGCCTTTATTGACATAGTTACATAATACTACGTCATCATGTATAGAAGGGGTAATAATGCATAAGTTTCGTATTCATCCGAACCAAATAACTCGTTGGTTTAAATCTTGTACATATATGTGTTAAAAAATTCACGACTAAATAAGTACAAATAATAGATTTATAATCTAGTAAATTGAATGGGTGATATAATTACGAACTCGTACCTATAATATTCAAATTTGGAATGCACCTCTAAAAATTGTATAGTTGCGAGCAAATTGGCATGAACGCCTAAATAAGGGCGGATCCAATACAATGTTATATGGTTCAATTGAATTCATAACTTTCAACATAGAGCATAAATTTATATGTAAAAATAAAATAAAATTACAACAAATAACAGATATGATCCTATAACTTTAAAAGTACAATGAGTTTAATAATAAAAATCTTAAATATTAAACTCATAATATTTAAATCTTAAATTCGCTTCTGCCCTAACCAGTAACAGAGCCACATTCAATCAAGGGGTGTCCTTCGTCGAAAAATTATAGTGTATTAGTAGATAACTTTTTTTGTTTTATGTAGATTTATTATACGTTGACTCCCCTTACATGTTCGTATATCTAATTTTTATATTTTGATACCCCAAGATAAATTAAGTAGGTGATTTGTCAAACTCCTCGGCATGGGTGCCGCTTCAGTACAGTTGGCCACATCTATATATCACGTGAACAAGAATTAATGATGTTTATATTTCAGGTTTGAGCTTGATGAATTCATCTTTAAAAATTGAGAAAATGGTCAAATATACCTCTACTTTGATATGTTGTTGACATCTATCCAGTTATATTATCGGGACATATTTATCCTTACTGTTAATCAAATTTTTTAAAAATATCCTCCACCTAATAGAAAGCCACCAAATTAAAAAATTATATTTTTTTAAAATCCATTAATAACTTGTTAAACCCCTTTTATTTACTGCACTTTTTCCTTACATATTAGTCATCTTCTTCATAGTCACTTGTTGAACTCAAGAAGTGAAAGACATAAAAATACCAACAATCATATATTTATTTATACATTGAGTCTCAATTCTTTTAATATCCTTGTCGTATGTTATATTCTATCTTTTCCAAAAAAAAAATTCTTCTAGCTTCTCTTTGTTTTTTCCCACCATGTCGAACTGTACTAAGTATTCATCATGATTTTCTTTCCATCATGACTTGAATGTTTATAGCATCTTATTAGGTTGGCAGTTTTGAAGTCTTAAGGCAGCTACCGAAATATTTCTTCCTCCAACAATGCAAACCTAATTAATAAGATGGATGATATTAAAAGAATATAATATAATAAACATACAATAAGGATGTTAGAAAAGGTAGAATATAATAAACATACAATAAGGATATTAAAAGAATTGAGACTCAATGTATAAATGAATATATGGTTGTCGGTATTTTTTATGTCTTTCAATTTTTGAGTTCAACAAGTGACTACGAAGGAAATGACTAATATGTAAGGAAGAAGTGCAGTAAATAAAAGGGGTTTAACGAGTTATTAATGAGTTTTTTAAAAAAAGGTATTTTTTTTTTAATTTGGTGGTTTTCCGTTAGGTGGAGGAATTTTTAAAAACTTTGGCTAACGGTAAGGGTAGATATGTCCCGATAGTATAACAGAGGGTAGATGTAAACAATATACTATAGTAGAAGGGTATATTTGACTATTTTCCCTTAAAAGTTTTAGCACCGTACCTATCTTTGATATTATAAATTTTTAAATTTAATATTTGTTAAAATTTTATAATTTCTCAAACATATATTTATATTTCGTGTCAAAAATAACGGATTTAATTGGATATGTAACCAAAAGCTACATTAGCCACTCTTAAATTGAGCTCACAGTACGCAAGTTGGTTAGGCAGTTGAGAAAAACATGTCATGCCTCTTCAGTGGGAGAGAGTAGAGACATCAAACATGTGTTTTATTTAAAGAATTCATCTCTTTTAAATTGGCACCCTTACCAATACAATTTGTCTTTGAATTATATATATATATAGAGAGAGAGATGAAAATATTCTGTTTAAAAAATATATAATTTTATGGTATACTATCTTATGGTGCTCTCCTGAAAAATATTCAATTGAGATGCCTTGTCAGTCGTCATATATAATGTTTGTTTTCGTACTTCGTACGTAGCTTTCGAAACAACTAGTACAATATATCCATCTATTAGGACAATAAAACTTGGCCATTTATAGGAGCAATGACATCAACCAATTTTAAAGTATTAGGGAGTAGTAACTTATTCTGAGTAATGAAGTTTGTTTCACCTTTCATATATAGTTGTTTCGAAAGAAAAAAAAGGATATTTTTATTTGGTCTTTACATAATTAATGAATTCAACACGTGTTTTATATGTATATCTATCATGGTTAAGTACAGAGGCTCGACTAGTATAATAAGTACGAGTTTACATGAATTTAATGGCTTTTGTTAAAAAATCACAAAATATTTATAACCCGCTCCATTAGAATTCGCTCCGGTAGATGTCAGTACATGTTTGGATAACTGTCACGATCCAAAATTTCACCATAGGAGTCGTGATTACACCTAGTCTTAGAGACTAGGTAAATCGATTTTCATTGTATTTTTGAAGCCATTTTTTTTGAATTAAATAAATAATCAAAACTAACAGCGAAAATAATTACAATATACAACCTCCCAAGACTGATAGTACTGAGTCACAAACTCTAACTGAATAAATGGAATAATCACGAGGACCGAATATACAATATTGTTTGATTACAAATTTACAGTACAATGAAATGAAAAGACTCCAAGGGACTGCGACGACCAAGCAGTTCTACCTTGAATCCTTACGATCCCGCTTTAACTCTACTCAAGTCCGTTATCTTCAATACCCGGCTCTGCACAAAATGTGCAGAAGTGTAGAGTGAGCACACCACAACGGTGCCCAGTAAGTATCAAGACTAACCTCAATGGAGTAGAGACGGGGTACAGTCAAGACACTCACTAGTCTAATAACCTGTGCAATATGATATACAAAATAATAGGAAACAATTAATAATAAGGCAGGATAAAACAACCAGTGATATGCACAACAGACAACAAGAATACTATTAATACCACTCAACAACTAATAAACACAATTACACCCAATTAAATCAAGCCCTTCAAATAAATGTCTTTCACATAGTTCTTCCGGATAACTCTCTCTTTCAAATTTAATTTTTTCAATAAATCTTTTCAAATACAATTTTCTCAAATAAATATCTTTCGAAATACAATTCGTTTATGTAATACTTTCTAAGTAAAAATCCTTCCAAATAAATATTTTGAATATAATTTTTTCAATTAAAAAGTCACCATGTGGCACCTCATTTCAAAATCATCAAAATACGGGTCTCAACCAATTTTCATATTTTCACGGCACCTCGTGCCCATAATTAAATCATCATATTTGCCCGGCACCTCGTGCCCTCATTTCATATCACAACTGCACGGACAATTCACGTGCCAATATCCCCATTTCATCTCACAATTCACGGCACCTCGTGCCCATATTTTATTTTTATAAACCGCCTGGCAATAGCCACAGGCTCCCAATTTCAACCTAAATCAGATTATTATCAATTTACTAACAACAAGACAAATTGCACAAGGTATAAAAATAAACACAAGAAAATCACAACATCACATGTAAATTTTCAACACCACAACCCCATATCATCACATATCGTCCCTGATAATAGCCACCCTTATCGCTCCTATAGCCACACTTATCGCTCCGCCCAGACAATATCAATAGCCACCCTTATCGCTCCGCCCAGACAATATCAATAGCCAGCAAACACAACAGTGACATGCCACCCTTATAACTATATAATATCAACGGTGAAATGCCACCTTTATTTTCCCAAAATAACAACTCACACAACACAACATTTTACACGGGAAGTTATCACAACAACATAACAATAATCAATTCGTATCTCAATTTGCCCAATGGCCACAACCAAATTTCAAAGCTACAACCAAGTCAATAAATTTCACAACAAATAGTCAAATGCTCCACACAATGTGTACAACACCCATAAACAATCAATAGAGATAGAAATTACTCAACATAAAACAAAGTCTTCATAAAAGATCAAATTTTCAATATTCACGAAAATTTATTTGCAGAGGGGAAAATCCAAAATGAAATTAAGTTCCAATAATTATCAAACAGCAAATTCACAAAATTTTATAATAATCAAATAACAACCGCATCACATTGTCATATAACAACAGAGTCAACAATAAGGATTTAGGCACGACAAGTAGATGATTAAATACATTTCAACAGTTATCCGGAATGACGTCAAATTTTGCAGGCAAGTCCCAAATAACATAACGGAGATGTTCCAACTCTCGGAATCGCATTCCGACCCCGATATCAAAAAGTCCACTTCCGGTCCAATTCTCCAAAAATTCGATTTTCGCCATTTCAAGCCTAAATTGGCTACAGACCTCAGATTCACAGTCCGGACACGCTCCTAAGTCCAAAATCACCCAACGGAGCTAACGGAACCGATGAAACTCCATTCCGGAGTCGTCTTCATACAGTTCCGACTACGGTCAAAATTCTAAGATTTAAGCTTCCGTTTTAGGGACTAAATGTCCCAAATCACTCCGAATCATCCGTAAATCAAACTCAACCACGCACACGGGTCATAATACATATTGCTAGGCTGCTCGAAACCTTAAGTCATTGAACGGGGCGTAAATTCTTAAAACGACAAGTTAGGTCGTTACAATAACCAACACGTGTCCTTGTTAATTTTTAAAGGATGAGATTTATTTATTTTTATTAATTCTCTATTATTATGTTTAGAATTCTTGTAATGGTAAGATTAATTTCTTAAATAGAGGAAAGCTAAGATCTCTGCAAATGATACCCACTAGCTACTATGTATCTATTAAGTTGCTTTTTTTCCCTGTGATCGGGTGAGTATTTTTATTTATTTAGCAAGTAAATATTGTTATTACTTATTTTTGAGTTTTCATACTAATGCTCAATATGTATCTTTATATATATTAATATATTTACTTATATATATGTATCTTTATATATATATATACTACAAAGTACGAAGTGTTAATCATTTATTTATTTATTTAGAAAGTAAATATTGTTATTACTTATTTTTGAGTTTTCATACTAATGTTCAATATATATATATGAAGATACATATATACTACAAAGTACGAAGTGTTAATCATATCTTTGTTATTAACGTATATGAGATATCTCAAGTAATTTCTGTGTCATAAAACTATTGGGTGTGCGAACAAAGTCTTACGTTCAAACAACAACAACAACAACAACAACCCAGTATAATTTCACTAGTGGGGTCTGGGGAGGGTAGTGTGTACGCAGACCTTACCCCTACCCTGGGGTAGAGAAGCTGTTTCCGATAGACCATCGGCTCCCTCCCTCTAAGAATTTCCCACCTTACTCTTGGGGGTGATTCGAACTCACAACCTCTTGGTTGGAAGTGGAGGGTACTAACCACTAGAGCAACCCACTCTTGTCGAACAAAGTCCTACATTGATAGTTGAAAAGATTAGGAGCCTACATATAAGGTGTAGGGATCTCTTAATGGTGTGAGGCTTTTTGGGGAAAACCGTACGGGCTTGGTCCAAAACGGATAATATCACACTATATTAAAGTTATCATTTGACCGTTTTAGTCCAACAACTAGTATCAGAGCCCAGATTCAGCGGGACGAGTATAGCGATGGCAGAGTGATGATGTGAGACTCGGTTTTGAGACGCGCACACAAAAAGAAGCTAGTTGCGAGTTTCGGTTACCATAAATACTTTAACAATGTGGGTGGCATACAGTGAATCTCGGAAATTGGCATGTGGATCGTGGGCGTGGCAATGGTCACATGGAACTTAATTCAAGGGGGAGACCTATGAATCGTGGTAATGAGCCATGTGAAACTTAGTTCGAGGGGGAGACCCGTGAATTGTGGTAGTGAGCCATGTGAAACTTAGTTCGAGGGGGAGATTGTTGGGTGTACGAACAAAGTCCCACATTGATAGCTGAATAGATTGGAAGCCTATATATAAGGTGTAGGGATCTTTTAATGGTGTGATACCTTTTGAAAAAAACCATACGGGTTTGGCCCAAAGTGGACAATATCACACTATGTTAAGAGTATCTTTATATCTTTTTAGCCCAACAAAAACAATTTCATTGTCAAAAAATAGAAAATATTCATGTTTTATTATGATAAAAATATTGATAAAAATAATTAAAAGAGAATAAAAGGGATCAATGGAGTGTTTTTTGCTTTTTGGAGAAGAACATGATGTTGATGGGTCATTCACACATATTGTTTTATTTTTTATCAATATTATCCATAGAGATTTAACCATAATAATAATAGTCGAGAATTAATAAAAATAAATCACATTCTTTAAAAATTAGCAAGGACACGTGTTTGTTATCCAAACCTATATTGACATTTATTGGAGCAGATTCTAATGGAGCGGAGCCACTCCCATCTAGAAATATTTGATTGTAAACCCAATTATAATTATATATTCACTTAATCCTAAATCATATTACTGTAGGAAAATCATAAACTTTAAATCCTCTTTTAAGTTTTTCATAATGAACATTCATTTAAATTTCTAAAAGAAGAATCATTTTAGTTCATCTCCTTGACTATTCCGACCTATCTTCACCCAAAAGTGACAAGGCTGAAAACTATAACACGTTATTAATTAAAAACACATATTTGTAATGTTTGCAGTAAAGTAAAAACATTTTCACTTTTTATTCACATAATTACTTTATAAACTTTTTACTATAATAAGTCATTAAGACTTCCACATAACATGTATCACGTAGCTTTGTCCCTCGAAACTTAAATACATGAGAAACAATTAATCATTTAATTTTTTTTTTTGGTCTCTATTAAGATTTGAACCTTAATCTCCCCACTTTAATTTACTAATATCTATGAACGTGCGTTGCACGTTAATAATGGTACGTGATAATTTAAACATTTATTTATATGAAGGACATTAAAATTTAATTAATGAGAGAAATTTTATGTATATTATTACAACAATCATCTAAATGCCGAAAATTATTATTACATTAGCATAATACATGAATTTAAATTAAAAAAATATCATCAAAACTTACACAAATGATCAATTTTGTCATGTTAGTTAGATAATTATATATTATATTTTAAAAGTATTTAATGTGATGGTATCTTAACGAACACTTCTTTGTGGACAATATTTTTTGTGTATGTTTCCTCCTAATACGTTGGTTGCTCTGCCTTAACCATAATTCTTGTTGTTGATCTTTATATCCCTCTTGAAAGTGCAACATACAGTTGTTCGTGCAAGAAAATATATTGCGGTAAATATAGTCTAATATTTAGAATGTTTGTCCTTTGTAACGATCCAACTGGTCGTTTTGATCCCTAGCGCGTCGTTTGGTGGTTTGAGGTCATGGTTTGCTTCACTTCGGGTATTATGACTTGTATGCATAGTCGGAATTGAATTTCGGAAAGTTCGGAGTTGATTTGAAAGGAAATTCTCATTTCAGAAGCTTTAAATTGGAAGAATTTGACTAAGGTTAGATTTTTGAGTGAACGATATCGGAATCGGGATTTGAAGGTTCCAACAGGTTCGTATGATAATTTTGGACTTGGGCGTAGGTTCGGAACGGGTTTTGGATGACCCAGAAGCGTTTCGGTGCCTATTGTGGAAGTTAGCATTTTGGAAAAAATTCATAAATTTGGGTAGAAGTGTATTCCAATGTTATTGTCACGACCCAAAATTCTACTAGTCGTGATGGTACCTAACCCAACCCGTTAGGTAAGCCAATTTCCAACTATCCAATTCCAATGAAATTAATTAAAAGAAAATATCTAAAACCGATACATCTCCCCAAGAACTGGTAGTACAAATCATGAGCTTCTAAGAATAGAGTATACAAAGCGGAAATGAAATAAATACATAGTCTGTTTGAATAATACATAAACAGAGCTTTTATAAATCTAAGGCTACCCTGAACAAGAGGCAGCTACAACAGGAATGCAGGTACATCTTCAGGTCCCGCAACCATCGAGCACAGCAACAACAACAGCCAATATTTGCACGCAATGTGCAGAAGTGTAGTATCAGTACAACCGACCCCATGTACTGAGTAAGTAACAAACCTAGCTGTAGGTTGAAAGTAGTGACGAGCTTCTACCAAGGTCAGGTCCACAACCAATAGTACACAATAATCCATAACAAAATAAAGCAAATAATACCAGAAATAACTCAGGGATAAAATACTCAGTCAAATAATGATTTCAAAAATTATAGTTCTTCATTCCAAATATCTCAATGAAAACCCAAATTGTTTGCCGAAGTTTCCAATAATATAAATAGTTTGAAAACAATAAATTTCTCCCAAAAATCTTGTCAATAATAAATAAGATGTTTCATTTTCCTTCCGGATAACCCGTGTAAAACAAATGCATCACTATGCCCATCTGTCAAAAATGTGTGAGAAATCATGAATGATGTGATGTTGTACAGCATGAGGAAAAATACATCTCTATGCTTGTATGCCATATGTGCATGCCAATGCAATGTAACTCAATGATAAAAATCATAAACAGCCTCTCGGGCAGAACATCACTCATATACAGCCCCTCGGGCAAACCTCACAGTCACTCGTGCCACTCGGGCATACCTCACAATCATTCTTGCCACTCGGGCATACCTCACAATCACTCATGCCTCCCATTCACTCAGCACTCGCACTCAGTAGCTACCTGCGCTCACTGGGGGTGTGTACAGACTCCGGAGGGGATCCTTCATCCCAAGCGCTATATCAAGCCAAATCATGGCATAAATCACTCAGGTATGCTGCAGGCGGGCAGCCCCGATCCACACTCATCCTCACAAATCAGGCCCTCGGCCGATATCAAACATGCTGCGGCGTGCAGCCCAATCCCATAAATATGCAACATGATGCGGCGTGCAGCCCGATCCCATGAATATGAAACATAAATCAGGCCCTCGACCTCACTCAGTCATAAACCTCTCAAACCACTCGGGCATCTCAGTTAAACAGGGCATTCGGCCCAAAACATTTTTATGCATCAAAATAGAGTCATAAAACTGAGTTATGATATTCAATAAAATGAATATGACTGAGTATGAATTTTCAATTTAACATAATAATTCACAGTAATATGACCTCTGTGGGTCCCAATAATACTGGCACATAGCCTCAACATGATTTGTAATATGCTTTTTAGCTCAATGTCTTTAACACATAAAACCGCATGGAAAATACCAAGGTTATTTAACTATAACATTCCACATAAACAATTATGTCACAATTTCTATAGTGCACGCCCACACGCCCGTCACCTAGCATGTGCGTCACCTCCCAACAATTCACAAAATACATATATTCAGGGTTCATACCCTCAACTCCAAGATTAGAAGAGTTACTTACCTCAATCCAAGCAAATTCTTTATTCCAATAAACCTTTTCCTCATGATTCGGCCTCCGAACACCTCGAATCTTAGTCAAAATAATTCGATACAATCAACACGAGGTATAGGAATCAATTCCATATGAAAATGCTAATTTTTCATAAAAATCCGAAATTTAGCTCAAAAATAGCCCATGGGGCCCACATCTCGGAACCTGATAAAAGTTACAAAATCTGAACACCCGTTCCGATACGAGTCCAACCATACAAAAATTATCAAATTCCGACATCGGATTGACCTTCAAATCTTCATTTTACATTTTTGGAAGATTTTACAAAAATCAGATTTTTCTTCCATAAATTTATGGATTCATGATGTAAATGAATATGGAATCATAAAATATAATCAATATAGGATAAGGAACACTTACCCCAATGTTTTCCCATGAAAATCGCCCAAACATCGCCTAAACCGAGCTCCCCAACTCTATTTTTGTCAAAAATGGTCAAAAAACCCGTTTTATAGACCCTCAGATGTTTCGGGCGTCACAGGTAGCGTGGGGCGCTGCCTGTGGCACAGTTTCCAGTACCCAAAAATTCCCAGCGCCAGGGCTAGCGCCCCACGCTACCCTGGGCGCTCGCGACGACGGAAAAATCATTCCAGACATGAAAATAGGCATAACTCTCTCATACGTTGTCCGAATTCAATGATTCTTTTTGCTATGGCTCCGTAATTTAAATACAGATCTAATACTTCAATCAAAACTGAATTTGGAGCTCATTTGCTTAATGTGATACCACATACATCGAAACATAGAAAATCAATCCATAATACACTCAAATTTTGTGTACAAGTCATAATACCTCGTAGGAAGTTATTCGAGACTTCAAATAGTTGAAAGGAGAGTAATTACTCAAAATGACAAGTCGGGTCGTTACATTCTGCCCCACTTAAATATACGTTCGTCCTCGAACGTGCTAAGAGTTGTTTCCAAGCCATCAAATTACTGTTCCATCTTACCACACACGTACCCGGGGGTGAACCCATGTCACCCTATTCCATATAGGCTTGACAACACAATCCAACTGAATTCATTAATTTAACTCTAGCCCATAAACCTTGGAATTTTATTTCCAACCTTTAGAATTTCTTTCAAGATGCGAATCTTACATTTATACACTTTATGAGTTTGAACAAGCTGTATCAAGCCATAACTATCACCACGGATATAATCAACCAACATATTATATAACTCGCTTGCTCGTAGCACTATTCCCGATCACAGTAATTACTCCAAACCAATCAAGTACTAGTATAAAACCTCATATCAAGCCAAACCTCATCCCAAAACCTTCGTACCCTATTGATAATAAAAAAACACGCGAAATAAACAAGTCACAGAGCTCTCTCGCCCAACCAGAACCATAATCGCTTTTTTTAGCCGACTTTCAATATTATCCTCCCTAACATACCGTAATCAAACATGATAGTACCCATTCGAGGTCCAATGACCTTATATTACTAAACACAACTATTTCCACAGACATGCCACACCAATATAACTCACAGCCACAACTCATGCCATCTGTGCACCAATACACAACAATTCAAATATACTCAGTCATGAAAAATGACTCAAATGAGAGAACTGCCCTGCAATATTAATAACTACCGCCACAACGAAATGCTGAAAATTCATCATACACCGTAGAACCATCACCCGATTCTAACACAAGGTTCATACCTTAATATAGCTCTGCTGCAATGTGTGTCCCCATCCAAACGTTGGTCTATATAATATACCCCGAGCCACCCTGCTCAAAATCAATAACCACGGAGAGGCAAATGACAAAAATGCCACATAAAACCTGAAAGAACATAACCATTACACAATCGATCATGCAATACCCAAATACTCATCACGCTCAAATTCCACTATAAACTCAAATAGGACCGCACTATCTGTGCACATAACCAATGAATCACAACTCCTCGTAGCATAAAGGAGCAACTCACAGATCATCTCAGAACACGAATAAGCTCAACATCAACCGAATGTCACATCCCTCATCAATAGCAGTATGGAGTCAACCATTCCGGCTCGGTGTAGAATACACATCTTAATTGGGCCTACCAATGGACCGCCAAATCAACTCGGGTTACCCACAAATAGATAAAAATTCTTCCGAAACTCCATAATGACTGAATCATAACACATTCTATCATCTGGCCAGCTCCGGCCACAACTTCACAGTCCATAACCATGAAACAATCCGCTCTTGAGAACTCCCAATCTCCAAATCCATAGAACACGCGAATCACCATATTTGATTCCATCTCCACCGCCCGAATGTCTAACACCTCTCTAATACAAGATCATCCCACGAGAATACTTTAAAAAAAATTTTCTTCCGTGCCACTTGTCAAAATTTGAATATCATCATTCTATCAATAGTGTGAGTATCGCAATACCAATTTATACACCCGTAAGTCAAAATACAGTGCGCCTTCTGAAGTCCGCCCCCTTCTCATACAACACCAAGTAGTAATAGTATTCATCTAGACATCGAAAACTGTTCATGCCTCTAAGAATTTATGACCTCCCTTTCAAGGCTAAACCGTGACCTTGCACACGCCAACCTTAATCCCACACAACTCACCGCATCTATTATGCCATCATGTGACAAGCACAAGAATCCCATTATCAACTTTGAGTCACCAATAATTTATATACCCTTTTTGTTATAAACCTTTCTCTTGCTTCTTTCCAGGAGGAAATCACAATACATAACACGTTCTCTACACCGGTAGAAACCATCAAGAATTCTTTGGAATCCATTTGCACAACCAAGCCACCAAGATCGAATCTCTCCAACTCATCCAAGCCACGCAAGTCGCCAAGTCCAGGTGTATTGCGACAAAGCACCTGTAGAAAACCCTCCACATCATAAGCACCCAAAGAACCGATCATATCTATTACCATACTGATCCAACCTACTACCCAGTTGTCCTATTTTCTCCGAGTTCTTTCCGAATTTGTATTCAGATTGATACTTCTTCTTGCTAAAATACCATGATCTTTAACCACAACTCACCCTACAAACCTTACCAAAGAACCACAACGCCCTACGTCCCATAAGCAACTGTATTCTTCTTAAGCACCTTCAAAAATACCACAACTATAACACTCACTTTGAGAATACCTTATGTGAATTTGAAATTGTTCTTCTTACCTTCCTTATACAAAAATGTAGAATCCTTAGTCATATAGAATTTTCGCAAGTCCAGGCACCATCAAACGCAAATCTCGGATTTTATCCATACACAAGTCCGAAAATATTCTCAATTGCTATATATAATTCTCAAACCCACTGGAATTTTCTCGGGAGTCACCTACTTTGCTCAAATTTAATTGCACCGCCCAAATGGGTCGAAAGACACGTGTCCCATTAGCACCACATATCAAATTCATACTCTGTGCGCACTACATCATTCACCAATAACAACTTACTCATCCCGCAAATTTCATTTACTCATACGTGCAATATAATCCTTATCCAGGAATTTCCTTATTCGAGTCATACTCGATCTCAACTTCTGCAAGTCATAGCTAACCCACAAGTATGCCTCAGACAATTAAAATTTAACACCTAACCAAGAACTCAAATTGTCAATAGCAGACTCCCCCACTTGGCTCAAAGCCATAGATTAAAACATTCCATAAATCACAATACCAATACTCTCTTACTGCCATAATGCCACAGTCAGTCCAAATGAAACTTCTTCCCAAGTTCATACAACGCTAACAAAAAAAATACTTCAATCAACCGCTAAACTCGTATTCATCCTCTTAACACACAAGTCAACTTTCTCAACCAGATTCAGATTCAAATCTCCACCCATACACCCCGTCGGTAGAAAAGAAACTCTCTACTCACATCATAAGGAATACTCCTACGTAGATTACTCCGCAGGGGATAATCCACCTGCTTAGCCTCAATCTGGTATCTTGTTATACCCTTTCGCATTCACAATTACTATGCAATTGCTTAGTCTATCTGAGTCCAAACTCATTAACCAGACGTGAGAATTTAGTTTTTACCCCAAAATTTAACAATGTGAAAGATCCTTCAAAACATTCATACTAGAGATTGTACGCCACATCAATTATGAAATCAAGCACCCAATGGACTTTCCTTTACATTTCAAGGAAACACTTCTCGTTATATTCAAATCGTCTTAACATATTCCGTATTTACATCATCCTCATCACAAAGTCATTCCACTGCTCATCGAGCCACAACTTCCACTCCTAGGGATATTACCGGACATATGAGTCCAATTGTACAAGTTACAACTGAAGCTACCGAGTCTAAGCTGCGGTCTAAACCTGGCCTCAAGTCCTCCAAACTGGCACATCACCAAAACATAGAATACACATCTCGAACCTCGTTCATAGAATCACAAGCCGGCGATGCACAGCTGATACCGAGCGCTCATGTGCGCATACGAATATGTGGAAGGAATTCAAAGAGTTATATTTCAAGCTGAATCAATTCCGCACGAAAAGGAAAGAAAGATGGAAAATTATCCTAAATGCCTTGTAGCCTCTCGAAGATAAGTATGGACGTCATCATACCGATCCGCAAGACTCTACTAGACACTTGCTCATGACTTGTAGAACCTATGAACCTAGTGCTCTGATACCAACTTGTCACGACCCAAAACTCCACTAGTCGTGATGGCACCTAACCCAACCCGTTAGGTAAGCCAATTTCCAACTATCCAATTCCAATGAAATTAATTAAAAGAAAATATCTAAAATCGATACATCTCCCCAAGAACTGGTAGTACAAATCATGAGCTTCTAAGAATAGAGTATACAAAGCGGAAATGAAATAAATACATAGTCTGTTTGAATAATACATAAACAGAGCTTTTATAAATCTAAGGCTACCCTGAACAAGAGGCAGCTACAACAGGAACGCAAGTACATCTTCAAGTCCCGCAACCATCGAGCACAGCAACAACAACGGCCAACATCTGCACGCAATGTGCAGAAGTGTAGTATCAGTACAACCGACCCCATGTACTGAGTAAGTAACAAACCTAGCCGTAGGTTGAAAGTAGTGACGAGCTTCTACCAAGGTCAGGTCCACAACCAATAGTACACAACAATCCATAACAAAATAAAGCAAATAACACCAGAAATAACTCAGGGATAAAATACTCAGTCAAATAATGATTTCAAAAATTATAGTTCTTCCTTCCAAATATCTCATTGAAAACCCAAATCGTTTGCCGAAGTTTCCAAAAATATAAATAGTTTGAAAACAATAAATTTCTCCCAAAAATCTTGTCAATAATAAATAAGATGTTTCATTTTCCTTCCGGATAACCCGTGTAAAACAAATGCATCACTATGCCCATCTGTCAAAAATGTGTGAGAAATCATGAATGATGTGATGTTGTACATCATGAGGAAAAATACATCTCTATGCTTGTATGTCATATGTGCATGCCAATGCAATGTAACTCAATGATAAAAATCATAAACAGCCCCTCGGGCAGAACATCACTCATATACAGCCCCTCGGGCAAACCTCACAGTCACTCGTGCCACTCGGGCATACCTCACAATCACTCCTTGCCACTCGGGCATACCTCACAATCACTCTTGCCACTCGGGCATACCTCACAATCACTCATGCCTCCCATTCACTCAGCACTCGACACTCGCACTCAGTAGCTACCTGCACTCACTGGGGGTGTGTACAGACTCCGGAGGGGATCCTTCATCCCAAGCGCTATATCAAGCCAAATCATGGCATAAATCACTCAGGTATGCTGCAGGTGGGCAGCCCCGATCCACACTCATCCTCACAAATCAGGCCCTCGGCCGATATCAAACATGCTGCGGCGTGCAGCCCGATCCCATAATTATGCAACATGTTGCGGCGTGCAGCCCGATCCCATGAATATGAAACATAAATCAGGCCCTCGGCCTCACTCAGTCATAAACCTCTCAAGCCACTCGGGCATCTCAGTTAAACAGGGCATTCGGCCCAAAATATTTTTATGCATCAAAATAGAGTCATAAAACTGAGTTATGATATGCAATAAAATGAATATGACTGAGTATGAATTTTCAATTTAACACAATAATTCACAGCAATATGACCTCTGTGGGTCCCAATAATACTGGCACATAGCCTCAACATGATTGTAATATGCTTTTCAGCTCAATGTCTTTAACACATAAAACCGCATGGAAAATACCAAGGTTATTTAACTATAACATTCCACATAAACAATTATGTCACAATTTCTATAGTGCACGCCTACACGCCCGTCACCTAGCATGTGCGTCACCTCCCAACAATTCACAAAATATATATATTCAGGGTTCATACCCTCAACTCCAAGATTAGAAGAGTTACTTACCTCAATCCAAGCAAATTCTTTATTCCAATAAACCTTTTCCTCATGATTCGGCCTCTGAACACCTCGAATCTTAGTCAAAATAATTCGATACAATCAACACGAGGTATAGGAATCAATTCCATATGAAAATGCTAATTTTTCATAAAAATCCGAAATTTAGCTCAAAAATAGCCTATGGGGCCCACGTCTCGGAACCCGATAAAAGTTACAAAATCTGAACACCCGTTCCGATACGAGTCCAACCATACAAAAATTATCAAATTCCGACATCGGATTGACCTTCAAATCTTCATTTTACATTTTTGGAAGATTTTACAAAAATCAGATTTTTCTTCCATAAATTTATGGATTCATGATGTAAATGAATATGGAATCATAAAATATAATCAATATAGGATAAGGAACACTTACCCCAATGTTTTCCCATGAAAATCGCCCAAAAATCGCCTAAACCGAGCTCTCTAACTCTATTTTTGTCAAAAATGGTCAAAAAACCCGTTTTTATAGACCCTCAGATGTTTCGGGCGTCATAGGTAGCGTGGGGCGCTGCCTGTGGCGCAGTTTCCAGTACCCAAAAATTCCCAGTGCCAGGGCTTAATATGATACCACATATTCTTGAAGAATCGACATCGAAACATAGAAAATCAATCTGGAATGAACTCAAATTTTGTGTACAAGTCATAATACCTCGTAGGAAGTTATTCGAGACTTCAAATAGTTGAAAAGAGAGTAATTACTGAAAATGACAAGTCGGGTCGTTACAGTTATCGATGTTCATTTGGGATTTCGAGTCTGAAAATAGTTTCGTATGGTGATTCTGGTATTGGAAGCGCGTCCGGATGTGGATTTGGAGGTCCGTAGGTCGTTTTGAGGTCATTTGGCGAAAGTTAGAAATTTGAAGGTTTTTGAGAAGTTTGACCGAAAGTGGACTTTTTGATATCGGGGCTGGATTCCAATTCCGGAAGTTGGAGTAGGTCCGTAATGTTAAATATGACCTGTGTGCAAAGTTTGAGGTCAATCGGACGTGGTTTGATAGGTCTTAGCATCAAATGTTGAAGTTTGAAGTTTTAAAGTTATTAAGCTTGAATTGGAGTGAGATTCATGATTTTAGTATCGTTTGATGCGATTTGAAGGCTCGACTAAGTTCGTAATGTATTTTGGGACATGTTGGTATATTTGGTTAAGGTTCTGGGGGCCTCGCGTGGGTCCCGTATGGTTAACGGAGCAAGTTTTGGACTAAGGGTGCTGAAGGGCCTGCGTTCTGGTGTAATCGCACCTGCGCAAAAAGTGTCGCATGTGCGACGCCGCAAAAATGGCAAAACAGGCGCAGAAGCGGAGGATGGCCAAAGGCCTGGGACTGCAGAAGAGGGCGTCGATATGCACGTGCGCGAGCGCAGAAGCACACAAGGACCGCAGAAGTGGAAGCGCAGGTGCGAGAACTGTTGGTCAAGCTGGAGCCACACCTGCGATGAAAATTCCGTAGGTCTGGAGCCGCAGAAGCGGCTACTGAACCGCAGGTGCGAAAGTCGGGGTTGGGCAGTGTCTTCTATAAAAACGAGAGTTTGGCTCAATCTTATTTCATTTTCGTCCATGGGAGCCGATTTTGGAGCAATTTGGGATGCCATCTTCATCAACTATTATGGGGTAAGTGCTTTCTTCACTTTGTGAGTTAAATACATGATTTATATACGGATTTAAGCATGGAAATTTTAAGAAAATAGGATTTTGGTAGAAAACCTAGTAATTTGGTATTTTTGGATTTGGACCACGAATTTGGACATGGAATTGGGAATAAATTATATATTTGAGTTCATAATATTGTGGATAATGTGTATCTGCGAAAGATTTTGGAATCCGGGCACGTGGACCCGAGGGTGATTTTATCGACTTTCCGAGCGGAGTTGGAAATTTGTTGTAAATTGAACTGTTATGAGTATTAGATTATATTTTCATTAGTTTGCACATTTTTGGCTTGTTTTGAAGCGTTTGGCATCGATTTGAGGCGTTAGAGTGGCGTTGGAGCTGGTTATGGAATTTCGGAGCGAGGTAAGTCTCTTTTCTAACCTTGCAAGAGGAAATTTACCCCATAGGTGAAATAATTCAATATGTGCTTCTATTTATGGGGGGCTACGTACGTACGAGGTGACGAGAGTCCGTGCATAGCTACTATTATGCTTATGTCCGGGTAGTCTAGGACCTAAATCACGTTATATTTGCGATGCTTGCATCTTACTTGTTAATTTAACCATTTAAAACATATTGGAACTTGATAAAGGAATTTCAAAAGGTTAGACTTCACCTACTTGGGTTTTGGACGGGTCACTTTACCGTTAATGAGAATTGATATTTCTTTGAACATTAAACCTAAATAAATCCTTGATTTGGTTGTCTAAATGTGTTTATCTTTTGTGGAATGGGCCGAACGCCTAGGCAGATTAAGTAGATGCATCTATGGTTCGCGTCATTCGACTCTTCGGCAGTGCACAATTTAATATTATGTTGGATCGGGCCGTACGACCTCGGTATGATTTGCGCATGACTTAATTGATTGTTTTGGAATTATTGATAATTGATATGCCTCATTGGCCGGAGATATAAATTGTTAAAAGATGAAAATAAATTTGGAAATCCCCTATTAACAAAAGAATTATTTACCTGCTTCATGTTATTGAGTTTACCTTTACCTTATAAAATCCATAGTTTATTATATTATCAGTATACTATTATTGGACCACTAGTAAGTGTCGGAGTCTACTTCTCGTCACTTCTTTGAGGTTAGAATGGATACTTACTGGGTACACGTTGATTTACATACTCATACTACACTTTCTGCACATTTTTGTGCATGTGCATATATGTCTAGCAGCCTTGCGGGTGCAGAGGTGTGGTAAATGCGGAGACTTAGGTGAGCTGTATTTCCATCTACGATCTGCAGCCATCAGAGTCCCCTTCAGAGTTACTTATGTATTTTCCTTTCTAATTTGTATTCTGGACAGGTGTTGTATTTTATTTTATCTTCCTAGTTGATGCTCATGCACTTGTGACACCGGGTTCTGGGATGATTATTGGATATTTAGTTTTGAAATTAGAAAACGTTAATGTTATTCCTTAAAAAATTCGTTTGTTACTAGTTAAATTGAAGGAAATTTATGCTTTCAGAAATACTAAAATGAGAATTTAATTAACTATTTAGTGTTGGCTTGCCTGAGAGTAGTGTCCGGCGCCATCACGACCTTTAATGGATTTTGGGTCGTGACAACATGGTATTAGAGAACTAAGT
This sequence comes from Nicotiana tabacum, assembly GCF_000715075.1. Lineage (NCBI taxonomy): Eukaryota > Viridiplantae > Streptophyta > Magnoliopsida > Solanales > Solanaceae > Nicotiana > Nicotiana tabacum. The sequence goes on from NC_134091.1 coordinate 129,180,644, forward strand.
TCACTTAGGTCTCACGAGTCATGAGCAAGTCTAGTGGAGTCTTGCGGATCGGTACGGAGATGTTTGTACTTATCTTCAAGAGGCTACATGACTGTTAGGAGCACTTCCGTTCTTGATTCCTTATCGTGCGATTTGATTTCTTTGAGGCTTATGCCTTCATTTCCTTCCCATTCAATCTTATGTGACGTGTAGCACTTGTTATAAATTGGGAATCGAGGAATTTTAATGGCACTACTGATGTAGAGCAGGATTTGTCTCCCTGCGCATTCGATTGGGCTAATGTCGTCGCTTTGTGGAAGGATGTTTTGTCATCTCAGCTCAGTAGCTATATTTCTGATGGTTTTGGGGCTATGCTCCGATTTCTAATGATGTTCATGAGTTGTTATCACACGGTATTAAATTAATGATAGGATACTTGTCTTCGTGTAGGAGCAGTGAATGAACTGAAGGGAGGTTTTCTCAATGCGTGATTTAGAGGTTCAATATTTTATTTCCAGCGGAGGGAAAGGCAATCGGACTGCGAATGTTCAAGTTTGGGTTAATAGAGTAATGAGACTTGGTATTTTCGAGCGTGGTGAAATTTTCATCTGTGATATGGTGTCATTGTCCTGGTTGAATACTTTAAGTTTGTCGGTGTTATGGTTTTCTTTAATTCACCTGTGGGGCAGAGTAGCGTGAAATAGTGCCGGAGAAACGGCTATCATAGATCGCAGTGTGCGGTGGTTCAGGATTTGAATCAGTGTTCTTGGTGTTGGTGGCTCGAGAAAGATGATCTTTGAAGGGGTTTAAAGTTGTTAGCGATCTAATGGTTCAAATGCTACCGAGGTAGACAATAATTTAAGGCAACAACTAGGCGGCGAAGTATGAGGAAGGACATGTGGGAAGTGTCTTGCTATGGTTAAATTTTTAAAAGGACAGGTGTAAGAAGCAGAAGTCGAGTAGTTTCTTAAAGAAGAGGGTTTGACCAAAGTGGGAGAGTAGCATATGGGTTCTGTGGTAGGATGACTACACGGTTGAGGAAAGTTTAGAGTGATTTGGGATTCATAGTGGGCAGTGGCTAGGTCTACGGAATTTATTTGGAATATTGGCCATTATACGGGGGAGATTGGATAGGACAGGAAAGAGTTGCTTGATCTAAAGAAGGGTACAACATGACTTCGGATTGGAATTGTATTTTCGCACCTTTTTAGTTGATGTCCATGAGGAGTGAACGGACTTGTACGGCTGGCGAATGAGAACGGGCTCAGGAGGGGTTGCTAATTTGGTAGTAATTTTACCCGGTGCGGCGACGTTGGAAGATGTCGGCATGGAATTTTAACAGGTGGATTATCTCCTGCGAGCAGGTTAGCGGCCGCGTGGTATTGACGAAGCTTCTACGAAGAATTTTACTGGCTATCCAGTAAGAGGTCGGATATGTAAATATGGCTGGTAATTCAGAGTGTTCATGAAAGGTTGACAGAAGGATTCCAAGGAATTTGGCGGGTTGATTGTGCAAGATCAGGTAAACAAAGAATAAAGAATCTTGGTGGGTTCCAGAGTTATGTAATAGGTTGCTCCAAGCTAAGTGGGAAAGTCCCACCGCCTACAGTTGGATTGCATGGTCGTCCATTGGTGAGATTTTTGGTTATCGATATATTGGTGTGTTATTATAACTAAGGGAAGGGAATATCAGTGGTAATCTGAGCAAGGGACTTGAGGAATGTGTGCTATATTTGGGCCTTATCGATTCATGTTCAGCTTTGGGAAGACTCAGAGTTTCTACTTCTGGTGGGAGTAATGTACCAAAGAAAAGAATTTAGTCCGGTGCTTCTCTAATATGGTGTACACATGCTAGCAGAGCACTAGAGTTTGGCTTATATTCGGGCCAAGTCAGAGTGGGTGACTCTCAACAGTGGTCCTGGTGGGTTCAAGAATTTGAGTACAGTGCCTAAGGACTTGGACTGTTTTATGTTATCATTGGGTATGCATTGCAGTATTAGAGGATGTGAGAAAATGACCTCAGAGTCATGGAGGAATTATCAGAAGGGGGTGTACCAGTTGAAGATACGAATATGCACAGAAGGAGGGTGTGGGATGGTTAGTGGGATTTGGGACAGTGTGGTCTCGTGAGATAAGGTCACTCGGAATGAGTACGGATTTAGATTCGTGATGTACTGAAAGGAGCTGTTATTATTTCTAAGGCAAGTTAAGAATAAATTGGGAGAAGACGGGCCAACTAGAAATGGTCGAATTGGTATGATGGTGGCAATGATCAGTTCCTTCAGCGCGTTGAGTTATGGATTTGATTTGTAGCGGTACGTGCGAGGCTTAATGGCCGCCATAATTGACTTTATCTGGAGGTATTCAAGTGTTATGGCATGTTATGTGTAGATGGATCCCGGAAGGATCATGGTGGTTTAGACCACTGCATGAGGATCATATTTTCTACGGATATGAGGATTCCGTCGCGTGTTGCAATGGTTCTCTTGGAATGAGTTAAGTATCTATGTGATGAAGTATTTACCCTATTAGTAGTTTGAAAGTTAAGAGGTAATTCTTGTACTCTTGCGCATTGGCATGATTAAGTGCAGTGATCGGCATAGGATTCGAAAGTTGAGGATCAAGGTTGCAGTTTGGTGTCGACAAGAATGTTAAGAGCTCGGATGAGCGGGAAAGGATTCAGATGGTTAGAGTAAGCTGGTATTGTCTTTAGCGTCACCTGATATTGATGTCCTATGTAAGAGGCTTTGAGTAGTGATTTTGGATTTTTGATTTATTTTACAGCATTTGTGCGGCCGGTGGTATGGATGTGCAGACTTGTTATCTGGTGCGAAAGGTCGTGGGAGCATGTCTCACAAGAAGATTGTATAAGTGTGACATGTAGTCACTTGACTGATCGAAGATTGGAACCAAGTATGGAGATTGCGGTACTATTGTTCATTTGAGAATTTATGCCTAGAGGGCGCTCGGTTCACTTGGTTGTGGACTGTGGAGGTTTGTTCCGGATATGATGGTTGTTCTTGTGTGTTATGGGAAAAAGGGCTATTATGAACCCTTGAAAGGTTATTAGACTAGTACGGTGCGATCCGAATCGGTTTGAGGTCTGTGGGTGGATCTAGATATGAATGTGGGCTTTATGGCGGGCCGGAGGTGTTCATTTCAGCATAGCGCTCCTTGTGGAGCGGTATTCGGACATTGAATGTTAATTCGTTGCCGACTACTTCATGTAATACTATATTTTGCCGTGCGAGTTGTGAAACGACTTGTTAATTTCATATGTGTTGAGGTTCCGCGTAGCGATGGTGTTATGTGAGCAGGATGGCTCTCGAGATGCAGATCATATATCGCACCTTAGGTGTGCTTGCGTTTTGCAGCGTATGGCGCTATCTGTCTCCCCAGGGATGGTATTATGCACTTAGCATGCTTGTGGCTGATATTCGGGTATTTTGTAATAATGAGCATTCTAGCTCGGTAAGTATCTCCTAATGCAGATTTTATGTGTGGATCGGGTGGCACGCCGCCACAAGTATGTTGTTTGGATCGGGTTGCACACCGCAACAGTGAGATGTTGATTACAGTCTCCTATATCTATTTTCGTGTGTTTTGTTTTCCATTTCCTAAGGAAGGTTCATAACATCCTTTCGGTTGTTTAAATTAGTTACGTGGGTTGAGTAGTTCTTTCCAGAGTTCGATTCCTTATGTATCACATTCGAATTGGTAGCTTGTTAGCACATTATGGCATGATATGAGACTTTTGATAGTGTCTGAGATGGCTTATTGCCTGAGTAGCATGTACTGGGTGAGACGAGATTATTGGACCTGGGATCAGTGCGATCGGATTTATATGAGGCATATTAAAGAGTAAATATTGTTATTCAATACAGAATGAGGTAATGGCTCTTTTCGGGAGGAGAGACTCCATAAATTATGATCGGCAGATGGTTATGAGTTCTACACCTCTTCTCTGTCGTGGTAGTATTGCGAGAGCTAAAGCAAGGCTTAATTGGTCATGAGGTACACTACGGGCTTCCGGTCAGCGAAAATTTTAGATGTGGTGCTGTGGAGAGATTGCCTTGGGCAAATGAGTTACGCGGTGCATGGTGAGAATTCAGTAAGGGTATACAATCATGTGTTGGTACATCATGTAATGATGGATACGATGTTCATGTGTTGGAAACACACCTGGTAGAGAAATTCAGATATTGGAATTGGGCTCTAAGGCTTATTTGCCTAAATAAATGGGGAGGATCTTTAGAATTGCTCGAGCTAATGTGCTCAACTGGGTTGTGGTAGCACGGATAGGTGCACGAGTTGTTGAACGACGATTTCAGACAACTCCAGAGCAGTACTTAGCACGTTCGAGGACGAACGTATGTTTAAGTGGGAGAGAATGTAACAACCCAACCGGTCGTTTTGAGCCCTAGCGCGTCGTTCTGTGGTTTGAGGCCATGGGTAGCTTCACTTAGGGTATTATGAATCAGGATTTGAAGGTTCCAACAGGTTCGTATGATGATTTTGGACTTGGGCGTATGTTTGGAACGGGTTTTGGATAACCCGGGAGCGTTTCAGCGCCTATTGTTGAAGTTAGCATTTTGGAAGAATTTCATAAAATTGGGTAGAAGTGCATTCCAATGTTATAGATGTCCGTTTGGGATTCCGAGTCTGGGAATAGCTCTGTATAGTGATTCTGGTATTGGAGCGCATCCAGATGTAGATTTGGAAGTCCGTAGATCATTTTGAGGTCATCTGGTGAAAGTTAGAAATTTGAAGGTTTTTGAGAAGTTTGACCGGAAGTGAAATTTTTGATATCGGTGTCGGATTCCAATTTTGGAAGTTGGAGTGGGTCAGTAATGTCAAATATGACTTATGTGCAAAATTTGAGGTCATTCGGCATCGAATGTAAGTTCGAATTTTTGAAGTTATTAAGCTTGAATTGGAGTGGGATTCATGGTTTTAGTGTTATCTGATGTGATTTGAAGGCTCGACTAAGTTCGTAATGTGTTTTGGGACGTGTTGGTATATTTGGTTAAGGTTCCTGGGGCCTCGGGTGGGTCCCGGATGGTTAACTCAGCAAGTTTGGGACTAAGGGTGCTGAAGGGCCTGAGTTCTGGTGTAATCGTACCTGTACAAAAAGGGCCGCAAGTGCGACGCCGCAAAAGCGGCAAAACAGGCACAGAAGCGGAGGATGGCCAAAGGCCTGGGGCGGCAGAAGCGGGCGCCAATACATAGGTGAGCAAGCGCAGAAGCGGAAGCGCAGATGCGCTACATGGGGCGCAGGTGCGAGAACTGTTAGTCAAGCTGGAGCCGCACCTGCGATGGAAATTCCGCAGGTGCGGAGCCGCAGAAGCGGCTACTGAACCGCAGGTGAGAAAGTCGGGGATTGGCAATGTCTTCTTTAAAAACGAGGGTTTGACTCAATCTTATTTCATTTTCGTCCATGGGAGCCGATTTTGGAGCAATTTGGGATGCCATCTTCATCAACTATTATGGGGTAAGTATTTTCTTCACTTTGTGAGTTAAATACATGATTTATATACGGATTTAAGCGTGAAAATTTATAGAAAATGGAATTTTGGTAGAAAACCTAGAAATTTAGTATTTTTGGATTTGGACTATGAATTTGGACATGGAATTGGGAATAAATTATATATTTGAGTTTGTAATGTTGTGGATAATGTGTTTCTTTGAAATATTTCGGAATTCGGGCACGTGGGCCCGAGGGTAATTTTATCGATTTTCCGAGCGGAGTTGAGAATTTGTTATAAATTGAACTGTTATGAGTATTAGAGTATTTTTTTCCATTAGTTTGCACATTGTTTGGCTTGTTTTGAAGCGTTTGGCATCGGTTTGAGGTGTTAGAGTGGCATTGGAGCCGGTTATTTAACTTCGGAGTGAGGTAAGTCTCTTTTCTAACCTTGTAAGAGGAAATTTACCCCATAGGTGAAACAATTCAATATGTGCTTCTATTTGTGGGGGGCTACGTACGTACGAGGTGACGAGAGTCTGTGCATAGCTACTCTTATGCTTATGTCTGGGTAGTCTAGGACCCAAATCACGTTATATTTGCGATGCTTGCATCCTACTTATTAATTTAACCATTTAAAATATATTGAAACTTGATAAAGGAATTTCAAAAGGTTAGACTTCACCTACTTGGGTTTTGGACGGGTCACTTGACCGTTAATGAGAATTGATATTTCTTTGAACATCAAACCTAAATAAATCCTTTATTTGGTTGTCTGAATGTGTTTATCTTTTGTGGAACGGGCCGAACGCCTCGACAGATTAAATAGATGCATCTATGGTTCGCGTCGTTTGACCCTCCAAGAGTGCACAATTTAATATTATGTTGGATCGAGTCGTACGTCCTCGGTATGATTTGCGCATGACTTAATTGATTATTTTGGAATTATTGATAATTGATATGGCCTCATTGGCCGGAGATATAAATTGTTAAAAGATGAAAATAAATTTCCCCTATTAACAAAAGAATTATTTACCTGCTTTATGTTATTGAGTTTACCGGAGTCGACCTCTCATCACTATTTCTTCGTGGTTAGATTGGATACTTACTGGGTACACGTTGATTTATGTACTCATACTACACTTGGTGCACATTTTTGTGCAGGTGCATATATGTCTAGCAGCCTTGCGGGTGCAGGGGTGTGGTAAATGCGGAGACTTAGGTGATCTACATTTCCATCTATGATCCGTAGCCAGCAGAGTCCCCTTCAGAGTTACTTATGTATTTTCCTGTCTAATTTGTATTCTGGACAGGTGTTGTATTTTATTTTATCTTCCTAGTTGATGCTCATGCACTTGTGACACCAGGTTCTGAGATGATTATGGGATATTTAGTTTTGAAATTGAAAAACGTTATTGTTATTCCTTAAAAAATTCATTTATTACTAGTTAAATTGAAGGAAAATTATGTTTTTAGAAATACTAAAATGAGAATTTAATTAACTATTTAGTGTTGGCTTGTGTGGCAGTGGTATCCGACGCTATCACGACCTTTAATGAATTTTGGATCGTGACATCTTTATACTTTATTTATTATATTTGTAAAACATAAACATACTAAAAATTGTTTTCACACAAATTTAAAAGGATATTCCTTAGTTTCGGAAGACGAAAGTTGAATTTAGGGATAAGAATATACTTAGAAGTATATTAACCAGTATCATAATTTTTTGCATGCATGACGTTATTGTCAAAACTTCTATATACCTTCTGTGTGCTATTACATAAGCTATTCGGTGTATCTAAGTTTTTTAGTAGCATGACATGCATATTGTTCTTCAAAATTAACCTATATACAATGGAAGATCAATTTTAACTTAGTGTACTATATATTCGGCGACACTAACATAAGTAAGAAATAAGAAGCTTGACAACAAACATGTATGGTAGAAGGCCATTTGGTATTAAAGTATTTAAGTATTCTTCTTGGTAGTAATTATTAGTATCATTTTCTGCTGAGTCAAAAACTAAAAAACATTTTGTTTTTACTATAAAAGTTTGCAATCAACCTTTTATTTAGTTGATCAATATATTCATTTTTGCTAGCTAAGATATCTTCTTAATTCTATCATGCGATTTACATAAATTACATTTTAATCTAATGATAGAAATATTTCTCTTATTAAATGCACTACTATTACCATTGGGATTGATAACCAAGTGTTTAGGAAGAACCAAATCATCTTTTATTGGATGTTCTTCTTTATTTCCGGCACGAAGTAAGAAGACACTAAATACTAGATTTGTTCTTACTTTATATTTCTTGTCAGTTGAATTTTTTTTATTTAAGGCTAGAAGTATAACTTTGGCAAGCTAGATAAACTTGAATAAGAATTTTACTCATATGATGAGTTTAAAAAATAATTGACAAACCATTAATTTTTCATCAAACAATTCATTAATATCCAATATATCTCTAAAACTCCGGGCAATTATTTCGATCGTTTGAAACTTAGCCATAAGTGCTTCATCCTATATTATAAATTTTGCTTTCCTTATAAATTTAGCACCATGACTCTACTTTGATATATTTGTGATGGTTATTTAAGTTGTTTAAAGAGGTATATCAAATCTCTAAAGTGTGTGGTCTCACAATAAAATCGTTGTTTCTACACCACTTGCTATTATTGCTAACAATGCCATACCTCTTGATATGATATTTGCAAGTAATGTATGACATATAAATATTATTTCGATTCTGCCGGAGGCATCTAAAAAGAATAATCCCGTTATACCAGAGTGGACTCTTTATGATATAGTCTTGAAAATTTATTCTTGTTTAGGATTTAGCTTTGATTGTGCTTTCGCAAACACTTGTATAGCATTTTGATTCTTAATAATATACTAACATTTTTATTTGTGTTCTAACGCTCTTTTTATGGAATAAATTTATGTATCCTGAGATTGTTTTTAACTTGAATAAGAATTTTACTCATATGATGAATTTAAAAAATAATTGAATTGGATTCTTTTGCTAAATAATTAATTAAAAGATTTAATTATTTAGCTTTAACATAAAAAATAATTTATTCTATGTTGATTCAGATCTTAATATTAGTTCATCTCTTGTTTTGAATATTTAATCTTAATTATAATATTATCCACCATAAATTTTATTTTCAAAGAGTAAAAGATTGATATAATATTTCACTTTTAGATCTTTATATTTGTAGAATCATTAGTGATATTGACTCTTACCAACCATTTCTTTTTCTCTTTCTCACAAATTTACATTCTTAAATATTTTCTTAGTTGTTGTTTTATAATTGGGTGTAACGACCCGACTTGTCGTTTTAAGAATCTATATGACGTTCAGCGACTTAAGGTCCCGAACAACTTCGTAATATGTATTATGACTTGCTTGTACGATTGAGTTTGGTTTTCGGAAGATTCAAAATTTAATTTAAAGAACAATTCTCATTTTTGAAGCTTAAATGGAAAGAGTTGACCGGAGAGTTGACTTTTGAGCAACCGACCCCGGAATGGAATTTTGATGATTCCAACATCTCCGTATGGTGATTTTGGACTTAGGAGCGTGTTTGAAATTTATTTGGAAGTCCGTAGTTAAATTAGGCTTAAAATGGATAAGGTTGAATTGGGGTATGATTTGTGGTTTTAGCGTCGTTGTATGTTATTTGAGGTTTCAAATAAGTACGTATGATGTTTTAGGACTTTTTGGTATATTTGGTTGAGATACCGAGGGCCTCGGGTGAGTTTCGGATGGTTAACAGATCAAAAGTTGGACTTAAATAGTTGCTGCAATTTTTATTCTGCTGGAAATTCGGGGGCAAAAATCGAAGACCGAGGATCGAATGCCGAGGATCGTGGGCCAGGATCGAGGCCGATGATTGAAGGCCGATGATCGAAGGCCTAGGATCGAGGCCGATGATTGAAGGCCCAGGATCGAGGACAAGGATCGAGGCCGAGGAACGAGGGCCATGATCGAGGGCCGAGGATCAAGGGCTAAGGACCGAGGGTAGCCTAGACACAACTGTAAGTTATAAAGCATGGGACTTCGTCCCATTTTTCATTTTTGACAAATTGGAGCTTGAGCAGAGGCGATTTTTGGGAGAATTTCAGAGAAAACATTGGGGTAAGTGTTCTTAACTCAGTTATGGTTAGATTACCTAAATCCATCATTTGTTTTCATTATTTAATTAGTGTTTTGAGATGAAAATTTGGGGGGAAATTTAGAAATCTCATAAAACGAATGTTTGAGATTTCTGTATTGATTTGGAGTCGGATTTGAGTGAAACTAGTATGGTTGGACTCGTAATTGAATGGTTTGTCGGATTTTGTGAGTTTCGTCGGATTTCGAGATATAGGCCCCACAGGTTATTTTTGAGTTAAATTTCGGATTTTTGTTGGAAACTTAGTATTTTCATATGGAATTAATTCCTATAATTAGTATTGACTGAATTGAATTAATTTGAATAGATTTGAGCTATCCGAAAGATTTATTCAAGCAAGACGGCTATTTTGGAATATCGGCCTAACTCCGTAAAGTTAAGTATCTTGCCTAACATTGAGTGGGGGAATTACCTCTTAGGCATTAAGTCTTATGTGAAAATTGTGTAATTCAAACCATGTACGCGAGGTGACGAGTACGTACTTGGTTTATATGTGCATATTATATCAGTTGAAATTCGTAGACAACTTTAAGTATTAAATTGGAAAAATTATTGTAACTTATTAAATCACTTATTTGTCATACTTCATTCCTTGTTTGTCAAGGTTGTTTTTATATGATAATTTGGTGTGATTGCCACTTGACTTTTATGTGAACTCTGTGTTTGTTTGAGTTGCCATTTTTATGAAAAACACTTTCATTATTGATTTTACCTACATATAATTTAAATGAAAAATTTAGTTAATAAGATGAATAAATCTATTTATTTCTTGAAGTTGTGATTTAAAAGAGGTGTTGTTCCTTGATGAATTATTTTCAGTTCACGTTGTTGAAAATTTGGAATTGAATTATAAAGGCCGTGAATCATATTGAGGCAAAGTGCCAAATTGTGAAATATTATTCGGTTGAGTTGTTCACTCCCGAATATTTTGTTAAGATGTTGTACACACTATGATCGAGTCGTGGGCTCCTTATTGTGAAAAAATAATGTATTGTTGATTTCTGTGAAAAGTTGTAATATTTGAGCCCTTGATGTGCAATTTGTGATATGTTGTAATATTTGAGCATTTTATGTGCAATTTGTGATATGTTGCAATATTTGAGCACTTGATATACAATTTGTGATATGTTGTAATATTTGAGCATTTGATGTGAAATTTGTGATTATGTTGTAATATTTGAGCACTTGGTATGCAATTTATGATATGTTGTAATATTTTAGCATTTGATGTGCAATTTATGATATGTTGTGATATGTGAGCACTTGAGGTGCAAGTTGTATTATGTTGTGATATTTCGGCACTTGAGGTGCGATTTGTGAAATATTGTGATATTGATACGCATGCGTTGATATAAGGTCAGGGTGTTGAAACGCATGCGTGAGATAAGGGTGGCTAGAAACGCGTGGCTAGTAGGGGAACTACTAGAAGTCATGCGGTGTGACAAGGGTAGCTAAAACGCGGGATGCTATTTCGGAAAAAATGATTTCTTTAAAAAAAAATGAAATGTGAAGGCTCTCGCGGTGATATAAGAAAATGAGATATTGTGAATTTATTTATGATTTGGGACTATGGGGCGGTACCTCGGAGTGCCCTGTTGATTTTTTTTATTTATGTTCTTGTCTTGGGTGATTTTATTTCATTTAATATGTAAATTCTTGTCTTCTTCCGTGATGTACTAGTTGACTTTATTATTATGTGTTTTGTGCTCCTAGTTGTATTGTGTTGACTTTGGCTTTTTAGCACGAGACTCTGAAGAAGTATATTTCTGGTTTTTCTTACTGATTTTCGATGATTGAGTTGATTTAAATTAAAGAAATTATTATTATATTTTAAATTAAATAGTTTTACATCCAACTCAGTAGTTTATCCGATACTTTAATTTATGTGCAATGTTATTTTCTTCACCAAAACGATTTCTAAAATAAATTAATTTCTTTGTTTTAGTCTTACTTGATTTAAAAATTATAAGCTTACTTTAGTGGAAGTAAATTGATCATGTGGATCTTATATACGTTGATATTATTAGCACGTGAGTTGTCCGTGCATTTGTGATAGAAATATGGGCACGAGGTGCCGTGGAAATATGGAAGTGGGATGAGACCCGTGTATTTATGATTTTGAAATAAGGTGTCACAAGGTGACTTTTGTTTGAAAGAATTATATTCAAAATATTATTTCAAAGAAATATATTCTGAAGGTATTTATTCGAAAGAATTATATGTGAAAGATTTATATTTAAAGGACATGTTTAATTAGTAATACTTGTGTTCCTTATTCGTTTGAGCAATAATTATGATGTTCTTGTCGCCTTCCTGTTATATCACTAGTTGATTTTGTTGTTATCATTGCTAGTTATTTTCCAGTACTATTGTATACTGCTATATTGCACATGTTATTTGACTAGTGAGTGTTTTGACTGTACCTCGTCACTACTCCATTGAGGTTAGTTTTGATACTTAATGGATACCGACTGTGGTGTACTCATACTACACTTCTGTATATTTTTGTGCAGAGCCAGGTATTGGAGATATCAGACTTGGGCAGAGTTAGTGTGTTGATCGCAAGGATTCAAGGTAGAGCTGCTTGGTCGTCGTAGTCCCTTGGAGTCTTTCTATTTTATTGTACTGTCAACTCTTATTCGAATAGTATTGTATATTCGATCTTTGAGATTCATTGCATGTATTCAGTTAGAGTTCGTGACTCAGTATTACCAGTCTTGGGAAGGTGTTATAATTATTTTTGATGTTGGTTTTGATTATTAAAAAAATGGCTGGAATTGTAATTATAATCGGCTTATCTAGTCTTAGAGACTAAGTGCCATCACGACGCTTGTGGTGGGATTTTGGGTCGTGAAAAGTTGGTATCAGAGCTTTAGGTTCATAGGTTCTACGAGTCACGAACGAGTTTAGTAGAGTCTTGCGGATCGATACGGAGACGTCTATACTTATCTTCGAGAGACTACAGAGCTAGTAGGAAAAATTTCCACTTCTTTCATTCCTTATCGTGTGACATTTATTGAGCTTGAAGCATATATCTTATGTTCTTTTGCATCCACTCGTGTATGAAATTGCGCACTCGACATCAACTATGCGCCAATGGTTCGTGATACTACATAGGGGTTATAAGGGAGCTAGGGTTGCTTAACCATTATTAGCACGTGTCGTCTAGATCGAGGATGCAGAAGTATTGATAGATCATTCAATTGTGCACATAGGGTGCAGCAGGTTTTGATATCTGGTTGATAAGTACGATCTTAAAAAGGTTTAATTAATTGCCTAATCGTCACAATCGTGGTGGGTTCACGAGTTGGATGTAGATATGAAGATTGTTAGTGGTATTAGAGACTATGTAGTTCGTATGGAATTTCTATTTAGCGAAGGGTACATACTAGCAGCCAAGGAACTGGATAAAGCGAGTTTAACTGTCACGAGGATGACATGCGCTAAATAAATGGCTTGAGGTGTTTTATGACCGGTGTCCTACTAGTGATGAAGGTTAGTATTGTGGATCATCAGAATGTGTCACATGGCTTCGCGCCAAGTGAGGGGAGTCCACTATCAACGATCAGATTGCGGGGTCATGTGTTATATCAGTTTTGTCCTGAGATATATTTATGTGGTATTGAAAGGTTCTCCGAAACTTGTATATGATTAAGAGGTGAGATTTGTATGGGATGGTGCTGGGGCTTGCGGTATTCCCGCGTCCTTAATAATTCTATATTTCAGTACCAGCGAGGTTACAGAAATAATCTTAAGAATATTCGGGGTGCTACAGTAAGTTCTTTTAATGCACTACCGGTACGGGGTTCTTACAGTGATTATTCCAGTTATCCGGCAGAGATTCAGTATGAGCAGCCACACCCGCAGAGGGGTTGTTATGAGAGTGGTGATACTAGACACATCAAGAGGAATTGTCCCAGACTTGGGAGGGGTGAATTTCATCAGAACACTCAGGCTACAAGATTTATTCCAGTTAATACTCCACGTGCATAGCCAGTTAGAGGTGGAGGCCCGACCCGTTGATATAATTACTATGAATTGGCTGAGGCCGATATACCAGATGGTGTAGTTACATGTATGTTTTAATTTATAATAAAAGGAGCACCATCCTTATTTTGATTCGATTCGGATTATCGATGTGAGAACTCCTTTCATGCTCCTTATATATGGTGGATTAGTGAATTTGTACTCCACTCCCGTGTTTATCCCTGTTGAGAGATTTTATGGTGTTAGCCCGTATGTATCATTTCTGTTTTGTACATTATTGTGGGCTATGAGTCCAAAGGTGACTTTCTATTACTCTCTACAGTGGGGTTTGATGTGATTTCGGAATAATTGAATTCAATTGTATGAATTATATGCCTTACCGGTATGAGGGTTCATTATGTGTTGAAAAACAAAATTGTTTACGAAATTTATTGAAAAGGAAGAAAGAAAGGAAATTAAAAAATTCAGTTGGCACAATGTGCAAAATACTTGTGATTCAGAGTTGAGGACGAGATCCTCATATTTTTATATGATGTGATATGTTTAAACCGGGCTACAAGCCGCGATGGAAGTTATATAAGGACGAGGTCCTTGTGGTGAAATATTTATGAGTTTAAATTCTCCCTTTGTGAAGTTTAATTTGTGCTATAGTACTAATAGAGAGTTATGCCTGATAGGCTTATGTGGTAATTCTTTTATGTGTTTCTGAGCATAATTGTTCTGTAATTATTGAGTTTTAGTCTACGAGGTGAGTGCCCAAGTAGCGTTAATGTGACTCGTTAACCCGGGTAAATAATTATGAGGTCTTCATGCCTCGCATGTTGCCGTCAGTGTTTAAAAAAAAAATTTAGATATGAGATTTTGGTTAAGATGAGATTAATTGAGGATGCTGAAGTTAATTATAAACAGTTATTATGACTAGAGATGTGGTTATGGACATACATATGATGTGTTTTATGTCCAGATATCATTATGATAATGCATTGCTTGTAATGCTGAGATTAGTGTTATTGATATATACATTGTGGTGCTTTGTTAGGTTGTGGATGTGTTGTTAGGAGTTGTTTTGGTGTTACTCTGACAGGTGGATAAGCCCAATTACAGGAAAGACTCTGTTGAAATCTCTGAAAAATTTGGGAGTTAGTAAAATTTGGGGGATTGGGACGTGCGAAAAAAGAGATAAGTTATGTTATGTGTTTGAGGGCTGACTCTACTTCTCATTCAAGGGCGAATGATCCTAAGTGGGGGAGAATGTAACACCCCGAAATACTTTAACACTATCAAGAAAGTTGATGTGTGCGTAGGCACGAGTTGCAATAGCCAGTTGAGACTAATACCGTGCGTTTATGTGAAAATCATGCCTTTTGAAAATGTTTGGAGTGTAAAAAATTAGTTTTAAGTTTATAAGCATGGATAAAAGAAATAATCTCAACTGAGATGGTGTTGTCGGACCCATGTTAAATTGTGGAACACAGAATCACCTGCGGGTATGTGTGTAATAATATACTCGGTAATTTAATGTCCTCAGAATAATTATTGGCACGTTCGGGGACGAATGTATATTTTAAGAGAGGGAGAATGTAATGACCCGACTTGTCATTTTAAGAATCTATATGACGTTCAATGACTTAAGGTCCCTAGCAACTTCGTAATATGTATTATGACTTGTGTGTACGGTCGAGTTTGGTTTTTGGAAGATTCAGAATTTAATTTAAAGAACAATTCTCATTTTTGAAGCTTAAATGAAAAGAGTTGACGAGAGAGTTGACTTTTGAGCAAACGACCACGGAATGGAATTTTGATGATTCCAACAGCTCCGTATGGTAATTTTGGACTTAGGAGCGTGTTCGTAATTTATTTGGATGTCCGTAGTTAAATAAGGCTTAAAATGGCTAAAATAGGAATTTAAGTTTGGAAGTTTGACCGGGGAGTTGACTTTTTGATATCGGGGTGGGAATCCAGTTCTGAAAATTTTCATAGGTCTGTTATATCATTTATGACCTGTGTGCAAAATTTGAGGTCAATCGAACTTGATTTGATAGGTTTCAGCGTCGAATGTAGAAAGTGAAATTTCTTAGTTTCATTAAGGTTGAATTGGGGTATGATTCGTGGTTTTAGCGTCGTTTTATGTGATTTGAGGTTTCAAATAAGTTCGTATGATATTTTAGGACTTGTTGGTGTATTTGGTTCAGGTCCCGAGGGTCTCGGGTGAGTTTCGGATGGTTAACGGATCAAAAATTGAACTTAAACATCTGCTGCGAGTTTTATTGTGCTGAAAATTCGGGGGCAGAAATCGAAGGCCGAGGATCGAGGGCCATGATCGAGGGCCGAGGATCGAGGGCTGAGGGAAGCCTGGATAGAACTGTAAGTTATAAAGCATGGGACTTCATCCCATTTTTTATTTTTAACAAATTGGAGCTTGAGAAGACGCGATTTTTGGGAGATTTTTAGAGAAAATATCAGGGTAAGTATTCTTAACTTAATTATGATTAGATTACCCGAATCCTTCATTTGTTTTCATCATTTAATTAGTGTTTTGAGATGGAAAATTGAGAAAAATTTTAGAAATCTCATAAAATGAATTTTTGAGATTTCGGTGTTGATTCGGAGTGGATTTAAGTGAAACTAGTATTGTTGGACTCATAATTGAATGGGTTGTCGGATTTTGTGAGTTTCGTTGGATTTCGAGATGTGGGCCCCACGAGCGATTGTTTTAGTAAAATTTTAGATTTTTTGTTGAAAAATTAGTATTTTCATATGAAATTTATTCCTATAATTAGTATTGACTGAATTGAATTAATTTGATTAGATTTGAGCTGTCCGGAGGATTTATTCAAGCAAGACGGCTATTTTGGAATATCAGCCTAAATCCGTAAAGGTAAATATCTTGCCTAACCTTGAGTGGGGGAATTACCCCTTAGGCATTGAGTCTTATGTGGAAATTGTATAATTGAAACCATGTATGTGAGGTGACGAGTACGTACTTGGTTTATATATGCATATTATATCAGTTGAAATTCGTAGACGCCCTTAAGTATTAAATTCGAAAAAATGTTGTAACTTATTAAATCCCTTATTTGTCATGCCTCATTCCTTGTTTGCCGAGGTTGTTTTTATATGATAATTTGGTGTGATTGATACTTGACTTTTATGTGAACTCTGTGTTTGTTTGAGTTGCCATTTTTATGGAAAATACTTTCATTATTGATTTTACCTATATATAATTTAAATGGAAAATTTAGTTAATAAGATGAATAAATCTATTTATTTCTTGAAGTTGTGATTTAAAATAGGTGTTGTTCCTTGATGAATTATTTTCAGTTCACGTTGTTGAAAATTTGGAATTGAATTATAAAGGCCGTGAATCATATTGAGGAAAAGTGCCAAATTGTGAAATATTATTCGGTTGAGTTGTTCACTCCCGAATATTTTGTTAAGATGTTGTACACATTATGATCGAGTTGTGGGCTCCTTATTGTGGAAAAATAATGTATTGTTGATTTCTGTGAAAAGTTGTAATATTTGAGCCCTTGATGTGCAATTTGTAATATGTTATAATATTTGAGCACTTGATGTGCAATTTGTGATATATTGTGATATGTGAGCACTTGAGGTGCAAGTTGTATTATGTTGTGATATTTCGGCACTTGAGGTGCGATTTGTGAAATATTGTGATATTGATACGCATGCGGTGATATAAGGTTAGGGTGTTGAAACGCATGCGGTGAGATAAGGTTGGCTTGAAACGCGTGGCTAGTAGAGGAACTACTAGAAGTCATGCGATGTGATATGGGTGGCTAAAACGCGGGATGCTATTTCGGGAATGCCCTGTTGATATTTTTTTATTTATGTTCTTGTCTTGGGTGATTTTGTTTCATTTAATATGTAAATTATTGTCTTCTTCGGTGATGTACTAGTTGACTTTATTATTATGTGTTTTGTGCTTCTAGTTGTATTGTGTTGGCTTTGGCTTTTTAGCACCAGAAGTATATTTCTTGTTTTTCTTACTGATTTTCGATGATTGAGTTGATTTAAATAAAAGAAATTATTATTATGTTTTAAATTAAATAGTTTTACATCTAACTCAGTAGTTTATCTGATGCTTTAATTTAAGTGCAATGTTATTTTCTTCACCCAAATGATTTCTAAAATAATTTTATTTCTTTGTTGATTTCTTACTTGATTTAAAAATTATAAACTCAATTTAGTGGAAATAAATTGATCATGTGGATATGGGCACGAGGTGCCGTGGAAATATGGAAGTGGGATGAGACCCGTGTATTTATGATTTTGAAATGAGGTGTCACAAGGTGAATTTTATTTGAAAGAATTATATTCAAAATATTATTTCAAAGAAATATATTCTGAAGGTATTTATTCGAAAGAATTATATGTGAAAGATTTATATTTAAAGGACATGTTTAATTAGTAATACTTGTGTTCCTTATTCGTTTGAGCAATAATTATGATGTTCTTGTCGCCTTCCTGTTATATCACTAGTTGATTTTGTTGTTATCATTGCTAGTTATTTTTCAGTACTATTGTATACTGCTATATTGCACATGTTATTTGACTAGTGAGTGTTTTGACTGTACCTCGTCACTACTCCATTGAGGTTAGTCTTGATACTTAATTGATACCGACTGTGGTGTACTCATACTACACTTCTACATATTTTTGTGCAGAGCCAGCTATTGGAGATATCAGACTCGGGCAGAGTTAGTGTGTTGATCGCAAGGATTCAAGGTAGAGCTGCTTGGTCGTCGCAGTCTCTTGGAGTCTTTCTATTTTATTGTACTGTCAACTCTTATTCGAATAGTATGGTATATTCGATCTTTGAGATTCATTGCATGTATACAGTTAGAGTTTGTAACGACCTGACCGGTCGTTTTGAGTATTTACGCTCCTTTCAACTATTTGAGGTCTTGCATAACTTCCTAAGAGGTATTATGACTTGTGTGAATTGTCGGTTTTGGTTTAAGGTATTTCGGAGTTAGCTTAGAAGAATGAATTTCATGTTGGAAGCTTAAGTTGAAATAGTTGACCGGATGTTGACTTATATATAAACGACCTCGGAATAGAGTTTTGATAATTCCAATCGCTCCGTATGATGATTATGGACTTAGGAGCGTGTCCAAAAAATTATTTGGAGGTCCGTAGTAGAATTAGGCTTAAAATGGCGAAAGTTGAATTTTTGGAAAGTTTGACCGGAGGGTTGACTTTTGATATCGGGGTCAGAATCTAATTCTGGAAATTGGAATAGGTTCGTTATGTCATTTATGACTTGTGTGCAAAATTTGAGGTCAATCGGACTTGATTCGATAGGTTTCGGCATCGAATGTAGAAGTTGAAAATTTCATAATAGACTAAAGTTCAAGTGAGTTCGCATAAAACCCAACTTCAAATAAGTATAACTCTCATGATGTGAAGTGTTATATGATGTATTACCTATCAAATGAAAGATATTCGAGTCTAGTTTCTAACGTTTTAAACCGTTTGTTATTTGGACATTCCTATAAGAAGTTATGACCAAATTACCAAAGGCTGGAAAAATATAATTTTGCGACCAATTATGCGATCGCAAAATAGTTATGCGATCGCAAAACTGCTTCTGCGTCCGCAAACTGGTCACAGAATGAAACAGAAGAGCCCAGTTATGGGCATCGATTTTGCGATCAACTTTGCGGCCCGCATACCCATTTTGCGGTCCATTATGCGACCGCATACCTGCTTTTGGAGGGTTAATTTTTCTATTTTCATAACCCGATTCCATTTTGATAAATAGGCTTTGGGGTTCATTTTGGAGCAAAAATATGACATTTTTAGAGAGAAAGGAGAGTGTTCTAGAGAGTGTAAGAAGCTCAAGTGCTTTGTTCATCAAGATCTTGTTCAAGCTCTGAAATCCAATAAGAAAATATCACATGATCTTCACCCAAGAGGTAAGGTTCTAACCCCTAGTTTTCAATTTCGAGTTTGGATAAAGATGGGTGATTAAGAGTATGATTCTTGGGTGTAATAGTATTATTTATACATATCAATAAGGTTTATGAAAAGATTGTTGAGTTCAAATGGGTAAAGATTGGGTTGAAAATAATAGAAATCTTCAAAGATTTTAATTGAAGATTTGAGGATCGAGTTGATGTCGGAATTTGGTAAAATTTGTATGGTTGGACTCGTGGTTGGATGGGCGTTCATATTTTATAACTTTTGTCAAGTTTCGATATGTGGTCCCCACGGATAATTTTTGAGTTAATTTCGGATTTTATTGGAAAATTTAGTATTTTCTTATGAAATTAATTACAATAGTTGGTATTGACTAAATTGAATTAACTGTGGCTAGATACGAGGCTTTCGGAGACCAATTCTCGTGGAAAGGGCATAGCGGAATAAAGAATTACACGGGTTGAGGTAAGTAACACTTCTAAACATGATTCTGAGGGTATGAATCCCCGAATTTGGTATGATATAAATTATTTGGAGGTGACACACACTATAGGTGACGAGCATGTGACGTGCACCATATAAATGGTGTGTTGAATAAATCCTATGCGGTTGTAAGATTAAAGAATCATGTTATTATCTTAACATGTGGCCCGTGTTAGAGAAATTGAGCTGAGGCTCCTATTAAAATTCATGTTTAGGCTACGTACCAATATTTTGGGACACATGGGTTCGTGTTGTTGTTGAATTAATTGTTCAAAAATATGCATTTCCATTTGGCTTTATATATGTTATTATTAAATGGATCTGGGTTGCCCGCCTGCAGCATGCGAGAATGGCTTTATACATTATTATTGTTCTGGATCGGGGCTGCCCGCCTGCAACATGCCTTATTGGCTTTACTATTTTATGGATCGGGGCTGCCCGTCTGCAGCAGGCCTTATAGGATTTGTTATTATACGGATCAGGACTGCCCGCCTACAGCAGGCCTTATAGGATTTGTTATTATACGGATCGGGATTGCCCGCCTAGAGTAGGCCATATTGGCTTTGTATTACGCTTGGGCTGAAGGAGTCTCTTCGGAGTCTGTACACACCCCAGTGAGCGTAGATGATCATCGATATTCGGGATGGACTTCCCAGGGCATGGACTTGCCTTACTTACTGCTTATACATATATATTTGGGATGGATTTTCCTAGAGCATAGATATATATATATATATATATTTGGGATGGATTTTCCTAGGGCATGAACTTGCCTTACTTATTTGTATTGTAATGAGTTATTTGGACATAGATATTGTCAGTATCTTTTATATTTAGGGATAAATTATCCCAGGGCTGGATTGGCCTTATACGGTACTGGGTGACTGACTGTCAGTCGATGTGCATATATATACGGGTTGGAACACCCTTGGCCATAAACAGTACCAAGTGACCGGATAATTTGTGACCAGTATTTACATGAGTTCTTTCTATTGAGATGTCATACGCCTCATATCATGCAATATTGATCTATTTCACTTATATTGAGTTTAATTGTTGAACTTGAAAGCATGCTTACATTTATGTACCATTATTTTTACTTGAAAGTACCTGCGGAGCTCATCATTTCTTTCAGCCCAGAGGTTAGTCTTGTTACTTATTGAGTTAGTTGTACTCATACTACACTTTGCACCTCGTGTGCAGATCCAGGTGCTTTCGGACACGGAGATTGTTAGATTTCAGAGTACTATCAGTTGGAGACTATCAAGGTAGCTGCTTGGCGTCCGCTGACCTTGTCTCTCTTCCTTCAGTTATTGTACTGTTATGTACTTTCAAGCAGTGGTTTTTATCAGTCAAACATTGTATTCACATTAGATGCTTATGTACTCAGTGACACCGGATTTTGGGATTATTATATTTTAAATTGTGAGATTTCTTCCACTGAATTTAATTATTTTGTTTCCAAATTTAAAAGATATGATATTTTATTGAGATTTTCGGTTTGCCTAGTATTGATATAGGCGCCATCACGACAGGTGAGATTTCGGGTCTTGACAGAGTTTGTGACTCAGCATTACCAGTCTTGGGAAGGTGTTATAATTATTTTCGCTGTTGGTTTCGATTATAAAAAAATGGCTTGAATTGTAATTGTAATCGACTTACCTAGTCTTAGAGACTAAGTGCCATAACGACGCCTGTGGTGAGATTTTGGGTCGTGACAAGTTGGTATCAGAGCTTTAGGTTCATAGGTTCTACAAGTCACGAACGAGTTTAGTAGAGTCTTGCGGATTGGTACGGAGACGTCTGTACTTATCTTCGAGAGGCTACAGAGCTAGTAGGAAAAATTTCCAGTCTTGGGAAGGTGTTATAATCATTTTCGCTGTTGGTTTCGATTATAAAAAAGAATGGCTTGAATTGTAATTGTAATCAGCTTACCTAGTCTTAGAGACTAAGTGCCATCACGACACCTGTGGTGGGATTTTGGGTCGTGACATTGAGTATATTTTAATATTGCACAAAAAATTCATTAAAAACATACTATTTGAGTAGGAAAATAGTTCACATATAATATACAACAACAACAACCCAGTATAATCCCACTAGTGGTGTCACGACCCAAAGTTCAAAAAGGCTGTGATGGCGCCGGACACCACTGTCAGGCAAGCTAACCATAATTAATTAACTTAATTACCCATTTTAGTATTTTTGAAATAAAACTTTCTTCAATGAAATTATAAAGATAAAACTCATAGAGTAAATGATAAATATTTTTAGCAACTAAATTTCTAAACAATTCACAACCATTCCCAAAACTCGGTGTCACAAGTGCATGAGCATTTACTAGGGAATTAAAATAAAATACAACATCTGTCCAGAATACAAATTAGACATGAAAATATAATAACTCTGAAGGAGACTCTATTAACTGCGGATCGTAATATAGAATGCAGCTCACCTATGTCCCCACAATTATTAACCTCACCTCTGCGCCCACAAGGTCGCTATACATATATGTACCTGCACAATAAAATGTGCAGCAAGTGTAGTATGAGTACGAAAATAATGTGTACCCAGTAAGTATCAAGCCTAATCTCGAAGTAGTAGAGACGGGATAACCGACTTTGACACTCACTATGGGTCAATAATAATAATTGAAATAAAACTAGAATATCTAAATCAGCATGATTCACAGAATTTGCAATAATTTATTTAACCAGCAGAAATAATCAAATTCCTTCAAATGCTATAATTCTCAATATGTTAATTAAATTCCTTCAATTCAAATAATTTCCAATTTATCAATTAATCTCATTTACAGGAATACCAATTAATTTCTTAACAAGCAGGAATAATAATTCATTAAATTCCAAGGATTCTCCAATTTATCAATTAGCTTCGCAAGCTAAAATAAACTATTAAGGTATCGTGTAATTATTATTATTAAGCACGATTTCTGCCGAGGTCGTTCAGCCCGATCCAGAGTGTCGTGTACACTGCCGAGGGACGTGCGACACGATCCATAAATGCATCTATCCTGCCGAAGGACATTTTTCTTATGTACCTCCGGGAATGAGAGTATGTTTATTATAAGATAAATTCGATAGGATGAACAATTTATTTTAATAATTTATTTAATCTAAACAAAAATTAAGCATATGAAAATTTCATCGTTTACTACCTTTCATAACAATTCACAATATACACATCAAATAATTTAATTAATAAAGAATACAATTTACACAAGTAATTCATGCTTTGAGTCCTAAACTACCCGGACTTTAGCATTAATAGTAGCTACGCACGGACTCTCGTCACCTCGTGTGTACGTAGCCCCCGCAATTAGCAATAATTATTTAATTTAATTCCTATGGGGGTAATTTTCCCCTCACAAGATTAGACAAGAGACTTACCTCGTCTCAAAGTCCACTTTCTGATTACCACGTCGCGTTAAATTCTCGATTCGATGCCGAAAAATCCGAAACTATCCAAATACTATACAAAATAATTAATATATGCTAAATGATTCGAAATTTATCTATTAAATAAATTACCTTATCCAAAATGAAAAAATTCCTAAAATTCACCCGGGCCCACATGCCCGAATTTCGGAAATTTCCAGAGGGAATCGTTACCCATAATCTCAAGAACTCAAATATATAATTTTTATCCAATTCCATAACCATTTTCGTGGTGAAAAATCAAAAATATCAATTTCTAGGTTTTTCTTCAAAACTCCAAATTTCTACAAATTTTTATGTCTAAATTCATATACAAACCATGTATTTAACTTGCAGTAGGTGTGAATTAACTTACCTCCAAGTTTCTAGATGAATGCTCCTCTCAAGAAGCTCCCAATATCGTCCAAGAATGAAGAAATGAGCAAAAATGCTCAAATCCACGCTTTAAACACTCACTGCCCAGCGATCATCGCGCCCACGGCAAAAGTTTTCGCACCTGCGGCTTCGCACCCGCGATGGATTTTTCACACCTGCGGCTTCGCACCCGCGATAGAGTTTTCGCACTTGCGGCTTCGCACCTGCGATGGATTTTTTGCACCCGCGATGCATTTTTCACACCCGCGATCACACTAGATATTAGCTGCCTCAACTCTTCTTCAAATTCCAAATTCGATCCGTTAACCACGTGGAATCCACCCGAGGCCCTCGGGACCTTAACCAAATATACCAATAAGTCCTACAACATCATACGAACTTATTTGAAGACTCAAATCACATAAAACGACGCTAAAACCATGAATTATGCTCCAATTCAAGCTTAATAAAACTTAAAATTTCCAAGTTCTACATTCGATGTCGAAACCTATCAAATCAACTCCGATTGACCTCAAATTTTGCACACAAGTCATAAATGATATAACAGAGCTATGGAAATTTTTGGAACTGTATTCCGACTCCGATATCAAAAAGTCAACTCCCCGGTCATACTTCCAAACTTAAATTCTTGTTTTAGCCATTTCAAGCCTAATTTCACTACGGACTTCCAAATAAAATTTCGATCACGCTCCTAAGTCCAAAATCACCATACAGAGCTGTTGGAATCATCAAAATTCTATTCCGGGGTCGTTTGCACATAATTCGACATCCGGTCACTATTTGAACTTAAATTGTTTTAATTATTTCATCAAAATTCCATATCTCGGGCTAGGGACCTCGGAATTTGATTCCGGGCATACGTCCAAGTACCAAATCATGATACGGACCTTCCGAAACTATCAAAACACTGATCGAGTCCGTTTACTTAAAATATTGACCAAAGTCAAACTTGGCCTTTTAAAGCCAACTTAAGGAACCAAGTGTTCCGATTTCAACCCAAACACTTCCAAAATCCGAACCAACCATCCCCACAAGTCATAAATCATTAAAGCACATACGGAAAGTTTTATTTAAGGGAACGGGGTTCTAAAAGTCAAAACGACCGGTTGGGTCATTACATTCTCTCCCACTTAAATATACGTTCGTCCTCGAACGTGCTAAGGAGTGTTTCGGAGTTATTCAAAATTATTGTTTAACACCTCGTGCACCTACCCGTGCTACCACACCCAGTTGAGCACATTAACTCGAGCCAATCTAAAAATTCTCCCCTTTATTTAGGCAAATAAGCCTTAGAGCCCAATTCTAACATCCAAAATTCTCCACCATGCTTGTTTCTAACCTGTGAATATCGTATCAATCACTACACTATGCACCAATACAAGATTGCATACCTTTATTGAATTTAGACCATGCACCGCATCATTCACATGACTATAATAACATCCTCCGATAACAATAGCCAAAATTCCACGAATTTGATGTTCACAACACACCTCATGATACATATAAGTCCTGTTCCAACTCTTGAAATGCTTCCACGATGGATTAAATGTGTAGAAATTCATAACCAACTACCGAGTCAACAATTATTGAGTTTCTCTTTCTCACAAGAATCATTGCCTCATTATAACCAAATATTGATATTTCTCTCTTTATTACACTTCATATAATCTGATCGCACTGATCTCGAATCCAATAATCTCATCTCACCAAGTATAAGCTGCTCAGGCAATAAACCACCTCAGACACGATCAAAAAGCCTCATATGACGCCACAATGAGCTAATAAGCTACAGACTCGATTGCTATACATAAGAAAAATGAACTCTGGAAAGGATTACTCAACCCACGTGACTAATTAGACAACTGAAAAGGTATCATGAACCTTCCTAGGAAAATGGGACACAAACACACAAAATAGAATATAGGGGACTGTACTCAAAATCACACTATTACAGCGTGTAATCCGATCCACATATGATACCGTTGTGGTGTGCAATGTGATCCACACATGGTACCGTTGCGGCGTGCAACCCGATCCAAACAACATACCTGTGGCGGCGTGTAACGACCCGGCCGGTCGTTTCGAGAGTTATAGCCCCATTTTCTCCATTTTTGTTTCCTTTAATCTCTTAAGATATATTATGATATACCAGGTTAGTTGGTTCGGGCCCGGAGTAGTTTCGGGAGTGGAATGAGACACTTAGTCTTTTATTTAGAACCTTAAGTTGGAAAAGTCAATCGGATGTTAACCTATATGTAAATGATCTCGGATTTGAATTATGATAATTCCAATAGCTCTGTATGGTGATTTTGGGCTTAGGAGCGTGTCCGGAATATTATTTGGAGGTCTGTAGAGGAATTGGGCTTGAAATGTCGAAAGTTTAATTTTTGAGAAG
Source organism: Nicotiana tabacum (assembly GCF_000715075.1). Taxonomy (NCBI): domain Eukaryota; kingdom Viridiplantae; phylum Streptophyta; class Magnoliopsida; order Solanales; family Solanaceae; genus Nicotiana; species Nicotiana tabacum. Next base: position 129,206,920 of record NC_134091.1, read on the forward strand.
TTTGACCGGGGGGTGACTTATTGATATCGGGGCCGGAATCAAATTATGAAAATTGGAATACCTCTGTTATGTCATTTATGACTTGTGTGCAAAATTTGAGGTCAATTGGACGTGATTTGATAGGTTCCGGAGTCGTTTGTAGAAATTAAAATTTTCAAAGTTCATTAGGCTTGAATTGGGGTGTAATTCATGGTTTTAGCATTGTTTGAGGTGATTTGAGGGTTCGATTAAGTCCGTATGATATTTTAGGACTTGTTGGTATATTTGGTTGAGGTCCCGAGGGGCTCAGGTGAGTATCGGAATGCTATTGGAATTTTTCTGATGCACCATCTGGTTTCCTTCATCACGTTCGCGTGTGGAGCCCCGCGTTCGCGAAGAGGAACTGAGAGGCTGGCAATATTTGCTCTTCATGTTCGCGAAGAGAAGAACGCGTTCGCGAAGGGTGGACTGGGTGTGTATCGCGAAGAAGAGAGGAAGCAGCCGAGGACCCTAGGCAATTGGTCTATGTGTTCCCGTAGGAGGTGTCGCGTTCACGTAGTGAGGGGGAACGAAGCATCACGTTCACGATGGTTGAACGCGTTCGCATAGAAGGCATTGAGGCAGAGGCATTTTGTGCTTCGCGAACGCGAGGGTGATGTCGCATTCGCGAAGGAGGAATTTGGACGGGATCTATTTTGTGCTTCGCGAACGCGAGGTACTGACCGCGTTCGCAAAGAAGAAAAGCCTGGGCAGTGAGTTTAAGTTCTAAAAATGGGACTTTGTTCCATTTTCAATTTTTGACGATTTGGAGCTCGGATTGAGGCGATATTTGGGTGATTTTCAGAGGAAACAACGGGGTAAGTGTTCTTAACTCAATATTGGTTAAATTGCCCGAATCCATGATTGTTTTTATCATTTAATTGGTGAATTGAGTTGGAAAAATTTGAAAACCCTCTTGGTTTAAATTGAAGATTTGAGGGTCGAGTTGGGGTCGGGTTTTGGTAAAATTGGTATGGTTAGACTCGTGGTTGAATGGGCTTCCGGATTTTATAACTTTTATCGAGTTCCAAGATATGGGCCCCACGGGCGATTTTTGAGCTAATTTTTGGATCTTTATGGAAAATCATTATTTTCTTATGGAATTAATTCCAATGAATTTTATTGACTGAAATGAATTATTTATGACCAGATTCGAGGCGTTTGGAGACCAATTCACGAGGAAAGGACATTGCAGAATAAGAATTTCACGGCTTGAAGTAAGTAACGATTGTAAATCTAGTCCCGAGGGTACGAAATCCCGGATTTTGTATCATTCTACTATTTATTTTTAGTGACGCACATGCTAGGTGACGGGAGTGTGGGCATGCACTATTGGGGATTTGTGACTTGGTCCATCCCGTAGCAATTGTAAAGTTGCATATTTTGTTGAAACTATATTATGCCTATATGTTTTAGAAAGAGTTTTTGTAAATTGGGCTGAATGCCATGTTTGGGCCTTGTGCCAATTCTGTTTGGACCCTTAGGGGCCTTTTCTTACTATCCTCTCACTGTTTTCGATTGAAATCTATACTTAGTCATGTTTATACTTGTTTACCGCATAACCCAGTTTTATGACTCTATTTTGATGCATATAAATGTTTTGGGCCAAATGCCCTGTTTTACTGAAATGCCCGTATGGCTAGAGAGGTTTATGACTGAGTGAGGCTAAGGGCCTGATTTGTGAGGATATTTATAGGATCGGGCTTCATGCCGCAGCATGTTGCATATTTATGGGATCGGGCTGCACGCCGGAGCATGTTTGATATCAGCCGAGGGCCTGATTATGAGGATGAGTATGGATCAGGTAGCTGTTTGGCGATCGCATCCCCTACTCTTCTCACTCTTATCTTCCTCTAGTTGTATTTAGATATTTTCTAGGCTGAGTTAGCCTTGATATTGTTAGATAGATTGTAGTATATACTCATGACTAGTGACACTCCGATGTCGGGCTTTTCCTTCCGCACTTTTATTTTGATTGGAACTCCTTACGAAGGCCTTTTATGTTAAATAACATTGAAATTATCTTTGAAATGAAAATATCGGTTTGTTTTGGAAATGATTCGGCTTGCCTAGTTCCACGATAGGCGCCATCACGACAGGGGTTAGTTTGGGTCGTGACAGATTGGTATCAGAGCCTAGGTCGTGACACTTAGTCTCTTATTTAGAACCTTAAGTTGGAAAAATCAACCGGATGTTGACCTATGTGTAAACGATCTCGGATTCGAATTCTGATAATTCCAATAGCTCTGTATAGAGATTTTGGGCTTAGGAGCGTGTCCGGAATATTATTTAGAGGTCCGTAGAGGAATTAGGCTTGAAATGCCGAAAGTTTAATTTTTGAGAAGTTTGACCGGGGGTTTGACTTTTTGATATCGGGGTCAGAATCCGATTATGAAAATTGGAATACCTCTGTTATGTCATTTATGACTTGTGTGCAAAATTTGAGGTCAATCGGACGTAATTTGATAGGTTCCGGAGTCATTTGTAGAAATTAGAAATTTCAAAGTTCATTAGGCTTGAATTGGGGTGTAATTTATGATTTTAGCGTTGTTTGAGGTGATTTGAGGGTTCTACTAAGTCTGTATGATGTTTTAGACTTGTTGGTATATTTGGTTGAGGTCCCGAGGGGCTCGGATGAGTTTCGGATGGTTAACGGGTTGGATTATGGACTTGGAACTCTGCTGGAATTTTTCTGATGCACCATCTGATTTCCTTTATAGTGTTCGCGAGTGGAGCCTCGCGTTCGCGAAGAGGAACTGAGAGGCTGGCAATATTTGCTCTTCGTGTTCGCGAAGATAAGAATGCGTTCGCGAAGGGTGGACTGGGTGTGCATCACGATTGTGAGAGGTGTTACGCATTCGCGAAAAAGAGAGGAAGCAGCTGGGGACCCTAGGCAATTGGTCTATGCGTTCGTGTAAGGGGTGTCGCATTCATGTAGTGAGGAGGAACGAAGGATCGCGTTCGCGATGGTTGAACACGTTCGCATAGAAGGCATTGAGGCAGAGGCATTTTGTGCTTCGCGAATGCGAGGGTGATGTCGTGTTCGCGAAGGAGGAATTTGGACGGGAGCTATTTTGTGCTTCGCGAACGCGAACGCGAGGCACTGACCGCATTCGCGAAGAAGAAAAGCCTGGGCAGTGAGTTTAAGTTCTAAAAATGGGACTTTGTTCCATTTTCAATTTTTGACGATTTGGAGCTCGGATTGAGGTGATATTTGGGTGATTTTCAGAGGAAACAATGGGGTAAGTGTTCTTAACTCAATATTGGTTAAATTGCCTGAATCCATGGTTGTTTTTATCATTTAATTGGTGAATTGAGTTGGGAAAATTTGAAAATCCTCTTAGTTTAAATTGAAGATTTGAGGGTTGAGTTGGGGTCGAATTTTGGTAAAATTGGTATGCTTAGACTCGTGGTTGAATGAGCTTCCGGATTTTGTAAATTGGGCTGAATGCCATGTTTGGGCCTTGTGCCAATTCTGTTTGGACCCTTAGGAGCCTTTTCTTACTATCCTCTCACTGTTTTCGATTGAAATCTATACTCAGTCATGTTTATACTTGTTTACCGCATAACTCAGTTTTATGACTCTATTTTGATGCATATAAATGTTTTGGGTTGAATGCCCTGTTTTACTGAAATGCCCGAGTGGCTTGAGAGGTTTATGACTGAGTGAGGCCGAGGGCCAGATTTGTGAGGATATTTATGGGATCGGGCTGCACGCATGTTGCATATTTATGGGATCGGGCTGCACGCATGTTGCATATTTATGGGATCGGGCTGCACGCCACAACATGTTTGATATCGGCCGAGGGCCTGATTGTGAGGATGAGTGTGGATCGGGGCTGCCCGCCTGCAGCATACTTTATTATTATAGCACGTGAGTTGTCCGTGCAACACGTGAGTTGTCCGTGCAGATTATAGCACTTGGGCTAAAGGATCCCCTCCGGAGTCTGTACACACCCCCAGTGAGCGCAGGTACCTACTGAGTGCGAGTACCGAGTGCTGAGTGACTGGGAGGCATGAGCGATTGTGAGGTATGCCCAAGTGGAAAAGAGTGATTGTGAGGTATGCCCGAGCGGCACGAGTGACTGTGAGGTTTGCCCGATGGGCTGTATATGAGTGATGTTTTGCCCGAGGGGCTGTTTATGTTTTCATCATTTTTGCTCACCTTTGCATTTTTCCTCTGTCTGAAAACTGTTGAAAAATATCTTTAAATGATTTTTACTGGACTGGGTTTAAACGAGATGTTTTGATTCAAATCCTGATTTTTAAAAGCAGAAGGTATTTTACTGAGATTTCATGATATTAACGTTATATACTTTATTGCTCGTCACTACTGCTCAGTCTTTATTTATTGTTGTTACTTACTGAGTTGGCGTACTCATGTTACTCCCTGCACCTTGTGTGCAGATCCAGGTGTAGCTGGATACGGTAGCGGTTATTGATTGTTCTGGTTGCAGATGTTTCTTGGAGATAGCAAGGTAGTTGTTTGGCGATCGCATCCCCTGCTCTTCTCCCTCTTATCTTCCTCTAGTTGTATTTAGCTATTTTCCAGGCTGAGTTAGCCTTGATATTGTTAGACAGATTGTAGTAGATGCTCATGACTAGTGACACCCCGATGTCGGGCTTTTCCTTCCGCACTTTTATTTTGATTGGAACTCCTTACGAAGGTTTTTTTATGTTAAATAACATTGAAATTATCTTTAAAATGAAAATATCGGTTTGTTTTGGAAATGAGTCGGCTTGCCTATCACGACAGGGGTTAGTTTGGGTCGTGACATGGCATGCCACCCGATCCGCACAAAAAGAATCTACAAGAAAATACTTACCGAGCTAGAATTCTCATTACTATAAAATATCCGAATATCGGACACAAGCACGCTCGGTGCATAATATCATCCCTGGAAGGACCGACAACGCCATATGCTACAAAACGCAAGCATAACTAAGGTGCGATTTATGATCTGAATCTCGAGAGCCATCCTGCTCACACAACACCATCGCTACGCAGAACCTCAACACATAAGAATTTTATCAAGCCGCTTCATAACTCACACGGCACAATATAGTATTACATGAAATAACCGACGACGAAACGACATCCAACGTCCGAATACTCCTCCATAGGGAGCTTTTATGCTGAAATGAACACATCCGGCCTGATATAGAGCCCGTATTCATATTTAAATCCATCCACAGACCTCAAGCTGATTCTGATCGCACCGTACTAGGATAATAACCTTTCAAGGATCCATAATAACCCATTTTCCCATAACACACAAGAATAGCCATCATAATCGGAACAAACTTCCACAGTCCAGAACCAAATTAACCGAGCGCCCTCCAGGCATAAATTCTCGAATCAGCGATATTACCACAATCTTCATACTTGGTTTCAATCTTCACTCAATTAAGTGACTACATGTCACTCTTACACAATCTTTCCGTGAGACACACTCCCACGACCTTCCGCACCAGGTAACAAGTCTGCACATCCATGCTACCGGTTACACTAATGTTGTAAAGCATATCAAGAATCCACAAATCAATACACAAGGTCTCTTACATCTGACATCGACCTTAGATGATGCCAAAAACAATACCATCTTACTTTAAACATCTAAATCCCTTTCCTGCTCATCCAAGCTCATGATATCCTTGTCAACATCGAACCGAAATCTTAAATCCTCAACTTTCGAATCCCATACCAAGTGACCTTATTTCACGAGACCACGCTATTTCAAAACCCACTAATTATCTCATATCCCTTCTTGTGCGCACTTTTTACATCTTCAACTGGTACACACATTCTGATACTTCTTTTATGAATCTGAAGTTATTTTCTTCCGTTTCTCTAATGTTAGACCACAACCTGAAGATAACACAGAGTACTCCAAGTCCCGTTTCATAATCTGCTGCAAAAGCTCGATACTCAACCATACTATAGACTCGAGATCCTTAGACACCATACTTTAAATTTTTGAATCCACTAGGACCGTTATTGAGAGTCACTTGCTCTGACTTGTTCCCAAACATGATCAATTCCAAGGCCCTGCTAGCACATGGACACTTTATCAAGGAAATATCCGACTGTTTCACTTTCCTGTTCATTACATCTACACGAAGCATAAACTCTGAGTCTTCCAAAAACCTGACTATGAATTGATAAGGCCAAATATGGCACACATTCCCCAAATACTTTGCTCAAATTACCACTGATGTTTTCTTTCCTTAGTTACAATGACCCACCAATACACCGATAACCAGAAACCGCATAAATTGACACTACGCAATCCAATCATAGACAGTGGGGCTCTCCCACTTAGCTTGAAGCTACAAATTACAAAAATCTGGAATCCACCGAGATTCTTTCTTCATCGTCGACGATCCCGCACACGCAACTTGCCAAAATTCTCGAAATTCTTCTATTAACCTTTAATAAACACTTCGAACCACTAGCCACATTTACATATTAAATCTCTTATCGGGTAGCCAGTAAAATTCTTCGCAGAAGCTTCGTCAACACCACGCGACCGCTAACCTGCTCACATGAGATAACCCACATGTGGAAATTACATGCCGACATATTCTAACGCCGCTGCACTGGGTGCAATTACTATGAAATCAGTAGATCATCCTGAGTCCGAGCTCATTCACCAACTACACCAGTCCGTTCACTCCTCATGGACGTCAACTAGAGGTGCGACAATACATTCCAATCCAAAGTCATGTTGTATCCTTCTTCATATCAAGCAACTCCCTCTTGTTGTATCCAATTTTCCTCAATATAGCAGCTAATATTACAACTTAAGTCCGTAGACCTAGTCATTGTCCATTTTACATCCCAAATCACTCCAAACGTTTCTCAAGACGTGTAATCATCCAACCACGTAACCCATGTGCTACCTTGCCACTCTCCCACTTTTGTCAACCATCTCCTTTAAGCAACTACTCTGCTTCTGTTTTCTTACACTTGGCCTTTTCGGAACCTAACCACCGCAAGACACCTTCCACATGTCCTTCATCATCCTTCGCTGCCCAGTTGTTTCCTTAACTCAAAATCCGTCTCTGTAGCACTTGAACCAATAGCTCGTTACCAGCTTTAAACCTTTCTGACGATCATCCTTCTCGAGACATCAATACTAGAAACGCTGCTTCGATCCTGAATCACTGCACACCGCGATCTCTAACGACTTCTTCCCCTATACCGATTCCTAACACCAGGTCGTGAAGGCGAGTTGAAGAAAATCATAACACTGGCGAACCTTAACGCATTTTACAAGGCGATGACACCACATCAAAATTGAGAACTCTACCACACTCGAAAATATCAAGCTTCATTACTCCATCAACCCCAAACCTGAACATTCATAGTCCGATTGCCTTTTCTCCGCCGGAATTAAAACATGGAACCTCTGAATCATGTACTGAGAAAACCTTTTTCAAGTCGTTTACTGCCCTGACACATAGACGGGCATTTTGCCATTTCATAAACACTGTGCGATAACAACACACGAATCGTCATAACAATCAATGCCAAGTCTCAAAACCTTAGGTAGTACTGATACTTAATTTGAAATGACAGAGCGGCCTTTCGCAAGGCGACGACAATAGCCCAATTAATTACACAGGGAGAAGTATCCTGTACTACATCTGTAGTACCAGTAAAAATCTCGATCCCCAATTTATAACAAGCGCTTCACATCGCATAAGATTGAATATGAAGGAAATGTAGGCATAAGCTTCAAAGGAATCGAATCGCACGATGAGGAATCAAAAAGGAAAGTATTCCTAACAGCCCTGTAGCCTCTCGAAGATAAGCACAGACGTCTCCGTACCGATCCGCAAGACTCTACTAGACTTGCTCATGACTTGTGAGACCTAAGTAAACCTAGTGCTTTGATACCATGTTGTCACGACCCAAAATCCAAAAAGGCCGTGATGGCGCCGGACACCACTGTCAGGCAAGCCAACCATAATCAATTAACTTAATTACCCATTTTAGTATTTTTAAAATAAAAATTTCTTCAATGAAATTGTAAAGATAAAACTCATAGAGTAAATGATAAATATTTTTAGCAACTAAATTTCTAAACAATTCACAACCATTCCCAAAATTCGGTGTCACAAGTGCATGAGCATTTACTAGGGAATTAAAATAAAATACAGCATCTGTCCAGAATACAAATTAGATAGGAAAATATAATAACTCCGAAGGAGACTCTGTTAGCTGCGGATCGTAATATAGAATGTAGCTCACCTATGTCCCCACAATTATTAACCACACCTCTGCGCCCACAAGGCCGCTATACATATATGTACCTGCACAATAAAATGTGCAGCAAGTGCAGTATGAGTACGAAAATAACGTGTACCCAGTAAGTATCAAGCCTAATCTCGAAGTGGTAGAGACGAGATAGCCGACTTTGACACTCACTATGGGTCAATAATAATAATTGAAATAAAACTAGAATATCTAAATCAGCATGATTCACAGAATTTACAATAATTTATTTAACCAACAGAAATAATCAAATTCCTTCAAATGCAACAATTCTCAATATGTTAATTAAATTCTTTCAATTCAAATAATTTCCATTTTATCAATTAATCTCATTTACATGAATACCAATTAATTTCTTAACAAGCAGGAATAATAATTCATTAAATTCCAAGGATTCTCCAATTTATCAATTAGATTCGCAAGCTCAAATAAACTATTAAGGTATCGTGTAATTATTATTATTAAGCACGATTTATGCCGAGGTCGTTCGGCCCGATCCAGAGTGTCGTGTATACTGCCGAGGGACGTGCGACACGATCCATAGATGCATCTATCCTGCCGAGGCGTTCGGCCCGCCCCACAAGAAAGGATGACATTTTTCTTATGTACCTCCGGGAATGAGAGTATGTTTATTACAAGATAAATTCGAGAGGATGAACAATTTCTTTTAACAATTTATTTAATCTAAACAAAAATTAAGCATATGAAAATTTTATCGTTTACTACCTTTCATAACAATTCACAATATACATATCAATTAATTTAATTAATAAAGAATACAATTTACACAAGTAATTCATGCTTTGAGTCCTAAACTACCCGAACTTTAGCATTAATAGTAGCTACGCACGGACTCTCGTCACCTCGTGCGTACGTAGCCCCCACAATTAGCAATAATTATTTAATTTAATCCCTATGGGGTAATTTCCCTTTCACAAGATTAGACAAGAGACTTACCTCATCTCAAAGTCCACTTTCCGATTACCACGTCGCGTTGAATTCTCGATTTGACGCCGAAAAATCCGAAACTATCCAAATATTATACAAAATAATTAATATATGCTAAATGATTCGAAGTTTATCTATTAAATAAATTACCTTATCCAAAATGGTAAAATTCTTAAAATTTACCCCGGGCCCACGTGCCCGAATTTCGGAAATTTTCGGAGGGAATCGTTACCCATAATCTCAAGAACTCAAATATATAATTTTCATCCAATTCCATAACTATTTCCGTGGTGAAAAATTCAAAAATATCAATTTCTAGGTTTTTCTTCAAAACTCCAAATTTCTACAAATTTTCATGTCTAAATCCATATATAAACTTTGTATTTAACTTGCAAAAGGTGTGAATTAACTTACCTCCAAGTTTCTAGGTGAATGCTCCTCTCAAAAAGCTCCCAAGATCGTCCAAGAATGAAGAAATGAGCAAAAATGCTCAAATCCCCGCTTTAAACACTCACTGCCCAGCGATCATCGCGCCCGCGACAAAAGTTTTTGCACCTGCGGCTTCGCACCCGCGATGGATTTGTCGCACCCACGATGGATTTTTTGCACCCGCGATCACACTAGATATTAGCTGCCTCAACTCTTCTTCAAATTTTAAATTCGATCTGTTAACTATCCGGAATCCACTTGAGGCCCTCGGGACCTCAACTAAATATACCAACAAGTCCTACAACATCATACGAACTTATTTGAAGCCTCAAATCACATAAAACGACGCTAAAACCACGAATTATGCTCCAATTCAAGCTTAATGAAACTTAAAATTTCCAACTTCTACATTCGATGTCGAAACCTATTAAATCAACTCCGATTGACCTGAAATTTTGCACACAAGTCATAAATGACATAACAGAGCTATAAAAATTTTCGGAACTATATTCCGACTCCGGTATCAAAAAGTCAACTCCCCAGTCAAACTTCCAAACTTAAATTCTTGTTTTAGCCATTTCAAGCCTAATTTCACTACGGACTTCCAAATAAAATTTCGATCATGCTCCTAAGTCCAAAAGCACCATACAAAGTTGTTGGAATCATCAAAATTCTATTCCGGGGTTGTTTGCACATAATTCGATATCCGATCACTATTTAAACTTAAATTGGTTTAATTATTTCATCAAAATTCTATATCTCGGGCTAGGGACCTCGGAATTTGATTCCGGGCATACGCCCAAGTCCTAAATCACGATACGGACCTACCAAAACTGTCAAAATACTGATCCGAGTCCGTTTGCTTAAAATGTTGACCAAAGTCAAACTTGGCCTTTTAAAGCCAATTTAAGGAACCAAGTGTTCCGATTTCAACCCAAACACTTCCAAAATTCGAACCAACCATCCCCACAAGTCATAAATCATTAAAGCAGATACGAGAAGTTTTATTTAAGGGAACGAAGTTCTAAAAGTCAAAATGACCGGTTGGGTCGTTACAAGTGGGGTCTGGGGAGGGTGGTGTGTACGCAGACCTTACCCCTACCCTGGGGTAGAGAGGCTGTTTCCAATAGACCATCGGCATCCTTTCCTCCAAGAACTCCCCACCTTGCTCTTGGGGGGTATTTTTTTCCTCTCAATTTAAACTCTTTATGCATTCTATTTAATATTACTTTTATTTTTTCTTCGTATTGGACATTATGTAGTGGTAATGTATTGTCAATACGGAGGATTCGTATGAAATTGATTTTATTAAACCTTCCTACATATTTTTAATAAGAATTTAATAGACAAAATTCTATTAATTTTAAAATTTTAAATATTAAAAATTAGCATAGGATATATTGTAGTCCAAAAAATAGGTTATTGCAGCTATGTCCTTTCCTTATGAGTTCTTCTGTTTAATATTTTAGGGCAATTTTGATATATTAATATTATATTTATACTTTTATAATAATATAGGCTCTCATTTTTCTAAATGGATTTGGACAATATAATACATTCTCAAATTAAATTAGTAATAGGACATTATAATACATTTTCAAATCAAATTGGCAATAAGATTTTTAAGAAGTATATTCTAAAAGTAATATGATTACATGACTAAATATATTTACTTGTTCAATTTTATATGGATTAGACAAACCGAAAATAATTATTCTAATAGGATTCCTAAAGGTAATTATGTAGGATTTATAACGTGTTGTATTATGTCCTAAAACTAATTGGATTATAAGACTGATATCTAGAATTCCAGTTATGTCCTTTTATTATGAGTTATTAAACTTAAAAGTATAATATTTATTTAATAAACCAACATAGTATTCATACTTCTATAAAAATAATATAGAATATATATATAGATCGATCCTTAGACCAAGTGGATCTCAGATTCGCAAACTCGTGATTATCACAAATTCATTAGGATATTCTTTTTATTATACTTAATTAATATTAATATATGCAACAATGGAGGGCAATAGGAAACTGGGAAAACAAGCAACGGATCCAGCTAAGTCAAGGCGAGCTAAAGTTTCCATCACTATACACATAAGTTAGTATCAAAATATATAAAAATAAATATATCATTAAATGAATAACAAAATGTATTTTTCCGTGAAGGGTATCATCGGCCAATGATACACACCCTTCAATTCAAGCACACAACACTCTACCAAAATATCTTCCTATTCGTCTGTTTCCCTTAGTTCTCATTTTCTCTTTGTCATTTTATCAAACAGTTGAAATACACTATAGTCCTACTACAGCCACAGCCATTGTACGTGTTGACTAAATTATGGCGGATCAGCGGAGAAAATTGATGAGCGAAGGTGTAGTAACTTATGCATACATACTTCTCTATATTGCCCTCTCTAGTGGTCAGATCTTCTTTAACAAGGTACATTCAAGATGTCTTTTTTTGCAATTACTGGATGTACCCATTTCTTTTAATTCCCACTTATTATGGCAGATGTAGTGCTTTAGTTACGATTCATTCTAACCCAATAACTTTTGCTCTGATTCTGTATATGTGTTAAAACATTCACTAAATAAGTACTAATAATAAATTTTGAACTCAGTAAATCAAATAGATTGTGGTAGAATTCCAAATTCGAACTCATATTCAGCTGTGATTATAATCTCCTTGTTTGGCTAAGCTCGGGTAAAGGAGGAGCAAGGAGGGTCGCAGCACGTTGACTGCCTGCACAAAAATAATCAAACTAAGATAAATGTTCTAATATTGAATGGTAAGAGGATTCATATAGCTGGCCCGAATTTGTTTGAAATTGAAGTGTAGCTGACCGATTCACGGAATTGTTTTTTTTTTTATTGCTTTAACATGTATAAATGCTTTTTGGGTTTGATTTCCATGAGAGTGAGAAATGGTTGTAGCTAGACATTACATGTACTTAACTGAGAAGTTTGATATTGTTTCCGAGTAACGTTAAACCTCTAGGGCGGTGTTTAGTAGCAGAGCCAAGATTTTATATAAGGGTATTCGAGATTATCATACATGGGAGTTGAACCTGTGACCTACAGCAATTTTTGAATCCTCTTTGACACTTTGCTAGATTTTTCCCTTTATGTTAAGGGAACTCTATGATGTATATATAATGGACAAACTAGTTTTTATCCTTTGTACACAATATAATTTTTCAGCGTAGGGGATTCAATTTTCAACCTTCTTCCTCCTAGCTAGCTCCTCCACTACCGATGTCTACATTAGGCAATCTAGCTGGTCTATAAATATAAGTATATACATTTCTCCATTTCCTTGTTATGGAGGAATTTAGTAAATAAAGTCATTCTATGAAACACTAAGTTATCCTTTTAATTATATTTTTAACAGAGTGGTGTCCGAGCTAGCTTGTGCGCATCTTGACTGTTCCACAGGTACTTGCATCCTTCCATCAGTACATTTACCGGGTTACTCTGCTCATCCACGGCTTAGGGTCTTACACCGATGGGAATGAATCACCTATATTTTCTTGTCATTGTTGAGATTCAAAGCCTATTATTTTCATGTCAAGTTCACTGACCACTAAACCATATTGATGCGATATGAAGCGCAAAGTTAGACTTTAACGGTCAAGTTATTCTCTATAGACGTAGTGCGAGTGCAACAATTTAGAATCTCACCTTTCTTTCCTTTCTCTTCTTGTTATAGCTTTGGGCTCATGTTACTCACTGGAGATTATGGAAGTACAGTACTATCCTATTGTTTTGTGATTTGTTTGGTTTAGGGCACTTAATTTGAAATGGTTGGAGTGATTTATTAGAAGGATTTTCAAAATGCGCAAAGATAAGATATTCTTGCATTGAATGATGGTCAGCTTTTCATAGAAGGCTCTCGAGGTGCACCAGTGCGTACAAATAGGTTTTTACTCATAGGAATATATTTTCGAAATAATCATATAAGGAACCGTTAGCTGGTTTAACATGTACTTTATTGTTTCTTCTCTCATATCTAAGACCCAAATGCATGTTCATGCATATTTAAAGTCTTATATGGTCTGTTTAAATGGAGGCATCTGGATTTAAAGGGGACTTCAAAGACATGTTCTCAAGTTTCTTTTGAAGTACGTCTATAGAAGAGCTCATATCATTTGCAGTTTGAGCTTTTGCTCAGTTCATCTCTAGTTTGAGTTTGTGGGTTCAAACCCAAGTTTTCTTTAATAAAACCAATCGTGTGCAAACGGTTTTGGGCCTGATACCTTGATATTTTGCTTCCCCCCCCCCCCCCTAAATGAGAATGAGAATGAGATGAAGATGCATCATTGTTGGTGTTTATCTAGCTTTGATTTCTTTTGAGTACAGTTATCAGTTGTTAACTTATTATTTTTACATTTCTTATGTAATTCAATCATTTGTTTTGTAATAATTTGTAGACAAGTATGTGGTTTGGCTAGTGAAAATAAATTTCCCGTATCCTCTTGCACTGACGCTACTTCACATGGTCTTCTCCTCAGTACTATGTTTTGTGCTTACCAAAGTTCTCAAGGTAAAAAGTGTTCTCCTTTTTACTGATTTGTTGGGCAACTAGTAGTGCTAATTTAGGCATTTCTATGCAGATAATGAAGGTTGAGGAAGGAATGACTCTAGACATGTGAGTGCTCTTGTGAAGAAATATCATGTTTAATGTTTTGGATAGAGAGTTGTATATCCAAGGACCTTATTATCTTTTATGACTTTTCTTCACGAAAGAAAGCTTGTTTAGTTAGATTTTGTCCTATCAAATTCTATGTAAATCTCTGCCTTCTGTTGTCTCCTTCTCTTTTCCTTTTTCTGGCTGCTTTTAGTGCAATCCATATCTCTTCCGTTGCTTTGGCTCGCCTGCCTTAGTAGCTGGGTAAGCCACGGGAGCATTTAGCTGGTCATTTAATTGCGAACTGTTTAGAGATGTTCACTTTTTTGAAGAATTATGCCATGTATTACACAAGTTGCAGATATACTTCTCCGTAAAACTATATTTTTATTGTCATTCCTAAAATGATGAAAGGAATTTGTCGCCATCAGCATTTTCCTCCATTATGTGACAGAACACCACATTATTTTTATTGTCATCTTTATAATTATGCTAAATCAGATATCTATTTTAGAATAAGATGGATTAGTTCGGATAACTTACTTAAATAGGTTGCACTGCATTGTTATCAATAACGAAGTGTTTATGAACAAGATTAAGAAAAAAATTACAATAACCTTTCTTCCTTACCTATTAGTATAAAGTAGAAAATATCTCAATTTTAGCATATCTTTCGCATTCGTACTCAAAATCCATACAATATTAGTAGACAATAGTTTGTTACGGTACTTTTTTTTTTTTCCTTCTCAGCTTTTGTCCATTAGACTTTTTTGAAGACTATCATTCTATGCACCTAATTAGGATTTCAATATGCAGATACATTAGCTCAGTCATCCCAATTGGTGCTATGTTTGCTATGACACTTTGGCTTGGGAACACTGCTTACCTTTATATTTCTGTTTCATTTGCTCAGATGTTGAAAGCAATCAGTAAGTATTTGTATTATCCAGCTGTCTTATGTTCTGTAGTTCTTGAATGTTAGAGGTATTTAAAGCTTCACTATAGACATATGCTAAATGAAATGTCTGAGGATGTTTCATGCCAGCTGTTTAGACTTTAGACGCTGGGCTGGTGGACGGCCTGCTCAAGTACTCTATAATCTTTGTTTATTTGTGTCAGAATATGATTTCACGTTTTTGAGTCTCATCTGCAGTGCCAGTAGCTGTCTTCATCCTTGGAGTTGCAGCTGGACTCGAAGTGATGAGCTGCAGGATGCTTCTCATAATGTCTGTAATCAGCTTTGGTGTACTAGTAGCTTCTTATGGAGAAATAAACATTAACTGGGTTGGTGTCATCTACCAAATGGGAGGGGTTGTTGGAGAAGCTTTGAGACTTATATTTATGGAGATTCTGGTAAAACGGAAGGGCCTCAAGCTAAACCCCATATCTGTCATGTACTATGTTAGCCCATGCAGGCAAGTACCTTTATCGTCTGAAAGCTGGAATAATATTATGTTTTGTTTTAACGTTATAGAAAGACAATGTGAACGAAACTGTCTTGTTACACATGCAGTGCTCTTTGCCTTTTAGTTCCATGGATCTTCTTGGAGAAACCAAAGATGGATGAACAACTGACATGGAGCTTTCATCCTCTTGTTCTAACTCTAAATTGCATATGTACCTTTGCGCTGAATCTCTCTGTTTTCCTGGTGATCTCACATACAAGTGCCCTGACCATCCGTGTCGCTGGAGTTGTCAAAGATTGGGTGGTTGTACTGCTATCTGCACTACTTTTTGTTGATACGAAGCTGACACTTATTAATCTTTGTGGTTATGCTATTGGTAATTTTCTTACAATCTTATCTGATCCGAGAAACATTGTGCCTTAACTATTCAAATTGTTTCCGGACACTTTCCTTACATTCATTCTACATTATCGAGACATGCTGTTATGCAGAATATTCATCATCTTCTTCTTGCTTTAGCTCATTTTCAGTGCCTGCGTAGCTGGTTAATCCGTTTGCTTTATCTCTAAGGATTTGTGTAACTATTTTCAATGGACTATCCTTTTGCTGTATTGAACCTGCTGCTAGTCCTGGAGAAATATCTTTCTGTATTCTATTTGACCTTGAGCAACTGCTTTTATTTTTCCAATGTTGGCGGTGATATAATTGTAACCTCTATGTTAGAGCCAGCCTGTAGACTGATAGAAAGTGATGGTTATGGACCTTGGTAATGGCCTTATTTTTCTTGATGATTACATTGAAGGGAAGCTAGTACTGATAAATACTGCCAGCAGCTTTATGTTGATTGAGAATTTATTTTGTGTTTTTTTCTCAAAAACGATTGTTAGACTTGGAGTAATCCGAATCTTGTTCGTTCTGTGTCTATGATGAAAAATATAAACATCGATGGTACTATTTCTTGAGCACATTACATAGTAAAGTTGATTTCTGTGCAGCTATTGCAGGTGTAGCTGCATATAACAGTCACAAGTTAAAAAAGGAAGCTTCCCGAGTAATCTCAGATGAGTCTCGAGATGCTCTACCTTTAATTTCATCTTCAACGTCCAATGAGTAGATCTATGTGAAGAGCTACTTGCAGTCTATTCTGAGGTCTTGAATGTAAAGGAGCAGAGAAGTATGCAAATTCCACTATGTTTTCTTTCTTTTTTTGGGAGGAGGGGTTTGTTCATTCTTAAATGATGCATTATTTGAGTACTGCTTCAGTATTGTTTGTTTTAGAAGAAGCTACAGTCAAACATGGTGATGTTCAAGTCAGGAACTCGTCTACGGGTGCAACGTTCTCTACTGCTTCTGAGTTCGAGACATCAGGGCACAAAAAGAGAAACAGTTACAGTGACGTATAAGGTAGAGGATCCAACCTTTTCTTTTAAATGCAAAAAGGTTGGACAAACACCTCTCTTTGATAAAGAGGTTGGACACAGATATTCTTTCGGTTGGACATGGACATCCATAAGTGCTGCAGTTGATATGCTAAAACAGATTCCAGATGATTTATTGCAGCAGTACATTGTATATTTTGTATTAAATTACTTTCAAATGTAAATCTGTTGGGAGGAATTGAGTTGTTCTTAAGACAATCTTCTTTGTAAGGCTAATTGTTTTTGCTTGACATCAGAGTTGTGACAATATTAATGCTTGCTGTTTCCTCAAGTTGTTTTTAATCTTTTATCGTTCTTGTTACAAAGGAGTGAAAGGGTCAGTTTCAAAATCTGATGTTCTTGACAAGTTTCTTCCTTCGTAATCTGATGTTCTTCGCCAATTTCTTTTTCATCTTCTGCTCAAGCTTCATCTGAAGCTTAGACTCCAATGGCAGGTTATCAACAGGCACACTTTCTTCATCACTCTCCTTATTATCAGAACCTGTGCTATCAATATCAGTAGCTGCTTTAAAACGAAAATTCTCACCTACTGACCTAAAATCCAAACTGACAATAAAATGTTGGGGGGGGGGGGGGAGGTGATAAAAGCCTAGCGCTTTCAGGTAAAGACCTGATGTACAGTAAATAATAAGTACAGTATGTAAATTGTAATAGGAATGGATGTTGAATTTCATGGAAGATTCTGGAATAAAATTTGTTAAATTGTATTTCTCAACTGCTTTGTACAATGTACAATGTGTAATATATATACATGTATTCTCTCTAATCGACTAGTCTAACTAACAATATTATAATTAACTAATTAACAATAGATACAACTGTCATGGATGGCTGGAATTAGCTGGCCAAACTCAGATGAGCGACACGTGGCAGCCCAAATGAGCGGATGTTAAACCGACCCGGAAACTTAAAGCTGTATACGAGACCCTGTCTCTTTACTCTTTTAAATCGATTCCACCAAGAAATAGATACCCTAGCCGTCACCCATGATCCTCATCGGCCATCGAAGCTTCTCCGGCGACATCCTCCCCCTCAAGGTGGAGGATGCCTGAAGAATCCCCAACTTGCCTAAACAGTCCCGATGAGAAGGCCCAAAAAGTGGTTTAGTAAAAATATCAGCGAGCTGCGAAGACGAAGGGATGAAGGACAAAGAAATCAGACCGGCCTGGTGCTGTTGACGGACAAAATGACAGTTTAGTTCAACGTGCTTAGTACGCTCGTGAAAGACCAGGTTTTTTGGCAATATGGATCGCCGCCTAGCTGTCAGAATGTAGAGGACTAGGCAAAACCGGCGGAATCGAGAGGTCATCGAGGAGACGGACCAACCAGGTGAGCTCAGCAACAACACGATGCATGGAGCGGTACTCAGCTTTAGCGGAAGATAACGAGACAGACTGTTGTTTCTTGGATTTCCAAGAAATAGGACAACCACCAAGGCTAACAAAGAAACCACTAACATATCGGCGCGAATCAGGGCAAGAACCCCACTCGGAATCACAGAAGGCAAGCAGATCCAAAGAAGGGGAAGCAGGCATGAACAGACCAAGACCAGGCTTTATAAGCAAATAGCATAGACAGTGATGAGCAGCTTGGAGATGAAGATCACGATGAACCTGCATAAATTGGCTTAAGTGCTGAACGACAAAGGAAAGATCAGGACACATATGCGTCAAAAAATTGAGTTTTCCCAGAAGACGATGGTATAAAGTAGGATCAGAGAGGGGAACCCCATGGTCAACATGCAACTTGATAGAAGGATCCAACGGGCAACGGGGTACTGGCTGGCGACAAATCAAGGCAATCAAACTCCTCCAAAAGCTCAAGAGTAAATTTTCGTTGACTGAGAATGATGCCAGAATCCTCACGAAGGACTTCCATGCCCAGAAAATAAGCTAAGTGAAAGTTCAGAGCTGTAGTTAAACGAGCATACCACTGGCGAAAAGCCTGACGTAGACCATATAGAGACTTTTTAAGTCGGCAAACAAGATTAGGAGCAGCAGGTGTAAGGCCTGCTAGAAATTTCATATAGACCTCCTCATGGAGGTCATCATGAAGAAACACATTGTTCACATCTAACTGAAAAAGTCCCCAATTCCTTTTGACTGCCAAAGCTAGGATGCAACGTATGGTGGTCATTTTGACCACCAGAGAGAAGGTTTCTGTAAAATCAACTCATTCTCTCCGTATATCACCACGAATCACCAAACGAGCCTTCAATCTCTCCACACTCTCATCAGATTTCAATTTATTCTTATAGACCCACTTAGATGGTAAAGTCTTTCTACCAGGGGGAAAGAGGCCACTTCCCAACTCTCATTGAGCAACAAAGCATCAAGTTCTTTGGCCATAGCTTCTTGCCAACCGGGGGTGCATAGCTGCCTGGGAATAGCTAGAAGGTTCTTGGATATGGGGAAGAGAATTAAGCTACTTCTCATTAAAGGAAGATAAAGCATTGAAAGAAAATTGCAAAGGGGAAACAAGGAAAAGAAAACAAAAGGTAGAAACATCAGCTAAATGCACAACATTACATACATAATTAGCTAAGTAGGAGGGAGTTTTGTGATCCCTAAAAGACCTGCGCAAGGAAGTGTGTAAAGGGTCAGGAGAGGAAGAAGAAGCATCAGATAAAGGAGAGAGGGACTAGGTACATGGGAGGAAGAAGAACTAGAGGAAGAGAAGAGAGAAAGGGAAATATGTGAAGTAGAGGAAGAAGGAATAGAAGAGGACGGAAAATGAGAGCTAGGAATAGTAGTAGGAGACTGAGAAGCAGAAGGGACAAAAGTAGAGGGAACATGTATAGGAAAAGAAGGATAGCTAGGGGAGGAGACTAAGATCTGAGGTGTAGTACTAGGAAACAAAGGTGAAGACTCAGTGTTTAAGATAAAGAATGGAAACATTGTCTCGTGAAAAACTGCCATAAATGGGAATAGGTCCATACGATCGAATAAAGTCTCAACATTTCTGGAGACAAAAATGTGTTTGGTAAGTAGGTTTAAGAGTTTGTAGCCCTTCTTACCAAAAGGGTAACCAAGAAAAATACAAGCATCAACTCGAGGATCAAGTTTCCTTCTATGTTGAGATAAAGTAGAAGCAAAGCATAGGCAGCCATAACATTTTAGAAAAGTGTAATAAGGAGACTTGTGAAATAAAATTTCATAAGGTGTTTTATAGTGAAGAAGATTGGTAGGAAATCTGTTGATGAGAAAAGTAGCAGTAAGTAGACATTCTCCCGAGTAACAGATAGGCATTTTAGAATGAAACAGGAGAGTTCTACAAGTTTCTAGCAAATGTTTGTGCTTTCGTTCAACAATACCATTCTGTTAAGGGGTTCCTACACAAGAGGTTTGGTA
This sequence comes from Nicotiana tabacum, assembly GCF_000715075.1. Taxonomy (NCBI): domain Eukaryota; kingdom Viridiplantae; phylum Streptophyta; class Magnoliopsida; order Solanales; family Solanaceae; genus Nicotiana; species Nicotiana tabacum. The sequence continues at coordinate 129,227,433 of NC_134091.1, forward strand.
TATAATTCCTTTAGAAAAAAAATAAGCTATGGCAGCAATGTTGCTGCCTAGTTCAAGGGCATTATCAGATCTGATTTTTTTGACTTTGGTGTCAAATTGTCTCTCTACCATTGAAATAAAGGATTGCAACACCGTAAATGTATTATTTTTAGTGCATAGGAGAAAAGTCCATGTGCCCCTACTATAGTCATTCACTATAGTAAGAAAATATCTGAAACCATCATGAGTAGGGACTTTATATGGTCCCTAAGTATCTATGTGGATTAGCTCAAACACATGAGAGGTACAACTAGTGCTATTGGGAAAAGATAACTTGTGTTGCCTAGCCATAGGGCAAATAGAACAAGGGGAAACATTTGCACTAGAACATTGCTGTTTATAAATGGGAATATATCTCATGGTAGATATAGGTAAATGAACCATCCTTACATGCCAAAGACTATCACATGAAGCAGTAGAACTAGACATAGAGGAATGTAAAACATTGACAACATTAGACAAAGTTTTAGAACTATGCTTAATAGCTGAAGTTTTATTATCTATGTGTAGGGAATCAACAGGAAGATGAACATAATGCAAAGGGTAGAGCCCAACCTTGATTTCACCAAGAACTAGAGACTTCCTCAAGGAAAGGCTCTGCAAGAAACATGCAAAATCACTAAAGGTAAGAATAGCATGAAACTGCTCACATAATCGATGAACATAAATCAACTTAAATTTGAAAGTTGGGACATAAAGTACTATTTGTAGAGTTAATAAAGGGTGAATTGTCACTTGTCCTGCATGAGTGATTCTAACTCTATGAGAATTAGGTAGAGTAATATTGACAGGTCTAGACAAAGTAACGACATTAGACATAATGGTAAAATCAAAGGTCATGTGCTCGGAAGCACCTGAGTCAATGATCCAAAAATAGTTCTTAGAAGATGTAGAATAATGAGTAGGAATAAGTAGGGATGTACCAGCACAATTAGCAACAACACTGGCCTCAGAAGTAGTACCTTGTTGGCCAATTTTAACTTGTTTAAGTAATTCTATCAGTTGAGTAAGTTGTCCCTAATTTATACCAATAGTAGCTTCAGTCTCAGAGATGTTGGTTTGAAATTGCCTAGGTCCTTCATCTGAAAATACTGCATTCCCTTGAATTGAATGTTGGAACTTGTTCTGTTGGTTAGAGTTTTTGAATTGCTGTGGATAACCATGCAACTTGAAACACTTATCAATGGTATGTCCTACCTTCTTGCAATAGTTACAAAATAGAGTCTTCCTATATTCCTGATTGTTCCTGATAGGCTGTGTTCCTGCCATATTACCTCCATAAGTATTTGGATTTCCATCTATCTGTTTGTTCTGATTAAAATTCTGCCCAGGTACAAAAAAAGAATTGGATTCAGTGAGATATTGAGCCATATTTTGGATGCTCCTCTGCCTTTCCTCCTGAAGAAGAAGGTAATATGCTCTATCAATTATTGGAGAAGGTTGCATCATCATGATATTTCCTCTCACTCCAGTATATGTTTCATTTAAACCCATCAAAAATTGCACCAACTTCTGTCTTTCCTCAAGTGCAGAGTTCTTCTCAATTGCTCCACATTTACAATCAATACACATACACACTGTCCTAGCATCAATTAATTCTATTTCATCCCATATAGCTTTCATTTTGTTAAAATAGGATGCAATATTACTTGATCCTTGTACAATTTCTAAAAGTTATTTTTGCAACTCAAATGACTGTGCTAGATTGGATTGTCCATACCTATCTTCGAGTTGTTTCCACAGGATCCTTGTGGACTTGGAATAAATCACACTTGACCTAATTTTCGGTGTTAAGGAGTTCAACAACCAAGCAAAAACCATGTAATTACACCTCACCCAAGATCTGAGGTCTACAGCTCCATCCTTTGGGCGAGGCAAGCTTCCATCAATAAAACCAAGCTTATTCTTAGCTAACAAAGCAATCAATACAGATTTTCTACAGCCGCCATAACCAGATCCATCAAAAGGAGGTTTACCTAAAGCAACCCCAGGGAGTCAGATGCAAAGAGATAATAATGAAGTTCATAGTCAATCTTCTCCATTTCAGTCAATGCTTCACAATCAGAAGTCGAATCAAGAGTTTGCGATTCAAAATTTAGAGAATCTGACATAGAATTAAAATTTAGGTATCAACAAAAAGAACTTCGAAGAAAATACTGAAAGAATTTCAGAGAATTTTGTGAGTTGAGATTGAGATTGAGATCATGTAACACAAATATGCGATCAATTTGGTGCTGGATCGAGAGGCCAGAGCTCTGATACCATGTTGAATTTCATGGAAGATTCTGGAATAAAATTTGTTGAATTGTATTTTTCAACTGCTTTGTGCAATGTACAATGGGTAATATATATACATGTATTCTCTCTAATCGACTAGCCTAACTAACAGTATTATAATTAACTAATTAACAATAGATACAACTGTCATGGATGGTGTCACGACCCAAAATCATTAAAGGCCGTGATGGCGCCGGACACCGCTGGCAGGCAAGCCAACAATAAATACTCAATTTGGTTCTCATTTTTAATATTTTGAAATCATATTTTTCCTTCAATGAAATAGTAAAAGATGGAATTTACAAGATAAATAATAATATTTTCAACAATTTTAATATGGGACAACCTATAATCACCCTAAAACCCGGTGTCACGAGTGCATGAGCATCAACTAGGAAGTAAAATAACATACAACATCTGTCCGGAGTATAAATTTGGACAGGAGAAATATAAATACTTTGAAGGAGACTTTACTGACTGCGGATCGTAGTATAGAGTGCAGCTCACCTAAGTCCCCACAATAACCGCACCTCTGCGCCCACAAGACCACTAGATATATATGTACCTGCACAACAATGTGCAGCAAGTGTAGTATGAGTACGTAAATCAACGCGTACCCAATAAGTATCCCGCCTAACCCCGAAGAAGTAGTGACGAGGGGTCGACTCGGATACTTACTATAGGCTATAAACAAAATACCAATGATATAATTATTCATGGATCATGTAGAACGGCTGTAAGCCCAATATCATGAAATAAGTAAACAATTCTTTTGTTAATAAGAAGTTTTTCCCAAATTTATTTTCATCATTTAACAATTTATATCTCAGGCCAGTGAAGCAGTATCGATTATTATAATTTCCAAAGCAATTAATACAATCATGTGCAAGTCATGCCAAGGTCATACGACCCGATCCAACATATAAATGTAAACTTGTAACGAGCTGGCCAGTCGTTTTGAATATTATAACCCCGTTTTCCCATTTACTGCTCAATTTATGTCTTGCAATTGATTTATGACTTATCGGGTTAGTTCGTTCGGGCCCGGAAGAAACTCTGAGTGAAATGAGATACTTAGTCTCATAATTGAAAAATTTAAGTTAGAAAAGTGGACCGGATATGGATCTATGTGTAAACGACCTCAGATTTGAATTTTGATGATTTCAATAGCTCTGTATGGTGATTTTGGACTTAGGAGCAAGTCCGAAATATTATTTGGAAGTTCGTAGACGAATTAGGCTTGAAATGACGAAAGTTTAATTTTTGAGAAGTTTGACCGGGGGTTGACTTTTTGATATCGGGGTCAGAATCCGATTCTAAAAATTAGAATACCTCTGTTATGTCATTTATGACTTGTGTGCCAATTTTGAGGTCAATCGGACGTGATTTGATAGGTTCCGGAGTCGTTTGTAGAAATTAGAAATTTCAAAGTTCATTAGGCTTGAATTGAGGTGTAATTCATGATTTTAGCATTGTTTGAGGTGATTTGAGGATTCGACTAAGTCCGTATGATATTTTAGGGCTTGTTGGTATATTTGGTCGAGGTCCCGAGGGGCTCGGGTGAGTTTTGGATGGTTAATAGGTTGGATTTTGGATTTGGAACTCTGCTGGAATTTGTTTGATGTACCATTTAGTTTCCTTCATCGCGTTCGCGAGTGGAGCCTCACGTTCGCGAAGAGGAACTGAGAGGCTGGCAATATTTGTTCTTCGCATTCGCGAAGGGTAGACTGGGTGTGCATCGCGAACGCGAGAGGTGTTATGCGTTCGCGAAGAAGAGAGGAAGCAGCTGAGGACCCCAAGCAATTGGTCTACGCGTTCACGTAGGGGGTGTCGCGTTTGCGTAGTGAGGGGGAATGAAGCATCGCGTTCGCGATGGGTTGAACGCGTTCGCGTAGAAGGCATTGAGGCTGAGGCATTTTGTACTTCGCGAACGCGAGGGTGATGTCGCATTCGCGAATGAGGAATTTGGACGGGAGCTATTTTGTTCTTCGCGAATGCGAGGCACTGACCGTGTTCGCGAAGAAGATAAACCTGGGCAGTGAGTTTAAGTTCTGAAAATGGGACTTCGTCCCATTTTTAATATTTGACAATATGGAGCTCGGATTTGAGATGATTTTGGGTGAGTTTCATAGGAAACAACGGGATAAGTGTTCTTAACTCAATATTGGTTAAATTACCCGAATCCATGGTTATTTTAATCATTTAATTGGTGAATTGAGTTGGAAATATTTGAAAACCCTCTTGGTTTAAATTGAAGATTTGAGGGACCAAACGATGTCGAATTTTGATAAATTTGGTATGGTTAGACTCGTGAGTAAATGAACTTTCTAATTTTGTAAATTTTACCGGATTTCGAGATGTGGGCCCGAGGGCCGGGTTTGAGCCAACTTTGGGTTTTGGTCTAATTTGATAGTTTTTCTTGTGGAATTCATTCCATTAGCGTATATTGATGGTATTGTACTGGTTGTGAATAGATTCGGAGAATTTGGAGACCGAGTCCAGAGATGAGGGCATCCCGGAGTAGGATTTTTACACTGTTAAGTTAAGTAACAGTTTTAACTCTGGCTTTGAGGGTATAAACCCAGAGATTTGACATCACGTGATTGTTTGGAAATGATACCCACGCTAGGTGACGAGTGTGTAGGTGTGCACCACGAGGGATTAAAACTTGGCCCGTCCCGCGAGGCTCTGAAGCCTAATGGCTATTATCTGTGTTTATGTGTTTATTTGTTGTTGAACTTATTTTCCTTCATGTTAGAGATCATGCTTAGGCTTTATTCATGCTCACATTACTTGTATTCAGTCATAGAAAGTATTGTACATGTTTACCTCGGTCTCTATTATTTGCTAATATGCGGTGATACTTGATGTGGGATGTGTTCCCTTATTTGTTGGTGATGATGAGGCTAGTGAGGTACATGATTGAGTGAGGCCGAGGTCCTGGTTGTGAGGATATTAATACCATAGCGCTTAAGTTGTCCGCGTAGCACGTGAGTTGACCGTGCGGGTCTAGGTATTGATACAATAGCGCGTGAGTTGTCCGCGTAGCATGTGAGTTGACCGTGCAGATCCAGGTATTGATATGATAGCACGTGAGTTGTCCGTGATTAGCGCTTGGGCTTTGGCAGCCCCTCCGGAGTCTGTACACACCCCCACTGAGCGCAGAGTGTTGAGTGTTTTGAGTATTGAGTGCCGAGTGATGAGTGATGGAGTGACACTGCTGTGAGGTTGTATTTATTTGTGTTGTTGCTGCATTTATATGTTAAACTTCTTTGTGACATTTACTGAGTTATGGAATTTACCTATTTATTTCTGTTTATTTTTAAATTATGGAAATAAATAATTAGACTGTTTTACTTAGCTCGTCACTATTGCTCAGTTCCTTAGTTATTTCTGTTACTTACTTGAGGTGGTTATACTCATGCTACACCCTACACTTTATGTGCAGATTCAGGTGAGTTAGAGCGCGGCGATCGTTGAGTTCAGGTGGGCTATCTGTGGAGATTGCAAGGTAGCTGCTAGCGTCCGCAGGACCTTGTTACTCCTTTTATCATTTCTTCTTTTGGATTGTATTGACAGTTAGACAGTTTTATTTCTTAGTTCATAGATTTAGATGCTTATAACTTAGTGACACCCCGATGTTTGGGGCTCGTTTCCGTATTTTTTATATTATATTTAGAGTTGATTTAGTTTATGAAAAATTTAAATGTTGAAATATTTTATTAAATTCTTATAATCGGTTTAGTAGTAATATTTTGGGAAGTAGGTTTGCCTTGTAACACGATAGGTGCCATCACGATCATGGTTAGATTTTGGGTCGTGACAAGTTAGTATCAGAGCCTAAGTTACATAGGTCTCACGAGTCATGAGCAGGTTTAGTAGAGTCTAGCAGATCGGTATGGAGACGTCTGTACTTATCATCGAGATGCTATAGAACCTTTAGGAAAATTTCACATTCTTGGATTCTTATTATGTGTTCTGTGTATTCTAGTAACTAAACATCTGTATTTCATTCTCTCACAGATGGTGAGGACTCGTGCTACCGGTCAAGAGGGTCAACCACCAGTTGGGGCCGCGAGAGGCCGAGGCCGTGGTAGAGGCCGCGGTAGGGGCAGAGGTGCAGCACGTACAACAGTTGGGGCAGTACCTGCAGATCTACCGGTTGTCCCAGATTAGGACCAGGTTCCAGTTGTTGATGCGTCAGCTCAGGCACCACATGTGCCTATTATGATTCCTGGCCTTCAGGAGGCCCTAGCTCAGATTCTGACAGCGTGTACCGGCCTTGCTCAGGCGGTCTCTATTTCGACGGTAGCAGCCACTTCTCAGGCTGGGAGACGCACTCAGACTCCCGTCGCTCGCACACCCAAGCAGGTTATTCAGGGACTTCAGATACCGGAGACACCACCAGCTCAGCCGGTTGTAGCTGCACAGGATTATGTGGTTCCTGCTATAACTGAGGATGATCAGCGTAGGTTTGAGAGGTTTGGGAGACTCCAGCCACCACCTTTCAGTGGCACAGAGAGAGAGGACGCTCAGGACTTCTTGGACAGTTGTCAGAGGATACTCCATACTGCTGGTATTTTGGAGACTTGTGGGGTCTCATTCACTACCTTTTAGTTTTCTGGGGCTGCACTCAGATGGTGGGAGACTTACGAGAGGCGTAGGCCTATTGGCGCAGCACCCCTTACTTGGCAGCAGTTGTCCATTCTTTTTTTGGAGAAGTTTGTATTTGAGTCCCGCAGAGAGGAGCTACGCAGGCAGTTTGAGCAACTTCACCAAGGTGATATATCTGTTACACAGTATGAGATGCAGTTCTCCGAGTTAGCTTGTCATGTGGTTTGGTTGGTTCCCACAGACCGAGAGAGGATCATTAGGTTTATATATGGCCTCGGTTTTCAGCTTCGATTGCTTATGACCAGGGAGAGAGTATCTGGGGTTACCTTTGATGAGGTTGTCGACATTGCTCGATAGATTGAGATGGTTCGAGGTCAGGAGAGGACTGAGAGGGAGGCTAAGAGGCCTCATGGTCAGGGTGGTTTCAGTGGTGCTCCTCAGGGAGGTCAGTTTCAGCAGGACCAGTTTTAGCAGAGTCAGACATCATTCAGTACATTACCAGCACAGGGTTCTCATTATGCCCCGCCCGCTCAGGTATCGTCGGGTAATTTGTTTGGGCATCAGGAGCAACAGTTTCATCAGAGGAAGGGTTGTTTCGAGTGCGGGGATTTTGGTCACATTGCAAGATATTGACCTAGGCTATTGGGTGGGACTCCGCAGCGGAGTACTCGGCCAACGACACCAACACCAGTTCCTCCACTACCCACCCAGCCAGCTAGGGGTGGAATTCAGCCAGCTACGGGCGGAGCCCAGTCAGCTATGAGTCGCCCGAGATGGGGAGAAAGATCAGGGGGTGGTCAGGCCCATTTCTATACCCTCCCCTCCATGCCAGACGCTATTGCTTCAGATGCTGTGGTTACAGGTATGTTCTTCTGTTAGACTCGTTCGAGGACGAACGTTTGTTTAAGAGGGGGAGAATGTAACGACCCGGCCAGTCGTTTTGAATATTATAACTCCGTTCCCCCATTTACTGCTCAATTTATGTCTTGTAATTGATTTATGACTTTTCTGGTTAGTTGGTTCGGGTCCGGAAGGAACTCGGAGTGAAATAAGACACTTAGTCTCATAATTAAAAATTTTAAGTTAGAAAAGTGGACCAGATATGGATTTATGTGTAAACGACCTCAGATTTGAATTTTGATGATTCCAATAGCTCCGTATGGTGATTTTGGTCTTAGAAGCGTGTCCGGAAAAATTTTTGGAGGTCCGTAGAGGAATTAAGCTTGAAATGCCGAAAGTTAAATTTTTGGGAAGTTTGACCGGGGAGTTGACTTTTTGATACCGGGGTCGGAATCCGATTCTGAAAATTGAAATACCTCCGTTATGTCATTTATGACTTGTGTGCAAAATTTGAGGTCAATCGGACGTGATTTGATAGGTTCCGGAGTCGTTTGTAGAAATTAAAAATTTTAAAGTTCATTAGGCTTGAATTGGGGTGTAATTCATGGTTTTAGCATTGTTTGAGGTGATTTAAGGATTCGCCTAAGTCCGTATGATGTTTTAGGACTTGTCGGTATATTTGGTCGAGGTCCCGAGGGGCTCGGGTGAGTTTCAGATGGTTAATAGGTTGGATTTTGGATTTGGAACTCTGCTGGAATTTGTTTGATGCACCATCTAGTTTCCTTCATCGCGTTCGCGAGTGGAGCCTCACGTTCGCGAAGAGGAACTGAGAGGCTGGCAATATTTGTTCTTCGCATTCGCGAAGGGTGGACTGGGTGTGCATCGCGAATGCGAGAGGTGTTATGCGTTCGCGAAGAAGAGAGGAAGCAGCTGAGGACCCCAAGCAATTGGTCTACGCATTCACGTAGGGGGTGTCGCGTTCGCGTAGTGAGGGGGAACGTAGCATCGCGTTCACGATGGGTTGAACGTGTTCGCGTAGAAGGCATTGAGGCAGAGGCATTTTGTGCTTTGCAAATGTGAGGGTGATGTCACGTTCGTGAAGGAGGAATTTGGACGGGAGCTATTTTGTGCTTCGCGAATGCGAGGCACTGACCGCGTTCGCGAAGAAGAAAAACCTGGGCACTGAGTTTAAGTTCTGAAAATGGGACTTCATCCAATTTTCAGTTTTTGACGATTTGGAGCTCGGATTTGAGGCAATTTTGGGTAATTGTCAGAGAAAATAACGGGGTAAGTGTTCTTAACTCAATATTGGTTAAATTATCCGAATCCATAGTTGTTTTTATCATTTAATTGGTGAATTGAGTTGGGAAAATTTGAAAATCCTCTTGGTTTAAATTGAAGATTTGAGGGACCAAACGATGTCGTATTTTGATGAATTTGGTATGGTTAGACTCGTAAGTGAATGAGCTTTCTAGTTTTGTAAATTTTGCCAGATTTCAAGACGTGGGCTCGGGGGCTAGGTTTGAGCCAATTTCAGATTTTGGTCTAATTTGATAGTTTTTCTTGTGGAATTCATTCCATTAGCGTATATTAATGGTATTGTACTGATTGTGAATAGATTCGGAGCATTTGGAGACCGAGTCCAGAGACGAGGGCAACCCAGAGTAGGGTTTTTACGTTGTTAAGGTAAGTAACAGTTTTAACTCTGGCTTTGAGGGTATAAACCTGGAGATTTGACATCACGTGATTGTTTGGAAATGATACCCACGCTAGGTGACGAGCGTGTAGGTGTGCACCGCGAGGGATTAAGACTTGGCCCATCCCGTGAGGCTGTGAGGCCTAATGGTTATTATCTGTGGTTATGTGTTTAATTGTTGTTGAACTTGTTTGCCTTCATGTTAGAGATCATGCTTAGGCTTTATTCATGCTCACATTATTTGTACTTAGTCATAGAAATTATTGTACATGTTTACCTCAGTCTTTATTATTTTCTAATATGCGATGATACTTAATGTGGGATGTGTTCCCTTATTTGTTGGTGATGATGAGGCTAGTGAGGTACACGATTGAGTGAGGCCGAGAGCCTGGTTGTGAGGATATTAATACCATAGCGCGTGAGTTGTTCGCGTAGCATGTGATTTGACAGTGCGGGTCCAGGTATTGATACCATAGCGCGTGCGTTGTCCGCGTAGCACGTGAGTTGACCGTGCGGATCCAGGTATTGATATGATGTCACGTGAGTTGTCCGTGCTTACCGCTTGGGCTTTGGGAGCTCCTCCGGAGTCTGTACACACCCCCAGTGAGCGCAGAGTGTTGAGTGTTTTGAGTATTGAGTACCGAGTGCCGAGTGTTGAGTGATGGAGTGACACTGCTGTGAGGTTGTATTTATTTGTGTTGTTGCTGCATTTATCTGTTAAACTTCTTTGTGACATTTACTGAGTTATGGAATTTACCTGTTTATTTCTGTTTATTTTTAAATTGTGGAAATAAATAATTGGACTTTTTTACTTAGCTCGTCACTATTGCTCAGTTCCTTAGTTATTTCTGTTACTTGCTGAGGTAGTTGTACTCATGCTATACCCTGCACTTTATGTGCAGATTCAGGTGAGTTAGAGCGCGGCGATCGTTGAGTTCAGGAGAGCTATCTGTGGAGATTGCAAGGTAGCTGCTAGCATCCGCAGGACCTTGTTACTCCTTTTATCATTTCTTATTTTGGATTGTATTGACAGTTAAACAGTTTCATTTCTTTGTTCATAGATTTAGACGCTCATGACTTAGTGACACCCCGATGTTTGGGGCTCGTTTTCATATTTTTCTATATTATATTTAGAGTTGATTTAGTTTATAAAAAAATTAAATGTTAAAATATTTTATTAAATTCTTATAATCGATTTAGTAGTAATATTTTGGGAATTAGGCTTGCCTTGTAACACGATAGACGCCATCACGACCATGGTTAGATTTTGAGTCGTGACAAGTTAGTATAAGAGCCTAGGTTACATAGGTCTCACAAGTCATGAGTGGGTTTAGTTAGTCTAGCGGATCGGTACGGAGATGTCTATACTTATCTTCGAGAGGCTGCAGAACCTTTAGGAAAATTTCACATTCTTGGATTCTTATCATGCGTTCTATGTATTCTAGTAACTAAACATCTGTATTTCATTCTCTCGCAGATGGTGAGGACTCGTGCTACCAGTCAAGAGGGTCATCCACCAGTTCGGGCCGCGAGAGGCCGAGGCCGTGGTAGAGGCCGTGGTAGGGGAAAAGGTGCAGCCCGCACAACAGTTGGGAAAGTACCTGCAGATCCACCGGTTGTCCCAGATCAGGACCAGGTTCCAGTTGTTGATGTGCCAGCTCAGGCACAACCTATGCCTATTGTGATTCCTGTCCTTCAGGAGGCCCTAGCTCAGATTCTGACAACGTGTACCGGCCTTGCTCAGGCGGTCTCTATTTTGAGGGCCGTAGCCACTTCTCAGGCTGGGGGACGCACTCAGACTCCCGTCGCTCGCACACCCGAGCAGGTTATTCAGGGACTTTAGACACAGGAGACACCACCAGCCCAGCTGGTTGTAGCTGCACAGGATTATCTGGTTCCTGCTATGCCTGAGGATGATTAACATAGGTTGGAGAGGTTTGGGAGACTCCAGCCGCCACCTTTTAGTGGCACAGAGAGAGAGGATGCTCAGGACTTCTTGGACAGGTGTCAGAGGATACTCCGTACTGCTGGTATTTTGGAGACTTGTGGGGTCTCATTCACTACCTTTCAGTTTTCTTGGGCTGCACTCAGATGGTGGGAGACTTACGAGAGGCGTAGGCCTGTTGGCACAGCACCCCTTACTTGGCAGCAGTTCTCCGTTCTTTTTCTGGAGAAGTTTGTACCTGAGTCCCGTAGAGAGGAGTTGCGCATGTAGTTCGAGCAGCTTCATCAGGGTGATAGGTCTGTTACACAGCATGAGATGCGGCTCGTCATGTGGTCTGGTTGGTTCCCACAGACCGAGAGAGGATAAAGAGGTTTATAGATGACCTCGGTTTTCAGCTTCGATTGCTTATGACCAGGGAGAGAGTATGTGGGGTTACCTTTGATGAGGTTGTCGACATTGCTCGATAGATTGAGATGGTTCGTGGTCAGGAGAGGACTGAGAGGGAGGCTAAGAGGCCTCGTGGTCAGGGTGGTTTCAGTGGTGCTCCTCAGGGAGGTCAGTTTCAACAGGACTAGTTTCAGCAGAGTCAGTCATCATTCAGTGCATTGCCAGCACAGGGTTCTCATTATGCCCCGCCCGCTTAGGTATCATCGGGTAATTATTTTAGGCATCAAGAGCAACAGTTTCGTCAGATGAGGGGTTGTTTCGAGTGCGGGGATTTTGGTCACATTGCGTGATATTGCCTTAGGCTGTTGGGTGGGACTCCGCAGTGGAGTACTCGGCCAACGGCACCAACACCAATTGCTACACCACCCGCCCAGCCAGCTAGGGGTGGGGTTCAGCCAGCTAGGGGCGGAGCCCAGTCAGCTATGAGTCGCCCGAGAGGGGTAGGAAGATCAGGGGGTGGTCAGGCCCGTTTCTATGCCCTCCCAGCCAGGCCAGAAGCTATTGCTTCAGATGTTGTGATTACAGGTATGTTCTTCTGTTAGACTCATTCGAGGATGAACGATTATTTAAGAGGGAGAGAATGTAACGACCCAGCCAGTCGTTTTGAATATTATAACCCCGTTCCCCCATTTACTGCTCAATTTATGTCTTGTAATTGATTTATGACTTATCTGGTTCGGGTCCGAAAGGTAGCTGTGGAGATTGCAAGGTAGCTGCTAGCGTCCGCAGGACCTTGTTACTCCTTTTATCATTTCTTCTTTTGGATTGTATTGACAGTTAGATAGTTTCATTTCTTAGTTCATAGATTTAAACGCTCATGACTTAGTGACACCCCGATGTTTGGAGCTCGTTTCCGTATTTTTCTATATTATATTTAGAGTTGATTTAGTTTATGAAAAATTTAAATGTTGAAATATTTTATTAAATTCTTATAATCGGTTTAGTAGTAATATTTTGGGAAGTAGGCTTGCCTTGTAACACGATAGGCTCCATCACGACCATGGTTAGATTTTGGGTCGTGACAAAACTGTGCACTGCCGAGGGTAGAATGACATAAACCATAGATGCATCTATTACCCCTCTTGTGAATCATACATGCGACACAGTCAAATATAATTTTATCAATAAAATATAACCCTTTGTGGATTCTTTTCAAAATAAGGACAATTCGACTTGAAGCTTTTACCTCGCTCGCGGATCATACATGCGACGCGGTCAAATATAAATTTCTTAAGTTATTATAATATTCCTCGATTTCTTTTCGTAAATACAAAGTTCAAATGAAAACTTTTTAAAAACTTAATTTCCTCAATTTCAATTCTTCTCAAGACAATTAATACACAAACCTCAATCTTGCTTCTTCTCAAGGCAAACAATAACCACAAACCAAATAACAATATCAGCAAAGCATGGTGTGAACCTGAAATTACCCGAACATAGGCATAGCTAGTAGCTATGTACGGACTCTCGTCACCTCGTGCCTACGTAGCCCCCTGCAAGTAGAAACACATATTTAATCAATTCACCTATGGGGTTAATTCCCTCTTACAAGGTTAGAAAGGAGACTTACCTCGCTCTGAAATTCCATAACCGGCTCCAAAGCCTTTCCAACAACTCAAACCGATGCCCAACGCTTTAAAACTAGTCAAATAAGATGCAACCCAATCAAAATATGCTCTAATACTCATAATTAATCAATTTACAACAATTTCCAACTCCGCTCGAAAAGTCGATAAAAATCACCCTCGGGTCCACGTGCCCAGATTCCAAAATTCTTCGAAGATAACTATTATCCATGACCTCACAAACTCAAATATATAATTTATTTCCAATTCCATGTCCAAATTCGTGGTCAAAATCCAAAAATACCCATTTCTAGGTTTTTCTTCAAAATTCCAAATTTCTACCAAATTTCCATGCTTGAATCCACATAAAAACCATGTATTTGACTCAAAATAGGTGGGAGTTACATACCTCATAATAGATGATGAAATCCCCTCTTCAAAAAGATCCAAATATCGCCCAACCAAAATGAAAAATGTTTGAAATGAATCTAAACCTCGCTTAAAAGCATTCTGCCCAGCCCGACTTTCACACCTGCGGCCTCTTCGTCGCATCTGCGGTCTCGCAAGTGCGGCCAAAACCTCGCACCTACGCATTCCCTCTGCCTAGCACGACTCCGCACCTGCGCCTTTCCTTTTGCATCTGCGCCTTCGCAGGTGCGGACATACCCTCGCACCTGCGCTCCTAGATTCTTCTCTCAATATCGTACCTACGACGCACCTCCGTATCTGCAACCTCGCAGGTGCAGACAACCCTTCGCACCTGCGGTCACTGCCCAGCTTCGCCCAAACAGCACTTGAGACCATTGGCTTGTACCTGCGACCTCACACCTGCGGCCCTTTTTGCGCAGGTGCGATCACACCAGATATCAACTGCCTCAGCTTTTCTTCCAAGTCCAAACTCGATCCGTTAACCACCCGGAATCCACCCGAGGCCCTCGGGACCTCAACCAATAATAACTACACGTCCCAAAACATATTACGAACGTAATCGAGCCTTTAAATCACATCCAACAACATCGAAACTACAAATCACCCTCCAATTCAAACTCAATGAACTTTAGAACTTCAAACTCCTAAAATTGATGTCGAAACCTACCAAATTACGTCCGATTGACCTTAAATTTTGCACACAAGTCATAATTGGCATTATAGACTTATTCCAACTTCCGAAATCAGAATTCAACCTCGATATCAAAAAGTCCACTCCCGGTCAAACTCTCCAAAAACCTTCAAATTTCTAACTTTCACCAAATGACCTCGAAATAACCTACGGACCTCCAAATCCACTTACGGACGTGCTCCCAATATTGGAATTACCATACGGAGCTATTCCTAGACTCAGAATCCCAAACAGACATTGATAACATTGAAATGCACTTCAACTCAAATTAATGAAATTCTTCCAAAATGCCAACTTTCATAATAGGCGCCGAAACGCTCCCTAGTCATCCAAAATCCGATCCGAACATACGCCCAAGTCTAAAATTATCATACGATCCAGTTGGAATCTTCAAATCCCGATTTCGAGGTCATTTACTCAAAAATCACACCTTAGTCAATCTTTCCAACTTAAAGCTTCCTAAATGAGAATTTTCTTTCCAAATCAACTCCGAACTTCCTGAAATTAAATTTCGACCATGCGTACAAGTCGTAATACCTAAAGTGAAGCTGCTCAGGGCCTCAAACTGCCGAACGACGCGCTAGAGCTCAAAACGACCGGTCGGGTCGTTACATTCTCTCTCACTTAAACATACGTTCATCTTCGAACGTGCTAAGAACTGCTCTGGAGTTGTCTGAAATCATTGTTTAACACCTCGTACTCCTACCCGTTCTACCACAACCCATCTGGGCACATTAGCTCAAGCAAATCTGAAGATTCTCCCTTTTATTTGATCAAATAAGCCTTAGAGCCAAATTCCAACATCCGGAACTCTCCACCGGGCCTGCTTTCAACATATGAACACCGTTTCAATCACCACACGATGTACCAATACATGATGGTACACTCTCAGTGAATTCTTACCATGTACCACGTAACTCATTTGCCTAGGGCAGTCTTTCCAAAGCACATCAGTTAAAATTTCCACTGACCGAAGCCCGTAGTGTACCTCATGACCAATTAAGCCTTACTTAAACTCTCGCAATACTGCCACGACAAAGAAGATGTGTAGAACTCATAACCACCTGCCGAATTATAGTTTATGGAGTCTCTCCTCCCGACAAGAACCATTACCTCATTCTGGGCTGAATAACAATATTTACTCTTTAATATTCTTTATATAACAAATCCGATCACACTGATTCCAGGTCCAATAATCTAGTCTCACCCAGTACAAGATGCTCAGGCAATAAGCCACCTCAGACACTGCCAAAAGTCTCATATGATGCCACAATGTGCTAACAAGCTACAAGCTCGAATGCAATACATAAGGAAAATGAACTCTAGAAAGAACTACTCAACCCACGTAGCTAATTAGACGACCGAAAGGGTGTTATGAACCTTCCCCAGAGAATGAGAAACAAAACACATACAGATAGATACGGGGAACTGTACTCAACATCACACTGTTGCGGCGTACAACCCGATCCACATATGATACCATTGTGGCATATAACCCGATCTAACCATGATACCCGTGGTGTCGTGCTACCCGATCCACACAACATACCCATGGCGGCGGGTTACCCGATCCACACATAATAGTCTAAGAAAACACACATCAAGACGTAACGCTTATACTCACGAAATGCCCGAATATCAACCATAATCATGCCAAGTGCATAATACAAATCCTGGGGAGACGGGTAGCGTCATACGCTATAAAACTCAAGCACAACTAAGGTGCGATATATGATCTGCAACTTGAGAGCCATCATGCTCGTATAATACCACAAACTATACGAGATCTCAATGCGAGTGCGAATAATCAAACCGTCTCACAATCCACATGGCACAATAGAGTATTACATGAAATTGCTGACGACAGAAATAACATCCAAGGCCCGAAGACCCCTCCGAAAATGCCGCTATGCTGAAATGAACACACCCGGCCTGATATAGAGCCCACATTCACACTTAGATCCATCCACGGACCTCAAGCCGATTCAGATCGTACCACACTGGGCTAATAACCTTTCAAGGATCCACAACAACCTTGTTTCCCATGACTCACAAGAACAACTGTCAATCCAGAACAAACTTCCATAGTCCACAATCAAATAAATCGAGCGCCCTTCAGGCATAAGTTCTCACATTAGCGATAGTACCACAATCTTCATACTTTGTTTTAAATCTTTAATCAATTAGGTGACTACATGTCACATCTATACAATCTTCCCGTGGGACGCACTCCCATGACTTTACGCACCAGGTAACAAATCTGCACCTCCATACTGCCGGCCACTTTAATGCTGTAAAGAAAATCAAGAATCCGCAACTCAGTATACTGAGCCTTTTACACAGGACACCGATCTTAGGTGGCGCTAAAAATAATACCATCTTATTCTAAACATATGAATTCTTCCCTGCTCATCCGAGCCCTTGATATTCTTGCCGACCTCAACTGCAACCTTGATCCTCAACCTCCAATTCCCATGCCGCTCACTGCACCTAACATACCAATACACAAGAGTACAAGAATTTCATCATAACTACCGAACCACCAATAGGGTACACATTTCATCATATAGAAACCTTTCATTTAACTCATTTCAGGAGAACCATTGCCACACGTGACTGAATTCCCATAGCCGCAGAAAATACAACTCCACGCAGTGGTCTAAACTACCATGTCCCTTCCGGGATCCATATAAACATAACATGCCATAATAACCGAATACCTCCGAATAAATCAAATTACAGCGGTCGTCAAGCCTCGCACGTACCGCCACAACCACCTGTAAAACTTCACGCTAAAGAAACTAATCACTGCCACAATCATGCTGATTCAACCATTACTAACCGACCCCGTTTCTTCCAATTTATTCTCCACTTGTCTTAGAAATAATAATAATAATAATAATAATAATAATAGCTCCATTCAAACGTAACGAACTAAATCCGCACTCATCCTGAGTGACCCTATTTCACCAGACCACATTGTCTCAATACCCATGAACCGTTTCATGTTCTTCTTAAGCGCACAATAGCATTGCCAACTGGTACACCCGTTCTGCAAGGACCTTTCGCGAATCCGAAGTTACTTCTTCCCTTCTTCCAATACTTCACCGCATACCCAATGATAACATAGAACATTCCAAGTCTCTTTCATACTCCACTACAACAGCTCGATATTTAATCATACTACGGACTCGAATTCCTTAGACACCGTTCTTTAACCTTGAATCCCTGAGACCGTTATTAGGAGCCACCCACTCTGACTTGGTCCCGAATATAATCAAACTTCAAGGCCCTTTTAGCACATAAAAACCCTCTTGAAGAAGCAACCGATTGAATTTCTTTTCTTATACATCACATCCACACGAAGCATAGACTTTGAGTCTTCCCAGAACCTGAACACGAATCGATAAGGCCAAATATAACACACATTCCTCAAATCCTTTGCTCGAACTACCACTGATGCTTTCTTTCCTTAGTCATGACAACCCGCCAATACATCGATAATCGGAAACCACACTAGTTGACAACTACACAATCCAATCATAGATGGTGGGGCTCTCCTACTTAGCCTGAAGTTACCATTGCATAACCCTGGAACCCACCAAGATTCCTTATCTCCTATTGACATGATCTTGCACAATCAACCCGCCAAATTTCCTCAAAATACTTATGTTAAGCATTTCATGAACATTCTGAATCATTAGCCACATTCATATATTCGACATCTTACTGGATAACCAGTAAAATTTTTCGTAGAAGCTTCATCAACACCACTCAACCGCTAACCTGCTCACAGGAGATATCTCACCTGTGTAAATTCCATGGCGACATCCTCCAACAACGCTGCACCAAGTATAATTACCACGAAGCCAATAAACCATCCTGAGCCCATGATCATTCACCAACTGTACAAGTCCATTCACTCCTCATGAACATCCACTAAAGGTGCAACAATACATTCCAATCCAAGGTCATGTTGTGTCCTGCTTCATATTAAGCAACTCCCTCCCGTCACACCCAATCTTCCACAATATAGCAGCCAATATTCCAAATTAAGCTCGTAGACCTAGTCACTGTCCTCCATAAATCCCAAATCACTCTATCTTCCCCCAAGGCGTGTGGCTCTCCTACCACAGAACCCGTATGATACTCTGCCACTCTCCCACTTTGGTCAAACCATCTCTTTTAAGCAACTACTCGACTTCTGCTTCCTTACACTTGGCCTCCTAGAAGTTTAACCACCGCAAGACACCTCCCACATGTCCTTCCTCATCCTTCACTGCCCAGTTGTTGCCTTAACTCAAAATTCATCTCTGTAGCACCCGAACCACCAGATTGCCGCCAACTCTAAACCTCCCCGAAGATCATCTTCCTTGAGCCATCAACATTAGGATTACCGATTCGATTCTGAACCACAACACACTGCGACATCTGACAGCCGCTTCCCCGATACCATACACAATACTCTCCCCTAAAGGCGATTTGAAGAGGGACATAACACCGGCAAAGTTAACACATTCAATCAAGGAAGACGACACGACACCATATTTCGGATGAAGATTCCACCCCACTTGAAAATACCAAGTCTCGTTACTCCATCAATCCAACCCGAACATTCTTAATCCGATTGCCTTTCCCTCCGCTGGAAATAAAATGCGGAACCTCTGAATCACGCATTGAGAAAACCTCATTTCAATTCATTCACTGCCCCTACACGTAAACAAGTATCTTACCATTACTTTAATACTGTGCGATAACAACTCATGAACATTATAGCAATTGATGCATAGCCCCAAAACCATCAGAAATACAGCTACTAAGCTGAGATGACAGAACATCCTTCCACAAGGCGACAACATATCCCAATCAAATACGCAGGTAGAAACATCCCGCACCACATCCGCAATACCATTAAAATTCCTCGATTTTCAAATTTATAACAAGCGCTTCACGTTGCACAAGATTGAATAGGAAGGAAATGAAGGCATAAGCCTCAAAGGAATCAAATTGCATGATGGGGAATCAAGACAGGAAGTGCTCCTATCAGCCCGGTAGCCTCTCGAAGATACGTACAGACGTTTCCGTACCGATCTACAAGACTCTACTAGACACGCTCGACCCAAAATCCATTAAAGGTCGTGATGGTACCGGGCACCACTGTCAGGCAAGCCAACAATAAATACTCAATTTGGTTCTCGTTTTTAATATTTTGAAGTCATATTTTCCTTCAATTAAATAGTAAAAGATGGAATTTACAAGATAAATACTAATGTTTTCAACAATTTCAATATGGGACAACCCATAATCACCCCAAAACTCGGTGTCACGAGAGCATGAACATCAACTAGGAAGTAAAATAAGATACAACATCTGTAAATTTGGACAGGAGAAATATGAATACTCTGAAGGAGACTCTGCTGGCTGCGGATCGTAGTATAGAGTGCAGCTCACCTAATTCCCCGCAATAACCGCGCCTCTGCGCCCACAAGGCCACTAGACATATATATACCTGTACAACAATGTGCAGCAAGTGTAGTATGAGTACGTAAATCAACGCATACCCAGTAAGTATCCCGCCTAATACCAAAGAAGTAGTGACGAGGGGTCGACTCGGACACTTACTATGGGCTATAAACAAAATACCAATGATATAATTATGCATGGATTACATAGAACAACTGTAAGCCCAATATCATGAAATAAGTAAACAATTCTTTTGTTAATAAGAAGTTTTCCCTAAATTCATTTTCATCATTTAACAATTTATATCTCAGGCCAATGAAGCGGTATCAATTATTATAATTTCCAAATCAATTAATACAATCATGCGCAAGTCATGTCGAGGTCGTACAGCCCGATACAATATATAAATATACATTGTGCACTACCGAGGGATTAACGACACGAACCATAGATGCATCTATTACCCCGCTCGCGGCTCATACATGCGACGCGGTCAAATATAAATTTATTAATAAATCATAACCCTTTCTGGATTCTTTTCAAAATAAATACAATTTGAATTGAAGCTTTTACCCCGCTCGCGGATCATACATGCGACCGGTCAAATATAC
Organism: Nicotiana tabacum; assembly: GCF_000715075.1. NCBI lineage: Eukaryota > Viridiplantae > Streptophyta > Magnoliopsida > Solanales > Solanaceae > Nicotiana > Nicotiana tabacum. Next base: position 129,248,050 of record NC_134091.1, read on the forward strand.
ATTTCTTAAGTTATTATAATATTCCTCGATTTCTTTTTGAAAATACGAAGTCCAAATGAAAACTTTTTAAAAACTTAATTTCCTCAATTTCAATTCTTCTCAAGACAATTAATACGCAAACCTCAATCTTGCTTCTTCTCAAGGCAAACAATAACAATAAACCAAATAACAATATCAACAAGGCATGGTGTAAACCTAAAATTACCCGGACATAGGCATAGCTAGTAGCTATGTACGTACTCTTGTCACCTCGTGCGTACGTAGCCCCCCGCAAGTAGAAACACATATTTAATAAATTCACCTATGGGGTTAATTCCCTCTTACAAGGTTAGAAAGGAGACTTACCTCGCTCTAAAATTTCATAACCATCTCCAAAGCCTTTCCAACAACTCAAACCGATGCCCAACGCTTCAAAACTAGTCAAATAAGATGCAACCCAATCAAAATATGCTCTAATACTCATAATTAATCAATTTACAACAATTTACAACTCTGCTCGAAAAGTCGATAAAAATCACCCTCGGGCCCACGTGCCCAGATTCCAAAATTCTTCGAAGATAACTATTACCCATGACCTCACGAACTCAAATATATAATTTATTTCTAATTTTATGTCCAAATTCGTAGTCAAAATTAAAAAATACCCATTTCTAGGTTTTTCTTCAAAATTCCAAATTTCTACCAAATTTCCATGCTTGAATCCACATAAAAACTATGTATTTGACTCAAAATAGATGGGAGTTACTTACCTCATAATAGATGATGAAATCCCCTCTTCAAAAGCTCCAAATATCGCCCAACCAAAATGAAAAATGTTTGAAATGAACCCAAACCCCGCTTAAAAGCATTCTGCCCAGCCCGACTTTCGCACCTACGGCCTCTTCGTCGCATCTGCGGTCTCGCAAGTGCGGCCAAAACCTCGCACCTACGCATTCCCTCTGCCTAGCATGACTCCGCACCTGTGCCTTTCCTTTTGCATCTGCGCCTTCGCAGGTGCGGTCATACCCTCGCACCTGCGCTCCTAGACTCTTCTCTCACTATCGCACCTGCGATGCACCTACGCATCTGCGACCTCGCAGGTGCGGACAACCCTTCGCACCTGCGGTCACTGCCCAGCTTCGCCCAAACTACACTTGCGACCATTGGCTCGTACCTGTGACCTCGCACCTGCGGCCCTTTTTGCGCAGGTGTGATCACACCAGATATCAACTGCCTCATCTTTTCTTCCAAGTCCAAACTCGATCCGTTAACTATCCGAAATCCACCCGAGGCCCTCGGGACCTCAACCAATAATACCAACACGTCCCAAAACATATTACGAACTTAGTCGAGCCTTTAAATCACATCCAACAACATCGAAACTACAAATAACCCTCCAATTCAAACTCAATGAACTTTAGAACTTCAAACTCCTACAATTGATGTCGAAACCTACCAAATCACGTCCGATTGACCTCAAATTTTGCACACAAGTCATAATTGGCATTATAGACTTATTCCAACTTCCGGAATCGGAATCCAACCTCGATATCGAAAAGTCCACTCCCGGTCAAACTCTCCAAAAACCTTCAAATTTCTAACTTTCACCAAATGACCTCGAAATAACCTACGGACCTCCAAATCCACTTACGGATGCACTCCCAATACTGTAATTACCATACGGAGCTATTCCAGACTTGAAATCCCAAACAGACATTGATAACATTGAAATGCACTTTAATTCAAATTAATGAAATTCTTCCAAAATGCCAACTTCCATAATAGGCGCCGAAACGCTCCCTAGTCATCCAAAATCTGATCCGAACATACGTCCAAGTCTAAAATTATCATACGATCCAGTTGGAACCTTCAAATCCTGATTTCGAGGTCATTTACTCGAAAATCACACCTTAGTCAATCTTTCCAACTTAAAGCTTTCTAAATGAGAATTTTCTTTCCAAATCAACTCTGAACTTCCCGAAATTAAATTTCGACCACGCGTACAAGTCGTAATACCTGAAGAGAAGCTGCTCAGGGCCTAAAACTGCCGAACGATGCGCTAGAGCTCAAAACGACTGGTCGGGTCATTACAGATGACTGGAATTAGCTAGCTAAACTCATATGAGCGACACGTGGCATCCCAAATGAGTGTGGATGTTAAAACGACCCGGAAACTTAAGTTGTATACGAGACCCTGTCTCTTTACTCATTTCAATTGATACCACCTAGAAATAGAGACCCTAGCCGTCACCCATTATCCTCATCGGCCATCGAAGCTTCTCCGGCGACATGCGACTTATAAATCGCATTCGCCAAATGCGACTTGACTTATAAATCGTATAGTCAATTGAGACTTATAGATCGTATTGTTCAACATTGACTTATGAGTCACTTTCTTCAACAACGACTTATATAGGACTTATAAATCCCATTCGGCATCTGTGACTTATACATCGCATTGGTTAACTTGTGACTTATAAATCACATTCGGCAATTGCGACTTGTAAATCACATTTACTTGTAAATCATATTCGCCAATTGAGACTTATAAATTGTATTCTCCAATTGCGACTTATGAACTTGAAGTTCCTCAATTGTTGTCGATGTTCTCTTTCTCAGAGGTGGATGTGCCTGCAACCATGGTAGAACATGCAAAGTTATATTGTATCCAATATTATTTTATATGATTTAGTTTAAATCTTTTAAGGAAGTTGTCTTGATTATTATTTGGTTTTATATTTAGTTGTTGGGTGCTACTATTGCTTCTCTTCTCTGTATTGTTGTAATTATGCTTTCTTTGAGGCGAGGGTCTATCAGAAACAGCCTCTTGATATCGGTCATCCCAATTGGTGCTATATTTGAAATGACACTTCGTCTTGGGAGCACCGCGATTTATGGATCGCAATTGCATGAGACAGATTTATAAATCGCAATTAGCACATGCGACTTATACAATGAACAAATGCGACTTATAAAGTGCAATTAGCATGCACGCCTTATTATGCGAATTATAAATCTGAAGTTGCTACTGCCATTTAGTTATAATTGTTGTCACTGTTGTCTTTCTCAGAGGTGGATGTGCCTGAATGCATGGTAGATTCGCAAAGTTCTACTCCATCCATATTATTTAATATGATTTAGTTTAAATCTAATTTTACAGAAGTTGTCTTGATTATTATTTGGTTTAATATTTATGTTTAAATTGCGTAACATTATAATCTTCTAGGACAGAACTAGTGCTTGACTCGAGAGCTTTTTTAGACGATCAGACAATTGGTCTAGGATGAGGCTTTTCATCACGCACATCCTCTCATGTAAACATTTTGTATCTTGTTACTTGTTAGTATTGTTAGTAGTATGTATTCGAAAATATATTCAAAAATAGAAATAATGTAAAACCAGAAATGTAGAAGAACATAATTTAGATTATAACGGGAACCGCCAAATTCAAATTATAACGGAAAAATTATAATAGAGAAAAAATTAAATTACCGTTACAGAAACGGTCTAGTTTGGATTAAATAATATTGCGTTAATATTAACAAATAAATTTGGTCTAAAAAATTAATCAATCAATCAAATCATTTGACCAAATCCGAAGTTGAAGCCGAGCGTGCGATGACGACGACGGCGCGAGGCTTGCCTTCTTCTCAACTCTATAAGAGCTAGAAGAAGTGCAATTGTATATATACCCATTAAACTCTTTTTCTCCTCCAATATGGGACAATTGTCACAACCCGTATTTTGGGGGTTGTGATTTCGTTCCGAACCGGTGAGAAAAGGTCCTTCTGATTCTCTGACGTAGACATGTCTACTCAGGAACCTTGGGCTTTTTAATTTTAAGCATATATAAGGAGGGTAGAGGTATTGAAGCTCAACATTCCTCCCTTGTGCGTGCTGCCACCAAGCTGTACAGAATGAGCGACCTTGAAGGGGAACCTCAAGGGCATGCCCGGATGACTCAAAGGAGTATCTTAGGTATCCATACGAGTTAGGGAACTCTATGGATGGCGCGACGCCTTTGGGCTAGCGTTGGGCACCAAACGGGTGCTGGAGGCTCGATATGTGGAACGGGTAGGCCCTGAGGGCTACCGAAATGATGGATCGAGACCTCTGTGCCGATTGGATACTTGAAGCACCTATCTTAGGGGCCTCATGTGTCGACTTGTGAGCTTAGCTTGGGTTCCACTATGCGAGCAAGAGTCCTTTGGCCTAGACATACAGTTGTGGGGCGACGCTGCACTATTCGAGATGGAAGTATGCCGCGAGGGCTATGTATGGTCATGGAATGAAAGACGCACATGACGAAGGCCAAGGACGAAAGGTTTCCTTACTCAGGCGAGGCGCAAGCTAGGTGCGGATGCACGAGGCGAGTGTCAAGTTTGAGGATTGGACTGTGCATGCGAGAGCGATGCACAGTTCTAGGCGAGGGACAAACATGTCCTAACCCAAGCCCAGGTGTGCACATGGATGAGATACAGCAGATACGATGCGCCACAATTAGTCGAGGCCAAGAGCCTTCACATCATACGGGAGGCACAGTTAGAGCGAGCCTCATAGGCAAGCTCCACCACAGGCACAAGATCGTGCTAGAAAACATAGGAAAAGGAGAAATGCTGGCCTAAAGGAAGGGGTGATTGCAGGTGCCGCACGGGCTATTCGGTGCCGCTGACGTACGTGAGTAAGTCGGCCCATGACACATGGTATCAAAGCTGATTAAGGCCATACTATGCCATGACATGATGTCAAGGCAAGAGTTGAGATAGCGAGTGCATTTTAAATGTCTGTGCGGAGATCATATCGAAGCATAGATTGATGTTCATATGCCACCATAGATCGAGAACCCGATACTACTAGTCGAAAAGGCATTACCAAGGTGAGGAGACAGATTTAAAGGAAAAAGCGAAGCTTCAGAATTGAGCTGATTTCCAAGTTGGAAGGTGTCATTCTGTAAAGGGGTGTGCCGAATAGTCAGGGACCATTGAAATGGGTCCAAGTGTGTTGCACACCGAACCAGGAAGCCATGCTAGCAGAACCAAGAGAGTTCTTGTCTATAGGGCGAGTACATACGTACTACCAGGAATATTGGGTACTTGCTAAGGAAGTGACAATTGGAAAATAAAGAGATTTGTTCGTGAATGTGGCGATGCTACCACTTTGATAATGTAGTACTCACCAAGGGTACATCCAAGAGCTTGCTGAGTGCCAAAGGATACGAAGCAGTTGAGCTGCCGAAGGTTCCATGTTGCAGTATGAATTTCCTAAGGCCGGGCTAATATGCCAACTGGGACGAGTACGCTAGGAAGTATCCTCCACATTGAGTGTGGGAGGATCCGCCTATGCAAAGGCATTGAGGGTGAAATTGTGAGTCCTGAAGAAAGTAAGTCTTCAAAGGTAATGAGGGCAAGGAAAAGGCTACGGGAGCTATTGAGCTACGGGAGCTATTCCAGAGGGCGTGAAAAGGCTACGTGAGCGATTAAGCTACAAGAGTTGCTCCAAGAAGTACTATAATGTGCTTACCTTTAAGGGAAGAGCTTCGGACGGACATGAAGGCCGTGAGGGTCATGGTGTGGTTGACCAGTGTGGGTCACCACAAAGTTAGACACCAGAAGGAGCAAGTACGGAGGCACTTTCCAAGCGAACAGCGAGAGGAGGTGAAATGTAGAGCCACGCTCGGAAGATACTTCGGGGAGAAGTGCAAGGGGCACAACTCCTTTTTGAGATGGACTTCGAGGAAGTCCAACCCACATGAATAAGGGAGTCGCGATGTACATCCCTGGGGGGGGGGTAGACTCTGGGTTGTCGTAGGCATTGATGTGTCATCGAGGATGATGACAGAATAAGTGTAGGAGGATGTCACAACCCGCAATTTGGGGGTTGTAATTTCGTTTAGAACCGACGAGAAAAGGTCCTTCTGATTCTCTGACATAGACATGTCTACTGAGGAACCTTGGGCTTTTTAATTTTAAGCATATATAAGAGGGGTACAGGTATTGAAGCTCAACCTGCCTCCTCCGTACGTGCTGCCACCAAGCCGTACAAAATGAGCGACCTTGAGGGGGAAACTCAAGGGCCTGCCTGGACGACTCAAAGGAGTCTCTTAGGTTTCCATACGAGTTAGGGAACTCTATGGATGACACGACGCCTTCGGGCTAGCGTTGGGCACCAAACGAATGTTGGAGCCTCGATATGTGGAACGGGTAGGCCCTGCGGGCTACCGAAATGATGAATCGAGACCTCCGTGCCGTTTGGATTCTTGAAGCACCTATCTTAGGGGCCTTATGTGTCGACTTATGAGCTTAGCTTGGGTTCAACTATGTGAGCAAAGGTCCATTGGCCTAGACATGCAGTTGAGGGGCGACACTGCACTACTCGAGATGGAAGGATGTCGCGAGAGATATGTATGGGTATGGAGTGAAAGACGCACATGACGAAGGCCAAGGACTAAAGGTTTCCTTACTCGGGCGAGGCGCAAGCTGGGTGCGGATGCACGAGGCGAATGTCAAGCTTGAGGATTGGACTATGCGTTCGAGAGTGATGCTCAGTTTTAGAAGAGGGACAAACATGTCCTAAGCCAACCCCGGGTGTGCGCATGGATGAGATCCAGCAGATGCAATGGGCCACAATTAGTCGAGGCTAAGAGCCTTGACATTGTACGGGCGACACAGTTGGGGCGAGCCTCATAGGCAAGCTCCACCACAGGCACATGATCATGCTAAAAAACCTAGGAAAGAAGAAAGGCTGGCCTGAAGACAATGGTGACTGCAGGCGCTGCACGCGCTATTCGCTGCCGCTGACATACGTGATTAAGTCGGCCCGTGATACAATATCCCTTTATCAAAGAGGGGAATTCAAAATTTTCATTCTTCCCTCCATTTCCCATTCACTCTATTTTTAAGCTCTAACAAGCTTAAAACCCAACAATTCCCCACATGAATGGGGAGTGGCTATATCACGGAAATATACATGAAAAACTGTGTGATTTACAAGTAAGGATTAATCGCATCGGGATAAGTAGGTTTCCCTTTGAACTTTCCGTAGTGAACTTATGTCGGATATACTCGATCAATCGGTAGATTTGATATCTTTGAACTGTCGAACTTTGGTGTATACCAAGACAACCATAAGTCACACAATCAACCCTTAACTGTCTTTTGTTCTCATTGTTATGTTCGTTTCATCCATGAACACTGCCTGGTTTCATAAGTGCGTAAAGAAGTGACCTTGCAAAATTTTCCTTGAAGCGGCTAACACTTCACACTTACATAGGTGATTCCTAAACATTTCATCCCGTATATACACTCTTTGATATAACCCATATCAAATTTAGAAACCATTAAAAAGCCTTAATGCTTTATCCTTGGTACTGAATATTGTCTCATCACGATAATGGACCAAAACTTTTAGTTGACAATGGTGAACCATCATTAATGGCTTTGTTTGATCTCCTTGAACCTAGATATGGGATCTTCAATTTTTTAGGTAGAGTTACCGCCATAATGACTTGTTCTCGGCCAGAGTTCCATTCCCCTCGATGAGCTTTCAACTCTCTAGTTAGGCCTTTTATAAGCGGATCCGACACATTATCGCTTGACTTTACGTAGTCAATTGTGATAATCCCCCTAGAGAGTAGTTGACTAATAATTTTATGTCTTCGTCGTATATGACGAGGATTACCGTTATACATAACGCTCCCACACCTTCCAATTGCTGCTTGACTATTGCAATGTATGCATATTGGTGCCAACGGTTTGGGCCAAAATGGAATATCTTTCAAGAAATTTTGGAGCCATTCATCTTCTTTATCGGTTTTATCTAAGGCTATAAACTCAGCCTTCATTGTAGAGCGGGCAATACAAGTTTGTTTGGACGACTTCCAAGATACTGCTCTTATACGTATAGTGAATGCATATCCACTTGTGAATTTAGAATAAGTTGAACCGGTGACCCAATTTGCATCACAATATCCCTCAATCACCGCAGGATAATTACAATAGTGTAAAGCAAAGTCTTGGGAATGTTTTAAATATCCCAAAACTCGTTTCATCGCCATCCAATGAGATTGGCCTGATTACTCGTGTATCGACTAAATTTACTTATAGCACATACTATATCTGGTCGAGTACAATTTATGATATAAACTAAATATCCCAACATACAAGTGTAATCCAATTGTGATATGCTTTAACCTTTGTTCTTTGCAAGTGCAAGATTCACGTCAATTGGAGCCTTTGCAACTTTAAAATCTAAATGCTTGAACTTTTCAAGTACTGATTTAATGTAATGAGATTGTGAGAATGCAATACCTTGATGAGACTTATGGATCTTGATAAATCGGCAACTCCCAAGTCTTTCATATCAAACTTGCTAGTTAGCATGCGCTTAGTCGCATTTATGTTGGCAATATCATTACTCATTATCGGCATATCATCCACATATAAGCAAACAATGACTATGTGATTTGTAATATTTTTAATGTGCACACATTTATCACATTCAGTTATCTTAAAACCATTTGACAATATTATTTGGTCAAATTTCGCATGCCATTATTTGGGTGTTTGTTTTAGTCCGTAAAGTGACTTAACAAGTCTACATACCTTCGTTTCTTTACCTGGAACCACAAACCCTTTAGGTTGTTCCATGTAGATTTCTTCCTTCAAATCTCCATTTAAGAAGACCATTTTAACGTCCATATGATGAATTTCAAGACCATATACCGCAATTAATGCTACTAACATTCGTAAGGATATAATTCTTGTAACTGGAGAGTATGCATCAAAATAGTCAAGACCTTCTCATTGTCTATATCCTTTGACCGCACGTCTTGCCTTATCTTTGTCAATAGTACCATCATCTTTCATTTTCCTCTTAAAAATCCATTTAGAACCCAACGGTTTATTGGCTGGAGGAAGATCAACCAATTCCTATGTATGGTTGTTCAGTATGGATTCTATTTCACTATTAACTGCCTCTTTCCAAAATAATGATTCAGAAGAATACATAGCTTCTTTAAATGTTTGAAAGTTATAAAATCTGGTCCAAATGAAGTTAACATTCTTTGACGTTTACTACGTCTTGGATCCTCCTGATTATACGTACTTTCTTTTATTTCTTCCCGAGGTCATTTAGATCCTTCACCAATCAACTCACATTCCTTTTTATACAGATATATATTTTTGAAAACTTCATCATTATCTGATTTTATAACCGTATTATTATAAATGTTGGGATTTTCTGATTTATGAACTAGAAATCGATATGCTTTACTATTGGTTGCATATCCTATGAAAATACAATCAATGATTTTCAGTCCTATCTTTACCCTTTTGGGTTTAGGATCTTGCCCTTTTGCCAAACACCCCCACACTTTAAAATAATCCAAGTTGGGCTTCCTTCCTTTCCATTTCTCATATGGAATGGTTTGCATTTTACTATGTGGTACTCGGTTTAGTATCCGATTAGCCGTAAGAATGGCTTCCCACCACAAGTTCTGTGGAAAAATAGAACTTATCAATAAAGTGTTCATCATCTTCTTTAATGATCGATTCTTTCTTTCCGCAATCCCATTGGGTTGGGGCGTGTAAGGGGCCGTTGGTTAATGAATAATTCCATATTCTAAACATATTTTTTCAAAAAGAGATTCGTATTCACCACCCCTATCACTTCTTATCATTTCAATTTTCTTGTTAAGTTGCATTTCAACTTCACTTTTGTATTTCTTGAATGCATCTATTGCTTCATATTTACTATTAAGTAAGTAAACATAGCAATGTCGAGTACTATCATCAATAAAAGTTATCAAATACTTCTTTCCACTGCGAGATGGTATTGACATCATGTCGCAAATATCCGTGTGAATTAAGTCTAAAGGATTTGAATTCATTTCAACTGACTTATAAGGATGTTTAACTTACTAAGATTCCACACGTATTGACATTTTGATTTGTCGCATTCAAACTTAGGCAATTCTTCCAAATTAATCATTTTTCGCAAGGTTTTATAATTGATATGTCCCAAACGTATATGCCATAAATTATTTAACTCAAGTAAGTAAGAAGAAGCTGAAATTTTATTATTGTCAACAATAATAAGGTAACCTTTTCCTAAGTACATATCGTTCTTACTTATTACAACTTTGTCAGATACAAAAATATATTTAAACCTATTCTTGACGAGAAGTAGAAACTAAGTTCTTCCTTATTTCAGGAACATGAAAAACGTTGTTCAGAGTCATCAACTTGCCAGAGGTCATCTTCAGGAATATCTTTTCATAACCTTCAATTTTGGTCATTGCAGAATTTTCCATAAAAATGGTCTTGTCGGGTCCAGCTGGAGCATATGAAGCAAATGCTTCTCTAACAGCACAAACATGGCGGGTGACTCCAGAATCAATCCACCACTCCTTAGGATTTCTCACTAAGTTGCATTCAGACAACATAGCGCACAAGTCATCAACATCATCATTTGTTTCAACCATGTTTGCTTGACCCTTTTTTTTCTCTTTCTTTGGAGCACGATATTTTGTAGCTTTGTGTCCAACCTTTCCACAGTTGTGGCAGTTTTCCTTGAATTTCTTCTTGTTGGGATAGTTATTTGGTCTAGAAGACTTCTTTCTCTTTTTCGAATTAGTTGGAGCAATCTGAACAATATTTGCTCCCATAATTATTGAGTTTCCACGTGTCTTTATTTTTGCAGATTTATTATCCTCTTCGATCCTCAATCGAATGATGAGATCTTCAAGTTTCATCTCCTTGTGCTTGTATTTCAAGTAGTTCTTAAAGTCCCTCCTTAAACGAGGCAAATTCTCAAACATTTCTGTAACTTGAAATGCCTCATTGATGATTAAACCTTCAATGAAAAATTCATAATTAGTAACAAAACTAATACTTTCAACAAAACATTAATTCAGATTATACCTTCAGCAAGGAGATCATGAATTATAACTTGCAACTCTTGAACTTGGGTAATGACAGGCTTGCTGTCTACCATCTTATAGTCCAAAAATTTGGCTGCAACAAACTTCTTCAAACATGCATCCTCAGTTTTATATTTCTTTTCAAGCGCATCCCATAGTTCTTTCAAAGTTTCCGCATTACTATAGATGTTGTAAAGATCATCCTCTAGTCCGCTAAGAATGTAATTCTTGCATAAGAAATCTGAGTGCTTCCATGCCTCAGTCACTATAAAACGTTCATTCTCAAGAGTTAATTTCGGCAGAACCGGAATTTCCTCTTTGATGAACTACTTTAGACTCAAAGTAGTCAAATAGAAAAATATCTTTTATTGCCAACGTTTGAAGTCAATCCCAGAAAATTTTTCGGGATTTTTCGCCGGAGCCGGTGGTGGCACAGAACGACTGGAAGAAGCAACATTGCTCGTAGAGCCAACCACAGGGATTCCTGTTTCTTTCATTTCTGTTAGTCACAAAATAGAAACAAAATTAATTAACGATGAAGTATTTAAAATATTTGAACCGAATAAACTCTAACAAAAACAGATTAAATACCACAGTGAAAATTTTATGTCTTCAAACCGAGTACAAAACGAGTTAAAAATCACAAAGATTTTAGTCTCGTAATTGAGTAGAAAGTCACAAAGACTTTAATCTCAACCAAGGAGTAGAAATCACTAGGATTTCGTCTCCCACAAACAGAATATAAGATGAATACAGAAAAATAAAAATTAAATTCCTTAAGCTTATTAGTAGTCTGTATTCGAAAATATATTAAAAATAGAAACAATGTAAAACTAGGAATGTAGAAGAACAGAATTAATCCGAGCCCATTAAATTCACAGTGTTTCTTAAGAAACTTAATTCCCTCCTTGTACCCTAGGTTTAGGATTATTTCCTCCCATGATAGAATAGATTATCCTCACTGGTGTAGCGGTACTTCAAATCCCCGTGACCAACGAACTCAAAGAACAGTAGCAAATCACACTTACTGCTTTCTTTCTGTTAAAACAATGTAGAAGGAAGAAAGAGAAATTCGAATTTTCATAAGGAAAATTTGGGGGAGAAGTCATGTATTTATAGCCAAAACGTTGGGTAATACTGAAGAGTTGCAACTATTCATGTAAGGCCGCAACTCAAAATGATTGTTTTATAAAACGACCATTTACGCAAACCGCCAAATTCAAATTATAACGTGAAAATTAAAACGGAAAAAATATTAAATTACCGTATCTGAAGCCGAGCAAGCGACGACGGCGACGGTGCGAGACTTGCCTTCTTCTCAACTCTTTAAGAGCTAGAAGAAGTGCAATTGTATATATACCCATTAAAGCTCTTTTCCTCCTCCAATATGGGACAATGCCCCTTTATCAAAAAGGTAAATTCAAAAAATTTATTTTTCCCTCAATTTCCCATTCACTCTATTTTTAAGCTCTAACAAGCTTAAAACCCAACAAGTATTACTAAGGCCTTAAGCGAAAGACAACATATATTATACGCCTTCTAATCCATATTAGTCGTTTTGACAAACTAAATCTGCCTTAAATTTGTTTTGAGAAATTAATAAATGTTTCTTGTTTTACCAGAACATCAAAGAATTTTAAGGCGAACTTTTTTGAAAGAGCCTTAAAAGACACAATATGGACTGAAAGTAGTAGTATTACCTAAGCCAACTATGGAAAAACTATGGGGAAAAACAATTATTTACCAAAAAAAAAAAAAAAAAAAACTATGGAAAAATCAAACACACACACACACAAAATACATTATGTACATCTTGACCAAGAAGAAAATGATGTTCCATTTTCATCATCAAGAACGTGATGTTTATTATAGTCCAGAGGACAAAGTGAAGGGGGGTTTGGGGGGGGGGGGGGGGGGACAAAGTTAATTCCGTTACTGGAATAAGAAGGAAACGCATGTAAATCGCAATAGCACAACATGACTTACATAGAATTGCGACGTATACCTCGAATAACATATGTGACTTATCAATGGCATTCATAATTGGGACGTATAGCAAATTATTGATTGCGACTTACAAATCATATTGTTGCCACTTGTAAATTACGTCCGTGTCTGCGACTTATAAATCACATTCGAATTATAACTTTTAAACATTCATTAATTTCAACTTATAAATCGCATTTATTAACTGCTAGTTATAAATCACATTCAACAATTGCGACTTATAAATCTGAAGCTCCTAGTGCCATTAACCTATAATTGTTGTTTCTGTTCTCTTTCTTAGAAGTGGATGTACCTGAATCCGTGGTAAATCACCCAAAGTTCTACTACATCCATCTTATTTATATGATTTAATTTAAATCTTTTAAAGAAGTTGTTTTGATTATTTTTGTTTAAAATGGGTAACATTATAGGGAAAAGGTAATGATATATCCCTCTACTTTAGTTAATAGTCTAAAAGTGTCCCCGTCATACTCTCAGCCCACTTAAAGGCTTACCGTTACCAAACTTGATTAAGTTACCCTCTTTTTAGACGACTGTCCATCATGTCAATTAAAAAGCCACCTGGAATTAAAAAATTAAAAATTTCTGCTCTCTTCTCTCCTCGTCTGCCTTGCTTTTGGTTCCTGTAAAATATCGCAAGGAAGTTCTTCGTCTCAGATTAGATTCCATTGTGGTATGATAGCCAGCCACTTAACTTCCACAATTGATTCTAATCCTGGGAAGGAAGTTCTATAAATGCCTTAAGCCTAAGATTTGTTGTTGATGTTGTAAAGTTTAAATTTTGTATGAAATAAGCTTTTAGTCAAGTCTTAAGTGTGATTTCATACTATTGACAGATTTATTCATGTGGGTATTGGGAGTGGGAAGATGAAGTTTACCCAGATTCACCTATAAATGCAATCCGAGAATTGGGTGTTGTTAAGTTAGACATTGAGAAATTGAAGCAAGAAGTAACTGCCATGGAGGTTACAAATCATTCTCAAGTGGTTAAAGTTTCAACCTTGGAAGAAAAAGTATCAAAGATGTCGCTCCTTCTCTTGATTTCATCGGCACTTTTTCTGGGTTTCATTGCAGCTTCAACGGCGAAGTGATTGTCTTAGGAGTCGTTCATTTATGTTGTTTGTTGTTTTGTTATGTTAGCTCTATTTGGTGTTTATTCGATGTATGTAATGATTTCAACTTGTTTGTGTTAATGCTTAATGTGTTAATGCTTAATGTTATTGCCAGTGACCATTATGTCTGGTTTCAACTTGTTTGTGTCAATGTTTAATGTTACTGTTGGTTTCAACTTCTAGTGCAATGAATGTTGGTTTGTAAATCTGTAATGAATGAAGCCGCATATCTGGACATAGTTTCAGCAATATAACTCAAGATATATGCTAACACATGACATCCATTGTCAACAACAATTTTAACTAAAAAAGCCAAACACATAAATTTATCAGCAACATAATTCAACAACATTCAACAAGAACTGCCAAAAACTATCAAGTGCAGTTACATGGACAAAAGGGATGTCATATTATAACCCAAAAACCTGTCACCACCCAGGTAATAATATGCATCCACTGTAACCGTTAAAGAATCTAAAATTAAGCTAACAGGACTGTCACATGCAATAATTAGATTACATTAGATGCCAAAAACTATCACGACATTCACATATTCAGATTTGTGAATTGCCATTTTCTTTTCTTGCCATCAACTTGGTCATCCTTTGTCTCTCCAGTTGGTTTCCTGTTATATCAACTTTCCCTCTCCATGTGAGATTCTTTGGTGAGTATGGAAGTTGTGTTGGCTCACTCACACCATTGGCATCACCAACAAAGCTCACACAACACTCTTTCTAAGTAGAAACCAGTAGAAAATGATAAGGGCACTCACATGATTCAAATAAAGTAGAATAGAAATGAATAAAAGATTTATGAAATCCCACACATTGAAGGAGATAGTTGTCTGAGCCTCAATAAACAAAGTATATGGGGGACCACATTATAAAATTAAGAAATCAGTAATATCCCACATTCTTAAAGACACATGCATGCCAAATTGGGGACCATATGCCCTCATTTCTGCTACAACAATAATAACTAGTGAAATACCCCTTTTCCCCAAATATATACAACAAACAACCACTGAAAATCATAAACTAAGAAACTCCAGCTTTAGAACTCGTGAAACCCTAAACCAGGAACCACAATACCACAAATAAACCCTAAGCCACGAATCAGAAACAACAAAAACTCAAAAGCTGATGAGAAATGGAATGAAAACAAAAGGAATAACAATTACACTGAACTAAATAACTGGTAGCACCAGAATCAACACAAATATTTACATTCTAAAAGCCACATGGAACCGATAATCGTCAAGGTACAAACAAAATCCTAAGAGTAGTAACATAAACCCTAGAATAGAAATCAAGATAAATATAAGAAATGAAGAAACAATAGAAGAAGAAAACGAAATCAAAGTTTAATATCAGTAGAAAAGTTGTACCTTTGAAGAATTTTACAGCCAAGTCGATAGTAGAACTGCACGCCCAAAATCGACTATCCATTTTTCTCTCAGAACAATCGAGAATTATGACCCTCTTTCTATAATAACCGGGTTGAGAATTTATATATAAATGAAGAAAACAAGTCTGAGTAACGGGTCACAGGTTATTTAGTAATGGATTGGGTTAATAATTTCCATCGTGTCATTTTTATATAAAGCCTAATTGACACGGTTGACAACCATCCAAAAAAGGGGTAATTTAATCAGGTTTGGTAACAGTAGGCCTTAGTGGGCTGAGAGTATGACGGGGCGCACTTTTAAACTATTAACTAAAGTAGAGAGGTATATCAGGCACATCATCCTAGGTAAACACTTTGTATATTGTTACTTGTTAGTAATAGTGGCCATAAAACTGGAATTCTATCCGATTTCGAAATTTTCGTATGCTATATCCCATATCATCTGCATGGGCCTAGGAGATCGGACCCGCCGCCTAAAATTTAACCGGCCCAAAAAATTGACTTAAGGAACAATAGTCATCGCCTCGCTAAAATCGTTCCTTGGATTTTGGCATTTAGGGCTATAAAACTGGAATTCCGACTGATTCTTAGATTTTCGTGTGCTATACTCATGCCATCTGCACGAGCTCGGGTGATCGGATCCGGTTCGCCTAAAATTTTACCAGCCCATAAACAATGACCTAAGGAACAATGTTCATTATCTCTCCATGACCGTTACTCATTTTTTGGTATTTTACGGCTATAAAACTGAAATTTCGCCCGATTCTCAAATTTTCGTGTGCTATAGCCCACGTCATATGCATTGGTCCGGGCGACTACACCCGGTCGCCTAAAATTTTACTGACCCATAAAATATGGAACAATAGTCATCGCCTTTCCATGACTGTTCCTCGTTTTTCTGCGTTTTAGGGCCATAAAACTGGAATTTCGTTTGATTCCCAGTTTTTCATGTGTTAGCCCATGACCGTTACTCATTTTTTACCGGCCCATATAAAATGACCGAAGGAACAATGGTCATTGCCTCGCCATGACCGTTACTTGTTTTTCGGCATTTTAGGGCTATAAAATTAAAATTTTGTCTGATTCTCAGATTTTTGTGTGCTATAGCCCACACCATCTGCATGAGCCCGGGTAATCGAACCCGGATCGCCTAAAATTTTACCGGCCCATGAACATTGACCTAAGGAACAATAGTCATCGTCTCGCCATATCCGTTCCTCATGTTTTGATATTTTAAGGCCATAAAATTGGAATTCCGACAGATTGTCAAATTTTCGAGTTGTATAGCCCTCGCTATTTGCATGGACCCAGGCGACCGGACCTGGATGGAAACTAAAATTTTCCCAACCCATACAAATAATCTAAGTAACAATACTCATCGCCTCATCATGATCGTTCCTTCTTTTTGGGATTTTAGGGCCATAAAATTGGAATTCCGCACGATTCCTAGATTTTCGTGTGCTATAACCCACGCCATCTGCATGGGCCCGAGCGACCAAAATCGGATCGCCTAAACTTTTTCCGGCCCATAACAAAAGACTTAAGTAATAATAGTCATAGCCTTGCCATGACCGCTTCTCATGTTTTGGCATTTTAGGGTCATAAAACTGGAATTCCGCCTGATTCCTAGATTTTCGTATGCTATTGCCCATGCCATCTACATGAGCCTGGGCGACCGGATCCGGATTGCCTAAAATTTTGTCCTTCTATCAAAAACGACCTAAGGAACAATAGTCATCATCTCTCTATGAGCGTTACTCATTTTTTGGCGTTTTAGTGTCATCAAACATTAATTTCGACCGATTCTTAGATTTTCGTGTGCTAAAGCTCACGCCATCTGCATAGACCCGGGCGACCGGATCCAGATCGCCTAAAAATTTTTCGGCCCATAAAAGATGACCTAAACAATAATAGTCATCGCCTCGCCATGACCGTTCCTCATTTTCGGCATCTTAGGGCAATAAAACTGAAATTTCGCCTGATTCGCAGATTTTCAAGTTCTATATCCCACGCCATCTACATGTGCCCATGTGACCAGATCCGGATCGCCTAAAACTTTGTCGGCCCATCGAAAATGACCTAAGGAACTATAAAGTCATAGCCTTTCCATTACCGTTCCTCATCTTTTGGCATTTTAGGGCCATAAAACTAGAAATTCGCCTGATTCGCAGATTTTCGTGTGCTATAGCACACGCCATCTGCATGAGCCAAGGCGACTGGACATGGATTGCCTAAACTTTTACCGCCCCATCAAAAATTACCTAAGAATAATAGTCATCTCTTCTCTATGACCGTTCCTCATTTTTGGTGTTTTAGGGCCATAAAAATTTAATTCCGCCCGATTCTTTGATTTTTGTGTGCTATAGCCTACGCCATCTGTATGGGCCCGGACAACCGTACCCGAATCACCTAAAATTTTGCTGGCCAATAAAAAACGATCTAAGGAACAATAGCCATAGCCCCGCCATGATTGTTCCTCATTTTTTGGCGTTTTAGGGCCATAAAATTAGAAGGCCGCCTCATTCTAATATTTCTGTGTGTTATCGCCTACGCCATCTACATGGGCCCGGGCGACCAGACCTGGATCGCCTAAAATTTAGTTGACCCATCAAAAACGACCTAAGGAATACTAGTCATCGCCTCGCCATCACCGTTCCTCATTTTTTGACGTTTTAGGATCATAAAATAGGAATTCCGTCTGATTCTCATATTTTTGTGTGCTATAACCCACGCCATCTGTATGGCCCGGGCGACCGTACCGGGATCACCTAAAATTTTGCCGCCCCATCAAAAATGACATAAAGAATAATAGTCATCGCCTTTCCATGACCGTTCCTCGTTTTTTGGCGTTTTAGGGCCATAAAGTATTAATTTTGCTCGATTTCTAGATTTTCATGTGCTATAGCCCACGCTATCTATATGGGCCCGAACGACCAGACCAAGATCGCCTAAAATTTTGCCGGCCCATAAAAGATGACCTATGGAACAATAGTAATCGCCTCGCCATGACCGTTATTTATTTTTTGGCGTTTTAGGGCCATAAAACTTTAATTCCCACATGATTTCCTGATTTTCGTGTGCAATAGCCCACGCCATCTACATGGGCTCGAGCGATAGAACTCGGATCGCCTAAAATTATGCTAGCCCATAAAAAATGACCTAAGGAACAATAGTCATCGCCTCTCCATGATCATTCCTCATGTTTTGGCATTTTAGGGCAATAAAACTGGAATTATGTTAGATTCCCATATTTTCGTGTGTTATAGCCCATGCCATCTATATGGGCCCGAGCGACGGACCAGTTGATCGCTAAAATTTAGACGGTCCATTAAAAACAACCAAAGGAAAGATATTCAT
Source organism: Nicotiana tabacum (assembly GCF_000715075.1). Classification (NCBI taxonomy): domain Eukaryota; kingdom Viridiplantae; phylum Streptophyta; class Magnoliopsida; order Solanales; family Solanaceae; genus Nicotiana; species Nicotiana tabacum. The sequence continues at coordinate 129,266,830 of NC_134091.1, forward strand.
CGACTCTCCATGACCGTTACTCTTTTTTTTGGCATTTTAGGGCCATAAAATTAGAATTCTACCTTATTCCTAGATTTTTATGTGATATAGCCCACGCCATCAACATGTGCCCGTGCGACTAGACCCGAAAAGCCTAAAATTTTGCTGGCCCATCAAAAATTACCTAAGGAATAATAGTCATTGCCTCGCCATAACCGTTCCTTATGTTTTGGCATTTTAGGACCATAAAATTTTAATTCTGCCTGATTCTCAGATTTTCGTGTGATATAGCCCACGCCATCTGTATGGGTCCGGGCGACCGATCCGGATCTCCTAAAATTTTGATAGCCAATTAAAAACGACCTAAGGAATAATAGTAATCGCCTCGTCATGACCGCTCCTTATGTTTTGGAGTTTTAGGGCCATAAAACTGGAATTCCACCCGATTCCTAGATTTTCGTGTGCTATAGCCCACACTATCTTCATGGGCCCGGGCAACCGGACCCGGATCGCCTATAATTTTACGGGCTTATATAAAATGACCTAAGGAAAAATAGTCATCTCCTCGCCTTGACCATTCCTTATATTTTGGCGTTTTAGAACCATAAAACTAAAATTTCGCCTTATTCCCAGATTTTTGTGTACTATAGCCCAACTCATCTGCATGGGCCTGGGCGACCGGACCTGGATCACCTAAAACTTTGTCGTCCTATAAAAAATGACCTAAGGAACAATAGTCATAGCCTCGCCATGACCGTTCCTCGTTTTGTTTTGCATTTTAGGGCAATAAAACTTTAATTCTGCCCGATTTCGCATCTGCATGGGCCCGGACGACTAGACCCGGATCACCTAAAATTTTACCGGCCCATCAAAAATGACCTAAGAAACAATAGTTATCACCTCGCCATGACCGTTACTCGTTTGTTTGGCATGTTAGGGCCATAAAACTGTAATTTTGCCTAATTCCCAAATATTCGTGTGTTATACCCCCGAACTCGGATCGCCAAAAATTTATCGGCCCATCAAAATGACCTAAGAAACAATAGTCATCGCCTATCTATGACCGTTCCTCTTTTTTGGCGTTTTAGGTCCATAGAACTAGAATTTCGCTCGATTGTAAAATGTTTGTGTGCTATAACCCACGCCATCTACATGGGCCCGGGCGACGGACCTAGATCGCCTAAAATTTAGCCGGCCCATAAAAGACAACCTAAGGAAAAATAGTCATCACCTCTCCATGACCGTTTCTCGTATTTTGGCATTTTAGGATCATAAAACTGGAATTCTGTCTAATTCCCTAATTTTCATATGATATAGCCCACACCATCTGCATGGGTCCGGGCGACCAGACCCGGATCACCTAAAATTTTTCCGGCCCGTAAAAAATAACCTAAGGAACAATAGTGATCTCCTCCCCATGACCGTTCCTTAGTTTTGACATTTTAGGGCCATATAACTTTAATTCTGTCTGATTCCCATATTTTCGTGAGCTATAGCCCACGCCATCTGCATGGGTTAGAGCGCCCGAACCCGGATCACCTAAAATTTTATTGGCTCATCAAAAACTACCTAAAGAACAATAGTCATTACCTCGCCCTGACCATTCCTCAATTTTTGGCGTTTTAGGGCCATAAAACTGAAATTCTGCTCGATTCCTAGATTTTGATGTGTTATAGCCCACACAGTCTGCATGAGCCCGGGCAACCGGATCTGGATCGTTTAAAATTTTGGCGGCCCATCAAAAACGACCTAAAGAGCAATAGTTATCTGCTCGCCATGACCGTTACTCGCTTTTTGACGTTTTAGGGCCAAAAAATTAGAATTTCGCTTGATTCCCATATTTTCGTATGCCATTAGCCCACGCCATCTATATGGGCCCCGGGTGAACGGACTCAGAGCGTCTAAAATTTTGTCGGCCCATCAAAAATGATCGAAAGAACAATAGTTATCGCCTCGCCATGACCGTTCCTCATTATTTGGCCTTTAGGGCCATAAAACCTGAATTTCGTCCGATTCTTAGATTTTCGTATGCTATAGCCTACGCCATCTGCATGGACCCGAGAGACCGGACACGAATCTTCTAAAATTTTGGCGGCTCATCAAAAATGACATAAGGAACAATAGTTATTGCCTCTCCATGGCTATTACTCGTTTAAGACATTGGAGACATTTTGGGCGTTTAAGACATTACATATTTCACCCAAGAATTGTTTACTCTATTCCATATTTCTTTCTAATTTTCAAAGCAAAGTCGTAAACCTCAAGGGGTTCAGCAATACATTTGGAGACTCTCTCCCTTTGCATACACTTCTTTGCCCATGCAATTAGCTTTGGCGTCTCAATTAATACTCATTAAAAGGGTAGTGCTCCCTATAATATCTTCTTGCATACCCAGGTTTGAACCGAAAATTTCTGGTTAAGATTTGAAAGATTCTATCCATTCCACCACAAAGCTTGGTGGTTACGTGTAATCTATGGTTACTCCTATATATACACGTGAATACATTGTTACACACACACACACACACACACATATATATATATATATATATATATATATAGAGAGAGAGAGAGAGAGAGAGAGAGATCTACTGAAAAATACTACATATGTCCCTTTGGTTGCCCATGTTTTTCGCCCAAAATCATACAAGTGCAGGTTCAAGATAGCTCACATGAAGAGTTATATGTTGTGCTAGTGGCAAAGCGCCTACGAATTCTAACAAAGGGATTTAAAAAATACAAGAATGCTACGCGAAGAATTTGAACTTATGACAAAACTATTTTTAAGTCGCCTTTGTCTCTGCTGTAACAACTTCGAAGTATAATTATTTGACAAAGGATTCTGAACCATCATGTAGCTACACCACTGGTTGAGCTCACATACAAGAACATCAATCACCTATCAGATCTACTATTCCATAATGCTAAAATATGATATCAGAGCAGACAAAAGTTCCGAGTTTGCGAAGATTCGTCTACACTATTCCACAATGCTTTCTAATCTGCAAAGCAAAGTCATAAACCTTAAGAGGTTCAGCAACAGATTTGGATACACTCTCCCTTTGCATGCACCTCTTCATCCATGCAATTAGCTTTGGGGTCTCAGCTTCTGTATTAAAATTTCCAAACTTCTCATATGTATAAAACCAACTGCAGAATCCTATTAAAGCAATGTCCAAGAATCCAATGTTTTCTCCTCCAAAATAAGGTTTATCTCCAAGAATTCCTTCTAACATCCTTAAGCTATCTATGTAGTTTTTCTTTCTTGTCTGCTGCTCTCCTCCTCTCGTCATCCATATTTACGTCCCGAATCAAACACCTGTGCAGAATTTAAAGTTAATGAGTTCAAAGTTAGGTGCGATCCATACAAGATATACATTTTTAAAGTTTTGTTACGTATGTAACATAGCCTAAAATGAAAGCAGTGAGTTCAATTGAACCTACGCCTGCAACAACACTTTTGATCTAATTATTTGGAAACTTGACCTTTGATAAGCACATGAAAAATTTATTTCTATCAAGCATCTTTCTACATAATCTATTCGAAAGAAGAACTTAACTTATATATACAAATAACGTAAAGAATCTTTTACACTGTCAATGTATTTCAACATGTTGTAGAAGTAATTCTGATCCAAATTTTATGACATATTCATGTAATTATCTTTTAGGTAACTTGATAGTGTAAAAGATTTGACATTGTCGGTGGGTAGAAGTTAAACTCTTGAAAGAAAATGTTATTACCTTTTCCACATAGTCAGCCCAGAATATAGCTTCATATTTTTCATAAGGATCAGAAGGAAGAAGTGGAGCTTTGTCCTTCCAAACCTCATCAATGTACTGAACTACAATTAGTGATTCACAAACAGGTTTTCCATTATGAATCAGAACTGGTATTTTCTGGTAAACTGGATTCATTTCCAAAAGTAAAGAACTCTTTTCACCTAAGTTCTCTTCTTTGTACTCATATTTAACACCCTTTTCAGCTAGTGCTACCCTGACTCTCATGCCATACATACTAGGCCAGAAGTTCAAAAGAATCACCTCATCCTCTGCCATTTCTTGATCAAGAAAACTCATTTATTAACAATAGGAAGTTTTAGTTGATCAATTTGATAGATATAGATGGTTATATAAATCTAATTATTGAAATGCTGGAACTTTGTAATTTCAGCTTATGTATTAACGAAATGCACTGGAGCCAGACTTTCATAGATTGTGACAATTTCTACCTGGCATAGGGACGGATCTAGCCTTTCCGCTATGCATTCATCTGAATCTATAACTTTCGCCACGCGGTATAAATATATATGTAAAAATCTATTAAAATCTCAACAAATATTAGATTTGAACCCATAATTTTAATGGTATAATTAGTTCAACAAGGTTGAACTCATTAAGTTTCAATCCTAGATCCGCCTCTGACCTGACATGTTATATAAAAAGTTCTAGTCTGTTAGATAGCGACTAGCAGATTAGATTGCATAATACTTTAAAGAGTTTAAATTTTGTGCACAGACAATGTATATGTTATTTTATATCAGGTAAAAACGACTTATAATAGTAAATATACTTTTCATATCAAATCTAATATAACTGGTTAAATTGTACTAATTAATAGAGTGAAAAATTAAAATTCTTAACAATATTAGTGTATATAACTTAAAATAGGAAAAGGAATGGGATGAGTCTCATTGGTCTTATTCTTTCCCTAAGGCGGCATATTCTAAGTATTTTCTTCCTTAAAGTTATCCAAGAAATATAAAAAATTGAGTACTAAATGTTTTCATCTTTACTCATACAAGTAATGAGGCAGAGTAAAAATCTGATTAAATTAGTAAAAATTACTTTGCAAATGTAGGTTCTTTTGCCTAGATCGATAGGACCAAGATTTTCAAGTCTTGTCTTGGCTAGGCCAGGGAATCCAAGAGTTGCGGATACCTTGTGCTGAATGTCACTCTATATGTCAAGCCAATATTGTTATATTTTTACTTAATTTCAGTCAAGGCTCCAAATTTATGGTGTAGTAATTTCCTTTGCTAGATTACATCTCAATCTGGAGTAGCATTTGTGTTAGTAAAAAAGAGCTAACTATCTGAATCATTTTCCTTTTTTTTTTTTTTTAACAATAGTGGTGCCGGGCCACTATTGTGAACACGGCCCTTCCCCGTACCATAGATGAGCGCGGATGCTTTGTGCACTGGACTCCATTTTTAGTATGTCGGGTCAGTTTACAAGGACTTTAACTATTCCAGTGATACTTGTTGCTTCCAACTGGTACAAGTATCGGATAACTCTATCCACCTAAACTTAAGCAAAAGAAATCACCTAGCAGCTAACTATCTGAAATTTTCAATTCATATTTACCTAATAGACCAGAATTCAGAAAAGGAAGAACAACACATCTGTTCACAATATTCAAATCCAAAATGCATGAAGTGGGATATTACTTTTAAGTAGTCGCTGCTCAGTCCAAATGAGAAGCAGCAGCAGCTGAATTACAAAAAATAATACTGATACATCACAAGCCAGCTAGGCGAAATGTCTTTATTCCTAGAAAAACGAATATACGAGGCAGAACTAAGTGCCATTCATGGATTATGAAGCACATGAGTATGTTTATTCCATTCCATGATTCTTTCTAAATACTTGTAGCATCTCATAGATCTTATGAGGGTCAGCTAGAGACGTCGAGACGCTCTCCCTCTGCATACATCTCTTGCCCCAAGCGACGAGCTTAGCGCACTCGGCCTCTATGCTGAAGTTGCCAAAGGTGTCATAGGCATAAAACCAGCTGTAGAATCCAATCAGGGCAATATCCACAAAACCAAAGTTTTCCCCTCCAAAGTAAGGCTTGTCTCCCAATGCTTCTAGCTCCAGTAACTTGAGTGAATCTATAAATTTCTTCTTACCTTCCTCATGCTCTTCTCCTTTGGTTGTCCATATTTTTCGCCCAAAATCATACATCTGTGTTACATACCAGGTACAATATATTCTGTTAGGGGTGTCTTTGTATGAATAATAAGTACAAGGGTTATAAGTCAATTACTACACTAGTTAGTTAGTCGGTTAAGGAGGTCGTTAGGGAAGTTAGAAAGCAGTTAACGGATCCACTAGATATAAGCAGGTGGAGGAAACATTGTAGGGTTTTATAAAGATATTATACAAGTAATCACTCTCTCTCTTTCTCTCTAAATCTCGATTAACTCTCATTGCTCTACTGTTCAGAGGCTATTCTGAAAACCTTAGCTTCTTAGGTCGTGCAATTCAGTATTCTTTGTTGAGTACGTTACATTGGTATCAGAGCAGCCGGTCATTGGCTAGAAATCATGCCGGAGACGACGAGGAACAGTGAAATTCGACGAGAAATGGACAAAATTAGGGAGCAGGTTCGTGTACAGAATGAGCGACATGAAGATGCTTTGGACAAAATTCACCAGCTTTGGACCAAGATCCGGGGCGGCAATTTTGGGGGGCCCATTTTTTAGGAATAATATATATTTTATAGGTTTATAGGTTTTTCTTTTTTTTAATATATATTACTTTTGTACTTTTTATATAAAAAGAAAGAAAAACTTTTAGATATATTAATAAAGTAAAGCTTAAAATAGTAGAAAAATAGTTGTCACTTTGATTTGATTCGACAACTCTTTATTCATGCTCATCATCTTAGTTCTTTCTATTAGATTTCTTTCTTTCTCCGAGACTCCAACAACTAGATATTTTGGAATCAAAGTCTTCAAACTTCTTGTCATTCTAACTTTCTCTAGTGTTATTTTCATTTATTATTTATTATTTTATTAATTTTACTCTGTACATATTGTTTAATTGTTTTTTAAAATATAAATATGTCAACAAGAAAATATGCATTCGGTTATTCAAAACCATCTTGGCACCAATAGCTAGATTCTAGAAGAATAGATTTTAAATAAAAATATATATTATAACGTTCCTATAAATACTTAGGCCCCATATTAAACTTTCGCCTTAGGCCTGCTTGCGCTTGAGCCGCCCCTGCCAAGGTCTCTAATGAAGGCATACAGTTTGGCTAAGTTGGCTGAACACTCTTTGAAATTATAAAAGGAACAAAGTCAGATGCTGTTGAGGAGCTCCAGTGCTCTTCTACCTACCCCAACCTCTGCGTGGCATTCCAATTCAAGAGGGTACTTGCAGAACCAAGGAACTAACCAGAACAAACTCACTGAAGGTGCCAGGTTACCTAGCTCTAGTGGGAAACCTGTGATGAGGACAGCCAAAAGACTTTCTGCAGCTGAGATGGATGAAAAGAGGGCTAGGGGTCTGTGTTTCTGGTGTGATGAAAAGTTCACTCCTGGGCACAACTGTAGGGGAAGGAAACAACTCTATTTCTTGGAAGTGGAGGAAGAGGAAGAAGAATGGGAGTTGAATGATGGTTTGAGTGAGGAAGGAGCCATCGATGAATCTGCTTTGAGCCCTCAAATGTCAGTCCATGCTCTAGATGGGGATTACAGGACTATGAGGGTAAAAGGTGGAATCAAAGGGAAGATGGTACATGTGTTGATACTCATCTCCTATTGTCATGGTTAAGAAGAAAGATGGATCATGGAGGCTTTGTATCGATTATAGGCAGCTAAATGGATGCACAGTCAAGGATAAATTCCCTATACGAGTTATAGAGGAACTGTTAGATGAATTGGGAGGGTCCAAATATTTCTCCAAGTTGGACCTTAGATTTGGTTATCATCAGATCAGGATGGCTGATAAGGATATAGAGAAGACAGCTTTCAGATCTCATAATGGCCACTACGAGTTTGTAGTTATGCCATTTGGATTAACAAATACTCCCTCGACCTTCCAGAGCTTAATGAATCAAATATTCCAGCGTTACCTAAGAAAGTTTATACTAGTGTTTTTGTTATGACATACTCATTTATAGCACTATGTGGCCAGACCATTTATTGCACTTATAACAAGCTTTTCAGATTCTGAAGGAGAACACCTTATTTGTAAATCTCAGCAAATGCTCTTTTGGGAGGACAAAAGTAGATTACCTGGGGCACATCATTACTCAAGAAGGAGTGACTGCAGATCCCAGCAAAATTCAAGTGATTAAAGACTGGCCAATGCCTAAGACAGTCAAAGAACTCAGAGGGTTCCTAGGATTAACGGGTTATTATCGGAGGTTTGTCAAAGGATATGGGGTCATGGCTAGACCACTAACTGATCTGTTAAAAAAGGACAAGTTTGAATGGTCAGGAGAAGCTACTGTGGCATTCGAACAGCTTAAGGCAGCTATGACTACTACACCTGTATTGGCTTTACCAAACTTTGCGTTGGAGTTTGTGATTGAAACAGATGCTTGTGGGCTGGGTATAGGGGCAGTGCTGATGCAGGCTGATCATCCCCTTGCTTATATGAGCAAAGCACTAGGCTCCAAACACCTCACATTATCAGTTTATGAGAAGCAGATGTTAGAAATAGTTACAGCTATCGACAAGTGAAGGCCTTATTTGATTGGGAGACATTTCACCATTAAAACTGATCACCAGCCACTTAAATATCTGTTGGAGCAAAGAGTATGAACACCTAGTCAACAGCAATGGGTTGCTAAGATGATGGGATATGATTACACTATACTCTATAAGAAATGCAAGGAAAAACTTGTAGTAGATGCATTGTCTAGGTACCTAATGGAAGAAGCTCAACTCTTAACAATATCAACTATTACTTCAGATTTCACCTCACGGATCAGAGGTGCATATGCTGAAGATGCACACCTACAGTAACTGATAGCTCAACTCAAGGATAATCCCATCTCCTCTCCTATATATATGCTACAGGAGGAGCTTTTATACAGGAAGGGCAAAATTGTTGTTGGCAATGACAAGGCTCTCAAGGAGGATATTCCGCATTCCTTTCATGATAGTGCTGTGGGAGGGCATTCTGGTATGGATGCTACTTTATACAGATTGAGCCAAGTTTACTACTGGAAGAAAATGAGAATTGATGTATACCAGCATATTAGACAATGTGAAGTCTGTCAGAAGTGCAAAGGGGAAAATTTTAGCTATCCTGGACTCTTACAACCCCATCCGATACCTCAAAAGGTTTGGCAAGATATCAATTTGGATTTCATTGAAGGACTCCCTAAATCCCACAATAAGTCTGTCATATTGGTAGTGGTGGATCGATTGAGTAAGTATGCCCACTTTGTCAGCTTGGTACATCCCTATACGGCTGCCACAGTAGCTCAACTTTTCTTGGATCATATATACAAGTTACATGGTTTGCCACAGACCATAGTCAGTGACAAAGATGTGGTTTTCATGAGTAAGTTCTGGCAAGCTTTATTTGAGGTTCAAGGATTTCAGCTGCACCATTCCTCTGTATACCATCCTCAATCAGATGGGCAGACTGAGATCGTGAACAAGTGTTTGGAGGGGTACCTCATGGGCATGTGCAGCGATAGGCCTAAGGAATGGGCAAAGTGGCTTCCCCTTGCAGAGTGGTGGTACAATACCACTTACCATTCTGCCATTATAATGACCCCGTATGAGGTATTATATGGTCAGAAACCACCACTACACTTGCCGTATGTGACTCACAGCTCTTTGGTGGAGGAGGTTGATAGGAGCCTACGAGCAAGAGAAAACACTATACGACTCTTGAAGCATCATCTACAGTTAGCCCAAGCAAGAATGAAAGCTCAGACTAATAAGAAGAGATCCCATAGATCTTTTGAAGAAGGAGATATGGTATATGTCAAGCTACAACCTTACAGGCAAATGTCATTAAAAGGGCACTCATATCACAAGCTAAATGCCAAGTACTTTGGTCCCTTTAAAGTCTTAAGGAAGATAGGCACAATTGCTTACCAGTTGGACCTCCCTTCTGATGCCAAGATACACAACACCTTCCATGTCTCATTACTAAAGAAGCAATTGGGGGACAAACCTGTAGTTCCCGACTTGCTTATCTCATTGTCTCCACATGGTTACATTGTTCTGGAACCAGAAAGAGTTCTAGACACTAGGGAAGTGACAAAGGGCACCAGGATTAATTCTCAGGTCTTGGTTAAATGGTTCAACTGCCCATTAGAAGATAGCACTTGAATGGATGTACACTCTCTCAAGCAGCAATTTCCTCAGTTTGTCCTTGAGGACAAGGACTCTTAAGGGGGGAAGATTTGTTACATATCAGTTACATTATATTCTATTAGGGGTGTCTTTGTATGAATAATAAGTACAGGGGTTATAAGTCAATTACTACACTAGTTAGTTAGTCGGTTAAGGAGGTCGTTAGGGCCGTTAGAAAGCAGTTAACGGATCCACTAGGTATAAGCAGGTGGGGGAAACGTTGTAGGGATTCATTCAGATATTATACAAGTTATCACTCTCTCTCTCTTTCTCTCTAAATCTCGATTAGCTCTCACTGCTCTACTGTTCAGAGTCTATTCTACAAACCTTAGCTTCTTAGGTCGTGCAATTCAGTATTCTTTGTTGAGTACTTTACAATCTGCAATTTTCAAAGATGTGCCAAACAATTATTTATATGTACTTGTGCTAGTCGGCGTGAGGTAGCCCGATGCACAAAGCATCCCTCATTCAGGGTCCGAGGAAGGGCCGCACCCTAAAGGGTGTGATATACACAACCTACCCTAATTCAAACATCAGTGGCTTCTTCCACGGCTCGAACCCGTGACCAATAGGTCACACAGAAACAACTTTACAGTTGCTCCAGCGCTCCACTTGTGCGCTTGTGCTAGTGGCAGAGCCGGAATTCAAACAAGAAGGTTAGAAAAATGCAAGATGTGCGTCTCATCAGTAGAAGTTTTATGTCAAAGGGAATCAACAATTAATGTATATACAAAAACAAATGATTTTTACCCTCTTTGCATTGTATAATTCTCCACGAAGTGAATTCAATTAAACCCCTTTGGATCATGTAGTTACGCCCATGGTTGCGCTAACTCACATTAAAGAACATCAATCAACTACGGGATCTGCTATATGAGTCCTCTATATCTACTCGATCCTACTCCTATCCATTTTATTCTAATACTAATAATTTGTTATACATTTTAACATAAGAGAAGGAAAACATAATATTAGGATTTACCTTGTCAATGTAGTCACACCAGAACCTAGCTTGTGCTCTCTCATAAGGATCAGAGGGTAACAACAATGGAGCTTTGTCCTTCCAAACCTCATCAATGTACTCAACTGCAATGATAGATTCACAAACAGGTTTTCCATTGTGAATCAAAACTGGGATTTTCTTGTGAATAGGATTCATCTTAGGAAGCAGAGAACTTTTAGTACTTAACAGGTCTTCTTCCTTGTACTCGTATTTGATCTCCTTTTCGGCTAGCGCTATCCTTACCCTCATTCCTAACATGCTAGCCCAGAAATCCAATAGAATGACCCCATCATTCTCCATTTCTATGCTGTGGCAAATTAATTAAGCTCAAGTTGTTAACAAGTATAGAACAGAAACTAGTTTAGCTTAGTGGAGATTCAATAAGTAGAGCATATGTAGTGCCACACTTTTTATTTCTTATATTTCCTGAGTACTTCTTCAGTATTCAAGATTCTAATATGTAGCCAAAACACGATAAAATTCAAACCCAGGCAGGCTACATTTTCTTATGTATGTACAGGAAAGGCCAACTAAGAAAATATTAAAAAAGAAGATTCCTCTAATCTCCATCTTTTCTTAATTGATATGTGTCATAAAATGTTTTATTATGAATTTCTGTAACCTACTACTGCGAACCTAGTACAGTAGTAGCCTAGTAGGTGAGAGAGCTTAAGAGGAGAAATTAGACACAACTCAATAGTTGGCTATTTATCACAGAATTATTGCATAATTATGTTGCTGAAAAATTTGGGAAGGTTTATCTAGCAGACGACGAACCTTTGGATATTGTCAGAAAATGTGAAGTCCATATAAAGACTTAACAAGGGATGCTATGGAAATTACAAAATGTCCGACATGTTCCTAGCCTCAATATCCATGGGCCAGATTGACAGTGAAGGATACACAACAGTATTCGGTAACGAATCATGGAAGATAACCAAAGAAAATTTGGTTGTGGCACGAGGCTTCAAGAAAGGAACATTGTATGCAACCGCAATACAGAAAGATACTATAACAGCAGTTGACCATGGTCGTGACACAATATTGTAGCACCGGAGGCTCGGACATATAAGTGAGAAGGGAATAAAGTTGTTGGCATCCAAAGAAAAGTTGCCAAACCTCAAGCATGTTGAATTAGGTTTGTGCGAAGATTGTATGTACAGAAAACAAAAGAGAGTTAGTTTCTCAAACTCGGAAAGGACGCCAAAGAAGGAGAAGTTGAAACTAGTGCATACGGATGTGTGGGATCAGCTATCCAGGTGTTGTAGTAGAGCTGGTATCACATGTTATGATAAGTATGCCACTGCTTACATTATGAGTCATAATTGATTATAACTTCCATCTTTGTAGAGAATTTTCTTTTTTTAAACTTTTTTGAAGCTTTAAGTAGTTGATGATGATCGATATATAGGATGCCCATTACACCATCTTCGCGCTGTTCCAAATTGTCTGAAAAGAAACTTTTGACATTTGGTCACTTCTCCTATGTTCTACTACAATATTATTGATGAAAAATTGGCTTCTACAATTGGTTGTTTATCATTCTTTAGTGTCTGCAAAAAGTGCATTGGATCCTTCTGTTAGTTTTGATTATCTTTGCCCTTGAGTTTGGCCAGCCATATTTTCATTTAATTAAGAATAGTGGTGACAAGAACAGGAAACCATTAGTTCAAAATTAAAATGGCTCAACTTGAAGAGGTATAAGGCAAGATATTGACTCAGCCCCTGTCTTTCAACAATTTATGAAAAGGAAAAACAACATATATGTTGACATTATTCATATCCTGATGACATAAAATAGGACTTTACTTTGAAATAGTCACTTTATTACATAAACAATACTGAGACTCCACAAGCCAGCGCTTGGCGATTGTCTTTATTCCTAGAAAATAGATCTACTCATACTCCAATTCTGAAGCACATTAATATGTTTATTCTACTCCATAATTCTTTCTAAATTCTAGTAGTACCTCATAAATCTTATGAGGGTCGGGCACCGATTTGGAGACACTCTCCCTCTGCATGCATCTCTTTCCCCAAGCAGCAAGTTTCGGGCACTCGGCCTCTATGCTGAAGTTGCCAACGTTCTCATATGTATAAAACCAGCAGTAGAATCCAATCAAGGCAATATCCACAAAACCAAAGCTTTCCCCTCCAAAGTAAGGCTTGTCTCCCAATACTTCCAGCTCTAGTAACTTGAGTGGATCTATCAAGTCCTTCGTAACTCCCTCAAACTCCTCTCTTTTGGTTGCCCATATTTTTCTCCCATAATCATACAACTGCAATTTCAAGATTTCCCATATAAAAAGTTATCTATTGTGCTCACATCAAAGAATAGCAATCAACTACGGGTCAGTGCTAGGATCGAAATAATCAGGTGTAATGAGGAAGCTAGCAAAGCATATCTTCAACAATGATAAATCAGAAAATAAAAGAGAAATATATCAAAAGATACAAATATTTAATGTAGTTCAATCAGTTGGCCTACATCCACTGGTGGAGATAAGTAATTCACTATATAAAAGAGAGTACAAAATAACAAAAAGTTTATTTTAAGGATAGAGAGAGGTTCACACAAGTTACAGGGTACTCGTGTCACACAAATTCTCCCCCTAGCCACTATATCCTGGATGCTACTAAATGAGAAAAAATAATTTTTAAATTATAGATATCTAAAAAAAAATTACTCCAGGAAAAATGACTAGTCAAATACGGGAGATTATATGTTTTCCTTCTTTCAAGAGAAAGGAAAATTAAATATTATAAGAAACCAAGGTAAACACCTAACAACTTATCTCCAACGTCAATTATTGAGAATTGTGGAGTAGAATTGAAGAGAATTTTAGAGAACATTAAGAGATTTATTGAGTCTTGAATAAATTGTTTTACGATCTTGTAGAGAATCAAATAGATTCTGCTGCCGCTAGAAGTCATTAACCAATTGCCACCCGTCCGACTAATGATTATATAGGCAAATGCCGGGCCAATGATGTATACATAAGAAATAATCATGTTGAGAAGGACTACAAATAAATTGTAATTTTAAAGAGGTACAAGCAAAGGATAAGAGTGTTTTTTTTTTTTTGACGAATCGGAGCGACAAAGGGATAATTTCGGTGGATCGTGGCAGCAAGGCCACTCTGCTACTAACAATACCACTATGCTACTAACAATACTCCGTCGCAATCAGAGGGTAACAATTTGTTTTAAGGACATGGTAAGGTAACATAATTTTAAGATTTACCTTGTCAGTGTAATCAGCCCAGAACCTAGCTTGTGCTCTCTCATAAGGATCAGAGGGTAACAATGGAGCTTTGTCATTCCACACCTCATCAATATATTCAACTGCAATAAGAGATTCACAAACAGTTTTTCCATTGTGAATTAAAACTGGGATTTTCTTGTGGATTGGATTCATCTTCAGAAGCAAAGGACTTTTAGCAGTAAACAAGTCTTCTTCCTTGTATTCATATTTGATCTCCTTTTCAGCTAGTGCAACCCTTACTCTCATTCCAAACATACTAGGCCAAAAATTCAATAGAATCACCTCGTCATTCTCCATTCTTATGCTGTGAAACGAAGTTCAAGTTGTTAATAAGTTTAGAACAGAAACTATAACAGTAACAACAACTACGAAACGAATAGGGAGGACAGTAGTTGCACAAATTTAACCCCTACCTTGTGAAGGTGGTAGAACAGAAACTAGTTTAGCTTAAATGGCTTAGTTAAGGTTCTATAAATAGAATTGCAACTTTATTCTTTTTCCTTAACTTCTTTAATATTCAAGATCTTGACATGTGGCCAACACACAAGTCAGAGTTTCAAACTTTGTATATAACAAAATTCAAAGTTTCAAACATGGCAGGCTCCATTTTCGTAGAAAAAGAGCTCCCCTACTTTTTTTAATTGATCTCTATCCCAAAATATTTAATTATGTACCTTATAATCCGAATAAGATGAGGACCATACTTGCATCAACAGGTGGAGGGAAGATATTCAGATTATAATATGAAATAATAATAATAACTTAGGTATAATCTCACAAATGGGATTTGAGGAGGATAATGTGTATTCAAAACTTATTTCTGTCTTGTGCAGATAGAGAGGTTGTTTTCGAGAGACCCTCGGCTCAAGCAAGGACGGATGTAGAGTTATACAAACGGGTTCAATTAAACTCATAACTTTTGACGTGGAGTAAAAATTTATATGTAAAAATTTATTAAAATTGAAAAAATAGTATGAACACATAACTTTTAAAATATAATGGGTATAATACTGAAAACTTAAAAGTCGAATCCATAGGATCTAAATACTAGATCCGCCTATGAGCTCAAGAATTATTACATGAAATATGAAAAAATAAACTTCTATACAACTTTCTTAGCCAAACCCATAAAAATCTTTATATCATATGAAATCTCATCAAAGACAAATACATGAACTTAATCCAAATGGTTAGAAATGATTGGAAAAAAACAAGAATAGTCACCCAATGTCACTTTCATGAGTTCATCTACCATTAGTGGGAGACAAGCTAAGGAGACTTTTGTTTTATTGATTTTAAATTTACTGCCATTAGTCCATATTTCAATTTTTTATTCTGGGGCAAAAGACAGTAACATCAGAACAAAAGTTAAAATTGCCCGGAGGCAGAGGTGGATACGGGGAGAGGAGTAATCGGCACCCTAAAAATTCGACAAAAATCTCCATATAAATAAATTTTCATAGATTTAAACTCTGTCATGCTGAAAGGTTCCAGTCTTCTAGATAGCATTTAGCAGATCAAGTAGCATAAGCAAATTATTATACTGTTTATAAACATAACGAATTTTCACTTATGTATTTATACAACAAAAGAACAAAAAACAACTATCTCATTAATGAAGTTACATCAACTGATGGAGAAGAATAATAATAATAAGATATTAAGCATAAAAAAATGACTTTGTACCAATCAGAAATCTTTATCATTTCTTTTTTATAATAGGAAAGATGAACAAAATTAACTACGTACTACACAATTTTCCTATCAAATTCTGTATAACTCTCTTCAATCATATCAACTCTTTACAAAGACAGAATATTAAATGATATCAAGAAGTAATGACAGCATTAAGTGGAACAGATGATATTCTTGGTAGCATGTGCTACTTCATAGTTTATGTTCATACACCATCCAAAAATTGTAGATGCATACAACCTTAAACATACCTAGCGTTTGGACATAAATGTGGTTAACACTCGAAAAAATGAGTTTTTAAAATTGTGTTGAAAAATAATTTTTGAAAGTTGAAATTATGTTTAGACATGTATTTTATTTGGAAAAAAGTTGAAGCTTTGTAAGTGATTGAAAAATTTTCACTTCATCCATTAATTTCATGAACAAACAATATTGTCAAAAACTTTTTTAAAAAATATAGCCAAAATCTATATCCAAACGGGAGGTTAGTGTTTGCTTCAATAATTTGAAGAAAACTTTCAATTTTATTTGATGTTTTGAAAAAACAAAAAATACTGCTACTACTGCTTTTCTTTGACATACTAAGGAAAGAAAAGCTTTTTAGTTATTGCAAAAACTAAATCAAACTTTTTCAGTTGTTGCAGAAATTAAAAAACTTTCATTTGTTAGTGTTTGGTCGAAAAGCTGTTTTTTTTGCAAAACTTGAACCATTAAAATGTTAGACAGAATCGCCTCGTGGCCACTTAAACTTGTACCTATTTGTCAATTTGGTACACAGACTTACACCTTTTCCAATAAATACATACAACCGAATGTGTATATCAATTGTCGTGACATGTAAAACACATCATATGCTAGATTATTGATTACTTGACATGTGTTATTTGTGGGTCCTATTTCTATTAATTTATTAAAATTTCATTTCATTTTCACTTCTCTTCTCTAGTGAGCTCCCCCACACTATCCCAAATCAGTAAAAGAAGCTATTGCCGGCAACACCAAAGCCCCAAATCCGAGAAACTCATAGACCACCGGAAAACTCGAGTTGGCCGAAAAACTTACTGGTAAATGTCTCTGATCCGTGACTAATAGTTCACTCTTGGTGCCTACCTACTCATTTTGTTAATTTCCAGCAACCATTGTCGCCCAAAACCCCTAACCCATTTGATTTCAACCATATTAATCACCATATCCGTCAAATCTCCTTTCCACCAAGCCCACTGACATAGATCAAATCAGAACTAACAATGTTTACCCGAAAAACGGATAGAGTTGAATTTGTATATAGTTCTAAGGATACGTGGTATAACTTGACACAAATCGTAAGAGTAAGTAAAAATATCGAATATTGACTATAAAGAAAAGATACAAATCGAGTTGAAGGGAAGATGATTTATGAACAAGCAAAAATGAAATTATGTGTGAAGCTCAAAAGGATAATCTCTTAATATGGGAATGTATCAACAGTATTTGATTTATAGTGTATAAATGACCTGATCCCCTTTGCAGGAATAATAACCATCCCTCTTATAGTGGAGAGATCCTACTTTGGATATAATAAGAAATACATAGTGGAGAGAACCCATGATAAATCAGTTTTTTCCTAAGTTCCGCCGAGATTCCCTTTCTTAGTGCGTCTGTAACGGCTTTTGTCTCTTGACTCGATCTTGATCGGACTTGGTATCAGTCAGTTTCCATGCTTAAAGCTCGATGTGGGCTCGAGCTTGCTATTGACTCGGGGTCCGGTATTGACTCGGGCTTGGTATTGGTTGGCCTCTAGCTCTTAAGCTTGTTTCCATCGCTTCTCATCATAGTTCGATTTGGATTCGAGCTCGATAATGACTTCGAGCTCGGTATTTGATCTGTCCCTGAAACTCAAAGCACATTTTGCCTTCTTCGGATCTCATCTCGATATTATGAAGACTATCTTCGGTTCATTATGTTCTCATCTCGACCAATCGTACGAAGGCCGAAATCGATTTCGACCGTATACAGATAGTCCCCTCGTTTCTCGGGAGGAATGTGGTGAGAAACGTCGTGATTTTTCAACGGCGTTATTAGATATACACTGACGTTTGCACCAAAACCGACCATGACGTATGTGATAGATGTCCCGTCGATTCAGTTTACCAAGGCATTTAATGCGTGTCAGACGATTATCGGCCACTGCTGATATTGCACCGCCATTGCTCAATCTATAAATAGCCCATTTTTTTTTACCATTTATCACTTTTACATCTTCAATCTCCAAATTTTCCAAGTTCTTTCTCGCACCTTCTGAGTTTATCTATAAATCTGTGATTTTCACTGCAAAATCTTTCTTCTGTGATTTTCACTGCAAAATCTCTTTTTTTTTAAAAAAAAACCTTTGTCATCTCTTTCTATTTTCGATCTTTAAATCCAGAATGGAGAAAACATATAAAATCATTCCTAAAAAAAAGCTTCTTTTTCACAGCCTGCTGCCGACAAAACACCGATGGAGCCACAACCTGAGGAGTGTGTTCCCGGTGCATGTGTTCTTACCTTCGATTTTAAGATCGACAAAGGCTTGTCGGTTCCCGGTCGATGTGAGCCAGTATCGAGGTATATGTGCTTGATAACCGAGGGGCGTCTTGAACAGATAAGGAAAGATTGCAACTGGGAGAACAAAGAAGTGGTAATCCCGACTTCCGAGGAAGATATTACTACTCATGTGAAAGAATTTTTAAGTGTGTATACCTACCCTTTCACGTTAGGCCCCCCTCGACCCTGTTGTCATCGATTTTTGCCGTCAATACCAAATAACCCTAGGCCAAATCCATCCTTCTTTTTGGCGGATCGTTATTCTGATCTACTTTTTTGTGAACAAAATCGAGCCTCGACCACAGATTGTACAGCCCCCGCCCCTTTCGAGGTGGGTTAATAAAACTCTAGCGTCGGGATACCAAGGTGCTGTTCTCGAGCATATACGAGGACAAGGATCGAGGCTGGATGGGAAGGTTCGTTCGAGTGAAGACTTCGGACCTAATCCTGGCTGAGAAGATGCCATTTCCCGAGGAATGGAACATGAAGCGTAAGTATAATTCTACTGTTATCTCCTATTATTTTGCCCCTCCGTTTCTTTCTCACCGATATCCCCTTTTGCGATACAGCGGTTCCTTGGATGCCTAGCGCAGTTCCTAACCTTAAGAGCTAGGTACGGGACCTGGCTTTGACCTCTACATACGCCGAGCGCTCGTGGCATGATTTGTCAAAGGGTCGATGGGAGGCCAAATATCATGGTAAACTTTTTTCTCATGTCTTTGATAGTTCAAAAATATTTTCCATAAACTTAGCCAATTTTCTTGTGTGTAGGCCTGGGCAAAGGTGCGGGATTGAGGCCCCCATCTGGTGAGGAACCTAAGACAAGGGCGGCTCGTAAGCTGAGGAATAATACCATCCCTTTGACCGAAAAATCAGTTCGGCATCTAAGGATGATGACGAGGAAGAAGAAGAAGACGACGGGTCTGTACTGGTGGCCTGAGTGAAGAAAACCATCGATGCCCCAAAGGCAGTTGGATTGATGGTGGTTTATGAGCCTCTACCTCGAACTGATGGGATATTAGAGAAGGGTTCGGGTAAAGTCCCCGAGTTGCTGGAGATCGAGGATGCCTCCCACCGAAGTCAACAAATAGTGGATATATCTGAAGGGAGCCGGCCCTGAACATCTCCGAACCGAAGAGAACGCCCCAAGCGACTCACTTGGGGCAATAGTAATCGGAGACTCGGCTACTCTCCCCGCTTTTCTGAAGGGGAGATTCGGGAAGCCCAAGCTTTGGGGACCCTCGAGGTAGGCCGGTCTCACAAAGAGGAGGACGTTTTCCGTGATTTCTTTACTGGTGTCGAGGATGTTGCTGGCCCTAGTGATGTGTCGATCCCTTTCTATGAAGTGCAACAAGCTATGAATCGGGTAAGCTATAACTCCCTTTGTTGGTACCACCTTTATGTTTGTTTTTCTTTTCTAACTTCTTTTCTTCTTTCTTCGTAGGCCTCATTGGTTCATCGAGAAGCATGTTCTTGATATTGAGCTGAGCTGAGTCGGTATGAAGCCGACCTCCGAAGGGTCACTGAAGTGAGAAACGCTCTTAAACTCCTCTGCGGGCAAAGGGAAGAGGAAATCAAGGAGCTCCGAGCCGAGTTGGCCAAGGCTCATCAAGACTAGACCGACCTGACTGAGTAGGTAATGATAATCTTAAAAACTCATAGGCTCGATTCTGGAACGACGGCTAATATTTCGATCTCATAGTTTCAGCAGAAGTTTGAGGAGATCGGGCTGCTTCGTGAGGAGATTGATACGATAAGGGCGGAGACCTTGGGGTGGAAAGATGGCATGGACCGCCTTGCTGCAGAAAAAGAAACTGCTCGAGCCCAATTATTATCGGTCGAAAGTCAACTTCAAGGCATAAAGGATAGGAGCTCGGTTCAAGCAAGGAAAATAGAGGATCTCGAGGCTCGGTTGGCTTCCGAATTGCTAAGGCCAAAACTGAAGCAGAAAAAGCAAAGGCCGATGCGGATGTATTCGTGGCCGTCTATCAGGCCGATACTGAAGCCGCTCAGATTCAAGCGAGAGAGGCAGCCGAGACCACTAAAACTCGAGAACATAGGATTGCTGAACTCGCCCGATGCCAATCTCGGAGGGAAACCCTCGAGGAGATCCATGCTCGAGGTTTTGATCTAACCGAAGAGATAAAAAGGGCTAAAGAGCTTGAAGTCGATGCTGGAGCCTTGGCTTCTGATGATGATGATGATGATGATGGGAGCAAGTGTGGGTCCGAGAGCGGGGAGGAGCCCGATGGAGAAGATACCACCCCCAGAGATAACCAGGAAACTTAGGGTTTTTTCCATTTTGATTTTTTGTGTAGTATATTTTTTAGCTTTGTTACACTTATATATATATATATATATATATATATATATATATATATATATATATATATAAAGTGTTTACAATATATATATATATATATATATATATATATATAAAGATCTTTTCTTTCCCTAACTTGTCTCTGTTTTATTTTCTGCCTTGTGAAGATTTTGTTTCATTCATGCCTTATGAAAGTTTTCATAAGTTCGGGGCTTTGGGCAATTTGATCAAATTCGGACCTTGTGGTCTTTGTAATCGAGTGAGTGCTTGCTCGGACTTGAAGTAAGAGTAGCCCTTAGGCTTTATGGTTGAGTGATTTCTCAGACTCGAAGTAAGGTAGAGCTTAGGCTTAGTAGTCGATTGAGTGTTTGCTTGAACTCGAGGTAAGAGTAGCCCTTAGGCTTAGTAGTCGAGTAAGTGTTTGCTCGAACTCGATATAAGAGTAGCCCTTAGGCTTAGTGGTCGAGTGAGTGATTGCTCGAACTCGAAGTAATAGTATCCCGTAGGCTTAGTGGTCGAGTGAGTGTTTGCTCGAACTTGAGGTAAGAGTAGCCCGTAGGCTTAGTTGTCGAGTGAGTGTTTGCTCGAACTCAAAGTAATGTAGCTCGTAGGCTTAGTAGTCGAGTGAGTGTTTACTCAAACTCGAGGTAAGAGTAGCCCTTAGGCTTAGTAGTCGAGTGAGTGTTTGCTCAAACTCGAGGTAAGAGTAGCCGTTAGGCTTAGTGGTCGAGTGAGTGATTGTTCGAACTCGAAGTAAGAGTAGCCCTTAGGCTTAGTGGTCGAGTGAGTGATTGCTCGAACTCGAAGTAATAGTAGCCCGTAGGCTTAATGGTCGAGTGAGTGTTTGCTCGAACTCAAAGTAATGTAGCTCGTAGGCTTTATGGTCGAGTAAGTGTTTACTCGAACTCGAAGTAATATAGCTCGTAGGCTTAGTGGTCGAGTGAGTGTTTGCTCGAACTCGAGGTAAGAGTAGCCCTTAGGCTTAGTGGTCGAGTGAGTGATTTCTCAAACTCGAAGTAATAGTAGCCGATAGGTTTAGTGGTCGAGTGAGTGATTGCTTGAACTCGAAGTAATAGTAGCCTGTAGTCTTAGTGGTCGAGTGAGTGTTTGCTCGAACTCGAAGTAATGTAGCCCGTAGGCTTAGTGGTCGAGTGAGTGTTTGCTCGAACTCGAAGTAATGTAGTCCGTAGGCTTTATGGATCTTTATTTCTTTGGTATTTTAATTGCCAGTCCCCGATTTATGGGGTAAGTTTTTCAAACTCCTTCGGTCGTGATCGGCCCTTAAGCCTGTGTGAATCATGAAGTAGAACAAACTTTCCAAAATATGAGATATCGGTAAAGAAGAAGTTTCTCTTCATAAGTCATTATACATGTGTTCGTGTTTTGTTCCAAGGTTCGAGCGAAACTATGCGGGCATGGTTCGTTTTGACCATTTGGCCCTTACACTTTTCCCTATCGAGACCCTATTTGACATAAGTAACTTTATTGTATCGAACTTGATTTATTCGATGGTATTGTCCCCCAGTATTCGAGATTGATTGTAAAGAGGCCTCAGATACTGTTGAATTATTCTAAGTTAGCACGATCAATGGTTGCCTCATTAAAAACCTTGCCGAAAAACTCATTTGGGATAAAACCGGTCTAAGGGAAAAAGAGTGCAACGCGTTCTCTTAGGCCTAAGGCTTTGTGTTGAATAATCTATCCCTGTTCCTGGTCGAACTCCTGCTAGGGTTAGTTTCAAAATATAAACGAACATGGGAGGGTCGTACCTTAGCAGTAGTATCGTTTTAGATGCAACATGTTCCAATTGCTTGGTAGTTGTTTACCGTTAATAACATCGAGCTTGTAGGATCCTTTACCTACGATTTCGAGTACCTTATACGGTCCTTCCCAGTTTGGACCTAGTTTTCCTTCATTTGGATTTCGGGTGACTTACCTTAGCACTAAGTCCCCGATTTTAAAATGGCGAAGAATGGTTCTTCGATTATAGTATCTTTCGATCCGCTGCTTTTGGGCGGCCAATCGGACGAGAGCGGCTTCTCGTTTTTCATCCAATAATTCGAGACTAGTATTCATAGCCTCGTGATTTGACTCTTCTGTTGTATGTTGAAACTTGGCACTGGGTTCCCCGACTTTGACTGGAATTAAGGCTTCAGAGCCATATACTAAGGAGAACGGAGTTGCCCCCGTATTGGACTTTGATGTTGTTCGATATGCCCAAAGGACTTCGGGTAGAATTTCTCTCCATTTCCCCTAAGCGTCGTTCAACCTTTTCTTTATGTTTTGAATGATAGTCTTGTTCATCGATTTGGCCTGTCCGTTCCCACTAGGGTGATACGACGTTGTTAATATCCTTTTTATTTTATGGTTTTCGAGGAATTCCGTCACTTTGCTGCCGATAAATTATTTTCCATTGTCACACACTATTTCGGTGGGTATCCCAAATCGACATACGATGTGATCCCAGATGAAGTCTACAACCTCTTTCTCTCTCACTTTCTCGAACGCCTGTGCTTCAACCCATTTAGAGAAATATTCAGTCATAAATAAAATGAACTTAGCTTTACCCGGGGCCGATGGCAGAGGGCCGATGATATCCATACCCCATTTCATGAATGGCCATGGGGATAGGACTGAATGAAGTTGTTCTCCGGGCTGATGGATCATCAGTGCAAACCTTTGACATTTATCACATTTTCGAACAAACTCCTTAGTGTCTTTTTCTATGCTATCCCAATAGTATCCTGCTCTAATGATTTTGTGAATCAGTGATTCGGTGCCGGAGTGGTTCCCACAAGTGCCTTCGTGGACCTCTCGTAAAACATAATCGGTGTCTCCTGGTCCTAAGCATACTACCAATGGTCCATCGAATGCCCTTCTGTATAATGTTCCATCTTCAGCCAATATGAATCGAGCAGCTTTGGTTTGTAGGATTATCGACTCTTTAGGGTCTGATGGGAGCTTTCCGTTCTTCAAATATTCAATATATTTATTCCTCCAATCCTAGGGTAAGCTTGTAGAGTTTATCTCGGCATGACCTTCCTCGATCACGTATTTCAAGAGCTGAACGACAGTCCCCGAGCTGATCTCGTCTTCCTTGACTGATGACCCCAAGTTTGAAAGTGCATCGACCTCACTGTTTTGTTCTCGAGGTACATGCTATAAAGTCCATTCTTTGAAACGGTGCAAAGTTACCTGCAGTTTGTCCAAATACCTTTGCATTCTATCCTCTCGAACTTCAAAGATTTTGTTTACCTGGTTTACCACTATTAAAGAGTCACACTTGACTTTAATGACTTCTGCTCCCAAGCTTTTAGCTATCTCGAGACCTGCAATCATGGCCTCATACTCGGCCTCGTTGTTAGTCAACCTAGAAGTTTTGATAAATTGCCTAATAGTGCTACCCATGGGCGGCTTCAACACGATGCCTATCCCGGACCCCTTCACATTCGAAGCGCCGTCTGTGAAGAGGGTCCATACCCCTGAGGATGTACCCGATATTAATAAGAGTTTCCTTTCAACTTCGAGTACGAGGGTTGGCGTGAAATCAGCCACGAAGTCCGCTAAAGTTTGAGACTTGATGGCTGTCCGGGGTTGATATTCGATATCGTACCCACTGGGTTCGACGACCCATTTGGCCAATCGGCCCGATAGTTCAGGCTTGTGCAAAATATTACGAAGTGGGTAAGTGGTTAATATGCATATGGGGTGACATTAAAAGTATGGTCTTAACTTTCTAGAGGCGCTTATCAGTGCAAGTGCCAATTTCTCTAAGTGTGGATATCTAGTTTCTGCTTCCCCTAAGATTCGACTTACATAATAAATGGGAAATTGCGTACCTTGATCTTCTCGAACTAGAAAACCACTTACCACTATCTCTGATACTGCCAAGTACAAGTAAAGTTTCTCATCTGCCTTCAGAGTGTGAAGCAGCGGTGGGCTCGATAGGTATCGCTTCAATTCCTCTAATGCATGTTGGCATTACGGTGTCCAGGCGAAATCTTTCTTCTTTTTGAGTAGAGAGAAAAGTCGGTGGCTTCGATCTGACAATTTCTAAATGAATCGGCCTAAGGCACTATCCGTCCGGTTAGCTTTTGTACGGCTTTTACAATGTCTACGACGGTGATGTCTTCGATAGCCTTGATTTTTCGGGGTTGATCTCGATCCCTCGATTCAATACAATGAAGCCAAGGAACTTGCCTGAACCGACCCCGAAAGCACACTTCTCGGGGTTGAGCTTCATGTTGTATTTCCTTAAAATCTCAAACGTTTCCTGCAAATGAACCAAATGGTCCTCTGCGCGCAGGGACTTAACTAGCATGTCATCAATATAAACTTCCATTGATTTACCTATTTGTTCTTCGAACATCTTATTTACTAGGCATTGGTAAGTAGCTCCCGCTTTTGTTAGCCCGAAGGGCATTACATTATAACAATATGTTCCATACTTGGTGATAAATGAAGTCTTTTCTCAGTCCTCCAGGTTTATTTAGATTTGATTGTACCCGGAATAAGCATCGAGAAAAGTAAGGATTTCGTGGCCGGCCGTGGCATCGATCATGCGATCGATGTTAGGCAGTGGAAAAGAATCTTTGGGGCATGCCTTGTTTAAATCCTTATAATCTACACACATTCTAAGTTTGTTCCCTTTTTTAGGGACTACAACTACATTGGCTAACCATTCGGGATATTTCACCTCCCTAATGGACCCTATTTTGAGAAGTTTAGTTACCTCGTTCTTTATGAATATGTGCTTTACCTCTGACTAGGACCTTCTCTTTTGCTTCACCGGTTTAAATGTAGGGTTCAGGCTTAGCCGATGCGTCATTATCTCCGGTGGGATCCCTATCATGTCTAAATGGGACCAAGCACAACAAGCTATGTTATCAATAAGAAATTGTATAAGCTCTTTCCCGAGTTCGAGGGTTAATCCCGTTCCCAGGTATACCTTTCGCTCGGGCAGGTACTCGATCAATATAACATGTTCCAGCTCTTCGACCATTGATTTGGTGGCGTCAGAATCTTCGGGAACAATAAAAGTTCGAGGGGTTAGAAAATCCTCCTCTTCTTCTTCTATCTCCTACTTCCTTGATTCAGTCGAGGCTGGTAGCTGTGATTGCTATTTCACTTCCTGTTTACCTCCGATGCTCGACCTTTCTGAGGTTGATAGTGTTGATATCGGTGTTAACTCATCGACAGGAAACATTTACTTTGCAGCATGCTGCTCCCCGTATACTATTTTTACACCGTCCGACGTTGGGAATTTCATCATTTGGTGGAAAGTCGAAGGGACTGCTATCATATTATGGATCCAAGGCCTTCCGAGCAGGGCATTATACCTCATGTCACCCTCGATTATGTGAAACTTGGTATCTTGAATAGTTCCAGCCACGTTCACCGGTAGAGTAATCTCCCTTTTAGTTGTTTCACTGGCCATATTGAAGAAGTTTAAGATTCGAGCTGCGGGCACGATTTGATTTTATAGGCCGAGCTGTTCCACGACCCTCAATCGGATGATATTCGCCGAGCTACCTGGATCCACTAAAACATTCTTAACTTGAACTCTATTTACTAAGATAGAAATTACCAGAGCGTCGTTGTGGGGCTGAGAAATGCCTTCTGCTTCTTTGTTGTTGAACGGTAAAGTGCTTTCGGGCACATAATCTCGGGCTCGTTTTTCCCTAGTGATTGATACCTTAGTGTGTTTGAATATGGGTCCATGTGGAGTGTCGACCCCACCGACGATCATATGAATGACATGCTGGGGTTCCTCTTGTTCATTTTTTCTGTTGGCATCCCTTTCTCTGAAATGATTCTTGGCTCGATTGCTGAGGAACTCTCGAAGGTGGCCCTTATTGAATAGACGGACTACCTCCTCCCTTAATTGCCTGTAATATTCGGTCTTGTGGCTCCGTTTTGTGGGTGATTTCTCGGGGTAGACTGGGCTCCGGCTTGCTCGGTACCTGGTTTTGACTCTGCAACTGAGCTATCGCTACCTGTTGAGCTTGCAGCATTTCGAAAATCGTACGCAAGCTGATTCTATTTTCCTTAACGTTCTGGGTATTTCGAGTTGCGGATCGAGTTCCACTGTGAATGCTATTTTCAGGGTCGGAACGTTGGTTTGCATTGATGGCCATATGCGAATTAACATATACTGGTACTTCGATCCGAGCTCCAACGGTATTGACGAGCGGCCTTTACTCTCTGGTCATCAAGTTGTTGTTTTTATCTTGAAGGCCAGCTTCGTTGTCGATATGTTGGGCCATTAATTGAGAGTTTATAGTTTCTAATCTGAAATCAAAGACACTTCCAAAAACAAGCGTAAAATGGCTTGTTTAACAAAGATTCGTATCAAATAACCACTATTATCCTTAGCCCCACGGTGGGCGCCAAACTGTTTACCCAAAAAATGGATAGAGTTGAATTTGTACATAGTTCTAAGGGTACGTGGTATAACTTGACACAAATCGTAAGAGTAAGTAGAAATATCGAATATTGACTATAAAGAAAAGATACAAACCGAGTTGAAAGGAAGATGATTTATGAACTAGCAAAAATGAAATTATTTGTGAAGCTCAAAAGGATAATCTCTTAATATGGGAATGTATCAACAGTATTTGAGTTACAGTGTATTAATGACCCGATCCCCATTGCAGGAATAATAACCATCTGTCTGATAGTGGAGGGATCCTACTTTGGATGTAATAAGAAATACATAGTGGAGAACCCATGATAAATCAGCTTTTCCCTAATTTCCGCCGAGATTCCCTTTCTTAGTGCGGTTGTAACGGCTCTTGTTTCTTGGCTCGATCTTGATCGAACTTGGTATCGGTCGGTTTCCAGGCTTAGAGCTCGATATTAACTCGGGGTCCGGTATTGACTCGGGCTTGGTATTGGTTGGCCTCTGGCTCTTAAGCTCTATTCCATCGCTTCTCATCATAGTTCGATTTGGATTCGAGCTCGATAATGACTTCGAGCTAGGTATTTGATCTGTCCCTGAAACTCGAAGCTCGTTTGTGCCTTCTTCGGATCTCATCTCGATATTATGAAGACTCTCTTCGGTCCATTATGTTCTCATCTCGACCAGTCGTACGAAGGTCGAAATCGGTTTCGATCGTATACAAACCCAATTAAATATCTCCTGCCACGAAAATTTAAAGAAAGAAAAAGAAAAAGAAAATGAAAGGAGCAATGACCAGATTGGATTGAACAAGATGGATTCCCTAATCCTTTTCAAGTAAAGATTGATAATGAAAAAGAAATGGAAAGGGCATGGGGGACGACATGGAATTGGGCAGTTGGGGGAACTAGATATGGAACTAAAGAAATGGGGATGGGGAAGGGGACGAAGGGGGTGGGAGGAAGTGTTGGTTTTTCTTTTTCCTTTTCATTATTTATATATTTTATATACCTTTTCTATCAAAGTATTACATTCACGCACTTTTTAAGCGTGGTTTGCACACAATTTGGCCATGTCAGCTATGTTGCTTCTACATAGGCACGGTCAACGGTCAAAGTGGTTTATTAGTTAACAAATATCGGAGTTGAAGTGTTCAATTGAAAAATATACAAGTTTGTATACCGGGTTGACAAACAGGTACAAGTTTAAGTGGTTACGAGGCCATTTTGCCAAAATGTTAACCTGCGGTTTTTAGGCAATACACTACTAATATAAAGGGAAACTGTCCATATTTCACCTTGTACTGTGTGAAAATATATTTTAATATGTGTAAGAATCTACTATAGACAAGAGTGGGTTGCTCTAGTGGTAAGCTCCTTTCACTTCCAACCAAGAGGTTGTGAGTTCGAGTCACCCCAAGAGCAAGGGGGGAGTTCTTGGAGGGAGAGAGCCGAAGGTCTATTGGAAATAACCTATCTACCTCAGGGTAGAGGTAAGGTCTGCGTACACACTACCCTCCCCAGATCCCACTAGTGGGATTATACTGAGTTGTTGTTGTTGTTGTTGTAATCTACTATAATTGCAAGAAATAATAGATATGAACCCAAAATTTTAAAAATATAATAAGTTTGAAACCGTAAACTTAAATTCTGAATCCGCCTATGGTTAAAGACATAGTTGATGGCGTCCCTCGTTGGGAAGTGGTGCATTTTGAATATCAGTCTATTGCAAATGTAATGCATTTTGTAATTGTAATGCCAATATATCAGAGTCGATTATTTAAATGGCAATTCAACTATCCAAAATCTAGTAAAGTCATTTTTTTTAATTTGTAACCGAAAAATCACTTAATTATGCCTATAGTACTCATATGGTCACTCAACTAGATTTCTCAAACTTTTGATTGTCAAATATCTATTTTACCTTTTAAATTATCAACTTTTATCTTCTTTTTTTACTTTTTAAACTTTATAATTTTTTTCTCCTTTTAATATATATTATGACTTACCTATAGAACAAATAAATATTATTTATAAAATAAAAAATTAGTTTTCTAGCATATATAATATCGGAATAATAATATAATTGAGCATAATTTTCAAGAATATATAATGTATATTATAAAAATACCTTTATTTTAATTAATTATTTTTTATATCACGTGCATGGAATATATATCTTAAAACTTTATTTTCTTTCATTCTCAAATGTGTAAATAAATGTTTGTTTTTGTTGGTAATATCTACAAACTAATTGTTCTAATTAATGTTTCTTAATATGCTCAACATTTTATTATTCCAGCATTATATATGCTTAAATACTATTTTTATTTTTTGATTATTTATTCTAAGGTAAGTCCATAATATACTTAAAAATGAAAAAAAATCATAATATTAAGAAGTTAAAAAATAAAAAGATGACAAAAGTTGATATTTTAGAGGGTAAAATAGGTATTTAGCGATCAAAAGTTTGAGAAATCTAGTTGAGTCACCTTCCGAGTGCTATAGGCATAGTTAAGTGACTTTGCTGTTACAAATGAAAGAAAGATGATTTTAGTAGGAAATTTTGAATAGTTGTGTTGCGAAAGATCGTGGGTTAACTAGCACACAATCATACACAAAGCAAATAGAGAAGAAAAATCAACACAAGAATTTAATGAGGTTCGGCTAAGCCTAATCCTCGGGGTAGAAGCAGAGAGAGTTTTCCACTATAAATGAGAAGAAAAATACAATACAATCTATAGAATCCCCAACTACAACCCCTATATATAGATCCCAAATAGTCTCAAACCTATAAGAGAAGGGTTTCCTAATTTGACAAGGACAATAGGGTTTCCTTTCCCAAATCTATTAGGACAATGGGTTTCCTAAACCTATAAGGATTATGAGTTTCCTAAATATACAAGGAAATAATTCAAGCAACAAAATAATAAATCTTCCCCTTGGCTTCAATTTTCTTCATCAACGGGAACAACGTCTCTCTACCTTGCTCTCAGCCCTCGTGAGGGCTCTATTGAGTGTTGCACACACCAATCAAGTCTAGGAAATGCCTAAACTTGTTGGTCGGGACTGCCTTGGTCATCATATCAGCTGGATTGTCACGCATAGACACTTTTTCCACATTAACAACCCCTTTTGATATAATGTCTCGAATAATATGATGTCTGACTTCAATATGCTTCATTCGCTCATGAAACATCTGATTCTTAGTAAGATGAATGGCACTCTGACTGTCACAAAACACTGGTGTCTTCTTCTGAGCTAGTCCAAAATCACTTACCAAGCCTTGTAACCAAATAGCCTTTTTCACTGCTTCCATAATTGCCATATATCAGCTTCTGTGGTAGACAAAGCAACAATAGACTACAAAGTCGCCTTCTAACTGATGACACTACCAGAAAGAGTAAAAACATAACCTGTCAGAGATCTTCTCTTAACTAAGTCTCCTGCATAATCTGAATCGACATAGCTAACTAAGGATTATCTCAACTTGTATTTGTAAAAAGTCAAGCCTACATCTGTAGTACCCTTCAAGTATCTCAAGATCCACTTCACCTCCTGCCAATGTTCTTTACCAGAACACGCCATGTATCTACTCACAACATTGACAACATGTGAAATGTCTGGGCGAGTGCAAACCATAGCATACATAATGCTACATGCAACATTTGAATATGGAACACTAGACATCTGCTCCATCTCCTCGTCAGTTTTTGGTGACATGTCTGCAGACAACTTGAAATGGGAAGCAAAAGGAACAAACACAAATTTAGCACCTGTCATATTAAATCTCTTGAGGAACTTCTCAATATAGGACCATTGGGACAGCATTAACTTTCCAACCCTTCTATCTCGAGTAATCTCCATCCCCAATATCTTCTTTGCAGCACCCAAATCCTTCATCTCAAACTCCTCACCTAGCTGCTTCTTCAATCGGATAATATGTGACATGCTTTTAGCAGCAATAAGCATGTCATCCACATATAATAACAAATATATACGAGAACCATCTTCAAGATTTTTGTAATACATGCAACCATCATATGCACTTCGAGAAAAGGCATTTTTAATCATGGATGTATCAAATCTTTTATACCACTGCCTAGGCGACTATTTCAGGCCATATAAAGATTTCTTAAGTAAGCAAACATGAATTTTCTTATCCTGAGTAATGAATCCCTCAGGTTGACTTATATAAATCTTCTCATCCAACTCACCATGCAAGAATGTAGGTTTCATATCTAACTGCTCTAGCTCTAAGCCATGAAGAGCCACCAAAGCCAGTAAGACCAGGATAGAGCTATGCTTTACCACTGGAGAGAATACTTCATTGTAATCTATCCCCTCCCTCTGTGTAAAACCTTTAGCTACTAATCTTGCCTTGTACCTTGATGCTTCAACCCCTGGATCGCCCGCTTTTCTTTTGAAAATCCATTTGTAGCCTAGTACTTTATGTCCCTTTGGCAATGGAACAAGCTTCTATGTCTGATTCTTATGAAGAGACTCAATCTCTTCACTCATAGCACCAAGCCGTTGATTTGATTCTGGACTAGAAATAGCTTCTTTGTAGCTATTAGGCTCAAGCACATCAATGGTCTCTGCAACTGACAAAGCAAACTCCACAAAATTTGAATATCCAGGAAAATTACCATCTGCTATGTTTGCAAACCTTTGTGGTGGATTGATCACTTTCTTCTCTCTAACTTTTTCAATGCTATATGGTTATTGTCACGCAGGTTCATCAACATTATCATCTTGATCAATGTTTTGCACCTCCTCCACTTCCTCTACTTTAGAACTACTGGGCTGAGCTATTAGAGATTCAATTTCTAGCTCTATGCAGTCACTAACACCACAATCAGTTTTTGGTATTGCCTTCTCCCTCTGACTGTCCAGTGAGGCAGATTTATTGAATGTTACATCCCTGCTGATAATTAGTCCTGGAGTCTTTTGATCGGTGCACCACAACCTATAACCTTTCACTCCAATTGCATACCCCAGAAATATGCACTTCTTTACTCTCGACTCAAGTTTTCCATCTCTCATATGAGCATAATAAGGACAATCAAATATCCTTAAATATGAATAATCAGCAAGCGAACTGAACAATACCTCAAAAGGAGTTTTGAACTCAATAGATGTGGATGGATCTCTGTTGACCAAATAACAAGTTGTATTGAATATTTCAGCCCAAAAATCCTTGCTAACACATGAGTGTGAAAGCATGCTTCGTGCCCTATCACAAAGCGTTCTGTTCACACGTTCTGCAATACCATTTTGTTGTAGTGTTCAGACACAAGTGCGGTGTCTCACTATACCCTCTCTGTTGCAGAAACTATTGAACTCAGAATTGCAAAATTCCAACCCATTGTCAGTTCGAAGACGCTTAACTTTTCTTTTCGTCTACCTCTCAACCATCATATTCCATTTAACAAATGTCGGAAATGCCTCATTTTTTGTTTTCAGAAAATACACCCACACCATTATTGAGTAATCATCAATCAAAGTCATAAAATATCTGGCACCACTCTTGGAGAAAACTCTGTTTGGACCCACAAGTCTGAATGTATATAATCTTACTTCTCTCTGGTCTTGTGCTCGGTCTTCTTGCTAAACTTTACCCTTGTCTGTTTACCAAACACACAATGATCACAAAAATTCAAAACTTAATTTTTGTACACATTTAGCAAATTATGCTTACTCAACAAAGACAATCACTTATCACTCATATGACTAAGTCGCAAATGCCATAACTGAGACTGATTCAAATCACTTTTCCCAGAAGTTACAACAGTTTCCCTTTCAACTACACAGGCCTGAAGATGATACAATTTAGAATGCAGTTTACCCTTTATGAGTACCGTGGAGCCTTTACACACTTTAAGTATTCTATTTTCGGAGTGAAACTTATACCCTTGATCATCCAAAGTCGAAAGAGAAATCATATTTCTCTTTATCCGAGGAACATGTCAACACTCAATATTTCTAATAATTCCATCTAACATTCTCAATTTGATGTTAGCAATCCCCTCTACTGGTAATGGATTATCATCTCCCATGTAGACAGTTTCACTCATTTGCTTGTAAGTTGTAAACCAATTCTTGTATGTGAACACATGTAGAAAGTAGAACCAGAATCAAGAACCCAAGAATTCTGTCCATGACTAGAATTCACAATACAGACTTACCCTACATAGTCACTATCATCAGAATTATTGTCAGTGTCAATAATATTTGCCAAATTATCTATTTTCTACTTCCCTCTATTCTCCTTCAGCTTAGGACAATCTATTTTGTAGTGACCTTGCTCCCCGCACTCATAACAGTTTTGTCTCCTTGCTCTAGACTTTGATCTAGCGGTTGACCTTTTTATGTTAAAGTCCTTTTGTTGTATTCTTCCTCTACTCACAAGACCCTCACCCTCAATTCTGTTGTCTGAAAAGTTCTTTTTCAACTCTTTAGATTTTAGTATATTACTAACATCTTTTAGTGAAATGTTGTCTTTTCTATATAGCAACGTATCGGCAAAAGTATCATAAGACGGTGTTAAAGAACATAACACAATCAAGGCCTAATCCTCACTCTCAATTTTGATATCCACGTTCTTCAGATCCATTATAATTGAACTAAACTCATCAAAGGGAGTTTTAACAGGTGTACCTTTGTTGCTACGGAAATTGTACAACCTTCTTTTCAGGTAGAGGCAGTTTGTTAGCGATGTCTTAGAATACAGATCTTCCATGTCATTGCTGCAGAAGTGTCTTCAGCAATTTCGCGAAGAACGCTATCTGTAACACTAATGAAGATCGCACTCAAAGCCCTCTCCTTCAAGTCTGCCTTCTTTGTCTCTATCATCTCTTTAGGAAAATACTCATCAATTTCCTTCAATAACCCTTGTAACACCATTGCGGATTTCATCCTAATCTTCCATAGACTGAAACTAGAACCCCCTTCAAATTTTTCTACTTTGTACTTTGTTGAAGATGATGAAGACATCTTACCCTAAATTATATATAGAAACCCAAACCATGCTCTTATACTAATTATTGCGAAAGATCATGGGTTAATTAGTACACGATCACACATAAAGCAAATAGAAAAAAAAAATCAACACAAAGATTTAGCAAGGTTCGGCTAAGCCTAATCCTCGGGGTAGAAGCAGAGAGAGTTTTTCACTATAAATGAGAAGAAAATCACGATACAATCTATAGAATACCCAACTATAACCCCTATATATAGATCCCAAATAGTCTCAAACCTATAAGAGAAAGGTTTCCCAATTTGACAAGGATAATAGGTTTTCCTTTTCCAAATCTATTAGGACAATGAATTTTCCTAAACCTATACGGATTATGGGTTTCCTAAACATACAAGAAAATAATTCAAGCCATAAAATAACAAGTTGAGTAACCATTTGAGTAATGGACTCGAATATGTCATTTTGCATATCAGTCATTGGAACACAAACATACTTTTAAACATGTTAACACAATTTTAGATGAGTACAAGAGGCCTAGGGAGACTTCAAGCCTAACCTCAAATAATTTAGGCAAAATACCTAGACGGCTACCTAAACTTGGCTCATTCTTTCAATTTTCTACCTCAATTTAGTCCTGTACCTATTGACTACCTGACTTTATTGACTTATGTGTCTATTAAATACTGCTCACTTACCTGACACAAAATGTGAGTATCACTTATATTGAGCACGTGAACTAGTGATTTTTAGGATGGCATGGCTTTATAACGGTAAAAAACAACAATTTTATCTCAACCCCTTTTATAAACCTAACAACATATAATCCTAAATTCATTTTTTCTCTTTCTTCTCTCTTCGAACATTGCTGAAGAAAGAGCCTTAATTTATCTCATCTTCTCTCTTTGTAAATCTGCCGT
Organism: Nicotiana tabacum; assembly: GCF_000715075.1. Classification (NCBI taxonomy): domain Eukaryota; kingdom Viridiplantae; phylum Streptophyta; class Magnoliopsida; order Solanales; family Solanaceae; genus Nicotiana; species Nicotiana tabacum. Next base: position 129,302,067 of record NC_134091.1, read on the forward strand.
AGTAGACTTACTCCCAGTATAAAGTCTTATTCTTCTCTATTAAAGTCCTATTTTTTCTCATCTTCTACTCTCTTCTTAGACAACAATTATAGAGCTCAAATCCTACAATCAGATTGTGAAAATATAGTGTATTTCTGTCGATGTGGGCGTATTGCATTGTTTCAGACATCATGGAATGATAAAACCCAGGTCATAGTTTCTAGTGCTGCCACTTAGGTAAATCAAGTTTATATTGTCTATTTGTTTTGATAGCCTAAATCTTTAGACCCTCCTCAAATAGCAATGCGAATCTATTCTTTTGATAGCCTAAATCTATTATTTATTGTAGGCTCCCGGTGCATGCGAATTCTTTAGGTGGCACGATGATCAAATGCTGGAGCAAATAAGGAGATTGATTTCTGGTCTTTTGAGGAAAGTTAATACATATGAAAAAGAGAGGGTTCAGTCAAAGTGGATAATTGTTGTACTTGTTGTTTACATAATCTGGACTTGGTTTAGGGATTCTATTTAGTTTATTATAGAGTATTGGTATGTATTATGGAATGGTGCTAAGGCAATGTACTTAGGGTCAATGTAATCTGCAATTTTGCCTTCAATTGTGTACTGAATAAATGCATCATTAATATAAATATTTGGGTTAAATTTTATGCTCTATTTTGACAGAAGTTTTCAGCTTGTATTGGCTTTGTAATTCTTGATAGTGATAATTTTCAATAGAAATGATAATGAATAATGACGAATACCAATCACAATTACTCAATGACAAGTGCCGTAGATATATAACTCATTATAATGAGTTCCAAAATAAGTTAAACTAGTCAGCCAAGGTAGAATACATAAACATAAAAAACTAGTCAGCCAAGTAGGTTACATAGATAAAATAAAAGTTTAAATTAGCCTACTAAGTCCGACTATTTTAAAGAACTAACAACATCCAAAATATTGACTAAAACAAAGACTTTCCTACACAAACTACTTGTCACTTGTTCCTCTTTCATAGAGGTGTTGTTGTGTTGCTTCTTCTAGTTGACACTCTCATCTGTTGTAGCTGGGCAGTTGTTATTGCCTTTCTTCCCTTCCATTTCAGGCCATGTGGTTTAAAGCCAATGTCAATATTGGTACCAGATGCACTCGTAAAAGAAGTTCCACCCATGATAAGTCTTTCACCACTTGTACCAGGCTGAAATTACCCAAATAATTATACTTAATCAATACCAATTGTAAGCATCACATTCTCGTAAATTAAAAAATGTCATGGTTTACTTACATTGAGTATTGTCCTTGATGTTTAGGGTCTATATATAACCCAAATCAAGTTTGTTTTTGTTTCTTTTGTCCTCTAACTCTTCCTCCAATATCAGCTGGTTCTGTTGGTTCTCTTACTGGAATACATAGCCCCCTGCATCCATCTTCAGAAGCACTTTTCCTTCCTCTCTTCATTCCAGCAGTAGTACCCCTCCCTATTTCCCTACCTCGTCCTCCAGCAGTAATACCCCTCCCTATTCCCCTACCTCTTCCTTCAGCAATAGTACCCCGCCCAATTCCCCTACCTCTTCCTCTAGCAATGGTACCCCTCCCTATTCCCCTGCCTCTTCCTTCAACATTTCTTCTAACTGCTGATGTGTCATGGCATATAGATGTTGGTACAGTATTTGAAGCTTGTTAGCTTGATTGAGTATGTTGGCTTGATTGAGCCTACAATATATATATATATATATATATATATATATATATATATATATATCAATTAATATTAATAATTTAATGAGAATAATATAAAGCATAAGTGTACTTACCACTCCTGGACAGTGAGTTTTATTATGTCCTTGTTGTTGACATTTCGAGCAAGTAATTTTTACTCCTTTCTTGGACCACTTTCCCCACTTCTTTTTAGGTTCATCTTTAGACTTTCTTCTACACCTTTTTAGTTTTCTTGGCATCACCTTTGGAACTGGAGGTTCAATTTTGATATTACTAGAAAATAATTCTTTCTATATCACTTTTCTACATGCTCTTCAGGTTCTTCATTTATATATCTATAATCACATATTGCATGGTGATATAGTATCCCTCTCAATATCCAAGACCTTCATGTACCTGTTTTATTCACTGTGTCAACAATGAATGTGAGATTTTCCTCCCCAATCCAAAATATGTATCACTATTAAATATAACATGGCATCTCCTTGAAAGTTCTTTGCTGTTTTCTAATAGTAGCCTGGCCATTGGTGAGATATCTGAAATCCATGTAGTAGCAAATTTTCTCATATCTACATGCCTTGTCATAATCTTATGTCTAATCTCTTCCAACATGCTAATTATTGATTTGTGTATAGGCCATAGTATCTAAGAATTAAAAGTCTCACACATATTATTCTCAACTACATCACACTTAGCATGCTTACTAAAATATGCCCTACACCAATATTCCTTGTTATAGAATAACAAATCTTCATATATTTCTTTCCCAAGTCTGCCTAAAGAAGCTAACTCTGATTGAAATTTCAGGTTGGGATGTGATGCTGACCTTAAATTTATTAGCAATGAATTTGGAAGTGCGCAACTTGTTCTTACTATATGTGGGGTACTTATGAACATGGTAGTAGTTCTTGACAATAAAATCACTAGAAGTAGAATCAATACTAGCAAACAATAGCCATTTACATTTCTTGCCCTTACACTTCACCTAACGCTTCTTGAATCATTAGGCCTCAATTTTAACTGCACTTTATATTCAACTGCATATTCAGCTATAGCTTTTCTAAATACCTCTGCATTTTTAAATATCATGCCAAGTTCAAATATGGCAATTTCACAATCTGGATCAAACTTTACCTTGTTGCTTTTCCTTCTTCTATGCAAGTCAACACCTTCTTCAGCATCCGGATCTAACTCATCTTGGCTGTCATCACTACCTATATTTAAACTATCAATGTATTCTTCATCCCCACCTAATTTACCAATATACCTGGCAGCCTTGTTCTTTCCAATGTCCTCAAATCCTCTATCTATTCCGGCTTCCCCCTCTCTTCAGCATCTACAATTGTTTTTCTTCTTTGCTCATCATTCTTGCCAGCCTTTCTCTTCTCATTAAACTGGGCATTCTTGGCAGCCTTTTTAGATCTTCTTTCATCTCTAAAGTCCCTCAATTCATCATCAACATCAATGTTATCCTCTTCAGGAAGAGCCTCCCATTCTAAGTCACTTTCAAGCTCAGAATCAGTCCAATCTATATTTAGATCTTCAAAGGTATCAGCAACAGATAGTTCCTCAAGTTCTGCTTCATATATGTTTGCCCCTTCCACTATTCCAACATCTTCTAGGTATCCCAAATCCCACATTGGACCACTTTCTATATAAAAGGGCTCACTAATAGTATCCCTTGACCCAGCTACTGGACCTGACACACTTATTGAGCCAGTTTTAGCTATGTCAGGCCCAACAACTAAGCCCACATCAGCTACCTCAGGGTTATCTATTTCATGCTGCACATATATGTCCAAAATATCCCCATGCTTTAGGTCACTAATAAGCTCTAATAGTTGAGAGTCACTGTTCAAGCACACAAATTTTGAACTTTTTGGGTCAAAATAAAAAGACCACCAACTAAGACATACCCTAAGTCTTTAATATAGGAACAAAGCTCAACGACAGAAAATGTATCTTTATCAATAGAAAAAGCTACAACATTCCTTTCAACAATATACTTTGGGAATCGATCAAAGGTAAATGCCCTCCCCAACCCTCATGGTGAAAATTAGTGGATATAAATTCTGCCATCACTGATAAAATACAGTATCACATGCACACACAAACAGAACTAACCCTAGTTTTGCGATCAAATTTCAATAATACCCTAAATTAGAATATGACAATAAAGAAGGTTAAAAGAGAACTTATGTGTCTTGTTTTCTTCCCCACAAGCAATAGTATTCCACGAACCAGTAGCTCCTCTTACAACAGTAGTCCACGATCCAGTAGCTTCGTCGACCAACCCTAATCCACTTCGACTTTTAACTATTACGAACCCTAATCGACCTCTGAATTAGGAATTAAAGCTATTTTGTGAGGAAGGGAACGAAATCACTAACCATTAACCCTAATCAGAAAAAAAAAGTTGTTCTCAGATAGAGAGCATTTAGAAGAGAGGTGAAGATGGTTTAGGCTTTTTACTTTGTGAATGGGGCATTTAATTTGGGGTGGGGTAAATCTAGAATAATCAAGAATTTGGGGTAGATTTGATGTGGAAAACAAAAACACGTGGCTTTTCTTTATTGGGATAGCCTTACACGTTGGAAGCGTTTTTTTACACGCGCTGAGACTTTTGTACCAGGTAAGTGAGCAGTATTTAATAAACACATAAGTCAATAAAGTCAGGTAACCAATAGGTAAAGGGCCAATTGAGGTAGCAAATTGAAAAAATGAGCCAAGTTTAGGTAGCCGCCTAGGTATTCCGTCAATAATTTATAAAGAGAGGATCTACCTTCTTACAAAATTGCATGACTAAGCTACCTAGTTTTTATAGACCCTAAGGGGTGTTTGGTTCAAGAGATTTGGTAGGTTATCTCAATATAAAATTTAATTTGAGATGAAATTTATCCCGTATTTTATTGGAGGTATTAGCTAAAACCAGTAAGAATGTTAGTTTTATACAAAAAATTTGGTATAAGTTATCTCATGTAGGAGATGAATTGATAATTCAGATTATAATCCTAGGAATATTCTGGTTTTGAACCAAATAATACCCTGAAAGAAATTGTATCTTGTAGTCATCAATGCAAAAAGGCTTACCTCTTTGAGAGGTCAATGCATCTTACCTTTTCAAATGGAACCATACAATTATCGACACATGGGCTGGGCTTAGTGATCTGGCATTTATTGATTGAAAAATTCGTGTGTCATGCCTCTATGTATTAGGATTCAGGGCAGAGTTGTAGTTCCGCTAACGGGCTCGATCGAACCCTATAGTTTTAATCCAAATTCTGTATTCATATTAAAAAAATTCATCAAATTTCTGTTAATAAAAATTTATCCAGAACTCAATGACTACTACTCCATCTTTTTAAAATTTAGAACTCATAAACTCAAAATTCTAATTTTGCCGCCTCTATAATAGGACTAAACAGTAACCCAAAAGAGCAGTCATTGTTGAGGAGATTTGTGCACAGAATAAGATGTAGTGAAAGATGCGGAGTCATGACATTGCTGGTACAGTACACTGAAACAGCACGTACGAAATCAGATTGTCTTGACTTGACTAGTGTACTTAAGGAGTCGTTTGGTACACTGATTAAATTATCCCGAGATTTTAATCCTGAGATTATAACTCCAAAACTAATTTATACCACATGAGAGATGGATAAAATAATCTCAAATTTATACTTTATTTGATTGGAAATATATACATTTATCCCAGAATAAATTTATACCGTCAACCAAATACAATATAAATTAAATCTCAGATCTTATCCCTCATTATCCTTTATACGAAACGACCCTAATTCATTTGAAAGGACAAGCAAAGTTGTAACTCTTGGCATTAAGAAAGAGTCCAATAACTGCGTACTCCCTCCGTAAACTCTTTCAATAGTATTTGAAAATGATTTAATTGTATTTTTTTTAATAATATAATGTTATAATCTTACAAATATTATAACATGTTTAAAATCATAACTTTCAAAAGTTTTTCCTAAATTTAATGCCTAGTCAAGTTGTTCACTTAAAGTAAAAAGGAACAATAAAAAGTGCAAATGCTTGAAAGGTTCTGTTCCCGCACGCCCTCTCGATAGGTACGTGTTAGGGTAAAACGATCCAAAGATATTCTTAATATGGTATGATATTATTCGCTTTGGGCCAATTTCTCACTTTTTTTCCAAAAAGCCTCACATAAGGGTATTCAACTCCTTATAAGTAGCTTATTTAATTTTTCTTTTCTACTTTTCATGTGGGACTTTGTTCACACACTCCAAATAATCTCCCCCTTGAACTAAGTTTCACATGACCCATCACTTTTTATGGGCTAATTTGGAGATTAACTGTGTGACACTCATATGATCCGAGTATTTACGGTCACTAAAGCCCAAGGAGAGGCCGTGCATGCGTCTTTGAAGCTATGGGTAAAGGTAGTGAACCCGCCCATAGAGAGGCGGATCCAGGATTTAAATCATACGGGTTCAATTTTAAAATTTTTAACATTGAACCCATTATATTTTTAAAGTTATGAGTTCATATCTACTATTTTTGCAATTTTAATGAATTTTAACATACAAATTTTTCTTCCGCGTCGAAAGTTGTGAGTTCAGTTGAACCCGTAGGTAGTACACTACATCCGCCTCTGGGCCCATAGACAGAAAAAGGCACTAAACCGGACCCTACGCCATCACTTTGCTATCTCCATACTCGTATCGCCAATCCATTGGCTCTGATACCAGTTGTTGAAGTAAAGCGGCTCAAAGATACTTTTAATATGATGTGATATTGTCCGTTTTTGGCCAAGCCCGCACGATTTTTCCCAAAAGACCTTACACCATTAAGATTATCTAATTCCTTATAAGTAGCTTATTTTTCTTTTCATGTGAGACTTTGTTCCCACACTCCCAACAGTATGGGGTCGTAATAAAATTAGAATTTTAAGAGTAATAACATCCTTATTCGAGCAATATTTGACCTACTATAATATTAATGAACTTAATTTGGTTATTTAACCCATTTTTGTTGTTAATTAAGTCCTTAATAAGCTTAATTAGCTCTTAGTCTATAAAAGTTCAAACACAGAATCATGCTAACTAAAGATGAAGAAAGGTCAGAACAACGTTTGAAGCTGAGGAAATCTTGTCAAGATTTTTGGTCCCCTTATTTTATAAGGGTTTCGCTGTTTAGTCAATTTCCACCAAACAAGACATTTTCATGCAATTTAATGCAAAAAGTGAAGGACGGCTGTATATAACGTATTGGACACGACACAACGATATACTCCTACGTATCTTTTTTCGAATTTACGTCGATAGTGTAACGAATTTTTTCTATAAATTAAATACGCTGATAAGTATTCAATATCTTCAATTCACTTATCAATGCAACTACTTCAAATTTCTATTACCTCTTTCCCTCATCAATCTGAACAATTTTTTCTTTTTCTGACTTGTTGAAAAAGCAGCTGAAATTAATACAATGGCCAAAATATCTATAGTGAGGTTCTCAACAGAAGTGGCTCCACAAAAGTTTATCCCTATGCCGAAATGTTCACTGACTAAAAAGTTGGATACCATCAATGAAGAAGAAGCTTATGTATCAACCATTTCATCTTCCCTTGACAGAAAACTCGAACGAGACAGGTACCTCGGAGGCTGTATTTTAGGTTTCTAGGTTATGGCAGCCGAGACACTGGCGGAAACAGAATTTTCATCAACGGAATTTTAAAAAAAAAACACCTTCCGCTTCCCTAGCTCCGCCCGGGACCTGAGATTCCAACGTCCTATAAAATTGTCTTGAAGAAAATAAAAAGCGCTGCCAGAGTGCCAGTATCTTTAAACAGCAGCAAGTGCCAAAGTTTAATTTGGAGAAAGGATGATGTTCTTTCCTTTCCTTTTCTTAATTTTTTTCTCTTCATTTTGGTTATTTTTGTGAGCTTAATGTTTAGTCCTAGAGAACTTGGTTACCACTCTTTCACCACCATATTTTCAGCAAGGGTGAATGAGCTCTGAGCAGGAATTTTTATTTTTTTAGGAATTTTTTTGTTATCTATGTTGAATAAGCATTTTCTTATTTAGGCTGTGGAATTAAAGGAAAGACTTGCATCTCTTTATCATGTTGCTGAATCATCTAAGAAATGTAACGACACAACCGATTGTTTTGACTTTTAGAACCTCGTTCCCCTAAATAAAACTTTCTGAATGTGCTTATAATAAATTATGACTTGCGGGGATGGTTGGTTCGGGATTTGAAAGTGTTTGGGTTGAAATCGGAACACTTGGTTCCTTAAGTTAGCCTTAAAAGGCCAAGTTTGACTTCGATCAACATTATGTGCAAACGACCCCGGAATAGAATTTTAATGATTCCAACAGCTCCGTATGGTGATTTTGGACTTAGGAGCGTGATCAAAATTTTATTTAAAAATCCATAGTGAAATTAGGTTTGAAATGGCTAAAATAGGAATTTAAAGTTTGGAAGTTTGACCGAGGAGTTGACTTTTTGATACCGGAGTCGGAATCCAGTTCTGAAAATTTTTATAGCTCCGTTATGTCATTTATGACTTTCGTGCAAAATTTAAGGTCAATCGGAGTTGATTTGATAGGTTTCGACATCAAATGTAGAAGTTGGAAATTCTAAGTTTTATTAAGCTTGAATTGAAGCATGATTCGTGATTTTAGCGTTGTTTTATGTGATTTGAGGTTTCAAATAAATTCGTATGATGTTTTAGGACTTGTTGGTATATTTGGTTGAGGTCCCGAGGGCCCCGGGTGAATTTCAGATGGTTAACAGATCAAAAATTGGACTTAAAAAGCTGCTGCAATTTTTTCTCTTCTGTTGGACATTCTGGGCTGTGATCGAGCCCAAGTATCGAGCCCAGATATCGAGCCCAGGTATCGAGCCCAGGGTTGACGAGGCTCAGGCTCGAGCTTATGTATCGAAGCCATGATCGAAGGTCCAGCTCGAGGGCCATGATCGAAGGCAAGGCTCGAGAGCCAGGATCGAGACCCAAGATCGAGGGTCACAATCGGAGGCTCAAGCTCGATGCCATGATTGAGGCTATGATCGAAGGACCAGACTCGATGCCATAATTAAGGCCATGACCGAGGTCCACGCTCAAGCGTGTGATCAAAGACACGATCGAGGCCTAGGCTCGAGGGCCATGATGGAAGCCACGATCGAGGCCCTATTCGAGGCCCAGTTTCCGAAGGCTGTCTCGCCAGTTTTATAAAAAGAGGGCATTCGTCCCATTTGCCATTTTTAATAAATTGGAGCTTGAGCAGAGGCGATTTTGGATAGATTTTTAAGGAAAGACATTTGGGTAAGTGATTCTAACTCGGATTTGGTCTATAAACACAAATATATCATTGTTCTCATCATTTAATTAGTGTTTTGAGATTGAAATTTGGAAATTTTTTAAAAATCTCATAGAAATAAATTTTTGAAATTTCGATATCGATTCGGAGTCGGATTTGAGTGAAGCTGGTATGGTTGGACTCGTAATTGCATAGGTTGTTGGACTGGTATGAAATTTAGTGATTGTATCGAATTATTTTGGTAGATTCGAGTCAGTCAGAGTTGGATAATCGTGGAAAAGGCCTTCTAATGGATTAAATTGGAGCAAGACGAGGTAAGTCTCTTGTCTAATCTTGTGAGGGGGAAATTACCCCATAGGTGATTAAATTAAATAATTGTTGCTAATTGTGGGGGCTACGTACGCACACGATGATGAGAGTCCGTGCGTAGCTGCTATTAATTCTAAAGTCCGGGTAGTTTAAGACTCAAAAGCATGAATTACTTGTGTAAATGGTAGTCTTTACTTAATTAAATTGTTTGATATATTTATATATATGTTGTGAATTGTTAGATAAAAATATTAAAGGATGGAAATCTCATATGCTTGAATTTCTGTTTAAATTAATTAATTGTTAAGATAAATTGTTCTTCCTCCTGAATTTATCTTATAATAAATATACTCTCATTCCAGAGGTACTTACGAAAATGTCCTCCTTTCTTGTGGAGTAGGCCGAATGCCTCGGCAGAATAGATGCATCTATGGATCGTGCCGCACGTCCCTCGGCAGTGTACACAACACTCTGGATCGGGCCGAACGACCTCGACAGAAATCGTACTTAATAATAATAATTACACGATACTTTGATAGTTTATTTCAGCTTGTGAAGCTAATTGAAATTTGGAAATTATTGGAATTTAAATAATTTATTTATCTTTGTTTGTTAAGGAAATTATTGTTTTTTCTGTAAATGAGGCTAATTGATAAATTGAAAATTTATTGGAATTGAAGGAATTTAATTATTTCTGCTGGTTAAATAAAATCATTGTAAATTCTATAAATCATATTGATCTGGATATTACTATTTTTATTTCATTTATTATTATTGACTCTTAGTGAGTGTCAGAGTCGGCCATCTCGTCTCTACCTCTTCGAGATTAGGCTTGATACTTACTGGGTACACGTTATTTTTCGTACTCATGCTGCACTTGCTGCATATTTTATTGTGCAGGTACATATATGTCTAGCGACCTTGTGGGCGCAGAGGTGTGGTTACAAATGTGGGGACTTAGGTGAGCTGCATTCTATATTACAATCTGCAGCCAACAGAGTCTTCTTCAGAGATATTATATTTTTCTGTCTAATTTATATTCTGGACATATGATGTATTATAAATTTTAATTCCCTAGTAAATGCTCATGCACTTTTGACACTGGATTTTGGGAATGGTTGTGAGTTATTTAGAAATTTAGTTGCTAAAAATATTTATCATTTACTCTATGAGTTTTACTTTTATTATTTTATAAAAGAAATTTTGATTTTAACTCCATTAAAATGGGTAATTAAGCTAAGTATGTATTGTTGGCTTGCCTGACAGCGGTGTCCGGCGCCATCGCGACCTTTAATGGATTTTGGGTTGTGACAACATGGTATCAGAGCACTACATTCACTTAGGTCTCACGAGTCATGAGCAAGTCTAGTAGAGTCTTGCGGATCGGTACGGAAACGTCTATGCTTATCTTCGAGAGGCTACATGGCTGTTAGGAATACTTCCCTTTTTGATTCTTTATCATGCGATTTGATTCCTTTGAGGCTTATGCCTTCATTTCCTTCCTACTCAATCTTATGCGACGTGAAGCGCTTGTTATAAATTGGGGATCGAGGAAATTTTTAATAGTACTACAGATGTAGTACTGGATGCTTCTTCATGCGTAATTAATTGGGCTATTGTCATCGCCTTGTGAAAGGCCGCTATGTCATTTCAAATTAAGTATCAGTACTACCTAAGGTTTTGAGATTTGGCATTGATTGTTATGATGATTCGTGCGTTGTTATCGCAATGCCCATTTATGTGTCAGGGCAGTAAACGACTTGAAATAAGGTTTTTCTCAGTACATGATTCAGAGGTTCCATGTTTTATTTCCAGCAGAGAAAAAGGAAATCGGGCTATGAATGTTCAGGTGTGGGGTTGATAGAGTAACGAAACCTGATATTTTCGAGCGTGGTAGAGTTCTCAATTTTGATGTGGTGTCATCGCCTTGTTAAATATGTTAAGGTTTGCCGGTGTTATAGTTTTCTTCAACTAGCCTTCACGTCGGGGTGTTAGGAATTGATGTAGGGGAAGCAGTTGTTAGAGATCGCGGTGTGCAGTGGTTTAGGATTTAAGCGGTGTTCCTAGTATTGATGGCTCGAGAAGGATAATCCTCGAAAAGGTTTAAAGTTAGTAACGACCTATTGGTTCAAGTGCTACAGAAATGGATTTTGAGTTAAGGCAACAACTGGGCAGCAAAATATGAAGAAGGACTTGTGGAAGGTGTCTTGTGGTGATTAAGTTCCTAGGAGGCCAAGTGTGAGAAGCATAAGTCGAGTAGTTGCTTAAAGGAGAGGGTTTGACCAAAGTGGGAGAGTGGCAAGGTAGCATATGGATTACGTGGTAGGATAACTACACGGCTTGAGGAAAGTTTGAAGTGATTTGGGATTCATGGTGGATAGTGACTAGGTCTACGGGCTTAATTTGGAATATTGGCTGCTATATAGAGAAAGATTGGGGTGTGACAGGTGGGAGTTGCTTGATATGAAGAAGGATACAACATGACTTTGGATTGGAATGTATTGTCGCACCTTTAGTTGACGTCCATGAGGAGTGAACGGACTGGTGCAGCTAGTGAATGAGCTCAAACCCAGGATGATCTACTAATTTCGTAGTAATTGCACCCAGTGCAGCGACATTGGTATATGTCAGCATGTAATTTTCACAGGTGGGTTATCTCCTGTGAGTAGGTTAGCGGTCGTATGGTGTTGACGAAACTTCTACGAAGAATTCTACTGGCTACCTAGTAAGAGATTTAATATGTAAATATGGCTAGTGGTTCGGAGTGTTTATTAAAGGTTAATAGAAGGATTTCGAGAAAATTTGCGAGTTGCGTGTGCAAGATCATGTCAACGATGAAGAAAGAATCTCGGTGGATTCCGGAATTTTGTAATTGTAACTTCAAGCTAAGTGGGAGAGCCCCACCATCTATGATTGGATTGCGTAGTATCAACTTGTGCGGTTTCTTGTTATCAGTGTATTGGTGGGTCATTACAACTAAGAAAAGAAAATATCAGTGGTAATCTGAGCAAAGGATTTGAGGAATATGTGCCATATTTAGCCTTATCGATTCATATTCAGGTTTTTGGAAGACTCAGAGTTTATGCTTTTATGTAGATGTAATGTACAGGGAAAGTGAGACAGTCAGGTGTTTCCTTGAGAAAGTGTCCATGTGCTAGCAGGGCCTTGGATTTGATCATGTTTGGAACAAGTCAAATCAAGTTACTCTCAATAACGGTCTTAGCGGGTTCAAAAATTTAAAGTTCGATGTCTAAGGATCTCGAGTCCGTAGTATGGTTCAGTATCGAGCTTTTGCAGCAGATTATGAAACGGGGCTTAGAGTACTCTGCGTTATCTTCAGGTTATGGTGTAACATTTGAGAAACGAAAGAAAACAACTTCAGATTCATAAAAGAAGTATCAGAATGGGTGTACCAGTTTAAGATGTATAAATGCGCACAAGGAAGAGTATGGGATTCATGGATTTTGAAACAACGTGATCTCGTGAAATAAGGTCACTCAGGATGAGTGTGGATTTGAGTTCGTGATGTAATGAATGGAGATATTATTATTATTATTTCTAAGGTAAGTTGAGAATAAATTGAGAAAAGACGGGTTGGCTAACAATGGTGAAATTAGCATGATGGTGGCAATGATCAGTTCCTTTTGGCGCATTGAGTTATGCATGTGATTTGCGGCGGTACGTGCGATACTTGACGGCCGCTGTAATTGATTTTATTTGGAGGAATTCAAGTATTAGGGCATGTTATGTGTAGAGGGATCCCAGGAGAGTTATGGTGGTTTAGATCACTACTTGAGGCCGGTATTTTTTGCGGATATGGGAATTCAGTCACGTGTTGCAATGGTTCTCTTGAAATAAGTTAAGTAGAAGGTTTCTATATGATGACGTGGTTACCCTATTAGTGGTTCGGGAGTTATGATGGAATTCGTGTACTCCTGCGCATTGGCGTGATTAAGTGCACTAAGTAGCATGGGATTCAAAAGTTGAGAATTCAAGACTTCGGTTCGGTGTTGACAAGGATGTCATGAGCTCAGATAAGTAGGAAAAGGATTTAGATGTTTAAAGTAAGATGGTATTGTTTTCGGCATCCCCTAAGGTCGATATCAGGTATAAGAGACCTTGTGTATCGATTTGTGGATTCTTGATATTCTTTACAGCATTAGTGTAACCGGTAGCATAGATGTGCAGACTTGTTACCTGGTGCGGAAGGTCGTGTGAGCGTGTCTCACGGAAAGATGGTATAAGTGTGACAAGTAGTCACTTGATTGATTAAATATTTAACAACCAAGTATGAAGATTGTGGCGATATCGCTGATTCAAGAATTTATACTTGGAGGGCACTCGGTTCATTTGGTTGTGGATTGTGGAAGTTTGTTCCAATTATGATGGTTATTCTTGTGTGTTATGAGAAAAAAAGGGTTATTATGGAACCTTGAAAGGTTATTAGCCTACTATGGTACGATCAGAATCGGCTTGAGGTCTGTGGATGGATTTAAATATGAATATGGACTCTATATCAGGCCAAATGTGTTCATTCAGCATATCGCTCCTTATAGAAGAGTATTCGAACGTTGGATGTCATTTCGTCGTCGGCTATTTCATGTAATAATATATTGTGCCGTGTGAGTTGTGAAACAACTTGATAAATTTCTTATGTGTTGTGGTTCCGCGTAGCGATGGTGTTATGTGAGTAGGATGGCTCTCGAGATTCAGATCATATATCGTACCTTAGTTGTGCTTAAGTTTTGTAGCGTATAGCGCTGTCGGTCCTTCTAGGGATGGTATCATGCACTTAGCGTGCTTGTGTCCGATATTCGGATATTTTGCATTAGTGAGCATTCTAGCTCGGTAAGTATGTTCTTATAGATTCTTTTTGTGCGGATCGGGTGGCATGCCGCCACGGGTATGTTGTTTGGATCGGGTTGCACGCCGCAATGGTATCATGTGTGGATCAGGTTGCACGCCGCAACAGTGTGATGTTGAGTACGGTCCCCTATATTCTATTTTGTGTGTTTTGTGTCCTATTTTCTGAGAAAGGTTCGTGACACCTTTTTAGTTGTCTAATTAGTCACGTGGGTTGAGTAATCTTTTCTAGAGTTCGTTTTTCTTATGTATCACAATCGAGTCCGTAGCTTATTAGCTCATTGTGGCGTCATATGAGACTTTTTGTCATGTCTGAGGTGTCTTATTGCCTGTGAAGCTCATGCTGGGGGAGACGAAATTATTGAATCCGGGATCAGTGCGATCGAGTTATATGAAGTATAATAAAGATCAAATACCATTATTTGGTTATAATGAGGCAACGGTTCTTGTCCAAAGGAGAAACTCAATAATTGTTGACTCGGCAGTTGGTTATGAATTTCTACACATTTCTTCCATCGTGGAAGCATTTCAAGAGTTGGAACAAGACTTATATGTATCATGAGGTGTGTTATGAATATCATATTCGTGGAATTTTGGCTATTGTTATCGAAGGATGTTATTATAGTCATGTGAATGATGCGGTGCATGGTCTAAATTCAACAAAGGTATGCAATCCTGTATTGGTGCATCGTGTAGTGATTGATACGACATTCATAGGTTGGAAACAGGCATGGTGGAGAATTCTGGATGTTAGAATTGGGCTCTAAGGCTTATTTGCCTAAATAAAGGGGAGAATTTTTAGATTGGCTCAAGTTAATGTGCTCAACTGGGTGTGGTAGCACGGGTAGGTGCACGAGGTGTTAAACAGTGATTTTGGATATCGCCGGAACACTCCTAAGCACGTTCGAGGACGAACGTATATTTAAGTGGGAGAGAATATAACGACCCAACCGGTCGTTTTGACGTTTAGAACTCTGTTCCCCTAAATAAAACTTCCCAAGTGTGCTTATAATAAATTATGACTTGCGGGGATAGTTGGTTCGAGATTTGGAAGTGTTTGGATTGAAATCGGAACACTTGGTTCCTTAAGTTAGCCTTAAAAGGCCAAGTTTGAATTCGGTCAACATTATATGCAAATGACCACGGAATAGAATTGTGATGATTCCAACAGCTCCGTATGGTGATTTTGGACTTAGGAGCGTGATCGGAATTTTATTTGGAAATCCGTAATGAAATTAGGCTTGAAATGGCTAAAATAGGAATTAAAAGTTTGGAAGTTTGACCGGGGAGTTGACTTTTTGATACCGGAGTCGGAATCCAGTTATGAAAATTTTCATAGCTCCGTTATGTCATTTATGACTTGTGTGCAAAATTTGAGGTCAATCGGAGTTGATTTGATAGGTTTCGACATCGAATGTAGAAGTTGGAAATTCTAAGTTTCATTAAGCTTGAATTGGAGTATGATTCATGATTTTAGCATCGTTTTATGTGATTTGAGGTTTCAAATAAGTTCGTATGATATTTTAGGACTCGTTGGTATATTTGGTTGAGGTCCCGAGAGCCCCGGGTGAGTTTCGGATGGGTAACGGATCAAAAGTTGGACTTAAAAAGCTGCTGCAAGTTTTACTCTTCTGTTGGACATTCTGGGCTGTGATCGAGCCCAGGTATCGAGCCTAGATATCGAGCCCAGGTATCGAGCCCAAGGTTGACGAGGCTCAGGCCCGAGCTTGTGTATCGAAGGTCCATCTCGAGGGCCATGATCGAAGGCAAGGCTCGAGGTCCAGGATCGAGACCCAAGATCGAGGGTCACAATCGGAGGCTCAATCTCGATGCCATGATTGAGGCTATGATCGAAGGACCAGACTCGATGTCATAATCGAGGCCATGACCGAGGTCCAGGCTCGAGCCTGTGATCGAAGCCACGATCGAGGCCTAGGCTCGAGGGCCATGATCGAAGCCACGATCGAGGCCCTGTTCGAGGCCCAGTTCTGAAGGCTGTCTCGCCAGTTTTATAAAAAGAGGTCATTCGTCCCATTCGCCATTTTTAACAAATTGGAGCTTGAGCAGAGGCGATTTTGGATAGATTTTCAAGGAAAGACATTGGGGTAAGTGATTCTAACTCGGATTTGGTCTATAAACACAAATATATCATTGTTCTCATCATTTAATTAGTGTTTTGAGATTGAAATTTGGGAATTTTTTAGAAATCTCATAGAAACAAATTTTAGAGATTTCGGTATCGATTCAGAGTCAGATTTGAGTGAAACTGGTATGGTTGGACTCGTAATTGAATGGGTTGTCGGATTTCGTAACTTTCGCCGGATTCCGAGACGTGGGCCCCATGGACAAATTTTTAATTAATTTCGGATTTTTTACTAAAAATATAGTATTTTCTTATAGAATTGATTCCTATAATTGTTAGTGATTGTATCGAATTATTTTGGCTAGATTCGAGCCAGTCAGAGTTGGATAATCGTGGAAACGGCCTTCTAATGGATTAAATTGGAGCAAGACAAGGTAAGTCTCTTGTCTAATCTTGTGAGGGGGAAATTACCCCATAGGTGATTAAATTAAATAATTGTTGCTAATTGTGGGGGCTACGTACGCACGAGGTGACGAGTGTCCGTGCGTAGCTACTATTAATGCTAAAGTCCGGGTAGTTTAAGACTCAAAAGCATGAATTACTTGTGTAAATGGTAGTCTTACTTAATTAAATTATTTAATATATTTATATATATGTTGTGAATTGTTAGATATAATTATTAAAGGATGGAAATCTCATATGCCTGAATTTCTGTTTAAATTAATTAATTGTTAAGAGAAATTTTTCTTCCTCCTCAATTTATCTTATAATAAATATACTCTCATTCCGGAGGTACATAAGAAAATGTCCTCCTTTCTTGTGGAGCAGGCCGAATGCTTCGGCAGGATAGATGCATCTATAGATCGTGCCGCACGTCCCTCGGCAGTGTACACAACACTCTGGATCGGGCCGAACGACCTCGGCAGAAATCGTGCTTAATAATAATAATTACACGATACTTTGATAGTTTATTTCAGCTTGTGAAGCTAATTGAAATTTGGAAATTATTGGAATTTAAAGAATTTATTTATCTCTATTTGTTAAGGAAATTATTGTTTTTTCTGTAAATGAGGCTAATTGATAAATTGGAAATTTATTGGAATTGAAGAAATTTAATTATTTCTGCTGGTTAAAGAAAATTATTGTAAATTCTATAAATCATGTTGATCTAGATATTGCTATTTTTATTTCATTTATTATTATTGACTCTTAGTGAGTGTCAGAGTCAGCCATCTCGTCTCTACCTCTTCGAGATTAGGTTTGATACTTACTGGGTACACGTTGTTTTTCGTACTCATGCTGCACTTGCTGCACATTTTATTGTACAAGTACATATATGTCTAGTGACCTTGTGGGCACAGAGGTGTGGTTACAAATGTGGGGACTTAGGTTAGCTACATTCTATATTATAATCTGCAGCCAATAGTATCTCCTTCAGAGATATTATATTTTCCCGTCTAATTTATATTATGGACAGATGCTGTATTTTAAATTTTAATTCCCTAGTAAATGTTCATGCACTTGTGACACCGGGTTTTGGGAATGGTTGTGAGTTGTTTAGAAATTTAATTGCTAAAAATATTTATCATTTATCTATGAGTTTTATTTTTATTATTTCATTGAAGAAGTTTTGATTTTAAATCCATTAAAAATATGTAATTAAGCTAAGTATGTATTGTTGGCTTGCCTGACAGCGGTGTCCGGCGCCATCACGACCTTTAATGAATTTTGGGTCATGACAAAAATTACTTAAAAGGACAAGAAAGAAAGAAAAATAGTGTCAAATCTTGAAGCAACTTGCAGTAAAAGAAATCAATATCAAACAAGAGATGTATCCAATTAATCAACAGCGGATATATTCATGACTCCAAAAATACCCATGTAGCTGATTTAACAATTAATCAACTAATCATCACAGAGTATTGTTTGACCAAAAAGTATAACTTTCGGTTAAAACTATTGTATTTATGTAATGATGGGTTAAACCTAGTTAATGATAATGTCTCTAAATGTGAATTCTGAACATGTGGATAATGTGGAACGGATCTAGTGAGAGACTGACAATAACATACATTAAATATTTCAAAAGATATGAGCAATAACAGGAGAGTAACTAGCAATAAATAACAATAAATGACATTTAAGTAGATAGGATGAGTGGTTCACCCAATAATGAATGAACTAGATGATTGTTCTTCCTGACAATGATGAGTGACAGATAAATCCTAGAATGTTCGAACTATTCTCGGATCTGATGGAAAATTGTTGAATAGTATGAACAAGAATCTTGATGAAAGGGTAATCTTTATATCTTTTATAAGAGAGAGAGTCTTTATCAGAAGTCTGTTCTTATCCAGTGAATATCACATGCCCCCTTCCCTTATCTTTTTTCCTCTTTATATGGGACATATCCCTAAAAAAACTCTAATAGTACACGTACCCAGAATATTTTTTAGAATATTCCCTCTATTATACTATTCTAAAAACCAGTCGTTACAGACCTTGTCACGGTGCTCGACCTCGGTCATTGTTGACATCCCGACCACGAGCTTCGCCGTTTCCTGATCGACCTCGATTGACTCTTCTCTAGATACTACCTCGCCCGAAATGTTCGGCGGTAGATTTTGACCTATATAGTTAGTCCTTTTGCTTATTGAGGTCGTCCTCATACGACCTCGATGAGCGTTTATTGGTTATGGTCGAGAAGAGTGGGCGAGTGGGTCGGACAATTAAGTTTGGGACGAGTTGGCAACGTGGCCTTTCTTGATCCGCAACTTTCGGGGTTACGTCGTTTTTGCACTAGAGTGATGCCGTTTCGATTCCAATGTTGGGTAATGATGGCATAATCTCTTGGTTTTGATGCCCGAATTCTTATAAATAGAGATGTGATGACATTCATTTGTTTTTTACGTGTTTTTCTCATCAAAAACTTGTGCCTTCTTCTCCTTCCTCTATTGCTGTGTGTCTTCTTTCCTGGTCTTAGTGATTCATGTTGCTTCTAATCCTTCTTTGCCTGAATATCCTTTCTCTCATCAAAGTTATGGCTAATGCATCCTCTAGTTCTGGTGTGGGAACTAACCCTGTCCCTTTGGCGGTGCTTATGCCTCCTCACGCTGATGGCGTCTCTGTCGCCATCGAAGATGAGAACTTTTCTACGGTGAAGGAAATAATTCTTCTTGGCGAGAAAGTTAGATCTGACTTCTCGAAGGAGCCTGAAGACGAGCCCGAGGTCTCTGAGTCGGCGATGAAATAGGCCAATCTAGCAGAGCTTAGGGCAAAATTTAACATTCTTTCCCGCATCGATTTGGTCCCAACAGGGCGTGATGTGGTACAAATCCACCACCTTGGGTGTTCCATGTTCTATGCATATCCCTTCCAGGTCGGTTACGCTCTTCCTCTTCTCCCATTGGCGGAGGAATTCTATCACTACTATGGCGTGTGCCCAGCTCAACTCACCCTATATATCTACAAGCTCATCAGGATGCTTACTTAGTTTGCGAAGTTGGTCAGGGTCGTGATCACACTCCGGCATCTGATGCATCTCGTTGCCCCTAGTTTCTATAGGGGGACAATGGTGAACCTTCTCCATCGAGGAGGCAAATGCTTGGTGGTGAAGATGGATGACAAGGCAAATCGTCAGTTCAGGCATAATTTTTTCTTTGTCAGAACCGAAGACGCGGTGGCCAATGCGGACAGCTTCCCCGAGACTTGGAATTACACTAGTAAGCGTCTATTCTTCTTTTGTTAAAACATTTGATCTGTCTATTTTAGTCGTAGGCTCTGAACTTTTGTCCTCTCTTCGTGCAGCCAAGAATACACCCCCTTCATTGCTTGGGGACATTTCTGACTGGGTTGGCCGGGTTCTGTCTCACATCGTGGGAATTCGTGGGTGGCCAGGCTTTTTTAAGAAGTTCGGACCTACTCCTTCCTTGGCCGGTGAGTTTATATATATATATACTTTTGCTGTTTTGGTCTCATAGTCGCCTACTTATTATAGTTTGCTCTTGGTGGTGGTGATAACCTTACTTTGATTTTTCTTTTCCAGCCCGAGGATCTTTGAGGAAGCCGAGGGCTCTTCCTCCTGTATTTCGTAAGAGGAAGGTTGCCTCTTCTTCGGCATCTATTCCTACTGTGACCGTGGCTAGGCCTGCTCGATCATTTGCTTTTGTTCCTTCCTCAACCGCGACCAGGACTGCTCGGTCGTCGACCCCATCTAATGCTGCCTCAATATCGATTTCTTCTCCGCATGCGGATATTTCGATAGCGGAGCTTGCTGCTTCCCCCTTGCACCGTCTTGTGGACGAGCGGCGGGAATTTGGTTCCCCATAAGAGAAGATCGGTGGACGTTGGTGATGGGATCACCCGTTTGTAGATAAAGTAATGGATGATTTTGTCATCCGTGAGATGGTGACCATAATACTTAAGGGCGACGTCTAGCTGGCTTCTGATTTTTCGATATCGGTGGAAGCCGTTGAGGGCGTACCTTTTCCCTTTGCGGTGGTAGGAGCTGAAGGGCCGGCTGCTGTGGCTTCTAATAATTTATGGCAGTAGGGGCTGTCAACTTTGCCAGTCGATGGGAGAGGTAAAGGACTTGCCGAGGATGGCTACGAAACGGGTTTTGATCTCGATGCTGACGAGATGAGGATTATGAAGGATGGATTTACCTAGCTGGAGGTAAGACTCGAGGGGTCCATGCAGACTATTGTGATCCCTATGGATCGGGATTTATTAAAAGACACAGAGTACGTGGTTCCTGCCCTCGGTCCCCTTTGCTCCGATGTGGAGGGTCGCACTCTCCAAGAGCTGAATGATGCTACCTTATCGAGGAGCGTAGTCGGCTTTGCTCTCAGGGTAAGTTTTTCGACGCTTCTTATTTCTGTTTGTTATGTTCAATGTTTAGGCTTCGTTCTTACTCTGTCTGTTTTCTTTTTCTTTCTTTTTCAGACCGTGATCTTGGAAATTGAAAGTACCCGAAGAGAGGAGAGGCTAAAGGCTATTTTTATGAAGTTGCGTCGAAACTACCGCGAGTACCGTGGCAAGCACCGAGAATTTTGTAGGCGGTTTTGTGAGAGCGGCAATTTGCAGGCCCTTTTAGATGAACTGAAGGAGAAGGATGACGAGCTAGTGAGGATCATCAAAACGTGCAGCGTCCTTCATCAAAATGTGCAGTGTCCTTGAGGGGACGCTAAGAAATAAAGAGGAAGAGCTCGAGGTTAGCAGGGTCGTAGAGGCTCAATGTGGCGATCTCCAGGCACAGGTAGTCGAGTTGCGCAGGTAGTTGGAGCAGTGTCACCTGCAGATGTAGATTCTTCACGACATGATTACTGAGAAGCAAAACAAGTTGGAGAGGGCGGAGTCTTCTCGTTCAACGACTTCGAGGATAGCGGAGGCCCTCGAGGTGGTGATCCGGACTCTCCGTTCTGAGCGAGAGAATGATTTGGAGATGGTGGGACTTAAAGATGAGTGGCTCGATGAGAGGATTGGGGAGTTAGAGAAAGACAACTCCCTCCTTTAGGACCAGGTGGCCGCCTTGGAAGCTGAGAAGGCTCAAATGCTTGCGCAGCCATCATTTCTCACACTTCAGATTTCCCAAACATTCCCCGGGGCCTCTACGAGAAATGGATTCACGCTGAGGCTCAGTTGGATGTGTTCCGAGATTCGCATGCAGTGGGATATATTCCTGGGGCCGCCCTTGAAGATGCTCGTGTCAAGGCCCGTGAAGCTCGAATCGTTTACGGGTATGATGGCCCTGAGGACGGTGGTAATGGTGAGGGCGCAGGTGGAGATGACCCAGATGGTCAAGTCGATTGCACTGATGGGCCTGGCGGCGACCAGTAGTTCTTCTTTTTCCTTCTTATTTTTGTTGTGAACTTGTGCATATTTTGTAGGCCTCTTTACGAGCCTTTGTAAAAAATAACCATAGAAGGAATTCAATCACTACTAATTGGTATCCTTATTTTTTCATCAATGATGATAGATGCATTCGCTATAGTTTTAGTATTACGGCAAACCCGTGTCAAATATATAGCTAATTTGGGCGCTCAAGTATGAAATGTCAACTTTTTTATTTGTACCTTATTCTCTTCCTGCGATTCGTACTTGTATGTTTTTTGATTTTGTCACTTGGTTGCCTTGATTTTCTTAGCCGTAATCGCTTAGTTCGAATAAGGTCGAACATATCCTAAGTTTAACTATGGCCGAGGGCCAGTAGATGTAGGTTCGAATGAAGTTGAACATATCATATATATTTTATTATGGCCGAGGGCTAGTAGATGTTGGTTCGAACGAGGTCGAACATAACATATGTTTGACTATGGCTGAGGGCCAGTAGGTGTTAGTTCGAACAAGGTCGAACATGACCTATGTTTGATTATGGCCGAGGGCTATTAGGTATTAGATCGAACAAGGTCGAACATAACCTATGTTTGACTATGGCCGAGGGCTATTAGGTGTTAGTTCGAACAAGGTCGAACATAACTTATGTTTGACTATGGCCAAGGGCCATTAGGTGTTATTTCGAACAGGGTCAAACATAACCTATGTTTGACTATTTCCGAGGGCCATTAAGTATTGGTTCGAACGAGGTCGAACATAACTTATGTTTGACTATGGCCGAGGGCTAGTGGGTTTTAGTTCGAACGAGGTCGAACATAATCTATGTTTGACTATGGCCGAGGGCCATTAGGTGCTGGTTCGAATGAGGTCAAACATAACCTATGTTTGACTATGGCCGAGGGCCGGTAGGTGTTAGTTCGAACAAGGTCGAACATAACCTATGTTTAGAAAGATATGCTTCTAGGTGTGTAGTTTGCCGACATTGTAAACTTTAAGCATTGTTGCCTTGGTTGTACATTTGGAGAATATAAAAATAAACTTCATGCATTGTTGTTTTGTTCATACACTTGGAGAAATTTATAAATTTTTGGGTGTTGGTTGGCGTTCCAGTCCCAGTCTATCTAGTCCCTTCATTGATCATCCTGGAGAAGGCTTGAGAGGTCGGGAAATGAACTAGCCGTCCTGGGCCTCTGTTTTTGCGTACTTCGGCTTGAAGTATCCCCTTTATCGCCTCGTTAGAAACCTCCTTGAGAAAACCCAATTGGGACAAAACTCACGTGAGGAAAAAAAGAGTACGAATTGGGGGACGCTTTACCTCCTAAAAGTTGAAGTACTTGAGGTGGGCAATATTCCAGTTGTTTGGTAGTAGCTTTCCTTCCATTATTTCTAGTAGGAATGATCCTTTGTTCGTCGTTGCCGTGATTTTGTACGGTCCATCCCAATTTGTTCCCAGTTTGCCTTCCCATGGGTCTTTGCTTGCTCGTATTTTGTCTTTAAGCACGTAGTCCCCGACTTTGAGTGGCCTGACCTTTGCCTTCTTATTATAATAGCATTCTGCTTGTTATTTTTTGGCGATCATCCTTATGTAGGCCATGTCTCGTCGTTCTTCGACTTCGTCGAGATCCTGCCTTCTACTTTTGTCATTCCTTGGTCCACTCTCGCAGGAGTATCCAGTATTACTGCATCAGTCCTATAGACTAAAGAGTAAGTTATCTCTTATGTGCTTGTCTTTGGCGTTGTTCGGTAGGCCCAGAGTACTTTTGGTAACATTTCCGGCTATATCCCTTTGGTGTCTTCAAGTTTTTTCTTCATGATGTTCAATATCGACTTGTTGGAGGACTCCGCTTGTCTGTTGCCCACGGGGTGGTACGGCATTGAGAATATTCTTTTGATATTCCACTTCTCAAAAACTACAGCGACCTTCTTTCCTGTAAATTGGGGTCCATTGTCGCAGCTAATCTCTTTGGGGAGGCCGAACCGTCATACGATGTTTTTCCATATGAAGGTGATTACTTCTT
The DNA here is from genome assembly GCF_000715075.1 of Nicotiana tabacum. Taxonomy (NCBI): domain Eukaryota; kingdom Viridiplantae; phylum Streptophyta; class Magnoliopsida; order Solanales; family Solanaceae; genus Nicotiana; species Nicotiana tabacum. Next base: position 129,326,180 of record NC_134091.1, read on the forward strand.
GTTCACGTATTTGGGCAAATGCCCCTGCTTCTACCCACTTAGAGAAATAGTAAGTTAAAACTAAAAGAAATCGTATGTTACCTCGCTCTACCGGGAGGGGGCCCACGATGTCCATTCCTCATTTGAGGAATGGCCAAGGGGAAGTGACTGAGTGGAGGTGTTCGCCTGCTTGGTGAATCATTAGTGCGTACTTTTGGCATTGTTCACATTTTTCACGAAGTTCGCGGTCTCTTTTTTCATAGTGGGCCAGTAATACCCTGACCGTATAAGGCGTCTGACCAAAGCCGATTGCCGGAGTGAGCTCCATAATGGCCTCCGTGGATCTCTTCGAGGACGCGCCGCATCTGATTTGGGCTCAAGTATTTCGCTAGAGGGCCTCCGTACGTTCTCTTGTATAGGTCGCTGTGAATGATGTTGTACTTGGCTTCTTACATTCGTAATTTTTTTGCCTCTTTTTTATCACCTTGGAGTACGTTGTCCTGCAAGTATGTAACAATACATTTGTGCCAGTCCCAAGTCAGGTTTATGGCTCTTATCTCGATTTGATCTATCGATGAATTGAATAGGTGGACTACACTTCTATCTCCGGTTGTAATGTTTTTGGTAGCTGTGGCTAATTTGCCGAGGCCGTCTGCCTCGGTGTTCTATGCTTGAGGTATCTGGTCGAGTTGACATTCGTCGAACTCGAGCAGTAGCTTGCAGATTTTGGTTTTGTATTTTTGTAACCTTTGTTCCTTGATTTGGAAAGTTCCTGTGACTTGGTTGACAACGAGTTGAGAATCGCAGCATAGTCTTAACCATTTCGCCCCGTATTTAAGTGCTAGCCTTAATCATGCAATTATGGCCTCATACTCGGCCTCGTTGTTAGTCATGTCCAGGAACCTTATGGACTGGCGAATCACTTCGCCGATCAAAACTTCGAGTACGAGTCCCAGCCCGGACCCTGATACATTGGACGCGCCATCAGTGTACAGGACCCAGAGGTCCTGTATTTGGGAAGCAGCGTGGGCGGCCTCTCTTTCAACTTCGGGCACTATTTTTGCGCTGAAGTCGGTGACGAAGTCAACAAGAACTTGTGACTTTATCATTGTTCGTAGTTGATATGTGATATTATGCTCGCTTAGTTCGATGGACCATTTGGCCAACCTGCCCGATAGCTCGGGTTTATGTAAAATACTTCTTAGGGGAAAGTTGTAACGACCGAGATGGGATGGCAATAGAAATATGGTCTAAGCTTTCGTGAAGCTACGACTAAGGCCAGGGCTAGTTTTTCAAGGTGAGGGTATCTCGCCTCGGCGTCGATTAGTGTTTTGCTAATGTAATAGATGGGAGATTGCTTACCTTTATTTTCTCAGACCGCTCACAGCTACTTCGAATACAACAAGGTAGACGAGGAGGCATTCCTCTAATTCTGGTTTTGAGAGCAATATTGGTGATGAAAAATACGCTTTTAACTCCTTCAAGGCTTGGATGCACTCAGAAGTCCATTGGAGGCCGTTATCCTTCTTGAGTATGCTGAAGAATCTGTGGCACCTATCTGACGATCGCGAAATGAACCTTGAAAGGGCGGCGGTACGGTCGGTCAACCTCTGAACCTGTTTTTTGTGGTCAAGTGCTCTGGTATCCCTTCAATGGCTTTGATTTGATCAGGGTTGACCTCGATACCTCGCTGTGATATCAAGAACCTAAAAATTTTCCTGAGGCCACGCCGAATGCACACTTTTCAGGGTACAGTTTCATTCCGTATCGCCTGAGTATATCGAAGGTTTCTCTCAAGTGGTCGATATGATCTTCTTTCCTTTAGGACTTGACCAGCATGTCGTCTATGTAGACTTTCGTCATTTTGCCGAATTGGTATTTGAACATCCTCGTCACTAACCTTTGGTAAGTCGCCCCTATATTTTTTAGCCCGACAGGCATGTCCTTGTAATAATACATCCCCTGATGGGTGATGAAAGTGGTTTTCTCCTGATTCTCTTCTTCCTTGAGGATTTAGTTATAGCCCGAGTAGGCATCCAAGAAGCTCAGTAGTTCATGTCCAGCCGTTACATCGATGAGTTTGTCGATATGGGGTAACGGAAATGAATCTTTGGGGCATGCTTTGTTCAAATATGTGAAATCTACGCACATCCGCCATTTCCCATTCTTCTTTTTCACCATGACCACGTTGGCGACCCATTGGGGGTATTTTGACTCGTTGAGGGAGCCATTTTCCAATAGTATTTCCATCTCTTCGCATATCGCATCATTAATTGCGGAGTTGAACTTACGCCTAACCTGACTCATAGGGGGGTGGAATGGATCGACGTTCAGCTTGTGCGTGGCAATTTCTTTTGGGATTCCTGGCATATCTGCATGGCTAAATGCAAACAAGTCTGCGTTAGCAGTTAAGAATTGACGAAATTTATCTAGTTCCTGAAGTTTGCAGCCGATGTACGCTTTCTTGGTGTGGTCGTTGTTGTTTAATTGGACGGGGTCGAGGTCTTCTATGGTAGATCTCGCGGCTTCGATCGTATCGGGATCTTTGATGACGTCCTCACTATCATCACGTATCGACCTTGACCCTGTTGATTACTATGCCTCTTTTTCTTAGTCCTTAATTTGTTGAGTGACCATATAGTCTAGGGCGATGTGGTAGCATTCCCGGTATGTGCATTGTTCCCCTCGTATAGTGAATATTCTCCATGGAGTTGGGAATTTGATGGCTTGATACAAGCTGGAACGGATGGCTCTCATGGTGTGTATCCATGGTTGCCCTATTATGGCGTTGTACGGTGTGTCTTGGTCCATGATATGGAACGTGGTTTCCAGAGTGATGCCACGGCCAGGACTGGGAGTGTGATTTCGCCGGATGTTTGCTCAACTGCATTATTAAAACCCATTAGCGTGATGCAACGCGATACTATCCTATCTTCGAGTTTCATTTGTGCAAGCACTCGAGGGTGGATAATGCATGCGCCGCTCCTATCGTCTACCATAATATGTCTCACATCGGTATCTAAAATTTGTAAAGTGATAACAAGGGCATCATAGTAAGGGAAAACCAAACCGTTGGTATCTGACTTATCAAAGGTGATACTTTCTTCGAGTTCATCATACCATTCGTGGGTGATTGACCGTTTGAGCTTGTGGGTTGTGGTGAAATTCACACTGTTAATGGAAGCATCATTGCCGCCCTCGATGATCGTGTGGACAGTGCGGGTTGGCGAGGGCAGCTTTGGTAGTCTTTGATGTTGTTCATGACCTCTGGTAAAGTTGGTCCTTCCCCGATCTCTCAACAACTTTTTGAGGTGTCCCTGACGTAGCATGTTTATGACCTCCTGTCTTAGGGCGATGCAATCCTCGATTTTGTGCCCTCGCTCTTGGTGGAACTCACAAAGGGCGTCCGATTTTCTGGTATTCGGGTGCGACCTCATCTTTTGCGGCCACTTCACCTTTGGTCCGAGCTTCACCTTTGAAATTTAAAAGCATCATTTCTAACCGTGGTCTTAGAAAAACCTTGAAAAGCAAGATTATAAGTTTCTTGAATATAATGCACAAAAGCAGGGTGAGAAGGAAAAGTAAAAGGTAAGCCAAAGACAGCCACCATTTTTGCTAAGTTCTCACGATCTCTATCTTTGTTATAGGGGCATAAAATAGTACTAGAAGCATGGTCAAGTTGTTGTTGTAAAATATTAGAACCCCCGCCAGGTCTACTAGGAGTGCCAGTACTGGTGCTAGGATCCTCTATTAGTCCGACTTCTATTTTAGCTTGTATCCATAAAGCTTTGTGCTCCCTACCTAAGTGCCTAGTTAAACCCCCCGTCCCACCACTTTTGGTGTGCGCAAAGTTTTGCTTACATATTCTACATGTAGCACGTTGATTGCTTACAAACCCGAGGCCCCCAGCCCCCCATCCTTTGGGACGCTCACCCTTAGGCTTACCCCTTACAGGAGGTACAAGAGGTAAAGCTCTAGACCGAGATTCAGTTTGAGTTGGAGCTTGTGTTGCGGGACTAGTGTGTTTCATCTAAATCTTCTTCCTCATTTTCTTCATCATTTTCTTCGTCCTCAATAAAAATATCATTGCCAAATTGTCTTTGTAAAGTTTCATGATCTAGTTGTTCTCCGAAATTAATATTATAACATGCGGGAGGTTGGGAAAATGAAGTTTCATCTATATGATTTCTAATTCTAGGAGAAGGGTTAGGATTAGGACTAAGATTAGGATTACTACTACTTTCACCTTTACTAGTTTTTTTTAAAGATAAATACATTTTTAGGTGCCGTAATTTAAATATGAAATTAAATTTAAAAAGTTAACACAAAAATTAAATACACAAATGAAATACGAAAATAGAACACGTAAAGTAAACACAAAAATCAAGCACTAAAATGATACGCAAAAATTATATATTAAAATTAGGAGATGGAACGAGTGCACCGTGATTAAATATTGAAATATTGCTCCAAATACTTGACGAATTAATTTTAAACTTGAAAGTTGCTCCAAAAATCTGCCCAAATACTTGAAACTCACTCGATAGTTGACAGTGAGAAAATTGAGAGAATAATATAAATAGAATGTAAGAGATTTGAGAGAGAATGATTGATTTTTGTGGAAAAACACGAAGAAGGATGGGGTTATTTATAGTAGAAAATAGGGTCAAAGTGTAATTTAATAAACTTAATATTAAAAGTTGGGGGGGGGGGGGGGTAGGAGTATGTGTTTTGGTGGGAGTGGGGGCCAAATATGGCCGTTTTTGGCCGTTGGGAATGGCTATTTTTGCAATTGGAGCCGTTGCCCAACGGCTAGAATTTATATTAAAAAAAAAGGACGCGGGACGGGACGGGACGAGACAATAACATGGGCCCATCCCGTTTAGAATTAAGTTTGTAGGTGATACACAAAATTTATGAGCGGATAAAAAAATGGGCATACCCTTTTCGTTCCGGTGAGTCCCTATACTTGACCTGGGTGGGCCCTCTTCATGGCGGGAGGAGGACACAGTGGCAGCTCTGACATATGGTAGATGTCGTTCCCTGTTGCATCGCGGAGTTGCGAGGTCCCTTCTGATATCATTCCTTCGATCTTTTCTGTATTCGGCCTATACCAAGGTCAATCGATGAGTCGGTCCATTGAGATCGTCCTCGTATGCTCGGACCTCAGCACAATACGCGTTATGTATTTCATCCTAAGTAGTTGGGGGTACTTCATGAGCCGACTTAATTACTTTCTTGTTGCCCTTGAACCGTTCCTGCTCAGCCCGTTCTGAAAGGCTGCAACCGCCATCCCTTCCGATATGTTTGGCAAGGTCATTCTTACTCGGTTGAACCGGACGAGGAAGTCCCTCAATCCATCTCCCGGGGATTGTTTAATAGCAAATATGTCATTTACTCTTTCCTCGGCCTTCTTGGCCCCAGTATAGGCTGTTACGAACTTGTCAGCCATTTCTTCGAAAGTTTCCATGGAACGTGCAGGCAGTTGTGAATACCATGTCAATGCTCTTCCCGTGAGGGTCTCGCCGAATTATATCAACAAAATGTAGGATACTTGTTCCTTGGCTAGATTATTGCCTTTCACGACAGAGACATAGTGAATCATATGGTCTTCGGGGTCGGTCATGCCATCATATATTTTCAGATAGGGCGACATTTTAAAGAATTTTGGTATGGCATGTGGGGCAGCATCATCACTATACGGCTGCTCGACGAACCGACCGACATCCCTCTTCGGCAAGAGCTTAGGGGCGCCCGGTATCTTATCGACCTTTTCTTGGTATTCTCTCATTTGGCCCCGAAGCACTTTGTTCTCATTCTCCATTTCCTCCATCCTTTTCAGAATATCTGCGAGAGTGTCGTCACCTTCACTATTAATGACATTGCGAGTAATACCTATCGTTGGGGAGGAGGAAATTGGTCATGATGTTCGTCCGCTGGTTGTATAACGCATGTCCTTGCGTTTTCTGTAGCTGTGTCCCGAGCGGGCTTATAGAGGAAGCTGGTTAGCATGTCAGTTAGCCAAGCCTCAAGGAGCTTTTTTTACAGATGGGGCGTCTCCTCCGCCACGGATGTAGAGGCTCCCTTACCAAGAGATTTTGTGATGCTGTAGTGAGGAGGAGGTGGTTCATCTCATCCAGGGAAGGCATTGGGCGTTGCGTCTCCATCTACTATTTCACAGCTCTCGTTGATGATGTTCATGATGTTGGTCGGGAGGTCACTTATTATTCTCGTCATTTCTTCTTTGTTACCTGCCATATTGGATTTGTACATGCAAAGAAAGGAGATCTTGTTCTTGTTTTTTTTTTAACGTTAGTGATCCGTGTTAGTTATGGATCTAGAGGAAACTAAAAATTTAACTAGAAAATCCCCACCTACGGCACCAAATTATTTGACCAAAAAGTATAACTTTCGGTTAAAACTATTGTATTTATGTTATGATGGGATAAACCTAGTTAATGAGAATGTATCTAAATGTGAATTTTGAACATGTGGATAATGTGGAATGGATCTAGTGGGAGACTGACTATAACATACATTAAATATTCCAAAAGATATGAGAAATAATGGAAGAGTAACTAGCAATAAATAACAATAAATAGCATTTAAGTAAATAGGAAGAGTGGTTCACCCAATGAATGAATTAGATGATTATAGATAAATCCTAGAATGTTCGAACTATTCTCGGATCTGATAGAAAAGTGTGGAATAATATAAACAAGAATCTTGATTAAAAAAGGTAATCTTTGTTTCTTTTATAAGAGAGAGAGTCTTTATCAGAAGTCTATTCTTATCCAGTGAATATCACATGCCCCCTTTCCTAATCTTTTTTCCTCTTTATATGGGAAATATACCTAAAAAACCATAATAGTACATGTACCCAGAATAATTTTTAGAAAGAGAGAGTCATTCTTGATCAACTCTAATTCTGAATGTAGAAGATCCATTAACCTCATTCTTCATTGTGGATTTTACCTGTCTATGTAAGGTGATATCCTCAGTGAAGATAGTGTTCTGTTTAGTCCTTTTCCCCAAGTTAGCAAGTTGATCTGCTACTAAATTGCCTTCTCTGAAAATGTGCTCGAGTTGAAAGAAACCTTGTGAGGTCATATTCTGCACATAAGTGATCTCTTCTCTGATTTGCCAAAATGGAGTGATGTTGCCATTGACCATTTGGATAACTAAAAGTGAGTCAGATTCAATAGAAACGTTAATGAATCCATGTTGAAGACACCATCTCAGCCCAATTTTTAAAGCAAGTATTCCAGCCATTTTCCCCAAGTAGGTTGCAAATGCCATGATCATATGGTTAGTGTGATCTCTAAGAATGCCTCTTGCTCCTGCATTCGTGGATTACCTTTACTACAACCATCAACATTAAGTTTTAACTGGTTCTGGGGAGGTTTGATCCATCTAACTAGTTTAATATCAAGCTTTGGTTTGAGTCGGTCAACTAGTTCACAGATGTATGGCATTGTTGGGGGAAAAGTGATAGAATTGAATTGAGCAATCAAAATGAGTCTCATTAGGTTAGTGACTTGATCAATCACCCTTCTAGAGTAAAATTTGATACCTTCATATTTGTGAGAATATCTGAATTTCCAAATTTTTCACAAAATAATTGAAGGCAAGCACTGCAAAATTAGATCATGAACTTTGTTTTTAGTCTTTAATAGCCACCATCTCATTACCATGGTTCTGATATCTCTGTGAAGCAAAGTGATACCACAAGCATTAATGTCACGACCCAAACTAACCCCTGTCGTGATGGAGCCTATCGTGGAACTAAGGAGGCCGACTCATTTCCAAAATAAGCTGATGTTTTCATTTTAAATATAATTTTAATAGTATTTAAGATAAAACCCATCGTAAAGGAGTTCAAATCAAAATAAAAGTGCGGAAGGAAAAGCCCGACATCGGGGTGTCACTAGTCATGAGCATCTACTACAATCTGTCTAACAATATCAAGACTAACTCGACCTGAAAAATAGCTAAATACAAATAGAGGAAGATAAGAGGGAGAAGAGCAGGGGCTGCGATCGCCAACAACTACCTTGATATCTCCTAGAAAATCTGCAACCAGAACAATCAATAACTGCTACCGTGTCCAGCTACACCTGAATCTGCACACAAGGTGCAGGGAGTAACGTGAGTACGCCAATTCAGTAAGTAACAAAAATAAATAAAGACTGAGTAGTAGTGACGAGCAATAAAGCATATAACATTCATATCGGGAAATCTCAGTAAAATACCATATGCTTTTAAAATCAGGATTTGAATCAAAACATCTCGTTTAACCCAGTTCTAGTAAAAATCATTTAAAGGTATTTTTCAACAGTTTTCAGACAGAGGAAAAATGAAAAGGTGAGCAAAATGATGAAATCATAAACAGCCCCTTGGGCAAAACATCACTCATATACAGCCCATCGGGCAAACCTCATAGTCACTCGTGCCACTCGGGCATACCTCACAATCACTCTTGCCACTCGGGCATACCTCACAATCACTCATGCCTCCCAGTCACTCAGCACTCGGCACTCGCACTCAGTAGGTACCTGCACTCACTGGGGGTGTGTACAGACTCCGGAGGGGCTCCTTCAGCCCAAGCGCTATAATCTGCACGGATAACTCGCATGCTACACGGATAACTCACGTGCTATAATAATAACGTATACTGCAGGCGGGCAGCCCCGATCCACACTCATCCTCACAAATCAGGCCCTCGTCCTCACTTAGTCATAAACCTCTCAAGCCACTTGGGCATTACAGTAAAATAGGGCATTCAGCCCAAAACATTTATATGCATCAAAATAGAGTCATAAATCTGAGTTACGCGGTAAACAAGTATAAACATGACTGAGTATGGATTTTCAATCGAAAACAATGAGAGGATGGTAAGAAAAAAAAAGCCCCTAAGGGTCCAAACAGCACTGGCGCAAGGCCCGAACATGGCATTCAGCCCAATTTACAGAAACTCTTTCTAAAACATATAGGTATCATATAGTTTCAACAAAATATGCAACTTTACAGTTGCTACGGGACGGACCAAGTCACAATCCCCAACAGTGCATGCCCACACGCCCATCACCTAGCATGTGCGTCACTAAAAATAGTAGAATGATACAAATCCGGGTTTCATACCCTCAGGACTAGATTTACAATCGTTATTTAGCTCAAACCGGTCAAATCTCTATCCCGCAATGCTCTTGCCTCTGGACTCGGCCTCCAAATGCTCCGAATCTATTCACAATCAGTACAATACCATCAATACGCGCTAATGGAATGAATTCCACAAGAAAAGCTACAAAATTAGACCAAATCCCGAAATTGGCTCAAACTCGGCCCCCGGGCCCACGTCTCGAAATTCAAAAAAATTTATAGAACTAGAAAGCTCATTCACTCACGAGTCTAACCATACCAAATTCATTCAAATCCGAGATCGTTTACACATAGGTCAACATCCGGTTGACTTTTTCAACTTAAGTTTCTACTTAAGAGATTAAGTGTCTCAATTCACTCTGAAATCACTCCGGTCCCGAACCAACTAACCAGATATAACATAATATAGCTGAATAACAAAACAAAAGTAGAAATAGGGAAAACGGGGCTATAACTCTCGAAACGGCCGGTCGGGTCGTTACAACCCCCCTCTTAAACATCCGTTCATCCTCGAACGGGTCTAGAAACATACCTGGAGTCTTGAATAGGCGTGGATATCTGCTCCGCATCTCCCGCTCGGTCTCCCATGTGGCCTCTTCCACAGACTGACCTCTCTATTGCACCTTCACTGAAGCTACATCCTTTGACCTCAACCTTCGAACCTGCCGATCCAAAATAGCCATCGGCTCCACATCACAAGTCATATCACCCTCCAACTGTACCGTGCTGAAATCCAAGACATGGGACGGATCTCCAATATACTTTCGGAGCATGGAAACATGAAATACTAGATGCACACTCGACAAGCTGGGTGGCAAGGCAAGCTTATAAGCCATCTCCCCTATCCTCTAAAGTACCTCAAAAGGCCCAATGAACCGGGGGCTCAACTTGCCCCTCTTCCCAAACCTCATAACACCCTTCATGGATGATACCTTTCGCAAAACCTTCTCCCCAACCATAAAAGACACATCACGGACCTTCCTATCCAAGTAGCTCTTTGCCTAGACTGCGCCGTGCGAACCTTCTCCTGAATCAATTTCACCTTATCTAATGTGTCTTGGACCAAGTCTATACCTAAGAGCCTAGCCTCACCCGGATCAAACCATCCAACCGGAGATCTACACCTCTTCCCATATAAAGCATCGTACAGAGCCATCTAAATACTCGACTAATAACTGTTGTTATATGCAAACTCTGCGAGTGGCAGAAACTGGTCCCATGAACCCCCAAAGTCAATGACCCAAGCACGCAACATGTCCTCCAATATCTAAATAGTGCGCTCGGACTGCCCGTCCGTCTGAGGGTGAAAAGCTGTGCTCAACTCAACCTGAGTACCCAACTCTCGCTGCACGGCCCTCCAAAACTGCGATGTGAACTGAGTACCCCTATCTGAAATGATGGAAACTGGGACACCATGCAGGCGAACGATCTCTCGGATGTAAATCTCAGCCAACCGCTCTGAAGAGTAAGTAGTACCAACTGGAATGAAGTGCGCGGACTTGGTCAGCTGATCCACAATAACCCAAATAGCATCAAACTTCATCAAAGTCCGTGGGAGCCCAACTACAAAGTCCATGGTGATCCGCTCCCACTTCCACTCTAGGATCTCTAATCTCTGAAGCAAGCCACCTCGTCTCTGATGCTCATACTTAACCTGCTGACAGTTGAGGCACCGAGCCACAAACCCAATTGTATCCTTCTTCATCCTCCTCCACCAATGGTGTTGCCTCAAATCTTGGTACATCTTTGCGGCACCCGGATGGATGGAATACTGCGAGCTGTGGGCCTCCTCAAGAATCAACTCTCAAATCCCATCTACATTAGGCACACATATCCGGCCCTGCATTCTCAGCACACCGTCATCACCAATAGTCACATCCCTAGCATCACCTCTCTGAAACCTGTCCTGAAGAACGAGCAAGTGGGGGTCATCATACTGACGCTCCCTGATACGGTCATAAAGAGAAGACCTGGAGACCACACAAGCCAGCACCCGACTAGGCTCCGAAATATCCAATCTGACAAGCTGGCCCGCTAAGGCCTGAACATCCAATGCCAAAGGTCTCTCTGCTGTTGGAAGATATGATAAACTCCCCAAACTCTCTGCCCGGCAACTCAAAGCATCGGCCACCACATTGGCCTTCCCCGGATGGTACAAAATAATGATATCATAGTCCTTAAGAAGCTCCAACCATCTCCGCTGATGCAAATTAAGATCCTTCTGCTTTAATAGATATTGCAGACTCCGGTGTTCATTATAGATCTCACAATGAACCCCATACAAATAATGACGCCAAATCTTTAAGGCGTGAACAATGGCTGCTAACTCAAGATCATGGACAAGATAGTTCTTCTCATGGGTCTTCAACTGGCGCGAGGCATAGGCAATCACCCTACCCTCCTGCATCAAAACACAACCAATGCCTATCTCCGAGGCATCACAATACACGGTGTAAGAACCTGAAGCTGATGGCATAATTAACACTGGAGTTGTGGTCAAAGCAGTCTTGAGCTTTTGAAAGCTCTCCTCACACTCATCCGATCACCTGAATGGAGCACCCTTTTGGGTCAATTTGGTCAAGGGCGATGCAATAGATGAAAATCCCTCCATAAAGCGACGGTAGTAACCCGCCAAACCAAGAAAGCTCCTAATCTCCGTGGATGAGGACGGTCTGGGCCAACTCTGCACCGCCTATATCTTCTTTAGATCCACCTGAATACCCTCACTGGACACCACGTGCCCCAAGAATGGTACTGAACTGAGCCAAAAATCACATTTGGAGAACTTGGCATAAAGCTTCTCCTCCCTCAATCTCTGTAATACAATCTTTAAATGCTGAGCGTGTTCCTCCTGGCTATGTGAGTACACCAGGATGTCATCCATGAATACAACAACGAACGCGTCCAAATAGGGCTGGAATACACAGTTCATCAAATGCATGAATGATGCTGGGGCATTGGTAAACCCAAAAGACATCACCAAGCACTCATAATGGCCATATCGGGTCCTAAAAGCTGTCTTAAGAATATCTGAATCCCGAATCTTCAGCTGGTAATAACCGGACCTCAAATCGATCTTGGAGAACACCCTCTCTCCCCGAAGCTGGTCGAATAAATCATCAATACGAGGCAAAGGATACTTGTTCTTGACTGTGACCTTGTTCAACTGCCTGTAATCAATACACATTCTCATGGAACCATCCTTCTTCTTCACAAATAGAACCAGTACACCCCAAGGTGACACACTAGGCCGAATAAACCCTTTATCAAGGAGTTACTGAAGCTGTTCTTTTAATTCCTTCAACTCCGCCGGTGCCATACGATACGGTGGAATATAAATGGGCTGAGTGCCCGGCACCAAATCAATACCAAAGTCAATATCCCTGTCAGGCGGCATGCCCAGCAGGTCTGCAGGAAACACATCCGGAAAATCACGTACCACCGGAACAAAATCAATGACAGGAGTCTTTGCACTAACATCGCTCATAAAAGCCAAATAAGATAGGCAACCCTTCTCAACCATGCGTTGAGCCTTTAAATATGAAATCACCCTACTTGGTACATAATCTACAGAACCGCTCCACTCGAACCTCGGAATTCTCGGCATAGTCAACGTCACCGTCTTAGTGTGATAATCTAGAACAACATGACATGGAGATAACCAATCCATACCCAATATCACATCAAAGTCGACCATACTGAGCAGCAAAAGGTCCACTTGGGTCTCCAGACCCCCAATAGTCACCACACATGACCGATATACGCGGTCTACAATAATAGTATCGCCCACAGGAGTAGATACATGAACAGAAGAAATTAGAGACTCACGGGGCATATCCAAAAAATGGGCGAAATACGAGGAAACATATGAATACGTGGAACCAGGGTCAAATAATACTGAGGCATCTCTGTGACAAACTGAGACAATACCTGTAATCACAGCATCTGAAGCAATAGCATATGGTCTGGCAGAGAGAGCATAGAAACGGGCCTGACCACCTCCTGATCTGCCTCCCCCTCTAGGGCGACCCCTAACTGACTGACCTCCACCCCGAGCTGACTGGGCGGGTGGTGAGGTAACTGGTGTTGTAGTCGGAGGCTGACTCCTCTACTGAGATAGACCTCCATGAAGACGAGGACACTGCCTCCACATATGGCCAAACTCCCCACACTCAAAACAACTTCCTGGTACTGGCGGTAGAAACTGAAGGGAACCCCTAGCACCGGGATAACTGATAGAAGAACCTGGCATGGAAGAGCCCTGAACAGGTGGAGCACGGGATGAACTCTGAACTGGAAGGGCACTAAGTGATGAGTGGCCCTAATGAGAACTATCGAAACCATGGCCAGATGATGCACCACGGTGAAATGGCCGAGCTGACTGAGCCTGTCTGAAATGATGACCTCTATCATGCTGGAACTGACCCCCAAAAGGAGCACCGCTGAATCCACCTTGATCACGAGGCCTCTTGGCCTCCTTCTCAACCCTCTCCTGACCGCGAACCATCTTAATCTGCCGAGCAATGTCGACAACCTCATCAAAGGTAGCACCCAAAACCCGCTCCCTGGTCATGAGCAACTGTAGCTGATAAGTGAGGCCATCAATAAACCTTATGATCCTCTCTTTGTCTGTGGGAACTAGATAGATAGCATGACGGGCCAACTCAAAGAATCGCATCTCATACTGTGTCACAGACATATCACCCTGGCGAAGCCGCTTAAACTGTCTGCGCAGCTCTTCTCAGCGGGATCGAGGCACAAACTTCACCAAAAAGACCACGGAGAACTGCTGCCAAGTAAGGGGTGTTGCGTCATCAGGCTTATGCCTCTCGTAAGTCTCCCACCATCTGAGTGCAGCCCCAGAGAACTGAAAGGTAGTGAATGAGACCCCACAAGTCTCCAGAATACCAGCAGTATGGAGTATCCTCTGACACCCGTCCAAAAAGTCCTCAGCATCCTCTCTCTCTGTCCCACTAAAAGGTGGTGGCTGGAGTCTCCCAAACCTCTCCAACCTATGCTGATCATCCTCAGGCATAGCAAGAACCACATAATCCTGAGCAACTACAACCGGCTGGGCTGGTGGTGCCTCCGGTGTCTGAAGTCCCTGAACAACTTGCTCGGGTGTGCGAGCGACGGGAGTCTGAGTGCCTCTCCTGGCCTGAGAAGTGGCTGCGGCCGTTGAAATAGAGACCGCCTGAGTAAGGCCAGTACACGCTGTCAGAATCTAAGCTAGGGCCTTCTGAAGGCCTGGAATCACAATAGGCACAGGTGGTGCGCGAGCTAGTGCATCAACAAATGGAACCCGATCCTGATCTAGGACAATCGGTGGGTCTGCAGGTACTGCCCCAGCTGCTGTACAGGCTGCACCTCTGCCCTTACCACGGCCTCTACCGCGGCCTCGGCCTCTCGCGGCCCTGGCTGGTAGTACTAGTGGCTGACCCTCCTGACCAGTAGCACGAGTCCTCACCATCTGTGAGAGAATGAAACAACAGATGTTTAGTTACTAGAATCAACAGATTTGCACGATAAGAATTCAAGAATGTGGAGTTTCCTAAAGGTTCTGCAGCATCTTAAAGATAAGTACAGACATCTCCGTACCGATTCGAAAGATTCTACTAAACCCGCTCATGACTCGTAAGACCTATGTAACCTAGGCTCTGATACCAATCTGTCACGACCCAATTTAACCCCTGCCGTGATGGCGCCTATCGTGGAACTAGGCAAGCTGACTCATTTCCAAAACAAACCGATGTTTTCATTTCAAAGATAATTTCAATGTTATTTAACATAAAAACCTTAGTAAAGGAGTTCAAATCAAAATAAAAGTGCGGAAGGAAAAGCCCGATATCGGGGTATCACTAGTCTTGAGCATCTACTACAATCTGTCTAACAATATCAAGGCTAACTCGGCCTGAAAAATAGCTAAATACAACTAGAGAAAGATAAGAGGGAGAAGAGCAGAGGCTGCGATCGCCAACAGCTACCTTGCTATCTCCAAGAAAATTTGCAACCAGAACAATCAATAACCACTACCGTGTCCAGCTACACTTAAATCTGCACACAAGGTGCAGGGAGTAACGTGAGTATGCCAACTCAGTAAATAACAAAAGTAAATAAAGACTGAGCAGTAGTGACGAGCAATAAAGCATATAACATTCATATCGGGAAATCTTAGTAAAATACTGCATGCTTTTAAAATCAGTATTTGAATCAAAATATCTCGTTTAACCCAGTTCTAGTAAAAATCATTTAAAGGTATTTTCCAACAGTTTTCAGACAGAGGAAAAATGCAAAAGTGAGCAAAATGATGAAATCATAAACAGCCCCTAGGGCAAAACATCACTCATATACAGCCCCTCGGGCAAACCTCATAGTCACTCATGCCACTCGGACATACCTCACAATCACTCTTGCCACTCGGGCATACCTCACATTCACTCATGCCTCCCAGTCACTCAACACTCGGCACTCGGCACTCGCACTCAGTAGGTACCTGCACTCACTTGGGGTGTGTACAGACTCCGGAGGGGCTCTTTCAGCCCAAGCGCTATAATCTGCACGGATAACTGGCGTGCTGCACGGACAACTCACGTTCTATAATAATAACGTATACTGCAGACGGGCAGTCCCAATCCACACTCATCCTCACAAATCAGGCCCTCGGCCTCACTCAGTCATAAACCTCTCAAGCCACTCGGGCATTTCAGTAAAACAGGGCATTCAGCCCAAAATATTTATATGCATCAAAATAGAGTCATAAAACTGAGTTACGCGGTAAACAAGTATAAACATGACTGAGTATGGATTTTCAATCGAAAACAATGAGAAGATGGTAAGAAGAAAAGCCCCTAAGGGTCCAAACAGCACTGGCGCAAGGCCCGAACATGGCATTCAGCCCAATTTACAGAAACTCTTTCTAAAACATATAAGTATCATATAGTTTCAACAAAATATGCAACTTTATAGTTGCTACGGGACGGACCAAGTCACAATCCCAAATAATGCACACCCACACGCCCATCACCTAGCATGTGTGTCACTAAAAATAGTAGAATGATACAAAATTCGGGGTTTCGTACCCTCAGGACTAGATTTACAATTGTTACTTACCTCAAATCGGTCAAATCTCTACCCCGCAATGCTCTTACCTCTGGACTCGGCCTCCAAATGCTCCGAATCTATTCACAATTTGTACAATACCATCAATACGCACTAATGGAATGAATTCCATAAGAAAAGCTATAAAATTAGACCAAAATCCAAAATTGGCTCAAACCCGGCCCCCGGGTCCACGTCTCGAAATCCGAAAATATTTATAGAACTAGAAAGCTCATTCACTCATGAGTCTAACCATACCAAATTCATCAAAATCCGGCAATGTTTGGTCCTTCAAATCCTTAAATTACTATCCAAAAATTCCAAGCCCTAACCCCTCATTTTCACTAATTACAATAATTAAACAACGAAAAATCACCACATATACAAGTATTAGGGCTCAAGTAACTTACCTCAATGAAATCCCCTTGATTCCCTCTTCAAATCTCTCCCAAAAGCTCCAAAAATCGAATAGAAATGGTGAAAATGCACCAAAATTCGCGAAGTGTGCAATATGTACCCTCTGCCCAGTCTCCTCGCACCTCCGGCCATTTTCTCGCACCCGCGCGACCGCACTTGCGGTCCAAGGAGCCTCACCTGCGCAACTCACTTACGTGCCTAGACTGCGCATCTGCGGCAAACCCATCGCACCTGCGCATTTCCTCTGCTTCTGCGAAGCCTGCCCAGCATTTTCCTTTTCCGCATGTACGCCCCAGGTTTCGCACCTGCGGGCTCGCAGATGCGACCTCCAACTCACACCTGCGCATCTTTCCTAGCCCAGCGTTGCTCGCACCTACGCACTCCCCATGCGCACCAGCGGCCTCGCACCTGAGAGGCTTTCTTCTGCAGGTGCGAAAATAGCAGTAGCAGCAGCTTCAACAGCATTTTCCAACTTTGACAAATCCATTAACCACCCGGAATCACCCCGAGGCCCTCAGGACCTCAACCAAAAATGCCAACAAGTCATATATCAACATACAAACTTAGTCGAACCTTCGAATCACTCAAAACAACATCAAATCATCAAATTACCCTCGGATTCAAGCCTAAGAACTTCTAAATTTCCAAATTCGGCAATCGATGCCGAAATCAACCAAACCACGTTCGAATGACCTCAAATGTTGCACACACATCAAAAATGACACTACGAACCTACTCTAACTTTCGGAATTCCATTCCGACCCCGATATCAAATTTTTCACTGCCGACCGAAATCGCCAAATTTCCAATTTCGCCAATTCAAGCCTAATTCTACCACGGACCTCCAAATCACATTTCGGACGCACTCCTAAGTCCAAAATTACCTAACGGAGCTAACGGAACCATCAGAATTCAAATTCGAGATCGTTTACATATAGGTCAACATCCGATTGACTTTTCCAACTTAAGTTTCTACTTAAGAGACTAAGTATCTCAATTCACTCTGAAAGCATTCAGGTCCCGAACCAACTAACCCGATATAACATAACATAGCTGAATAACACATAAAAAAGTAAAAATGGGAAAAACGGAACTATAACTCTCAAAACGACCGGTCGGGTCGTTACAATTAGAGAAATATACCCAAATGTTACTTGCCAATTCTCCATTAACAAAAAGATGATTAATAGTTTTTATATTTTTTTGAGAACAACAGTAACACATAGAGGGACCATGAACCCCAAATTTGACCAGAGAATCATCAGTAGGGAGCTTTCCTTTTAGAAGTCTCATCATAAAAAAAGAGACCGTGAAAGGAAGCTTATTATGCCAAATTTTCTTCCTAGTAAGAGTAATGTTATTTGGATTCCTGAGATTCTTTCAAGCAGATTTGGTGAAAAATTTGCCATTTTGGTTGGCAATCCAATTGCTTCATCATCTTGCCCAGGGACAATTGCGATAGTTTGAATATGAGAAACTAAATCAACAGAAAGAATATTTATGGAGTGTAACTAGATCCCACCGATTATCAATGAAGAAATCACTAACTCTAGTCTTTTTAGACTTGTATCTCAGATTCATTAGAGTAGCTAAAGCTCTTTTTTCCGTCCAATTATCCCACCAAAAGGACAGGTTGCCTTTACCAATCTTCCAGTGCAAAAACTTTTCACAATTTTTTTTCACATCCATGAGTCTCTTCCAGATATGTGATTGGCTATAGGCCCAACTTTTAGAGACATGGTGTGATCTCTTACAATATTTTGCTTGTAAAACAAGGTTAAGAAGAGAATTTTGGGTTCTGAAGGTCCACCAAACTTTAGCAGCAAAAGAAATGCAAATATTATGTAAAGATCTAAATCCTACCCCACCCTCCTGAGTAGGAAGGCACAGTTTTTTTCAAGAAGTCCAATGATACTGATTCGACTGACCCCAAAAAAAGTTAGCGAAAACCTTATTAATTTGATCAAGAGTAGTTTTGCAAGGGTGCGGAACAGCCATGATGTGAAGGGGTAAAGAGTGCAAAACAGAATTAATAAGAACAGCTCTACCCCAACGGACAATAATTTTCCCAACCACCCTTGAACCCTATTAACTATCTTAGCAACCATAGTACTAAAGTAAGAATGGATTTAGTATTTATAACACCAAATTTGTAACTAAAACCACTAATTGAGCATCCAGCACACAATAAATGAAAATGCAACTCCATCTACTTATTTTTTTCTTTGATAAGGTAGAGTATGATGCAAATTCAACAACTAAACCAAACATCTTCAGATATAATTTCAGCAATGCTTAATTTCAATATTCAATTGCTCAATATGAATCCTTGCAATCAGTGATAAATTTTTGGCCATCATCTGAAAGCAGGGTAACCCAAACAAACAAACAAAAAAAAAGGACATCATCCAGATATGTGGTTGCAAACATGATAATTACTTCTTAAAATCTGTATTGATTGTGCTAAATTTTCAGATTTTAATCAACAATCATCTTAATTTCCTAGTTGTGATAGAGTTGAGATAGGAAATATGCAGCTTAAACCAAGTTATTGCCACATTCTATTCTTTATTGAAGGTCTCTTTTCACAACTCTTTTCCTAAGTCAACTTCTACCAAATTCTTTATTAAACAAGTATTGAATTATGGAGAACTTTTATTTTTTGATAACCGACAAATCAGCGAGGGCTAGTGGCGGTGGATCAGGGGCCGGCCCCCTCTAAACTTAGGAGAATATTTGTTGTGTTAAACTTAAATAGTGGTTAGATCTTGCAAAAAAAATTAAAATATAGAAAAAGAAAAATTGAAACGGAGATAACATCAGACTATTGAACTTTCTGAGGACGTTATATCATTGTCATCGGTCCTTCTGCTGTTTAAATTCAGAAGCACAGTGTTCCAAGATATCAATATATGTCAAATTGTTGGTAGTGATGCAGAGTAAAGACAGGAGTATATTGTTTAGTAATCACCGTCCCATTTTTTATTTTTTTTTTTGTGTAAATACTTTTATACGACATTGTTACTATTTGAAAAGTCAAATATTTGCTTCTTTGAAGACAACTGTTTCAAACTTGTTTTACCAAAAAGTATGACTTTCGGCTAAAATAGTTAAGTTTGTATAATAATGGGTTAAACTTAGTTAAAAATAATATTTCTAAATGTGAGTTTAGAAAACGTGAGTAACATTAAACAGATCTGGAAATGTGTTGACTATAACATACATTGATTGTTCTGAAAAGTGTGAGCAATAATGTGGAGAGAACTAACAATAAATATCATTAAATGTCATTTAAGTAAATAGGAAAAGTAGTTCACCCAATAAAGGGTGAACTAGATGATTGTCCCTTCTCACAATGATGAATGACAGATAAATCCTCAAATGTTCGAATTATTCTCGGATCTGATGGAAAAGAATGGAATAATATGAACCAGAATCTTGATGAAAAGGTAGTGTTTATATCTTTATAAGAGAAAGAATCTTTTATCAAAAGTCTGTTCTTATCAAAATGAATGTTGCCTGCCCTACATCACTGTCTCTTTTTCTATATATATATATATATATATATATATATATGAGACATACTCTTAACAAACCATAATAGTACAAGTGCAGAGAATATCCACTAGAATACTCTCTTTAATATCTTGTTTTGAAAACTAGCCGTTACGACTCTGCTAAGGTGGGGCGAGATGGCGACGTGGCCTTTCGCGAGCCGCAACTTTTGGGGTTGCGTCGTTTTTGGATCAAAGTGACGCCATGGCATCATGCATCATTATGGTGCGTTTTCCTGATGCTTTGCGTCGTTTCGCGTGCGTCTGTTGATTGAATCTTCCGCTTCGATATTTGTGCTAGGTAATGATGGCATAATTTCTTGGTGTTGATGCCCAAATTCTTTTAAATAGGGATGTGAGGGAACATATTCGTATTTTACAAATTCCCCATATCGAAATCTTGTGCCATCTTTCTTCCTATTCCATTATTGTGTATCCTCCTTCCTTGTTCTATAGATCCTTATTACGTTTAACTTTCCGTTATTCGAATATCCTCTATTTCTTCAGAACTATGGTTAAAGTATTTTCTGGTCCCAGTGAGGGAAATGACTCGGTTCCCCTGGCGATGGTTTTTCCTCCTCACGCGGAGGGCGTCTATGTGGCCGTAGAAGATGAAAACTTTCCCACGGTTAAGGAGATAATTCTTCGTGGTGATAAAGTTAGGTCTGACTTTACAAAGGCGCCTGAGGCTGAGCCTGAGATCTCTCAGTCGGCGATGAGAGAGGCCGATTTATTGGAGCTTAGGGCCAAATATGACATTCCCGCTCACATCGAGCTGATCCCTGCAGGGCAGGACGTGGCACAAGTTCATCGTCCTGGGTATTGTGCCCATTTCATGTTGGCTACATTCTTCCCCTTCTCCCCTTGGCGGAGGAGTTCTGCCGATTCTACGACGTTTTTCTGGCTCAGCTTGCGCTATATATATACATACACACACACAAGCTCATTAGGATGTTCACTAAGTTCGCGAAATTGGTCGGGTTCGAGATCACCCTTCGGCATTTGATTCATCTCTTCGCCCCTTGTTTCTATAGGGGGACAATGTTAAACATTCGTCATCGAGGGGGCAAGTGTCTGGTGGTAAAGATGGATGATAAGGCGAGTCGACAGTTTTGGCATAATTTTTTCTTTGTTAGAACCGAGGACGTGGTGGTCAACGTACACGGCTTCCCCAAGACTTGGAATTATACTCGTAAGCGTCTAACCCTTCTTCATTGAAAACATTTGATTTGCTCGTTCTAGTCGTGGGTTTTGAACTTTTGTTCCCTTCTTATGCAGCCAAGACTATGCCCCCTCCTATGGTCGAGGATGTTTCTGATTGGGTCGGTCGGGTTCTCCCTCACATCGTAAGGATTCGCGAGTGACCTAATTTTTTAAGATGTTTGGGCCTTCGTTTCCCTTGACCGGTAAGCTCGTCTATTTTCTCTATTTTGTTTTGGTCTCTTAGTCGCCTATTTCTTATAGTTTGCTTTTGCTGATAGTGATAACCTTTTTTGATTCTTTCTTTTCCAGCCTCAGGATCTTCGACGCAGCCAAAATCTCCCCCTTTGCGTTCTATAAAAGGAAAGCGGCCTACTCTTCGGCATTTATCCCCCTACGACCGCGGCTAAGCCTACTCATTCCTCCGTTTCTATTCCCTGCTCGACCGCGGCTAGGTCTGCTTGGTCTTCAGCCTCGTCTACTACTGCCTCTGCATCAATTTCTTCTCCGCCTGCAAATATTTCGACAGCGGAGCTTCCGGCTTCACCTTTATTACATCTTGTGGACTAGGAGGAGGAATCGTCGCCGAGTGACAGGAATTTGGTACCCCGCAAGAGAAGGTCAGTAGATGTTGGTGATGGGGTTGCCCTGCCTATAGACTCTGTCATGGATGATCGTATTATTCTCGAGACGGCGACCATAGTACTTGACGATGACGTCGGGCTGGCGTCTGAGATCCCGATATCAGCTGCGGACGTAGAGGGCGTATCCCTTCCTTCTGCGACGACAGAAGCCGAAGGGTCGTCTTCAAGGGTCTCTGATACTTCGAGGCAAGAGGGGCCATCGACTTCGCGACCGACTGACGGTGCTTCTTCACCGACTAATAGAAGAGAAAAAGGCGGGGTTGAGGATGGCTATGAGACGGGCTCAGACCTTGCCGTTGCAGAGCTGAGGATGGTGGAAGAGGGATTTACTCAGCTCGAAGTGAGACTGGAGGGGTCTACACGGACCATCGCGATTCCCATGGATCATGACCTCTTTAAAAACACACAAAATGTGGTTACTGGCCTCGGTCCCCTTTGTTCTAATGTGGAGGGTGAAACCCTAGCGGAGTTGGACGACGCCACCTTATCAAGGAGCATAGACAGTCTCGCTCTCAGGATAAACTTTTCAAGTCATTTTTTTCTTGTTTGCTTTGTTCAAATTTTTGGTCTTTGTTTTAGTGCTTTGTTCTCGTCAGCATAGGCGTTCTTGTGTTTGACTCTCTTTCTTTTTGTGATTGCAGACCGTGATCTTGGAAATCGAAAGCGCCTGAAGGGAGGAGAGGCGTAAGGCTATCTTCATAAAACCTTAGCGCAAATACTTCGAGTATCGGTAAATACGGAGGCATTTTGGCAAAGGCAACAATTTGTGGACCCTTTGGGACGAGCTGAAGCAAAAAGATGACGAGCTGGTGAAAGTCAGTCCGGTCGTGGAGGTTCAGTGCGGCGACCTCCAGACGCAGGTGATCGAGTTATGCAGGCAATTGGATGAGTGTCGCTTGTAGATGGAGGTACTTCACGGCGAGATAACCGAGAAGCAGGGCGAGCTGGATAGGGCGGAGTTAGCGTGGTCGGGGGCTTTGAGAAAGATGGAGGCCCTTGATGTGGTGATTCAGACCCTCCGTTCTTAGCGGGAGAACGACTTGGAAACGGCAAGGTTAAAAAAGGAGCGGCTTGATGAGAGGATCGGAGAGTTGGAGAAAGTGAATTCTGACCTCTACGACCGAGTTGCTGCCCTTGAGGCCGATAAGGCCCACTTATTGGCACGATCGTCCTCTTCTCATACTTCGGACTTTCCTAATGTTCCTCGAGAATTACACGAGGATTGAATTCATGCCGAGGCCCAAATGGATGTGTTTCGAGATTTGCATGCGGCGGGATCTGTCTCTGAGGCCGACCTTGAAGATGCTCATGTCAAGGCTCATGAAGCTTGAGTCGCTTGCGGGTATGATCCTCCTACGCCAGAGGCCGGTGAGGGAAAGTGGGACGAAGATGTAGACCGGCTTAAGCAAAACACTTGGTATGATACTGCATATCGTGAGGGTGAAGGCGGCGATGGCGAGGGTATTGAAGGTCGAGAGGGTGACGTAGTTAAAGGGCAGGTCGGCGAGGATGTTGTAGGTGATGAAGGCGGTGGCCAGTAGTTTTATTTTTTGTCTTTTCTATATATCTTTGTGTGTAGTTGGTGGCATCTTCATGAGCTTTTGTAAAGATGTTTTAAGTATGAAATGTCAACTTTGTTATTTGCATCTGATTTTATTCTTGTGGGTCGTACTTGTATTTTTTGGCTGTAATCACTTAGTTTGAATAAGGTCGAACATATCCTAAGTCTAATCATTGTCGAGGATCAGCAGGCGTTAGTTCAAACAAGGTCGAACATAATGCATGTTTAACTATGGCCGAGGGCCAATAGGTATTAGTTCGAACAAGGTTGAACATAACTTACGTTTAATTATGGCCGAGGGCCGGTAGGTGGTAGTTCGAACAAGGTCAAACATAACCTATGTTTAATTATGGCCGAGGGCCAGTAGGTGTTAGTTCGAGCAAGGTCGAACATAACTTTCGTTTAATTATGGCCGAAGGCCAGTAGGCATTAGTTCGAACAAGGTCGAACATAACTTATGTTTAATTATGGCCGAGGTCCAGTAGGTGTTAGTTCGAGCAATGTCGACTATAACCTATGTTTAATTATGGCCGAGGGCCAATAAGTGCTAGTTCGAACCAGGTCGAACATAACCTTCGTTTAATTATGGCCGAGGGCCAGTAGGTGTTAGTTCGAGCAAGGTCGAACATAACCTATGTTTAATTGTGGCCGAGGGCCGGTAGGTGTTAATTCGAACACGGTCAAACATAACATACGTTTAGAAATATATGCTTCTGGGTGCGGAGTTTGTCGACATTGTAAACTTTAAGCATTGTTCCCTTGGTTGTGCATTTGGAGAAATAGGAATAAATTTTATGCATTATTGCTTTGTTCATACACTTGGAGAAATTTACAAATTTTTGGGCGTTTGCTGGTGTTTCAGTCCCAGTCTCGGTCTATCTAGTCCCTTCATTGGTCGACCTAGAGAAGGCTTGAGAGGCCGGGCAATGAACTGACTGTTCCGTGCCTCTGTCTTTTCGTACTTCGACTTGAAGTTTCCCCTTCGTCGTCTCGTTAAAAACCTCCTTGAGAAAACTTAATTGGGACAAAACTCAAGTGAGGGAAAAAAGAGTATGACTTAGGAGTAGCTTTATCTCTTAGAAGTTGAAGTACTTGAGATGGGCAATATTTAAGTTGTTTGGTAGTAGATTTCCTTCTATTGTTTCTAGTTGGAATGACCATTTGTTCGATGTTGTTGTGATTTTGTACGGGCTGTCCCAATTTGTCCCTAGTTTGCCTTCCCGTGGGTCTTTGTTGGCTTGTGTTTTAGCTTTAATCACATAGTCCCCGACTTTGAGCGGCCTGACCTTTGCCTTCTTATTGTAGTGGCGTTCTACTTGTTGTTTTTGGGCAATCATTCTTATGCAGGCCATGTCTCTTCGTTCTTCGACTTCGTCGAGTTCCCGCCTTCTGCTTTCATTGTTCTTTGGTCAGCTCTTGTAGGAGTATCTCAAACTGGGCACCTCGACCTCGACCGGTATTACTGCATCAGTCCCATAGACTAAAGAGTAGGGCGTCTCTCTTGTGCTTGTCTTTGGCATTGTTCGGTAGGCCCACAATATCTCTAGTAATATTTTCGGCCATAGTCCCTTGGCGTCTTCGAGTTTCTTCTTCGTAATATTCAGTATCGACTTGTTGGAGGACTCCGCTTGCTCGTTGCCAGTGGGGTGGTATGGCGTCGAATGTATTCTTTTGATACGCCACTTCTCAAAAACATCGGCGACTTTCTTCCCCGTGAATTGGGGTCCATTATCACAACTGATCTCTTTGGGGAGGCTGAACCGGCATATGATATTTTTCCATATAAAGGTGATCACTTCATGTTCACGTATTTACGTGAACGCTCCTACTTTCACCCACTTAGAGAAATAGTCAGTTAAAACCAGAAGGAATCGTACGTTACCTCGCCCTGCTGAGAGGGCCCCCACGATGTCCATCCGCCATTTGATGAACGGCCAAGGTGAGGTGACCGAGTGGAGGTGTTCGCCTGCTTGGTGAATCATTGGGGCGTACTTTTGGCATTGCTCGCATTTTCTCACGAAGTCCGCAACCTTTTTTTTCATGGTGGGCCAGTAATACCCTGCTCGTATGAGGAATCTGACAAAAGCCCGATTGTCAGAATAAGCTCCACAATGGCCTTCGCGGAGCTCTTCGAGGACGCGCCCTGTCTGATTTGGGCCCAAGCATTTCGCCAGAGGGCCATTGTACGTTCTCTTATACAAGTCGTTGTGGATGATGTTGTACCCTCAGTTTCTTGGCCTCTTTTTTATCACCTGGGAGTATGCCGTCCTGCAAGTATGTAACAATATAGTTGCGGCAGTCCCAAGTCAAGTTTATGGTTCTAATCTCGATTTGGTCTATCGACGAGTTGAGAAGGTGGACTACACTTCTGTCTCCAGTTGCAATATTTTTGGCAGTTGTGGCTAGTTTGGCGAGGTTGTCCGCCTCGGCGTTCTGTGCTCGTAGGATTTGGTCGAGTTGACATTCATCAAACTCGGGCATCAACTTGCAGATTTCGGTATGATATTTTTGTAACCTATGTTCCTTGATTTGGAAAGTCGCTGTGACTTGGTAGACTATGAGTTGGGAATCGCAGTGTAGTCTTAACCGTTTTGCTCCATACTTGAGTGTCAGCCTTAATCCTTCAATTACGACCTCATACTCGGCCTCGTTGTTAGTCATATCTTGGCACCTTATGGACTGGAGAATCACTTTGCCGGATGGGACTTCGAGTACGAGTCCCAGTTCGGACCTTGACGCGTTAGACGTGTCATCAGTGTATAGGACCCAGAGGTCCTGTTGTTACACCATGTACGTTCCAAGGTGATGTAATGAATATGAGACTTGTTAATCATGAGTTAAATGAGTTTAAAGTCATAATTTGGCTATATATGATGTTTGGATAGAAAATATAAAGTTTGGGAAAAATCGGATTAAAGTTGCGGAAAAACCGACTAAGGATTTGCCTTGTAACAGAGCTTTTTGAGAAATAACTTTCGTGTACTATATGGGGTCTTTTTTGGGACATATCATATACCAAATTAAAAATCTACAAGTCTAGGTTCCAACGCATTAAACCGTTTGTCGATACGACATCGGAGTAGAGAGAAATCTGTATTTTCGTGAGACAACACAAGCAGCTCAGTTGGGACCCTCTTGAAACGACCACCGACCGTACGTCTTTTAAAAGATGTTTCAGCCTCATTTAGGGTTATTTATCACCCAAATTTCATCCAAAAGCTCTCCAAAACCCTCCCTAACATATCCCAAGATCCCAACACCTCCAAAACCCTCCCTATCAAAGGTGTTAAAGACTACAAGAGAATGTTTCTATGATGTAGTGGTGTGATTGAGGGCTATTGTGAGCTAAGTTGAGATAAGGTTTCGGGTTGTAGCTGTTTTCCAAGGTATGTATAACATCTTCTTGATTGTTCCTAAGGTTAATCTTGTGTTGGTTGTGTTGTTTGAGTGAAAAACCATAAGATAGCACTTGAAAGAATATGGAATATGGTTATCTTTTTGGTTGGACTGTTTTGTGGCTAAATATAAGGTTTGTGGTGGCTGAAAATTATGAGAAATAATTTGATAATGTTTTGGATGATGTTTTTAAGTATATTTAGGTGTTAATTAAGTTGATTGAAGAAGAAAAGATGAAAAATAACTGATTGACGATAAAAGTTAAGGTACTAGATATATGAGGCTGTTTTGGAAGGCATTTTGTGGATGTTTTGAACTAGAAATAATATAGTACATACAAGTATGATGTTATAAAGGTTGTAAACTAATTTATGGAATAAGAGTTGGATTCAATTTATTTCTTGTTATGAGTAAAAACGAGCTTGCCGCTCAATATGATATAAGATAATCGGAGAAACTCATATTGGATTATATTGTTGTTGTTACTATTGTTGGTTATAGTTGTTGTTGGGCTGTTGATGATTTTAGTGGTCTTTGGGATGTATTAAAAATAGGGGAGTTGCTGCCCGATTTTCCTTAAGTCATACGACTAGCCAAATATGATGGTACGACATTATATGTTAACGGCAATATCATTTCACTTGTTGTAGATGCAAGAAGTTGTGTTGAGCTTGGTTGAGTAATAATGAAGAGATCATACAGATATGTTAAGATTATCCCTTCTTTCCTTTTGGCATGATCCATATGATACAAACGAAACGAGTAAACGCACAACTTTCATAAATACCTCTATTCATAGAAGCACTAGGGGTGCCTATGTTGTTGATTCCCCGTGTATCTTATTATTATATCATATGTTCATGGGTTTTAGAAAATACGTAAGTTGATAAAGTTATTTCGTGATATTACCCGAAGGCATATTGATCGTATGACATCCCGAGAGATCTTATTGACTTACTTAATTATGCATTGCATTCATTTATACATGTACATTGACCCATGTCCAGATGGAGTAATATATATATATATATATATATATATATATATATATATATATATAGAAAAGGTTACGGCGTTATATACGCACTACCACCTAATCAGCTGGTATACATTCATGATTTCGCCCACAAAGGTCGAGATGATATGATGGGATGCCCTTAGAGGCTTGATGATGTTATGTACGCATATACCTATGCATGATATGACATTTATACGCATATGCATGACATTATAAATATTTTCATGATTCACATAGCTATTCAGACTTACAGGTTGAGTTCTTTACTCCATGTTTCTTTCATACCTTTTATATATTGATTTTTATGCCATACATACTCGGTAAATTATTCGTACTGATGCCCTATTGCCTGGGGGTCTGCGTTTCATGCCCGCAAGTGCAGGTAGACAGGCTGATGGTCCCCCTCCTTAGGATCCTAGCTCAGTGAGAGTTGATGTGCTCCATTTGATCCGGAGCTGCTATTGGGTTTTGGTACGATACTTTTGTATACATATAAGGGTATGACGGGGCCCAGTCCCATCCTTTATACAGTTTTACACTCTATTAGAGGTCTGTAGACAGTCATCTATAGTTGGATAGTATGTGGCCTTGTCGGCTCGCCCTATTGTATTCCGCATATATATGTATATATGTCTTTTGAGTATGTCTCCTCACGTATGTTATTCATACGATTCAGCAGTTTAGGGGCAGATGTTATGAATGACCTACACTTATTTCATGTTTATATCTTAGATGTATGCTTAGGGGTGTTCGGTAGGTAGAACTCGGGCACTTGTCAAAGTCTATCGGTTTGGGTTGTGACACTTGTGTTTGGGGAGAAGCGTGGGTGGCTTCTCTTTCAACTTCGGGTATTACTTATTCGCTGAAGTCGACGACGAAGTCAGCGAGAACTTGTGACTTTATCGTCATTCGCGGTTGATATGTGATATCGTGCTCGCTCAGTTTGATGGCCCATTTGGCCAACCTTCCCGATAGCTCGGGTTTATGCAAAATGCTCCTTAGGAGGAAAGTCGTGACGACCGAGATGGGGTGGCACTAGAAATATGGTCTAAGCTTTCGTGAAGCTACGACTAAGGCCAGGGAAATATTTTTGAGGTAACGATACCTCGTCTTGGCATCGACTAATGTTTTGATAATGTAATAGATGGGAGACTGCGTACCTTTATTTTCTCGAACCAGGACTGCGCTTACAGCTACTTCGAATACATCGAGGTAAACGAAGAAACGTTCTCCTAGCTCCGGCTTTGAAAGCAGTGGTGGTGATGACATGTACGCTTTTAACTCCTTCAGGGTCTGGACGTACTCAGAAGTCCATTAGAGGCCGTTATCCTTTTTGAGTATGCCAAATAATCTGTGACACCTGACTGGTGATCCCGAGATGAATCTTGAAAGGGCGACTATACGGCCTGTCAACCTCTGAACCTGGTTTTTGGTGGTCAAGTGTTCTGGTATCCCCTTGATGGCTTTGATTTGATCAGGATTGACCTCGATTCCTCGTTGTGATACCATGAAACCCAAAAATTATCTCAAGGCCACACCGAACGCGCATTTCTTGGGGTTCAGTTTTATTTTGTATCATCTGAGTTTGTCGAAGGTTTCTCTCAGATAGTCGCTGTGATATTCTTTCCTTTTGGACTTGACTATCATGTTGTCTATGTAGACTTCTATTGTTTTGCCGAGCTGGTCTTTGAACATCCTCGTCACCAACCTTAGGTAAGTTGCTCCTGCATTTTTCAGCCCGAAGGGCATGACCTTGTAGCAGTACGTCCCCTGGTGAGTGATGAATGTGGTTTTCTCCTGATCTTCTTCTTCCATGAGGATTTGATTGTAGACTGAATAGGCGTCCAAGAAGCTCAGTAGTTCATGCCTAGTCATTGAGTCGATGAGTTGGTCGATGTGGGATAATGGGAACGAATCCTTGGGGCATGCTTTGTTCAAATCTGTGAAATCCACTCATATTCGCTATTTCCCATTCTTTTTTTTCACCATCACCACATTGGCGACCCATTGGGGATACTTCGACTCCCTGATGGAGCCATTTTCCAATAGTTTCTCCACCTCTTCTCGTACCGCATCATTAATCGCAGAGTTAAATTTACGCCTGACTTGCCTCACCGAGGGGTGGAATGGGTCGACATTCAGTTGATGCGTGGCGATTTCCTTCGGGATACCCGACATATTTGCATGGCTAAAAGCAAATAAATCTGCGTTAGTAGTTAAGAACTGACGGAATTTACCTGGTTCCTGAAGTTTGCAACCGATGTAAGCTTTCTTGTTGTGATCGTTGGTGTCTAATTAAACGGGGTCGAGGTCTTTTATGTCGATTCCACAGCTTCGACTATATTAGGGTCTCTGATGACGTCTTCGCTATCATCACATATCGACCTCGACCCTGCTGATTGCTATGCCTTTTCTCCTTGGTCCTTCACTTGTTGAGTGGTCGTGCAGTCTAAGGCGATGCAGTAGCATTCTTGGGATATGCGTTGTTCCCCTCGTATGCTGAATATCCCCAGGGAGTCGGGAATTTGATGATCTGGTATAAGCAGGAGGGGATAGCCCTCACGGTGTATATCCATGGTCACCCTATTATGGAATTATACGATGTGTCTTGGTCCATGATGTGGAATGTGGTTTCCAAAGTTACGCCACCGGCCAGAACGGGGAGCGTGATTTCGCCTAAAGTCCGCTCAACTGCATTGTTAAAACCAGTTAGCTTGATGCAAGCGATATTATCTTATCTTTGAGTTTCATTTGTGCAAGTACTCGAGGATGGATAATGCACACGCCACTCCCATTGTCTACCATAATGTGTCTTACATCGGTATCTAAAATTCGTAAAGTAATAACAAGGGCATCATAGTGAGGGAAAACCAAACCGTGGGTATCTGACTTATCTAAGATGATACTTTCTTCGAATTCATCATACCGTTCATGGGTGATCGACCATTTGAGCTTGTGGGTAGTGGTGAACTTTATGCTATTGATGGAAGCATCTTCGTCGCCGTCGATGATCATGTGGACGGTGCGGGTTGGTGAGGGTGTTTCGACGGCCCTTGATTTTGTTCGCGCCCTCTAGAAAAGTTAGTTCTTCCTCGGTCGCTCAGAAACTCTTTGAGGTGTCCCTGTCGTAACATGTTTACGACCTCCTGCCTTAGGGAGATGCAATCTTCGATTTTGTGCCCTCGTTCTTGATGGAACTCGCAAAGGGCGTTCGATTTTCTGGTATTCGGATCTGACCTCATCTTTTGTGGCCACTTCACCTTTGGTCCGAGCTTCTCTAAGGCGTAGACTATTTCTGAAGATGACACACAAAAGTTGTGAGCGGATAGTAAATGAGGCATACCTCTTTCATTTGGTGAGTCCCTGTCCTTAATTTGGGTGAGCCTACTTCGTGGCGGTAGGGGGCAATGGCTGCTCTGACATATGGTTGATGTCGTTCCTTGTTGGGTCGTGAAGCAACAAGGTCCCTTCTGGTATCATTTCTTCGATCTCTTCTAGATTCGGCATGTAATGAGGTTAGTCGATGAGTTGGTCCATTGAGTTCGTCCTCGTCTGCTCGGACCTCGGCACAATATGCGTTGTGTAATTCATCCCAAGTGGTTGGGGGAAACTTCATCAGTTGACTCAATAGCTTTCTAGTCGCCCTCGAACCATCCCTGCTCAGCCCGTTCTGGAAGGTTGTGACTGACATCCCCTCCGACACGTTCGGTAGGGTCATCCTTACTCGGTTGAAACGGGCGAGGAAGTCCCTTAGCCCCTCTCCTGGAGATTTCTTAATAGCAAATATATCGTTCACTCTTGCCTAGGCTTTCTTGGCCCCTGCATGGGCCGTTACGAACTTGTCGGCCATCTCTTTGAAAGTTTCTATGGAGCGCGTATGTAGTTGTGAATACCATGTCAACGCTCCTCCTATGAGGGTTTCACTGAATTTCTTTAACAAAATAGAGGATACTTGTTCTTTGGCGAGATCGTTGCCTTTCACGGCAATGACATAGTGAGTCACATGATCTTCAGGGTCGGTCGTGCCATCATATATTTTTTGATAGGGAATCATTTTGAAGGTCTTTGGTATGGCATGCGGGGCTGCATCGTCGTTGTATGGCTGCTCGACAAATTGACCGATGTCTCTTTTCGGCAACAGTTTAGGGGCGCCCGGTATTTTATCGACCATTTCCTGGTGTTCTTTCATTTGATCTCGGAGTCCCTCTTTCTCGTTCTCCATTTCCTCCATCCTTTTCAAAATGGTTGCCAGAGCGTTATCACCTGCATTATCAATGATGTTGTGAGTAATACCTGTTGTTGGAGGTGAAGGGAGTTGGTCACATTATTCGTCCGCCCGTTGCACAGTGCAAATCCTTGCATTTTCCACAGCCACATCTAGGGCGGACTTATTGAGGACGCCAGCTAGCTTGTCGGGAGCTGTTTTACAGTTGGGGACATCTCTTCCCCCACAAATGTGGAGGCTCTTACCAAGAGATTTTATGAAGATGTAGTGAGGACAGGGTGATCCATCTCGCCTAGGGGAGGCGTCGGGCATTATGTCTTCATCCGCTGTTTCACAGCTCTCATTGATGACGTTCATGAGATTGGTTGGGAGGTTACTTATTATTCTCGTCCTTTCTTCTTTGTTACCTGCCATGTTGGATTTGTGCATACAAAGAAAGGAGATCTTGCTCTTACTCTTTTATTTTTACGTTAGCGATCCGTGTTAGTTATAGATTTAGAAGAAACTACAAATTTAACTAGGAAATCCCCACAGACGGCGCCAAATTATTTGACCAAAAAGTATGACTTTCGGCTAAAAGAGTTAAGTTTGTATAATAATGGGTTAAACCTAGTTGAAAATAATATCTCTAGATGTGAGTTCAGAAAACGTGAGTAACATTAAACAGATTTGGAAATGTGTTGACTATAACATACATTTATTATTCTGAAAAGTGTGAGCAATAACGAGGGGAGAACTAACAATAAATAACAATAGATGGCATTTAAGTAAATAGAAAAAGTGGTTCACCCAATGAAGGATGAACTAGATGATTGTCCCTCCTGACAATGATGAATGACAGATAAATCCTCGAATGTTCGAATTATTCTCGGATCTGATGGAAAAGTATAGAATAATATGAACCAGAATTTTGAAGAAAATGTAGTGTTTGTATCTTTATAAGATAGAGAATCTTTTATCAAAAGTCTGTTCTTATCTCTCTCTCTCTCTCTCTCTCTCTCTCTCTCTCTCTCTCTCTATATATATATATATATATATATATATATATATATATATATATATATATATATATATATATATATATATATGAGATATACCCCTAACACACCCTAATAGTACAAGTGCATAAAATACCCACTAGAATATTCTCTTTAATATCTCATTTTGAAAACTAGCCATTAAGGCTCCGCTAATGGTATTCGACCACAAACCTCGCTGCTTCCTGGTCGACCTCGACTGGCCCATTCCTTAGTGTTTTAATATTTTATTGCAAATTTTGACCAATACAAAACTATTTCTAAATTTTTTATTAATACTAATTGTACTTTTCGTAGTAGATCTAAAACGTAAAATTTCCTTCAGAAAAAATTAAAGAAAGCAATGTCAGAATTGAGACCGAAAATTACTAGATAGATGAAGCCTCGTATTCCAGACCTTGTAACTCGTTTTTTGTGATTATCCGAGCACTCGATATGGACTTCTCACCGAGTTCCCATAACACACAATATTGAGCACTTTTACCTTTCTAGAACTTTTTCTTTTGGGAGGGGGCAAAATTTTTGTTCTCTTTTTATTTTGTTCTTGTTTTATTTGGGCAGCATTTTCTTTTTAAAAAAATTAACATTATCCACAGAGGGGGACCACTTACTCTTTTGGGCTCATGAGAAAGAAGGAATATTCCTTTAATAGCAAGTGTCAGCTCTACATTAATAGGCGACTCCAATGACTAATGGGAGGTGTTTACCCAAAAAACGAATAAAGTTAAATTTGTACGTAGTTTTAAGAATATATGATATAACTTGATACAAATCGTATGGATAATTAGAAATATCGAATATGGGTTGTAAAGAATGCGATATGAACAAGGTAGGAAAGAAAATGATTTTTAGGACTCAACACAATGGATCAATTAATGAAGTTTAAAAGAATAATTTTTGAGTATGGAAGAATATGATGCTTGAATTACAATGTAAGTAAAAACTTGGTCCTTGCAGAAATAATAATCATGTCCTTTATAGTAGAGGGGCCTTACTTTAGACATAATTAAAAATACATAGTGGGAGACCCATGATAAATCAGTTTTTTCATAATTCCTGCCAAGATTTTTTCCTCTAGTGGGATTGCAACGGCTCTTGTCTATGAGCTCGATATTGACTCGAGTTTTCGATTTTGACTTGAGCTCTCGATCTTAACTTGAGCCCGATTCTGACTTGGATCCTTGAATTGATTCGGGGTCAATATTGGTCGGTCTCTGAATCATAAGCTTGATAACTTTACTTTGCATCATAGTTTGACTTGGATTCGAGCTTGATAATGATATCGAGATCGACATTGATCGGTCCCTCGGGTTCGAAGCTTATTTGTATAATCTTCGGAACCTATCTCGAAGTCTTACTTCGATCTATTATGTTTTGACCTCGATCAATCGTACGAAGGGCGAAATCTATTTTGACCGTATACAGATAGTCCCCTCGTTTCTCGGGAAGGATGTGGTGAGAAATGATATAATTTTTCAACGGTTTCGATCGGATTATAAGCTGGCATTTACATTGGGCTCGACCATGATGCACGTGATAGTTGTCCTGTTGATTTAGTCTTTCAAGGCATTTAATGCATGTCAGACGGTGGTCGACTACTGCTGATACTGAACCGCCATTGCTTTAACCTATAAATAGCCCTACCTTTTATCATTTACCACTTTTACATCTTTAATCTTTCAAATTTTCGAAGTTCTTTTTCGTACCCTCTCAGCTTATTCGCCAATCTGTGATTCCTCTTTGCAAAAGCCCTTCTTCAAAATTACTAATTCTTTGCTTTTTTCTTCTATTCTTGACCTTCAAATTCGAAAATGGCGAAAACATCACAAACCATTCCTCAGAAAGAGAAAGCTTCATCTTCACAGCCTGCCGCCGATGAAACATCGGTAGAGCCACGGCCTGAGGAGTGCGTTCCTGGGGCGTGTGTTCTTACCTCTGATTTTAAGGTCGATAAAGGCTCGTCGGTTCCCGGCCGATATGAGCCAGTATCGATGTACATGTGTTCGATAACTGAGAGACACCTCAAACAGATAAAAAAATTGTAATTAGGAGGTCAAAGAAATAATAATCCCTTCTTCTGACGAAGATATCACCACTTACGTGAAAGGATTTTTAAGTGTGTATACTTACCCTTTCACGTTAGGTCCCCTCGATTCTGTTATTATTGACTTCTACCATCAATACCAAATAACCCTAGGTCAGGTCCATCCTTCTTTTTGGTGGATCGTTATTTTGATTCGGTACTTTGTAAATAAAATCGAGGGGATGCCGTTCACCCTCGACCACCTCATCTTATTGTACCGTCCTCGCCCTTCTCGAGGAGGGTTAATAAAACTTTAGCGTCCAGCTACCAAGGCTCTGTTCTCGAGCATTGATAAGGACAGGGATCGAGGCTGGATGGGCAGGTTCGTTCAAGTAAGGACTTCGGACCTGATTCCGATTGAAAAGATGCCTTTTCCCGAGAAGTGGAATATGAAACGTAAGAGTGATTCCGTTGTTACTTCATTCATTTTGCCCTTTCATTTCTTTTCTCACTGATATTCCTCTTTCTGTGATGCAGCGCTTCGCTGGATGCCCGGAGCAGTTTTTGATCTCAAGAACTGGGTACGAGCTTTAGTTTCGACTTTCATATATTCCGAGCGCTCATGGCATGATTTGTCAAAGGGCCGATGGGAGGCAAAATATCACGGTAAGCCCCTTTCTCGTACCTTTTGGTAGTTTGAACGAGACGCTTTCCATATACTTTAATAAAATTTTTCATATGTAGGCATGGGCAAAGATGCGGTTTTGAGACCCTCGTCCATCGAGGAAGAGGCTTCGGCCTCTGTCCCAAAGCCGGTGAAAGATGAAAAGAGGAAAAGAGCCTCCGTTCTTGAAAATTCAAAACCGAAGAAGAGGGCGGCTCGTAAGCCGAGCAAGAATACCATTCCTTTGACCGTAGAATCAGTTATGCGTCTAAGGGGTGAAGAAGAAGAAGAAGAAGAAGAAGAAGAAGAAGAAGAAGAAAACAATGGGTTCGCGCTGACGGCCCGAACGAAGAAGACCACCGATGTTCCAAAGGCAGTTGGATCAATGGTGGTTCATAAGGCTCCGCCTCGAACTGAGGATATATCGGAGAAGGATTTGGGCAGAGTCCCCGAGTTGTTGAAGATCGAAGATGCTTCCCATCGAAGCCAACGGATGAGAGATATGTCTGAATGGGCTCTCCTCGAATATCTTCGAATCGAAGAGAATGCTCCAAGTGATTTACTTGGGGCAGTAGCAATCAAGGACTCGCCCACCTTCCCCGTTTTTTCCGCAAGGGTGATTCGGGAAGCCCAAGCTTTAGGGGCCCTTGAACTAGATAGGCCTCATGATGGAGAGGATCTTTTTCATGACCTGTTTACTGGTATTAAGGACGTTGTCGGTACTAGTGATGCATCAGAACTTTTTCACGGGGTGCAGCGGGCTTTGAATCAAGTAAGCCTTAAATTATTTTGTTGGTATTACTTTAATGTTTGCTTTTCTTTTCTAACTTAGTTCCTTCTTTCTTTGCAGGCCGCGGTAGCTCATCGAAAAGCATGTTCTTGGTCCCGAGCCGAGCTATGTGGATATGAGGCCTATCTTCAACGGGTTACTGAGGAGAGGAACTCCCTTAAATGCATCTTAGGGCAAAGGGCAGAGGAAATAAAAGACCTCCGAGTTGAGTTGGCCAAGGCTCACCAAGATCAGACCGATTTGTCCGAGCAGGTAATGATACTTTTAAAAGCCTATGGGCTTGATACCGGAACGATGGCTAATTTTTCGGTCTCACAGATGCAGCAGAAAATCTAGATGATCGGAAAACTCCGTGAAGAAGTCGATGTGATAAAAGCGGAGTCTTTGAAGTGGAAAGAAGGAATGGACCGCTTTGCTGCAGAGAAAGAAACGGCTCGAGCCCAATTGTCATCGGCCGAAAACCAACTTCAAAAAATGAAGGAGAAAAGCTCGGTCCAAGCAAGAAGAATAGAGGAGCTCGAGGCTCGATTAGCCTCTGAACTTGCTAAGGCTGAATCTAATGCCAAAAAGGCAAAGGCCGATGTGGATGCACTCGTGGCTGTCTATCGGGCCGATGCTGAAGCTGCCCAGGTCCAAGCAAGAGAGGCAGCTGAGACTGCCGATACTCGAGCACATTGGGTCGCTGAACTTGCTAAGTGGCGATCTCGGAGGGAGACCCTCGAGGAGATCAACGCTCGAGGTGTTGACCTGGCTGAAGAGATAAATAGGGCCAAAAAACACGAAGATGATGCTGAAGCCTTGGTTTCCGATGACGATGATGATGATAATGAAGATGATGAGAGTAAGAGTGGGTCCGAGAATGGGGGAGAGCCTGATAGAGAAGAGACTGCTCCTGGGGATAACCAGGAAGCTTAGTCCTTAATTTTTATACTGTAATTAATCATGTAAACAATTTTGTATCCCTTTTTGCCGACTTGCTTCTGTTCTGTTTCCTATCTTGTGAAGATTTTATTCACACCTTATGAATATTTTCACAAGGATTCAGGCAACTTAATCAAGTTTGGACTTCGTAGCCTTTATAACCGAGTGAACGCTTGCTCAAACTTGAAATAAGGTAGCTCATACGCTTAGTAGTCGAGTGAATGATTCAAACTCGAAGTAATGTAACCCGTAGGTGTAATGGTCGAGTGAGTACTTGTTCGAACACAAAATAAAAGTAGTCCGTAGGCTTAGTAGTCGAGTGAATGATTCGAACTCGAAGTAATGTAGCCCTTAGGTGTAATGGTCGAGTGAGTTCTTGCTCGAACTCGAAGTAATGTAGCCCGTAGGCTCAGTAGTCTAGTGAATGTTTCGAACTCGAAGTAATGTAGCCCGTAGGCATAATGATCGAGTGAGTGCTTGCTCGAACTTGAAATAAAAGTAGCCCATAGGCTTAGTAGTCGAGTGAATGATTCAAACTCGAAGTAATATAGCCCGTAGGCATAATGGACGAGTGAGTGCTTGCTCGAACTCGATATAAAAGTAGCTCGTAGGCTTAGTAGTCGAGTGAATGATTCGAACTCGAATTAATGTAGCCCGTAGGCATAATGGTCGAGTGAGTGCTTGCTCGAACTCGAAATAAATGTAGCCCGTAGGCTTAGTGGTCGCGTTTATCTTAATTCTGTTTGCATAACGTAGGTGTAATGATCGATTGAGTGTTTGCTCGAACTAGAAATAAAAGTAGCCCGTAGGCTTAGTAGTTGAGTGAATGATTCGAACTCGAAGTAATGTAGCTCGTAGGCATAATGGTCGAGTGAGTGCTTGCTCGAACTAGAAATAAAAATAGCCCGTAGGCTTAATGGTCGAGTGAGTGCTTGCTCGAACTCGGAGATTTTATCTCAATCCTGTTTGCATAATCAATCTCGACATAGAGGAATATTTCTTGGATATAAGATATCGATAAAGAAGAGAACTTTCTTTGCAAGTCATTATACACATATTCACGATTTGCGTCAGAGCTCATGCCAACTAAATGAGCATGGTTCGTTTTCACCATTTGGCTCTTACAAGCTTTCCTATTAGAACCTTGTTGTTACGAAATAACTTTCTTGCATCAGAACTTGATATATTTGAGGGCTAATGCCCCCCCAGTATTTGAGGTTGATTGTAAAGAGGCCTCGGATACTGTTGAATTGTCTCCAAGTATAGCACGATCGTTGGTTGCCTCATTAAAAACCTTTCCGAAAAAACTCATTCGGGATAAAACCGGTCTAATGAAAAAAGAGTGCAGTGCGTGCTTTCATACCTAGGGCTTCGCATCGAAGGATCCATCCTGGCTCCTGATCGGACTCCTGTAGGGGTTAGTTTCGAAATGTACGAATATGGGAGGGTCGTACCTTAGCAGTAGTATCATTTTAGGTGCGACACATTCCAATTGCTTGATAGTTGTTTGTCGTTTATAATACCGAGCTTGTATGATCCTTTTCCGACATTTTCGAGAACCTGATACGGTCCTTCCCAGTTCGGTCCTAATTTTCCTTCGTTTGGATTTCGGGTATTGAGGGTGACTTTCCTTAGCACTAAATCCCCGATTTTAAAATGGCGAAGCTTGGTTCTTCGATTATAGTATTTTTCGATTCGCTACTTTTGTGCGGCCACTTGGACGAGAGCAGCTTCTTGTTTTTCATCTGATAATTCGAGGCTAGTGTTCATAGCCTCGTTATTTGACTCTTTTGTTGTATACCGAAACCTGGCATGGGTTCCCCGACTTCGACCGGAATCAAGGCTTCGGAGCCATATACTAAGGAGAACGGGGTCACCCCCGTACTAGATTTTGATGTTGTTCGATATGCCCAAAGAACTTCGGGTAGGATTTCTCTCCATTTTTCTTTAGCGTCGTTCAGCCTCTTCTTTAGGTTTTGAATGATAGTTTTGTTTGTTGATTCGGCTTGTCCATTCCCACTGGGGTGATACGGTATTGATAATATCCTCTTTACTTTGTGATCTTCGAGGAAGTTCGTCACTTTGCTTCCGACAAACTGTTTCCCATTGTCACACACTATTTTGGCGGGTATCCCGAATCGACATACGATATGATCCTAGATAAAGTCTATAACATCTTTCTCTCTTACTTTCATGAAAGCATGTGCTTCAATCCATTTAGAAAAATAGTCAGTCATAAATAAAATGAATTTAGCTTTACCTAGGGTCGATGGCAGAGGGCCGACGATATCCATTCCCCATTTCATGAATGGCCATGGGGATAGGACTGAGTAAAGTTGCTCTTCGGGTTGATGGATCATTGGTGCAAACCTTTGACATTTGTCACACTTTCGAACAAACTCCTTTGCATTTTTGCCCCTATCGATCCAATAATTTCATGCCCTGATTATTTTTCGGACTAATGAATCGGCACCGGAGTAATTCCCATAAGTGCCCTCATACA
The DNA here is from genome assembly GCF_000715075.1 of Nicotiana tabacum. Classification (NCBI taxonomy): domain Eukaryota; kingdom Viridiplantae; phylum Streptophyta; class Magnoliopsida; order Solanales; family Solanaceae; genus Nicotiana; species Nicotiana tabacum. Next base: position 129,366,369 of record NC_134091.1, read on the forward strand.
CCTCACGTAGGATATAATCGCTGTCTCCTGGACCTAAGCATACTGCCAATGGTCCATCGAATGTCCTTCGGTATAGCGTTCCTCTGTAGTTAACGTGAATCGAGCAGCTTTGGTTCGTAGGGCCCTCGAATATTTAGGGTCCACGGGAGCTTTCCATTCTTTAAGTATTCAATATATTTATTTCTCCAATCCCAGGTTAAGCTCGTAGAATTTATCTCGGCATGAACTTCTTCGATCACGGATCTCGAGAGTCGAACGACAGTCCCCGAGCTTAACTCACCTTCCTCGACCGATGATCCCAAATTCGCAAGTGCATCAGCCTCATTGTTTTGCTCTCGTGGAACATGCTGTAAAGTCCATTCTTTGAAATGGTGCAAAGTGACCTATAGTTTGTCTAAATACCTTTGCATTCTATCTTCTCGAACTTCGAAGGTTTTGTTTACTTGATTTACCACAAGCAAAGAGTAACACTTGGCTTCAATGACTTCTGCTCCTAAGCTTTTAGCTAGCTCGAAACCTGCAATCATGGCCTCATACTCGGCCTCGTTGTTAGTCAACCTTGTAGTTTTGATAGATTTCCTAATAGTGTTACCCGCGGGGTGGCTTTAAAATGATGCCTAGCCCGGACCCCTTCACATTCGAAGCCCCGTCAGTAAAAAGGATCCATACCCCTGATGACGTACCCGATTTCAATTAGAGTTCTTTTTCGACTTCGGGTATGAGGGTTGGCGTGAAATCGGCCACGAAGTCTGCTAAAATTTGAGACTTGATGGTTATACGGGGTTTATATTCGATATCGTACCCACTGAGTTCGACGGCCCATTTGGCCAATCGGCCTGATAGTTCGGGCTTGTGCAAAATATTACGAAGTGGGTAAGTGGTTAATACGCATATGGGGTGACATTAAAAGTACGGTCTTAACTTCCTAGAGGCGCTTAGCAGTGCAAGTGCCAATTTTTCCAGGTGCGGATATCTAGTTTCTACTTCTCCTAAGGTCCGACTTATATAATAAATGGGAAATTGCATACCTTTCTCTTCTCGAACTAGGACGCCGCTTACCACGATCTCTGACACTGCCAAGTACAAGCAAAGTTTTTCGTCTGGATTTTGGAGTATAAAGTAGTGGTAAGCTCGATAGATATTGTTTTAATTCCTCTAATGCCTGTTGGTATTCCAGGGTCCAAGTGAAATCGTTCTTTTTTTTGAGTAGAGAGAAAATTTTGTGACTTCGATCTGACGATCTCGAAATGAATCGGCCTAAAGCTGCAATCCATCCCGTTAGCCTCTGTACGTCTTTCACGTTGTCCCCGATGATGATGTCTTCGATGGCCTTGATTTTATCGGGGTTAATCTCGATCCCCCGATTTGACACCATGAAGCCGAAGAACTTGCCCGAACCGACCCCGAAAGCACATTTCTCAGGGTTGAGCTTCATGTTGTATTTCCTTAAAATCTCTAATGTTTCCTGCAAATGTGTCAAATGGTCCTCTGCACGCAGGGACTTAACTAGCATGTCATTAATATAAACTTCCATCGATTTACCTATTTGTTCTTCGAACATTTTATTTACTAGGCGTTGGTAAGTAACTCCTGCATTTTTTAGCACGAAGGGCATCGCATTATAACAATATGTTCCATATTTGGTGACAAATAAAGACTTTTCCTGGTCTTCCGGGTTCATTTGGATTTGATTATACCCGAAATAGGCATCGAGAAAAGTAAGGATCTCGTGGCCAATCGTGGCATCGATCATGCAATCGATGTTGGGCAGTAGAAAGGAATCTTTGGGGCATGCTTTGTTTAAATCCTTATAATCTACACACGTTCTAAGTTTGTTCCCTTTTTAGGCACTACAACTACATTGTCTAACCAGTCGGGATATTTCACCTCCTGAATGGACCATATCTTGAGATGTTTGGTTACCTCGTCCTTTATGAACGCGTGCTTTACCTCGGACTGGGGTCTTCTCTTTTGCTTCACCTGTCTAAACCTAGGGTCCAAGCTTAGCTGATGCGTCATTATGTTCGGTGAGATCCCTGTTATATCTAAATGGGATCAGGAAAAACAATCAATGTTATCGATAAGAAATTGAATAAGTTTTTTCCTTAGTTCTGGGGTCAACCCCGTTCCTAGGTATACCTTCCATTCGGGCCAGTGCTCGATAAATGTGACTTACTCCAATTCCTCAATCGTTGATTTGGTAGCGTTGGAATCATTGAGAATCATGAAGGATCGAGGGATCCTCTGATCATCATCTTCTTCGATCTTCTGATTATTTGGTCGGGTTAAAGCCGATGTATGTGATTGCTATTTGGTATCTCTTTCACCTTTTGAGCCCGATCCCTTTACTGGTGAAGGCGAGGATATTGGATTCGCTTCCTCGACGGCGAACATTTCTCTTATGACCGGTTTTTCTTCGTACACTATTTTGACTCCTCTCGATGTTGGGAATTTAAGGACCTGGTGTAGGGTCGAAGGTACAGCTCTCATGTTGTGGATCCATAGTATTCCAAAAAGGGTGTTGTACCTCATGTCGCCTTCTATTACGTGGAACTTCATTTCTTGAATCGTCCCGACCACGTTTGTCGGTAGAACTATCTCGCCTTTGGTAGTTTCACATGCCATATTGAATCTGTTTAGAACCAGGGTTGCAGGTACGACTTGGTCCTGTAAACCGAGCTGTTCTACGACCTTCAATCTAATGATGTTGGTCGAGCTACCTGGATCAATTAGCACATGCTTAACTTTAGTTTTATTCATAAGTACGGATATTACCAGTGCATCGTTATGAGGTTGTATGACTCATAACGATGCACTGGCTTTAAAATGATGCCTATCCCGGACCCCTTCACATTCGAAGCCCCGTCAGTAAAAAGGGTCCATACCCCTGATGACGTACCCGATTTCAATTAGAGTTCTTTTTCGACTTCGGGTATGAGGGTTGGCATGAAATCGGCCACGAAGTCTGCTAAAATTTGAGACTTGATGGTTATACGGGGTTGATATTCGATATCGTACCCACTGAGTTCGACGGCCCATTTGGCCAATCGGCCTGATAGTTCGGGCTTGTGCAAAATATTACGAAGTGGGTAAGTGGTTAATACGCATATGGGGTGACATTGAAAGTACGGTCTTAACTTCCTAGAGGCGCTTAGCAGTGCAAGTGCCAATTTTTCCAGGTGCGGATATCTAGTTTCTACTTCACCTAAGGTCCGACTTATATAATAAATGAGAAATTGCGTACCTTTCTCTTCTCGAACTAGGACGCCGCTTACCAAGATCTCTGACACTGCCAAGTACAAACAAAGTTTTTCGTCTGGATTTTGGAGTATGAAGTAGTGGTAAGCTCGATAGATATTGTTTTAATTCCTCTAATGCCTGTTGGTATTCCAGGGTCCAAGCGAAATCGTTCTTTGTTTTTTAGTAGAGAGAAAAATTTGTGACTTCGATCTGACGATCTCGAAATGAATCGGCCTAAAGCTGCAATCCATCCAGTTAGCCTCTGTACATCTTTCACGTTGTCCACGATGATGATGTCTTCGATGGCCTTGATTTTATCAGGGTTAATCTCGATCCCCCGATTTGACACCATGAAGCCGAAGAACTTGCCCGAACCGACCCCGAAAGCACATTTCTCAGGGTTGAGATTCATGTTGTATTTCCTTAAAATCTCTAATGTTTCCTGCAAATGGGTCAAATGGTCCTCTGCGCGCAGGGACTTAACTAGCATGTCATTAATATAAACTTCCATCGATTTACCTATTTGTTCTTCGAACATTTTATTTACTAGGCGTTGGTAAGTAACTCCTGCATTTTTTAGCACGAAGGGCATCGCATTATAACAATATGTTCCATATTTGGTGACAAATAAAGACTTTTCCTGGTCTTCTGGGTTCATTTGGATTTGATTATACCCGAAATAGGCATCGAGAAAAGTAAGGATCTCGTGGCCAATCGTGGCATCGATCATGCAATCGATGTTGGGCAGTGGAAAGGAATCTTTGGGGCATGCTTTGTTTAAATCCTTATAATCTACACACATTCTAAGTTTGTTCCCTTTTTTAGGCACTACAACTACATTGTCTAACCATTCGGGATATTTCACCTCCTGAATGGACCATATCTTGAGATGTTTGGTTACCTCGTCCTTTATGAACGCGTGCTTTACCTAGGACTGGGGTCTTCTCTTTTGCTTCACCGGTCTAAACCTAGGGTTCAAGCTTAGCTGATGCGTCGTTATGTTCGGTGAGATCCCTGTTATATCTTAATGGGATCAGGCAAAACAATCAATGTTATCGATAAGAAATTGAATAAGTTTTTTCCTGAGTTCCCAGGTATACCTTCCATTCCGGCCAGTGCTCGATAAATGTGACTTGCTCTAATTCCTCAATCGTTGATTTGGTAGCGTAGGAATCATTAAGAATCATGAAGGATCGAGGGATCCTCTGATCATCATCTTCTTCGATCTTCTGATTATTTGGTCGGGTTAAAGCCGATGTATGTGATTGCTATTTGGTATCTCTTTCACCTTTTGAGCCCGATCCCTTTACTGGTGAAGGCGAGGATATTGGATTTGCTTCCTCGACGGTGAACATTTCTCTTATGACCGGTTGTTCTTCGTACACTGTTTTGACTCCTCTCGATGTTGGGAATTTAAGGACCTGGTGTAGGGTCGAAGGTACAGCTCTCTTGTTGTGGATCCATAGTATTCCAAAAAGGGTGTTGTACCTCATGTCGCCTTCTATTACGTGGAACTTCATTTCTTGAATCGTCCCGACCACGTTTGTCGGTAGAACTATCTCGCCTTTGGTAGTTTCACATGCCATATTGAATCTGTTTAGAACCAGGGTTGCAGGTACGACTTGGTCCTGTAAACCGAGCTGTTCTACGACCTTCAATCTAATGATGTTGGTCGAGCTACCTGGATCAATTAGCACATGCTTAACTTTAGTTTTATTCATAAGTAAGGATATTACCAGTGCATCGTTATGAGGTTGTATGACTCCTTCTGCATCTTCATCATTGAAGGACAAAGTTCCTATGGGTGTGTAATCCTGAGTTCGAGACCGCTTTTCTCTTACAATCGATGTCTTAGTGCATTTAAGCACCAGTTCCTGAGGGGTGTCGGTGCCGCCGACGATCATGTGAATGATGTGTTGTGGTTCCTCTTGTTCGTTTTGCTTGCCGAAATCCCTGTTTTTAAAATGGTTCTTCGCCCTATCACTCAAAATTTCTCGAAGGTGACCTTTGTTGAATAACCGGGCTACGTTTTCTCTTAGTTGCCTGCAATCTTCCGTTTTGTGTCCATGGGTGCCATGATATTCGCACATTTGATTGGGATTCCTCATGGCAGGATCGGTCTGCATGGGTCGAGTCCATTTAGTGTCTTTGATGCTTTTGATAGCTAATACGATGGCAGATGCATCGATGCTAAAGTTGTACTCCGATAACCGAGGCGCTTCCTTAGATCCGACAGGCCTTTCGAACCTACCTCTGTTTATCAGCCCCTGGGATCCTTGACCTCGATCACTTCTTTTGTTATTTTGTCTGAGGTTATGCCTCGATTCACCGATTCTGTGGTTTTCGTTATACAGTCAGTATCGATCCCTAATCGGACCTTGTACCGATTGTGAATGTCAGCCCACGAGATGGCTGGGTATTCGATCAGATTATGCTTCAACCTCCGTGAAGCTATTGAACTTCGTTCGTTCAAACCTTGAGTGAAAGCCTGAATAGCCCAATAGTCTGTTACTAGTGGCAGATCCATTCGTTCCATTTAAAAACGAGATACAAACTCCCTCAGCATCTCGTTATCCTTTTGTCTTACCTTGAAGAGGTCCGATTTCCTTGTTGCGACTTTTATAGCACCGGCATATGCTTTCATAAAAGAATCTGCTAACATGGCGAACGAGTCGATGGAATTTAGTGGTAGGTTGTGATACCAAATCATTGCTCCCTTCGAGAGGGTCTCTCCGAATATTTTTAACAACACAGATTCGATTTCATCATTTTCTAAATTATTTCCCTTTATGGCACATGTGTAAGAAGTGACGTGATCGTTGGGGTCGGTCGTTCCGTTATATTTGGGAATTTCGGGCATACGGAATTTTTTGGGGATTGGTTTTGGGGCTGCGCTCGAGGGAAAATGTTTTGCACGAATATTTTTGAATCCAACCCCTTTATCATTAGTGGAGCTCCCGGGATCTGATCGACCATGGATTTATATGTTTCTACTTTTTTATCATTGGCTTCGACTCACTTTGTGAGCTCCTCGAGTAATTTAGCAATTTCGGGAGTAGTCCCCGATTCTTGATCATTTGACTTCACTATGGCTGGCTCCGTTTTGTGGGTGATTTCTCCAGGTAGATTGGGTTCCGGCCTGCTCTGTAGTTGGGTTTGGCTCTACAACTGAGCTATTGCTACCTGTTGAGCTTGCAACATTTCAAAAATCATATGCAAGCTGATGCCGTTTTCCTCGACGTTATGGGTATCTCGAGCTGCAGAATGAGTTCCACCATGAATGCTATTTTTGGGTTCATAATGTAGGTTCACCTCAATGGCCACATGCGAATTGATATCTATCGGCACTTCGATTCGAGCTCCGACGGCGTTGACAAGCGAGTTTTCGGTACTGGATATCAAGTTATTGTTTTCATCTTGAAGACCGGCTTCATTGTCGATTGGTGAGTTTATTTGATTGATAGTTAGTCGCTGCTAATCCGAAATCCAAGATATTTTCAGAAACAAGCGCAAAACACAACGGTGTGTTTTTGCCGATTCGTATCAAATAACCACTGTTATCCTCAGTCCCACGGTGGGCGCCAAACTGTTTACCCGAAAAATGGATAGAGTTGAATTTGTACATAGTTCTAAGGATATATGATATAACTTGATACAAACTATAGGGATAATTAGAAATATCGAATATGGGTTGTAAAGAATGCGATATGAACAAGGTAGGAAAGAAAATGAGTTTTAGGACTCAACACAATGGATCAATTAATGAAGCGTAAAAGAACAATTTTTGAGTATGGAAGAATATGGTGCTTGAATTACAATGTAAGTAAAAACTTGGTCCTTGCAGAAATAATAACCATTCCCTTTATAGTAGATGGGCCTTACTTTAGACATAATTAACAGTACATAGTGGGAGACCCATGATAAAACAACTTTTCCATAATTCCTGCCAAGATTCTCTCCTCTAGTGGAATTGCAACGGCTCTAGTCTATGAGCTCGATATTGACTCGAGTTTTCGGTTTTGACTCGAGCTCTCGATCTTAACTTGAGCCCGATTCTGACTTGGATCCTTGAATTGATTCGGGTCAATGTTGGTCGGTCTCTGAATCATAAGCTCGATAACTTTACTTTGCATCATAGTTTGACTTGGATTCGAGCTTGATAATGATATCGATCATGACATTGATCGATCCCTCGGGTTCGAAGCTTATTTGTATCATCTTCGGAACCCATCTCGAAGTCTTACTTCGATCCATTATGTTTTGACCTTGATCAATCGTGCGAAGGCCGAAATCTATTTCGACCGTATACATAAGGGCCAGAGGTTAACCAGCTTCTCACCTTTCCTAAAGCAAGCTCTCAGATATCATGAGAATGAAGCTGAATAATGAAAGCAAAATTAAGATAGAATAGTTGTAACCAAACCATAAGAATCCTTGCTATTCCCTTTTAGAATTTCTGTAAAACTGAAATGTTCTTTGATGTTAGGCTAAAAATCTATGTTTTCGCATGTAATTTGCCTTGCATCATATCTCAATCTTGTTAACTTTGGAGTAAATATTTATGATTCGAACTTAATAATGGTGTTTATATGTGTAGGAGTCAATTTGAAGTGATTTGGCAAGCTTGCATGCAAAGTAAAGTAAAAACAGAAGAATTTGGAGGGAGTATGAGTTTGGCGCCTAGGTTGGTGTCAGGCACCAACCAAAACGCCAAAGGCAGAATAGTGGAAAATTCAGGTGTCGTGGTTGGCGCCAGGCGCCAAGCGAGACGGCTAAGGGCGAATTTCGTCCTAATTTGGCTAGGACTTGGTAGTTTCGACCCTACACGCCCCCAACATGTATAAAAGAGGTTCTAAACCTATTTCTTAGGAGTGAGACATTATTGGAGAGGAAAAAGGCGACGGGAACACGTAGAAGCAACGAATCGCTAGAGTTTTTCTCTTCCATTCTTTCTTAATCTGTATTTTAATGCTTTCAATTATTATCATGATTGTTAGTATAGTTATGAGTATCTAAACTTTTCCATCTAGGGCTTGATGGAACCTCTCGAGGGATGACTTTTCCATTGCGTTTAATATGAATTTGCCATTTACTTTTCTCTACTTGTTCAACTTTATGATTATTATGGTTGATTGAAGGGTCCTCAATTGATTGTGCCTATTTAGTATGTATTGCTTGGAAATGGTACACATTTAGGTAGTTGTTGACCAACATCACTCCTAACGCATATGAGGAATCAATAGAGAGGGTTTTAAAGTGGGATTAGGAATAACGAAACCCTGGTGCGATCTTAGTGAGCGATAAACTAGTGCCAAATAGCGTAGTTCGGAAGAATAAGTCTAGTAAATTATTGTATTTGCTCGGAAGAGAATTATGATATCCAAAGTGCTCATGATCGGTTGAGAATATCTAGGCAAATTTATATGAGACATGGCGGGGAGGATTCCGACAAGAGAAAAAATTGTAACCCTAGACCTTTCCAATCTTGTCTACAACATTTGCCTTGTTAGTATTAAAATTACATCTTTTTAATTACCTTGCCATAAACACTCAAAATATTATTTAATATTTATGAAGGTTGATTACTTGAATTCGTGCGAATTTAGTGGTTGTAATTAGTAGGTTAATTTTCTGTGGGATTCGACTCCGAACTTGTAAACCGGATTATATTTGCAACGACCGCTAGACCTCTTTGGAGGCATAGTTGGGCGTGAAGTCAAGATGATCTAAACATCATTGAAAGTAAATACAAAGGCTAAAGAAGTAACCTCTCCAGTTTTCACAGTGATAATATGTGGTGTGAATCCAAATCCTGTCGATCCTGCAATCAGAAAATTACTCTGAAAAGTTCTTTGGATGATGGTAGATGAAACAATGCAGGATAATTGGGAATATTATTATACAGGCCAAGTGCAATATGTATGAGACCTCCCTACCCCACGACCTCCCCTCCTCTCCCCCAAAAAAACAAAGAAAGAAAAGGATCGGAAAACCAACATCTATCTATTTTACATATGACCCAAGAATATTCAATAAAATGAAGATTAATTATTTCAGTGGGACAGAAATTTCTAATATAAATTTAAGAAACGAAGGAATTAGTTGCGCAACTCTTAAGTCAAAAAATAAAAAGAAAAATTCTTAAGTCAATAAAAAAAAAGGCTCCAATAAATGAAAAAAGGGAACTCTGTGAAATTAATATTTACAAGTTACAATGCCCAAAAAGAAAATCCAAAGCTACAAAATGCCTTTTTTATAATCAATGAAAAAAGACTTTTTGCATGATAAATGTTTAGACATACATAGACAGACATAAGGTAAATCATTCAGTAGTAGTTCCTTCTCTTTAATATTTGCCAAAAGGTGGTAAAAGAAAAAGAAAGATAAAATCAAACATAAAAGAAAAGACATTCTTGTGATAAGCAGAATACACAAGTCATCAATAAACTATCAGACCAGAGAGGGTACATTGGTAAATCCCTCATTCTGTAAGATTCCGAAGTCAGTTGACTGTGCACGGATAGGATCAGATCGGATTTAGCATATTTTGGATTTCAGATTCTACAAAATGCAATTCAAATTTGATCCGATTTAATATTGGATCGGATCAGATCGGATTTTAAAGTTTAAATCGGATAAGTATTTTGGATTATCGGATCGGATTTTTCGCATTATTATGGCTTATTGCCAATCATACTCACCCTTTCTTAATGCTCTATGTATCATGCCGTTGAGATTGGTGCTTATCAATAAAAACAAGAATGAATTAAGTCATGCTCTTGCCGTAGCAAATGCCGCTAACTAACATAGGAATTTTCAAAGACGTTTCAAATGCTGCTTAATGATTCCACCAGTAAGATTGCTGCTTAGGACTTAAGGTAGGAGAAAACACAATCTGATTAACAAAAAATATTTAGTAGATGAAAACACGATTCTTAGAAGGAACATCCAAGCACGATAATTTTTTAGAAGTTATCCTATCAAGATCACAACATTCTTTAAATTTTTTTCATCTTATGGGAGAATGTCTTATGTACCTAACAGCTTGTCTTATTCGTTCAACAGACACATTCCCTTCTCTTAACCCATCTTGAACAACTAGATTGATGATGTAAGCCATACATCTCACATGAACATGCTTACCTTCCATCAAGTTAATGTTCCATCTAGTGAATTATTTGGATAACTCTTTAACCATCACATCATTAGAACTCGCATTATCAACTATCACAGTAAATACTTTATCCACTCCCCATTCAAGTAAACACTTAGCAATACCACTAGCTAAATCTTGACCTTTGTGACTATTAATTGGACAAAAATTTAATATTTTTTATGCAATTTTCAATTCTTGTCAATGTAATGGGCTGTAACACACATATAGTTAATTCTTTGAATTAAATCCATATATCAGTCGTAATACATATTCTCTGTTTTGATTCTTTAAGAATTAACTTCAAAGCAAGTCTCTCTTCATGGTACATCTCAAGACAAAGTCTCTAAATCCATCTCTAAATAAAGGTTGAAGAATTCTCACAAAGTCTCGAAATTCATCTTTTTCAACAGAAATAAAAGGCTGCAATCAGAAAATGAATCTAAGAAGTTCTCTGGATGATGGTTGATGAAACAATGCAGGATAGTTGAGAATATTATTATACAGGCCAAGTACAATATGTACGGGACCTCCCCACCCCATGACCCCCTCCCCCTCCCCCCCCCAAAAAAAAAGAAAGAAGAGGATCGGAAAACCAGCATCTATCTACTATTACATATGACCCAAGAGTATTCATTAAAATGCAGATCAATTATTTCAGTGGGACAGAAATTTCTAATATAAATTTAAGAAACGAAGGAATCAGTTGCGCAACTCTTAAATCAAAAAATAAAAAAAATTCTTAAGTCAATAAAAAAACAACTCCAATAAATGAAAAAATGGAACTTTGTGAAATTAATATTTATAAATTACATTACCCAAAAATAAAATCCAAAGCAATAAAATACCTTTTTTAGATTCAATGAAAAAAGACTTTTTACATGCTAAATGTTTAGACATACATAGACAGACATAAGATAAATCATTCAGTAGTAGTTCTTTCTCTTTAATATTTGCCAAAAGGTGGGAGAAAAAAATATAGATAAAATCAAACATAAAAGAAAAGACATTCTTGTGATATGCAGAATACATAAGTCATCAATAAACTATTAGACCAGAGAGGGTACATTGGTAAATCCCTCCTTCTGTAAGATTCCGAAGTCAGTTGGGTGCAGATCCATTGATCCAAGGACCCAAGTCCAACTTTCTTTACGTATTATAATATATGAGCTTCTGCGTGCATGTCTTCTAACGGCTAACAGATCAAAAGTGAAAGTCTGGAACCAAAGTGTGGTTCTTTTGGACTCAAACGATACAAATAGGTAAAAAAGAAAACTGTGTATCATTTTATATATAGCGAGGTTATTCATCGCACTATACTTTAACGATACGTTTGTCCGTTAATGTATAGCGCGGTGAATAACCGCGTTATATATAAAATGAGACCCCACCAATAATTCATCTGCACTTGACTGACGTACCAATAATTCATATGGGTATAATGTCTATTATGCATGCGCTATACATCAAATAACTGTACCCCCGGAATGATTTTTTTCTTATTTAAGGAGTTTCAGAATTTGGTAAAAATCCATTCAGGATCCTTCAAGTTTTCCGAAATATTTGTTCGTTAAGTTATTTTGCATTTTGTCATAATGTCCGAAGAGCGAAAAATTAGGGTTTTATTATATTGGGTGTTTGAGGTTGTGGCGGAGAATAAATCAGTACACTATAGTTGTTCTCCACAGTCAAGTTAAGTTGCCACTTACAATGGAGTACGATAGATTGGTATCGTTGTTATGTAAAAAAATGAGTGTGAGCAAACGTTCGATGAATATTAAAATAACCGAAAGATATCCGTATTCTGTTACTCCGCAAGGGGTTGCTTGTTATGTTGAGTTTAACATCAAAGACGATAAAACTCTGAAAGATTTTTTGAGAACTCCAGATGAACACCGGGAACTTCTTGTGATAAAAATGTTAGAAATGTACGTCAAGGCTGAAGACGTTTGCAATAATGAGGTTCTGCAAAATAAGGATATCCCTCAATCATCGTATGATTTTTTTTCGAGCAGTTTTATCCGAACAGGTTCCAGGTGAAAGAGTTTGGCCAGATCTAAATTTATCTCCACGGGCGAATGCGGAGCGAGGACATAATTCTCCCCAAGTTTACATAATCCACAAGCCGAGTGGTAAACTTCAATTTTCCTTTATGTTATGATGTTTATTTTTATGTATTTGAATTTGTATTAACACTCATATATTTCACATGGGGTACCGACCATATATGAATTTTATAAGTTATAAACCAACGGACAGTTAAAATATGCCTAGTTTTCATGTGTTGGATGATGGTGGTCCATCCGGGAGTCATTATCAACATGATAATGTGCATCATGGGATATCAACACATTATGATTTGCAAGTGAAATGATAGAGTTTATATGTAATATTTGGATGAATTTGAAAAACTCATTATTTTATTGGTTGTGCAGTGAAAACGAGCAACTTGAAGGTCTTGTCCTTACTCAATTGCCCGAAGAAGACATATTTAATCGGGATCTGACAGATGCGCAGAATCAGGAAGATGATAGTGATTATGACAATAATGCTGATGAGTCTAGAGATGACACACCCTTCCCTGATGAGGGTGATGATGATGAGGACGAGAATTATGAACCTGATTTGACGAGGGAGCATGTGCCACCTCCTGTTAGATCGAGAGTGTACGAGTCCCAATGTGGCATTTCATCCAAGGGAGATTCCCTACCTTGATCAGTTTCCAAGTATGCCGGATGTCGATGCCCTCACAAGGGATCTTGACAAAATTGGGACAACAATGTGGGATGAATCTAGAGCAATGGTGCTGTCAAAGGGCATGCTTTTTTCTGATAAAGCGCGCCTAAGCAGAGCGGTGCGAATGTACAGCATAAAAGAGTGTCATGAGATCGTGGTTCATGAGTCATTTCCGGAAGTATACAAGGTTATTTTTCGTAGATAGTGCCTTTTCCATCTCTAGAATCTCATTCATCAAATACTGAATCACTTCTGGTTCATCTTTGTGTGTGTTGGTTTGGAAGATTGCAGACAGTGCTTGTCGTACAACAAGCCCATGCCAGTGACATAGTACTTTATAGTCACATCATTTTGAGTAAAGGGGAACCCATTCGAGTTTTTCGCCCTAAATTCGTATACCTTCAGGCTTTGTAGAATGCGCTTCGCCCTCAATAATGTGCCATGCAACTTTGAGATTAGTGTGTATATTGATAGGCTTATTTTCCAAGGGCGCAGAACACCATATATACCACTTGTCATCAACCAAATCAGTATAGCAACCTACCATATGTTTTCAAGGTAGGGATCAATTGTGTTATGACGTATTTCATGTGGATCTTTTGAATTACCTTCACCTTTTTGCCTATTCTTAAACCACTTATTAAATGTTAGTGGTATTTCTGAAATGGATGTTGTAATGGTTCTTCAAATGGTATTTGAATAGTGATCTCTTAGTTCAACTTAAGAAGAACTAAATTGCACAAACTTGTATATTAAACGTAGCGCATCACCAATATGCGTTAAGTGTATTGTCATGTCGGGCTGAAAAAGTTGTCGACCTGAAAAATCTGGACCTACTTGTACCCAAAAGAATCATTATCACGCGAAACATAGCGCCTCACCAATATGCGTTATGTGTATTGTCATGTCGACCAAAAATAATTGTCGGCCTAAAACGTTGTTGACCTGAAAAGCTGGACCCATTTGTATCCATAAGAATTATTATCACGCGAAACGTAACGCCTCACCAATATACTTTATGTGTATTGTCAAGTCGAGCTAAAAAAGTTGTCGATCTGAAAAAGTTGTCGACCTGAAAAAGGTAGACCCACTTGTACCCTAAAGAATAATTATCACGTGAAACATAGTGCCTCACTAATATGCGTTATGTAACCTAAAATCACTCTTAGATGCCTATAAAAACCTCGCTCATTTTAGTTATTATTTGCGTGGTAACTAAATGAATAGAAAAACTTTCCATTAATTTTTCATTTTCGAGCATTACGACATGTCTGGACGCAATTACGTGCCAAGGTGTTATTGTGGCTGACGTGCGATTTTGAAGTCATGTTGGTCAAATTGAAATCTAGGGCGCAGACGTTATATGTGTACACAAGTTTTAAGTAATTATTCTTGGAAAACATATTTGTTAATAATTTTTATATAACATGTTAATTAATAGTCTTGTGTTATTTTTCCATTGGTAGGACGAAAATCAATACGGTTATGAAGAATGGTATGATGAACCCATTAATCAGGAATACTACAGATCATGTTTGCTAAACATTTGGAATCTGACCGGTGAATACTAACTCCAGATCGTGAAACTACAAGTACAACTTGCGGTAGTGAAGGAGAAACTAAAAGAGGCAGAAGAAGAAAAAAATAGGTTGGAAGAAAAATTTAAGTGGTTGAAGCACAGAATAATGGGCGATAGTGACTAAACAAACACATGGATGCGTTGAGTGTAGTATTTTATTTTTATGTTGTACGTGTCATGTATTATCTTTAATTGGTAACGAATTTAAATTTTATGTTAAGCTGTCATATTTTTTTTTGTGTTATAGTGTTAAACTAATAAATAACCCGAGAAATAAAAATACATGCGCAAATTATGTAAAACATAAATAGTAATGTACCGGCCACCAGCGTGATGAACGGGATTCTCGACAAGAAGTCGGGTAACGCTGCGATACCAACCCATATACTCATGCTCGCCATCCGCACGCTCAGGTAAAGGGTATGGCGGAATCAGGTCATACCTCTGGTCCCAAACCTCAATCTGGTCCTCTTGCCAGGACAAGTATGTCTGATCAATCATGCAACGATCATCCCACAGGTAATGTGTCCTAACCCAAGCGGGCGGAATAGGTACAAGCTGCGGTCGACCAAACTGGCGAAGGACTCGCTCGGTGGCATGATGTTCGACTATATCGAGATATATCAGTGGGACGGAAGAGCTCCACATAGCTCGGACGTGGGAGCAATAATCAGGCAAACCAGCTATGAGCGCGTCGCTATATGGCCTCCATACGAACTATTTATTAAACCCAAGAATCGTGAGTAAACGTAACACATATAAAGCCAGGTCAAGTAAATTTAAGTATATATGTACCTGCTCGCCTTCAAGCAAATCCAATAAATCCCTGTAATAGGGGAGATGATGCCGAGCCTCGACCTCGTATCCGTAGCCTCGCCTATCAACCCACCTCTAAGCTAAAGCGAGAAACGCTGGAGGTGGTGCATCCGGAGCGATCAGTGGTAGAGGTGGTTGGAACTGCAGGAACCGCTCCCAAGCCCAAACCTAATATAGATCGTGGACATAAAATTTAAGGTATTTTTTTACTATTTATGTTATAATCATAAAAAGAATTGACTATGTTTTCACCTGTAGCAGTGGTAAAAATCCGACAATGTCTCTTTGGGTGCCTATGCACGCCCGGCACATCTGCTTATAAAGGTAACCTAGAACAGCTGCACCCCAGCTGTAACCAGGTAAATCATCTAGCCGCTCTAGATGATGTAGAAATCTCAAACTGACTAGGTTTTTCGAAGTGTTCGGGAACAGTACACCACCTAACATCAGCAGCAGCATCAATCTCGTGTGCTGGTCGATATCCTCTGGCGGTGAATCATTCGTAATCTCCGTATCCATCGCCGCCAGATATTGCTAGACGGGCATTAGTTGTAATCGACTGGCCCCACTCAATGCAGTCGGCTTTGCTGGCTGAAAATCGGTGAGCCGCTGCAACATATGCAGGTAATGCACTCCCCTATAGTCTCTAAGAGCATGCGGGTAAGCTACAGGTAATCCATCAACCGGCAGCCCGGAAAGAAACTTCACGTCCTTAAGCGTGATGGTAGCCTCACCGATGGGTTGAAGAAATGTGTGTCTCCGGTCGCCACCGCTCTATCATAGACGTGATCAATGCCCAGTTGAACTGCAACCGGCCGATCTCTATGATCCTGTAAAAACCCGTATCTTGAATACGTCTAACTATACGG
Source organism: Nicotiana tabacum (assembly GCF_000715075.1). Classification (NCBI taxonomy): domain Eukaryota; kingdom Viridiplantae; phylum Streptophyta; class Magnoliopsida; order Solanales; family Solanaceae; genus Nicotiana; species Nicotiana tabacum. The sequence continues at coordinate 129,382,762 of NC_134091.1, forward strand.
GGATGGAGTGGGTGATCCTTAATGAACTCTCACATATCGTCTATACGTCTGGGGCGGAATGTCTGGGCCGGACATTGTCAATCCCAGATGTATGAAGACATATGGTTGCCTTGTAGCAAAGTAGCTCTCGAGATGCAGGTCCGGGATACACAAAGGGAACATCCATGGCGATGTCTGTAAATTAAACAATATTAATTAAAGTATTTTTCTTTTTGATTACTTAACATCTTTAAACATATTGCAATCTCTTTTATATTAATATTTAATCGATATGTTTACTATATTATTACTTAGGTTGATACATTTTCAATATTATTATTCTATATGTTAGTTTATTATTTTATATGTTAGTTTATTATTTTATATGTTTGTTTCTTACTCAGCTATTTTTGGATATAATATAATTAAATAATTAATTTTTATAACTATACATGACATAATTAATAAGTATTCATATAAAAATACTTAGTTTGACAAATATTGTGGGTTTTTATGTTATTTCTTACATTTGTTGACTAAAATTAGAGAGAATTTGTATTTGAACTATCATTTTTTTCAGATATTTTTAGGGTTAACATAAAATTAAATGATTAATTTCAATAAGTACAAAGATAATTTAGTAATTATCCATATAACAGATACTTAGGTTGATACATTTTCTATATTAATATTTCATATGTTAGTTTATACAAAGTCAACTATCATTAGCTAAAATTTATTATCAGTTTTACTACGCTAAAGGGCACTACATTACAATTACGGGCACAACATAACACTAAACTAAAGGGCACTAAATAACAATAAAGTCACATATTAATATACATAAAATAATAATATCCAAATAACATTAATTATTCATAAAATAATAATTTATCTATTTTACTAATTTTTAAGCACATAAATAATTTAATCCGGATAAAAACAATAAATTAATTTAATCACAATATAATCACGAAAAAACATATACTACAGTAAAAAATAATTAATAAATATTTTTTATAAAAACTAATAACATTAATTATTTATAAAATAATAATTTATCTATTTTATTAATTTTTTAGCACATAAATAATCTAATCCAGATAAAAAATAACAAATTAATTAAATCACAAAACAATCATGAAAAAACATAGACCACATTAAAAACAATTAATACGCATTTTTTATACATGAGTTTTACCAAAAGGTAAGTCGAAATACCTCGATTTAAAATTTTTTGAAAGGTGAAGATTTGATGATTTGACGGCCGAAACGAGCAATCCACTACGCGATATTTACCGCGCTTGCCGTTAAGTTATAGCGCGGTGAATAACCGCGCTATATATAAAATGGTACACAATTGTTTTACCTATTTGTGCGGCTTTACTCCAAAAGAACCACACTAATTTGGTTCTGGACAAAAATGATCCACTGCTTTGAAAATAAATATTATGACAACTATGTTTCAGTAGCAAACTAAATACTACACTATTTTTGGACATATATATTTACCCAACACTGAAAGCAAAGAACAGGTCAAAAAATGTGTGCCTAAAGAATCTCAGAATCACAAACGTTCTATGTCCTGCCACACGCGAAAAATGTTGATAAACCAATATCAATATCAACAACTACTACGTAATGAGTTTAAGTTATATATGTTACAGTGTAAAAAGTATTCATACAATTAAATTATTTATTAGATAAGTACAAGTAAATTTATACATTACGTGTTAATCTCTATAACTTGCATTGATAGTTTAAAAAATTTACACCACGTTAAAAAATATATTGGTAGTGTAAGTAAATTGTACATAACTTAAATCTTTACCAAAAGAATTGTCCATTTGTTGCTTTTTGCTGGAACCAGGGGGTCTCCCTCTAGCTTTCTTCAAAGAACTAGGCGATGCGGGTCCCGCGGAAAGAGCTTGAGCAGCTGGAGAAGTAACCGGCTCTTGCGGCGACAAGCTGCCGGCGGCGGCGGCTGCGACGGATGGCGAATTCAAACCTAATGCCATGGACCCGTCCGGCCCGTATTACCCCGGCCTTCCTCTCTTCCGTTTCATCTGCTCCGACGAATTACTGTTCAAATTTTGCGACACCACAGCGCGCCCGCCGGCAGAAACTTCAGCCGGTGGGTACGGCGGCTGCGACGTTGAAATCGGTGGGTGTGAACACTGCCGTACTGTCGCCGCTGTAACCCAAGTACATGTTCTGAGCCACCGGCATCGTAGCCGAAACATTCGCCGGAGAATTTTGAACACCGGCGACGGTGAAGTGATCTCTACTCGTCATTACTGTCTCAGATACCGACATTTTTCATCGGAATTGTCACTGTAAAAATGAAAATTACAGTTTCAAAGTTTAAACGCTAGAAAAACTCGTCAGTTTAAACCCTAACCCTAGAAATTCAACCGAAAACAACACCAGAAATTTGCTAAAGTAATCAGCTTTGCTTTAAACCCTCCAAATGTTGCAGAATGTTTTTCAAAATCTTTAGTAGATCAAGCAAAAAAAACTTTGAAAAAATTAAAAGTAAATAAAGTGTTATTTGTTTTTCTTAAAAACAATTACAGAAAAAAATCTGAAAATTCAAATAAAATAAGAAAGAACATGAATTTTCTTACCGAGAAGAGAAAAATAAAGAAAATATTTTTAGGGTTAGAGAAGAGCAAAAGAAATTGAAATGGCTTTTTTTCTGAGAAATACATGAGAATTAGAAATATAATCTTTGGTTTTTCTTTTTATTTCCGTATGTGTTACGACGTTGATTCAAATTTAAAAATACAATAAAAAGGTGGAAAAAGGGAAAGGGCAGGTAGAAAAAGGTAAGGCTAAAAACGATCTCGTACAATATAATTATACGAGAACCAGTTTGGCTGAGGAACAAGGTCTCTATTTTCGAGAACCAGTTTGGGTTTATGCCGGGATGTTCGACTACAGAAGCCACCCACCTTGTTAGGAGATTGATGGAGTAGTATAGGGAGAGAAAGAAGGACTTGCATATGGTATTCATCGACTTAGAAAAGGCGTACGATAAAGTTCCGAGTGAGATTTTCTGGAGATGTTTGGAGGCTAGAGGTGTACTTGTTGCATATGTTAGGCTGATTAAGGACATGTATGACGGAGTAAAGACCCGAGTGAGGACGGTAGGTGGGGACTCAGGCCATTTTCCGGTTATGATGGGGTTGTATCAGAGGTCGGCACTCAGTCCTTTTTTGTTTGCTCTGGTGATGGACGTACTGACGCGTTACATTCAAGGGGAGGTGTCGTGGTGCATGTTATTTGTAGATGATATTGTATTGATTGACGAGACGCGAGACGGTGTGAATGCGCAATTAGAGGTATGGAGGCAGACCCCTGGAATCTAAAGGTTTTAAGTTGAGCAGGACCAAGATAAAATACTTGGAGTGTAAGTTCAGTGGCAAGACTCAAGGAGGGGAAGGGGAGGTGAGGCTGGACTCGCAGATCATCCCTAGGAGAGGGAGTTTTAAGTACCTTGGGTCTATTATTCAGTGGATGGGGAGATTGATGAAGATGTCGCACATCGTATTGGGGGGGATGGATTAAATGAAGACTCGTTTCCTGTGTTTTATGTGACAAGAAGGTGCCACTGAAACTTAAGGGTGAGTTCTACAGAGTGGTGGCCAGACCAACATTGTTATATGGGGTTGAGTGTTGGCCAGTCAAGATCGCTCATGTCTAAAAGATGAAGGTAGCAGAGATGAGGATGCTGAGATGGATGTGCGGGCACACCGAGTTAGATATGATAAAAAATGAGGTTATTCGCGACAAGGTGGTTGTGACTCCTATTAAGGATAAGATGCGGGAAGCGCGGCTTAGTGGTTTGGTCATGTGAGGAGGAGAAGCACAGACGCCCCGGTGAGGAGGTGTGAGAGGTTGACATTGGAGGGCCTACGGAGAGATAGAGGTAGGCCAAAGAAAAGATGGGGAAAGATGATTAGGCAAGACATGGCCCGGCTTCAGCTGATAAAAAACATGACCCTTGATAGGAAGGTATGGAGGCCGAGAATTAGGGTAGTAGAGTAGGTAGTCTAAAGTGTTTATAATAATAGTATTGACACACAGTCTCGCTTTCTGTGGACAGTAGGTTTTTATGACTCACCGTTGTTTTCTTTCATTATGGATTACCTTATAACCTAGTTATTTTTATTCTGCTTTTATGTCTTTTTGGTACTGTCCTTTCTTGTCTATATTTCATTAATGTGGTGTTTACGCTTTCCTGAGCCGAAGGTCTATTGGAAACAACTTTTCTATCCTCACAAGGTAGGGGTAAGGTCTCCATACACACTGTTACACCTCCTTTTTCCGAGGGGATAGGGGAGTTTTTTTCAATTAAAGTGACATTATTCGAAATGAGATTATTTATTTAATTTTTTCAGAGTCTCCGCTTGGAATAATTTATGGTGTCCCAAGTCACCGGTTTATTTTAAATCCCAAATCGAGAAAATTTGACTCTGTTTAAAGTGTGCGAAAACCAGAAGACCGGGTAAGAAATTCTGCTAACCCGGGAGAAGGTGTTAGGCACTCCCGAGTTTCGTGATTTTAGCATGGTCGCTTAATGATTTATACTTAGCTCATTTTAGTTAATTACTCATTTTGGGACCTATGTGTATTTTACCCTATACCTCTTTTAATTACTCGATTATTAGTATTTAAAGAATTATCTTAAGGCGAGTTACGCGTACGTATACCGGTTTAGTTTGGTGTGTCAAAAATCATGTCACGCGTACGTGTTCACAATCCATAATACGTGGTTTATTAAAAAAAGTTTGGTCAAAATCGTGCGAACGCGTACCTTGAATTTATTTAAATATCGGGATCACGTCACGCGGGCATGTACGCAATCACGATAGTAGTTTAAAATCTGCGCCTAAAATATTTCTACGAGTGTTTAATTAAAGCATTTTATTTACTAAGATTGTTTGACCATGGTCACGCGAACATATACCTTAGTTTGTTTTTGGCATCACAACTATGTCACGCGTACGTGTACATAATTGTAATAATTAAGTTGATTATAAATACCTTAAGTTATGCTTATGTCTCTAAGCTAAATACTATATGTCATATGGCTAAGTGTAAATGTTCAATACTAGGTGATATGTTTGTTTGTATTAGATGGGGGCATCCTATGTATTATCTCTCAAGCAAGCCTAGATTTAAAGTTTGAGGCCTGATAAGGACTGAGTCCAAATGAACTCTAGCCCAAGACATATATTATTCGTTATTGGGCCTAGCTAATGAATTCAGTTCAAAAGAAATTGGGCCTGCTTGAGTCTAATTGACTCTGGTCCAATGCATATTTTAAGGCAACTAAATGAATTCAGTCCAAACGATTTGGGCCTAGTGATCATTGAGTCCAAATGACTCTGGCCCAATACCATGTTATTAAGCATTCAATCAATTAAACACATTTAATTCAGAAAGATCTGGGCCTAATGATGAGTCCAAATGACTCTGGCCCAATGTTCATTTTTATGGACAACTAAATGAAATTAACTAAAGAAATTTGGGTCTAGGGATAATGAGTCCATGTGACTCTGGCCCAACTCATATTTATTTGAACGAATTTGAGATCAATTTTTGTAATAGCAGTTATGAAATTTTCCTGTGTTTTTGTTTATCTTTTAAAGCAGAAAACTAAAATGGGGTTTGGGATGCGAATAATATAAATCGAAATTCTGTTTTAAATTTGGATAATTTTCCTACTGATTCCCTAAATCTTCTATTTCTTATATTAAAGTGCTAAGTTTGAAAACTCATTGTGTATTTAAAAACAATAACAAAAATCACTGCCTTTACTTGAATTATTAATTTAATTCATTAGCCAAAATTTCAGAGTACAATCTCATAGACCCAATTGATTTGGGCCTGAAAATGTACCCTGGTTGCTATTAAGTTTGCTTGCAAAACCTAATTTTTCATGACTTAGAACTAATAGAATCAGATTTACTATATTTGATTATTTTAAATGAAATGGTAAAGCCACTAATTAAGCCAGCACATTGTACAGGATAATATAATATAAAAGAAGCTAAATTATTACATTATTGATGACAAATCTATATATTTTTTCTAAAAATATTTCGAAAATATGCTTTTTCTTGTTTCTACTATCACATGGTAAAGTATAGATCTTATGAACTAGAAAACTTTAGACAGATTTTTGCAATATCCAGAAGAAAAAAAGACTTTAACATTGAAGTTAACATAATTTAAGTTTGCCTAAAACAGTGTGAATAATTGACTCTTTTATGAATTTACACCCAATTTCTAACCATACGACTTTTACTAACATGATTTATGTAACATCTTAGCTTATGCATAAAATCACATTCAAACCAAACACAAACTGTGATAAACAGTGAAAGAAACATAATAGTAACAAAATTAAAATTTTATATTGCTAAGAAAGTACCTTGACAGCAGCAAGAGAAACAAAATAAATAGAAAATAAGTCTCTGAAAAAACTTTAAGCAAAGTAACAACAATGAAACCCAGTAAGGTAAGAACAACCAGATTTTAAAATTGGAAAAGGAATGTATTTTTGTTTATGAAAGATCAAGGTTGATTTTCAGAAGTTTTTCTTTTGAAAATGAAGAGAAAATCTTAAGGCAGTGCAAAGATTTTCAGTGTGTTTTTGTGTATCTGTATGTGTAAGTGTATTCAAATATGTTTTTCAGTGTATATGAATGTGTATATCTTAAGATGTCTATAATGTGTAGGTCTAATAAAAAAGGAGGAGTGTATTTATAAAGTGAGGGAGTGAAAAGGGATAAGAATTAGGGTACAAAGAATCTGCTAGAATTCTCTAAAATTAGGAAAAAGGGCATCTTTCTTAACAGAAATGGACAACTGTCCAATTTCTAGTACCTTCCTTATCTCAGAAAATGCCCAAGTGTCCAATTTTTGGATATTTTTAGATCTTATCCCTATTTTCCTACTAAGCATTGGGACAATTGTCCCTTATTCTAGAAGTTTCTAGTGTTTTTCTAAAAAACTTTAGAATTAGAATTTCAAAATTGACCCTTAAGGGTCTTGGAATTACCTCAGAACCAGATTGGTTCTGGGTCTGAGTCAGGTGACTCTTGGCCTAAGGACTTTGGGCTCTTAAGCTTTTTACAAAGCTATGGGCCTGTCTATTCAGACATGCCCGATTTATGAGCCAAGTAGAACGGGCTACTTCAGTGAGGCCTAGTTCTTAACCAAACCAAACAACAGCAAAAATAAAAAAAATAATAGCAATTAATTTAACAAAATAAACAACAAAGCAGTAATACTAAAAATAAACGCAGAACTAATAAAGATAAAACATATAATGATAATAAAATAAATAAATAATAAAAAAAGCAAAAAAGAAAAAATAAACTAATCTAACACTGGTTTTACTTTATCTTAATTAAATCTATTTAATTACTTAATTAGTTTAGGCAACATAACAAATAATAATAAATAAAAATAGTAACAACAATAAAACATGCAATAATAATAAGGAAGAAAACAGAATGGCAAATAACAGAAATATATATAAAAGGATCTAGCTGTGAAAAAACCCTCGTACCAAGACTTCCATCTGGGATCTGAAATCCTTGATGGGAGATCTTGACAGGAGAATTTTTTGGATCGACTAGGTTGGATTTAGGGTTTTGAAAAACAGATCTAGGATTTCGGAGACCCTAGATCTAAGATCTATGATTATTGGTGGGGTTTTAGGGAATTTGGTTGGTGAAATGAGGTTTAGGAGAGTGAGAGAAAGGTATGGGGTGAGTTTGAGTGGGTTTAGAGTTCCACCGCCGGCGTAGGCGATTTCCGGCGGCGGGGCTAAGGCGACTTTAGGGTTTCGGCCATTTTTTAGGTATAAGATTATTGGTTTTTATGGGATTTTTGGGGTGAGGATTTGTGAGATGGGGTTTAGGAGGAGTATGGGAGAGAGTGGGGTTGATTTGGTTTTGTTTTAGGCTTTGCCGCCACCTTAGGCGATTCCCGGCAGCGGCGTGGGAGGAGGATTCTAGGGGGGGCTAGGGTTTGGTGGTGGTTATGGGCGAAAATGGCGGCTAGGGTTTGGAGTGTTAGGGCGGCTGAGAGAGAGATGTGAAAGAGTGGGGTTTGAAATGAGGGGGTAAGGGAGGGTTAGGACATATATATGTGGGAATGGGGGTGAGTTCCGGGCCGTTAGATCTATCAAAGATCAACAACCTAGATTGATTGGTGCCAAACAATACCGTTTGGATTATATGGGGGCTGGACCGGTTTAAAGGGGGTTGGGCTTGGGTATTTTGGGTTAAGTTTGGGGATTGGGCTTGGTTAATCACTAGCCTAGTCCGATTTTAGGTTAGTTAAAACCCTTTTTATTTAATTAATTTTCAAATCTAATTAATTTTAATTAAATCCTAAATTAAACACTAAATTACCTTAGGTTATAAAATTATACTAATTATCTATTTGCATTATTTACCCAATTAGTCAATCTTAAGTTTTTATTTTTTAAAAAGAAAAAAATACTAGTTTTAATATTGAAATTAAAAATTGTCAAACATAAATAAATTTTGTGATTTTCTTTTAATAATATGATTAAGCTATGTAATTAAATTAAAAACCCAATAATGCAAGATGATGAAGGTTTAAAATACTTTTTGTTAGTTTTAATAACTTTAAAATTGAAAAATGCGACTAAAAATGCAAATAATTCCAAATAAATACCAAATTGTCCTTAAAAAAATCTAAAAATAAATAGGACTAATTTAATTATTAATTTTGTAGGTATATTTTTATAGGGTAAAAATTACATGCTCACAGCTGTCCCTCTTTGCTCGGAAACACGAAGAGTTTTCGGGCAAAGACAAAGTGAGCAGTCACGAACAAATTTTACCTAACCTTGCTTCAAAGATTGCCTACATATCTTTGGTTATAAAGGAATCAAGTTAGTGTAGTTCTTGAAGTTTTGGTAGCTAGGACTACCGAAAAAATGTGATTTCACTGTTGTTGCTGCTGTTACTGCTGCTAAGCTCCTTATTACACCAAAGTAAAAAATGAAGAAAACTAACTAAGCCTATCAGCTACGAGTTACAAGATTCCTATCTGTAAATTTTCGAAGCTTGGTCTTGAGTCTTTGTTGGTTCTTTATGCAGACTCTGATCTGAATATTGATGCTTGTAGACCGCAGGTGCTAGTTCAATCTTCTTCATCTTTTCGGATCAAGATGGGACATACAAAACTGGTGACTTCAATCTTGTCTTGAGAAATCCACATCCTCTCCACTTCTGTACTTTGGGTTCAGCTTTTCCTTTTCTTCTTTTCTTTTATTCTGGATTGAGACTTCTTCTTTTGGTCATCTTGAACCCAGTACTTTAAAGGTATAACCTGCTCAGGAATCAAAGCAAACGAACGAAATTTTCTGCCCCAGTTTTCACTAGAAAAATTTCGTTAGTTATTGTAACAAAATTCTATACTTCTTCATTATTGAACGCGATAAAAAAGGCGAGAATGGTGTACCCGGAGTAAATGTAGACTAGGGAGTAGAGACCCTATATCTAGACATGAAATCAACTATGGGTAGGAAACCCTATCACCAGGTTACTCTGGTATCAACTAGGGAGTGGGACCCTATGGTTGAAAGTCATCAGGTTATGCTGGCATCAACTAGGGAGTGGGACCCTATGTTGGAAAGTCATCAGGTTATGCTGGCATCAACTAGGGAGTGAGACCCTATGTTGGAAAGTCATCAGGTTATGCTGGCATCAACTAGGGAGTGAGACCCTATGTTGGAAAGTCATCAGGTTATGCTGGCATCAACTAGGGAGTGAGACCCTATATTGGAAAGTCATCAGGTTATGCTAGCATCAACTAGGGAGTGAGACCCTATGTTGGAAAGTCATCACGTTATGCTGGCATCAACTAAGGAGTGAGACCCTATGTTGAAACAATCATCAGGTTATGCTGGTATCAACCAGGGAGTGGGACCCTATGTTGAAAATTCATCAGATTATGCTGGAATGAACTAAGGAGTGAGACCCTATGTTGGAAAATAATCAGGTTATGCTGGCATCAACTAGGGAGTGGGACCCTATGTTGGAAAGTCATAAGGTCATGCTAGCATCAACTAGGGAGTGGGACCATATATTGGAAAGTCATCAGGTCATGCTGGCATCAACTAGGGAGTGGGACATGCTGGCATCAACTAGGGAGTGGGACCCTATGTTGGAAAGTCATCAGGTCATGTTGGCATCAACTAGGGAGTGGGACCCTATGTTGGAAAGTCATCAGGTCATGTTGGCATCAACTAGGGAGTGAGACCCTATGTTTGAAAGTCATCAAGTTATCAACTAGGGAGTGGGACCCTATGTTGGAAAGTCATCAGGTTATGCTGGCATCAACTAGGGAGTGAGACCCTATGTTGGAAAGTCATCAGGTTATGCTGGCATCAACTAGGGAGTGGGACCATATATTGGAAAGTCATCAGCTGGGGATCGCATCAACTAGGGAGTAAGACCCTATGTTGGAAAGTCATCAGGTTATGCTGGCATCAACTAAGGAGTGAGACCCTATGTTGGAAAAATCATCAGGTTATGTTGGCATCAACTAGGGAGTGGGACCCTATGTTGGAAAGTCATCAACTAAGGAATGGAAGATTCTATGTTGTCATCGAGTTATGTCGGCATTAACTAAAGAATGGAGAACCTATATTGGCATCAACTAGGGAATGGAAGCCCTATGTTAGAAAAGGCGCAACTAGGGATTGGAGGCCCAATACTACCTTAATTTTTGAATTATGTTTAACATCATTTCTTCTTTTCTTCCTTTGTTTTCAGAGGATGTGTAAATGCAGGAAAGAATTTGGTGGAGACTTCCCTTTTGAAGTTGTTGTTGCAACGTTGTTTCTAGTCCTTGCGCAATTTCTTTTGGTTGCCCCTGCTTCTTGCAAGGTTGCTTTCGGGTTGTACCTGTTTTCTGTTTTCTTCAAACAAAGAACAATTTGTCAGTTCGACACAGTGGTTGGTTTTGTGGCCTTGATTATTTGGTCACTCGATCTTGGCCCATCTTTTGGACGAAGATTTTGATTGCTTGTTGGCTCGCTGGGGATTGGTTTCATTTCTAACCCTGGAGATCTTGACTTTTCCAAAAGCTTACCAGGACGGTTAATCACGTGGGAATTAACCTTCTTTAACTTTATTTTTCCTTTGTGGCATTTTGACTTTAATCCCTTTCCTTTTGGAAATTCTTGATTTCGAAGCATAAGCTATCATGGCCGGTCGAGGTCGACTCGATGCACCTACCGAGGCTGGGCGCTTTTTGCATACTAGCTTGTATCAAATGAAAACCTTATAGATCGGTCTTGCCATCCTTTCTTTGTCGCAATTTAGAATAGAATTAGACCGAAAGGGATTGAAAGAAAATAAACGACGGAATGGATAAATGAATTTAGACAAGAGGTATTCCTTTCGGGGAAAGGAAAGAAGGACTTATCTGGAGTGTATGCGGACTTTAATTTAAAACTCTAGAAAGTAGTAAAGTAGAGACTCGAAAACTGGATAATCAAAACTACATGAGAGCTTCTACTGGTCTTCTTGGAGCTTGTGGGGCATTGGCTGGTCTTTGCGCGGGCCTTCGCGCAATGTCTTCTTGGAGACGGTCCAAATCATCCATCTCCTGGTGGACAAAGGTCATCATAGAAGCGAAAAACATGGACCTAGTCATGTCTTCACACTCGTGACATTTCATCACGACATAGTCAGCTATTTCTTAATTAGTTTAAGCAACATAACGAATAATAATAAATAAAAATAGTAACAACAATAAAACATGCAATAATAATAAGGAAGAAAACAGAATGGCAAATAATAGAAAAATATAAATATAAAAAGAGGGATCTAGCCATAAAACAATACCCGTGCCAAGACTCCCATCTGAGATCTGAGATCCTTGATAGGAGATCTTGACAGGAGGATTTTTTGGACGGACTAGGTTGGATTTAGGGTTTTGAAAAACAGATCTAGGGTTTCGGAGACCCTATATCTAAGATCTATGATTATTAGTGGGGGGTTTTGGGGGATTTGGTTGGTGAAATATGGTTTAGGAGAGTGAGAGGAAGGCATGGGGTGAGTTTGAGTGGGTTTAGAGTTCCACCGCCGCCATAGGCAATTTTCGGCGGCGGGGCTAAGGCGGCATTAGGGTTTCAACCGTATTTTAGGTGTAAGATTATTGTTTTTTATGGGATTTTTGGGGTGAGGATTTGTGAGATGGGGTTTAGGAGGAGTATGGGAGAGTGTGGGGTTGATTTGGGGTTGTTTTAGGCTTTGCCTCCACCTTAGGCGATTCTCGGTAGCGGCGTAGGAGGAGGATTCTAGGGCGGCTAGGGTTTGGTGGTGGTGAGATGGCGACTAGGGTTTGGGGTGCTAGGGCGGCTGAGAGAGAGATATGAAAGAGTGGGTTTGAAATGAGGGAGTAAGGGAGGGTTAGGACATATATATGTAGGAATGGGGGTGAGTTCCGGGCCGTTAGATCTATCAAAGATCAACGACCTAGATTAATTGGTGCCAAACGACGCCATTTGGTTTATATGGGGGCTGGACCGGTTTAAAAGGGCTTGGGTATCTAGTGTCTCTATACATCAGAGTTTAATAAGGAAAAATACAGAGGATAATGGACATGAGAAAGAGTAGAAGGGGACTCCATAGGACTGCGGACGCGAGAGATATACCTTGAAATCTCCAAAGCTGTCCCGGCTCACTAATAGTGCGACTGATAAGGAGCACCTGAATCTGCACACGAAAAACATGTGCAGAGAGTAGTATGGGTACACCACAATCGGTACCTAGTAAGTGCCAAGCCTATCCTCGGTCGAGTAGTGACGAGGTCAGGTCAGGGCCCTACTGGTAAATATATAATAAAACAATATAGAGTGTAATACCGCAATACAATAAAGGCTGAAATTTAACAACAATGAAATCATATAAGGTAACAACTCAGTACACCGAAACACAACAAGGGATCTCCCAAGATACCGTCTCGTAGTCCCAAACGTAAATGTGCAGGGGGATCTTCCGGAATACCGTTTCGTAGTCCTAAAGTAAATGTGCAGGGGGATCTCTCGGAATACCATTCCGTAGTCCCAAAGTAAATGTGAAGGGGGATCTCCCGGAATACCGTTCCGTAGTCCCAAAGTAAATATGCAAGACAGGGGGATCTCCCGGAATACTGTTCCGTATCCCAAAGTAAATATGCAGCGCAAACAATAGAAATGCAACTACATCACGAAATCTTACGATTTAGACTAAGTACCGTCAAGGAAGAAGCAGGAAATTCACTAAGCATGCTGCCCAGAGTTCACACAGGCAACTAAGACATGTAGACATGCTGTATTAGACTAAACAGGATAGCTACGCAAATGTGAATAACTCAATTAAGAATGAAAATAGATTAATACTCATAAAAATGGTATAACTCAAAATAAAAGGAAAACAGGATTGCTGCTCAGTAAGAAAATCAGTTTTTTTCCACAACTAGCACACGTACGTACTCGTCACCTCACGTACACGGTGCTCACATATCACAATAGTTCCAAATCTTAAGGGGATTTCCCCCCACACAAAGTTAGGCAAGCCACTTACCTCGAGTCAAGCTCAATCAATCCGTAAGATTACCCTTTCCTCGATTATTCGACTCCGAATGGCCCAAATCTAGCCAAACACTATTACATATCATAAACACAACAATAATAGACTCATTTAATTAACGAAATCAACACTTTAACGAAAATTCCTAAATTAACTCAAAAATTGCCCTTGGAGACCACTTCTCGGAATCGAGTAAAAGTCATAAAATATAAAAGACCTTTCACTCACGAGTCTAACCATATCAAATTTACTAAAATCCGACACCAAATGGTCCTCCAAATTCACAAATCAAACTTCCAAATCCCTAGCCTCAAATTCAAAATTTTCATCTTAAATACACACTAACTAGGTGGAAAATACATGGGGAAGAAAGATTATTGATCTAAAATAAGCACAAGGGACTTACCTCAAAAGACCCCTAAAACTTTCTCTCAAGAAATCGCCAAACCCGAGCTCAAAATGTTGAAGATGAGCAAAAATTGCGAACACTTGCATTTAAGTGTTCTGTCCAGACATCTCGCACCTGCGAGTCTTCAACCACACCAGCAAAAATTCCATCGCAGGTGCGAAAGTCACTTAAGGGGGACTGAGTCCGCATCTGCGAACAAGGGCCGCTTCTGCGAGCCCGCATCTGCGCTTCTCTTCCGCTTCTGCGCGTCCGCTTCTGCGGATCTATGGCCGCACCTGCGGTCCTAGCTGGACAGGGTCAAAACCACTTCTGCGGCCCAAAGTGCGTAGGTGCGATTACACCAGGTGCAGCAGCTCCAGCAATTGCATAAGTCCCAAACTCAATCCGTTAAGCACCTGAAACTCACACAAGGCCCCCGGGACCTCGACCAAACATACCAACGAATCCTAAAACACTATACAAACTTAGTAGAGCCCTCAAACCGCATCAAACAATGCTAAAATCATGAATCATCCTCCGATTCAAACTTAAAGAATTTGATACTTCCAAATTTGACAACCGATGCCGAAACTAATCAAACCACGAACGATTGACCCCAAATTTTGCACACAATTCTTATTCAACATTACGAACCTACTCCAATTTCCAAAATCGGAATCCGACCCATATGAAAATTTCCACTACCGGTCCAAATCTCCATAAATTTTCACTTTCGCCATTTCAAGCCTAAATAAGCTACGGACCTCCAAAACACAATCCAGACATGCTCCTACTTCCAAAATCACTCGACGGAGCTAACGGGACCGACAAAATTCCATTCTGGAGTCGTCTTCACACAGTTCTGACTACTGTCAAAATTCTAAGACTTAAGCTCCCGTTTTAGGGACTAAGTGTCCCAAAACACTCCAAAAACCAAAATGAAACCTCCCGGCAAGTCACAATAGCAGAAAATAATTATGGAAGAAGCACTTAATAGGGATCGGGGCTATAGCTCTCAAAATGACCGGCCGGGTCGTTACATCCTTCCCCTCTAAAAACAATCGTTCATCCTCGAATGAGCATAAAGACATACTTGAAGTGGTGAAGAGATGAGGGTAACGGTTGCGCATATCCTTCTCGGTCTCCCAAGTCGCCCTCCGACCGGATGTCCCCTTCACTAAACCTTCACGGAAGCAATGTTCTTTGACCTTAGATTTCTGACCTGCCTAACTAAAATAGCCACTGGCTCCTCAACATAAGATAGATCCTTGTCCAACTGGACTGAGCTGAAATCCAACACATGGGACAGATTGCCGTGATACTTCCGGAGCATAGAAAAATGGAATACCAGATGAAATCCTTCTAGGCTGGGAGGTAAGGCAAGCTCATAAGCAACCTCCCCAACACGCCGCAACACCTCAAAAGGACCAATGAACCTTGGGCTCAGCTTGCCCTTCTTTCCAAACCTCATAACACCCTTCATGGGCGAAACCCGGAGCAAGACCCGCTCACCCACCATGAATGCAACATCACGAACCTTCCGGTCCGTATAACTCTTCTGTCTGGACTAGGCTGTGTGAAGTCTATACTGAATCACCTTAACCTTCTCCAAGATTCCCTGAACCAAGTCTGTACCAAATAATCTAGCCTCGACCAGCTCAAACCATCCCATTGGAGACCGACACCGCCTACCATATAGAGCCTCATACGGTTCCATCTGAATGCTGGACTGATAACTGTTGTTGTAGGCAAACTTCGCAAGTGGCAAGAACTGATCCCAAGCACCTCCAAAATCTATCACACAAGCACAGAGCATATCCTCCAGTATTTGAATAGTGCGCTCGGACTGTCCGTCCGTCTGAGGGTAAAATGATGTGCTCAACTCAACCCGAGTACCCAACTCATGCTGTACAACTCTCCAGAACCGTGATATAAACTACGTACCCCGATCAGAGATAATAGATACCGGTACTCCATGAAGCCTGACGATCTTACGGATGTAGATTCGAGCTAGCTGCTCGAAAGAATAGGTAGTCATCACAGGAATGAAATGATCCGACTTGGTCAGCCTATCCACAATCACCCAAACTGCATCAAACCTCCGCTGAGTCCGTGGGAGTCCAACAACGAAATCCATAGTGATCCGCTCCCATTTCCACTCTGGAATCTCTAACTTCTAAAGCAATCCACCTGGTCGATGATGCTTATATTTTACCTGCTGGAAATTCAGACATCGAGCCACATACTCAACTATGTCCTTCTTCATTCTCCTCCACCAGTAATATTGTCTCAAGTCCTGATATATCTTTGCGACACCCGGATGAATAGAGTACCGCGAACTGTGAGCCTCTTGGAGAATCAACTCACACAACCCATCTATATTTGGCACATATAGCCCGCCCTACATCCTCAATGCACCATCATCTCCAATGGTGACCTCCTTAGCATCACCGTGCTGGACCGTGTCCTTAAGGACAAACAGATGGGGGTCATCATACTGACGCTCCCTGATACGATCATAAAGAGAAGACCGAGAGACCACACAAGCCAACACTCGACTCGGCTTAGAAATATCTAATCTCACAAACTGGTTGGCTAAGGCTTGAACATCCAATGCCATGTGCCTCTCTACTACCGGTGGATATGCTAAGCTTACCAAACTCTCTGCCCGGCGACTCAAAGTATCGGCCACCACATTGGCCTTCCCAGGGTGGTAAAAAATAGTGATATCATAATCCTTAAGTAGCTCCAACCACTTCCTCTGACGCAAATTAATATCCTTCTGCTTGAACAGATGCTGCAAACTCCGGTGATCGGTGTAAATCTCACAAGGAACATCGTACAAATAATGCCTCCATATCTTCAAGGCATGAACAATAGCTGCTAACTCAAGGTCGTGGATAAGATAGTTCTTTTCATGCACCTTCAGCTGTCTGGACACGTAGGAAATCACCCTACGGTCTTGCATCAACACCACGCCGAGGCCAACTCACGACGCATCACAATAAATTGTATAAGACCCAAAACCTGAAGGCAATACCAATACTGGGGCTGTAGTCAAAGATGTCTTAAGCTTCTGAAAGCTCTTCTCACACTCCTCTGTCCACCTGAACGGAGCACCCTTCTGGGTCAGCCTGGTCGTAGGTGATGCAATAGATGAGAAACCCTCTACAAATCGGCGGTAGTACCCCTCCCCCCCCAAACCAAGAAAACTCCGAATCTCTGTAGCTGAGGATGGTCTGGGCCAACTCTGCACTGCTTCAATCTTCTTCGGATCCACCTAGATCCCCTCACTCGATACTATATGACCCAAGAATGCCACTGAGTCTAGCCAAAACTCACACTTTAAAAATTTGGCATATAACTTCTTTTCTCTCAAAGTTTGGAGCGCAGTCCTCAGGTGCTGCTCATGATCTTCCCGAGTCCGGGAGTATACCAGAATGTCGTCAATAAACACAATAATGAATAAGGCAAGATAAGGCAGGAACACATTGTGCATCAAGTGCATAAAAGCTGTTGAGGCATTGGTCAGTCCAAAAGACATAACAAGAAACTCATAGTGACCATATCTGGTCCTGAAAGCAGTCTTCGGGATATCTGGCTCCCGAATCTTCAACTGATGATAACTTTAACGTAAATCAATCTTGGAAAATACTCTGGCACCCTATAATTGATCAAATTCGTTGAGCTTTAAGAAAAGAAATAACTCTGTTGGGAGTATACCCTAAGGTACCTCTCCACTCCAATCACAGTAAACCTGGCATAGCCAGCGTCACGGGTTTAGCGTGACAATCAAGAATAGCATAATGGGGTGACAACCAGTCCATGCCCAAAATAATATCAAAGTCCACCATGCTGAGCAATAATAAATCGGCTCTTGTCTCAAAACCACTAAGAGCAATCAAACACGACCGATACATGCGGTCCACAACAAGAGAATCTCCCACAGAAGTAGACACATAAATAGGGGAACTCAAAAATCCCGAGATACGCCCAAATACGGGTAAAAATAAGAGGACACATAAGAATATGTAGAGCCTGGGACAAATAATATCGACGCATCTCTATGACAGACTAGAGCAATACCTATAATGACAGAATCAGAAGCAACTACCTCTGTACGAGCAGGAAATGCATAATATCTGGCCTGGCCTCCCCCTCTAGGGCGACCTCGACCTCCCCGACCTCCACCTCGAGCTGGCTGAGAAGGTGGGGTAGCAGCCGGTGCTAGAAGAATGGCCGGAGGATCCAGTGGAGCATGTTGTGGCTGAGAAGTCTATGGAGGTGCACCCCTCCTAATCCTGGGGCAATCCCTCACCACATAGCGAGTGTCACCACACTCAAAACAAGCTCTAGGGGGGCATGGCTGCTGTGACTGGCTCGGGCCAGGTCTTCTAGATTGGCCACTAGGAACACCCCGTGCAGGAGGCACACTAGATACTAGCGGTACATAATAAGGCTTCTGGGGCCTAGAATGAACTGGAACACCGCTGGCAGCTGGAAGAGCTGAATGAACGGGGCGACTCACATAACCCCTACCATGGCGAGCTGCTGGGACACAAGATCCAGAATAATAACCAGTCTCTTGAGACCTCTTGGCCTCCCTCTCCTCTCTATCTCGGGCAAGAATTCCCTCCAATCTCCTGGCAATACTCATAACATGCTGATAAGAAATATCCATCTCCCACTCCCTAGCCATACTACTCCGGATGCTGGGATGGAGTCCCTCAATAAACCGTCGAACCCTCTCTCGAACTGTGGCAACTAAGGCCGATGCATGTCGGGTCAAATCACTGAAACGGACTCCATACTCTAACACAGTCATAGATCCCTGGTGCAGCTGCTCAAACTCCCCGCCCCATGAGTCCCTGAGGCTCTGAGGGACATACTCTCTCAAAAACATGTCCACTGATAGGCTGCTCCTCTAAGCTGGAATGTAGTAAAACAAACCCCACTCGTCTCCACTACGCCCATATTACGGAGAATAAGATGACACTCCTCCAAAAAACCCTGAGCATCATCTGTAGCCAATCCGCTAAAGGTAAGTGGGTGGTACTTCTTGTACCTCTCAAGTCTGAGTTGCTCTGCCTCAGAAGCTGCTGCCCTAACCTCGGGCTGAGCTGGAGCTACCGGCTGCATTGGTATAATCTTTGGAACCTGGTCGACCTGAACCCGCTGCTCTGGAGTACCAGCAATGGGAGTCTATGCTTCTCCCCCGGCCTGACATGTGACAGGAGTAAGTGGAATCAATCC
Organism: Nicotiana tabacum; assembly: GCF_000715075.1. Taxonomy (NCBI): domain Eukaryota; kingdom Viridiplantae; phylum Streptophyta; class Magnoliopsida; order Solanales; family Solanaceae; genus Nicotiana; species Nicotiana tabacum. The sequence goes on from NC_134091.1 coordinate 129,402,019, forward strand.
AGCCTGAGATAAGCTGCTGAACATGCTCAGAAACTGGGCTATAGTCTCCTAGAGGGCTGGTGCAGAAGCAGGTACCTCAGGTGTTTGCCCTCCAGCTGGAGCTACTTGGGGGCTCCTCTGTAGCAGCTCGTGCGGGTGCTTTGACTGCATCACGTGGACGTCCTCGGCCTCTACCCAGGCCCCAGCCTCTCGCGGCTCTAACATGGGGCGCCGATGCCTGTTCATCAGATCCGCTTGTACGTTTCCTCACCATCTGTGAGAGAATATAATACAGAAGTTTAGAATTTTTTTGAAGTCAACAATTTTTACACGATAAGGAATCAAAGTAGTGAAATTTTCCTAACAGTCCCATAGCCTCCCGAAGATAAGTACAGACGTCTCTGTACCGATCCACGAGACTCTAATAAAATGGTTGAATGCAGAGTTATTGGGTATCTTCCGAATTTGCAACGATTAAGAATTCATGTAAGTTAAATATATAACTTTTGTGTCGTATATATATATATATATATATATATATATATATATATATATATATATATATATATATATATATATATATATATATATATATATATATATATATATATATATATATATATATATATATATATATATATATATATATATATATGGCACCTAGTCTCTACAACTAGGTAAGCCTAACATTTTGCAGAATAATAAAATAAAATATAAATTTAACCAACTATTCAAAAATACACAACAAATCCCAAAATTCGGAACATCGCGAATCACAAACTACAGAAGGAAAAATCTAGTGTCTCTATACATCAAAGTCTAACAAGGACAAATACAGAGGATAATGGACATGAGAAAGAGTAGAAGGGGACTCCATAGGTCTGCGGACGCGACAGATATACCTTGAAGTCTCCAAAGCTGTCCCGGCTCACTAATAGTGCGGCTGATAAGGTGCCCCTGAATCTGCACACGAAAAACATGTGTAGAGAGTAGCATGAGTACACCACAATCGGTACTCAATAAGTGCCAAGCCAAACCTCGGTCGAGTAGTGACGAGGTCAGGTCAGGGCCCTACTGGTAAATATATAATAAAATAATATAGAGTGTAACACCGCAATAAAATAAAGGCTGAAATTTAACAACAATGAAATCATATAAGGTAACAGCTCAGTACGCCGAAACACAACAGGGGATCTCTCGAGATACTCTCGTAATCCCAAACGTAAATGTGCAGGGGGATCTCCCGGAATACCGTTCCGTAGTCCCAAAGTAAATGTGCAGGGGGATCTCCCGGAATACTGTTCCGTAATCCCAAAGTAAATATGCAAGACAGAGGGAACTCCAGTAATACCGTTCCGTAGTCTCAAAGTAAATATGTAGCGCAAATAATAGAAATGCCACTACATCACGAAATCTTACGATTTAGACTAAGTACCAGTCAAGGAAGAAGCAGGAAATTCACTAAGCATGCTGCACAGAGTTCACATAGGCAATTAAGACACGTAGACATGTTGTATTAGACTAAACAGGATAGCTACGCAAATGGGAATAACTCAATTAAGAATGAAAATAGATTAATACTCATAAAAGTGGTATAACTCAAAATAAAAGGAAAACAGGATTGATGCTCAGTAAAAAAAATTGGGTTTTTTCAACAACTAGCACGCGTACATACTCATCACCTCACGTACACAGCGCTCACATATCACAATAGTTCCAAATCTTAAGGGGATTTCCCCCATACAAAGTTAGGCAAGCCACTTACCTCGAGTCAAGCTCAATCAATCCGTAAGAATGCCCTTTCCTCGATTATCCGACTCCGAATGGCCCAAATCTAGCCAAACACAATTACATATCATAAATACAACAATAATAGACTCATCTAATTAACGAAATCAACACTTTAATGAAAATTTCAAAATTAACTCAAAAATCGTCCGTGGGGCCCACTTCTCGGAATCAAGTAAAAGTCATAAAATACGAAAGCTCGTTCACTCACGAGTCTAACCATATCAAATTTACTAAAATCTGACACCAAATAATCCTCCAAATTCACAAATCAAACTTCTAAATCCCTAGCCTCAAATTCTAAATTTTCACCTTAAATACACACTAACTAGGTGGGAAAATACATAGGGAAGCAAGATTATTGATCAAAAATAAGCACAAGGGACTTACCTCAAGAGACCCCTCAAAAATGCTCTCAAGAAATCGCCAAACCCGAGCTCAAAATATTGAAAATGAGTAAAAATTGCAAACACTTACATTTAAGTGTTCTGTCCAGACATCTCGCACCTGCGAGCCTTCAACCGCACCTGCGGAAATTCCATCGCAGGTGCAAAAATCACTTAAGGGGGACTGAGTCCGCATCTGCGAACAAGGGCTACTTCTGCGAGCCTGCATCTGCGCTTCTCTTCCGCTTCTGCGCGTCCGCTTATGCGGATCTATGGCCGCACCTGCGGTCCCTGCTGGACAGGGTCAAAACCACTTCTGCGGCTCCATGGCCGCTTCTGCTGCCCAAAGTCCGCAGGTGTGATTACACCAGGTGCAGCAGCTCCAGCAATTGTATAAGTCCCAAACTCAATCCGTTAAACACCCGAAGCTCACACAAGGCCCCCCGGACCTCGACCAAATATACCAACCAATCCTAAAATACTATACGAACTTAGTAGAGCCCTCAAACCGCATCAAACAATGCTAAAATCACGAATCATCCTCCGATTCAAACTTAAAGAATTTGAAACTTCCAAATTCAACAACCGATGCCGAAATCAACTAAACCACGTCCGATTGACCCCAAATTTTGCACACAAGTCTTATTCGACATTACGGACCTACTCTAACTTTCGGAATCAGAATCCAACCCCGATATCAAAATTTTCACTACCGGTCCAAATCTCCAAAAAAACCGACTTTCGCCATTTCAAGCATAAATAAGCTAAGGACCTCCAAAATACAATCCAGACACGCTCTAAGTCCAAAATCAGCCGACGGAGCTAACAGAACCAACGAAATTCCATTCCGGAGTTGTCTTCACACAGTTCCAACTACGGTCAAAATTCTAAGACTTAAGCTCCCGTTTTAGGGACTAAGTGTCCCAAAACACTTCAAAAACTAAAACGAAACCTTCCGGCAAGTCACAATAGCAGAAAATAATTATGGAAGAAGCAGTTAATAGGGCATCGGGGCTATAACTCTCAAAACGACCGGCCGGATCGTTACATATACATATATATATATATACATATATACATATATATATATATATATATATATATATATATATATATATATATATATATTCTGAAGATAACATGATATGTTATATTTTGTATTTGACCTAATATCTCTTTATAAACGATGTTCTTGGAGTAAATATATATATATATTCTGAAGATAACATGATATGTTATATTTTGTATTTGACCTAATATCTCTTTATAAACGATGTTCTTGGAGTAAAAAATACTACTTCAAATATTAAGTATTATATATACCATATACATTAGTATGTATGATTATCTTTAGTAAAGTGTTCTAAACTATATGCTTTTTTGGATTTAGTTAAGGGTGTTCGAATGAATGAAAAAATTATGTAAACATTTCTTCTTTCTTCTTAATTAGTACTCTTAACTCCCCCCTCCAAGTTTGATTTTTCCCTCTCTACTATATTTCTTTTATTTTTATGCTTCTAATGATTTAACTTTTCAATATAAATCCACTTTTTCTAAAATAACTATTTTTCTTGTCTCTTTTGATTGATCCATAAATGATTTCATTAGTACATGTATTTTATGAAATAATTTTAAGTTCTCTTATTATAGTTTGGTTTTAGACCATTAATTTTATTGAGTCGTCCCTACAGTTAGTGATGAAATTTATTTGTTTAATTTTGTATTTACTTAAGGGTGCTTTGGTATTTTCTATTGTCTCAATCTTAGTGATTACTCTTTTTACAAGTCGAGTCGGTCTAATAAAATAATATTTGATATTCTTTAATCATCCATTATATTACTCGAAGTTTTGAACATCAAAAAATAAAAGTTTATATTTTAAGGCATGTTTAATAAATATTATTTCCTTTTTTTCTTCACCTGCTAGATTCCTTAAATTTTTAGATTTTAATAAAATTTGGTGGCTTAGAATTGAAAATATTCTTCAGACGTGCTCATCGACATATATTTAAGTCTTTTCAAGTTATTTGATTATTTGCTTGCAACATGTGACAGCGGAACGTGATACCTATAAAAAGTGACAATTATACCATATTAATTCTATACGTCTAAAATAATTGTTTACGCTACAAAAAGTTATAAAATATGATTTAATACGTCTAAATAAAGTTTATGAGGAAATATCATAACATATAGTAATACACTAATGTTAATAAAGTTGTCACAATTGGTTTCATATTTGCTGGAGTAATTCTTTCAAGAATTAATTTTATACTTGATGGACAATATCTCTTCGTATCTCAAGTTGATTATAAACTAAAATCTAAATATTAAAGAAATAATATAAGATAATCTTAAAAATATACTTCATGATTCTTAAGTGTTTAATTCTAGCACAATTGTTTTGAAGAAAAGCTTTCATTACTATTCCTAATATTTTAAAAACTCAGAATCGTGTTAATTATACAATTTAAATAAGAAAAACAATTATAGAAGTAAAACCTTATTCAATTTTAAATTCCTAAATATTAGGAGTTTTTATATAGTTCAAATAAGAAAGAATTTAATAAATAAAATTTAGTTGATTTTAAAGTCTTACATATTAGGAAAATAATTAAAATACAATTACAATTTTGTCCAATGTGAAATTTATTTTTAAACGGTAAAAAAAATAAAAGACATTTCGTTAAGAGGTTTCGTACTTTTAATATAGTATAAATTAGTGATTAAAATTAAAATAAATAAAATTTGACTTTACCAACGTGAAATTCACACATTAGCTGGTTCCAACATTAAAAGGAGAAACTTATTAAGGTAGACTGAAGTTAACTATTTACATTGGTTCCTCTTTTCATTCAAAATGTAAGAGGGTATTATTTTCCTACCTTAAAAGGTTAACTTTACGAAAGACATGATTTGTAAAAGATAAACGAAATGAAGAATACAATTTAAAAAAAGAAAAAAGAAAGAAAAAATTAGCAGTCCCCACTTGGAGCGAGTGCAGAGACAAATGTCCAAGGTTTTGGAGATGTGGTAAAGAAAGGCTTCATATTTAGATATGTTTTCAGTTCTATTATTTAGCATCTCGTAGCATCATATTGGAGTCCAGTTTAGATAGTTATGTACTGCTCTGAATATTTTCTTTGTTCATTTACCAACAAAATACTAAAAAGAGAAAAGACTAAAAGCAAAGGTACACTCGATGAAAAGTTATCCACTTTATCTTTTACACAGAGTCAAGTTGATGACTTCAATGAATATATTCAGTATCAAACAAGTTCTGTTGACAGTTGACACCCTCAATTCGTTTTATAAAGATTCGGACATCACAATATTGATTAGTTTATTTCTCCATATGAATTCATATTCTATAATAAAGCAGGCTGATCTGAATAGAGCCTTTCAAGATGAAACGGTGGTTTGGAGGTATCATCGTTCGATAAGCATGACAACAAATGAAAGAGTCTGTCAACGAAATGAAGAGAAAAAGAATTCTAATTTTTCTCAATCACTTGACAGTTATAGCTCAAGAAATATTATTAAAAGAATCTCAAAGTTTTCACAAATTTTACAATGAAAATGTTCTGTCTTGGAATAAAAGTGATTTTACATGAAAAACACATTAAAAAGTTTCCCAAAACTCATATTGCATCTCAAGAAATGAAAAGAAAAGGAATATGATTAAGACAGCAAGGCCAGGCAAGGTAAGCTTAGGATGATCCCCCAGCCCCTCAATCAACATTTGATTATTTTGGTTGTAATGTCTATTTCAAGGGCAATCACTCTCTTAATGTTGGTTGGGCGAGGGGGAGAAAGGAAGAGGATAATCTTCACCCCCCCACCATACTATAGCTTATTTGCTCAGTTCCATCACTGGTCCCTCAAGTTCAAGCAACATAATGAATTAAATCATCAGTTAAGCTGGACTGCAAAGTAAATTATTTAGTCCCTTGTTGTTGGGAAGCGTGTCAGGCTAATAGAAAGAAAAAATATATTTAAAGAGAAAAACAATAAATTACATAAAACAAGACAAAATTTACGTGGTTAGGCAATTTTTACCTATTCCACGGCCACATAAAGAATAACATTTTATTAATTGAAGAGAAAGAAGAAGTTATGGGATAATTACAACTAAGAAGGGGATGCCTATTTATAGGCAGAATATCTTCTGACAAAAGTTTCATCGAATGTGAATACGCGGCAAGACGTCACCGCAAACTACGCGCCGAATTCTCTTTTCATTTCTGACCCTTCTTTCTTTCTTATCTTTGTTTCATTTTCTTTGATTTTTCATTTACTCACATGGGTTTCTCCCCTAAATCTCCCCCTCAAATCCATATACATCAAGAAATAAAATTTTTTAAAAAAGGATTTGTTATTCTCTGATGGCGCCTTCACATTATCAATCTTGAAGGCTAACTGAGGCAATGTACAATCTCAGTTTGTCAACACCGACAATTTTGGACAACATGTCTGACGGGTTCTTCGATCCTGGTATCTTCTGTCGGGAAAGAGTTCTATCATTTATCAACTCTCGAATATGATGATATCTCAACTGGATGTGTTTTGATCTTGCGTGAAACACTGGATTCTTGGCAAGATGAATTGCACTTTGACTATCACTAAAGAGCTCACAATTTTCTTGTTCTTTACCTAGCTCTTTTAGGAAGTTCTTGAGCCAAATCATCTCCTTTCCAACTTCTGAGATTGCCATGTACTCTGCTTCAGCGGTATATAGAGAAACACTTTTCTGAAGTCTGGACAGCCAGCTAACTACAGTACCACCCAAAGTGAACACGTAGCCCGTGGTACTTTTTTGACAATCCAAATCACCGCCTAAATTTGCATCAACATAACCTTGTAAGATAATATTACTCCTTTTAAAATAAAGTGACATACCTGAGGTACTTTTGAGATATCGCAATATCCATTTTACACCTTCTCAGTGATCGTTTCCTGGGTCTAACATGTATCTACTAACAACTCCAACTACATGGGCTATGTCAGGTCTAGTACAAACCATATCATAAATCAAACTTTATACTGCTGAGGCATATGGAACTATGGATATGCATTTCCTTTCTTCATCTGTCTTTGGTGATTGGTCCTTCGACAGATTAAGATAACTTCCGAGTAAAGTGATTCTGGTCTTTGCATCATGAAGACTGAACCTGCTTAGTACCTTATGTATGTACTTTTATTGAGACAACTTTAAGGTTCCTTTAGACATGTTTCTGCTAATCCTCATCCCAAGCATTTGCTTAGTTGGCCCTAAGTCTTTCATTTCAAACTCCTCCACCAGTTGTTGCTTAACCATGTTGATCTCATTTATGCTAGATCCTGCAATTAGTAGATCATCAACGCACAACAGTAAAGGATTCATCAAGATTTTTGATATAACAAAAATGGTCCATCTCGCATCGCGTGAAACCATTGTTATGCATGAATCCATCAAATTTCTTGTACCATTTTCGGGGAGCTTGTTTCAAACCGTACAAACTCTTCTTCAACTTACATACAAAGTTTTCTTTACCAGAAACTTGGAAACTTTCAGGTTGCTTCATGTAGATGTCTTCTTCAAAGTCACCATGCAAGAAAGCAGTTTTTGCATCTAGCCGCTATAAATGCAAATTTTCTGCAGCTACGATACTTAGTACCAACCTGATAGTAGTTAATTTGATTACAGGAGAGAAGATCTCGATGTAGTCAATTCCTTACTTCTACTGAAAGCCTTTTACTTCTAATCGTATTTTGTATCTCTTCTTATCGTCATGCTCTTCCTTGACCTTGTACACCCACTTGTTCTGCAATGCCTTCTTTCTTTTTGAAAACTCTGTAGGTATCCATGTTTTATTCTTTTGAAGAGAATTCATCTCTTCTTACATGGCTAGCTTCCACTTATCAGAGTTCATCATGTGCATTGCTTCAACAAAATGCTCTTGTTCTCCAGCATCAGTCAGAAGTAGATAGTGGAGAGAGAGAGAGAGAGTTAACCTACTGATCCCCAATTTGATTCAAGTCCTGACTCTAGATTTGGTTCTGCATCTAATTCTATCTATAGTTCTGGTTTTGGTTCTGATCCAAATTCGGCTTCTGGTTCTTCATCTTCAATTCCAGAATCAATTGTAATCCCTCTAGCTACTTCATTTTCTGTGATTTCTTCTAACTCAACTCTTTCAGATATCTGTCTGCTGGTGCTGGTTGGTTCTACTCCAAGCTTATCCTTGTACATCACATTTTCATTGAATGTGATATTTCTGTATCTTAAGATCTTTCTATTCTAATCATTCCAAAATCGATAGCCAAAGTTATCATCACCAAAGCTAAAAAAGAAATATTTCTTATCTTTAGGATCAAACTTATCTCTATCATTAAAGTTTACATGTACATAAGCAACACAACCAAAGATTTTCAGATATGAGAGAGTTACCTCTTTTTCTGTCCATACCTCCTCAGAAATTTCAAAATTCAGCGGTACAAAGGTCTTCTGTTTATGAGGTAAGCTGTCGTGTGAATAGCCTCGGCCCAAAAATACTTTGGCAACCCAGAATGTATTCTCATACTTCTGGCTCGTTCATTCAAGGTTCTGACCATCCCCTCAACAACGCCATTTTGTTCCGGTGTTCCAAGAATTGTCTTGATGATTCTGATCCCATTCTCAAAGCAGAATGCTTTGAACTCTTGACTATCATACTCTCCTCCGTTGTCAGACTTTAGACATTTTAACTTTAGGCTTGTCTGATTTTCAACTTCAGCTTTTCATCTTTTAAAAGTAACAAACACATCAGATTTACTTTTCAGAAAATAAACCCATACCTTTATTGTGGAATTGTCAATGGAGGTGACATAATAGCGTGAGCCTCCCAAATAAGTTACAAGAGCTGGTCCCCACATATCCGTATGCACTAGTTCCAACTTTGCTTTCTTTGGCGTCCTTCTCTCCTTTCAGAAACTAATTCTCTTTTGTTTCTCATAAATGCAATCTTCGCACAAATTTAATTCAACATGCTTGAGGTTTGGCAACTTTACTTTAGATGCCAACAGCTTCATTCCCTTCTCACTCATATGCTCGAGCCTCCGGTGCCACAATGTTGTGTCACGACCATGGTCAACTACTGCTATAGTATCTCTCTACATTGCGGTGCAAACAATGTTCCTTTCTTGAAGCCTCGTGCCACAACTAAATTTTCTTTGGTTATCTTCCATGATCTGTTACCAAATACTGTTGTGTATCCTTCACTGTCAATCTGACCCATGGATATCAGATTTTTCTTTAGGCCAGAAACATGTCAGATATTTTGCAATTTCCATAGCGTCCCTTGTGGAGTCTTTATATGAACTTCACCTTTCCCGACAATATCCAAAGGTTCGTTATCCCCTTTCCAAATTTTCCAGCAACATAATTATGCAATAATTCTTTGCATGATGTAGAGTGAAAGGATGCACCTGAGTCTAGAATCCAAGATTCGACTGGATTGTCTGTACAACAAATTAGTGCATCACCTACATGTTCAACAATTACATTTGCTGAATTTTCTTCCTTCTTCTTCTTTGGTTCTCTACACTGACTACTGTAATGACCCTTTTTGTCGCAATTCCGACAAGTAATGTCTTTGTGATTTTTGGATTGATCTCTTCTCCTTGACTTTGATCTGCCACGATCATGACTTTGCCCTATTTCATGCTCTTGTGATCAAAACACAAAAATAACATCTAGAACTACGAATCAGATATCGAAACGCAAGAATTTTAAAGAAAAGGTTCAAGAACTTCTAGATTTGCAACCAAGCGTCCGAATCTTATCAAACCAACTCCGATTGACACAAAATTTTGCAGACAAGTTCCAAATAGCACAACAGACCTATTCCATATCTCAAAACCAAATTCCGGACCCGATAGCTAAAAGGAAACCTACAATCAAACTTGGAAAATCTCCTAAACCTCAAATTGCCTTCTTTCGGCAAAACAACACAAATCAAACTACGAAACTCCGAATTCGATTCCGTACATACGCCCAAGTCCAAAATCACGATACGAACCTATCTGAGCCATCAAAATACCGTTCCGGGGTCATTTTCATAAAAGTCAAACATTGGTCAATATTTCTAACTTAGGCTTCTAAACCAAGAACCAAAGAGTCCAAATCAACCCAAAATCTTTCCGGAACAAAACTAATCAACTCCGCGAGTCATTAAGCCGTAAATACACATGTGTGAAGTATATAAAGGGGAAATGGAGCTCAAATTCACAAAACGGCCGATCGGGTCGTTACAACTATCACGCATGACTCTCTTTTCTTAGAGTTGCTCCATTAATAAGCTCCGCTAAGTCAATTGTGCTCCGCTCAAATTTTTGTTTGATTTTGAAATTTTTAGTTTCTTAAACTTTAGTGTGAAAATAATTTTAAGAGGGAGTTTTATGTTTGAATTTATTTAGGAAATACCTTTGGATAATGTTTCTCTACGTTAATACCCTATATCACGTACTTAACAGAATTAAAAAGGCTTAAATGTGGTTTTAAATTTGATTTAGATTTGATTTCTTTAGTTAATTTCCGAAGAAGAACTTGGGTTTACTCGGAGTACCTTTGAGAAAAATATTTTCTCATAACATTTTGTTTAGGTTTTCTCAAAACATACCTTCGGGTTATTTTTGTTCCTAAGAGCATTCCGATGAAATTGACTGATATTAATCCTAAACTTTTTATTTTGAATATGAAAAGCTTTTTAACTAAACGGGCAAACTGGCCTTACGAATAAATATATTAACAAATACGACATCTTTTGTCACAAGTATCTTTAAATAACAAATGAACTCAAAAAAAAATTGAATTTAATTGACGAAGTTTAATACAACAACAACCCAATATAATCCCATAAGTGGGGTCTGGGGAGAGTAGTGTGTACGCAGACCTTACCCCCACCTTGAGCGATAGTGTGATGACCCGATAGGTCATCTTTAAATTTAATAATTATTTCTGTGTTCTAAAACCTCAATAGCACCTTTCAGTATTTCTCGACTTGCGTACGTAGTCCGTAAATTTTTTCGGAAAGTTTTTATATGAAAAATTGAATAAAATATGAAATAGAGCTTTAAAACTCAACTGAGTTGACTTCGGTCAATATTTTGAGCAAACAGACCCGTATCAGTATTTTGATAATTCCAGTAGATCTGTATCGTGATTTCGGAGGTCCCTACCTCAAATTATCGCAATTTAACGGAAACTAGAAATCTAAAGGCTAAAGATTTCTAAAGTTTGACCGTGAATTTGAATTTATCGATATCGGACTCGAATTACGATTTCGAGAGTTGAAATAGCTCCGTTATGTCATTTGGGATTTACCTGCAAAATTTGAGATTATTCCGGATTGAATTGACATGTTTCGGCGTGAGTTATAGAATTGAAAATTTGATAAACTCATAAGTCTGAATCGAGGTGCAAATTATAGTTTCGACGTTGTTTGGCGTGATTTGAGACCTCGAGTAGGTCCACGTTATGTTACGAGACTGGTTGGTATATTTGAACGAGGTCGCGAGTGGCTTGGGTGGGTTTCGGGGTGAGTTTTGAACGAGTTTGGACATTTCGGCACTCTGATGATGTTCTAGAACAGTTGAAGTGCGGAGGGAACATTTTGGACTGCGGATGTGCGGCCGCAAACTCCCAAAGTGCAGAGGCAAGTGTAATTGTGCAGACTGCAGTCGAAAATGTGCGGACCGCAGTTGAAATTGTGCGGTCCGCAAAATTCCTCTCGCGGCCACAGAAAGGAGATTCTGCAGGTTCGATGGTCCAACTGCGAAAGTTTATATCTTTTAATCTACAAGGAATTTGGAGATGATTCAAAAACGAAAGTTGTACTCCTTTGCAACTAGTTTCTAGAAAGGGATACCATTAATCATTTGAATATTTGTAGAGAAAGTTATGGTCAATTTACTGAAACCTAGTAGTGCAGAGCTGCTGAAGTGCGGCCGCATAACGTGGGATGTGCGGACTGCACAAAAAAATATGCAGTCAGCGCATTGGAAGATCAGATGTGGTACCATATCAACGAGGGTTTCATCTCATTTTTTATTTTTGGACGTAGAGAGCTCGGTTTGTGGCGATTTTTCGTGGGTTTTTCAAGACATTTATAGAGGTAAGTGATTCTAACTCGGATTTTGTTAGTATACATGAATATATCATTGTTTTCATTATTCAATTAGTATTTTGAGATAAAAATTTAGGAAAAATTATAGAACTTCATAAACTATAATTTTAGGATTTGAAAGGCAGTCCAATGTCGGAATTCGATAATTTTTGTATGGTTGAACTCGTATCGGAACGGGTGTTCGGATTTCGTGATTTTTTTTGTGATTCGAGACGTGGGCCCTATTATTAATATTTTTGAGATAAATTTTGGATTTTAATTCGAAAAATTGGTAATTTCAAATGGAATTAATTCTTACGATTCGTGTTGAGTATATTGGATTATTTGTGACCAGATTTGATGCTTTCGGACACCAATTCGCGAGGTAAAGGTTTATTTGAATCTTGAATTTGGTTGCGAAGCGAGGTAAGTGTCGTGGTTAACCTTGACTTGAGGGGATAGAACCCTTGAATTATTTGTTAAGTGAATTTCATGTGTAATGACGTATAGGCGAGGTTACGAGTGCCTATACGTTGTCAAATTGATTGTTTGCATATTTGTCTAAATATCATAAATTATTTTAAATCATAAAAATAATTATTATATTAAATATTTCTCTCATATTCCTTGTCCAATATTATGTCCTGAATTCATGCTATAATTGCTACATGCTTATTTGGATTATGTGTCTTAATTGTTACTTGACATTTAGTACATTAATTATTAAATTGCCTATTTTCTCCTTGATTTTCACAATTAATTGCTACTTGTCATTACTTGTTTCCTAAATAAATCATAATAATTGTATTCTTTGTTGCCTAATAATTTCTTATTAAATGTGGTATTTATTGGAGTATTTTTATATTTAAGAGTTGTTTAATTATATTGTTGGAGCGGGTTGCACGCCGCAACAAATTTGTTTTAAGTTTATATTGTTGGAGCGGGTTGCACACCACAACGGATTCATTGAAAGTTTATAATATTGGAGCGGGTTGCACGCCGCAACGAAATTAAATTGAAAGATTATATTGTTGGATCGGGTCGCACGCCACAACGGATTTTATTCTAAGTTTATATTGTTGGAGTGGGTTGCGCGCCGCAGCGTAAATTAATTGAAGGTTTATGACTGTTGGATTGACTTTAATTATTGATATGATTTACCGGTCTTACTTCTATTCCTGTTATTATTATTATTATTATTATTATTATTATTATTATTATTATTATTATTATTATTATTATTATTATTATTATTATTGCATACAAGTTAATGTAAGCGACCTGCCTTAGCCTCGTCACTACTTCGTCGAGGTTAGGCTCAGCACTTACAGAGTACATAGGGTCGGTTGTACTTATACTACACTCTGCACTTCTTGTGCAGATATCGGAGTTGGTCCTAGCGGCGTACTATAGATTTGCTCGGATTCAGCTATCAGAGGAGACTGGAGGTATAGCTGCACGACGTTCGCATCTCTGAAGTCCCCTTCTACTTTATCTTAACTGTGTACTTTCTTTCAGAAAACTTTATTTTTATTCAGACCCTTGTTTGTATTATTCTAGAAGCTCGTGCACTTGTGACTCCATTTCTGGGATGGTATTTAGACATCGTTATCAATTTGGTTTGTTTACTTTATATTAAGATATTATTCCGTTTGTTGTTTTCTTTATTATTTAATTAAAATGAATTATTAAAAATGGTTTAAATTATTCTAACGTTGGCTTGCCTAGCAAGTGAAATGTTAGGCGCCATCACGGTCACGAAGGTGAAAATTTCGGGTCATGACAAGTTGGTATCAGAGCAGTGGGTTACTTAAGTCTCACGAGTCACGAGCAGGCTTAGTAGAGTCTGAAGGATAGGTATGGAGATGTCTGTACTTATCTTGCAGGGGCTATGAAGTTTAGGAACAATATCACTTCTTTCTTACTCTGTCATGCAATTTTATTCTATCATCGATGATTCAACCATTCCATTCTTATTCTCCCGCAGATGGCGAGAATATGTAATGCATCTATAGACGGACAGGGACCAGAGCCCCTAGTGGCAACTATGACCAGGGGTAGAGGCCAAGGCCGAGGTCGTGCTAGAGTTTGAGGCAGAGGCAGAGGTAGAGTTCAGTCTAGAGCTCGAGCAGCAACACCTGTTATGGAGCCTCAGGTAGATTTCGATGCGGAGGTTCCAGCTCATACGGTACCTGTTAGACCAGTTCAGGTCCCGGAAGGGTTCATAGCTACTCCAGTACTTCAGGACGCTCTAGTCCGTTTGGTGAGTCTAATAGAGGGTGTGGCCCATAATGGTACATTTTCAGTGGCACCAGCCGTCTCACAGGCTGGGGGAGGAGCACAAACTCCCACTATTCCCACTCAAGAGCAGATAGCTCCCCAGTATCAGGCTCCAGCAGTCCCGTCAGTTGGGATAGTTCAGCCAGTTATTGCGACACAGGCCGGTGATAGGCCCACCATGTCGTCTGAGGCCTTATTGAGATTGGAAATATTTACTAAGCTCTTTCCAGTTCACTTCAGTGGTACACCTTCTAAGGACCCACTTGATTATCTTGACCGCTGCCATGAGGTGCTACGGAATATGGGAATAGTTGAAAGCAACGGGGTCGATTTTGTTGTATTTCAGATGAGGGTTCCGCCAAAAGGTGGTGGAGAGATTATATGTTGACCAGTCCATCTGGGTCACCTGCACTTACTTGGGACCAGTTCTCACAGCTATTTCTGGAGAAGGTTACTTCTATTACATTGAGAGAGGAATATTGTAGGCGGTTTGAGCATCTCCAGCAGGGTAGTATCACTGTTACCCAGTATGAGAACCGATTTGTGGACTTAGCACGTCATGTCATCATCTTGCTTCCTACTGAAAAAGAGAGAGTGAGGAGATTCATTGATGGACTTATTTATACTATCAGGATTCAGATGGCTAAGGAGGCAGGGGGTGATATTTCCTTCCAGACATATGTGAATATTGCTAGGCGGATCGAGTTAGTTCGTGCTCAGGAGAGAGGGCCAGTGTCAGATAAGAGGCCCCGTCATTTCGGTAATTTCATAAGTGCCTCATCTCGAGGCAAGGGTACTTATGGTATGGGTCATTCTCTTAGGCTATTTTATTCAGCACTTCAGGCATCTCACGGTGCTTCAGGGAGTCACGGTCCTACTATGCCTTACTCTGGGCAGCTAGTATTTAATGCCCATTCATCTCCTATCAGTGCACCACCACTCCAGAGTCACTACAATGGTTATCTAGCCCATTCGGGTCAGTTTCAGCTTCAACTTCAGCAGCCACGACAGCAAGATGGGTGTTATGAGAGTGGAAACATTGGTCACATCAGGAGGTATTGCCCTAGGTTGTCGAGCAACAGATCTTAGCAGGGTTCTTGTGCCATCATACCGGCACTGGTTGCTCCACCACCCGCTCGACTAGCTAGGGGCAGGGGTCAGACTGTTAGAGGTGGAAGCCAGCCAGTTAGGGATACTCCTAGAGATACGACTCTGAGTGTGGGGCCCAACCCCGATTTTATGCTTCTCCAGCTAGGCCTCAGGCCGAGTCATCCGATGTCATAATCACAGGTATTGTTCCAGTTTTCCATAGAGATGCTTCAGTTTAATTTGATCCAGGATCTACTTATTCCTACGTGTATTCCTATTTTGCTTCGTATCTGGTTGTGCCTCAAGATTCTTTGAGTGCTTATATGCGTGTGTCCACACCGGTGGGAGATTCTGTTGTGGTAGATCATGTCTATTGTTCGTGTGTATTTACTATTGGGAGTCTTGAGACTAGCGTGGATCTTCTATTTCTTGATATGGTGGATTTTGATGTCATATTGGGTATGGATTGGTTGACACCCTATCATGCTATATTGGATTGTTATGCCAAAACGGTGACCTTATCCATGCTGGGGTTACCTCAAATAGAGTGGAAATGGACTTCTGGCCATTCTACCAGCAGGGTTATCTCTTACGTGAAAGCTCGGCGTATGGTTGAGAAGGGGTTTTTAGCTTATTTGGCCTATATTCGCGATCCCAGCACGGAAGTTCCTTCTATGGATTTAGTTCCAGTTGTCTGTGAGTTTCCAGATGTATTTCCTGCAGATTTTCCAGGGATTCCACCCGACAAAGATATTGACTTCTGTATTGATTTGGCTTCAGGCACCCTACCCATTTCTATTTCACCATACCGTATGGCTCCGCCGAAACTAAGGGAATTGAAGGAGCAGTTACAAGACTTACTTGACTAGTGATTTATTAGACCTAATGTATCACCCTGTGGTGCACCAGTGTTATTTGTAAATAAGAAAGATGGTTCAATGCGGATGTGTATATATTATCGGCAGTTGAACAAGGCTACTATCAAGAACAAGTATCTGTTGCCAAGAATTGATGACTTATTCGATCAGCTTCAAGGTGCCAAGGTGTTTTCAAAGATTGATTTGAGGTCTGGTTACCATTAATTGAATATTAGGGCATCTGATGTCCCTAAGACAGCTTTTCGGACTTGGTATGGGCATTATGAATTCCTAGTAATGTCATTTGAGCCGACAAATGCCCCAGCATTATTTAAGGATTTGATGAATCGGGTGTTCAAACCTTATTTGGATTCTTTTGTGGTTGTATTTATTGATGATATCTTAATTTACTACAACAGTCGAGAGGAGCATGAGCAACATCTTTGGACTGTGCTTCAGACTTTGAAGAATAATCAGTTGTATGCCAAATTTTCAAAATGTGAATTTTGGTTAGACTCAGTTGCCTTTTAGGGGCATGTTGTATCGGCAGAAGGCAAAAAAGTGGATCCTAAGAAGATTGAAGCAGTTCAGAATTGGCCTAGAAGGATACCCCATTCAGATGGTCAGACGAGTGTGAGTTGAGCTTTCAGAAGCTCAAGATTGCTTTGACTTCGACGCCAGTGTTGGTATTGCCCACATGTTCAGGATCTTATATGGTATATTATAATGCATCTCACAGTGGGCTTGGTGAAGTATTAATGCAAGATGGCTGGGTGATTGCATACGCGTCGTGATAATTGAAAGTTTACGAGAAGAATTATCTTGTTCATGACTTAGATATGGCAGCCATTGTTCATGCGCTAAAGATTTGGAGGAATTACCTTTACAGTATCTCGTGTGAGGTATTTACTGATCATCGTAGCTTACAGTATCTGTTCAAACAAAAATATCTCAATTTGAGGCAGAGAAGATGGTTGGAGCTGTTGAAAGACTATGATATCACCATTTTGTATCACCCCGAAAAGGCCAATGTGGTGGCCGATGCTTTGAGTAGAAAGGTTGTGAGTATGGGCAGCCTTGCGTATATTCCGGTTGGTGAGAGGCCGTTAGCTGCAGATGTTCAGATTTTGGCCAATCAGTTCGTGAGGTTAGATGTTTCAGAGTCCAATCGGGTTCTAGCTTGCACAGTCGCTCAGTCTTCTTTATATGAGCGCATCAGAGAGCGACAATATGATGATCCTCATTTGCTTGTCCTTAAAGACACGGTTCGGTACGGTGGTGCCAAGAAGGTTGTTGTGGGGAAAGATGGAGTTCTACGGATGCAGGGTCGTATTTATATGCCTAATATGGATGGGCTTCGTGAATTAATTCTTGAAGAAGCCCACAGTTCCCGGTATTCTATTCATCCAGATGCCGCCAAAATGTATCAAGATTTGTGCCAACATTATTGGTGGAGGAGAATAAAAAAGGATATAGTTGTATATGTAGCTCCATGTCTAAATTGTCAGCAAGTCAAGTACGAGCATCAGAGACCTGGTGGTTTGCTTCAGAAGTTAGAAATTCCTGACTGAAAGTGGGAGCGTATCACTATAGATTTGGTTGTTGGGCTCCCACGGACTCAGAGAAAGTTTGATGCAATATGGGTCACTATGGACAAGTTGACCAAGTCAGCACATTTCATTCCAGTATCAATTACCTATTCTTCAGAGCGGTTAGCGAAGATTTACATCCATGAGATTGTCCGCCTTTAAGGTATGCCCGTGTTTATAATTTTTGATCGAGGTACGCAATTCACCTCGCACTTCTAGAGGGTTGTATAATGTGAGTTAGGCACGCATGTTGAGTTGAGTACATCATTTCATCCACAGACAGACGGACAGCCAGAGCGCACTATTCAGATATTGGAAGATATGTTTCGCGCTTGTGTTATAGACTTTGGAGGTTCTTAGGATCAGTTCTTTCCACTTGCGGAGTTTGCCTATAATAACAGCTACCAGTCGATCATTTAGATGGCTCCATATGAAGCATTATACGGGAGGCGATGTCGTTCGACAATCGGCTGATTTGAACTGCGAGAGGCTCGGTTGTTGGGTACCGATTTGGTACAGGATGCCTTGAATAAGGTCAAGATTATTCAGAATCGACTTCGCACAACTCAGTCTAGGCAAAAGAATTATGCGACAATAAAGTTCGTGATATTGCATTCATGATTGGAGAAAGAGCATTGCTCCGGGTTTCACCTATGAAAGGTGTAATGAGATTCGGAAAGAAGGGAAAGTTGAGCCCTAGGTATATTGGACCCATTGAAATTCTTGAAAGGGTGGGTGAAGTAGCCTACATGATTGAATTTCCACCTAGTTTATCAGCAGTTCATCCGGTGTTCTATGTGTCTATGCTCTAGAAATATCATGGTGATCCGTCCCATGTGTTATATTTCAGCTCAGTCCAATTGGACAAGGATTTGACTTATGAGGAGGAGCTGGTAGCTATTCTAGCCCGACAGATCCTACAATTGAGGTCTAAGAGTTATCCTTCAGTTCGGGTGCAATGGAGAGGTCAGTCGATTGAGGCAGCTACCTGGGAGTCCGAGTCGGACATGCGAAGTATATATCCACACCTTTTCACTAGCCCAGGTACTTTTCTAATTCCATTCGAGGACGAACGTTTGTTTTAGAGGTGGAGAATGTGATGACCTGATAGGTCATCTTTAAATTTAATAATTATTTATATGCTCTAAAACCTCAAATATCACCTTTCAGTATTTCTCGACTTGCGTGCATAGCCCGTAAATTTTTTCGAAAAGTTTTTATGTGAAAAATTAATTAAAATATGAAATAGAGCTTTAAAACTCAATTGTTAACTTCGGCCAAAGTTTTAAGCAAACGGACCCGGATCAGTATTTTGAAAATTCGGATAGGTCCATATCATGATTTAGGACTTGGGCGTATGTCCGGAATCAAATTCGGAGGTCCCTAGCTCAAATTATTTCCATTAATAGAAACTAGAAATCTAATGGCTAAAGATTTCCGAAGTTTGACCGTGAATTTGACTTTATCGATATCGGACTCGAATTGAGATTCCGAGAATTGGAACAGCTCCATTATGTCATTTGGGACTTACCTGCAAAATTTGAGATTATTCCGGATTGAATTGACATGTTTCGGCGTGAGTTATAGAATTGAAAATTTCATAAACTCATAAGTTCGAATCGAGGTACGAATTGTAGTTTTGACGATGTTTGATGTGATTTAAGACCTTGAGTAGGTCCGTGTTATGTTACGGGACTGGTTGGTATATTTGAATGGGGTCCCGTGTGGCTTGGGTGAGTTTTGGGGTGAGTTTTGAACGAGTTTGGATATTTCGGCACTCTGATGATGTTCTGGAACAGTTGAAGTGTGGAGGGCACATTTTGGAGTGCGGATGTGCGGACGCAAACTCCCAAAGTGCGGAGGCAGTGGTAATTGTGCGGACCACAGTTGAAAATGTGCGGACTGCAGTTGAATTGTGTGGTTCGCAGAATTCCTCTCGCGGCTGCAGAAAGGAGATTCTGCAGGTTCGATGGTCTGACTTCAGAAGCTTATATCTTCTAATCCACAAGGAATTTAGAGATGATTCAAAAACGGAAGTTGTACCCCTTTGCGTCTAGTTTCCAGCAAGGTATACCATTAATTATTTGGACATTTGTAAAGAAAGGTATGGTAAATTTACTGAAGTATGGTAGTGCAGTGCTGCTAAAATACGACCGCACAATTTAGATTGCTGCCGCAGAACGTGGGATGTGCGAACCGCACAAAAGAATGTGTGGTGTGCACATTGGGAGATCAGATGTGGTACCATATAAACGAGGGTTTCATCTCATTTTTTATTTTTGGACTTAGAGAGCTCGGTTTGTGGCTATTTTTCGTGGGGTTTTCAAGAAATTCATCGGGGTAAGTGATTCTAACTCGAATTTGGTTAATATACATGAATATATCATTGTTTTCAACATTCAATTAGTATTTTTAGATGGAAATTTGGGGGAAATTATAGAACTTCATAAACTATAATTTTAGGATTCGAAGGGCAATCCGATGTCGTAATTCAATAATTTTTGTATGGTTGAACTCATATCGGAACGAACGTTCGGATTTAGTGAGTTTTTTCGAGATTCGAGATGTGGGCCCCACTGTTGATTTTTTGAGATAAATTTTGGATTTTAATTCAAAAAATTAGTAATTTCATATTGAATTAATTCCTACGATTCGTGTTGAGTATATTGGATTGTTTGTGACTAGATTTGAAGCTTTGGGACACCAATTCACGAGGCAAAGGTTTATTTGAATCTTGAATTTGGTTGCGAAGCGAGGTAAGTGTCGTGGTTAACCTTGACTTGAGGGAATAGATCCCTTGAATTATTTGTTAAGTGAATTTTATGTGTAATGACATATAAGCGAGGTGACGAGTGCCTATACGTCGTCAAATTGATTATTTGCATATTTATCTAAGAATCATAAATTATTTTAAATCATCAATTAATTATTTCTTTCATATTCCTTGTCCAATATTATGTCCTGAATTCATGCTATAATTGTTACATGCTTATTTGAATTATGTGTTTTAATTGTTACTTGACATTTAGCACATTAATTATTAAATTGCCTATTTTCTCTCTGATTTCTATAATTAATTGCTACTTGTCATTAATTATTTCCTAAATAAATAATAATAATTGTATTCTTTGTTGCCTAATAATTTCTTATTAAATGTAGTATTTATTGGAGTATTTTTACATTTAAAAGTTGTTTAATTATATTGTTGGAGCGGGTTGCACGCCGTAACAGATTTGTTTTAAGTTTATATTGTTGGAGCGGGTTGCACACCGCAACGGATTCATTGAAAGTTTATAATATTGGAGCGGGTTGCACGCCGCAACGAAATTAAATTGAAAGATTATATTGTTGGATCGGGTCGCACGCCACAACGGATTTTATTCTAAGTTTATATTGTTGGAGCGGGTTGCGCGCCGCAACGTAAATTAATTGAAGGTTTATGACTGTTGGATTGACTTTAATTATTGATATGATTTACCGGTCTTACTTCTATTCCTGTTATTATTATTATTATTATAATAATAATAATAATAATAATAATAATAATAATTATTATTATTATTATTATTATTATTATTATTGCGTACAGGTTAATGTAAGCGACATGCCTTAGCCTCGTCACTAATTTGTCAAGGTTAGGCTCGGCACTTATAGAGTACATGGGGTCGGTTGTAATCATACTACACTCAACACTTCTTGTGCAGATGCCGGAGTTGGTCCTAGTGGCGTACTGTAGATTTGCTCGGATTTAGTTATCAGAGGAGACTTGATGTATAGTTGCACGGCGTTCGCAACTCTGAAGTCCCCTTCTACATTATCTTACATGTGTGCTTTCTTCCAGACAATTTTATTTTTATTCAGACCCTTTTTTGTATTATTTTTCTAGAAACTCGTCCACTTGTGACTCCAGTTTTGGGATGGTATTTAGACATCGTTATCATTTTGGTTTGTTTACTTTAAATTCAAATATTATTCCGTTTGTTGGTTTCTTTATTATTTAATTAAAATGAATTTTTAAAAAAAGTTTAAATTATTCTAACGTTGGATTGCCTAGCAAATGAAATGTTATCGCCATCACGGTCCCGAATGTGAGAAATTTGGGTCGTGACAGATAGAGAGGCTGTTTCCGATAGACCCTTAGCACAAGAAGATGAAAAAAGATAATAGAATAGTAACATCAATAGAGGCCATAAAGATAGAATTAGAAAAATAAATGGAAAAAGCAATATCAGTAATCAGTAACAATGTTAAGGTACTAAAAGATCGGAGCGAAAAAATAGTAAGAACACAACACGTATCATTACCATACGAAAATAAAACACTAACAGACTAGCCTTACATCCCGTACGGAGTAGAAAAACGCTCAACTACCTACTAACCTATTACCCTAATGCTCTACCTCCACACCTTTTTATCATGGGTCATGTCCTAAGTGAGCTGGAGTCGTGCGATATCCTGCCTGATCACCTCTCCCCAATACTTTTTAGGTTTCCCTCTATCTCTCCTCATACCCGCCAAGGACAATGCTCGCACCTCTTAACTAGGACATCTAGGCTTCTTCTCTACACGTGCCCGAACTATCTAAGCCTCGCTTCCAACATTCTTTCTTCCAAGGGAGCCACGCCTACCTTCGCCCGAATATCTTCATTTCTAATCTTATCCAACCTAGTGTGCCTGCACATCCATCTCAGCATCCTTATTTCTGCTACTTTCATCTTCTGTACATGGAAATTTTTGACTGGCCAATACTTTGCCCCATACAATATTGGTCGGTCTAACCACCGTTCTATAAAACTTACCTTTAAGTTCCGAAGGAACCTTCTTGTCACACACGACGCCAGATGCTAACCTCCATTTCATCCACCCCTGCCCCTATATGGTGTGTGACATCATCGTTGATCTCCCCATTCCCTGGATAACTGACCCAAGATACTTGAAACTTCCTCTCTTGGGGATGACTTGTGAATCCACCTTTACGTCCATATCTGCTTCCCTCGTTGCGTCGCTGAACTTGCACTCAAAGTATTATGTCTTTGTCCTACTCAACTTGAAACCTTTAGACTCAAGGGTCTGTCTCCAAATCTCTAACCTCTTGCCAATACCGCCTCACGTCTCATCAATCAGAAATATATCATCAGCAAATAACATATACCATGACACCTCCCCGTGAATATGGTGAATCAGTGCGTCCATTGCCAGTGCAAATAAGAATGGGCTGAGCGCAGATCCTTAGTGTAGCCCCATAACCACCGAAAAATACTTGAGTCTCCTTCCACTTTCCTAACATGTATCTTAAATCCATCATACATGTCCTTAATCACCCTAATGTATGCTACCAGAATGCCTTTTACCACCAAGCATCTCCAAAGAACCTCCATAGGGATCTTGTCATATGTTTTCTCTAGGTCAATAAACACTATATGTAAATCCTTCTTCCTATCCTTGTACTGTTCCACCAACCTCCTAATGGATGGATAGCTTCCCTAGTCGAACGGCCAAACATGAATCCAAATTGGTTCTCGGATATAGACACTGACCTCCTCACCCTCACTTCCACAACACTCTCCTACACTTTCATAGTATGGCTAAGGAACTTGATACCCTTATAGTTGTTGCAATTCTAGATATCACTTTTGTTCTTATACAACGGAATCATCATACCCCACCTCCATTTTCCAGGCATCTTCTTCGTCCTAAAAATAAGGTTAAACTACCGAGTTAGCCACTCCAAGCCTTCCCTATCCACATACCTCCAAAATTTTACCAGAATTTCATCTGGCCTGGTCGCTCTACCCATGCTCATCTTATGCATATCTCCCATGACCTCTTCAACCTTAATACACCTACAATATCTAAAATTATGGCGACTCCTGGAGTACTCTAATTTACCCAACACAATGTCTTTGTTCCCATCTTCATTAAGAAGTTTAAGAAAGTAGGTCTGCCATATTCGCTTAATATAAGCCTCTTCCATTAAAACTCTACCTTCCTCGTCTTTGATGCATCTCACTTGATCCAGATCACGAGCCTTTATTTCTCTCGCCTTGGCTAACCGGAATAAATTCTTGCCCCCGCCTTTGTCACCCAATTCTTCATACAAACGACCAAACACTGCATTTTTTGCCTCCGTGACTGCTAACTTCGCCTCCTTCCTAGCTTTATTATACCTTACTATGTTCGCCCTCTTATCCACCTCGTCTGTTCTCTCTACTAACTTCAAATACGTCGCTTTCTTTGCTTCCAATTTTCCTTGGACCTCTTCATTCCACCACCAGTATCCTCTGTGCCCGCCAGAGTAACCCTTCAAGTCCCCTAACACCTCTCGTAGCCTCCCTAATACAGTTCGCCGTCATTGACCATATACCAATCGCGTCCCCCTACTCCTCCAGGCCCCCATAGCCATCAACTTCCCCTCCAACTCATACGCTTTATCCTTAGACAAGGCTCTTAACCTAATCCTCGAGCGACCCCTTACAATCTGCTTTTTCCTTTTTATCATGATGTAAAAGTCAATCACCAAGAGCCTATGATGTGTCGCGAGGGACTCACTCGGGATAACCTTGCAGTAATTGCATAGACCTTTATCACATCTCCTAAGGAGACGATAATCAATCCGCGTCTTTGCCATCGTACTCTGGAAGGTGACCAAAAGCTCATCCTTCTTAGAAAAGACAAAGTTCACTATCACTAACTCAAAAGCCTTGGAAAAATCCAACAAAGAAGTACCTCCCCCATTCCTAACCCCAAAACCTAAGATGCCATGAACCTCATTATATCCCTAATTTGTCGTCCCAATATGCACATTAAAATCCCCTCCTATAAATAACTTCTCAGTAGGGAGAATACCACGCACAACTGTAATGACCCGACCGGTTATTTTGAGAATATTAGCCCGAACCCCTATTTATTATTTCCTCTATTTCATTTTGTGGTTATTCGACTTGCCTAGAGGATTTGTTTTTTCTTTCGGAGTGAAATGGGACACATAGTCCCTAAAATGGAAGTTTAAGTCGTAGGAATCGACCGTAGTTTGAATTATGTGAAGACGACTCCGGAATAGAGTTTTGTTGGTTCCTATAGCTTCGTAGGGTAATTTTGGTCTTAGGAACGTATTCGTATGTTGAATTGGAGGTCTGCAGGTCATTTTAGCGTCAATTGGCGAAAGTTAGAAAATTGTATAATTTTTGAGAAGTTTGACCTTGAGTGGACTTTTTGATATTGGGGTTGGATTACGATTCCGGAAGTTGGATTAGGTCCGTAATGTCAATTATGACTTGTGTACAAAATGTGCGGTCAATCGGATTTGATTTAATAGGTTTCGGCATCAGATGTTGAAGTTTGAAGTTTTGAAGTTCATTAGGCTTGAATCGATGTGCAATTCATATATTTAGCGTTATTTGAAGTGATTTAAAGGCTCGACTATATCCATATGATGTTTTAGAACTTGTTGGTAAATTTGGTTGAGGCCCCGGAGGCATCGGGTGGAATCCGTATGGTTAACAGGTCATATTGGACTTGTGAGAATGACTGAAGTGTAATTAGGCACAAATGCGGGGCTGGGGGAAATGGCCAATGGTCGCAGATGCGACGTGAAGACCGCAGAAGCAAGGCCGCTTCTGCGGAAGGGTAATCGCAGAAGCGGAGTGAGTGAGGGAGTTGGGGTGGCCAAGGCTTCCGTAGAAGCGGACGAGGGACCGCAGAAGCGCTTCCGCAGATGCGGATGTTTGTGCGTAGGTGCAAAATCTGGGAGTTTAAGTGAACTCCGCAGATGCGGAGACTTCACCGCAAAAGCGGTACCGCATAAGCGAATTTTTGACCGCAAAAGCGAAAAGCTTGGGCATATTATATCAATTCGAGGGTCCAAGATTTTTATCATTTTTGGACATTTTGACCTCGGGTTTTGGCGATTCTTTAGAGAATTTTCAAGGGATTTATTTAGATAAGTCTCTTGTACTCATTTTTTATCAATAATATTGTTTTCTCATTGATTTTCCCACCTATATTGTGTGTGTTTAAGGTGGAATTTGAGAGTTTGAGGCTAGAGATTTGGAGAGTTAATTTGGGGATTTAAGTGGCAACTTGGTGTCGGATTCTGGTAATTTTGGTATGGGTGAACTCGATATCTAATGGGTGTTCGTATTTTGTTACTCTACTCGATTTCGAGACGTGGGCTCGGGTCGACTTTTCGGGGCGATTTTTCGATTCTTTGCTAAAGTCGTGGATTTATTATTTAAATTAGTTTCTTGTAGTTGTATTCATAGCATGTAATTTCTTTTGGCTAGATTTGGTCCGTTCGGAGTCGAAAAATTGAGGGAAAGTCATCCTTATCGAGTGATTGAGCGAGATTGAGGTAAGTGACTTGTATAACCTTGTGTGGGGGAAATCCCCTTAGGATTTGGTACTGTTGTAACAATTTGTGATATGTGAGCGCCGTGTACGCGAGGTGACGAGTGCGTACACAGGCTAATTATGGAAATTCCAGTTCTTGCTGAGTAGACTTCTTTTAAATTCCTTAACTGAGTTACCTTAGCATGTGTAGCTGTCATGTTTAGCCTAGTATCGCATGTCTACGTGTATTAAACTTTACTTAAAATTCGTGCAACATGCATAGTTGAATTACCTGTTTCTTTGATTATTGTATTTGGTCTTTAACTATAAGATTCCTTGTCGTAAATTCGTTGTTCCATAATTTATGAGTTGCATATTTACTTTTGGGACTACGAGGTCGTACCTCGGGAGATCCCCCTGTTGTGTATATTTACTTTTGGGACTACGAGGTGGTACATCGGGAGATCCCCTTGTCATGCATATTTACTTTTAGGACTACGAAGCGGTACCTCGGGAGATCCCCCTGTTGAATATTTACATTTGGGACTACGATGTAGTACTTTCGGAGCGCCCCTGTTGTTTACTTCTATTTGTTGTGCTATTATTTTCTGAAATTTCTCGTTGTTTAAATTCTCAGCCATTTCAAAATATTATTATTATCTTCTGCCTTGCTTTCCTTTTAACCAGTAGGGACCTGACCTAACCTCGTCACTACTCTACCGAGGTTAGGCTTGCACTTAATGGTGTTCTGGTGCACTCATACTACACTTCTGCACATCTTTTTGTGCAGATCCAGGTTCTTCCTACAAGACCAGATACCCGTGAGTTGGACTGTACATGGAGACTTCAAGATATATCTGCCAGCATCCGCAGACCTCGGAGTCCCCCTCTATCCTTATTATGTTATTTTCCTTATTCTCTTTAGACTCTGATGTATAGAGACACTTACTATTTTCTCTTAAAATCTTGTGACTTATTTCTACGGGATTTTGGGAGTTGTAATTATTAAAAATCACAATTCTTGTTTATATTTCATATGTTGAGATTGAGTTCAGTTTTATATTCAGTTATTCTGCAAATTATTAGGCTTACCTAGTCTTAGAGACTAGGTGAAGACTAGGTACCATCACGACATCCTACGGAGGAAAAACCGGGGTCGTGACAACAACCTCATCCAAATCCTCTCAGAAGCCCTTCTTAACCTCCTCAACCAATACCACTTAGGGTGCATAAGCGCTAATGACATTTAAAGTCAGTTGTCCAACCACTAACTCAATAGCCATCAGTCTATTATTCAGTCGCCTAACCTCAATCGTCGACTCTCTTAGTTCCCTATCTACCAAAATACCTACTTCGTTCTTACCCTTCATGCCTCTTGAGCACCACAGTTTTACCCCCGTCCACAACCCTCACCTTCAATCCTATCCACCTAGTCTCCTGGACACATGCTATATTAACCTTCCTCTTCTAGAGAATCTCAGCTAGCTCTATAAACTTACCCGTCAATGTTCCTATGTTCCACGACCCAATTATCACCCTTGCCTCCCGTCCCACCTCCTAACCCCTACCCTACTCCCACCCACCCTGAGGATATGACCTTATACTACCATCCCAGACCACAACCACTACGCATACGACAGACTAAGTGGAAATTGCTAACTCAAAACAAATTAATGGTACAAGCTAGTAGTATGTCTAGACCAAATACGGATTAATGTAGCTAACACAAGAGATGGGGAACAAGGAAACAAGAGGTACTAACTCCCGAAAGTAGAACTTGGAATATGGTCTTGGTGTACACCCAAAGTTGCTGAACCTAGCTCACTCACTTCTAACTTACCACCGGCCCTCGATATTCTGCTCTACTAGCACGTGGAGTCTCCCACATATCTCCAAAAGCAGTTGATAACAAACTAAAAAATTATAACAGACCACAAAATCAAGGTTTGGGGGGGAGGGCTGCCACAGGTTACACAGACCTAAAGGCCACAGTGGTTGGCCGAGCTGGTGTCGTCGACTGGGATAACAGAAAAGAGTTGCCGACAAGGAAAACAAGAGGGGGCCAAAAAAAATAACAATAAAAAGAAGGAAGAGAAGGGGGGAGAGAGAAAGATAGGGACAATGCAACAAAGAGGGGAATAGGGGGTTGCCGACCGAGAGAGTCGCCAGCGAAATTGTCATTGTTAGGGTTTAGGGATCGGGGAGGAAAACAAAAGTGGGAACGGAATGAGAGAAAAGAGGAGGGAGGACAGAGGGAGGAGATAGGGAGAGAGGAGAGATGTGCCTACCTGGGCGATTCAGTGGACGCCGACGCCGACAAGTCCTTCGAAAGGTGCAAAGTTACCATTGAAAAATCGAAGAGAGAAAAAGAGAAAAAAAAGTATGTACACAAGAGCAGGGTGGGGAGTTCTCGGAGGGAGGGAGCCGAGGGTCTATCGGAAACAACCTCTCTACCCTAGGGTAGGGGTAAGGTCTGCATACACACTACCACACACACACACACACACACACACACACACACACACACACACACACACACACACACACACACACACACACACACACACATATATATATATATATATATATATATATATATATATATATATATATATATATATATATATATATATGTGTAACTGACCATCTTTCGAAGACTGTCTACTCCTGATGTTAGTAGGCTTTAATATGAGCAATGTGCAGATACAGTTTATATTCAAACTAGTGTATTTTTTCGCGCTTCACGCAATCATATTTTTTTTCCTTACATATTTAACAATCATAAATTTATTGGAAGAAAAATAAAAAAACACAAAAATAATTGACGTACATAAGTAAATTACACGTATAGACATTAAGCCCAACATTTAGTTCACAATATTTGCTCCTACCAAGGAAATGAAATTCCACAATACACAAAAAGTAGAACTAACATGCTAATAAGCATAAAAATTATAGATTTTCTGTGGAGAAAGAAATATGGAGAAAAAGGAAGAGAAAAAGGGAAATAAAAGCATAACACATGTTTATTAGTCTCCAACATCCCCTAAAAGTACCGGCTTGACTATAAAAACAAAGAAAATCAATATCTCAAAAAATATTCTACCCCCAAAAAGCACACAGTAATGATGAAATTTTAGAAAACTAATAAAAATACCTGCTAATTAACAAAACATAAAGATAAAAAATAAAGTCACACTATAAAAATAGTCCTACTCTCACTAATGACTAAACCAATTGTTTTAAATCCTATAAATTAAAGTTTCTTGGAAATTCTTATGATTTAAATACGTAAAGGCATTGAATCAAATGTACGGCAGAATATTCTATGAGCGCATGGATTTGATAAGGCAAAACCAAGCTAAAAAATATAGTACATGTTTATTAGCGCATGGACCTAAAACAAAAATAAACAAAGTTATCAAAATCACAAAATATTACAGTCCCATTAGCACAAAATGAAGAATGAAATTACTTCGCCGTTAATAACAACAAAAAGGAAAAAATAAACGCAAACTATAAGACTAAATGAATATTCTACTCTTAATAATGACCAAAGACATTACTTTGATACCCAAAATTTCGTGAAATTTTTCATGATGTTCAATACATAAAAGCATTATAGGGAACCTAGAAAAGGAAAGAGGGTATCGTAAAATTGAGTAAGACATACAAAAAGAAATGAGAAAATATTTATTTCTAAAATATAAACTAATTATGGTGCAACCGAGAGATGAATTTGGAACAAACATAACTGAAGTGTACCTGCATGGAGGCAAAATACTTTTGTTAATAGTTCAACATCAACTTTATAACTTTATCATGCATCTGCGACCAAATAAACAATTAATGTAGATGACAAACTCAACATAATAATATTATATTTCTTGTCTCCAACAACATAGATACAAATTCGTTAGAACTATCACCTAAAAAACTTGGTCGTGCTTTGCAATAATTTTTATTACTGTATACGGTCAAAATCGAGTTCGGACTTCGAACGACTAGTCGAGATGGGAATATAATGGATCGAAGAGCGTCTTCATAATATCGGGATGAGATCCGGAGCCAGGTTACTGAGTTTCAAGTTTCAGGGACCGATAAATACCGAGCTCGAAATCATTATCGAGCTCGAATCCAAAATCAAGCTTAAGTCAAAGACCGACCAATACTAAGCCCGAATTAACCGGGCCCCGAGTCAAAATCGAGCTCGAGTCAATATCGAGCTCGAGTCAAAATCAAGCTCGGGTTAATATCGAGCTCATAGACAAGAACCGTTACAGCCGCACTAAAAAATGGAATCTCGGCGGAAACTAGGGAAAGACTGATTTATCACGGGTTCCCCACTATGTATTTTTAATTATATCCAAAGTAGGATCTCTCCGCTATAAGAGGGATAGATATTATTCCTGTAAAGGAGGATATCAAGTGATTCATACTGTAATTAAAATACTATTGATACATTCCTATATTGGAAGATTATCCTTTGGAGCTACATACATCATTTTATCTTGCTTGTTCATAAATCATCCTCTTTTCAACTTTGCTTATTTTTCATCCTTTACAATTAATATTTGATATTTTGTATTTCCTTTTACGATTCATGTCAAGTTATACCACATATCCTACCAATTCAACTCTATCCGTTTTTTGGGTAAACAGTTTGGCGCCCACCGTGGGGCTAAGGATAACAGTGGTTATTTGATAAGAATCTGCAAAACACACCATTTTACGTTTGTTGTTGAAAGTGTCTTTGATTTCATATTAGCAACGACGAACTCTCAATTAATGGCCTTACCTATCGACAACGAAGATGGCCTTCAAGGTGAGAACAACAACTTGGCGCCTAGGGCCGAAAGGCCATTTGTCGATACCGTTGGAGCTCGAGTCGAAGTACCATTAGACATTAATTAGCATGTAGCCATTGAGGCAAACCAATATTCTGAACCTGAAAATAGCATTCATGGTGGTACTCGATCTGCAGCTCGAGACACCCATAACGTTGAGGAAAACGGAATCAGCTTGCGTATGATTTTTGAAATGTTACAAGCTCAATAGGTAGCGATAGCTCAGTTGCAGAGTCAAACCCAGATACCGAGCAGGCCGGAGCCCAGTCCACCACGAGAAGTCAGCCACAGAACGAAGCCAGCTATAGTAAGGTCAAATGAGCAAGAATCAGGGACTAATCTCGAAATTACTAAGATGTTCGAAGAACTGACCAAACGAATAGAATCAGGAGAAAGGAAAATCGAGGCAAACGACAAAAAGGTGGAAACGTATAACTCCAGGGTCGATCAGATCCCGATGGTACTGCCAGTGTTGAAGGGTTTGGATTCTAAAATATTCGTGCAAAAGCCTTTTCCACCAAGTGCAGCTCCAAAACCGATCCCCAAACAATTCCGTATGCCCGATATTCCTAAATATAATGGAACGACTGACCCCAATGAACATGTCACCTTTTATACATGTTCCATTAAAAGGAATGACCTAGAAGATGATGAGATCGAATCTGTACTGTTAAAAGATTTGGAGAGACCCTTTCGAAGGGAGCAATGATTTGGTATTACAACCTGCCACCAAACTCCATTGACTCATTCGCCATGTTAGCAGATTCTTTAGTAAAGGAACACGCAGGGGCCATAAAGGTTGCAACGAGAAAATTAGACCTTTTCAAGGTGAGACAAAGGGGTAATAAAATGCTGATGGAGTCCGTGTCCCGATTTCAAATAGCACGCATGGACTTGCCACTGGTCACAGATGATTGGGCCGTTCAAGCTTTCACCCAAGGGTTGAACGAGCGGAGTTCGATAGCATCATGTCAGTTGAAACAAAGTTTGATTGAGTATCCGGTCGTAACCTTGGCAGATGTGCACAATCGATATCAATCGAAGATCAGGGTCGAAAACGACCAACTAGGGTCCCCTTCCGGTTCAGTACATCCAAACAGGTCGGTAGTCAAAAACCAGAGGGACATCGACAAGGATCCAAGGTCGAATAGAGATCGATATCAACCATATACCGCAGATCGAAGGAACAATAGTTCAGGACGTAATTCCGCCCGAAAAAATTGAAGAAGTGATCGAGGACAGAGTTCTCGGGGACTTATGAGAAAAAGTGGTTTTGACAAGTATGCCAATCCCACAGAGGCACCTCGGTTATCGGAATATAACTTTAGCATCGATGCATCGGGCATTGTATCGGCAATCAGAAGGATCAAAGGTACTAGGTGGCCCAGACCTATACAGACCGATCCTTCCCAAAAAAACCCAAATTTGATGTGCAAGTATCACGGCACGCATGATCACAAGACCGAGGATTGCAGACAATTAAGGGAGGAGGTAGTCTGTCTATTCAACGAGGTCCACCTTCGAGAGTTCCTCAGCGATCGATCCAAGAATCATTTCAGAGAAAGAGACGTTAACAGGAAAAATAAACAAGAGGAACCCCAACATGTCATTCATATGATCGTCGGTAGGGTCGACATTCCACAGGGACCCATGTTCAAACACACTAAGGTATCAACCACTAGGGAAAAACAAACCCGAGATTATGTTCCCGAAGGCACTTTGTCATTCAACAACGAAGAAGCGGAAGGCATTTCTCAGCCCCACAATGACGCTCTGGTAATTTCTATCTTATTAAGTAAAGTTCGAGTTAAGCATGTTGTAGTGGTTCCAAGTAGTTCGGCGAATATCATATGATTAAGGGTCGTGGAACAGCTCGGCCTACAGGATCAAATCGTACTCACAGCTTGGGTTTTAAACGGCTTCAATATAGATAGTGAAATAACTAAAGGGGAGATTATGCTACCGGTGAACATGACTGGAACAATTCGAGACACCAAGTTCCACGTAATCGAGGGTGACATGAGATACAATGCCCTGCTCGGAAGACCTTGGATCCACAATATGAGGGCAGTCCCTTCGACCCTCCACCAAGTGATGAAATTCCCAACGTTGGACGGTATAAAAACAGTATACGGGAAACACCATGCTGCAAAGGAAATGTTTGCGATCGATGAGGTAACACCGATATTGACACTATAAACCTCAGAAAGATCGAGCATCAAAGGTAAAGAGGAAGTCAAATAGCAATCATCAGCCTCTACCGAAACGGGGAAGTAGGAGATAGAAGAAGAAGAAGAGAAGGACTTTCTGACCCCTCAAACTTTTATTGTTCCCGAAGATTCTGACGCCACCAAATTAACGGTCAAAGAGCTAGAACATGTTATATTGATCGAGTACCAACCCAAGTGAAAAGGTATACCTGGGAACGGGATTAACCCCCGAACTCAGGAAAAGGCTTATTCAATTTCTTATTGATAACATAGATTATTTTGCTTGGTCTCATTTAGATATGACAGGGATCCCACCGGAGATAACGATGCATCGGCTAAGCCTGGACCCCGGGTTCAAACCAGTGAAGCAAAAGAGGAGACCCTAGTCTGAGATAAAGCACGCATTCATAGAGGATGAGATAACTAAACTTCTCAAAATAAGATCCATTCGGGAGGTGAAATATCCCGAATGGTTAGCCAATATGGTTGTTGTCCCTAAAAAAGGGAACAAACTTAGAATGTGTGTAGATTATAAGGATTAAACAAGGTGTGCCCCAAATATTCTTTTCCACCGCCTAACATCGATCGCTTGATAAATGCCATGGCCGGCCACGAGATCCTTACTTTTCTCGATGCCTATTCCGGGTACAGTCAAATCCAAATGAACCCAGGGGACCGAGAAAAGACTTCATTTATCACCAAGTATGGAACATATTGTTATAATGTAATGCCCTTCGGGCTAAAAAATGCAGGAGCTACTTACCAACGCCTAGTAAATAAAATGTTTGAAGAACAAATAGGTAAATCAATGGAAGTTTATATTGATGACATGCTAGTTAAGTCACTGCGCATAGAGGAACATTTGGTTCATTTGCAAGAAACGTTCGAGATTTTAAGGAAATACAACATGAAGCTCAACCCCGAGAAATGTGCTTTCGGGGTCGGTTTGGTCAAGTTCCTTGGCTTCATGGTATCAAATCTGGGGATCGATAACAATCCCGATAAAATCAAGGCCATCAAAGACATCACCATCGTGGACAGTGTAAAAGCCGTACAGAAGCTAACCAGATGGATAGCTGCCTTAGGCCGATTCACTTCGAGGTCGTCGGATCAAAGCCACCGATTTTTCTCTCTACTCAAAAAGAAAAATGATTTCGACTGGACCCCAGAATGCCAATAGGCATTAGAGGAATTGAAGCGATACCTATCGAGCCCACCGTTGCTTCACACTCCGAAGGCAGATGAGAAACTTTACTTGTACTTGGAAGTAACGAAAATAACGGTAAGTGGTGTCCTAGTTCGAGAGGAGCAAGGTACGCAATTTCCTATTTATTATATAAGTCGAACCTTAGGGGAAGCAGAAACTAGATATCCGCACTTAGAGAAATTGGCACTTGCACTGATAAGCGCCTCTAGAAAGTTAAGACCATACTTTCAATGTCACCCCATATATATATTAACCACTTACCCACTTCGAAATATTTTGCACAAGCCCGAACTATCGGGCCGATTGGCCAAATGGGCCGTCGAACTCAGTGGGTATGATATCGAATATCAACCCCGGATGGCTATCAAGTCTCAAATTTTAGCGGATTTTGTGGCCGATTTCATGCCAACCCTCGTAACCGAAGTTGAAAAGGAACTCTTGTTAAAATAGAGTACATCATCGGGGGGTATGGACCCTCTTCACAGACGGTGCCTCGATTGTGAAGGGGTCCGGGTTAGGCATCGTTTTGAAGCCGCCCACGGGTAGCACTATTAGACAATCTATCAAAACTTCTAATTTGACTAACAATGAGGCCGAGTACGAGGCCATGATTGTAGGTCTCGAGCTAGCTAAAAGCTTGGGAGCAGAAGTCTTTGAAGCCAAGTGTGACTCTTTATTGGTGGTAAACCAAGTAAACAAAACCTTCGAAGTTCGAGAGGATAGAATGCAAAGGTATTTGGATAAACTGTAGGTAACTTTTCACCGTTTCAAAGAATGGACTTTACAGCATGTACCTCGAGAACAAAACAGTGAGGCCGATGCACTTGCAAATTTGGGGTCATCTATCGAGGAAGACAAGATCAGCTCGGGGACTGTCGTTAAACTCTCAAAATCCATGATCGAGGAAGGTCATGCCGAGATAAACTCTACAAACTTAACCTAAAATTGGAGGAATAAATATATTGAATACCTGAAGAACGGAAAGCTCCCATCAGACCCTAAAGAGTCGAGGACCCTACAAATCAAAGCTGCTCGATTCACATTGGTTGAAGATGGAACATTATACTGAAGGACATTCTATAGACCATTGGCAGTATGATTAGGACCAAGAGACACCGATTATTTTTACGAGAGGTCCATGAAGGCACTTGTGGGAACCACTCCGGTGCCGAATCACTCGTACACAAAATCATTAGAGCAGGATATTACTGGGATAGCATGGAAAAAGACACTAAGGAGTTTGTTCGAAAATGTGATAAGTGTCAAAGGTTTGCACCGATGATCCATCAAACCGGAGAACAACTTCATTCAGTCCTATCCCCATGACCATTCATGAAATGGGAGATGGACATCGTCGGCCCTCTGCCATCGGCCCCAGGTAAAGCTAAGTTCATTTTATTTATGACTGACTATTTCTTTAAATGGGTTGAGGCACAGGCGTTCAAGAAAGTGAGAGAGAACGAGATTATAGACTTCATATGGGATCACATCGTATGTCGATTTGGGATACCCGCCAAAATAGTATGTGACAATGGAAAACAATTTTCGGCAGCAAGGTGACAAAATTCCTCGAAGACCATAAAATAAAAAGGATATTAACAACACTGCCGTTCCCAACGCATCAGCCTCACTATTTTGTTCTCGAGGTACATGCTGTAAAGTCCATTCTTT
This sequence comes from Nicotiana tabacum, assembly GCF_000715075.1. NCBI lineage: Eukaryota > Viridiplantae > Streptophyta > Magnoliopsida > Solanales > Solanaceae > Nicotiana > Nicotiana tabacum. The sequence goes on from NC_134091.1 coordinate 129,438,374, forward strand.
GAAACGGTGCAAAGTTACCTGCAGGTTGTCCAAATACCTTTGCATTCTATCCTCTCGAACTTCGAAGGTTTTGTTTGCTTAGTTTACCACCAGTAAAGAGTCACACTTGGCTTTTCTCCAAAGCTTTTAGCTAGTTCGAGACCTGCAATCATGGCCTCGTACTCGGCCTCATTGTTAGTCAACTTAGAAGTTTTGATAGATTGCCTAATAGTGCTACCCGTGGGCGGCTTCAAAACGATGCCAAACCCGGATCCCTTCACATTCAAGGCACCGTCTGTGAAGAGGTTCCATACCCCCAATGATGTACCTAATTTTAACAAGAGTTCCTTTCAACTTCGGCTACGAGAGTTTGCGTGAAATCGGCCACAAAATCCGCTAAAATTTGAGACTTGGTGGTCATCCAGGGTTGATATTCGATATCGTACCCACTGAGTTCGACATCCCATTTAGCCAATCGGCCCGATAGTTCGGGCTTGTGCAAAATATTATGAAGTGGGTAAGTGGTTAATATGCATATAGGGTGACATTGAAAGTATGGTCTTAACTTTCTAGAGGTGCTTGTCAGTGCAAGTGCCAATTTCTCTAAGTGCGGATATCTAGTTTCTGCTTCCCCTAAGGTTCGACTTATATAATAAATAGGAAATTGCATACCTTGCTCCTCTCGAACTAGGACACCACTTACCGATATTTTCGATACTGCCAAGTACAAGTAAAGTTTCTCATCTGCCTTCAGAGTGTGAAACAGCGGTGGGCTCGATAGGTATCGCTTCAATTCTTCTAATGCATGTTGGCATTTCGGGGTCCAGGCGAAATCCTTGTTCTTTTTTAGTAGAGAGAAAAATCGGTGGCTTCGATCCGACAACCTCGAAATAAATCGGCCTAAGTCAGCTATCCATCCGGTTAGCTTCTGTACGGATTTTATATTGTCCACGACGGTGATGTCTTTGATGGCCTTGATTTTATCGGGGTTGATATCGATCCCCCGATTCGATACCATGAAGCCAAGGAACTTGCCCGAACCGACCCCGAAAGCACATTTCTCGGGGTTGAGCTTCATGTTGTATTTCCTTAAAATTTCAAACGTTTCTTGCAAATGAACCAAATGTTCCTCTGTGCGCAGGGACTTAACTAGCATGTCATCAATATAAACTTCCATTGATTTACCTATTTGTTCTTCGAACATTTTATTTACTAGGCGTTGGTAAGTAGCTCCTGCATTTTTTAGCCCGAAGAGCATTACATTATAACAATATATTCCATACTAGGTGATAAATGAAGTCTTTTCTCGGTCCTCCTGGTTCATTTGGATTTGATTGTACCCTGAATAGGCATCGAGAAAAATAAGGATCTCGTGGCCGGCCGTGGCATCGATCAAGCGATCGATGTTAGGTAGTGGAAAAGAATCTTTTGGTCACGCCTCGTTTAAATCCTTATAATATACACACATTCTAAGTTTGTTCCCTTTTTTAGGGACTACAACCACATTGGCTAACTATTCGGGATATTTCACCTCCCGAAAGGATCCTATTTTGAGAAGTTTAGTTACCTCATCCTTTATGAATGCGTGCTTTATCTCGGACTGTGGTCTCCTCTTTTGCTTAACCGATTTGAACCCGGGGTCCAGGCTTAGCTGATGCGTCGTTATCTCCGGTGGGATCCATGTCATGTCTAAATGGGATCAAGCAAAACAATCTATGTTATCAATAAGAAATTGAATAATACTTTACCTGAGTTCGGGGGTTAATCCCATTCCCAGGTATACCTTTTGCCTGTTCCAGCTCTTCGACCATTGATTTGGTGGCGTCGGAATCTTTGGGAACAATAAAAGTTCGAGGGGTCAAAAAGTCCTCCTCTTCTTCTTCTAGCTCCTGCTTCCCCGTTTCGGTCGAGGCTGATGGCTGTGATTGCTATTTGACTTCCTCTTTACCTTTGATGCTTGATATTTTTGAGGTTGATAGTGTCGATGTCGGTGTTACCTCATCGATCACAAATATTTCCTTTGCAGCATGATGTTCCTCGTATACTATTTTTACACCGTCCGACGTCGGGAATTTCATCACTTGGTGGAGGGTCAAAGGGACTCCCCTCATATTGTGGATCCAAGGTCTTCCGAGCAAGGAATTGTATCTCATGTTACCCTCGATTACGTGGAACTTGGTGTCTCGAATTGTTCCAGCCACGTTCACCAGTAGAATAATCTCCCCTTTAGTTATTTCACTGGCCATATTGAAACCGTTTAAAACCCGAGCTACGAGTACAATTTGATTCTGTAGGCCGAGCTGTTCCACGACCCTCGATCGGATGATATTCGCCGAACTACCTGGATCCACTTAAACATGCTTAACTCGAACTTTACTTAATAAGATTGAAATTACCAGAGCATCATTGTGGGGCTGAGAAATGCCCTCTGCTTGTTCGTTGTTGAATGACAAAGTGCCTTCGGGCACATAATCTCGGGTTCGTTTTTCCCTAGTGGTTGATACCTTAGTGTGTTTGAACATGGGTCCCTGTGGAATGTCGACCCCACCGACGATCATATGAATGACATGTTGTGGTTCCTCCTGTTCATTTTTCCTATTGGCGTCTCTTTCTCTGAAATGATTCTTGGCTCGATCGCTGAGGAACTCTCGAAGGTGGACCTCATTGAATAGACGGGCTACCTCCTCCCTTAAACGTCTGCAATCCTTGGTCTTGTGACCATGCGTGCCATGATACTTGCACATCAAATTTGGGTTTCTTTGGGAAGGATCGGTCTATATGGGTCTGGACCACCTAGTATCTTTGATCCGTCTAATTACCGATACAATACCCGATGCATCGATGCTAAAGTTATATTCTGATAACTGAGGTACCTCTTTTGGGGATCGGTTTTGGAGCTGCACTTGGTGGAAAAGGCTTTTGCACGAATTTTTTGGAATCCAAATCTTTCAACACTGGTGGTTCCCCTAGGATCTGATCGACCCTGGAGTTATACGTTTCAACCTTTTTGACGTTTGCCTTGATCCTCCTTTCTCCTAATTCTATTCGTTTGGTCAGTTCTTCGAACATCTTAGTAATTTCGGGATTAGTCCCTGATTCTTGCTCATTTGACCTTACTATAGCTGGCTCCGTTCTGTGGATGACTTCTCGGGGTGGACTGGGCTCCGGCCTGCTAGATATCTGGGTTTGACTCTGCAACTGATCTATCACTAGTTGTTGAGCTTGCAATATTTCGAAAATCATACGCAAGCTGATTCCGTTTTCCTTAACGTTATGGGTGTCTCGAGCTGCAGATCGAGTACCACCATGAATGCTATTTTCAGGTTCAGAATGTTGGTTTGCCTCAATGACTACATGCAAATTAAGTATGGCTAAGGTCACCATCTTGGCCTGACAGTCCAATATAGCATGATAAGGTGACAACCAATCCATACCCAAGATAACATCAAAATCTACCATATCAAGAAGTAGAAGATCTACGCTAGTCTCAAGACTCCAATAGTAATCACACACGAGCGATAGACACGATCTACAACAATAGAATCTCACACGGGTGTGGACATATTTACAGGAGCACTCAAAAAATCACGAGGCACAATTAGATATGAAGCAAAATAAGATGACACGTTAGAATAAGTAGAGCCTCGATCAAATAAAACTGAAGCATCTCTATGGAAAATTGGAATAATACCTATGATAATGACGTCAGATGAATCGGCCTCAAGCATAGATGGGAAAGCATAACATCGGGGTTGGGCACCACCACTCTGAACTACATCTCTGGGACGGCCTCTAGCTGGATGACCTCCACCTCTAACGGTCTGACCTCCACCTCTGGCTGTCTGACCCCCACCTCTAGCTGGCTGAGCGGGCGGTGGAGCAATCGGTGACGGAACCGAGGCACGAGAACTCTGATGTGGCATGCCGCCCAACAATCTAGGATAGAACCTCCTGATATGACCAGTACCACTACACTCAAAACACCCATCATGTTGCTGTGACTATTGAAGTTGAAGCTGATGCGAACGGATTGGATAACCACGGTGATAGCTCTGAATCGGAGGCGCACTGTTCGACTCAAGCTCCAACGGTATCGACAAGCGGCCTTTCATCCCTAGGCGTCAAGTTGTTGTTCTCACTTTGAAGGCCAACTTCGTTATCGATAGGTAAGGCCATTAATTGAGAGTTCGTCGTTGCTAATCCGAAATCAAAGACACTTTCAACAACAAACGTAAAATGGTGTGTTTTGCAGGTTCGTATCAAATAACCCCTGTTATCCTTAGCCCCACGGTGGGCACCAAACTGTTTACCCAAAAAACGGATAGAGTTGAATTTGTATGTAGTTCTAAGGATATGTGGTATAACTTGAAATGAATCGTAAAGGGAAATAAAAAATATCAAATATTGACTGTAAAGAATGAAAAATAAGCAAAGTTGAAAAGATGATGATTTATGAACAAGCAAGATAAAATGATGTAAAAGATAATATTTCGATATAGGAATGTATCAATAGTATTTTAGTAACAGTGTATGAATCACTTGATATCCTCCTTTACAGGAATAATAGCCATCCCTCTTATAGTGGAGAGATCCTACTTTATATATAATTAAAAATACATAGTGGAGAATCAATGATAAATCAACTTTTTCCTAGTTTCCGCCGAGATTCCCTTTCTTAGTGCGACTGTAACGGCTCTTGTCTATGAGCTCGATATTGACCCGAGCTTGATTTTGACTCGAGCTCGATATTGACTCGAGCTTGATTTTGACTCGGGGGCCGGTATTAATTCGGGCTCAGTATTGGTCGGTCTTTGACTTAAGCTTGATTTTGGATTCGAGCTCGGTATTTATCGGTCCCTGAAACCCGAAGCTCGGTAATCTGGCTTCAGATCTCATCCTGATATTATGAACACGCTCTTCGGTCCATTATGTTCCCATCTCGACCAGTCGTTCGAAGGCCGAACTCGATTTTGACCGTATACACTTACATTAACATCAAAAAGTCCAACTATTGTTAAAATAAAATCGACGAATTTGGAGAATTACCATACCTTGTTTGTCCCTTGATGACCTGAAAGAGTAAAAATCCTCTTTCATATTGTCGTCTTCCCTAGGAAAATGGTTATTATCAGAAATTGCTTTTCCCTTTTCATTTGTAAAGGAAAAGAGATAAAGTTAAAAAACAGAAGAAGAGGAAAAGTCACAAGTGTAATTAAGAGTTAGTTTTTAATATATAGCACATAAATAGATTAATATGGGGAACACGACAAAAATGGAGAAAAAAATAGAGGATTTCTTGACCTAAGAGATAGCCACGTCACCGTCCTTAAGGCCTGCATTCAATACTGCTTTTATCTATACTATATTAAAAGTACGAAGGCCAATAGCGAAATGTCGTTCGCCTTTTTTACCCTTAAAAATAGAATTTATAGGGGATAAAATAGTCATTTTATTATTTTTCTAATATTTAAACTTTCAAAATCAACTAAACTTTTATATAGTTATTTTTTACGCATTTGAATTATGTAATATACCATATTTATAAAGGAAAAGTGTAATGACCCGACTTGTCGTTTTAAGAATTAACGCCACGTTCTGTGACTTAAGGACTTGACCAGTTTCGTAATATGTATTATGATCCGTAGGTGTGGTCGAGTTTAATTTTCGGAAGATTCGGAAATAAATTGAAAGAACAATTCTTATCTAGAAGCATAAATGGAAAGAGTTGATCGGAGAGTTAACTTTTGAGCAAACGACCCCGGAATGGAATTTTGATGATATCAATAACTTCGTATGGTGATTTCAGATTTAGGCATATGTCCGGATTTGGATTTGGAAGTCCGTAGGACAATTCGACGCATTTTGGCAAAGTTGGAAAATAGATGATTTTCGAAAAATTCGATCGAAAGTTGAATTTTTGATAACGAAGTTAGAATCCGATTCTGAAAATTGGAATAAGTTAGTTATATGGTGTATTACCTATCAAATGAAATATCTTTGAGTCTAGTTTCTAACGCTTCAAACCGTTTGTCATTTGGACATTCCTACAAGAAGTTATGACCAAATTATCAAAGACTGAATAAATGCGATTCTGCGACCAATTCTGCAATCGCAGAATAGTTATGCGATCGCGAAACTGCGTCTGCGACCGCAAACTGGTCGTAGAATGGACCAGAACAGCGCAGTTCTGGACACCGAATTTTGTGACCATTGTGCTTCTATGGTCCATTATGCGACCATAGACCTGTTTTTGTAGTGTTAATTTTTTTATTTTCATAACCCGACCCAATTTTAATAAATAGCCTTTGGGGTGTTCTTTTGAGGGTTTTAGAGAGAAGTAAGAGCATTTTAGAGAGAGAATGAGGGAACCTAACATTCTAATCATACAATCTTCAAGAATTAAGGAAGTTAATCACAAGATCTTCATCTAAGAGGTAAGATTCAACCCCTAGTCTTCAAATTTCGAGTTTGGGGTAAAAGATTGGCGATTGGGAGTATGATTCTTGGGTGTAAGAGTATTATGTATATATGCTTGTACCAATAAGGTTTGTGGAAAGATTGTTGAGATCAAATAATTAAAGATTGAATTGTGGAATGAAGGAAATCTTGTAGAAGAACCTTGTAACCAAATTTGCACACCTAGTGTTTGATAAAATGCTCAAATGAGCTAAAATCATGAAAATCTTCCTAATTATTGTTCACTTTTGTTATGTTTCTAAATAGATTGAAGTTTCTAGGATTTCCGGAACCTCATAGTAATGTAAGGAAGGCTCAAGAAAGATTGGAGCAGTCCGGAGATCAATTCACGTGAGAAAGCTATTTTGGAATATCGGCCTAAGTTAAAAAAGTTAAGTATCTTGCCTAACCTTGAGTGGGGGAATTACCCCTTGGGCATCGAGTCCTATGTACCATTTGTGAAATGTGAAAAGCCTAGTACGTGAGGTGACGAGTATGTACTCGGGCATATATGTCACGACCCAAAATGCCAACCTGTCGTGATAGCGCATATCTCGATACTAGGCAAGCCGATAATATCAATAAACCACACTTTCTTTTAAGTTTGAAAATATAATAATTAAATACAATACAAAATCTCACAAATACTGATACGAACACTCCCCAAAACCTGGTGTCACCGAGTACATGAGCATCTAATATGCATACAAGTCTAGAAAAATACGGTCTATAATAGTCTAAGACCAAAATACAGTAACAAGGAGATAGGAAAGGAGAGACAAGGTCTGTGAAACACAACAGCTACCTCTGAATCTCTGGAAGATCAACTGTACGAGAGAATCAAGACCCGCTATGTCCAGAAGCACCTGAATCTACACACAAAGTGCAGGGTGTAGTATGAGGACAACCAACTCAGCAAGTAACAATAATAACTAAGGAACTGTACATAGTGACGAGCTACACAGTTATAGTTCACTTTCAGTAATTCCAGCAAGGAATAGACATGGTTTCAAATCCAGCAGTTTAAGTCAAATCAATTTTATACAGTTCATGTTCATGCAATCCAGATATAGAATCTTTCAGAGAATTTCACAACAATGACAAGTAGCAACTAAATGCAATAACAAATGAAAAGCAAGTACAGCCTCTCAAGGCAACAGTCACTCCACTCGTCACAACAACTCAACCACTCGGCTCTCAGCCCTCACTCACACTTAATGGGTACTCGCGCTCACTGGGGGTGTACAGACTCCAGATGGGCTCCTACAACCCAAGCGCTATAATCCGCACGGACAACTCACGTGCTATAATATCCTGCATGGATAACTCACGTGCCATAATATCCTTACCTCATCGACAGGCCCTCGGCGTTACTCAGTCCCCAACCTCTCTAGTCTCTTGGGCTCTCGGAAATCACAAAGATCAGCCCAAACAAAGATAACATATTGAATGAACAAATATCAAGAAAGACTGTGGTATGATGCACAAGTAAAATCATGACTGAGTACAAGACATCAATTAGCAAATAATTCAACAAGTACGCGACCTTTGTGGGTCCCAACTGTACTATCACATAGCCTAAGCATGATTTTTAACATGATTTACATTCAAATTTCTTCAACACAAAGAGAGCATATAGCTAACAACAAGTTATTCAACTTTACAGTTTCATGGGATAGACCAAGTCATAATCCCTTCGGTGCATGCCCACACGCCCGTCACCTAGCATGTGCGTCACCTCCAAAATAATCACATGACACAAAATCCGGGGTTTCATACCCTTAGGACCAGATTTATAACTGCTACTTACCTCAAAACGTGAAATTATTTTCTCCGCTATGCCTTTGCCTTGCAAATCGGCCATCGAATGCCTCGAATCTAGTCACAAATAATTCATTTCAGTCAATGAAATTTATTGGAATTAATTCCATAAGAAATTACTAATTTTCCATAAAAATCCAAAATTTAGCTCAAAAATTGCTCGTGGGGCCTACGTCTCGGAACCCAACAAAAGTTATAAAATCCAAAAGCCCATTCAACCACGAGTCTACCCATACCAATTTTACCAAAATCCGACCTCAACTCGACCCTCAAATCTACAAATCTTATTTCCAAATTTCTAAGTTCAAATCTCCGATTTACACCTCAAAATCATGTAATCTAGTCAGATTATTCAATGATAATTCAATATTATGGAGTAAAAATGATCACAAGGGACTTACCTCAAGTTTTCCTTGAAAATTTATGAAAAATCGCCTCTCCTCAAGCTCCAATTTGTCAAAAATGGGGAATGAGACGAAGTCCCCTGCTTTATAATTCTGCCCAGACATCCCTCGATCCTGGGCCTTCGATAGTGTTCCTCGATCCTGGCCCTCGATCATGTCCCTCGACCCTGCCTTCGATCGTGGCTTTGATCTTGGGCTCGATTCTGTGAGATTCTGGACTCGATTTTGGGAGATTCTGGGCTCGATTCTGGGAGAAGAAATTTGCAGCAAAAGGAAATTGCAGTAGCTATTTTAGTCCACTTTTTGATCCGTTAATCATCCGAAACTCATCCGAGGCCCTGGGGACCTCAACCAAATATACCAACAAGTCCTAAAACATCATACAAACTTAGTCGAGTCTTCAAATCACATCCAACAACCCTAAAAACATGAATCACACATAGATTCAAGCCTAATGAACTTTGAAACTTTCCATTTCTACAAACAACGCCGAAACCTATCAAATCACGTCTGATTGACCTCAAATTTTACACACAAGTCATAAATGATATAACATACCTATTAAAATTTTGAGAATCGGATTTCGACCCCGATATCAAAAATTCAACCCCCCGGTCAAACTTTCCAAAAATTTAACACTCGGCATTTCAAGCCTAATTCCTCCACGGACCTCCAAAATATTTTTCGGACACGCTCCTAAGCCCAAAATTACCATACAGAGCTATTGAAATTATGAAAATTCAGATCCGAGTTTGTTTACACGTAACTCCACATCCGGTCAATTTTTCTAACTTAAAATTTTAAATTAGGAGACTAAGTGTCTCATTTCACTCCGAATTTCTTTCGGACCCGAACCTACTAACCCGATAAGTCATAAATCAATTGTAAGGCATAAATTGAAAAGTAAATGGGGGAACTGGGTTATAATACTCAAAACGACCGGTCGAGTCGTTACATTATATGTGAAAAATTTACTGAGTTAAAGTCTTGAGTATATTGTGTAGTAAATTAGATAATTGTTGGCATTTATTTAATCATCTATGTGCCATACCTCAATTCGCATTTATTGAATTTGATTTTATATGACGATTTGATGTGAATGTTACTTGTATATTTATGTGAATTCCGTGAGTTTGATGGTTTGATATTTCTTAGAATTTTAATTTCATTATGGATTTTTCCTCTACAAATAATAAATTAAATGAGCTTAAGAAGAGGTGTTTATATAATTATTGAGAATTTGGATTAATGAAGGCGTTGCCCTATGCTGAGTAATTTCTATCTGTGTTGATTGTTTTTGAGGTCTTATACACATTGTATGGAGCCTTCGGCTATTTGTTGTGAAATTAATTAATTTGTTATATCTTTCGAATTAGTTGTGGCCATTGGGCAAATTGTGTTATGAATTGATTTTTGTTATGTTTCCGTGATAATATTCTGTGGAAATTGTTGAGTTATTATTTTGAGGATATAACAACAGGCATAGACTATCATCTCCTGCTACCTGATTACTATGTTAAAGTTGTTACCTAAAGCGCACTAATTCAATTATAAGTCGTACCTTATGCGTGCATTACCCGTCCCATACCTATGGTCTAGGAGGGAATTGGACCTCTATTTAGGGTGGTTCTAGACTTAAACTTAAGCTGCTCAAAATGATAAAACTGGGCGACATACAAAACATATTAGACTTCAAATATGGCAATAAAGGGGGCTCAAGTTTCCCTCCGCACTTAAGCAGTAAATGCACGCAAACACATATGCCAATCAGGAATCTGCAGAATCCTATAGACAGGATTTCTAGGCGATCAAAGCATACAAGTAATTTCGGATGCAGGATATAGCTTATAGATAGAATCATGAGGGTATCATAAGTTAATTGTTGAGAGTTTTAAGTTACCAATCCTATATGTGTGATGCCTAAGTGATTTACGTGGTTGGGTACAACAGCATCTGCTAGGGAAAGAGTCCTAGAATTATTCATACGATGTGCATGAAGTAGTGTTTGAATGGTCTAGCATTAACCAGTTATAACGAGCAATTATTTCCTATAGGCAGGATCTATAATGCATAGTACTTCAGAGCTTGTTTTATTTATACTTAGTCCCATAAACAAGATTTCTAATGATCAATGTGGTACAATAAAAAATGAAGTGATCAAAAATCCTATAGGCATAATTTCTAGTGAATAACTAAAGCGAATTGAAGGAAAATTTATTTGTTCCTATAGGCAGGTTTCTAGTATATTCGAAAGTAATCATGCAATTTGAAGGGATGCTCATTTCCTATAGGCATGTTGTCTATAAACACGTAGCAGTAGACGTAGCATTTGAACTCATGTTTAATGGTAAACTGGTAGTATGTGTGTGCTTCTCCTAATGTCATGATCTCTACAGTGCTCATGCAATTGAACAACACATATGGCAAACACATTATCAAGTCATATAGGCATGTCATCTACCCATCTTAAATATTAAATTCTACCCATTCTCTTTTTACTAACACCCCAATTGTTTATACATAGGTTATTACAGGCCCAATAATGAGTAAAAGTGACAGTGTTACATAACAATGATAAGAGGCCCACAGCAGGCCTAATAAATACCCAGCATTTCCTGGGCCTTCAATAGCTCTTACACAGCATACCCAGGCCTTCAACAAAGACCCATATTCTATACACGACTTAGGGATCCATAGAGGTATCTAGAACCAGTTTACTCAACCATGGCACCAAGTGTTGCACCATTTAAATCAGCCAATTCAAGTACACAACACATAACAGGGGGAAGTAGAAAGAATAGGAACAGTTTGAGATTGAGGGAGTGACTAAGGACCAAGCCCTAGTGTGTCAGAGTTCACAAGGGTCTCAATTGGACCCCGAGCAGTGCTCACACTAGGGAGGCCAACAATAGAACCTAGATAGCCTTGACTTTCAGCCGGCTAAGAATGAGAATTCAGAATAGCATGAGTAGCAAGTAAGGAGAGTGGATAGTGATAAAGGGATAGAAATCAAGTAATACACCAAGTTGAGCATACATAGCAACTAGTCAAGCAGGCCAGCAGGTTCAGCAGGATTTCACATATAGCAAAGTACTACATAGACAACCTCATATTGAAAGAATTAGGGGAAGAACAGGTTTACAGACATACATAGATTGTTATGTACAGATGCATGAAGTCAAATTAGTTGAGACCTAAAGATCCAAATTAAGTTAAGTATACATCCTAGTGCCATGTTAAATACTATGTAGACATGAGGGGGGGGACACATTGTGATGTTTACTGAAAGGACAGGGTAGCAAATATGCCAAAGGCATACTGGTGGAAACATATTAGCATAGAAGCAAGATCATAGTTGATAAAAAAAATGGAGTATTTATGTTAAAATCAGGATAGCAAGGAAACATATTTAGCGCAAACTTTGAAGCAGTATTCCATATAGTTGGGACTAATACACAAAGAGCAGCCAAGCAGATACAGGACTTAGCACTAAAGGATTCATTCAAGTGGGGGTGGCTTCAATAGAGTTGGGGTGGTATCCAAAACAGAATATGCAGAAATTTTGTAACAAATATCATATGGTCACAGTAGTAAGTTTCATATGAAAATGGACTTGCATTGAAACACAAAACTGAACATATTCAGATGCTAAAGGTACTGAACTCATTCCAGAAAAACAAAGGATCAACATAGAAGTGCAAACCGTAGTGAAGATTACAGATTAGCCTAATACAAACTAAGGACAAAGCAGTAAACTATCTCACGCGTTCAACTAACACAAAATGACAAAGAGTATTGAGCATTATCACAGTAGTGCGATATTAGGGACTCGCAATTAAATCATGCTTATGTAATTCAAACACATATAGGCATGCAGAAGGAAAGAAAGAAATTTAACATTGCGAGGGTTAAAATCACTAACCAGTAGCAAAATCAAAAGAGTATTAAAGAGTCTAATAGCAAGAACCCCAGATCTCTGATGCTTCAGAGTTCACAAGAGCCTCGAGAATGGGCTCCGAGCAGTGCTTGCACTGGAGGAGGTCGTTTAATGGCCTTGGCTTTCAGCAGGCCAAGAATCAGAGTATAGAACAAGAGAATAAGAGAGAACAATAGAGTAATAGCTTTGATTTTTAGTGAATCCGGGTGAAAACATCGGTCTTAAAGGGGAATATGGAGGGGTTTATATAGTAGTAAGAATTGAACGAACAAACATGGAAAATAGTAAATCAAGCGCAAATAAAGAAAAAAATTATCACATGCAATCACTAATAGAACGGGTAAAATTAAAAGTATAAAATTCTGAACCCTAATTTGACATAAATCAAGGAATCAACCAAAGGTTTCGGTGAACCGGCTTCATATCACCATGCCATGAATGTATATAGACGAAATAACGTTTAGATCTTGAATATTGAAGTCGGTTTTCACCTTATTCATGCCTAGTACTTGCCAAAAATAGGCAAGTACTAAATGATACCAAAAATTGTGTAAGTAACACGGAGATGGAGCAGATATGGTAGGCAAAATGTGGAGAGATTCCATATTAGAGCTGGAGTTGGGAGATTTAGAAGAGGCAACTGCTAGGGTTTGAGAGGAGAAGAGGACACAGGTGGAGGGAAACGGGGCGGTGGTCTTTAGAGAAATGGGGGTTAGGGTTAGAGGGTGAGGGGTAATATAAAACGGTAGGTTAATTATGGGTCGTTGATCATTTGAGATCAACGGCCAAGATCACAAGGGAAACGGGGCGGGTTATTTGAGACGGGTTCCATCCGAATTTGAGACTAAGGGTCGTTTGGCTTTGGGCTGGGATGGACGGGGCTAAGGTTTGGGTAGTTTTGGGCCACCAATGTGGTCCAAAATTGGTTAGAATGGGCTATTATTTAAATACCCAAAACTTTATCAAAATAATTTATAACAAATGCGTAATAAATAAATAAAAATATTATTTATGCATTGAAATGCTTAAAATAATAACTTAGTATTATAAAAATATAAAATATGCTATTTTGACATAAATAATAAAAAATAAAGAGCCCTTATGTATGAATATAGGCCATTATTGCAAAATTGGATAAATAGCTTTAAAATGCTACTGTAATTATATGAAATAAAATAAAATATTTGAAACAAATATCATAGGTGCAAAAATAATTATTTTAGGAAACTAAGTCATCATAAAATAATTTAAAAGGATAATTTAAATACAAGAAAAAATTAATTTAAAGCTCTAACAATTGTGGAAAATTATAGAAAATGCTTGTATAGGTTTGTATACTAAATAATGATGCAAATATGCTATTTTGAAGGTATATATATATATATATATATATATATATATATATATATATATATATATATATATATATATATATATATATATATTGGAAAATATTAGGGCAAAATTGGGTATCAACAGCTGCCCCTCTTTACCTGAGAATCATGAAAGAGTTGTCGGGTAAAGAAAATGATGACCGATTTTGACCGAATGAGGTGATTTAAAATGGAGGTCGAACCCTGGTTCTTGAGTTGCCTACATATCCCTGGTGTTACGGGAATTAGGCTGTGTGTAGTTCTGGATCCAACGGTGAACTGAACCGATGGAGTTGTTATAGGAATGGTCGTGTGTTTCAGAAAGGGTTCCTTTGGGTAGGACAATATCATATGAGTTTATACGAAATTGTGAATGCGAATCTGAAACGTTATGGATGTGTCTCAAAATGAGTATCTGAACGGTTATCAAGTAAGAGTGAGTAACTGATGGTGATTGGTTGCGTTTGAAGTAATTGCAGGATGTGAACGTTGAACGAAAACTGGAGCGAAGATTGCTTCCGTTAGGAGAATGGTTACTTCCTGGATTACCTACAAAACTTAAAACACGATGCATGCAAATATATATGGGTTATTGTGAAAATTCAAACCTGATGCAAATTCCCTTTGGACCATGAAGATTGTCTTCGGACGGTGAGGATGATATCCTTAACCCATGGCGTCCTGGGCTATGAAGTGTATGATAAGGGATTCGCAGGACATAAAATGATGTCCTCGGGCTATGAGGATGGTGACTTTGGACTATGACGCCTTTGAATAATGATGTGCACTATTTGAGAGATCCTCGGGCCATGGAATGGTGTCTTCCAGCTATGAGGATGATGCCTTCAGACCATGATACCTTTGGATAAAATGGCAATGTTTCAGCCCATGGAATGCAAAGGCATGATGTTTGGTCATATGCAAAGATACGACAAGACAAAGCTTAGTCTTGGGTAAGGTGAGAGCAGTGCTTAGCCCTGGATGAGTAGAGGATAGTGCCAGGTTTTAGATGGCATAATGGAGATAGCATTAATCATGAGGAAAGGCAGTGCTTAGCCTTGTGGAATTAGGGAGGCAATGTTTAGCCTCATGCAGAAAGAGGAGACAATGCTTAGTCTCATGCATTTAAGGGAAGCGGTGCTTCGCTTCAGGAAGGAAAGGCAGGGCTTAGCATTATGCAATTAAGGAGGCAGGGCTTAGCCTCGTGAAAATAGGGAGGCAGAGCTTAGCCTTATGCGAATAGAAGACAATGCTTAGCTTCATGCAAAGAAAGGAGAGAATTCTTAGTATCATGTAAGGAAAGGCAGTGCTTAGCCTTGTGCAGTTAGGGAGGCAGGGATTAGCCTCATGCAAAATAGGAGACAATGCTTAGCCTCATGCAAAGAAAGGCAGTGTTTAGCTCTATGCAGTTAAGGAGGCAAGGCTTAGCCTCGTGTAAATAGGAGACAATGCTTAGTCTCATGCAAATAGGAGACAGTGCTTAGTATCGATGCAAAGAAAGGCAGTACTTAGCCTTATGCAATTAAGAAGGCAGGGCTTAGCCTCATGCAAAATAGGAGACAATGCTTAGTCTCATGAAAATAGGAGACAATGCTTAGTCTCGATGCAAATAAAAAAGACAATGCTTAGTCTCACGCAAGGAAAGGCAGTGCTTAGACTTATGCAATTAGGGAGGCAGGGCTTAGCCTCATGCAAAATAAGAGACAATGCTTAATCTCGATGTAAGGAAAACGATGAGTGATAGTAGAGTGTTTCTTAGATGCTTGGGATAGATAATCTGCTATCTTGAAGGTAGTGACCTGATGTGTCTGTAGATATTATTGTCTTACTGTGCATGCGTCCAAAGAAAAATTGTGAGTTTTATAGGGGAAGGTTGGTTCGCGCTTTTGTCTTCTACTTTGCCTGTGCTCCTGTCTTGAGATCCTGTTTGGGTCACCCTGGGTAACATCTGGCTGTTTATATAAATAAAGTTTTTTCGAAAGAAATGCGTGTATTTGATGAATGTAGTTGTTCAAAATATAGTAGTATGCAATATCAACTAAGTTAGATGAACCAATGACTGTGACATATTTTAGAGACATTGCGACTTCCTTGCTCTAGAATTTTGAGGGTTCAATTCTTTGATTGTTCTGCGTATGACGAAATTGGCTGGACTTGCTTTAGAATTTTGAGGGTCCTCCTCAAAATTCTGCCCCAGTTTCTGACCATGGCAAAAATAAAGATTTTATTGAGATGTGACCGAACCCACAGGGCTTCCTACGTATCCCCTCTTAAACGGGAATCATGCCAAGCGTAGTTCAGTTACATGAAGAAATGTAAACAATCTAAACATAGTATCTCTTGACTGCGTCTGAGTTGATAGGTTTTGGCCAAACTTCTCCGTCCATCTCTATGAGTATGAGCGCTCCTCCTGTTAGTACTCTGTGAACTATGTAGGACCCTTGCCAATTGGGTGAAAAATTTCCCTTTGGCTTCATCTTGATATGGGAAGATTCGCTTCAGCACTAGCTGCCCCAGTGTGAATTGTCTAGGCCTGACCCTTTTGTTGAAAGCTCTGGACATTCTATTCAGGTAAAGTTGACCGTGACATACTGCGTTCATTCTTTTTCCGTCAATGAGAGCTAGTTGTTTATAATGACTTCATATCCATTCTGCATCACTGAGTTCAGCCTCTTGTATGATTCTCAAAGAAGGAATTTCTACTTCGGCTCGAATGACGGCTTCAGTGCCATAGACCAGCAAATAAGGAGTTGTCCCAGTTGATGTGCGAATCATGGTACGATATCCAAGTAGGGCAAATTGTAACTTCTCGTGCCATTGTTTGTGATTATCTACCATCTTCCTTAATATCTTCTTGATGTTTTTATTGGCGGCTTCCACAGCTCCATTCATTTGTGGCATGTATGTTGTGGAATTATTATGCTTGATCTTGAAGGTTTCACATATGGATTTCATCAAATCACTGTCAAGGTTGGCGGCGTTGTCGGTGATGATTGATTCCAGTGCCCTGAATCGACAGACAATACGATCCCTAACAAAATCTGTGATTACCTTTTTAGTTACAACCTTGTAAGATGCAGCTTCAACCCATTTGTGAAATAGTCTATGGCCACTAGAATGAACATATGTCCATTTGAAGCGGCGGGTTCGATTGGACCGATGACATCCATCCCCCAATTGGAGAAAGTCCAAGGTGCACTTGTTGCATTGAGTTCATTGGGTGGCACTCGTATCATATCCGCATGTACTTGGCATTGATGACACTTTTGGACATACCTGATGCAGTCAGTTTCCATAGTCATCCAGAAATATCCTGGTCTTAATATCTTCTTAGCTAAAACAAAGTCATTCATGTGTGGTCCGCAAGTTCCGGCATGTATCTCTTCGAGCAATTTGGATGCTTCCTTGGCATCGACACACCGTAATAATCCTAGATCTGGAGTCCTTCTGTATAGAATTCCTCCACTTAGGAAGAAATGGTTAGACAATCTTCGGAGTGTGCATTTCTGAGTATGATTTGTTTGCTCCGGGTGCTCTCCTTTTGCCAAGTATTCTTTGATGTCATGAAACCACGGATTCCCATCAGTTTCTTCTTCAACATGAGCACAATAAACTGGCTGATTATGGATTCCTAATGGAATAGGATCGATGAAATTCTTGTCTGGTTGTTGTATCATGAAAGATAGAGTGGCCAACGCATCTGCGAACTCATTCTAGATTCTCGAAACATGTTTGAACTCTATCTTTGTGAATCTCTTCCTCAATTCTTGCACATAGTATAGACACGGCAATATTTTGGTATTCTTTGTAGCCCATTCTCCTAGAACCTGGTGTACCAATAGGTCTGAGTCACCAATTACCAGTAATTCTTGAATGTTCATGTCAATGAACAACTTGAGCCCCAAGATGCAAGCCTCGTATTCTTCCATATTATTAGTACATGGAAATCTATGTTTTGCGGATACCGGATAGTGTTGACCCGTCTCTGATACCAAAACTGCTCCAATACCTACTCCTTTGAAGTTTGGAGCTCAATCGAAGAACATTCTCCAACCGTCATAGGTTTCGGTGATATCTTCTCCTACGAATGATACCTCTTCATCGGGAAAATACATTTTCAATGGTTCGTATTCTCCACCCACAGGATTTTCTGCCAAGTGATCGGCCAATGCCTGTCCCTTGACCGCTTTCTGAGTTACATAAATGATGTCGAACTCACTCAGTAGTATCTGTCATTTTTCTAACTTTCCCGTAGGCATGGGGTTATAGAAGATGTATTTTAACAGATCCATTCTTGATATGAGATATGTGGTGTAGGCACAGAAGTAGTGCCTCAACTTCTGAGCTATCCACGTCAAAGCGCAAGAGGTGCGCTCCAACAATGAATATCGTGCTTCGTAGGGTGCGAACTTCTTACTTAGATAGTATATGTCATGTTTCTTTCTTCCCGTCTCGTCTTGCTATCCCAAGACACATCCGAAAGCCCCATCCAGTATAGATAAATAGAGTAGCAGAGGTCTTACAGGTTTTGGTGGGACCAGAACAGGTGGTTTGGATAAATATTCCTTGATCTTGTCAAAGGATTTCTAGCATTCTTCAGTCCAATTTGTTGTAGTGTCTTTCTTTAACATTTTGAAAATCGGTTCATAGATCACAGTTGATTGTGCTATGAAATGGCTGATGTAATTGAGACACCCCAAGAAACTCATCACATCTTTCTTGTTCTTCGGAGGCGGAAAATCTTGGATAGCCTTGACCTTTGACGGGTCTAGCTCAATTCCTTGACGACTGACGATGAACCCTAGCAGCTTTCCAGCAGGGACCCCAAAGGCACACTTTTTGGGATTCAGTTTCAGATTGTATCTTCAAAGTCGATCAAAGAATTTCCTCAAATCTGCTATATGATCTGTACTTCTCTTGGATTTGATGATGACGTCATCCACGTACACCTCTATCTCCGTGTGTGTCATGTCGTGAAAAATGGTTGTCATGGACCTCATATAGGTCACTCCAGCATTATTTAGGCCAAACAACATCATTTTGTAACAATATACTCCCCATGGTGTAATAAAGGTTGTCTTTTCGGCATCCTCTTCATCCATCCAGATCGGATGATATCCCGCGAAGCAATCCACAAAGGATTGGAGTTCATGCTTGGCACAGTTGTCAATCAGTATGTGTATATTGGGCAAAGGTAAGTCATCTTTGGGACTTGCTCTGCTTAAATCCCGATAGTCGACACACACTCTGACCTTCCCATCTTTCTTTAGAACCGGCACAATGTTAGACAACCAGGTCAGATATTCAACCACTATGAGAACCTTGGCTTTGATTTGCTTGGTGACTTCCTCCTTTATTTTCAGACTCATATCTGGTTTGAACTTTCTGAGCTTCTGCTTTATAGGTGGACACATAGGGTTGGTAGGTAGTTTATGAGCCACTATGGATGTGCTCAAACCGGTCATATCATCATAGGACCATGCAAAAATATCCCCATACTCCTTCAAGAACCGGATGTACTCTTCCTTCTCCAACGGTTATAAGTGAATGCTTACACGCGTTACCTTGACTGTTTTGGAGTCTCCCAAATTAATTATTTCGGTCTTATCCAAATTGGACTTAGGCTTGTTTTCAAAGTTTTCCACTTCTCTGACAATTTCCTTGGGTATTATATCCTCTTCCAGATCCTCTGAATCATTATCCATATGTTGTGTTGTCTCATTACATGTCACAGTCGTAGGTTCATCGGGATAGGTAATAATAATGTTATAGAGAAAAAATGTAAAGAATAATAATAAATACTAAAAATAACAATGCATTAAATAAATCTTGTAAACAACAAACAAGTACGGCTCGATGACTCGAGCAATTATTTCAAAACAAAATACGTTAAGAACAAAATATTGAAAATGTTTAGATGCTTATAAAACTTGGTTTCAAAATAAATGATGCTAATTGCCAGGCTACCCAGGAACTCGACGGGCCCTTGATGGTGCAGCAGTCCAGTTCTTGAGAACAGCTCCCTTCTCCACGGTCTGAATAATAAGGCCTTCCTCCTCCTCCTCAACTATCGCACTGCAATCCATGTCTTTATCATCCAGAAACAGATTCCTTATACCAGCTAGAACTTCATCTTCTTCGGACTCCCACATCATGTCAGTTTGATGAAATGACTGGCTCAAATGTGGTACTGGTTGCTCTAGAGGGTAATAAGGACCACGCCATGGTGGCGACCAATTCTAGTACTCGTGCCAGGTGTATTCATACCCAAGCACAAAGGTTGTGCCGTGATGCTTTAGCTGTATCGGTTTGGTGATCCTCTGGAGATTCTTACTGAGACCCTTGCCAGGTTCATACCCTGTCCATGCCAATATACCTTCTATCTTACTGCTCCACCATTTGTCCTTTTCAATTGCGTTGACGCGCTCGATGCGATGGTATGTTTCTCTACCCAACTTCCTTCTATTCTCAATGACCGAAACAGTTTGATTGGTGTAAATGGGATTACTTCCGTCTCCATAGATGATCACTTCCTGATGGTTCCATTCAAACTTCATGACCTGATGTAGAGTAGTAGCTACGGCCCCAGCGGCATGTATCCAAGGTTTTCCCAACAATAGGTTGTCGATAGCAGATATGTCCAACACTTGAAACTCAACATCAAACCAGGTTGGGCCCATCTCTAGGCTGAGGTTGGTCTCCCTAATTGTGGCCCTTTGAGACCCATCAAATGCTTTCACATTCATACTTCCTGCTCGTATCTTGTGCAGACCTTTACCCAACCTTTTCAAAGTAGTTAGTGGATAGATGTTGAGACTGGAACCCCAATCTATCAGGACCTAGCAATGAATTTGTCCTCAAATTGCATGGTGATATGTAGTGCCCTGTTGTGACTTAGTCCTTCGGGTGGCAGCTCGTCTTCATGAAAAGTGATCTTGTGGCTTTCTAACACTTGCCCTACCATATTGGCCATCTCTCCACTAGTGATATTATTTGGTACATAAGCTTCATTCAACACCTTCATCAGGGCATTCCTATGTGCCTCGGAGTTTTGCAGCAGCGATAAAATGGATATTTTAGCAGGGTTTTGTTCAGATGATCAACCACAGAATACTCTCTTGCCTGCACCTTTCTCCAAAGATCATCTGGGCCAGTCTCAATGACAGGCAGTTTAGAGGCGACTTCTTTTCTTGTTCCTCCCAAAAAATCGGGTGTATAAATCCTACCAGTTCTGGTCATGCCTTGAGCTGCACATGTTTCTTCCATTTTTTTCCTTTCCTTTCCTTCTTTCTTCCGCAACATAATCCCATTGTATAGCATTAGACTTATAAGACGATGTAGGTGCTACCATCACGGTGAAGGACGTTGTTACTTCTACCTCAAACGGAGTTGGTGCAGCTACCTCAACTTCAATTGGTACCTGAGTCTGCACCATGATAGGTATGAGAGTGACTGGAGATATTTCAGAATTATCCCCTTCTCGAATGAGTCCAATTGACCCCTCTGAGTCCTATTCTTCATCTATCTCTATCACGTTTACCCCTCGACCCCTGTGATCTAGGAGATGATTGTTACAGATATTGGGTGCAGCCTCCTTTGCCTGTATGACTTTAGTGTCAATTAATGTCTGAATCATATCCTTCAAAGTACGACACTCATCAACAGTATGACCCTTCATGCCTGAGTGATAGGCACATGTCTTATTTGGATTAATCCACTGGGAGGAGTTTTCCATAGCAACAACGGGAATGGGAGTGATATAACCGGCAGCCTTCGGTCTCTTGTACAGTTGGTCTATGGGTTCAGCAATTGGGGTGTATTGTCTGGGTGGTCTGTGGTCGAAATTCGGTCTAGGTTTTTGATAGTTTTGGCGGGCTGGTGGTGAGTGGTAGTTTGCTGGTTGGTGTTATAAGTATGGTAAGTAGG
Organism: Nicotiana tabacum; assembly: GCF_000715075.1. Classification (NCBI taxonomy): domain Eukaryota; kingdom Viridiplantae; phylum Streptophyta; class Magnoliopsida; order Solanales; family Solanaceae; genus Nicotiana; species Nicotiana tabacum. The sequence continues at coordinate 129,460,270 of NC_134091.1, forward strand.
CGGCAGGTTGTTGGTATCTGGGAGGTGAAGGCTGATTTGTGGAGGTGTTTAGTATGTGAGAGGATACTTCGGACCTTGGGCTACCATTACTGCACCCACTTCTTTCTTCTTGGAGATACCTCCTGACTACAACGCTTTATTTGTGGCTTGGTGTGCTTCAAAATTTGTCACCATTCCGCTTTTGATCCCTTCTTCTATTCTCTCTCCCAACTTGATGATGTCAGAAAATTTATGGTTTTCAATAACCATCAATCTTTCATAGTATTGCGGATCCTGAGCTCTGATGAAGAAATTATTCATTTGTTCTTCTTCCAGTGCTGGCCTTACTTTGGTAGCTTCAGACCTCCACCGAGTAGCATACTCGCAGAAAGTTTTCGTTGGCTTCTTCTTGAGATTCTGAATGTAGAAAATGCCTGGTGCATTTTCTGTGTTAAACCTGAATCGATCCATGAAATCTGATGCCATGCTCACCCAATTAACCCATTTCTTTGGGTTCTAACTAATGTACCAAGACAGGGCGTCTCCGGTGAGGCTCCTCATGAACAGCTTCATGCAGATTCTTTCATCCTTGCAAACTCCCACAAGCTTGTCACAATACGTTCTCAAGTGCACCTTCAGATCACCAGTCCCGTCGAACATTTCGAACTTAGGAGGTTTGTAACCTTCTGGTAGTTCTACATCTGGTTGAATACACAAATTTTCATAATTCAAACCCTCAATGCATTTTCCCCCTTCGATACTTTGAATTCTGCCAGTACGTTTCTCGAGTTCTTGCGCCATGTTCTTGATGAGCAGGTCCTTCTCGGTGGATTCGGGTATGTATAGGGTCTGTTGTGGGGTGTAGCGTAAGGTTTCCACATATATGGGATTGCTTTGGTGTACTCTGGGAATTTGGGCGTAATGGTGGTCACTGGTTGAGTTTTGCGGGTCAGGAGTAGGTTGTGGTGCATTCTGAAGGGTATGGTATGTGGTTGTTTATGGGTATTTAGTTGGGTGGTGATGGTGTTATTGAGGAGTAGGTATCGGTGGAAGGTTGTGGTTCTGAGGAGGTGTGGCGTATTGATGTGGTGCGAGAGGATTTTGCGGATTTTGTGTGTTTTGGGGAGGTACCGGATTTTGGGCGTTTGTGTTTTGTTGGTTAAGGTCGGGAACGTTTAGGGTGAGGGAAAGGCTTGCCAAGTTCTGGACCTGCTCAAGTTCCCCTTGTAGCTCCAATATTATCTGTTCCAGACGTAGGACCAATTCATTCTGTGCTGGAGTATTCCGACAGTACGAGGTTTCAATGTTCTCTGCGTTGTCCTTTTTGATACTGCTTAAATCGTCCATTTTTTCTTTCCCTTTGCTTCTGCCTTTAGGATCACTTGGTGGAGGAGGAGGTGGAGGACCTCTGGATCTAGTGTGATATGCGAATGATGCCAGTAAGCATGAACCAACCTTTAGGTAATGGGAATAAACAAAAGAAAAGAAAAACAAAAAAAGGTAACCAAGTCAATAAGGGATATTGAAAGGGTGTTTGCGATATTGAACATCTGTTGAAAAATCAGTAAATAAATTCGCGCCCTAATTTGGGGGACCTTGTTTTGCCCGATGTAGGCCTAAACGACACATAGACTTGGAGAAAATTGATTCCAATAATTGTGTCATTTCATTAATTCAAAAATGAATCAGATCCATACTAAAACGACAATAATAAGAAAATTACTAATGCCATTTTCCTTATTACAATCGAAATCTAAAACTAGGCTAAAAAGTAGTAAAGAACATCATTTCCTAATCTATTTGGCCCCAGAGGAACCCTCTCCATGCTTGGCCTTCTTGGATCCATCAATCAAGTTCCCCAGGTCGCGCATGTCCAATAGTAGGTAAGCCCTTGCTAGGTGCCATCCCTCATTGCCTTCCGTATTCTGACAATCCGAGAGCCTCCTCCTCATCTTCCCCTCGAGTTCCATTAACCCTTGCTCCAAATATTCCAATCTTTCTGTTGATTTAGTAGCAATTTCTTTCCATTCGCCGATAGCTTCCATATCCACTTTGTGTTGTTCCAAATGTCTAGCTTCAAACTTAAAAACCCTCTTGCGCAGCATCCTATACTTGACTTCTGCTTCAGCAACGTCATCTATAACCTTATTTTTCAGATTAATCCCTGGCTTGACATCTCCCGCTATATCATTTACCAACCATGATGGGTAGAAGTATACATGGCCGGTATGGTACCTGTCTGGCTCGATAGTGTCTTTCTCTACAATGACCTTTTGTTCCACATATGCTGCGCCTCGAACTTAAACGGAATGATGTTCCCTTTAAAGTCTGCTTTATACTGGACCATGTTGGAAACCCGAGGTATAACCTGCTTTCTTCCTGCTTGCCTCATTACTCTTATAGGAGCATAAGGATAGATTCTTCTTAACTCGATTAGCACTAAACTAGTGGTTTTTCTTGACCTGATGATGAACTCGCTGCTAGGGAACCATTCGAACATTCAATGTACCCTTTCCTCAGTCAAATTGCTGAAGAAACGCACCCAGCTCACAGCATTTACGGGTTGCGCGAACCTATCTAGGATAAATGTCATTCTTTTTGGATGATGGTAGGCTATGTAGTCATTCAATGGTCGTCGCAGAAGTTCCTGACCATATGCACCTCTCTGGAAATGTTCTAATAACGAAACCTATAGCAACAGATTATAGCCCTCGAAATGCCCATACCCCTGCTTGCATCGATCTAGAGCTCGGTACATTTCGGCCAAGATCATGGGGATGATAGTGTAAGTTTGTCCTTAAATTCCTTCCATTAGAGTCCTAGCGACCATGGCTAAACGAGTGTGGATCCTCCCCCCTTTCATCGGAAATATCAATAACCCCAAGAAACAGACAATGAACACAAAAATTCGGCGGTGTGTCCAACCCAAAGAAGTAATGGAAAGTTCATCATGGTGAAGGCGATATGACTTGCTATGCCCATAACGTTCATAAAGGAATTCAAATTGTATGTATGACTCCTTCAAACGGAGTAATTCATCATTTTTTCTTGAAACCCGTCATTATCAAAAAACCGTGGGGAGTGCGATTTTCTAGTACTAATAAACCCGGACTATCCCATGGCAGCCTAGCGAAGCCTCCTATTTTCTCTAAGAGAGGGGTCATCTCTACATTACCAAAGTGAAAGAAAACTCTTTTCTCATCCCAAAACATAGTGGCGGCCTCAATCAATGCGTTATTTGGCCGAATGTCCAATAAGGAAGGTAAATTTCTGAGGACCCTTTTCACATGATTCCGGTCACTAGGTGAGAGGTTCTTATACCAATCAAGCGGCAAAGGTGGGATGTTTTGAACCATGCCGAACCTGGGAACTTCGTGCCTCATTTTCTAAAAATACAAATAGAGTTAGACCTTTCCCCCTCCGGGTCTGACTATTTACACATTAATGATCAACATATCGTCATGTTTTCCCCAAGTAATGCACATAACGTGATGGTGTCCATTGAGATTATGGAAATCCCGTCGGACTTTGGACAAGGCTTATCTTAGTGGATTATCATGTGGACAACGTTCTAATCCATACTAGGTTTGACATGATGCATGCACAGTTGATATTGGAGTGAGGTTTCTAGAAGGGTCTAGACCGGTACCCTCAAGTGAACAACTTGAGAGAGAAAGGCACGGAACTGTCGACTGCACCACTGATCGATTAGTTTTACCGTAAATAAGCCTTTCCAAATTAAAATGGTAATTTCTGGAAGAGCGTAGATACTCATCAAGTGTCGCTATGATATTAATTGGGCACGAGTAGAATATGATGTGGATCATGCTTTGTGCAAAGATAATAACACATTGCCAAGTATTTGCATGATAAATATGTAAAAAGCGGTAAATACAGTATTAAGGTAAAACATAAAAGAGAGACAAAGGAAGAAGTTAGTCCGTGGAATATATGCGAGAATGTAATAAAGCAAACAATATAGTATTTTTTAAACAAATGAAGAGCAGTTAGAGAAAATACGGGCAAATAGGAAAATAGGCGTGCATGTCGTAACAAATTTAAGAAAATAAAGGTGGAGAAGGGAAGGGACGTGCATGTTATGACGGGTTTAAACAAGGCGAACGGGAAAGGGATGTGCATGTAATAGCAAAATTTAGCAAATAAAGATGGAAAAGGAATGTGTGTTTTATAACAAAGAAAACTAATCCACAAAAGCCAAGTTCATTATAGTAAGAACCTAAGTATCCCCAGTAGAGTCGCCATGTTGTCGCGCCCTGTTTTCTCGTGAAATCGGGTTTCGACATATGACACCTAATGGTTTAATGTACGTTAGGGCACCTATTATGCAAATGACGTTGTTTTACTAATCAACATCACCAAAGATCGGGTAAGGGCTCAAGTTACCTCAAAGAGAAATTGTTAGGCACTTAGGTCCACAACTATGGGTCCCGGCCGAACTTAAGATTATGTGAATTACGATTAAGCTAAGTGATCAAATAAACAAAGGGAATTTAGAAGTCAAAGAACATTATTACAACATCAGATCTTAGTGCGAGTATAGGGATACAACTATTTAGATCTAATAACAACATACAAAGAGGAGGGGGGTCCTAAGTTTTTTAGCCTAAAGGATCACCCCGTGCAACATAAATAATATTTCGTAACTCCCTCAAGATGGGGTGTTACTCGCATTATTCAGCGGGCACAAACTATCATCTCTTGCTACCCGATTACTATGTTAAAGTTGTTACCTAAAGTGTACTAATTCAATTATAAGTTGTACCTTATGTGTGCACTACTCGTCCCATACCTATGGTCCAGGAGAGAATTGGACCTCTATTTAGGGTGGTTCTAGACTTAAACTTAAGCTGCTCAAAATGATAAAACTAGGTGACATACAAAACACATTGGACTTCAAATATGGCAATAAAAGAGGCTCAAGTTTGCCTCTGCACTTAAGCAGTAAATGCACGCAAACACATATGCCTATCAAGAATCTGCAGAATCCTATAGACATGCTTTCTAGGCAATCAAAGCATGCAAGTAATTTCAGATGCATGATATAGCTTATAGATAGAATCATGCGGGTATCATAAGTTAATTGTTGAGAGTTTTAAGTTACCAATCTTATATGTGCGATGCCTAAGTGATCTACGCGATTGGGTACAACAGAATTGTGATGACCCAAAATATCATCTTTAAATTTAATAAGTAATTTTGTGTTCTAAGAGCTCGAAAAGCACCATTTATCATTCCTCGACTTGCGTGCGTAGTTCGTAAAATTTTTTAGAAATTATTTATGTAAAAAATGAATTAAAATGGGAAATAGAGCTTTAAAACTCAACTAAGTTGACTTTTGTCAACATTTTGAGCAAACGGATCCGGATCAGTGTTTTGAAAATTCCGGTAGCTCCGTATCATGATTTGGGACTTGGGCTTATGCCTAGAATATAATTTGGAGGTCTTTAGCTCAAGTTATGACCATTTAATGAAACTAGCAATTTAAAGGCTAAATATTCTATGTTTGACCACGGGGTTGACTTTTTTATATCGGAGCCGGAATTCGATTCTGGAAATTTGAACAGCTCCGTTATGTCATTTATGACTTGTGTGCCAAATTTAAAGTCATTCCGGATTCATTTAATATGTTTTGGCACGAGATTTGCAAATTAAAAGTTTCAAACTTAAAGTTCGAATCGGGGTGTGAATTTTAATTTTAGTGTTGTTTGATGTGATTTTAGACCCCGAGTCAGTCTGTATTATGTTACAGGACTTGTTGGTATATTCGAGAGGGGTCCCAAGTACCCCGAGAGTGAAACAGATTGAAATCGGAACAAGAATTGGACTTAAGCAAAAATCTGAAATTTGGGTTCTGGTATAATCACACCTGCGAAATTTTGACCGCAGGTGCGAGCTCGCAGAAGCGAGACTTCCATCGCAGGTGCGGCCTTTGTAGGTGCGGCCCTTTTGCGTAGAAGCGGACGTCGCAGGTGCGACATTTTGTCCGCAGATGCGTAACCTCGCCTGGCAGCCCCTTTTCGCAGATGCGAGCTCGCATATGCGAGCCCATACACCGCAGATGCGAAAATGCTGGGCAGAATACATAAAATCGGGTCTTAGCCCTTCTTACTCATTTTTGAGTTTTGAGTCTCGGATTTGGGCGATTTCAAGGGGGATTTTTACGACTTTGAACTGGGTAAATGTTCTTTATTATAAAGTTATTATATTTCACAAATCCATGTCTAAATTCATTATTTGTTTCAGATTTAGATGGAAGAAATTGATTTTTTTGTAAAACTTTCCGAAAACGAAAAATTTAGATTTGAAGGTCCATTTGATATCGGAATTGGACAAATTTGGTATGGTTGAAATCGTATCGGAATGGGTGTTCGGATTTCATGAGTTTTTTCGGGATTTGAGACGTGGGTCCCACTGCCGAATATTTAAATAAATTTTGGATTTTTATCCGGGAAAATTATAAAATCATATAGAATTAATTCCTATGATTAGTATTGAATATATTGAATTGTTTGTGAATAGATTTGAAGCTTTCGGAGGCAAATTTAAAAGGAAAAGCTATGGTTGAATAATTGATTGGAATTTGCAAAGCGAGGTAAGTGTCGGGGTTAACCTTGACTTGAGAGAATAGAACCCTTAAATTGTTTGTTATGTGAATTGCATGTAAACGACGTATAGGCGAGGTGACGAGTGTCTATACGTCGTCAAATTAATTGTTTGCCTGCTTACTTGAAAAATCATAAATTATTTTTAATCATAAATTAATTATTATAATAATTGTTTCTCTCTCATTCTTTGTCAAATATTAATTCTTGAATTCCTGCATTAATTGTTACATGTTATTTGAATTGTGTGCCTTAATTGTTATTTGATATTTAGCATATTAAATATTAAACTGCCTATTTGCTCCCTGATTTCCATAATAATTGTTATTTGTCATTGGTTACTTCATAATTAAATCATATTTATTGTATGCTTGTTGTCTTATGATTTTTATATTAATTGTTGCATTTATTGGGGAATTTCTTCTATAAGAATTGATTGGTAAATGAATATATTGGAGGATCGGATTGCACGCCGCAATAGACTTATTTAAAAGTTAATATTGGGGGATCGGATTGCACACCGCAATAGACTTATTTAAAAGTCAATATTGGGGGATCGGATTGCACGCCGCAACAGAGTTCTTTAAAAGTCTATATATATACTTGATTGAAACAAATATATGACAGACTTGATTAAAAGGAATATATTGGGAGAGCGGGTTGTACGCTGCAATAGAATTGAATGTAAATATATTGTGAGAGCGGGTTGCACGCTGCAACAGATTTGGGTGAAATAATAATGGATTAGGACTGCTGAGTTGGCTTCAATTATTATAAATGAGTTACCTGATTTATTTCTATTATTTGTTATTGTTATTAATATTGCGTATAGGTTAATGTAAGTGAACCGCCTTAGCCTCATCACTACTTCGGCGAGGTTAGGCTAAGCACTTACCAGTACATGGGGTCGGTTGTACTGATACTACACTCTGTACTTCTTGTGCAGATTTTGGAGTTGGTCCCAGCGGCATGCCATAGTTTTGTTCGAATTTCAGCTACTCGGAGGAGACTTGGTATAACTGCATGGCGTCCGCAGTTCTGAAGTCCTCGTCTATTGTACTTTAGTTGTGTGTTTATTTCCAGACAGCTTTATATTTTTAAGACCTTTATTTGTATTTATTCTAGAAGCTCGTGCACTTGTGATACCAATTTTGGGATGATATTTAGACATCGTTATTATTATGGATTATTTCAAAATTGCTTTCGCATTTGCTTCCTTGTTATTAATAAACTTAAAATTGTTTTAGAAATGGATAATGTTATTCTAACGTTGGCTTGCCTAGCAAGTAAAATGTTAGGTGCCATCACGGTCCGAAGGTGGGAATTTCGGGTCGTCACAAGAATCTGCTAGGGAAAGAGTCCGAGAATTATTCATACGACGTGCATGAAGCAGTGTTTGAATGATCTAGCATTAACCAATTATAACGAGCAATTATTTCCTATAAGTAGGATCTCTAATGCATAGTACTTTAGTGCTTGTTTTATTTATACTTAGTCCCATAAACAAGATTTCTAATGATCAATGTGGTACAATAGCAAATGAAGTGATCAAAAATCCTATAGGCATAATTTCTAGTGAATAACTGAAGCGAATTAAAGGAAAATTCATTTGTTCCTATAGGCAGGTTTCTAGTATATTCGAAAGTAATCATGCAAGTTGAAGGGGTGCTCACTTCCTATAGGCATGCTGTCTATAAATACGTAGCAGTAGACATAGCATTTGAACTCATATTTAATGGTAAACAGGTAGTGAGTGTGTGCTTCTCCTAATGTCATGATCTCTACAGTGCTCATGCAATTGTACATCATATATGGCAAACACATTATCAAGTCATATAGGCATGTCATCTACCCATCTTGCATATTGAATTCTACACATACCCATCATGCATATTGAATTCTACCCATTCTCTTTTTACTAACACCCCAATTGTTTATACAAAGGTTATTACAGGCCCAATAATAAGTAAAAGTGACAGTGTTACATAACAATGATAAGAGGCCCACAGCAGGCCTAATAAATACCCAGCATTGCCTAGGCCTTCAATAGCTCTTACACAGCATACCCAGGCCTTCAACAAAGAGCCATATTCAATACACGACTCAGGGATCCATAGAGGAGTCTAGAACCAGTTTACTCAACCATGGCACCAAGTGTTGCACCATTTAAATAAGTCAATTCAAGTACACAGCACATAACAAGGGGAAGTAGAATGAATAGGAATTGTTTGAGATTGAGGGAGTGACTAAGGACCAAGACCTAGTGTGTCAGAGTTCACAAGGGTCTTAATTAGACCTCGAGTAGTGCTCACATTAGGTAGGCCAATAATAGAACCTAGATAGCCTTGGCTTTCAGCCGGCTAAGAATGAGAATTCAGAATAGCATGAGTAGCAAGTAAGGAGAGTGGATAGTGACAGAGGGACAGAAATCAAGTAATATACCAAGTTGAGCATACAGAGCAACTAGTCAAGCAGGCAGCAGGTTCAGCAGGATTTCACACATAGCAAAGTACTACATAGACAACCTCATATTGAAAGAATTAGGGGAAGAACAGGTTTACAGGCATACATAGATTGTCATGTTCAGATGCATGAAGTCAAACTAGTTAAGACCTAAAGATCCAAATTAAGTTAAGTATACATCCTAGTGCCATGTTAATCAATATGTAGACATGATGGGGGGACACATTGTGATGTTTACTGAAAGGACAGGGTAGCAAATGAGCCAAAGGCATACTGGGGGAAACATATTAGCATGGAAGCAAGGTCATAGTTGATAAAACAAAAGGAGTATTTATCTTAAAATCAGGATAGCAAGGAAACATATTTAGAGCAAACTTTGAAGCAGTATTCCATAGAGTTGGGACTAATACACAAAGAGCAGTCAAGTAGACACAGGACTTAGCACTAAAGGATTCATTCAAGTGGGGGTGGCTTCCATAGAGTTGAGGTGGTATCCAAAACAAAATATGCAGAAAATTTGTAACTAACATCATATGGTCACAGTAGTAAGTTTCATATGAAAATGGACTTCCATTGAAACACAAAACTGAACATATTCAGATGCTAGAGGTACTGAACTCATTCCAGAAAAATAAAGGATCAACATAGAAGCGCAAACCGTAGTGAAGATTACAGATTAGCCTAATACAAACTAAGGACAAAGCAGTAAACTATCTCACGCGTTCAACTAACACAAAATGACAAAGAGTATTGAGCATTATCACAGTAGTGCGATATTAGGGACTCACAATTAAATCATGCTTATGTAATTCAAACACATATAGGTATGCAGAACGAAAGAAAGAAATCTAACATTGCGAGGGTTAAAAGCACTAACCAGTAGCAAAATCAAAAGAGTAATAAAGAGCGTAATAGAAAGAACCCCAGATCTTCGATGCTTCAGAGTTCACAAAAGCCTCGAGAATGGGCTCCGAGCAGTGCTTGCACCGGAGGAGGTCGTTTAATGTCCTTGGCTTTCAGCCAGCCAAGAATCAGAGTATGTAACAAGATAATAAGAGAGAACAATAGAGTAATAGCTTCGATTTGTAGTGAATCCGGGTGAAAAAATATGTCTTAAAGGGGAATGTGGAGGGGTTTATATAGTAGTAGGAATTGAATGAACAAACATGAAAAATAGTCAATCAAGTGCAAATAAGGAAAGAAACTATCACATGCAATTACTAATGCAACGGGTAAAAGGAAAAGTATAAAATTCTGAACCCTAATTCGACATAAATCAAGGAATCGACCAAAGGTTTCGGTGAACCGGCTTCATATCGCCTTTCCATAAATGTATATAGACGGAATAACGTATAGATCTTGAAGATTGAAGTCGGTTTTCACTTGATTCAGGCCTAGTACTTGCCAAAAATAGGCAAGTACTAAGTGATACCAAAAATCGTGTAAGTAACACGGAGATGGAGCAGATATGGTAGGCAAATTGTGGAGAGATTCCATATTAGAACTGGAGTTAAGAGATTTAGAAGAGGCGACTGATAGGGTTTGAGAGGAGAAGAGAACACAGATGGAGGGAAACGGGGCGGCAGTCTTTAGGGAAATAGGGATTAGGGTTAGAGGGTGAGGGGTAATATAAAATGGGTAGGTTAATTATGGGACGTTGATCATTTGAGATCAACGGCTAGGATCACAAGGGAAACGGGGCGGGTTATTTGAGACGGGTTCCATCCGAGTTTGAGACTAAGAGTCGTTTGGCTTTGGGCCGGGATGGACTGGGCTAAGGTTTTGGTAGTTTTGGGCCACCAATGTGGTCCAAAATTGGTTAGAATAGGCTATTATTTAAATACCCAAAATTTCATCAAAATGATTTATAAAAAATGCTTAATAAATAAATAAAAATATTATTTATACACTGAAATGCTTAAAATAATAACTTAGTATTATAAAAATATAAAATATTCTATTTTGACATAAATAATATAAAATAAAGAGCCCTTATGCATGAATATAGGCCATTATTATAAAATTGGATAAATAACTTTAAAATGCTACTGTAATTATATGAAATGAAATAAAATATTTGAAACATATATCATAGGTGCAAAAATAATTATTTTAGGTAACTAAGTCATCACAAAATAATTTAAAAGGAAAAGTTAAATACAAGTAAAAATTAGTTTAAAGCTCTAACAATTATGGAAAATTATAAAAAATGCTTGTATAGGTTTGTATACTAAATAATGATGTGTGTGTGTGTGTGTGTGTGTATATATATATATATATATATATATATATATATGTGCAGATGTGATATGAAAAATGGGCACGAGGTGCCGGGAAAATATGATGATTTAATTATGGGCACGAAGTGCCGTGAAAAATATGAAAAGGGCTGAGACCCGTATTTTTATGATTATGAAATGAGGTGTCACATAGTGACTTTTAATTGAAAGAATTATATTCAAAATATTTATTTGGAAAGATTTTTATCCAAAAAGTAGTATTTGAAGGAATTGTATGTGAAAGATATTTATTTGAGGAAATTATATTTGAAAAAAATTTATTGAAAGAATTATATTTGAAAGATATTTATTTGAGGAAATTATATTTGAAAGAGAGTTATTTGAAGAATTATATGTGAAAGATATTTATTTAAAGAAATTGATTTAATTGAGTGTACTTGTATTTATTATTTGTTGAGCAATATTAATAGTGTTCTTGTTGCCATGACGGGCATATCACTGGTTGATTTGTATTGCCCTTATTGTTATGTATTTTCTATTATTTTGTATACTATATTGCACAGGTTATTAGACTAGTGAGTGTCTTGATTGTACCTCGTCTCTACTCTACTGAGGTTAGTCTTGATACTTACTGGGTACCGACTGTGGTATACTCATACTACACTTCTATACATTTTTGTGCAGAGCCATGTATTGGAGATATCAGACTTGAATAGAGTTAGAGTGGGATCGCAAGGATTCAAGGTAGAGCTGCTTGGTCGTCGTAGTTACTTGGAGCCTTTCCCTTTTATTGTACTGTTATCTATTATTCAAACAGTATTGAGTATTCGATCCTTGAGATCATTTTATGTATTCAATTAGAGTTCGTGACTCAGTATTACCAGTCTTGGGAGGTTGTTATATTTATAATTATTTCTGCTGTTGGTAAAAATGATGGCTTGAATTGTTATAAAATCGGCGTACCTATTCTTAGAGACTAAGTTCCATCACGACGCCTGTGGCAGAATTTTGGATCGTGACAAAAAGTAATAATACATAACATAGGAAAATCAGGATTTCTAGGTTTAAGAGTCTTTTTGTTTGTTCGTAGGAGTCTTAAAACCTTTGCGGCTAACTTGTGAAAAGATGTTTTGATTATTTGTATGCTTAACGATGAGGTCTGAGCTTTTCATTATATTTTTTTCACGTCGTCTTCTTCGTGCGGTTGTTGACGTTAATTTCTTCTTCATGCGGTTGTTGTTTTATTTTTGTTGATCACTTATGTATTTCAGTGTGAATCTGAATCTTTTTACCTATAGTAAACATATATTGTGTCGTATTTACTTGAATCGGTCTTTCTATTTTTATTGAAAATATTTATCTGTGATTCGTTTAAATAATTGTGTAGTGTACGAGTCTATATAGTATGAATGATAAAAGAATCATTTTTTTTGTGCATTAGGGAACTAAAATTCAAAAAAATTAGGTTGAATAGAATTGTCTTGAAGGTATGTTACTATGACCCTAATTTTCTCTTTCTTATTTAAGTAGTATAGTTCCTTAGCCAAAAATAAAGTTCTAAATAAATACAACTTTTGTGATGAAAATTTAGTGCCAAAACAAGTACTCGGATACTTCAATTTCATTCATCGCAACTTTCAGGTTATCATCTCTTGCCTACCATTCTCATCTATGATATTTTCTACTTTGCAAGTAGATGTCTTGTATGAACCGATATACCCTCGTGCTCATAATATATAATCTATCATGCGGTTCCTTCTTTTTTTTGTTTCCTTTTATTTTATAGGATTAGTGTGTTTTCATATATTAATACCAACAATAACTTTCACGTTCGATTTTAATGAGATAATTATATTCGCTGCCTTTTAATTTTGTTATATGTTTTGTCAATGTAGACTGAACTCTTGGTGTTCCTTTGGACAAATGTGATAAAATTTAAAATATTGTTGACCTTTTCTTTATGTAGTTTTTATTTTTGTTTTCAGGCTGAAGATTTCGATTCTAAGAGCTTAATGAAAATACTTCGGTATATTACATAAGGCAACTATATTTTCATATATTTAAGCTTAAGGCTTGATTCGGTATGATTGACTTTCATATACCCCATCTTATTCAGATTCTTGAGTTAATCAGATAACAAGCTTATTACATGAAATCGATTAAACTAATTTATTTTATCACATAGTGTAGGGAAGATGTAGGCCTTCAGTTTAATAGAAATGGAATAAATGCACATAAACACAATTCAACATATCCACCAGGTTGTGGTAGCTCTTGATTCAACTGAAAGTGTAGTACCACACGTGTTCGGTTGATAATGTTCTTAAGGATTTTTTTTTCTCATTTGTTCCTCTAGGAAGGTTCATTAATTTTACTTACTATTGATTTTCTCTTTTTATTCATTTTATAAGGTTCAATGCCTGAAGTCAGCTATGCAAACCATAATTTCTATGCAATTCTTGTATCGTTTGGCATAACTTTTGATTCTTTTTCCTTTTCTTTTGATTGTATTTTTATTTTAAGGATGAGAGAGAGGAAGCGATGGAATAAAGAAAATAAGGAAGACGCACATATATGAAAGCAATGATAATATAGGGACTTCTGAATAGTTTACATTAATTGTTGATTTAACCATTTTCTTAAATTAGTAAATAGTACTTCATATCATGGATTGTAAAGCGTGAGCCGATTAAATTGAAAAATAATAACTTTTATTTAATGGTGAAACAAGAGACTAATGCTTGCTTTTATTTTTGCATCGTACAAGTTCTCTATTAGTATATTTTTAAGAGATCTTCCTCTTATCTATATTTAAATTATACATTAATTTATTTTCATGTTTTGGACTCGAGAGGCTTTTTATAACGACCCGACTGGTCGTTTTGAGTATCACAGCTCTGTTCCCCCATTTACTGCTTAATTTATGCCGTACAGTTGATTTATGACTTATTGGGTTAGTTGGATCGTGTCCGGAAGAAATTCGGAGTGAAATGTCTCATAATTAAAAACTTAAGTTGGAAAAGTTGACCGGATATTCACTTATGTGTAAATGACCTCGAAATTAAATTCTGATGATTCTAACAGTCCCGTATGATTATTTTGGACTTAGAAGCATATTCAAAAAAATATTTGGAGGTCCGTAGTAGAACTAGGCTTGAAATGGCGAAAGATGAATTTTTGAAAAATTTGACCGGGGGTTGACTTTTTGATATCGGGGTCGGAATCCGATTCCGGAAATTTGAATAGGTCTGTTATATCATTTATGACTTGTGTGTAAAATTTGAGGTCAATCGGACTTGATTCGGTAGATTTCGGCATCGAATGTAGAAGTTGGAAATTTCATAATAGACTAAAGTTTCAAGTGAGTTCGCACAAGACCTAACTTCAAATGAATATAAATCTCATGATACAAAGTTTTATATGGTGTATTATCGATAAAATGAAATATATTTGAGTCTAGTTTCTAACTCTTCAAACCGTTCATCATTTGGACATTCCTACAAGAAGTTATGACCAAATTACCAAAGGCTGGAAAGAATGTGATTCTGCGGCAATTCTGCGACAATTATGCGATCGCAAAAGTGGTTATGTGACCGCAAACTGGTCTCATAATGGACCAAAACAGCCCAGTTCTGGGCACTGATTTTTGCGACCATTTTGCGACCAACATACCCATTATGCGGTCCATTATTCGACCACAGACCTGCTTTTGGAGGGTTAAATTTTTTATTTTCATAACCCGACCTCATTTTGATAAATAGGCTTTGGGACTCATTTTGGAGCAAAAATCTGAAATTTTAGAGATAAGGGAGAGTGTTCTAGAGAGAGGAAGAAGCTCAAGTGCTTTATTCATCATGATCTTGTTCAAGCTTTGAAATCCAACAAGGATATATCACAAGATCTTCACCCAAAAGGTAAGGTTCTAACCCTTAGTCTTTAATTTCGAGCTTGAGTAAAGATGGGTAATTAAAAGTATGATTCTTGGGTGTAATAGTATTATTTGTACATATCAATAAGGTTTATGGAAAGATTGTTGAGTTCAAATGGGTAAAGATTTGGTTGAAAAAGGTAAAAATCTTCAATGATTTTAATTGAAGATTTGAGAGTCGAGTTTATGTTAGAATTTGGTGAAATTTGTATGGTTGGATGGGCATTTAGATTTTGTAACTTTTATCGGGTTCCGAGACGTGGGCCCCACGGGCGAATTTTGAGTGTAACTTCGGATTTTGTGAAAATATTAGTATTTTGATATGGAATAAATTTCTATAATTTGGGTTGACTAAATCAAATTAATTGTGACTAGATTCGAGCCGTTCGGAAGTTGTTACACGCAGAATGGAATTTTTGGAGCATTATTTAGCTTGCTCGAAATTGGATCCGACTTGTTCGAGGTAACTAACTCTTCTAATCTTGGAGCTGAGGGTATGAACCCTGAATATACGTATTATGTGAATTGTTTGGAGGTGACGCACATGCTAGGTGACGAGCGTGTGGGCGTGCACCATAGAAATTGTGACGTAATTGTTTCGTGAAATTTTGTAGTCAAATAATCTTGGCATTTTCCATGTAGTTTTATGTATTAAAGAAATTGAGTTGAGAATCATATTAAAAATAATGTTGAGGCTATGTGCCAGTATTATTGGGACTCACATAGGTCATATTGCTGTGAATTATTTGTTTTAAATTGAAAATTCATATTCAGTCATATTCATTTCATTGCATATCATATCTCAGTCTCTGTTATTATTTATTGATACATCATATCATCATTTTCGGGCTATTTTCATGACATTGTGAGCCCGAGAGACTAGAGAGATTGATGACTGAGTGAGGCCGAGGGCCTGATTGTCAAGATAATTATGGAATCGGGTTGCACGCCACAGCAGGCCATATTGACTTTATTATATCATGTGAGTTATCCGTGCGGATACAGATATTGATACTATAGCACGTGATTTGTCCGTGCAACATGTGAGTTGTCCGTGCAGATTATAGTGTTTGGGCTGAAGGAGCCCCTCCAAAGTCTGTATACACCCCAGTGAGCGCAGGTACCTACTGAGTGCGAGCGCCAAGCGATTGGGAGGACTGATTGACTGTGAGGACTGAATGATTGAGAGGACTGAGTGACTGGGAGGACTGAGTGAAATGATACTCTGAAAGTATGTATATGGTTTTATCATTGAGTTGCATCGCATTGACATGCACATTTGACATACAAGCATAGATATACCTTTTTCTCATGTTGTACGGTATCAAGTCATTCATGACTTATCACACATATTGGCATAGTGATGCATTTTCACCTGGCTATATGGAAATGAAATGAAACATCTTACTTATTGTTGAAAGTATTTTTGGGAAAAATCACAGTTTTCAAACTTACTCATATTTTGGTGATTTCAGTGAAAAGAATTGAGTTTTAATATTATACTTGAAAAGAAAATATTTATTTTTCCGGAACTATGAACGAACTAAGCATTTTATTATTGAGTTATTCTTTGTGTTTCCTCAATTTGATTGTTATGAGATTTTTTTCTGGATGTTGGTGTGGACCCGGCCTTTGTGTTAGCTCGTCACTACTTTCAACCTAAGGTTAGGTTTGTTACTTATTGAGTACATGGGGTCGATTGTACTCATACTACACTTCTACACCTTGCGTGCAGATGTTTTGTTTTATGTTGATGCTGCTGTACATGGCGAGAGCTGGATCTGAAGATGTACTTGTATTCCAGTCATTGCTGCCTCTTATTCATGGTAGCTTTAGAATTTTAATCTGTTTATGTATATTTCAAACAAATGATGTATTTTTATTTATACCAGCTTTGTAAATTCTAATCTTAGAAGTTCATGATTTGTACTACTAGTCCTTGGGGAGTGTATTAGAGTCAGTTATATATTAATGAAATTGGATAGTTTTTAACTGGCTTACCTGACAGGTTGGGTTAAGTACCATCACGACTAGGTGGATTTTGGGTCGTCATAAGTTGGTATCAGAGCCCTAGGTTCATAGTTTTACAAATCATGAGAGTGTGTCTAGTAGAGTCTAGCGGATAGGTATGATGACGTCCATATTTATCTTCGAGAGGCTACAAGGCATTTAGGATAATTTCCCATCTTTCTTTCCTTATCGTGAGAAATTGATTCGGCTTGAGACATAACTCTTTGAATTCCTTCCACGCATTCGTGTGCGTGTGTGAGTGCTCGGTATCAGTAGTGCATTACCGACTTGTTATTCCATGAACGAGGTTCGAAATGTGTATTCTGTATTTTGCTGATGGGCCAGTCTGGAGGACTTGAGGCCAGGATTAGACTACAGCTTAGGCACAATAGTTTCAGTTGTGTGAACTTATACAATTGGACTCATATGTTCGGTAGTGTCCCTATGAGTGAAATTTGTGGCTCGATGAATGGCTGGATGACCATATGATGATTATATTGTGATTGCGGGACGTGTTCAGATGGTTTGAAAGTGAAAAAAATGCTTGCTTGAGATGTAAAAAGGACTATTGGGTATTTGACTTCTGTCTCGATTTGACACAGAGTCTCGAGTTATGAATGTGTTGAAGGATCTTTTACGTGGTGTAATTGTGGAACAAATTAAATTTTCGTGTCTTGTTGATGAGCTCAAACTCATGAAGGTTAAGTAATTACGTAGGAGTTGTGGCAGTAAAAAGGGTATAGAAAGATGCTAGTTTGAGCCTAAACATGCGGGTTATCACCTGCGGAATAAACTACAAAGGTGTGATCTTTATAATGTTGTGTGGAGAATCTTCTTTTCTACCAGTAGGGCAGATGTATTGGGATTTGAATTTGAATTGGTCAAGAAAGTTGACCTGACCATCACGAGAATGAAGGCGAGCTTAGTAGATGATTTGAGGTACCATATAGGTTGTGATGCAGGAGCTTGGGAAGAATTTAGTTAAATCTCACTATGGTGTTATGGCAGTAATTGAATATAGGTATTGTGAATTATAGAATGTCTTGATATATGGCTTTGAGCCAAGTGGGGGAGCCTATTATTGACAATTCGATTTCATGGTTATAGGTTAAATTTAGTTTTGGTCCAAGAAATACTTGTGGAGCAGTTATTACTGCAGAGGCTGAGATCGAGGATGACTCAGGTAAGGAAATTTCCTGAATACTGGATATAATGCACTTACAAAAATATGAAAACTCATGGAATGATTAAGTTGTAAATTGTGAAGAATGTAGTGCGCATGGAATATGAATTTGGCCAGTGGTTTTAAGGCATGGTTATTTCTTTGAGTGTTGTTGTGCTAATGGGGCATATGTCTTTTGGCCTGTTTGGGAGGTGCAATTCAATTTTGAGCCGAGTGGGTGACTATTGAGAAGGTTATAATGGGTCCGAGATTTATATATAGCAATTGAAAATTTTTTCGGACTTGTATATGGATAGAATCTGAGATTTGCGTTTGATGGTGTCAGGACTCGCGATAATTCTGTATGACTATGGATTCTACATTCCAGTATTAGAAAGGTAAAAGAACAATTTTAAGTTCACATGAGGTCTTTTCAGAGTGGGTATTTCGGCTGTGATATTTATAGGGTTAATTATGATGTGGTGAGACTCTACAGATGTTTTGGTGGCAATAATCTTGGGTTTGGTGACCTACGTGGTTTGGTCGAGTTAGAGGAATTTACTTCTAATAGCTTGGTTATATGCAGATGAATTTCAAAGTGTTCTTGATGGTTTCTACCATGGTTTGAACCGGATATTTTCTACTGGTGTGGGAAACGTGTTGTGTATTGTGATTTCCATCTGGAAGGAAACAAGAGG
Organism: Nicotiana tabacum; assembly: GCF_000715075.1. Taxonomy (NCBI): domain Eukaryota; kingdom Viridiplantae; phylum Streptophyta; class Magnoliopsida; order Solanales; family Solanaceae; genus Nicotiana; species Nicotiana tabacum. Next base: position 129,479,373 of record NC_134091.1, read on the forward strand.
AAGGTTTCTAACTAACCAGGTATGTAATTTGCTGGTGACTCGGAGTTAATAATGGATTTCTTGTGCTTGTCATATGATGGCATAATAGATGTAGTATGTTGTGCGAGATTAGGCGTTATCACAAATAAAGCAAACTAAAAATTAAAACTTGAACAAATAATGAATAAAAGCTTAACTTAAATAAACAATCAATACTAAGTCCCCAGCAACGGCGCCAAAAACTTGTTGGTTCCCCAAGTACACGCAAGTATACGTGGTCGTCAAGTAATAAAGTGACTCGAAAGTCGGATGTCGAACCCACAGAGACTTAGATTGATTGTTAACTAAGCAAACTAAAATCAATTAATTGTCCAAGATATTTAAGAGTGATATTTTTTTATTAATCTACTATTGCGGAAATTAAATAAATAATAACTAAATTATCAAGAATGCGATTTTGTATGACGAGATTTCACTTCAGAGGAGATGGAAATTCTAGGGTTGTGGTTGGTTTATCAATCCTATTAAGTTCAGTGATCACACTCGTTAATCCAGATTATCTATGGTTGCTAATTAACCGGATCGTTTATATGAATAGCATGTTCCCACAATACTACTCGTCTGCCCACAATATATCAATCCTATATTCCTACGGTATTGAGTCTATCATGAACAAATATAATACGGTATTTAATTAAGAAAGACTGTTAGGTATATTCCTATCCTAACCGTGAAATCTTCCCCCGAGCCACGGGTTTAGAAACAAGCTCTCTTTAATTCTACTCTAATTTAAACACAGTTTTCCCAAGCATAGCATAGATAGTAGGGTGAATTGGTAGCTACAACAATTCACAAATTAAAACTAGAATTAAAGAAACAACCACAAGATGATAATCCAAATTAATGAAGATGTAATTAATAAACATTAATAATCATGTCAACCACAACCCTAGAAATTAGAGTGCTTAGCCACTCATGTTCGTAGTAACAATTTTTCAAGTATTTTGCATAAACAAATTACAAAGAAAAGATAAAGGGATGAAGAACTCTATGATTTTCTCCTCCAAAAGTTGTCCACATGATGTTCTTGCCTTCGGTCGCCAAAAACTCCTCAAAGTGGCATTTTTAGGTCTATTTATATCTGTAGGAAAAGACCTAAACGTGTAGGTCAAGTCCCAGTCAAACCAGGAGACGAAATAAATCTTCAAAACTCGGACTGGACCTCGCCCTAGTCCTGGCGTCGCCGGGCTAACGCCTGGTTAAGCTGGCCTTTGCCTGGCCTCGCCAGGTCTAACGCCTGGTTAAGCTGGCCTTTGCCTGGCCTCGCCAGTTTTCTCCTTTTCACTGTTCTCGAGCATACTTTTAATGTTTAAGTATCCCTTTTGCTCTATTTTCATCTCCAATTCACTTACACATAAAATAGACTCCATTACGCGCAAATAAAGTGTAATTTATCATAAAAGCATGTAAAATGCAAGGCAAATAATATACGAAACTATGAAATTATAGCCACAGATCAATACTCCATACTTAAACATTGCTCGTCCTCGAGCAATCAAACTACACTTATAGACACAACCTATTAAGCAATTCCCTTAACTCATTATACCAAGAATCTGTAAAATAGACTAAGCACAAGGGTGTAACATCTTCACCTCAAGATTTGACTCACAAGTACCATGCATTATTTCACAACTCATTCACTTACTCTAACATAGAGGTCAATCACATTACCTTTCCTTCATGAATCAAGTGCCCTCACACAACAAAAGAGAGTAGTTCCACACACAATAAAATTTTAAGAATAATTAGGAACTCAAGTTAGAAAGCATTTACTCACTCTCGGAAATAACATTCATATGCTACAAAAGATGCACCATAGGCTTGCCCGTAGTGTACTACTCTACTAATCGAGCTCATTCAGTCTAAGATCAAGCAGGACTTTAATTGGTTGTAATGTAGGCTGTGGGTTGGGTAGGTTACATTTGGATATAAGAGTGACTACACCTCCCTAAGCACTTTAATACATACATTTTAACATTTAAACCCCACACTTATGTCAAACCATAACCCCACCTTCACATCAATGTATATTAACTCCATACTTCTTTAAGCACAGTTGCATCAAGAGTCACCACTATCACGGAATATTTTCACAGTAATACAACTATATTATTATTTTTCAAAACAGTGCATATTTCTCCTTATTTCATTAGTTCCACTCAAAAGACAAACCAACCACCCCACACTTTAACTTTTACAAAGTTCATAACAATTTAAGAGCTCATGAGAGGTGAAAAGGTTCAAATAGATGATTAATTCAAACAAATGGGTAAGGCTTGTAATGTGATTTCCAAAGAAACAAGACTACAGGCTCAACGGGGTTAACTACGATACATAAAAATTAGGCTGGTAAAATATATATATTTGGCTCAACAAAGAAACGCCTATATCACTTCCAAAACTGAACAAAACTACTATTTCGCTTTGTAAACACACGGGGCAAGTTCTAGACATCAAATGCAATGCACAGAATAACATACAAACCTTACGCACACATGGCACATAACTCACTCAGGATTGGACTCATCAAGACACTCTAGTCAAAGCAGTTAAGCAAATTTAAGATTATACAATTTAAAGTACTTATACAAGAGTAAAAAAACTGAGCCTAAGCGTCACAACCAAAGTACTCACTATTCTCAAGATATAACAAAGTCAAGAGATATTGCTTCAATTCAATTCACATCACCATGGCTCCTCTCCTAAAAAATTAAAACTACCTACACCCGGTTCAAACAAAACCCTTGGAAAAGAACCGTGGCACAAAGAAAAACAAAGGGGGAATTACTACACTATCTACAAATAAAATCTTTTTGTCCTTTTTCTTTAGACTTAAATCCCTCAAGAAAACTGTCTAGGAGATCCATCGTCGGGAAAAGTCCCCAAAAAAAATTGTTTTTTTTTTCACCTTTTTTTTTTATTCGATTTTTTTTTCATAACTACTTCGATACTACACACTACTACACAACTACGAAATCACAAATAAGAAGTTAACATTTTTCTACATCCTACTACTAATCATCTAGAGAATTCTCTCACCCCACACTTAAAAGAGTGCAGTGTCCCCAATGCACAAATAAAGTAAAACAATAATGAGGGTGGACAAGAAACTCCCTGAAAGGCCAAAGGCCGAAGCAATAGCGACTCACGGGGTACTCAGACTTTCCCCAGGCATAGTCCTTTGTGTGGCACCCCACACTTATTCCTCACCATCTAACTCGCTTTTGCACTCTTCCAATGACTCTGCCTCCTATGTTTATAATCTTACAAAACATAAAATAAATACTACAACAATAATAAGAATAAATAAATAAAAATAAAAAAAAAACAGTAAAGATGGGTTGCCTCCTAACAAGCGCCTGATTTAACATCGCGGCACGACACAGAATCTCGTCTAATCATTGGCAAGTAACACTTTCGACTTCTGGCGATCAAAGTCACCTCCATAGTAATGCTTTACTATTTGTCCGTTCGCTAAGAATGTTCTCTCGCCACCTAAGATGCGCAGCTTAATTGCGCCACGTTGAGTGACTCTCGCTACCTCAAACGGGCCCGACCATCTCGATTTGAGCTTCCCCGGAAAGAGTCTCAACCTCGAATTGAACAAGAGAACCAATTGGCCCGGTTCGAACTCGCGATGCTGAATATGTTTATCATGCCAGCGCTTGGTCTTTTCTTTATATAACTTGGCATTATCATATGCATGCAATCGAAACTCATCAAGCTCGTTCAATTGCATAAATCGCTTTTTACCCGCTAAGTCTACATCAAAGTTCAACTTCTTTATTGCCCAATAAGCCTTGTGCTCAAGTTCCACTAATAAATGGCATGCTTTCCCATAAACCAGCTTGTAAGGGGAGGTTCCGATTGGAGTTTTGTAGGCGGTCCGGTATGCCCATAGAGCATCATCAAGCTTTGCAGCCCAATCTTTCCTACTTGCACTAACCGTCTTCTCCAGGATCTGCTTTATCTCTCTATTTGAGACTTCAACTTGCCCACTAGTTTGAGGATGCTAAGCGGTTCCAACTTTATGTTTGACCCCATATTGCGCTAAGAGCTTGTTACATAAATAGGTGCCCCCATCACTTATCATCACTCTCGGAATGCCGAACCTTATAAATATATGCTTTTTCACAAACTTAATCACAATCTTGGCATCATTGGTAGGAAGAGCTATGGCCTCCACCCACTTCGACACATGATCAACGGCCACTAAAATGTACTTACACCCACTAGACGAGGGAAACGGACCCACAAAATCAATTCCCCAAACATCAAAAATTTCAACCTCCATAATACCGTGCAATGGCATCTCATGCCTTTTCGTAATTGTTCCTGTTCTCTGGCACCTATCACATCTTCTCACGAATTCATGGGCATCTTTAAATACCTTAGGCTAATAGAAACCCGATTGCAATACCTTAGCTGTTGTTTTGTCACCCGCATGATGACCACCGTAGGGCGATGCATAACATTCATGTAAGATAGCATTTATTTCAGATTCGGGCATACATCTTCTCATCTGCTGATCAATACAAGATTTGAGCAGGAATGGCTCATCCCACACATATGATCTCGCATCTTGCAAGAATTCTTTTTAGCATAAGGTTCAAGATCAGGTGGCATCTCACCACTTGCTAGATAGTTCACAAAATTTGCATACCATGGCACCTCCCCAGCAGTAATGGCCAACAATTGCTCATCCGGGAATATTTCCTAGATGACATCTCCCTCAGCTACATGATTCTGAGTTTCTAACCTGGACAAGTGATCAGCCACTTGATTCTCTGATCCTTTACGGTCTCGGATCTCCAATTCAAATTCCTGCAAGAGTAAAACCCAATGGATTAGCCTTGGTTTAGCATCTTTCTTTTCAAACAAATACCTGATGGTTGCATGGTCTCTGTAGACGATGACTTTGGTGCCAACCAAATAGGCCCAAAATTTATCGAACGCCCACACTACAGCAAGCAACTCCTTTTCTGTCACAGTATAATTTATTTGAGAGGGAATGAGAGTCTTGCTTGTGTAGTAAATGGAGTGAAATATTTTGCTTCTCCTCTGGCCCAATACTGCCCCAATTGCACCATTACTTACGTCACACATCAGCTCAAATGGCTCGTTCCAGTCAGGAGCCACTATGATTGGTGCACTCACTAACTTCTTTTTCAGCTCCTCGAATGCTTTCAGACAAGCATCGTCAAACTTGAACGACACATCCTTCTCTAACAACCTGCACAAAGGAGAGGAAATTTTTGAGAAATCTTTTATAAATCGACGATAAAAACCTACATGTCCCAGAAAAATCCTATCTCCTTTTACTGAAATCGGTGGTGGAAACTTTTCAATTGTTTCCACCTTAGCCTTGTCAACTTCCAGTCCATCTTTGGACACCCTGCGTCCCAGCACTATACCTTCACGTACCATAAAACGGCACTTTTCCCAATTCAGTACCAGATTAGTCTCCTCACACCTAGCAAGCACTTTAGCAAGATTGATTAATCATTCATCAAAAGAAGGACCAAACACAGAAAAATCATCCATAAACACCTCCACAAACCGTTCCACCATATCAGTGAAAATAGCCATCATACACCTTTGAAAAGTCGCATGTGCATTACACAACCCGAATGGCATTCTCTTAAATGCATAAGTGCCATAAGGGCATGTAAAAGTAGTCTTTTCTTGATCTTCCGGGGCAATAGCAATCTGATTATACCCCGAATAACCGTCAAGGAAATAATAGTATTCCTGTCCGACTAACCTGTCAAGCATTTGATCAATGAAAGGGAGAGGGAAGTGATCTTTTCATGTAGCATTATTCAACTTCCTATAGTCTATGAATATTCGCCAACCAATCACAGTCCTAGTTAGGATTAATTCATTTTGTTCATTTATAACAACAGTCATACCCCCCTTTTAAGGTACATATTGAACAAGGCTTACCCACTTGCTATCGGAGATAGGAAATACTACACCTGCGTCGAGCCACTTAATTACTTCTTTTCTTACCACCTATTTCATGATTGGATTGAGGCGGCGTTGATTCTCTACGCTAGGCTTGTGTCCCTCCTCCGTGAGTATTTTGTGCATGCAGAATGCAGGGCTAATACTTTTTATGTCAGACATCGTCCAACCTATGGCATGTTTGTGCTCCTTCAGCACCCTTAAGAGCTTTTCCTCCTGCAATTCAAATAAATGAGAAGAAATAATCACAGGTAAAGTGTTATAATTTCCCAAATATTCATAATGAAGATGAGATGGTAAGGGTTTAAGTTTCAATTTTGGGGCCTTATCAACTGAGAGTTTAGGAGGCGGGCCGATTGGCATATGCATAGGCTCAAATTGGGTTATTTCTCTTATGTATTCGCACGATGCATCCAGAATTTGCAACATCTCCTCAACCTCTTCTTCACGTTCCAAGTGATTGAACAACATCAGTGCCTTTTCTAATGCATATTCTTTAAACGCCCTTGGATCTACGGCTAGTTCATTTATATCGACCACCGAAATCATGGCCAGGTCCTCGTAATGACGAGGAAGCTAAATGGCTCGATATACATTGAAGACTGCTTCTTCATTGTCCACCCTCAGGATCATCTTACCCTCTCGGACTTTGATAATTGCATCTCCAGTTTCCAAAAGAGGCCGTCCCAAGAAGATAGGAACCAACTCATCTGTCAAATAATCTAGGATGATAAAATCTGTAGGAAAAATAAACTTCCCAATCTGCAGCAAGACGTCCTCAATTACCCCCTCAAGATAAACATAAGATCTATTAGCTAACTGTAGCATCACTGTGGTGGGTCTCGGAGCTCCTAACCCCAATTTTTTGAACACTAACAACGGCATCAGATTGATACTTGCACCCAAATCACACAAGGCTCTACCCACATCAAATTCACCAATCCTCACGGGGATGGTAAAACTACCCGGATCCTTAAGCTTTTGTGGAAGCTTATGTTGAATCCTGGAAGTGCACTCCTCAGTAAGTGCTACGGTCCCAAACTCAGTTAACCTCCTTTTATTTGCCACTATGTCCTTAATATATTTTACATATTTGGGGACCTCACGGAGCATGTCCACCAAAGGGATGTTTAAATGTATCTACTTCAGCATATCTAGGAATTTGTAAAATATGTGGTCATCATTCTTCTTTCTAAATCTTTGAGGAAAAGGGGTGGCGCCCTCTCTGATTTTTGCTCAGGCTCTGTTTTGTTTCTCTCATCTACCTCTACAGGTTTTGGCATTCTTTCATCTTCGATCCCAGATTGCTCATTTTTCTTCTTAGGCAGTTCTACCAACTCTCTCCCATTTCTCAATGTCACTGCATTAACTTGAGGATTTCTCTCGGTATCACTTGGAAGAGCTCCAGCAGGTCTAGTATTCTGATTGTTAGCCATTTGCCCAAACTGCCTCTCTAGATTTTTGAATTCTGTGCGCAATTACTGATTGTCTATCAAGAGCTTTTTCATCATGTCTGTCAAACTCTCCACTGGTTGTTGTGGGGGTTGAGGTGGATGATTGTAATTCGCCTGAGGCCTGATATTCTGATTTCCACCCCAAGAGAAGTTAGGATGATTCCTCCAGTTCGGATTGTATGTGTTACCATATTGAGCATTTTGATTCATCGGCCCTCTAGCTTGTTACCCCACGTAGTAGATGGATTCAGGATTCATGGGACATATGTCACTTGTGTGACCTTCACCACATAACTCGCAGCAAGTAGACATATGTTGTACATGTTGCATCTGTTGTGCTTGGTGCATTGCCATTTTATTCATCTGATTCGCTAATCTCGCTATATCTGCCCCATTGCTGAGAAGTCATCAAGCTCGATCAAACTTGTTGCCTTTTGTTTAAGTGCTCTTTGTGGTTCCCCATCTCCTTTCCAATTATTATCAATAACAGTTAAATTGTTTAGCAGGATCTAGATCTCACTATACGGTCTTTCCATGCAACTACCCCCACATGCTGAGTCGAGATTCATATTTGATGCCTCATCCAACCCATCAATGAAAGTGTGACCCAACACCTTATCTGTGTGACAATGGTGTGGTTAGTCTCTGAGTAACTTCTTGTATCTTTCCCAAGCTTGTCGAAGAGTCTCACCATCTCGTTGTTGAAACCCAAGAATCTGGCTCCTCAGTGACTTTGTCTTCTTTGTGGGAAAAAAGCTTGATTAAGAATTTCCTTGCTAGATCATCCCAATTATGGATTGAGTTCGCGGGCTCTTTTTGTAACCATTCCTTAGCTTCCCCCAGCAGTGAAAAGGGAAACTGTGTCAGCCTGACATAGTCCTTGGAAACTTCGGATAATTGTAAGTGTCTATAATTTTCAGGAAGTTCTGAATGTGCCTTTGTGGGTCTTCATGAGATAGACCCACATATTGCCCTGTGGACTGAATCGGCTATACCGTGTACTTTTTGAGTTCAAAGTGACCCGTGATATCAGGCTTCACAATCACCTGAGTCATAAGAGCCAGATTGGACCTTGCAGCTTCTATCACCGGATGCTCTTCATTACCTGCCATATCTACTGGCTGTGGTTGAACTACGATGTCCAACTCTCTTTCAATTCTAGTTCTAGCTTCAACTTCCTGCCTCACTCTATGAAGTATTCGTTCGATTTCAGGATCAAGAGGAAGGAGATTTTTTGCACTTCTACTTCTCCGCATTCAAGAGAAGAGCCTGCGTTATCATAAATAAAGCAAACTAAAAATTAGAACTTGAACAAATAACGAATAAAATCTTAACTTAACTAAACAATCAATAACTAAGTTCCCAGAAACGGTGCCAAAAACTTGTTGGGACCAAACACACATGCAAGTATACGTGATTGTCAAGTAATAAAGTGACTCGAAAGTTGGATGTCAAACCCACAGAGACTTAGATTGATCGTTAACTAAGCAAACTAAAATTAATTAATTGTCCAAGATATTTAAGAGTGATATTTTTCTATTAATCTACTATTGCGGAAATTAAACAAATAATAACTAAATTATCAAGAATGCAATTTTGTATGACGAGATTTCACTTCAGAGGAGATGGAAATTCCAGGGTTGTGGTTGGTTTATCAATCCTATTAAGCTCATTGATCACACTTGTTAATCCAGATTATCTATGGTTGCTAATTAACCGGATCGTTTATATGAATAGCATGTTCCCACAATACTACTCGCCTGCCCATAATATATCAATCCTATATTCCTATGGTATTGAGTCTATCATGAACAAATATAATACGGTATTTAATTAAGCAAGACTGTTAGGTATATTCCTATCCTAACCGTGAAATCTTCCCCCGGGCCACAGGTTTAGAAATAAGCTCTCTCTAATTCTACTCTAATCTAAACACGGCTTTCCCAAGCATAGCATAGATAGTAGGGTGAATTGGTAGCTACAACAATTCACAAATTAAAACTAGAATTAAATAAATAACCACAAGATGATAATCCGAATTAACGAAGATGTAATTAATAAACGTTAATAATCATGTCAACCACAACCCTAGAAATTAGAGTGCTTAGCCACTCATGTTCGTAGTAACAATTTTCCAAGTATTTTTCATAAATAAATTACAAAGAAAATATAAAGGGATGAAGAACTCTATGATTTTCTCCTCCAAAAGTTGTCCATGTGATGTTCTTGCCTCCAGTCGCCAAAAACTCCTCAAAGTGGCATTTTTAGGTGTATTTATATCTGTTGGAAAAGACCTAAACGTGTAGGCCAAGTCCTAGTCAAACCAGGAGATGAAATAAATCTTCAAAACTCGGACTGGACCTCGCCCTAGTCCTGGCATCGCGGGGCTAATGCCTGGTTAAGCTGGACTTTGCCTGGCCTCGTTAGGTCTAATGCCTGGTTAAGCTGGCCTTTGCCTAGCCTCGCCAGGTCTAACACCTAGTTAAGCTGGCCATTGCTTGGCCTCACCAGGTCTAACGCCTGCATACAAGCCTGGCATCGCCAACTTTTTCTTTTTCACTGTTCTCGAGCACACTTTCAACGTTTAAGTATCCCTTTTACTCTACTTTCATCTCCAATTCACATACGTATAAAATAGACTCCATTACGCGCAAATAAAGTGTAATTTATCATTAAAGCATGTAAAATACAAGGCAAATAATGTACGAAACTATGGAATTATAGCCACACATCAGGCGCGTTGTGTTTTGACTTACGGATGTTCATCGGTATTGCAGTACTCACCTGGTTGATAGACTGTTGATATTTAAATTATTTCTATGTGAAACAGAAGAATTATGAAAGTATTCCTCATGGGATTATCGTGAATGGAAGATGTGTTAGTCATTTTAATGCTAGAGTTGGGATCAGTTACTGTGATTCATGTGTTTGATGAATTTGGAGACTGGGAGTTCTCAGAAGTATATTGTTTCGGGGTTGCGACCTATTTGAGATGACTATTTTATTTAAAACTCGGTGGAGGCACTAGTTGCGTTAATTATTTGTGATAGCTATGCGCTATGAGTGCGCATATATGTGAGGTTTGAGCCAATGTGTGGTCGTTAGAGCAAGTATTCATACTCGGAAAATGCTTAGGCTATTATATGCCTAGAGTTGACTGTTAAGCGTTAAGTTATAATGTTTCCCATTTTCATACCTTTGTTGAGAACTATCTCGGCTATAATTGAGGTTACAAAGGAGATGATTCCCTAAATAAATGGGATAGTTACTAATTCTGCGTTAAAAAAAATCCGATTTGAAGTGTGATAGCAGACTTTGCATGTGCTTACACTATGGCGTGCTATTTCTACCAGTCCAGGAGCATGAGAATCTTATTTCATTATCATATACAAGTGTACTTGTTTAATTTCTCATGTATGATATGCTGGGACTGGAGGCCTATGACCATGCCGGGCGATTCATATTATTGGCACGTGAGTTGTCCGTGTCGTGTGTGGGAATTCTATTTCTATAATAATTTGTCTGATCTATTAATTTCCTTCTTGTACAATTGTGCACATGCACGTACGGCTATCCTCTTCACGAAATTTGAGGAGTTGGTTGTAACATTGCGGTTTTGGTAGTGCTTGTTGAACTTGCAATATGGTTCTCTTCCTTGAGACATCTCCCATAGTTGGGTACACAGATTGCGCAGTTGTGGCTTGAGTTATATTGATGTGGCGTGTATGTGGGATAGTAGTATTTAATAATATAAGGTCATTGGACCTAGAATGGGTACTATCAGGCTTGATTATGGTATATTCGGGAGGACAATATTGAAAGTCGGCTTAGGAGAGGATTATGGTTATGGTTGGGGGAAGAGAGCTCCATGGATAGTTGATCTGATGAGTGGTTATGAGTTTTTGATTGTTTATTTCATTGTTGGCAATGTACGAAGGTTTCAAAATGAGGTTCTGTTGAATGTGGGGTTTTATACTAGTACTTGGTTGGTTTTGAGTAGTTACTGTGATCAGAAATGGTGCTATGAGTATGTGAGTTGTATAGTATGGTATGTGGTTATATTTGGGATTATGATTATGGCTGGATACAGCTTGTTCAGTCTTATACAGTGTGTAGATATGAGATTCGCATCTTGAAAAGAATTCTGGATGTTAGAAATTTGGCTCCATGATTTTTGGGCTAAGGTTAAATTAATGATTTTCAGTTATGTTTTGTGGTCAGGACTATATAGAATATGATGACGTAAGATCACCCCTGGGTATGTGCATGGTAAGGTGGAATAGAGATTTGAAGGTTAAAGAACAACTTTTGACATGTTTGAGGACGAATGTATGTTAAAGTAGGGGAGAATGTAACATCCCGACCGGTCGTTTTGAGTATCACAACCTTGTTCCCCCATTTACTGCTTATTTTATGCCTTACAGTTGATTTATGACTTATCGGGTTAGTTGGTTCGAGTCCGGAAGGATTTCGGAGTGAAATGACACACTTAATCTCATAATTGAAAACTTAAGTTAGAAAAGTTGACTGGATGTTCACTTATGTGTAAACGACCTTGGAATTGAATTCTGATAATTCCAATAGCCCCGTATGGTTATTTTGGACATAGAAGCGTGTCCGAAAAATTATTTGGAGGTCCGTAGTAGAATTAGGCTTGAAATGGCGAAAGTTGAATTTTTGAAAAGTTTGACCGGGGGGGTGACTTTTTGATATCGGGGTTGGAATCCGATTTCGGAAATTTGAATAGGTGTGTTATGTTATTTATGACTTGTGTGCAAAATTTGAGGTCAATCGGACTGGATTCGATAGGTTTCGGCATCGAATGTAGAAGTTGGAAATTTCATAATAGACTAAACTTTCAAGTGAGTTCGCATAAGACCTGACTTCAAATGAACATAACTCTCATGATACGAAGTGTTATATGGTTTATTACCTATCAAATGAAATATCTTTGAGACTAGTTTCTAACTCTTCAAACCGTTCATCATTTGGACATTCCTATAAGAAGTTATGACCAAATTATCAAAGGCTAGAAAAAATGAGATTCTGCGACCATTATGCGATCACAGAAGTGGTTATGCGACCGCAAACTGGTCGCAGAATGTACCAGAACACTCCAGTTCTGGGCACCGATTCTTGCGACCATTTTACGACCCGCATACCCATTCTGCGGTCCATTATGCGACCGCAGACCTGCTTTCGGAGGGTTAAATTTTCTATTTTCATAGCCTAATCCCATTTTGATAAATAGGCTTTGGGACTCATTTTGGAGCAAAAATCGGACATTTTTAGAGAGAAGTGAGAGTGTTCTAGAGAGAGGAAGAAGCTCAAGTGCTTTGTTCATCAAGATCTTGTTCAAGCTTTGAAATCCAACAAGAAAATATCACAAGATCTTCACCCAAGAGGTAAGGTTCTAACCCCTAGTCTTTAATTTCGAGTTTGGATAAAGATGGGTGATTAAGAGTATGATTCTTGGGTGTAATAGTATTATTTATACATATCAATAAGGTTTATGGAAAGATTGTTGAGTTCAAATGGGTAAAGATTGGGTTGAAAATGGTAAATATTTTCAATGATTTTAATTGAAGATTTGAGGGTCGAGTTGATGTCGGAATTTGGTAAAATTTATATGGTTGGACTCGTGGTTGGATGGGCGTTCAGATTTTGTAAATTTTGTCGGGTTCTGAGATGTGGGTCCCACGGACGATTATTGACTGTAATTTCAGATTTTGTGGAAAAATTAGTATTTTGATATGGAATAAATTCCTATAATTTGGGTTGACTGAATCAAATTAATTGTGACTAGATTCGAGCCATTCCGAAGTTGTTACGCGCATAATGGAATTTCTGGAGCATTGTTTAGCTTGCTCGACATTGAATTTAGCTTGTTCGAGTTAAGTAACTCTTCTAATCTTGGAGTTGAGGGTATGAACCCTGAATATACGTATAATGTGAATTGCTTGGAGGTGACGCACATGCTAAGTGACGGGCGTTTGTGCGTGCACCATAGAAATTGTGATGTAATTTTTTCGTGAAATTTTGTAGTCAAATAATCTTGGCATTTTCCATGCAGTTTTATGTGTTAAAGAAATTGAGTTGAGAATCATATTAAAAATTATGTTGAGACCATGTGCCAGTATTATTGGGACCCACAGAGGTCATATTACTATAAATTATTTGTTTTAAATTGAAAATTCATACTCAGTCATATTTATTTCATTGCATATCATATCTCAGTCTCTGTTGTTATTTATTGGTACATCATATCATCATTTTCGGGCTATTTTCATGGCATTGTGAGCCCGAGAGACTGGAGAGATTGATGACTGAGTGAGGCTGAGGGCCTGATTGTGAGGATAATTATGGGATCGGGTTACACGTCGTAGCATGCCATATTGGCTTTACTATAGCACGTGAGTTGTCCGTGCGGATACAGGTATTGATACTATAGCACGTGAGTTGTCCGTGTAACACGTGATCTATCCGTGCAGATTATAGCACTTGGGTTGAAGAAGACCCTCCGGAGTCAGTACAAACCCCCAGTGAGTGCAGGTATCTATTAAGTGCGAGAGTCGAGTGATTGGGAGGACTGAGTGACTGGGAGGACTGAGTGACTGTGATGAGTAAGTGATTGGGAGGACTGAGTGACTGGAGGACTGAGTGAAATGATCCTTTGAGAGTATGCATATGGTTTTATCACTGAGTTGCATCGCATTGACATGCACATTTGACATATAGGCATAGAGATGCATTTTTCTCATGTTGTACGGTATCAAGTCATTCATGACTTATCACACATATTGGCATAGTGATGCATTTTCCACTGGCTATCTGGAAAGGAAATGAAACATCTTACTTATTGTTGAAAGGATTTTTGGGAAAAATCACAGTTTTCAGACTTACTCATATTTTGGTGATTTCAGTGAAAAGAATTGAGTTTTACTATTATACTTGAAAAGAAAATGTTTATTTTTCCGGAACTGTGAACGAACTGAGCATTTATTATTGAGTTATTCTTTGTGTTGCCTCAATTTTATTTTTATGAGATTTTTTTCTAGATGTTAGTGTGGACTCGACCTTTGTGTTAGCTCGTCACTACTTTCGACCTAAGGTTGGATTTGTTACTTATTGAGTATATGGGGTCGGTTGTACTCATACTACACTTCTGCACCTTGCGTGTAGATGTTGTTTTTTTATGTTGATGTTGTTGTACATGGCGGGAGATGGATCTGAAGATATACCTGCATTCCATTCATTGTTGCCTCTTATTCATGGTATCTTTAGAATTTTAATCTATTTATGTATATTTCAAACAGATGATATATTTTTATTTCATACCAGCTTTGTAAATTCTAATCTTAGAAGCTCATGAGTTGTACTACCCATCCTTGGGGCGTGTATTAGAGTCAGTTCTATATTATTGAAATTGAAAAGTTTTTAATTAGCTTACTTGACAGGTTGGGTTAGGTGTCATCACGACTAGGTAGATTTTGGGTAGTGACAAGTTGGTATCAAAACTCTAGGTTCATAGGTTCTACAAATCATGAGCAAGTGTCTAGTAGAGTCTTGCAGATCGGTATGATGACGTCCATACTTATCTTCGAGAGGCTACAAGGCATTTAGGATAATTTCCCATCTTTCTTTCCTTATCGTGTGAAATTGATTCGGCTTGAGACATAACTCTTAGAATTCCTTCCACGCATTCGTGTGTGCGTGTGAGCGCTCAGTATCAGCTGTGCATCGCCGGCTTGTTATTCCATGAACGAGGTTCGAAATGTGTAGTCTGTATTTTGCTGATGGGACAGTCTGGAGGATTTGAGGCCAGGATTAGACCGCAGCTTAGGCTCGGTAGTTTCAGTTGTGTGAACTTATACAATTGGACTCATATGTCCGGTAGTGTCCCTATGAGTGGAATTTATGGCTAGATGAATGGCTGGATGACCATATGATGATTATATTGTGACTGCGGGATGTATTCAGATGGTTTGAAAGTGAAAACAAATGCTTGCTTGAGATGTAAAAGGGACTATTGGGTATTTGACTTCTATCTCGATTTGACACAGAGTCTCGAGTTATGAATGTGTTGAAGGATCTTTTACGTGGTGTAATTATGGAACAAATTAAATTTTTGTGTCTTGTTGATGAGTTCAAACTCATGAAGGTTAAGTGATTACGTAGGAGTTGTGGCAGTAAAAAGGGTATAGAAAGATACGAATTTGAGCCTAAACATGCAGGTTATCACCTGCGGAATAAACTACATAGGTGTGATCTTTATAATGGTGTGTGGAGAATCCTCTTTTCTACCAATAGGGCAGATGTATTGGGATTTGAATTTGAATTGGTCAAGAAAGTTGACCTGACCGTCACGAGAATGAAAGCGAGCTTAGTAGACGATTTGAGGTACCATATAGGTTGTGATGCAGGAGCTTGGGAAGAATTTAGTTAAATCTCACTACGGTGTTATGACAGTAATTGAATATGGGTATTGTGAATTATGGAATGTCTTGATATATGGCTTTGAGCCAAGTGGGGGAGCCTACTATTGATAATTCGATTTCATGGTTATAGGTTAAATTTAGTTTTGGTCCGAGAAATACTTGTGGAGCAGTTATTACTGTAGAGGATGAGATCGAGGATGACTCGGGTAAGGAAATTTCTTGAATATGGGATATAATGCACTTACGAAAATATGAAAAATCATGGAATGATTAAGTTGTAAATTGCGAAGAATGTAGTGCGCATGGAATATGAATTTGGCCAGTGGTGTTAAGGCATGGTTATTTCTTTGAGTGTTGTTGTGCTAATGGGGCGTGTGTCTTTTGGCTCGTTTGGGAGGTACAATTCAATTTTGAGCCGAGTGGGTGACTCTTTAGAAGGTTCTAATGGGTCCAAGATTTATATATAGCAATTGAAAAATTTTCCGGACTTGTGTATGGATAGAATCTGAGATTTGTGTTTGATGGTGTTGGGACTCACGGTAATTCTATATGACTATGGATTCTATATTCCAGTATAAGAAAGGTAAAAGAATAATTTTAAGTTCACATGTGGTCTTTTCAGAGTGGGTGTTTCGGTTGTGGTATTTATACGGGTAATTATGATGTGGTGAGACTCTACAGATATTTTGGTGGCAATATTTTTGGGTTTGATGACCTACGTGGTTTGGTCGAGTTAGAGGAATTTAGTTCTAATAGCTTGGTTATGTGCAGATGGATTTCAAAGTGTTCTTGATGGTTTCTACCATGGTTTAAATCGGATATTTTCTATTGGTGTGGGAAACGTGTTGCGTATTGTGATTTCCACCTGGAAGGAAGCAAGAGGAAGGTTTATAACTAACCAGATATGTAATTTGCTGGTGACTCAGAGTTGATAATGGAATTCTTGTGCTTGTCACATGATGGCATAATAGATTTGGTATGTTGTGCGGGATTAGGATTTACATGTACAAGGTGACAGTTCAGTCTTGAAGAGAAGGTAACGAATGTTGGACAGCATGGTCAGTTTCAAATATTTCGATGAAATTTATAACTGCTCTATAATTCCTGATAAGGGTATGCATTTTAGAAGGCGCGTTGTGTTTTGACTTACGGATATTCATCGTTACTGCAGTACTCACCTGGTTGATAGACTACTAATATTCAAATTATTGCTATGTGGCACGGAAGAATTATGAAAGTATTCCTCATGGGATTATCGTGAATGGAAGATGTGTTAGTCATTTAAGTGCTGGAATTGGGATCAGTTACGGTGATTCATGTGTTCGATAAATTTGGAGACTGGGAGTTCTCAGAAGTATATTGTTTCGGGGTTGCGACCTATTTGAGGTGACTATTTTATTTAAAACTCGGTGGAGGCACTAGTTGCATTAATTATCTGTGATAGCTATGCGCTATGAGTGCGCATATATGTGAGGTTTGATCCTATGTGCGGTCATTAGGGCAAGTGTTCATACTCGGAAGAATGCTTAGGTTATTATATGCCTAGAGTTTACTGTTAAGCATTAAGTTATAACGTTTCCCATTTTCGTACCTTTGTTGAGAACTATCTGGGCTATACTTGAGGTTACAAAGAAGATGATTCCCTAAATAAACGGGATAGTTACTAATTCTACCTTTAAAAAATATTCGGATTTGAAGTGTGATAGCAGACTTTGCACGTGCTTACACTATGGCGTGCTATATCTACCAGTCTAGGAGCATGAGAATCTTATTTCAGTATCATATACAAGTGTAATTGTTTAATTTCTCCTGTATGATATGGTGGGACTGGAGGCCTGTGACCATGACAGGCGTGTCGTGTGTGGGAATTCTATTTCAATAATAATTTATCTAATCTATTAATTTCCTTCCTCTACAATTGTACACATGCACCTACGGTTATCCTCTTCACAAAATTTGAGGAGTTGGTTGTAACATTGCGGTTGTGGTGGTGCTTGTTGAACTTGCAATACGGTTCTCTTCCTTGAGACATCTCCCATATTTGGGTGCACAGATTGCGCAGTTGTGGCTTAAGTTATATTGATATGGCGTGTATATGGAATAGTTGTGTTTAATAATATAAGGTCATTGGACCTAGAATGGGTACTATCAGACTTGATTATGGTATATTCGGGAGGACAATATTAAAAGTCGGCTTAGGAGAGGATTATGGTTCTGGTTGGGGAGAGAGAGAGAGATCCATGGCTAGTTGATCTAATGAGTGGTTATGAGTTTTTGATTGTTTATTTCATCATTAGCAGTGTACGAAGGTTTCAAAATGAGGTTCTAATGAATGCGGGGTTTTATACTAGTACTTGGTTGGTTTTGAGTAGTTATTGTGATCAGAAATGGTGCTACGAGTATGCGAGTTGTATAGTATGTTATGTGATTATATCTAGGATTATGGTTATGGCTGGATACAGCTTGTTCAGGCTTATACAGTGTGTAGATGTGAGATTCGGGTCTTGAAAAGAATTCTGGATGTTAGCAATTTGGCTCCATGGTTTTTGGGCTAAGGTTAAATTAATAATTTTCAGTTATGTTGTGTGGTCGGGCCTATATAGAATAGGGTGACATGATATCACCCCCGGGTATGTGTGTGGTAAGGTGGAATAGAGATTTGAAGGTTAAAGACCAACTCTTGGCACGTTCGAGGACGAACATATTTTTATGTGGGGGAGAATGTAACGTCCCGACCGGTCGTTTTGAGTATCACAGCCCTGTTCCCCTATTTACTGGTCAATTTATGCCTTACAATTAATTTATGACTTATTGGGTTAGTTGGTTCGGGTCCAGAAGGATTTCGGAGAAAAATGAGATACTTAGTCGCATAATTGAAAACTTAAATTGGAAAAGTTGAACGAATATTCACTTATGTGTAAACGACCTCAGAATTGAATTCTGATGATTCCAATAGCCCTGTATGGTTATCTTGGACTTAGGATTGTGTCCGAAAAATTATTTGGAGGTCCATAGTAGAATTAAGCTTGAAATGGCGAAAGTTGAATTTTTGAAAAGTTTGACCGGGGGGTTGACTTTTTGATATCGAGGTCGGAATCCGATTCCGGAAATTTGAATAGGTCTGTTTATCATTTATGACTTGTGTGCGAAATTTGAGGTCAATCGTACTTGATTCGATATGTTTTGGCATCGAATGTAGAAGTTGAAAATTTCATAATAGACTAAAATTTCCAGTGAGTTCGCAGAAGACCTAACTTCAAATTAGCATAACTCTCATGATACGAAGTATTATATAGTGTATTACCTATCAAATGAAATATCATTTAGTCTAATTTCTAATACTTCAAACTGTTCGTCATTTGAACATTCCTACAAGAGGTTATGCCCAAATTACCAAAGGCTGGAAAAAATGAGATTCTGCGGCAATTCTGCGACCATTATGCGATCGCAGAAGTGGTTATGCGATCGCAAACTGGTCGCAGAATGGACCAGAACAGCCTAGTTCTGGGCACCGATTTTTGCGACCATTTTGCGAACCGCAGACCTGCTTTCGTAGGGTTAAATTTTCTATTTTCATAACCCCGACCCTATTTTGATAAATAGGCTTTGGGACTCATTTTGGAGCAAAAGTCGGACATTTTTAGAGAGAAAAGAGAGTGTTCTAGAGAGAGGAAGAAGCTCAAGTGCTTTGTTCATCAAGATCGTGTTCAAGCTTTGAAATCCAACAAGGAAATACCACAAGATCTTCACCCAAGAGGTAAGGTTCTAACCCCTAGTCTTCAATTTCGAGTTTGGGTAAAGATAGGTGATTAAGAGTATGATTCTTGGGTGTAGTATTATTTATACATATCAATAAGGTTTATGAAAAGATTGTTGAGTTCAAATGGGTAAAGATTGGGTTGAAAATGGTAAAAAACTTCAATAACTTTATTTGAAAATTTGAGGGTCGAGTTGATGTCGGAATTTGGTAAAATTTATATGGTTGGACTCGTGATTGGATGGGCGTTCAAATTTTGTAACTTTTGTCGGGTTCCGAGATGTGGGCTCCACGGGCTATTTTTGAGTGTAATTTTTGATTTTGTGGAAAAATTAGTATTTTGATATGGAATAGATTCCTATAATTTGGGTTGACTGAGTGAGGCTGAGGGCAGTTGGATGAAATTCCTATAAATTCCTACAACGTTCGGAAGTTGTTACGCATAGAATGAAATTTATGGAGCATTGTTTAGCTTACTCGACATTGGATTCGACTTGTTCAAGGTAAGTAACTTTTCTAATCTTGGAGCTGAGGGTATGAACCCTGAATATACGTATTATGTGAATTGTTTGGAGGTGACGCACATGCAAGGTGACATGCGTGTGGGCGTGCACCATAGAAATTGTGACGTAATTGTTTCGTGAAATTGTGTAGTCAAATAATCTTAGCATTTTCCATGCAGTTTTATGTGTTAAAGAAATTGAGTTGAGAATCATATTAAAAATCATGTTGAGGCTATGTGCCAGTATTATTGGGACCCACAGAGGTCATATTGCTGTGAATTATTTGTTTTAAATTAAAAATTCATACTCAGTCATATTTATTTCATTGCATATCATATCTCATTCTCTGTTGTTATTTATGGATACATCATATCATCATTTTCGGGCTATTTTCTTGACATTGTGAGCCCGAGAGACTGGAGAGATTGATTACTGAGTGAGGCCGAGGGCCTGATTGTGAAAATAATTATGGGATCGGGTTGCACGCCGCAATAGGCCATATTGGCTTTATTATAGCACGTGAGTTATCCGTGCGGATACAGATATTGATACTATAGCACGTGAGTTGTCCGTACAACACGTGAGTTGTCCGTGCATATTATAGCGCTTGGTCTGAAGGAGACCCGCCAGACTCTGTACACACCCCTAGTGAGCGCAGGTACCTATTGAGTGTGAGTGCCGAGTGCCAAGGGATTGGGAGGACTGAGTGACTGGGAGGACTGAGTGAAATGATACTCTGAGAGTATGCATATGATTTTATCACAAAGTTGCATCGCATTGACATGCACATTTGACATACAGGCATAGAAATATATTTTTCTCATGTTGTACGGTATCAAGTCATTCATGACTTATCACACATATTGGCATAGTGATGCATTTTTCACTGGTTATCTGGAAAGGAAATGAAACATCTTACTTATTGTTGAAAGAATTTTTGGAAAAAATCACAGTTTTCAGACTTACTCATATTTTGGTGATTTCAGTGAAAAGAATTGAGTTTTACTATTATACTTGAAAAGAAAATATTTATTTTTCCACAACTGTGAACGAACTGAGTATTTTATTATTGAGTTATTCTTTATGTTGCCTCAATTTTATTGTTATGAGATTTTTTTTCTGGATGTTGGTGTGGACCCGACTTTTGTGTTAGCTCGTCACTACTTTCAACCTAAGGTTAGATTTGTTACTATTGAGTACATGGGGTCGGTTGTACTCATACTACACTTCTGCACCATTGCTGCTTCTTATTCATGGTAGCTTTAGAATTTTAATCTGTTTATGTATATTTCAAACAGATGATGTATTTTTATTTCATACCAGCTTTGTAAATTCTAATCTTAGAAGCTCATGATTTGTACTACCAGTCCTTGGGGAGTGTATTAAAGTCAGTTAAATATTAATGAAATTGGATAGTTTTTAATTGGCTTACCTGACGGGTTGGGTTATGTGCCATCACGACTAGGTGGATTTTAGGTCGTGACACTTTTATCTGTTAATTTATAATTTTTATACAGGTTAGTTGGACCATTGCAATTCATAATAGAAATTCACAATTATTTTTTTTTCTACGAATATCTTTCTTGCAATTTCAGTATTTTTGATTCATTTCACAGATAATTTATCTATATTCAAGAAAATGGTCCATATTTTGTATGTATATTCTTAAGATTCGTTATAAATATGATATTGTGATATATCTTTTTGTTTGAAGTTTTTGTGAATCTTTATAGTTTAAATGTGGAGTTCTTTTGTTCAATAGGTCACGTAAAAAAAATTCTCCTTTTAATTTGTTTTCCTTTAATAAGTGTATTTGAATCTCTTCCCCTTGTTTTCCTTTAATAAGTGTATTTGGATCCCCCCCCCCCCCTTTTTTTTTGTGATCATTGAGTTATGTAAATTATTATTTTTTTAATTATAATAGTTATATATATATATATATATATATATATATATATATATATATATATATATATATATATATATATAGGGTAGCAGATTTGGAGATTGGGGAAAAAGAAGAGGTGGTGGGTGAAGCAGTGGAGAGGTAAAGTTTTTACTTTTTTTCGTTGAACTATTCTTTAAAGCCAATATTCATCCTCTTTCCATTTTATGCTATCTTTAGAAAAATTAACTTTTTTTATTTAATTTTATCATGGTTAATTTTATAAGTACTTCAGTTTGTGCTCAGATCAATTTTTTTGCTCTCAACCCCAATCCATATATTTATTCTGCTTGTTTTTTCCCGTAATTTTTTTTTTGACATGATTTAGTGATAGGGGACGATACGAAGTCATTACATAAGATTTGTTTTCTAATCTCAAATCAGTAGTTATATTTTCTAACCCAAATTGTTGCGTATGTCAATGTATTAATATTTATTTCTCCATTTAAATGAATGTTGTATTTATATCGGCATTAATTTATATTACACATAATTTATTTTTACTATGTATATTTTTATTGATAGATATATAATACACGTGCAACACGTACACTAAGACTAGTAACATAAATTGCATGAAAAACTTACATAAAAAATTAAGCGATTTAACCTTGTTATTTTCTTACACGTAAATTGAGGCAAATGTATTCTTTAACTCACGGGCTAATTTGACCAAATCATAGGATAGTCCCTCCTTTTTTGTTTTTATTTTTATTTTCCTTTACTCAGTCCACCTGCGCGAATTTGGTTTTCCTCTGTTTTCTATTTGACTATTCAAAACTTTCAAATATGTTTTTTTTTTTTTGACGAGGAACTTTCAAATATGTTAATTGTTGATTCTTCAAGTAAGTTAATTTATCTTGACCGTTTAAAACGTTTGACTCTATAAACATTACTGTTATTCTCAAATTTCAATCAACTAAATGAAACACCAACTCTTTCAGCCAAATGCAAATTCCAAAATCAAAATTTAAGCGGAGATAAAATATTTGATACTCCAAGGTACTCCAAATATTTGTTTTAGTCTAAAATTAAGTCACAACACATAACTATTATTTTCAAATTTCAATCAATCAAACCAAACACCAATTTTTCGGGACAAATACGAATTCCAAAATCACCACCAAAGCATGTGGTGTAGCGGATGGGGTTGCTCTTCTCTTAACTAAAGGTCTTGGATTTCAGCCATGGGTATGAAAAAATCTTTGGTAGGGAACGCTTCCCCTGAATGGGGCCCACGGCGCGAATACGGATATAATCGGACTTCAATGCGGGTATTGATCACCCGGTGGGAAATCAAAAAAAAAAAGAAGAGATTTTTACGTACTTGCTTCCTTTTTAAAAACTATTCTCATAAATGAGAGTAGGTTTTGTTTATTCCAAAAAGGGCACATTTATTTTCTATTTTAGCACTTTCACGTTGATAACTCCATTAACTGAGGATCCCTCTACATTAATACACTTTTTACTATATTTCTTTTTTCAGATTTTTACATGCTTGCTTCCTTTTAAAAAACTATTCTCGTAAATGATAGTAGTCTTTGTTTATTCCAAAAAAAGGGCACAATTTTTTACTATTTTAGCACTTTCACGTTGATAACTTCATTAACTAAGGATCCCTCTACATTAATAAACTTTTTACTACATTTCTTTTTTCCTCACTCTTCCGATAATTTTTTTTCTTCCATAAACAACACATACCTAAATATATCAAAGATTCTGAAAGAAGAACATCTCAAAAATAATTCCCTCTTCGAAATGAGAATTTTAGTTTTTTTTTTTTTTGAGTTTTTAACTTTTTTCTGTACAATTTTATTTTAACTCAAAATATACCTTTAATATATTTCAAGTATATTATATTGTGATAATTTACAATGTAAATATTCCATCAATATGTCATATATATTTTTTATATGTATTTATACCACATATATAACTTATATATATACATCATAATACATTATATATACACACACACACACACACACATACATAATACATTATTATATTGATATTATTCAAAGTATATTGCTAACAAATACCTTACATAAAATTTAATCTAAAAATATTAACATGCCACTAATAAGTATATAGAAGAAAAACAAATGTCACATATACTGAGGTAAGGAGGACAAGGGTGCCTATAGGTTGAGAATTGGGTCATGGAACGTAGGTACATTGACGGATAAGTCTATAGAGTTAGCAAAGATCCTCCGGAAGAGGAGGGTCAATATAGTGTGTGTCCAGGAGACTAGGTGGGTAGGGTCTAGGGCAAGGGATGCGGACGGGTATAAGCTTTGGTACTCCGGAGTCTGGAAGGGTAAGAATGGAGTGGTATCTTGGTGGATTGGGAACTTAGAGAGTCGGTGGTTGAAGTTAGACGGGTAAATGAAAGGTTGATGACTATTGAGTTGGTGGTTTGAGAGTGCACCCTAAACATCGTTAGCGCCTACGCCCCGCATACGGACCTGGATGAGGAGGTTAAACGGTGATTCTGGGAGGAGTTAGATGAGATTATGCATCAAGTCCCGCCTACTGAGAGGCTATTTATATGAGGGGATTTCAATGGTCATATTGGGTCGACCGCAGGCGGCTATGGCGAGGTGCATGGAGGCTTCGATTTTGGAGAGAGGAACGGAGGAGGTACTTCGTTGTTGGACTTCGCTAAGGTGTTTGGGTTGGTGATTGCGAACTCTAGCTTTCTAAAGAGGGAGGAACATTTGGTTACTTTCCAAAACACTGTGGCGACGACTCAGATTGACTATCTCCTCCTCAAGAGGTGTGACAGAGAGTTGTGCAAGGATTGTAAGGTTATTCTGGGTGAGATACTCACGACGCAGCATAGGCTCTTGGTAATGGATATTAGTATTATGTTAAAGAGAGGGAAAAGGTCCTTTTCCGACTGAGGACGACCGAGAATCAGGTGGAGTGCCTTGACTAAGGATAAAGACCAGGAGTTAGAGGGGCGATTGTCGGCTATAGGAGCCTGGAGGAGCAGTGGTGACGCGAGCATTATGAGGCTGCGAGAGAGGTGTTAGGAATCTCGACGCGCGTCTCTGGCAGGCACAAAGGAAACTGGAGGTGGAATGATGTGGTCCAAGGTAAAGTGGAAGTGAAGAAGGCAGCATACCTAAAATTAGTAGGGAGCATAAGTGAGGAGGAGAGGAGAGCGTGCATGGAGTGGTATAAGGTAGCTAGGAAGGAAGCTAAGCTAGAGGTCACGGAGGCTAAATCTGTAGCCTATGGCCATATGTACGAGGAACTAGGGGAAAAGGCAGAGAGAAGAAGTTATTCCAGCTGGCGAAGACGAGAGAGAGGAAGGCCCGAGATTTGGACCGAGTGAGATGCATCAAGGACGACGATGGCAGAGTATTGATGGAAGATGCTCAGATTAAGAGGAGATAACATACTTACTTTCATGAACTTCTGAATGAAAAAGGGGATCAAAATATTGTACTAGATGAACTGGAGCATTCCAAGAGTCACCGTGACTTTGGGGACTGCAGGCGCATCGAGGTTGAGGAGGTCGTTGGAGTTATGCGTAAGATGAGTAGGGACAGAGCGACTGGGCCAGACAAAATTCTGATTGAATTTTGGAAGTGTGTGGGCAGAGTAGGCTTGGAGTGGCTGACCGGGCTATTTAATATTATTTTTAGGATAAAGAGGATGCCGGAAGAGTGGAGGTGGAGTATGGTAGTTTCATTATATAAGAACAAAGGTGATATCTAGAGTTGTAATAATTATAGGGGTATCAAATTACTGAGTCATACCATGAAAGTTTGGGAGAGGGTGGTTGAAGCGAGGGTGAGGAGGACAATGTCTATATCCGATAACCATTTCGGGTTCATGTCGGGTCGTTCTACTACAAAATCTATACACCTTATTAGGAGGTTGGTGGAATAGTCAAGGGAGAGGAAGAAGGATCTACACATGGTGTTTATTGATATAGAAAAAGCGTACGACAAGGTTCCTAGAGAAGTTCTCTGGAGATGCTTAGAGGCAAAATGTGTGTCGGCTACCTATATTTGGGCAATTAAGGACATGTATGATGGGGCTAAGACTCGGGGTAGGATGGTAGGAGGTGACTCTAAGCAGTTTCTAGTTGTTATGGGGTTACACCAAGGTTCTGCACTCAGCCCGTTCTTATTTTCCCTGGTGATAGACGCGTTAACACACCATATTCAAGGGGAGATGCCATGGTGTATGTTATTCGCCGATGACACAGTTCTAATTGATGAGTCGCGAACCAGTGTTAACGAGAGGTTGGAGGTCTATAGACAGGCCCTTGAGTCTAAGGGTTTCAAGCTGAGCAGGACAAAGACGGAATACCTGGAGTGTAAGTTCAGCACTGAACCGAGGGAAGTGGGTATGGAAGTGAGGCTTGAATCGCAGGTCATACCAAGTAGTGGCAATTTCAAGTACCTTGAGTCGGTTATCCAAAGGGGAGGAGAGATTGACGAGGATTTCACACACCATATTTGGGTGGGGTGGATGAAGTGGAGGTTAGCATCTGGAGTCTTGTGTTATAAAGAGTGCCACCGATACTCAAAGGTAAGTTTTACAAAGCGGTGGTTAGACTGGCCATGATGTATGGGGTTGAGTGTTGGCTTGTTAAGAACTCACATATCCAGAAGATGAAAGTAGTAGAAATGAGGATGTTGAGGTGGAAGTGCGGTAACACTAGGATGGATAAAATTAGGAATGAAGATATTCGGGAGAAGGTTGGCGTGGCTCCTATTGATGACAAGATGCGGGAAGCGAGGCTCAGATGGTTCTGACACGTATAAAGGAGAAGCCCAGATGCTCCGGTAAAGAGGTGTGAGCAGTTGGCTTTGGATGGCACGAGAAGAGGTAGAAGATGACCTAAGAAGTATTAGGGAGAGGTGATCAGGCAGGACATGGCGAGGCTTCAGATTTTCGAGGACATGGCTCTTGATAGGAAGTTGTGGAGGTCGAGTATTAGGGTTGTAGGTTAGGAAGTAGTTTAGTCTCCCTTACTTTGTACCTTTGTGAGGCTAGTCTGGTAGGGGTTTTGTCGATGTCAGCTAGTGGCAATGTTGTGTCTTACTACTCATTTGTTTACTATAGTGTCGGGTATATGTATTGTCTATTGCGTTTGCTTTGCATCTACTTTCTCATTTCCATGATGTTATTTTTCCTATGATTTCTATTGGTGATACTGATATTGTCTCTTTTCGTCTTCTTGAGCCCAGAGTCTTTCGAAAACAGCCTCTCTACTCCCTCGGGATAGGGGTAAGGTCTACGTACACACTACCCTCCCCATACCCCGCTAGTGAGATTTTACCGGGTCGTTGTTATTGTTGTTGTTGTATACTGTTTATATACGGATAATTTATACAAATATGCATGTTATATTAGTGAAAAATATAAATGGTATATTAATAATATCTATTTAAATATAAATAAGTGTATAAATAATATATGCATATATACATGATTTTTCCTAAAAAAAATACATGATTTATAATATACCACAAACATACATTATATTTTTTTCCCCACAAAATATATGTTTTTATTTTATTAGAATATACAAATATATAATTTTGCTAGGATTAAGTTGAATAAAAATGTCCATGTATAAAATGGAAAAAATCTATTATGGAATGGATCGATAATATATATATATATATATATATATATATATATATATATATATATATATATATATATATATATGGAAAGATTATATATTTTTCATGAAATATATGTATTTTATTTCATCAGAATATAAAGATGTATAATTTCGCTACATTACATTATATAAAAAGGTCCATGTATGGAAAGAAAAACAATCTGTTATGGAATGGATTGGTTTCCAACAAAAATATAAAATATGTTATGGAATGGAGAAAAAAATAGGAAAAGATATTAAATAATAGGAATGCCTCTTTAAGCAGCTCCATTCTTGCCGATTTGAAGTGAATGAAATCTGTTATATGTATAAATATCTTACTTCCATATTTGCTAATCATTAATTAATGCTAATCTTTTATATTATGTTTTTAATAGTTTTCTACTCCTTCCGTTTCAAATTAGATGAGGTACTTTCCTTTTTAGTCTGTTCCAAAATAAAAGACACATTTCTAAATTTGAAAATAATTCAACTTTAAACTCTTTATTTTACCCATTTTACTCTTAATGAGAAACTTTTATAACCACACAAATATCATGGCCCCACAAAGCTTTTACCCTTAAACTTTTAAGACCACAAGTTTTAAAAGTCTTCTTCTTCTTTTTTAAACTATGTGCCGAGTTAAACTACCTCATCTAAATTGGAATGGAGGGAGTATTAATGAAAGTAGCCCAAAAAAAACGAATTCCAAAATCAAGATTCAAGTCCAAATAAGAATTAAGAAATGTAAAACCCACAAGTCAAAGTCATCTCCTCTTCTTTCCAACCTTCCCTTGTCTTCTTCGTGTCATGTCCCTCCCCCTTTTACCCCTTAAGCTTTTAAGATCACAAGTTTTAAAAGTCATTTTTTTTAAACTCTGTGCCGAGTCAAACTACCTCATTTAAATTGAAATGGAGAGAGTATTAATGAAAGTAGCCCAAAAAACGAATTCCAAAATCAAGATTCAAGTCCAAATAAGAATGAAGAAAGGCCAAATAGGTGTACGGCCCCTTAAACTTGGCTCCAGTTTTTATTTTGACACCTTAACTTAGCGCGTTTCTTGTTGAACACTTTAACTCTATTTTGGTCTATACCATTTAAACACAGCGCATGACTGGGCTGTAAAAACTTAAGCGCGTATTTTTAAACGCTTCCCACGTGGAATAACATACCAAGAATAGTCAGACACGTGTTTATTTATCAAGGTCGGATAAAAAAAACACTTTTTACCTTATCCACATTTTACCTCGCCTCAGTTAATCGATCTTCCATCCAAAATCCCCTTTCTTTAGCCTAATAAACCCTAATGAACTACATTGAGACCGATTTTTGGTGGAATATTCATCGATTTTGAGTTAGATTCAACTGTCCGTCAACATCTTGGTCGGTTATATTACTAATACGGGTAATCATTTACTTCTTTTGACCGTGGTGGTGAGTGGAATTGGTCGTAACTGGAGTTGATCGTGACTGGAGTTTCGCGGTTTATGCTATTTCAATCGAAGTTTTCCTTTGTGGTAAGCTTTTATTTACTGAAATGGCTAGGATGATACTGGAAGAGAACAAAACCCTTTCTAGGAGGTGTAAGGTTATTTGGAATGCAGAACATGGGTTTGAAGTTGATGAAGGTGTGTACAGATTCATTGTTGATTTTAGGACCATGACATGTACTTGTAGATCATGGATGTTGAGGGGCATTCCATGTCAACATGCAGTATGTGCATTCTATGATAGAGAAATGGACCCAGATGATTATGTTGCCCACTGGTATAGGAAGAAAACTTTCCTTAAAGCTTACCAGCATTTCATTCAACCAATTCCTAACATGAAGATATGGCCACATTCAACAAATCCATGTATAGAGCCTCCGGAACCTAAACCTATGCCAGGTAGACCAAAGAGATGTAGGAGAAAAGCCAAGAATGAACTAAGGAAAAGGCATGGTAAACTATCAAAGAAAGGGGTAAAGATGACTTGTTCAAATTGCCAACAAACACGCCACAACAAATCTAGATGCAGCAATATGGTAAGTTCTCATATTTGTAATTCTGTCTTTTATATTCTTTTTTTTGCAATTCTAATATTCTTTTCTTTTACTTCTGTCAGCATGTTCCAAGAAGTGCTACTCAACAAAGTCAAAATATGCCACCACCTCCACCAAGATCATCTCCGGAAATACCATATCAACAAAGCAATCCATCATCTATATGTGAGGATACAAGTGTTATCAAAAGACAAAGCAACAATCAATCAACTAGGCTTGGTAGGGGATAAGGAAAAGGAAGAGGAACTACACTTGGCATTGATAGGGGTGTATTCACATCTGCTACAGGAAGCTCTACTACCACACAACCTTCAGCACCTCAATCTATAGGAGGCCTTGGACTAGGCAGGGGAAAAGGAAGAGGAACTACACTAGGAGGAGGCACGACTAATACAACAACCATAGGACATAAAAGGCTAAGGCATACTGGTTTTGGGATTTTCACTGACACTATGACTGGAACTACTATCCTGAATGTAAGGGTGTATAGTTTATTGTAATGTAGTTTTGTGGGTTGGGTCTGTTTTTACTAATTCATTGTATTTTATAGCCTGGTATATCATCTGAGAGAGTCATATCAGCTCGGACATTCAAGGATACATCTACAACTAACATAGACATTGGATTTAAGCCCCCCGGATTGAAGTTTAAAGGAAGAAATGCAGTGACAAGGTCACGACTTCAGCAGATGAGTGCAACAAGGAAAAAAACCCTTCAAGTCAAATAAGTTCAGCTGCATCTACATTGTGAAGCAGACCAGCTTTTGTTTATGTTATCTAAGATGCCACTGCCAGTTTGTTGTTTGGGCATTTATGCTATATTTGATACATTATGCTCTGTTAGAGTTTACTAGTTTGGGCAGTTATTTGATTGGGAAAACAATGCTATGATTTTGTAATTTGTAGACCAAAACAATGCTCTATTTTTTAGCTTCAATGTGGTCACGAACCGGAATTCCCACCGTCGGGACCGTGATGGCACCTAACATTCCACTTGCTAGGCAAACTGACATTAGAGAATTATTAAGCCAACCCTTATTCAATTTAGTAAATAATAGCAAATAAGCTAAAATGGAATACAGCGAATGCGGAATAATAAATAAAACAATTTCATTAATTACTAACACTCGGATCTAGAGTTACAAGTCACGAGCTACTTTGATTTAATACAAACAGAGTCTGAAAAGGAAAAAAAATACAATGTTTTGAAGTAAGGAAATAGTAAATGATAAAACTAGGAAGAGACTCCAGGGTCTGCGGACGCCAGCAGATCTACCTTGGGTCTCCTGATAGCAAATCCAAGCTGCTAAGCCTCACGATCAACTAGGACTGGTACCAAAATCTGCACAATATCAGTACAACCGATCCCATGTACTGGTAAGTGTCGAGCCTAAACTCGACAAAGTAGTGACGAGGCTATGACAAGACACCCACATAATAAACCTGTGCAGATAACAGTATATGTACAAGAAAAACAACAATAGCAGCTAAACATGTACTATTGGGAGGGGAAACATGCTGAGGGGAATACGAGATAGAGAACTATAGCAGAATGGTAACTTTAACAGTCAATGTACTATGAATCAATAAGAACAAGTAAATACAGTAAAGGAAAAATGCACGGCATCACCCTTCATGCTTTTACTCTCAACCTCCCCAGAAGATCAATAGAAATGGCACGGCATCACCCTTTGTGCATTAACTCTCATAACATGGAACGGCATCACCCTTCGTGCATTAACACTCACAATATGTCACAGCATCACCCTTCGTGCATTAACACTCACAATATGGCACGACATCACCCTTCGTGCATTAACACTCACAATATGGCACGACATCACCCTTCGTGCATTAACACTCTCCCTTACCATAATGCAATGAACAAATAACAACAGGGAGATAGAATAACAAGTACAAGCCTTACTTCAACATTTGGTTCCACAATATCAACTTCAACTTCGGAATCAATACTCAATTATCACCAGAAGATCCATAAATATGATAAGAACGATAAATTTAACAATACTAGTCTAAACATGGATAACATGAACAAAGGAAGCTATAATTGCAAGAAACCAAGCCCTGCCCGCATGCTTTAACCTGACTACAATGTATAAGTACTCGTCACCTCACATATACATTGTTCCCCAACATTTAAACATGTAGCAAGTAGACAAACAAGTCTTATTCCCTCAAGTCAAAGTTAGACGCAATGCTTACCTCGCTCCATAGGCCATTCAATGCTCAATTATTGCTTTTCCTCTAGAATCCACCTCCAAGACACTCATATCTATCCACAAACGACTCAATAATATCAACTATTGCTAAAAATATCAATTACAATGCATAAATTTAGATGCCCCAAAACTTTTCCAAAAAAAGTCAAAAATTGACCCTAGACCCGCTTGGTAAAAACCCCGAGGTTCAGACCAAAATCAATTTACCCACTCACCCCCGAGCTCGATTATGTAATTTATTTTAAAATCTGACCTCAATTCGAGGTCTAAATTCCAATTATACAAAAATCTCTAATTCTACCTAAATCCCCAATTTACATCATGAAAATCCTAGATTTTTAGGTTGAAAACTCATGAAATGTAATGGTTAATTGAAAGAAAGTAGGTTAGAATCACTTATCAACAAATTGGGGAAGAAAATCATATAGGAAAATCGCCTCTAGCTCTTCTAGTTTTGAAATTTTCGAAAGAATGGCAAAATCCTATTTTAGGTTCTGTTTTGCGTGAACACTGTCGCATTCGTGAAGAGCTATGCCTTAATGGCTTACGCGATCGTGGGAGACTCAACGCATTCGTGAAGGTATAGCCCGCCTCACCTTCGCGTTCGCGAGACAGGGCTCGTGTTCACTTAGAGCCACCACTGATTTACCTTCCCAGCCTGCCTATTGCTACGCGTTCGCGTGTGACAATTCGCGTTAAGAGAAATCCCCCCAATGCTCCCCGTTCGCAACAGTAGGCTCGCGTTCATGTAGGAGAAAAACCCACCCAGCCTAGTTCACACATCGCATTCACGAGAGTGCCTTTGCGAATGCGAAGAAGGAAACCAGAAAGCACCTGAAACTGCAGAAAAACCAAAATTTCTAAGTTCAAATCATCTCGTAGCCTATCCGAAACTCACCCTAGCCCTCGGGGCTCCAAACCAAACATGCACACAAGTCCTAGAACATCATAGGAACTCGCTCGCGCGATCAAAACACCAAAATAACGCCTAGAACTATGAATCGGATACCAAATCAAATGGAATTTTCAAGAAAACTTTAAGACTTCTATTTTCACAACCGAACGTCCGAATCACGTCAAATCAACTCCGTTTCTCACCAAATTTGACAGACAAGTCATAAATATAATAGTGGACCTGTACCGGGCTCCGGAACTAAAATACGGACCCGGTATCAACAAGACCAAACATCAGTCAATTCTAAAAATCATTAAACTTCCAGATTTTTAATTTTCAACAAAAACTCATAACTCGAGCTAGGGAGCTCCGAATTCGATTCCGGGCATACGCCCAGGTCCCATATTTTGATACGAACCCACCGAGACCGTCAAAATAGGGATCCGAGTCCGTTTATTTAAAATATTAACCGAAGTCAACTCAAATTAATTTTTAAGACAAACATTCTTATGTTTATCAGTTTTTAACATATAAGCCTTCCGGAAGAACACCCAGACTGCGCACGCAAATCGAAAAAGGCTAAAATAAGGTTTTTGAGACCTCGAAACACAGAATTTGGTTCTAAAATATAAGATGACTTATCGGGTCATCACATTCTCCACGACTAAAACAACTGTTTGTCCTCGAACGGACATAGAAAAGTACCTGAGCTGGTGAAAATATGTGGATATCTACTCCGTATATCTGACTCGGACTCCCAAGTAGCTGCCTCAATGGGCTGACCTCTCCACTGCACTTGAACTGAAGGATAACTCTTAGACCTCAGTTGTCGAACCTACCGGGCTAGAATAGCCACTGGTTCCTCATCGTAAGGCAAATCCTTGTCCAACTGGACAGAGTTGAATTATAACACGTGGGACGGATCGCCGTGATACTTCCAGAGCATGGACACGTGGAACACCGGATGAACTGCTGATAACCCCGGTGGCAACGCAAGCCTGTAAGCCACCTATCCCACTCTCTCTAGAATTTCAAAAGGTCCGATATACCTAGGGCTCAACTTGCCCTTCTTTCCGAATCTCATTACACCCTTCATGGGTGATACCCGAAGCAACACTCTCTCTCCGACCATGAATGCAACATCACAAACTTTACGGTCGGCATAACTCTTCTGCCTGGACTGAGCTGTGCGAAGTCGATCCTGAATAATCTTGACCTTATCCAAGGCATCATGTACTAGATCTGTACCCAACAACCGAGCCTCCCCCGGCTCAAACCACCCAACTGGAGACCGGCACCGCCTACCGTATAATGCCTCATAGGGAGCCATCTGAATGCTCGACTGGTAGTTGTTGTTGTAGGCGAACTCTGCAAGGGGCAAGAACTGATCCCACGATCCTATGAAGTCTATAACACATGCGCGGAGCATATCCACCAAGATTTGAATAGTGCGCTCGGACTGCCCGTCCGTATGAGGATGAAACGTTATGCTCAACTCAACCTGTGTGCCCAACTCATGTTGTACTACTCTCCAAAAATGCAAGGTGAACTGTGTACCTCGATCAGAAATGATAGACACGGGAACACCATAGAGACGGACGATCTCGCGGATGTTAATCTCTGCCAACCGCTCCGAAGAATAGGTAACTGCCACAGAAATGAAATGCACTGACTTAGTCAGCCTCTCCACAACGACCCAAATGGCATCGAACTTTCTCTGAGTCCGTGAGAGTCCAACAACGAAATCCATAGTGATACGCTCCCACTTCTACTCAGGAATCTCTATCTTCTGAAGCAAACCACCAGGTTTATGATGCTCATACTTTACTTGCTGACAATTCAGGCACCGAACTACATAAGCAATTATATCCTTCTTCATCCTCCTCCACCAATAATGTTGCCGCAAGTCCTGATACATCTTGGCGGCACCCGGATAAATAGAATATCAAGAACTATGTGCCTCCTCAAGAATCAACTCACGAAGTCCATCCATATTAGGCACACAAACACGGCCCTGCATCCTCAAGACTTTGTCATCTCCAACAGTAACCTGCTTGGCACCGCCGTGCCGCACTGTGTCCCTAAGGACCAACAAATGAGGGTCGTCATACTGCTGATCTCTGATACGCTCAAACAAAGAAGACTGAGCGACTGTACAAGCTAAAACACGGTTGGGCTCTGAAATATTTAACCTCACAAACTGGTTGGCTAAAAATCTGAACATCTGATGCAAGTGGCCTCTCACCATCTAGAATGAACGCAAGGCTGCCCATACCCGCTGCCTTTCTACCCAAAGCATCGGCCACCACATTGGCCTTCCCGGGGTGGTACAAAATAGTGATATCATAGTCTTTCAATAGCTCCAACCACCTCCTCTGCCTCAAATTGAGATCCTTTTTCTTGAACAAATACTGAAGGCTCCGATGATCCGTGAAAACCTCACATGACACACCATAAAGATAGTGCCTCCAAATCTTCAGTGCATGAACAATGGCTGCCAACTCTAAGTCATGGACAAGGTAATTCTTCCCATAAACCTTCAACTGTCGCGACGCATATGCAATCACCCTTCCCTCCTACATAAATACCGTACCGAGCCCAACACGGGATGCATCACAATATACCGTATAAGACCCCAAACCTGTGGCAACACCAACACCGGCGCTGTAGTCAAAGCAGTCTTGAGCTTCTGAAAGCTCACCTCACACTCGTTTGACCATCTGAACGGGGCACCCTTCTAGGTCAACCTGGTCAATGGGGCTGCTATAGATGAAAACTCCTCTACAAATCGACGGTATTAGCCCGCCAAACCCAAGACACTCCTGATTTCCGTAGCTGAAGTGGGTCTAGGCCAGTTCTGAATTGCCTTAATCTTCTTAGGATCTTCCTGAATGCCTCTGCTGATACAACGTGCCCCAAGAAAGTGACTGAATCCAACCAAAACTCGCACTTTGAAAATTTAGCATACAACTTGCTGGCTCTCAGAGTCTGAAGTATAATCTGAGATGCTGCTCATGCTCCTCTCGACTGCGGGAGTAGATCAAGATAACATCAATAAACACGATCACAAAGGAGTCCAAATAAGGATTGAACACTCGGTTCATCAGATCCATGAATGCTGCTGGGGCATTTGTCAACCCAAAGGACATTACCATAAACTCATAATGCCCGTAACGAGTCCGAAAAGCTGTCTTAAGGACATCAGATGCCCTAATCCTCAACTGATCGTAGCCATATCTCAAATCAATCTTCAAAAACACCTTGGCACCCTGAAGCTGATCAAATAAATCGTCAATCCTCAGCAATGGATACTTGTTCTTTATGGTGACTTTGTTCAACTGCCGATAATCTATGCACATCCTCATCGATTCATCCTTCTTCTTCACAAACAACACAGGTGCACCCCAGGGTGAGACACTAGGTCTAATGAAGCCCGTATTAAGAAAATCTTGCAACTGTTCCTTCAATTCTTTCAACTCTGGCGGGGCCATACGGTATGGCAGAATAGAGATGGGCTGAGTGCCCGGAGCCAAATCAATACAGAAATCAATATCCCTGTCGGGTGGCATCCCCGGCAGGTCTGTAGGAAGCACCTCTGGAAATTCACGAACAACGGGTACTGAATCCATGGAAGAAACCTCCGTACTAGAATCACGTACATAAGCCAAATAAGCTAGACACCCCTTATCGATTATATGTTGAGCCTTCATATAAGAGATAACCCTGCTAATAGAATGGCCAGGAGTCCCTCTCCACTCTAATCGAGGCAACCCCGGTAAGGTTAAGGTCACCATCTTGGCGTGACAATCCAATATAGCGTGATAAGGTGACAGCCAATCCATACCCAAAATGACATCAAAATCGACCATATCAAGAAGTAGAAGATCTACATGAGTCTCAAGACCCCCAATGGTGACCACACATGAACTATAAATACGATCTACAACAATAACATCTCCCACAGGTGTGGACACATACACAGGAGCACTCAAAGAATCACGAGGCACAACCAAATATGAAGCAAAATAGGATGACACGTAGGAATAAGTAGAACCCGGATCAAATAGAAATGAAGCATCTCTACTGCAAACTGAAACAGTACTTGTGATAACAACGTCAAATGACTCAGCCTCAGGCCTGTCTGGAAAAGCATAACACCGAGGCTGGGCTCCATCACCCTGAACTACGTCCCTGGGACGACCTCTAGCTGGCTGGCCTCCACCTATAATGGCCTGACCTCTACCTCTAATAGTCTGGCCTCTACCTCTGGCTGCCTGACCCCTGCCTCCGGCTGCCTAAGCAGGTAGTGCATCAACTCGTGTCGGAACCATGGCATGAGAAGATGTTGTGAGCTGCCCGATGCCCTAGGGAAAAATCTAGCAATGTGCCTCGGATCACCACAAGTATAACAGGACCTCGACTGCTGTGACTGCTGACCCTGAAACTGACCACGTCGACCTGAGTAACCACCCTGAAAACTCTGGAGCGTAGGTTCACTAATAAGAGTTGGTGGTGCATTATAGTCTAGATGGTAGGAATAAGGAATATGAGGTCCACGACCACCTGAGGCACCGTGGGATGCCTGGAGTGCTGAATGAAACGGCCTGGGAGGATGGCCTCCACCAAAAGTACCCCTGCCTTCAGATGAGGCACCGCTGAAACCCCTGGAATGACGTGGTCTCTTGTCAGACCCCTTACCTCCTTGAGCAAGAACCATCTCGACTCGCCTGGCGACATTGGCGGCCGCTTGAAAAGAAATCTCACTCCCAATCCCCTTAGCCATCTGCAATCTGATGGGCTGAGGAAGTCCGTCAATAAACCTCCGCACCCCCTCCCTCTCGGTAGGAAGCAGAAGAATAGCATGATGGGCCAAATCCACAAAACGGGTCTCATACTGGGTAACAGTCATACCACCTTACTGAAGACGCTCAAACTGACGACGGTGCTCCTCTCTCAGTGTGATAGGGAGAAACTTCTCTAGAAAGAGCTGAGAGAACTGGTCCCAAGTAAGAGCAGGTGACCCCACTGTTCTGGTCAACAAATAATCTCTCCTCCATTTCTTGGCGGAACCAGTCATCTGAAATGCAGTAAAATTGACCCCATTTGTCTCCACTATACCCATGTTCCGTAGCACCTTGTGACAACTGTCAAGATACTCCTGGGGATCCTCTAAAGAAGCATCACTGAAGTGAACTGGAAAGAGCTTGATAAACCTGTCCAATCTCCATAAAGCCTCAAAAGACATAACTGACCCATCACCGGTATGTGCCGCAACAACCGATTGAACTACTCTGACTGGATGAGCGGCTGGAGTCTGATACTGGGGAGCCATCTGCTCCGGAGTGTGAGTAGCAGGAGTTTGTGCTCCTCCTCCAGCCTGAGAGACGGCTAGTGCCATGGGGAATGCACCAGTCTGGTCCACACTCTCCATAAAGCCCATCAAACGGACCAAAGTATCCTGAAGCACTAGGGTGGCAATAAACACCTCTGGGACCTGAGCTGGTCCGACAGGAACAGTCTAGGCTGGAACCTCCTCATCAAACTCTACCTGAGGCTTCACCGCTAGTGCTGGTGTTGTTGCTCGAGCTCCGGGCTGAGCTCTTCCCCTGCCTTGACCTCTGGCCCTCGTAGGAGCTGCCACTGGAGGCTCTGGCTACTGATCAGTGGAAGATGCGGTACGTGTCCTCGCCATCTGCGAGAGAATAAGAGTAGAAGAGTTCAATTAGCATTGAGAGAACAAAAATCGCACGACAGAGAAGAATAGAAGTAAAATTTGTTCCTAAACTTCATAGCCTCTAAAATATAAGCACAGACGTCTCTGTACCGATCCTCCAGACTCTACTAAGCCTGCTCGTGAATTGTGAGACCTAGGCAACCTAGTGCTATAATACCAACTTGTCACGAACCAGAATTCCCACCGTCGGGACTGTGATGACGCCTAACATTCCACTTGCTAGGCAAGCCGACATTAGAGAATTATAAAGCCAATCCTTATTCAATTTAGTAAATAATAGCAAATAAGCTAAAATGGAATACAACGAATGCAGAATAATAAATAATAAAAACTTCATTAATTACTAACACCCGGATCTGGAGTCACAAGTCACGAGCTACTATGATTTACTACAAACAGTCTGAAAAGGAAAACAATACAATGTTTTGAAGTAAGGAAACAGTAAATGATAAAACTAGGAAGAGACTCCAGGGTCTGCGGATGCCAGCAGATCTACCTTGGGTCTCCTGACAGCAAATCCAAGATGCTAAGCCTTACATCAACTAGGACCGGTACCAAAATCTGTATAATATCAGTACAACCGACCCCATGTACTGATAAATGTCGAGCCTAACCTCCTCGACGAAGTAGTGATGAAGCTATGACAAGACACCCACATAATAAACCTATGCAGATAATAGTATATGTACAAGAAAAACAATAATAGCATCTAAACATGTACTATTGGGAGGGAAAACATGCTGAGGGGAATACGAGATAGAGAACTATAGCAGAATGGTAATTTGAACAGTCAATGTACTATGAATCGATAAGAACAAGTAAATACAGTAAAGGAAAAATACACGGCATCACCCTTCATGCTTTTACTCTCAACCTCCCCATAAGATTAATAGGAACGACATGGCATCACTCTTCGTACATTAACTCTCATAACATGGCACAGCATCACCTGTCGTGCATTAATACTCACAATATGGTACGACATCACCCTTCGTGCATTAACACTCATAATATGACACGACATCACCCTTCGTGCATTACCACTCACAATATGGCACAGAATCACCCTTCTTGCATTAACACTCTCCCTTACCATAATGCAATGAACAAATAACAACAGGGAGATAGAATAACAAGTACAAGCCTTACTCCAACATTTGGTTCCACAATATCAACCTCAACTTTGGAATCAATACTCAATTATCACCAGAAGATCCGTAAACATGATAAGAACGATAAATTTAACAATACTAGTCTAAACATGGATAACATGAACAAAGAAAGCTATAATTGCAAGAAACCAAGCCCCGCCCGCATATTTTAACCCGACTACAACGCATAAGTACTCGTCACCTCACATATACGTTGTTCCCCAACATTTAAACATGTAGCAAATAGACAAACAAGTCTTATTCCCTCAAGTGAAGGTTAGACACAACACTTACCTCGCTCCAAAGGCCACTCAATACTTAATTATCGCTTTTCCTCTAGAATCCACCTCCAAACCACTCGTATCTATCCACAAATGACTCAATAATATCAAATATTGCTAAAGAAATTAATTACAATGCATAAATTTATATTCCCCAAACTTTCTCCCAAAAAGTCAAAAATCGACCCCGGGCCTGCTTGGTCAAAATCCGAGGTTCGGACCAAAATTCATTTACCCATTCACCCCGAGCCCGATTATATAATTTGTTTCGAAATACGACCTCAATTCGAGGTCTAAATTCCAATTATTAAAAAAAAAACTAATTCTACCCAAAATCCCAATTTTCACCATGAAAATCCTAGATTTTTTGGTTGAAAACTCATGAAATGTAATGGGTAATTAAAAGAAAGTAGGTTAGAATCACTTACAAACAAATTGGGGAAGAAAATATTTTAGGAAAATCGCCTCTAGGTCTTTTAGTTTTGAAATTTTTGAAAGAATGGCAAAATCCCGTTTTAGGTTCTGTTTTGAATAACTGGGCGACAGTGTTCATCGCGTTCGCGTGAATACGGTAGCATTCGTGAAGAGATGCGCCTTAATGGCTTCCGTGATTGCGGAAGACTCAACGTGTTCGCGAAGGTATAGCCCGCCTCACCTTCGCTTTCGCGAGATAGGACTCGCGTTCGCATAGAGTCACCCCCGATTTCCCTTACCAACCTGCCTATTGTTACGCGTTTGCGTGTGACAATTCGCGTTCACGTAAAATAATCCCCCCTAATGCTCTGCGTTCACGACAGTAGTATTGCGTTCGCGTAGGAGAAAAATCCACCCATCCCAGTTCACACATCGCGTTCGCGAGAGTGTCTTCGCGAACTCGAAGAAGTAAACCAGAAGGCACCTAAAACTGCAGAAAAAATAGAATTTCTAAATTCAAATCATCCCGTAGCCTATCTGAAACTCAGCCGAGCCCTCGGGGCTCCAAACCAAACATGCACACAAGTCCTAGAACATCATACGAACTCTCTCGCGCGATCAAAACACCAAAATGATGCCTAGAACTACGAATCAGACACCAAATCAAATGGAATTTTCAAGAAAACTTTAAAACTTCTATTTTCACAACCGAACGTCCGAATCACGTCAAATCAACTTCGTTTCTCACCAAATTCGACAGACAGGTCATAAATATTATAGTGGACCTGTACCGGGCTCCAAAACTAAAATACGGACCCGGTATCAACAAGATCAAATATCAGTCAATTCTAAAAATCATTAAACTTCCAAATTTTCAATTTTCAACAAAAATTCATAACTCGAGTTAGGGACCTCTGAATTCGATTTCCGACATACGCCCAGGTCCCATATTTCGATACGATTCCAACGCGACCGTCAAAATACGGATCCGAGTCCGTTTACTCAAAATATTGACCGAAGTCATTTCAAATTAATTTTTAAGGTAAATTTTTTTATTTTTATCAATTTTTAACATATAAGCCTTCCGGAAGAATACCCAGATTGCGCACGCAAATCAAAAAAGGCTAAAATGAGGTTTTTGAGACCTCGAAACACAGAATTTGATTCTAAAATATAAGATGACCTATCGGGTCATCACAGATGTAATGCTAGTTCATCACATTATGCAATTGAATGTTTGGGCAGTTATGTTTTCAATTCATGAATATGTTTGGGCAATTATGGTTTCAGTTCATGAATATGAATTTGCATTTCATTCATAACACAATATGGAAGTGCAGCTGAACTTCAATTTGCATAAAAAAAATGGTCATTGTCATTTCATTCATAACAAGATAGTGTACATTAACAAAAGGCCAAATTCCTAGTACCCACTTCCAACATACTACATTGTTCTTAAACTAATAGCAACAACTACAACACCATTATCACCAGCATATCATAAAAATACTACATTGTTCTTCAAACCACCAGCATCAGCAAAGCCAAATACATAGAAACAACAACACCACCACAACAACAAATAACCATTTCAACCGCGCAACTATTTTTTCAGTTCTTTCGACTCTCTTCAACAGACCCTTTATAACCCTCTTAGCTTGGTCGGACATTTCATCATCATGCCATCTGAAGTATTTGCATCCACCTCGACCCTACAAAATTAACAAAGAAATGTGGCCAAAAAAATTAAAAACATATTTCTTTTTTAAGAAATTCAAGAGTCTAAGCAATACGATCGACTTACCAATTTACAACCATAAAATCGACGACCTGGGTTT
Organism: Nicotiana tabacum; assembly: GCF_000715075.1. Lineage (NCBI taxonomy): Eukaryota > Viridiplantae > Streptophyta > Magnoliopsida > Solanales > Solanaceae > Nicotiana > Nicotiana tabacum. The sequence continues at coordinate 129,521,711 of NC_134091.1, forward strand.
GCAGGTAACCATGATATAGTCAGTGGCGCATTCAATCCACAGTGACAAATATCCATTCCATTGCATGGAGTTGTTGATTTTTGTGACATAGAACTGATAAACGAGAAAGATGAGGAAGAAATCAGATAAAGATTCAAGCCGAGGCACTTATGCTTCAGTTGAAGGAAAAAATGGCGACTTTGAAAGGGGAAGAAGACGAAAGAGGAATTAGGGCTTTTTTGAGAGAAATAATAGAAAAATCGGGTGTTTTGAAGTTGGTCTAACGATTTTTACCTTTGCAATATTCACCTAAACAAATATTAATAATATTTATGCACTTACTATGTGTGAACATAATGCTCTTTTGACCAGTCATGCATTGTATTTAAATGGTGCAGATCAAAATAGAGTTAAAGTGATCAATAATAAAAGGGATAAGTTAACATGTGAAAATGAGAACTGGAACCGGTTTAAGGTGCGCCTGTATATTTGGCCATTAAGAAATGTAAAACCCACAAGTCAAAGTCGTCTCCTCTTCTTTCCAACCTTCCCTTGTCTTCTTCGTGTCATGTCCCTCCCCCCTCCCCCCTCCCCCCAAACCCCGAAAACAATGGGACGAAACTCATAAAACCACACCAAAATCCTCTTTCTTCTCAACCCATCTTATTGAAAAATGAAAGCACTATTCTTTATTTTCACTATTATTATCATCACCGTAGAAGCTGCAGATATTCTTCCTGGTGCAACCCTTTTAGCTTCAGACCCAAACTCGAAATGGTCCTCTCCAAACAACGCCTTCACTCTTTCCTTCTTACAACTGGACCGCACAAACCAAAACACCTATTTTGCTTCCATTTCTTACAACAGCATACCCATTTGGACAGCCGGCGGCTCTACCGTCAACGGCGGTGCAGTTGATTCCTCCGCCGCACTCCGGTTCTTGTCCAACGGTGACCTTGTGCTCACAAATGGACCTTCAGGTACTGTTGTGTGGAGCTCAAGAACTGCAAATCTTGGTGTTTCCTCGGCTTCTTTGGACGAAAATGGTAATCTTGTGCTTAAAAATGGTACCTTTTTAAACATTTGGTCTACTTTTGATAACCCAACTGATACTATTGTACCTTCTCAGAATTTCACTAAAGATCATGTTTTGACATCTGGGTTGTATTCTTTTAGGCTTAGGAATAATGGGAACTTGTCGCTTTTCTGGAATGACTCTATAGTATATTATAATTCTGGGTTGAATTCTTCTGCTAATGTGAACTTGACTTCTCCTAGTTTGAGAATGCAGCCTATTGGGATTCTTTCACTTTTTGATCCTAGCCTTTCAAGTCCTTTAAATGTTGTTTATAGTAGTGATTATGCTGATGAAGGGAATATTTTGAGGTTCTTGAAGTTGGATAGTGATGGGAATCTTAGGATTTATAGTTCAACTCAAGGGAGTGGGACTCAAAATGTGAGATGGGCTGCTTTGACTGATCAGTGTCAGGTCTTTGGATATTGTGGGAATTTTGGGGTTTGTAGTTATAATGAGACTGGTCCTTCTTGTGGATGTCCTTCAATGAATTTCGACTTTAATGATCCGAATGATAGTCGTAATGGGTGTAAGAGGAAAGTTGATCTTAGTAATTGTCCTTCCAATTCGACTATGTTGCAGTTGGATAATGCTAAGTTCTTGACTTATCCTCCGGAATTGTCTGAGCAGATTTTTTCTGCTGGTATTTCTGCGTGTAGGTTTAACTGTCTTGTTAATGGTGCTTGTGTAGCTTCTACTTCTTTAGCAGATGGTACAGGGATGTGTTATTTTAAACAGCCCAACTTCGTTAGTGGTTATCAGGCGCCAACCCTCCCGAGCACTTCATTTGTTAAGATATGTGGGCCTGCATTGCCTAATCCTTCTGCGGTTTCAGAGACTGTTCAAAAGAAAAATGGAGGGAGGGTTCCTGGCTGGGTTGTTGCGCTTGTGGTTGTGGCTAGTCTCTTGGGTTTGATGTTGTTGGAGGGTGGTTTGTGGTGGTGGTGCTTTAGGAACAGTTCTAAATTTGCATCACTGTCGTCTCAATATGCCCTTCTTGAATATGCCTCTGGTGCTCCTGTGCAGTTCACATACAAGGAGCTTCAGCGGACAACAAAGGGGTTTAAGGAGAAGCTTGGTGCAGGAGGATTTGGGACTGTTTATCGGGCAGTTCTGGCTAATAAGACTGTTGCTGCAGTGAAGCAACTGGAAGGAATAGAGCAAGGCGAGAAGCAATTCAGAATGGAGGTTGCAACTATAAGTAGCACACACCATTTGAATTTGGTGAGATTAATTGGGTTTTGTTCTGAAGGACGCCACAGGCTACTGGTGTACGAGTTCATGAAAAATGGTTCTCTTGATAAGTTCCTCTTTGCGGAAGATCATTCGTCAGGAAAGCTTTTGAACTGGGAGCACCGGTATAATATTGCTTTGGGGACAGCAAGAGGTATCACATACCTTCATGAGGAATGTCGAGATTGTATAGTTCACTGTGATATAAAGCCTGAGAACATATTGTTGGAGGAGAATTACACTGCCAAAGTATCAGATTTTGGCCTTGCGAAGCTCGTTAACCCAAAGGACCACAGGCATAGAACCTTGACAAGTCATGTGAGGGGTACTAGAGGATACTTAGCTCCTGAGTGGCTGGCTAATCTTCCTATAACATCCAAATCCGATGTGTACAGTTATGGTATGGTGTTACTGGAAATAGTGAGTGGAAAAAGAAATTTCGAAGTCTCAGAAGAGACTAGCCGGAAAAAGTACTCTTCGTGGGCATTTGAAGAATTTGAAAGGGGTAATACAGAGGCCATTTTGGACAAAAAGCTCTCCAAACAAGAGATGGACATGGAACAAGTTATGAGAGCAATTCAGGTGAGCTTTTGGTGCATCCAAGAGCAACCATCTCAAAGACCAACAATGGGCAAGGTGGTTCAGATGTTAGAAGGCGTTACTGAGATTGATCGGCCACCTGCACCTAGGGCTACTGAAGGGTCCTTTACTGGAACTAGCTTAAACGCCAGTAGCACAAGCGCTTTTTCAACCTTTGCAGCCTCAGCCCCAGCTCCCTCTTCATCATCATCATTCCAAACTGCAGGTTTCCAGTCTTCGGCTTCTGCAAAGAATGTTGATAAGCCATCATCATCACTTTTACACTCCGAAACTAAGTGAGTCAAAAACCATACACTTCCCATTCCCTACAAGAACTGATGGGAATATTAGTATCTCAAAGGTCATAGTGTGATTGGTATCTTGCAATTCATATTGTATAATAGATAGGTTTTGCATATATATATAAATATTTGCATCTATATAGAGAGGTTGCGACTCGTTTATACTGGAAAATAGCATTCACTTACTTCCCATATCCTATTATTCACCAGAATTTGGTGACTACGTCCATGTCTTTGATGTGTTTGATAAGAAAGCTAGATATATAGTTTCTTTATGAGAAATGAGCAAGCAAAATTGGGGATGGTACCTTTTGATGCCAACATCAACCTCCTTTGATTCTTTAGGAAGGGACCTGAGAGGGAGTGACAAAGTAGGTTGTTTTAGCTTCTTTGCACCAGCAGTTTAAGGCAAAATTAGATTAGTTTAGCTTCTTTGCACCAACAATTTAAGGCAAAATTGGATTAGTTTAGCTTCTTTGCACCAGACTTTTAGACTGCCTTTTTGGTTGTATAAAGAAAATATACTAGAGTAATTACATGTGAGGTAATATCATTTGCTTGTAGAATAGTAAATTAGTCACCTTAATTCACCACTAGACAAAATAGCAATTTAAGTTAGTCTTCTAATTTTCAGCTATAAAATTTGTTACACTTGACAAATAAGTTAAATTACATGTGCAACGCACGTACACTAAAACTAGTTAGGTCAATCATACCTTGGGGCTTGTAAGCTACGTCTGGATGTAATTACTTTTTGGTAAAATAAATTTCGATGGTGAAAATGGCAAACATCTTAATTTGAAGCATCCATACCAAATATACTTTACCGGACTAAAAATGACCTCTTTGGAGTAAAATGGAATTTGTATTTTTAAAACAAAAACTACGCTTTAGTCCGAATTTTTTAAAACATTTATTTAAACTAAAAAATGACAGAAAATAATCAATCAATCAAAGAAAATACATAATAGGTTTGAAATGAACAACAAAAAATAAAGAGAAGATTTGAAGCCAAAAAAATATAAGTATTTGAAAATTTTGGTATTGCCATTACATGACTACTGCGTTTACATGGCTAAAAATTCTAAAGTGAACAACTTTATTTAGTTTATGTCAAATAAATCAGTAGAGATTTTTTTTTTGGGGGGGGGGGGAGGTTTGTTCGTGCTTGTATTGTAATGAATAGAATTATACCGTATTGTTGATGAAATATAATATTTATTATTGTTTTATCGTCGTTCCATGATATCATGCACCAATAATATGAAAAATAAACTTGGAATATTACAAATAAAAAGTAAAGTGCAAGGCAAAATTATTATATAAAAAGGTAGAGTAAAGGATAAAATAAGATTATTTAATAATAAGGAAGGCAAGATGAGAAAAAAATAAATAAGGTAACGATGCGATCACACCAAATCAATCGTTTTACAAAGTGACACTTTTCGTCGTTATGTAATGACAGATTTAACGATATGATACAATAAAATTTAAGTAACAATCAAAATAAATATTATATTTAAAGTAACAATACGATATAATACAATAGGTAACAACCATCCAAACAAGCCGTAAGAGAAGAGAACTCATATTCCGCCCGCCTTGTCCATTTGAGAAGGTTTTAATTTCCGAATGGATTTATGACCCGTTTGGCCATAGATTTTGCCAAAATAAATTTGGATTTTATTTGGCAAACACATGTTTGGCCATAGATTTTACCTATATTTTAGCCAAATTTCAAATCCCAAAATCAGCTCAATAGCTGGTTTTGGGCCAAAAAATCACTATTATAGTTTTTAAAAATTGCCCCAAATTTTTGTATTTTATAAAAGAGCCCACTATTTATTATTTTGTAACGATATTGTTTCGTCTTCTCGGTCATCTGATAGTGTATCATGTAGTTCATTATAAAAATGATAATTTTGTATCAAATTTATTTATGTTCAGGAATATGGTTTGCGATAATATAATGAATATTATTGATAATGGTATTATTTGTTATTTGTGATAGTTTTTAGAACTTGTGGGTATAAGTCATGTTTCATATTTTTCCAAACAAAACTTCATCCAAAACAGATGTCCAAACACATTTTTATTTTCAAACCAAACATCACCCAAATAAGATTTTTCAGAATAAATTTAAAAATTTATGGCCTAAACGCTAGCTTAGAAAAACGTATGAGTTACTAATTCTTAGGATCTCTTCGTGAAGGTTCATGGCAGTAGACAGCTACGACTATTCCTTAGGTGCGGCAAAATTTTTTCTATACTATGCGCTTATCCGGTTAGAACAACTTATTCCGTAATTTGTAAATTACCAATCTATATTTACTTACAACTATTTCTGATTATACAACTATAGTTTATTTCTGAATCTTCAGTATATATTCTAGGCAAAACACAGGGAAACAAGAAATTAAATGGCTGCATATACATCCGCGCGCAGACGTAATTTGATATGGCCGTAGGACAAAAGAAACCATACTTTTTTTTTTAATATAATAAGCAAATAAAATAACAAGACATGTAATGATAAAAGTGTATTATTGTGTATAGATGTTCGTAACATGCAGCGGATGACAATAACAATCATACGAAGATCTTTTCGTGTTTAAAATTTATGTACATGTTAAAGATCGGATCTGAGACGTACCTGGTGAAGAGAGTCCCGTTTCAAAAATTCTTCGATAATCAATAGTGAGAAGACTTTATGCTCTATACCGAGACCGATCCTTACTATCAACTTTTGATCAATGAAACACGCGAACAAATAGAATAAAAACTAGTGCTGAAATTTAAAATATCTCAACTCAATGGTAAAAGATCAAGAAACACTTTTTTTGTAATTCTATGTATTGTATTTCTTCTCAAGACTTAATGTGGCAAATTTTCTTCATCACCCTTTATATAGCATCACCTATAAATTATTTTCCTATTTGATTGAGCTAATGATTTACTCTAGGTAAAAGTTTATAACAAAATAAACTTATGAAATTTTCCATTGGAGAAACGTATATACCATTCCGATGGGATACGTGCGCCGTCGTAAGCTTGTCCTTTATGGACGTCCAATTCAATTCCAAATTGGATTGGATTATGAGAATTAACTAATATTTTATATTAAAAAATATCAATCCCATTCTTAATGGGTTTGAACTAATCTCACGTCCATTTTTGGACTTTGTTGTCCGTCCAATTCTAAATTGGATTTCCAAATAAGTTTTTAATAATATATTATATGCATACCTTATATATATATATATATATATATATATATATATATATATATATATATATATATATATATATATATATATATATATATATATATATAAAATTTTCTATTCGAAATAGAAAATTTCAGTTTGTTCACAATATTAATTATATCATCTGTGCTACCAAAGAACATAATAATATTTTATTTGAACTAATAATTTAATTTATTTGACTAATCAAATTCTTTAATTTAATTATCAAACAATAAAATAATTAATCCTTTAGCAAAGATCAGAACACTCGTTAATGTGCGACCCCATAGGTTCAATACTAAGCCAGTAGTAAATTGATCATATCAATATACTAATCAAGGGTGACATCTAGCAACACTCCTTAACATCCGGATAGCATGAAGTATACAATTTACTCTCAAGAACCGATAGAAGAATAATGTAGTATTTCCTTATGTCCTTATAGCTCTGGGTCACCCTAGGATATGGTTTAACTGCCAAATCCTAATAGGCGACCAACTATGTGCTCATGTCAAATATAATCAACCATTGAATGACCTAAGAAACTCTTTTCTTCTATCATTCAATTGCCCTAGCCAAGGCCTTAATTTGATCGTTTATAATTCATGACAACATGGAGCTTAAACTCATTACCAAGAGTCGACAGATTCCATCTTGATCAATCACTAATTCTATAAGTATTTATTCATACCAAATATCCTTTCAACGATCTCCATGGGAGCCATAGGTGTCTAGTATCAAAGCACAATAAATAACTTGTCAATTACGGTGACGATCTCAGGTCAAAAGAAACTCTTACATCACATTCTTCAAGAGAATATCCTATTGACAGTTTATTCAATTGCCCTGGCCAAGGCCTTAATTTGATCATTTATAATTCATGACAACATGGAGCTTAAACTCATTACCAAGAGTCGACAGATTCCATCTTGATCAATCACTAATTCTACAAGTATTTAATCATACTCAATATCCTTTCAACTATCGCCCCGGGGACATAAGTGTCTAGTATCAAAGCACAATAAATAACTTATCAATTTCTATGACAATCTCAGGTCAAAGGAAACTCTTACATCATATTCTTCAAGAGAATATCCTATTGACAGTTTATGGTAATTCTAACCATTAGGAATTATCCAATGAGTCGATTCAATGATCATATCTCTTTATGCATCATTTATCTATGTGATTTAGTTAATGTGATCAACTAATCTTTATCCCATAAAGACGATCACATAAATATTGACCTAACGGGATTATTAATGTCCAAATTAATAATCCTACGATCAAGAACAAATTTAGATTAAATTATAAGAAATTTCACTCTCATTATCATGATCTCCATCATAATGTCAAGTCTCAAAATTTAATCAAGGACTTTGTCAAGTTAATCAAATAATTAATAATAACTATGATAAAAGATTATCAGATACCATATATTTTTATATCAAATAATATTCACAAAAATATGTTCAAATCATCAATCATGAGTGTGATGACCCAAAATGTCATCTTTAAATTTAATAATTAATTATGTGTTCTAAGACTTCGAAAAGCACTATTTATCATTTCTCGACTTGCGTGCGCAGTCCGTAATTTTTTTCGGAAAGTTTTTATATTAAAAATGGATTAAAATGTGAATTAGAGCTTTAAAACTTAACTGAGTTGACTTTGGTCAACATTTTGAGCAAACGGACTCGGATCAGTGTTTTGACAATTCCGGTTATACCTGTTAGTCAGGACGGACTGACCCGTTTACAATCCGGTTCAGCCCGGTACTGTAGCATTGGGGGGGATGGTACGGGTTGGGCGGGGAGCGGGTTTCAAACGAACAGTTTTTTCATACCGGTGCACCGGAACCTGCTAACCCGTTAACGGATTTTTAACGGGCTACAACCCGGTATCAAGGAGATAATAGAAGTGCTAGATTAAATACATTTAAAGAAAAATGTGTACACTATGGACTAAAATCAAGACTCATGCGTGAAGAAATAGTTACTAGGTGGAATTATACTTATTTATTCTTAAAATGTTGTTATAAATATAGAATGCCTATAACTGAAGTTGCTAATTCTCATTGTACCGATCCTAGCCGTTTGTTAACATCTAGATTCTAGAACTTGGGATGTCATTGAAGATGTTGTAAAAAATTTACAAAATTTTTATGTGGCTACACTTGAGTTTTCTGGAGCTTATTATCCTACTATTGCAAATGGTTTAGTTCATATTGCTGAAATTTTTCTTTTACTACATAATTTGAAGAAGAAAGAAGGATATACTTCTATTGTTGAATATATGCTAGATAAATTTAAAAAATATTTCTACCCAATTCCTCCTATTTACCTATTTGGTGCTATTTTAAACCCTTCTATCAAAATGGCCACTTGTCGCCAATTAATCAGTGCTTTATATTCTTATATGGATATTGGACTAACTGAAACTCCTGATATTGACACTTATATTTCTGATCTACACAAACATTTAGAAACATTATATAATTATTATGCTAACATTGTTGATGTTTCTTCTGCCGTAGATGCAAATATTCTTTCAAGTTCAGTTTTTGATGTACTATTTCTTATTTTTTATAATTGTTAAAAGCTTTTAATTTGCAAGTTCAAAAATAAAAAAATTAAAAAAGAACTTGCAACTTAATTTGAAGTATTATATATTATTCAATAAAAATATCAAATGAAAGCCTTCGGAGATTGATCCTTACATATTGCCTATTGGTCTTATTAAATAATTTTTTGTAGCCACTTACTTTCAAATTTCAATTTTAAAATTCAAATTTCAAATTTAAAACTTTAAAATTCAAAGTTTAATTCTAAGCCTTAAAAGTTTGCAAACACTTAAGTATCAATAACATTGAATAAGAAAAATAAAATTTAGTTTTAAAAAAAAAAATAGCCCGATCCGGTCCAACCCGCTAAGCCCGAACCCGGACGGACCAAAACAAATCCGAAAAAGTACAACCTGCTAACAGCCCGAAACGTTAAACGGACGGGCTGGTTTTTTTGTATACAACCCGTCCCAGCCTGCCCATTAAACACCTCTAGTTCCGGTAGGTCCGTATCATGATTTGGGACATGGGCATATACCCGGAATCAAATTCTGAGGTCCCTAGCCCGAGATAGAAAATTTTGATAAAAAATTAACAGTTTAAGTTCAAATAGTGATCGGATGTCAAATTATGTGAAAACGACCCCAGAATAGAATTTTGATGATTCCAACAGTTCTGTATGGTGATTTTGGACTTAGGAGCGTGATTGAAATTTTATTTGGAAGTCCGTAGTGAAATTAGACTTGGAATGGCTAAAACATGAATTTAAGTTTGGAAGTTTGACCGGGGAGTTGACTTTTTGATACTGGAGTCGGAATCCAGTTCCGAAAATTTTCATAGCTCTGCTATGTCATTTATGACTTGTGTGCAAAATTTGAGGTTAATCGGACTTGATTTGATAGGTTTCGACATCGATTGTAGAAGTTGGAAACTTAAGTTTCATTAAGCTTCAATTGGAGCATAATTCGTGGTTTTAGCATCGCTTTATGTGATTTGAGGTTTCAAATAAGTTCGTATGATATTTTAGGACTTGTTGGTATATTTGGTTGAGGTCCCGAGGGCCTCGGGTGAGTTTCGGATGGTTAACAGATCAAAAGTTGGACTTAAAACAACTCCTGCAATTTTTCCTTTATGCTAGAAATTCTGGGCCAAGATCGAGGCCATGATCAAAGCCATGATCGAGGCCATGATCGAACCACGATCGAGGCCGAGGATCGAGGTCATGATCGAGAGCCGCCTGGGCAGAATTATAAAAGAGAGCATTCGTCCCATTAGCCATTTTTAACAAATTGGAGCTTGAGCAGAGACGATTTTTGATAGATTTTTAAGGAAAAGATATTGGGGTAAGTGCTTCTAACTCATATTTGGTAAATATACACGAATATATCATTGTTTTCACCATTTAATCAGTGTTTTAAGATTGAAATTTGGGAAATTTTTAGAAATCTCATAGAAATGAATTTTTGATATTTCGGTATCGATTCGGAGTTGGATTTGAGTGAAATTGGCATGGTTGGACTCGTAATTGAATGGTTGTCAGATTTCGTAACTTTCGCCGGATTCCGAAATATGGGCCCCACGGACGAATTTTTAATTAATTTCGGAATTTTTATTAAAAATGTAGTATTTTCTTATAGAATTGATTCCTATAAATTTTAGTGATTGTATCAAATTATTTTTGGTTAGATTCGAACCAATCGAAGTTGGATAATCGAGGAAAAGGCCTACTAGTGGATTAAATTGGAGCAAGACGAGGTAAGTCTCTTGTCTAATCTTGTGAGGGGAAAATTCTCCCATAGGTAATTAAGGTAATAATTGTTGCAAATTGTGGGGGCTACGTACGCACAAGGTGACGAGAGTCCGTGCGTAGCTACTATTAATGTTAAAGTCAGGGTAGTTTAGGACTAAAAGCATGAATTATTTGTGTAAATTGTATTCTTTATTTAATTAATATTATTTATATATATATAAATTGTATTCCTTGATTAATTAATATTAATTGATATATATGAATATATTGTGAATTGTTAGATAAAGTCATTAAAGGATGAAAATCTCATATGCTTGATTTTCTGTTTAAATAAATTAATTATTAAAAGAATTACACTCCTCCCGAATTTATCTCATAATAAATATACTCTCCTTCCGGAGGTACATAAGAAAATGTTCTCCTTTCTTGTGGAGCGGGTCGAACGCCTCGGCAGGATAGATGCATCTATGGATCGTGTCGCACATCCCTCGGCAGTGTACACGACACTCTGGATCGGGTCGTACGACCTCGACAGAAATTATGCTTAATAATAATAATTACACGATACTTTGATAGTTTATTGTAGCTTGCGAAGCTAATTGATAAATTAGAAATATTTGGAATTTAAAGAATTATTATTCCTTCTTGTTAAGGAATTATTGTTATTCCTGTAAATGAGACTAATTGATAAATTGGAAACTTTATTGGAATTGAAGGAATTTAATTAATATATTTAGAATTGTTGCATTTGAAGGAATTTAATTATTTCTGCTGGTTAAATAGATTATTGTAAATTCTGTGAATCATTCTGATTTAAATATTCTAGTTTTATTTTAATTATTATTATTGACCCATAGTGAGTATCAAAGTCGGTCATCTCGTCTCTACCACTTCGAGATTAGGCTTGATACTTTCTGGGTACACGTTGTTTACGTACTCATACTACACTTGCTGCACTTTTTGTGCAGGATCTGAGGCAAGTACTAGTAGGGGACCTATCGTCTTACACCCACATTATCCAGGGGCATAGTGGTGAGCTGCCTTTCTGAGCCGTTCTGCAGCTACCAGTGTCTCTCCTTGTATTTTTCATTCTGTCTATTTTTATTTCAGATAGTATTTGGAGTTTTATATAATCTACTAGATGCTCATACACTTGTGACACCAGGTCTTGACACACACATTGGTAGAAATTGGTGTCTTATTATTTTTTTTGGATTTAAATTTTATCGATATATGTTTAATTTATTAGTTGGCTTGCCTGGCTGTAGTGTTGGGCGCCATCACGGCCTATAGGTGAAATTGGGTCGTGACAATGAGATTGAATCTAGGGCATATCTACTATATCCCTAACAATATCCCACTTGCACTAGAGCCAATCGCTCTTGTACTTCATTCCCAATTTTCCCTTGTGCTTGTCAAACTCCTTTGTTCCAAGTGCTTTAGTGAATGGGTCTGCAGCATTTTCCTTTCCATCAACCATTTGAATCTCGACGTCTCGGCGTTCAATAATTTCTCTTATCAAGTAATACCTTCGTAGAACATGTTTGGATTTTTGGTGTGATCTGGGTTCTTTTGCTTGAGCAATGACTCCAGTATTGTCACACAACAATGGAACTGCACCTTCTATTGAAGGAACCACACCAAGTTCAGTTAATAACTTTTTTATCCATACAACTTCCTTAGCAGCTTCACTAGCTGCTATATTTTCTGCTTCAGTCACTGAATCAACTACTGTAGCTTGTTTGGAACTTTTCCAACTCACTGCACCACCATTTAAGGTAAATACATAACCAGAAATAGATTTGTTTTCATCCCTATCTGAAGAGAAACTTGCATCAGTATAACCTTCAAGTTTCAACTCAGAATCTCCATAAATGAGGAATTAGTCTTTAGTCCTTCTTAAGTACTTAAGAATGGTCTTCACCACCTTCCAATATTCCTCACCAGGATTTGCATGATATCGGCTAGTCACTCCTCGTGCATAAGCTACATTAGGACATGTACATGTCATGGTATACATGATAGCTCCCACTACACTAGTGTATGGGATCCTACTCATGTGTTCTCTCTCTTCAAGTGTTTTAGGACAATCCTCCCTACTGAGAGTAATTCCAGTGCCTATCGATAGATAGCCTCTTTTGGAATTATCCATGTTATACCTCTTTAAGATGGTATCAATGTACAAAGACTGGGAAAGTCCAGGCAGCTTCCTCGATCTATCTTTATAGATTTTTATTCCCAATATATAAGTTGTTTCTCCCAAGTCTTTCATGGAGAACTGTTCAGATAGCCAAATCTTGGTACTTTGCAATACCGGTATATCATTCTCTATAAGCAATATATCATCAACATACAATACTAAAAATATAATTTTGCTCCCACTAACGTTTTTGTACACACAAGGCTCTTCTTCGCATCTAACAAATTGAACTTTTCAATTGTCTTGTTAAAGCGAATATTCCAATTTCGAGAAGCTTGCTTTAGTCTATAAATGGATCTTCATAGCTTGCAAATTTTATTATGATCAGACGGAGATGTAAAAACTTCAGGTTGTATCATGTACACATCCTTTTCTAGCTCACCATTAAGAAAAGTTGTTTTCACATCTCTTTGCCATATTTCATAATCATAGTATGATGCTATAGCTAGCAAGCAAAATCCTAATTGATTTGAGCATTGCCACGAGAGAGAAAGTCTCGTCATAGTCGACTCCTTCTTTCTATCGATATCCATTGGCAACAAGACGGGCTTTGTAGGTCTCCACCTTTCCGTCTGCTCCAATATTTTTCTTAAAAACATATTTACAACTTATAGGTTTTATATCCTTTGAAGGTTCAATTAAAGTCCATACTTTATTTTCCTTCATGTATTCCATTTCGGATTCCATGACCTTTTGCCATCTCTCATAGTCAGAACTTTGCATAGCCTCTTCATAGGTCTTAGGGTCATCATCATTATGATCAACCTTATTTGATACATCATTGTGTACTATTAGATTTAATCTAGTTGGTACATGACGTTCTCGTGTAGACCTTCTAAGAGGTTCTTGTACAACTTGTTCACCTTGTGCTGGATTTGGTTGTTATTCAATTTGGTTTGGAACTGGTTCATTAACCTGTTCTTGGACTACATTTAGTTATTGAACTTCAATCTTTGAAGATGACAACTTTCTTTTCAACTTCGAAACATCTAATAAAGGTTTTTCAACTTGTGTATCATGATCTTAATTTTGTGCTGATTCATTAGTTTTTTTAACTTCATTAAGTTCTATTTCTCCACTACAATTTCCTTCCAAAATAAATTTCCTTTCCTAAAAGGTTGCTTCTCTAGCCACAAACACTTTATGGTCAGAAGGGTGATAGAAATTATATCTCAATGTTCGTTTGGGATACCCAACGAACCTACACTTATCAGATTTTGAGTCAAGTTTATTAGATTGCAGTCTCTTAACATAAGTTGGGCAACGCAAACTTTAATATGTTTAAGGTTAGGCTTACGTCCTTTCCATATCTCATATGGCATTGTAGAGACAGACTTAGTGGGAACTTCATTAAGTAAGTATGTTACTGCTTCTAAAGTATATCCCCATAAATTTATTGGAAGATCAATGAATCTCATCATAGATCTCACCATATCTAATAAGGTTCTATTTCTCCTTTAAGATACACCATTGTGTTGTGGTGTTCCTGGAGGTGTCCACTGTGAGAGAATTCCATTCTCTTTGAGATACCTAGTAAAATCTTCACTAAAATATTCTTCACCTCTATCAGACTTTAGCCCTTTGATACTTTTACTAGTCTGTTTCTCAACTCTACTACCGAACCTTTTGAACATTTCAAAAGATTCAGATTTATGTTTCATAAGATACACAAATCTATATCTTAACATATCATCAGTGAAGGTGATGAAGTAAGAATATCCACCTCTAACTTGAATTTTTATGGGCACACAAACATCTGTATGAATTAGTCCCAATAATTCAGAAACTCTTTCTCCACTTCCAATAAATGGAGATTTGGTCATTTTTCCTTTGAGACAAGATTCACAAGTTGGATATGATTCAAAATCATACTTGTCAAGGTACCCTTCCTTGTATAACTTGTTAATTCATTTCTCTTCAATATGACCAAGCCTATAATGCCAAAGGTATGTATGATTTACTTGATCATCTTTTTTCCTCTTAAGACTAGAAACATGCATAATCGAATTTGCATTCACATTAGGTAAGACATAAACATCATGTTGTAGATAGTCATTCACATATAAATCATTACCATAATGAATAGAGCAAATACCATTGCCTATGTTAATTAGAAACCCACGTTTGTCCAACATAGAAGTTGAAATTATGTTCGAAACAAATTTAGGAACATAATAACAATAATCTAGCTATGGCTGCAACTTTTGCACAACTTCCAACTTGTAGATTAACTTCTCCTTTCTTCAGCCTCCTACTTATTTTCAACCCTTACAACATATTGCAGATGTTATAACCACTGCTAGTATCTAATACCCACAGTGAAGAATTAGTAGTAGCTAAAGAAACCTTGAAAATATTTTTCATTAATGTTTTACCTTGTTTCTTATCCTTTAGAGTTGCAAGATACTCCTTGTAGTTTCTCTTCCAATGTCCTTTATTCTTACAGTGAAAATATTCAACATCATATACTCACTACAAGATCAAATTTTCAGAAAGTTCTTTACCAAGCTTGTACCCCAACTTCTCAAGTTCTTCGATAAGATCAATCACATTGACATGGGGTCCAACTGGAGAGTTTCCAATGTCCAACTGTGTATCATCCATCTTCTTAAGATGTTCAACGATTGTAGTTGGATCCATATTCTGATGTTTCCTGTGGAGTTTAGAGCTCACTGAAGCGAGACTGATGCGTGTAATATCAAGGCATTCTTCCAAGTATTTCTGATAAACCTTGGTGACTTCAACATCATTCTCTGGTGAGACTAGCTTTGCAGGCTTATCGATCACATCAATGAGATTTTCATGCATGAGAGCAATTCTAAAATTTCTATATCAGTCATCAAAGATTGGTCCTACCAACTTGTAGGTCTTAAGTATTTCACGCAGTGATATAACAGACATATTGAGAAATCTAAAATATAGAAAAGAAAAGGAAATAATATAATAACATATTACATATATCATAAAGATATGGACTTTTATCTAAATGATATTTTTACTAATTATTTTAAACTATTTATCCTCATTATAGTTTAAGAAATATTTATTTCTGTTAGTGGAGTAAAGAAATCCTTTAACAGTATGTATGAGCCCCTTGGAAGTCAAGTTGTTTCTCACATATATTTTAAAGGTAGGTACTCTTACTAATTGTATCCCCATTTAATTTCCTTAAATAGCTTTATGTCAAATAGTCCCCTAGTAGTCAGGTCGATCCTATCGGCATAGTTGAGTTCAACCATCATGAAAGCAAAGAACTTATTAATTGTTATACTCCCCTATAAGAACATATTACATGTATCATAAAGACATGGACTTTTATCTAAATGATATTTCCACTAATTATTTTTAACTATTTACCCGCATTATAGTTTAAGAAATCCTTATTTCTGTTAGTGGAGTAAAAAAATCCTTTAACAATATGTATGAGCCCCTTGGAAGTCAAGTCATTTCTCACATATATTTTAAAGGTAGGTACTCTTACCAATTGTATCCCCATACAATTTCCTTAAATAGCTATATGTCAAATAGTCCCCTGGTAGTCAGGTCGATCCTATCGGCATAGTTGAGTTCAACCATCATGAAAACAAAGAACTTATTAAATTTTATACTCCCCAGGTCCGGTAGTCCAGGCATTTAGTGTAAAATTAAATAATTCTTCCAATCCATGCATCTAATGAAATAAATAATTTTAACATATTTAAGTCTCCTGGTTGTCAGGCCGCTCCTTATTGTAACGACCCAACCGATCGTTTTGAGTATTACAATCATGTTCCCCCATTTACTAGTCAACTTATGCTTTACAGTTATTTTATGACTTACTGAATTAGTTGGTTTGGGTCCAGAAGAATTTCGGAGTGACATGAGACACTTAGTTTCACAATTGAAAACTTAAGTTGGAAACAGTTAACCGGATGTCGACTTAGGTGCAAACGACCTCTGAATTGAATTCTGATGATTCCAATGGCTATGTATGGTGATTTTGGACTTAGGAGCATGTCTAAAAAATTATTTGGAGGTCCGTAGTGGAATTAGGCTTGAAATGGCAAAAGTTGAATTTTTGGCAAGTTTGACCAGGGGGTTGACCTTTTGATATCGGGGCCGGAATCCGATTCTGGAAATTTGAATAGCTCTGTTATGTCATTTATGACTTGTGTGAAAAATTTGAAGTCATTCCGGATTGATTTGATGAGTTTCGGCACAAGATATAGAATTTGAAAGTTCAAAGTTCATAGATTTTGATTTGAGGTATGATTCGTCATTTTGGTATTGTTTGATATGATTTGATGCCTCGAGTAGGTCCATGTTATGTTATGAAACTTGTTGGTATATTGGTACGAGGTCCCGAGTGACTCGGGTGAGTTTCGGACGAGGTTCGGAGCATTTTGGAAGTTTTAGTTAAGGCTGGAAATTTTCGTCGCAGGTGCGACAAGGCAGTCGTAGAAATGAAGGGTGCAGAAATGGCCTAACGCGTGAAGAAGATACCTTCGCAGGTGCGAGCTTCGTCCGCAGAAGCGGATGTCACAGATGCGACTTTTCCACCGCAGATGCGGAAGTCGCTAGGCAGAAGCCTTAAATTTGGGGTTTCACTATTTTTAGCCATTTTTCGGATTTTGGAGCTCGGTTTGGGCGATTTTGGAGAGGAAGTTTTCCACACAACTTGGGTTAAGTATTTTTGACTCCCTTGTGATTATATTCCATGAATTAATCTTCGTTTTCGGCTTTAGATTATTGACTTTTCAATAGAAATCTGAGAAATTTTCTACAATTTCATAAAATAAATTTTCGAGATTTGAACACCGATTCGGAGTCGGATTTGAGTGAAATTTGTATGGTTGAACTTGTAATTAGATGGATTGTCAAATTTTATGAGTTTCGTCAGATTTCGAAACGTGGGCCCCACATACGATTTTTGAGTGTAATTTCAGATTTATTGGGAAACATTAGTATTTTGATATAGAATTAATTCCTATAAATTATGTGGACTGAATCAAATTAATTGTGACTAGATTCGAGTCGTTCAGGATTTGATACGCATAGAATGTAAATTCTGAAGCATCGTTTAGCTTGCTCGACATTGGATTCGTCTTGTTCGAGGTAAGTAACTCTTCTAATCTTGGAGCTGAGGGTATGAACCCTGAATATACGTGTTATGTATTTGGTATTGATGTGACGCACATGCTAGGTCACGGTCATGTGGGTTGCACCGTGTGAACTATGGCTCCGTTATTTCTGTGGTATTGTGTAGTTACCTGAACTTGTCTGAAATCATGAAATCTCTACATACTAGAGTTATCAAAATGTGATTCATGCTATAAACTATATTTAGGCTACATGCTTATCCTGTTGGGACCCACCGAGGTCATTTCTGATGTTGAGTTATCTTCTTTCATTGCATTACATACTCAGTCATACACATTCATATGCATATCATATCTCAGTCTCTGTTGTTATTTATTGATACATCATATCATCATTTTTGGGCTAGTTTTTGTCACGCCCCGAACTCGAGGAGCGCGACCGGCGCTCAACCGAGTGAACCCAGTCGAGCAAGCCTACGTTACATCAACCTCTCATCATAACTCATGCTTGATTTATCAAAACATAATTAAATCATGACTTTCATATTTGAATGCATTTGGCTCAATGGCCCGTAAAAAAATTCTTTTTTTTTCTCGTGATGGGTACGTAACTTCATAAATATTTGTGAACATAATTACATGACGAAACTCAAAAACTTAAGTACATGACCCACAGTGTACATGGAGCTTCTATGACAATAGATACCTAAGTACATAAAACCAACTAGACTCAAATGCCTACTAGAATTGTAGCGGGCTCACCATAATCTGCTGCGCAGAAGATCCTTATCATCATATAGAAGTATACCTGCATCCATTAAAAGATGCAGCGCCCCCGGCAAAAGGGACGTTAGTACTATCGAATAGCACTAGTATGTATAGCTAAAAATCCTCTTTCAAAATAGAATGCAAATATGATCTATACGTGGAATACATAATATAAAGTAATTGAAACATCATGTACAAATAAGGCCAATGAAAATGGCACGTAATGTTTGCGTTAACAATGCGTCTCACTAGACCGTCCATATCCCTCTCTTATCTTACACCTATACATTTCATAAACCGTTCATAGGATTCCATAGACAATACACCTATGCGTCTCATCGACCGTTCATAGGATTCACATATATCATACAAAACACATGTGCGTTTCATAGACCGTTCACAGTATTTACTTACACAATACACCTGTGCATTTCATAGACCATTCACAGTATCATCTATACCGTACACCTGTGCGTTTCATAGACCGTTCATAGTGTTTACTTACACAATACACCTGTGTGTTTCATAGACCATTCACAGGATTACATATACAATACAAATACACTTATGTGTTTCATAGACCGTTCGCAGTGTTTACTTATATAATATACCTATGCATTTCATAGACCGTTCGTAGGATTTCATATACAATGCAAAAACACTTGTGCGTTTCATAGACCATTCACAGTGATTTCATAATATGATATACCTATGCATTTCTTAGACTGTCCACAGGATTTCATATCAAGATATACCTATGCGTTTCATAGACCGTCCATAGGATTTCATAACACAATATACCTATGTGTTTCATAGACCGTCCATAGGATTTCATAACAAGATATACCTATGTGTTTCATAGACCGTCCATGGAATTTCATAACACAATATACCTATGCGTTTTATAGACCGTCCATAGGATTTCATAACACAATATACCTATGTGTTTCATAGACCGTCCATAGGGTTCACATATTTTACACCTATGCGTTTCATAGCCCGTACATAGGATCACATATACAATACACCTATGTGTTTCATAGCCCATCCATAGGGTTCACAACACATTATTATGCACATAATCATATATAAAGTCAAAGCAACATGATTAACACTACTTTTAAGATCGTAAGTTCCAGGATCATTGAGACACTTCATGTTCATGATCATTATGGAGAAACATCGCTCATTACATTAACACATGTATGGTGAATCAATAAGTCAATTTCAGTGGCACATGGCCCAAATTCGTTTTCATAAGATTTATCATCATTTAGCATATGATATCTCTCTTCCACCTCATATATACCCTCTTATCAACTTATGGTCATTAGCTATGTTCATGATTCTTGGGGACTTAATATCGGAGTCATTTACATTAATTATTTTAGTAGCATACATACTATGATAGAAACCATAGAGACATACAACACCTCATAATTCTCATTTTGGCAAACGGCAACATTTCATGTTCATACCATCACTTACTTGTACTTGCCATGGGTAATCATAGGACATCAAGAACATTTAAAATATTTAGGAACACTATAGCCTCTCCTCATGAGGGCGTAAGAGCTTATAACACATTGGAAACATAAGTACAAGTACATTCGTCTCATAACCTTTCCCACCATATATCACTTCACAATTACTTTCAACTACTTACAATATCATTATTTCATTGGCTCCCTTGGCCATAAATATTCTTATTCATTCATGGCACTGTGGCCGTATATCATACTCCACACTTTCATTTCTTCCCTTTCATAGATCATCATCATAATTATCAACAAGTAGAATATTCCGAAATTCACAACTTTAAGTTCATTAGTAATGAAGGCTTTAAACACAATAGATTTCTTTCCAATAAATGAAGTAAAATGATTGGCAATCGAAGCATAAGTTAAGATCATATACAATTTCTACTCACGAATGTGTAAGAACACAAAACACATTGAAAAATACTTACAAAGCATAACATTAGCTAAAACAGCCACATTTGGGCATCACTTGAGTTCATAAGCTTTTAGCCAATTATATTATTGAAGTCAATTTTGGAATAGTTGAGTCAAAGCTTATTTCATAATATTTCTCACATTATTTTATTTCATTGGCACCATTGGCCACAAGTATAACTTTCACTACTGGCACGTTGTCCACCCTTTATATCCCCAATTCACTTATTTTACTTTCAGCCATCTTTATAGGTCATTAACAATAAGACATTTCCAATCAAGACTTTAGGTACATATACGAGCAATTAAGAGTTTAAGAATATTGAGCTTTTCTCACACAATTTGGCATACTATCTTTCATTGAAATACTACTCAAAGCCATAACATTTTAATACACAACCCATACTTTGAACATCTATCTTTCGACATAAGGCTCATTCGGGATAATCAAATTTATAGGGAATAACCTGGAATATAGAAGTTAGGAATCTTGAGCCAATCATACTTGATCTTACGGAAACATTATGGAATTCAATTCCAAGAGAGAAAGTTTAGTCGGCATACCTTGATTTGAGCTTTTCTTAAATTACTACAACGTTCCAGAAATTCTAGCAATCCCAATCTATTTTGAGACATAACAAAAATTGAACCATTATTAGGAAGATATTCATGATCTCATCTCATTTGAGCATTTTATCAAGCACTAGGTGTGCAAATCTAATTACAAGGTTCTTCTACAAGATTTCCTTCACTCCATAACACAGTCTTTACTATTTGAGCTCAACAATCTTCCCACAAACCTTATTAGTACAAGCATGTATAAATAATGCTCTTATACCCAAGAATCATACTCCAAATCAACCATCTTTTACCCAAATTCTAAATTGAAGATTATGGGTTTGAATCTTACCTCTTAGATGAAGAACTTGTGAGATTTCCTTGTTAATCACCCAAGATTTGAGCAAGACTTGATGAATAATTAGCCTAGGGTTTCCTCTCTCTCTAAAACACTCTCCCTTCTCTCTAAAAATATAAGATTTTTGGCCAAAATGACTTAATCCCTCTCTATTCCTGGCCTTGGGGTTATTTAATGAGTTTTCACGTATGCGACCGCAGATTTGGCCGCGCATTGGCCGCAGATTTGAGGCAGAAACTCTCAAATATGCGCGGCCGCGGATATGGTCTCGCATCTCCGCGCATATGACACATGTCCAGTAAGATGGCCATAACTTTCTTTATACATATCCAAATGACAAACAATTTGATGCGTTGGAAACTAGATTCAAAGATATTTAATTTGATAGGTATATCACCACTTAAGTCATTATATTGAATGAGTTATATTCATTTGAAGTTGGGTCTTGTGCTAATTGAAATATCATTTCCACTTAATGTGTCCAACTTGTTCCACACAAGTTCTTGTCATTCCCAAAACTACTTAGTATGTTACAACACACCTTAAACATACATTATCAATTCAACATGATGTTGTTCAATCCCATAGGTCTCCTTTAATACTCAAATACGTTATTCCCAAATATCATTGGCGCACTTTAAAAAAACTTAAATCATTAGGAAATGTTTACGAGGTCTTACAGTTTCATGACATTGTGAGCCCGTGAGAGAGAGAATGGAGAGATTGATGACTGAGTGAGGCCAACAGCCTGATTGATTCTGAAATTGATATTATGGCATGTGATTTGTCCGTGCGGATGATAGCGCTTGGGCTGAAGGAGCCCTTCCAGAGTCTGCACACACACACAGTGAGCGCAATTGATATTATTGAGGGATGGATCTTCCCTGGACATGGATCTTGTCTGAAGCATTATATACCTGGAGATGGATCTTCTCCATGGGCTGGATTATCCCTACTCAGTACTGAGTGACTGATGATCAGTTGATGTATATATTCCGGGATGGATCTTCCCTGGGCCGGATTGGCCACATATAATACAAAGTGATTGAGCATGATGAGTGAGAAAGTGAGATTGAGTACTCTGAGAGTGTGAGTACATGAGTTCATCTCTGAGATACATTGCATTGGCATGCACACATGACACACGCGCATAGAGATGTATTTTTCTCATGTTGTATGGTATCACGTCATTCATGACTTCTCACACATGTTGACATATGGGCATACTGATGCATTTGTTTTACACTCGCTATCTAGAAAGAAAATGAAACATCTTAATTATTATTTAAAGGAATTTTGGAAGAGTTACTGTTTTCAAACTTATTCATATTTTTGGCAACCTAAGTAAATAATTTGGGTTTTCACTGATGTACTTGAAAGGCAGAACTATTTTTAGAAATCATGACTTTGTTGAGTATTTTATCTCTTAGTTACTTTTTGTATTACTTGCTTTATGTTATTATGAACTGTTGTTGGTTATTGGGGTTGGACTCTCACCTTGGTATAAGCTCGTCACTACTTTTAACCTAATGTTAGGTTTATTACTTATTGAGTACATGGGGTCGGTTGTACTCATATTACACTTTTGCACCTTGCGTCCAGATGTTGGCTGTTGATGTTGCTGTGTTCGTTGGGAGCTGGATCTGAAGGTGTACCTGCGTTCCGGTTGTAGCTGCCTCTTGTTCATGGTAGCCTTAGATTCATAAAACTCTGTTTATGTACTTTTCAAACAAATGATGTATTTATTTCATACCAGCTTTGTAAACTCTATTCTTAGAAGCTCATGATTTGTACTACCAGTTCTTGGGGAATGTATCAGATTCAGATATAACTTTAATTAAATTGTTTTATTAAATGTTATTGCAATTGGTTAGTGGTTAATTGGCTTACCTAGCGGGTTGGGTTAGGTGTCATCACGACTAGACAGATTTTGGGTCGTGACACAAGACTAACCTAAATAAAATTATTTATTTTTATGGATAGCTTTACAATAAAATATCTTATATTTTATTATTTAAGAACTCAAATTTTAGTAAGAGGGAATTGTTACTAAAACAGCTTTTAATAACATAAAGATCAAATCTTTTATAGCATGTGAATTTAATTCAAGTTGTCTACATGCTTAGTTCTAACTTAATTTACATCACATGTAACAAATAATTCAAAATTATATAACGAACAAGAACGTGACATAAAAACGAAATTCAACATCTTCTAACATGTTTATCTTATATATCACATATATCACAAAAATAATCCATGCCAGAATATTATTATTAATTAAAATCTCATGAACTAATAACAATTAAAATAACAGTAGAATCCAATAACCTATTATAGATTCTCATCGTATCTAATACAAAATTTCAAATTCAAGTTATTCTTCACAAATAATACCGGTGCATCCCAAGGCGATACACTCGGTCTGACGAACCCTTTGGCTAGTAACTCCTCAAGTTGTTCTTTCAATTCCTTTAGAGCCATGCGATACGGTGGGATAGATATAGGCTGGGTATGTGGAGCCAAGTCAATACAGAAATCAATATCATGATCAGGTGGCATACTTGGAAGATCTAAAGGAAATACATCGGAGAACTCCCGAACTACAGGCACTGAATCAATAGCCGGAGTCTCTGCACTAGTATCCCGAGAATAGGCTAGATAAGCTAAACAACCCTTCTCAACCATGTGTTGAGCCTTCATAAAAGAAATAACCTGATTAGGTGCACTAACAGACGAACCCTTCTACTCCAACCTAGGAAATTCTGGAATAGCCAAGGTAATAGTCTTGGCATGGCAATATAGGATGACATGATATGGATATAACCAGTCCATACCTAGGATGATTTCAAAATCAGTCATCTCAAGCAATAGGAGATCTACTCTAGTTTTCACAACCACATAATGTAATAATACAGGACCGGTAGATCCGATTTACAATAACAGAATCGCCCATAGGAGTGGACACAAAAACATGAGTACTCAAGGAGTCACGAGAAACACCCAGAAATTGAGCAAATAGAGAGGACACATATGAATACGTAGATCCTGGATCAAATAATACGGAGGCATCTTTGCCGCAAACAGAAATAATACCTGTAATCACAACTTCTGAGACCTCTATATCCGGTATGGCCGGAAAAGCATAGAACTGAGCTGGAGCGCCAACTGGTTGGCCTCCGCCTGGCTGAACTCCACCTCTAGGATGACCCCTACCCACCTATCCTCCACCTCTTGGTGGTCGGAATACTGGTGGAGCAACTGGTGCGGTAATCATAGGCTGCTGACCCTGTTGCACCGGCCTACCCTGGAGCCTGGGGCAGAATCTCCGTATGTGACTGGGATCCCCACACTCGTAACAACTCTTCGATACAATGGGATGCTAACTAAGAATATGGCCCTGGTGACCTGAATACCCACTGGAAGAACCTTGAATAGCTGGTGGGCGATAAGAACTCTCTAGTATAGCATTGAAATAAGGTCGCACTAGAGCACCCCGAGGAGGCGGTGATGCTGGATATGGGGGCCTGCTAGATTGCCCTCTCACTAACTGACCTCTTCCCCAGATGGAGCACCTCTGAACTCTCCCGAATACCTAAATCGCTTATCTCTAGTAACCTGCTCTCGGCTACGCTGACGCACACATTCAATCCTTCGAGCTATCTCCACGACTAGCTCATAAGAAGTGCCCATCTCAACCTCTCGAGCCATAGTGGCATGAATGCCAGTATGTAAACCCGCAACAAACCTCCACACTCTTTCCGCCTCAGTAGGGAGTATCATAAGTGCATGGCGAGATAACTCAGAGAACCTTACCTCATAATCGGTCACTAACATCTGACACTGCTAGAGCTGCTCAAACTAAAACCGTAACTCTTCCCTCTGGGAGGGTGGAATATACTTGTCCAGGAAGATACGGGTGAATCTGTCCCAAGTCATGGGAGGAGAATCTGCTGGTCTGCCAAGAACATAAGACTTCCACCATCTACGGGCCCTTCCCTCTAGCTGAAAAGTAGCAAAGTCAACCCCATGAGACTCCAATATCCTCATGTTGTACAGTCTATCCTTGCATCGATCAATGAAATCCTGGGGATACTCATGTCGCTCACCCCCAAAGACATGAGGATATAGTCTAGTCCATTTGTCCAATAGTTTCTGCGGATCAGCGGCTGCAGCTGGCCTGGGTTCAGGTGTAGCTGCTGCTACTGACTGGGCTCCACCCACGGGTAGTGCACCCTGGGTCTGATATACAATAACCGCCTGCCCATGAGCCTGCACGTTAGGGGTCTGTGCCCCCCCCCCACCCCGCCTAAGATGTGGCTGGGTCTACCGAAAATAAACTTGCCTGAGTCATAGTGTCCATGAACCTCATCATACAACCCATGACATCCTGAAATCCCGGTACAGATGTGAAATCCACCGGAGCTGGCTCTGCCACAGGCACCTCACCATGTTCCTCAATAATGGGATTCTCTATTGGACCCACTGGCAGCATAACTGGAACAATCCTGGGATGTCCTCGCCCCTTATCACGAGCTGGAGCCCTCCCTCGGCCTCTGCCTCGGCCTCTCACAACTGGGGAGTAGCTCTTCCTTGGAATGGAACCTCATTAGAGCGCGTTCTCACCATATGTGAGAGAATAAGAGAAAGATATTTAAGACTACATCAATTTCACGATGGAATATGAAGAAAGGTAGTTTCCTAACACCCTATAGCCTCTCGACAATAAGTACAGACGTCTCCGCACTGATCCGTAAGACGCTATTAGGTCTGCTCATAACTTGTGAGACCTACGTGAACCTAGTGCTCTGATACCATGTTGTCACGACCCAATTTCACCTATAGGTCGTCATGGTACCCAACACTACAGCTAGGCAAGCTAACTATTAACTTAAACCCATATTCAATTCTTTAAAAATTAACCGAGTAATTAAACTCTTCTTACTTGCAAGAATTTAATAAATTAAAATAACCAAGAACATAATTTAAATCCAACTATTCTACCAATGTGTGTGCCAAGACCCGGTGTCACAAGTGTATGAGCATCTAGTAGATTATACAAAAATTATAAAGAATGTCTGAAGTCAAATAGACAGAATAAAACTCCCAGAAGAGGCACTAGTTACTGCAGAACGGCTCAGAAAGTAGCTCACCACTAAGCCTCTGGATAATACGGGTACACACTGATAGGTCCAACAATAGCATCTGCCTCAGGTCCTGCACAAAAAGTGCAGCAAGTGTAGCATGAGTACGTAAACAACGTGTACCTAGTAAGTATCAAGCCTAATCTCGAAGAGGTAGAGACGAGATGACCGACTTTGACACTCACTATGGGTCGATAATAATAATTGAAATAAAACTAGAATATCTAAATCAACATGATTCACAGAGTTAACAATGATTTATTTAACCAACAGAAAATATTAAATTCCTTCAAATGCAATAATTTTCAAACTATTAATTAAATTCACAAACTGCAATTGAAATGCCAAGGTATCGTATAATTATTATTATTCGGTACGATTTCTGGTTAGGTCGTACGACCCAATCCAGAGTATCGTGTACACTGCCGAGGGACATGCGGCGCGATCCATAGATGCATCTATACAGTCGAGGCATTCGGCCCGCTCTACAAGAAAGGAGGACATTTTCTTATGTACCTCAGGAAGGAGAGTATATTTATTGTAGGTAAATTCGAGAGGATGAACAATTCTTGTAACAATTAATTAATTAAAACAGAAAATTAAGTATATAAGATTTCCATCTTTTACTATCTATCCCTAACAATTCACAATATATTTCAAATAATTTAATTAAATAAAGGATACAATTTATACACATAATTCATGCTTTGAGTTCTAAACTACTCGGACTTTAGCATAAATAGTAGCTACGTACGGACTCTCGGCACCTCGTGTGTACGTAGCCCCCGCAATTAACAATAATTATCAATTTAATCACCTATGGGGTAAATTCCCCCTCACAAGATTAGACAAGAGACTTACCTTGTCTCAAAGTTCACTTTCTGATTACCACATCGCGTTAAATTCTCAATTCGATGACGAAAAATCTGAAACTATTCAAATGTTATACAAAATAATTAATACATGTTTAATAATTCGAATTTAGGATATTAAATAAATTACCCAACCCAAAATGGTAAATTTTTTAAAATTCATACCGGGCCCACGTGCCCGGATTCTGGAAATTTTTGGATGAAAACGTTACCCATAATCTCAAGAACTTAAATATATAATTTCTATCCAATTCCATAACCATTTTCGTGGTTAAAATCTCATTTTTATAAAAATCTAGGTTTTTCATCTTAACCTTTCATTTCTAAGATTTACAAGTTATAATCTATCCATAATCTATGTATTTAACTCAAAGTATGTAGAATTAACTTACCTCTAAGTTGTTAGTTGAAATCCCCTCTCAAAAGCTCTGAAATCACCCAAAAACGGAGGGAAAATAAATAAAAATGGACTGAGTTTTCATCCGTTTTAAGGTTCTGTCCAAGCAGGTTTTTCGCACCTGCAAAGGAGTGACCGCACATGCGGCTTCGAACCTGTGGAAGTTCCTCGCAGGTGAGAGTTTCACTCGCTTGGACCAGCTTCGCATCTGCGCGTTCGCAGGTGCGCCAAAAGTTTCGCACCTGCGGTGGTAGACTTGCTCCTCAACTTCGCACCTGCGACTGACCATGCGCAGGTGGGATCATACCAGAAGCTCGAAGCTTCAGCTCTTCTTCAAAATTCTAAAATTGATCTGAGCCTCATCCGGTTAACACTCGGGGGCCCCGGGGCCCCGCCTGAACATACCAACACGTTTGAAATCATAAAACAGGCTCGCTCGAACTCTCAGAACGTGTAAAACAACATCAAATCTAAGAATCATACCCCAAACCAAATTGATTCAACTTAGAAATTTCAAATTCTTCAAACTTACTCTGAATGCACCGAAATATACTTATACTACTCGCAATGACACAAATTTTGCGGTTAAGTCTTAAATCACTATATGAAGCTATTCTCAAACTCAGAATTTCAAACGGACCTCGATTACTCCAAAACCTATTCCAAACCAAATTTAAAGAACTTTACACCTTCAAATAGTTGAGTTTTACTATTAAGCGCTAAAACGCTCTCGGGTTATCAAAAATACGATTCGAACATATGCCCAAGTCCGAAATCATCATACGAACCTATTGGAACCGTAAATTCCCGAGTCCGAGGTCGTTTTCTAAAAATGTTGACCGAAGTCAAACTTGACCTTTTAAAGCCAAATTAAAGAACCAATTGTTCCAATTTCAACCCGATCACTTTCAAATTCTGAACCAACCATCCCCGCAAGTCATAATTTATTAAAAAAAATATTCAAGAAGTTTTATTTAGGGGAACAGGGTTCTAAAAGTCAAAATGACCGGTTGGGTCATTACATTCTCCACCTCTTAAACAAACGTTCGGCCTCGAACGGTTTTAGAATTGTACCTGGAGTGCCGAATAAGTGTGGATATCTGCTCCATACTCTCCGCATTTCTACTCAAGGCGTCTGCAACCACATTTGCTTTGCCCGGATGATACAAGATAGTAATATCATAATCTTTTAGTAACTCAAGACATCTGTGCTGTCTCAAATTTAGATCCCTCTGCTTGAATAAATGCTGCAAACTATGATGATCAGTGTAAACTTCACAATGCTGCAAAGCCATCTGCGCTGTCGCATCTGCGCACCATGCCTTGCACCTGCACGTTCGCAGGTTCGCCAAAAGTTCCGCACCTGCAGTGGCAGACTTGCTCCTCAACTTCGCACCTGTGGCTGGTGACTCGCACCTGCGGCTGACCATGCACAGGTGCGATCATACCAGAAGCTGGAAGCTTCAGCTCTTCTTCAAAATTCCAAAATTTATCTGAGCCTCGTTCAGTTAACACTCGGGCCCCCTGGGGCCCCGCTTGAACATACCAACAGGTTTGAAATCATAAAACGGACTCGCTCGAACTCTAGGAATGTGTAAAACAATATCAAATCTAAGAATCATATCCCAAACCAAATTGATTAAACTTAAAAATTTCAAATTTTTCAAACTTACTCCGAATGCTCCGAAATATACTTATACTACTCGGAATGACACCAAATTTTGCGTGCAAGTCTTAAATCACTATACAGAGCTATTCCCAAATTCAAAATTTCAAACGAACCTCGATTACTTCAAAACTTATTCCAAATCAAATTTAAAGAACTTTAAACCTTCAAATAGTTAATTTTTACTATTAAGCGCTAAAACGCTCGCGGGTTATCCAAAACACTATTCGAACATACGCCCAAGTCCGAAATCATCATACGAACCTATTGGAACCGTCAAATCCTAATTCCAAGATAGTTTTCTAAAAATGTTGACCGAAATCAAACTTAGCCTTTTAAAGCCAAACTAAGAAATTAATTATTCCGATTTCAACCCGATCACTCCCAAATTCTGAACCAACCATTCCCGCAAGTCATAAATTATTAAAAGCACATTCGAAAAATTTTATTTTGGGGAACGAGGTTCTAAAAATCAAAATGACCGGTTGGATCATTATAGTTAAAGTAAAAGTTTATTCCAAAATAAACCTATGGAATTTTCCATTGAAGAAACGTATATACCATTCCTAATGGGATACGTGCGCCGTCGTCAGCTTGTCCTTTATGGACGTGCAATTAAATTCCAAATTGGATTGGATTGGATTATGAGAATTAACTAATATTTTATATTAAAAAATATCAATCTCATTCTTAATGAGTTTGACAAGTGAGGATTGCTTAGTTGGTAAAATATCTTCACCCACGACTGTTTCACGCTCGAGGAAAAGTGTGGAAACACTATAGATCCTCCTTATTTGGAAGGAATTTTCAAAAAAAAAAAAACTAATCTCACATCCATTTTTGGACTTTGTTGTCCGTCCAATTCTAAATTGGATTTCCAAATAAGTTTTTAATAATATATTATATGCATACCTTATATAAATAAATATTAATTATATGTATATATATCACATATATATTTCAACCAAGATATAATTTAATTTTCTATTTCAAATAGAAAACTTTAGTTTGTTCACAATATTAATTATACCCTTTGTGCTAGCAAAGAACATAATAATATTTTATTTAGACTAATAATTTAATTTATTTGACTAATCAAATTCTTTAATTTAATTATCAAACAATAAAATAATTAATCTTTTAGCAAAGATCAGAACACTCGTTAGTGTGCGACCCCATGGGTTCAATACTAAGCCGATAGTAAATTGATCATATCAATACACTAATCAAGGGTGGTATCTAGCAACACTCCTTAACGACCGGATATCATGAAGTATATAATTTACTCTCAAGAACCTGTAGAAGAATAATGTAGTATTTCCTTCTGTTCTTATAACTCTGGGTCACGCTATGATATGGTTCAACTGTCAAATCCTAATAGGCAACCAACTATGTGTTCATGTCAAATATAATCGACTATTAAATGACCTAAGAAACTCTTTTCTTCTTTCATTCAATTGCCCTTGCCAAGGTCTTACTTTGATCGTTTATAATTCATGACAACATGTAGCTTAAACTCATTATCAAGAATCGACAGATTCCATCTTGATCAATCACTAATTCTACAAGTATTTAATCATACCCAATATCCTTTCAACTATCGACCTAGGGCCATAGGTGTCTAGTATCAAAACATAATAAATAACTTGTCAATTACTATGACGATCTCAGGTCAAAGGAAACTCATACATCACATTCCTCAATAGAATATCCTATTGACAGTTTATGATAATTCTAACAATTAGGAATTATCTAATGAGTCGGTTCAATGATCATATCTCTTTATGCATCATTTATCTATGTGATTTAGTTAATGAGATCAACTAATCTTTATCCCATAAAGACGATCACATAAATATTGACCTAACGTGATTATTAATATCCAAATTAATAATCTTACGATCAAGAACAAATTTAGATTAAATTATAAGAAACTTCACTCTCATTATCATGATCTCCATCATAATGTCAAGTCTCAAAATTTAATCAAGGATCTTGTCAAGTTATTCAAAAAATTAATAATAACTATGATAAAAGAATATCAGATGCCATATATTTCTATATGAAATAACGTTCACAAAAATATGTTCAAATCATCAATCATAAGATTGGATTTAGGGCATATCTACTATATCCCT
This sequence comes from Nicotiana tabacum, assembly GCF_000715075.1. NCBI lineage: Eukaryota > Viridiplantae > Streptophyta > Magnoliopsida > Solanales > Solanaceae > Nicotiana > Nicotiana tabacum. Next base: position 129,553,574 of record NC_134091.1, read on the forward strand.
AACAAAAAGGTTATAATGTAATTAACAAGGAAAAACGTTCTGCTCCTAGATTATTCAGATCAAGTTATTAAGAAGGAAAAAAGTTATGGTCCCAGTTTATTCAGATATCTTAACCAAAGTGCAAACATATAATATTACATAACAGAAACTATGTATGAACCAAAAACTACAACAATGTTAACTGTATAAACAACTATTGGTACTCCACTAATATTTTCTTATTCCTGCGCTTGTCCGTCAAAACAAGATTTGACCCCATATTGCGATCGAGGTGAAGTGAAGACGGAATTTCAGCAGCGAAAAGACGCTGATTATCACTCAAATTGCTTCTTTATACTTCGAAAGTGTAGTGTTGTTGGGCGGTAAGGGCGTGATACACGTGCAGCCTTGTAATATGATCCTTGTTACAATAAAAATATTTCATCAGAAGTTCTGTCAAAATATAACACATTTCTTAATTTCTTACTTTGGTGGGGTAAGGGGTTTATATTCTTACACGTACAGTTTTGCTATGGCTATTATTTCAGCATCCCCAATTTGGTGGCAGCCACTAATTACATTCAAATGATGCTGAGAGCAACCTTCAGTAATAGCCACAAGTGCTTTATTCCCTACGTTGGTAATCAAATAGAGATTAATAACTTATTTGAGCCAAAATATCAGTAATCAGGTAGCTAATGTCGTCATAGAGTTTAAATCTCAAAGATTAAACTTCAAAACATCGTATTCTAAAGTTCGAAAACTGTGTCTAGAAGTTCGAATCTTATGTACTGAATTTTAAATTAGTAATTCGGAAATTCAGGACACTTTGTTCTGAATTTCAAATTAGCAGCTCAAAAATTCAGGATACTTAGTCCTGAAGTTTGGGTGAATTGGTTAATCTTTAAATACATTGTAAATTGTGAATATATTTTAAATAACAGGATTAAAAGTGGCTATTGCTACACTTCGCAATCTAGGAAAGGAAAAAAAAAAAAGGCCCAACACGGTTCGATCAGAATCCGACCCAGTAAAGTAGTTAGAGGTCATGAGCTGGGCTGGACCCATCTCTTCTTCACATATTCATGTGAAAATAGCACGAGCTAGCCAGTTTTTGGATTGATAATTGAAAAATAGTCAGCGTTTGCAAAGTCATTGAAAAATAGCCACTATTTTGCTACAACACGGAAAGTTCCAGCATAATATACTGGAGATTGGTGCACTTGTGTATGAACTTCCAGCATAATGGAAGTTCATACACAAGTGCACCAATCTCCAGCATTATGTTGGAATTCCAACACACGGAAAGTTTCAGCATAATATACTGGAGATTGGTGCACTTGTGTATGAACTTCCAGCATATTATGCTGGAACTCCAACACACGGAAAGTTCTAGCATAATATACTGAAGATTGGAGCACCTGTGTATGAACTTCCAACATATTATGCTGGACCAGTATATTATACTGAAACTTTTCGTTTAGACTTATCATTACATGAAAAGTGGCTAAATGTCGATTACTTTTGAAACTGTGACAAAATTTTCAATTACCAAATCTGGCTATTTTTTAATTTTACCCATATTCACCAACTCGGCCCAGACCGTTAATAAAGTGGACGGATAATGACCCGGTCCAAGCCCGCGTACAATCGCTCTATATATACCCTACAAACCCTCCTAAAAGCCCTCTCGCTCTGTTTGGTCTTCATCTCTTTCTCTGCTAATAGTTGTTAATATTATTAATGGATTCTCAACCTGTTGAGCCAGTCAGCTACATCTGCGGAGGTAACCTCACCTATTCATTGCCTAATTTTTCATATTTGCCGTGTTTGGTTTTGGTTTAACGAGCTTTATTATTGGATTTTGCAGATTGTGGACAGGTTCCAACTTCTGCAAACAACGCTGAAACCTATCAAATCACGTCCGAATGAATGTGGTTATCGTATTCTCTACAAGAAACGAACCCGCAGAAGTATTTAATTCTCTCTCTCTCTCTCTCTCTCTCTCTAACGTTTTTTTACCCTTTAATCTAGTTTTTAAATTTTGTGTTAATTAGTAATCACTCGATTTAGGGATTCGTTCGCCTTAGATTGAGATCATTGATTTTAGGATTCATCATGAAGGTGCCAAGTTTTACGCTAGCTACCACCCTACTACAACCATCCTTTATCCGAGCTTGAGACTGGCAATCTGATCTACTTTTTAAATTTTTTGTGTTAATTAGTAGTCACTATATTTAGGGATTCGTTCGCCTTAGCTTGAAATCATTGATTTTAGGATTCATCATGAAAGTGTCAAGTTTTACGCTAGCTACCAACCTACTACAACCATCCTTTATCCGAGCTTGAGACCGGCGATCTGAGCAAGCTCACACACACCAACCTTAACTTGTTTAGGATTGAGGCATACTAGTAGTTGTTTTCCTTAATGACGTCGGTGTTCGTGCTAGTTTGCGTGCACCTCAATTAATTCTATTGAATGCCTCTACCTCCCACCAACACAGGTATTAGAGTTAATAACTCTGCCCACCAACACTTGGGCAGATTGGAAGAAATCGCCTAGTGTTGTTTGCCTCTGTTGGGATTTGGACCTGCCTCTTACTTCATGTTGTTATAATACTGAATTTAGGGATTCTATGCTTAAGACTTGAGTTGGCATAGATGTTTCACTTTCTTTGGAAGGAATTGACTAATCTAAATTCATGCCTATTTGTGAGGATTATAGGTTTTGGGAACCTTGTAGGGACAACCCCTTTTGATATTGTAGTGATTCAATTCCAGTAGGTAATTTTTCTTAGGAATATATTAGCAGCTTAAGGCTTGTGGATCCGTTCGTTCTAACATTGTTAGGCTATAGAATTGAGGCTCAAAGGGGTGTTGGATAAATTGGTGATCTTAGATAAATATGGAATTTGTAGAAAGTGCTGTAATTTTTATTTAAGTAATTTCAGGTGCTATTCATTTTTCAATTAATGGGCTGGCGGGGAATGGGAATGATGTGCCTCTATTGAGTTGTACAAATTTCATTTTAATGTTGAATTGTTGTGAAAGAGAACTCTCAGAAGAAGGTTAACAGTTTTAAAATTATGTGGTGATCATTATTTTGGTTTTATGATTATTTTTATTGTGTTTATTGAGTAATGCTTGCTAAATGGTAAAGACAACTGTGGAACTTGTCAACAATTAAATAGTATTTTAAGTTCCTTGCCTCACAAGTGTCTTTTAGTGTTATAGACTTATTCTCATGATTCATTGGTTGGCTAGTTGTGGTTGGCAGTCGACTGACAGGAAATAAAGTTAAATAGCAACAAAATTGTATTGGGTAAAACTGAATATGTTTGCAGATAACTGTAGCATGTTCTTGGTGAATTAGCCTTTTTTCTTTTTGAGCATTTTAGGTGAATTTCCAGTTGATATCTAGTATAAGACATGACTTGGTTCTTTAAACTGTATATACATGTGTTAAGCTGGCATTGACCATTGTTAATGTTCCACGTGTTGTCAGCAAATGGTGGAGTCTCTGTCCAAATGTTAAACTAATAAAGGTTGTTGCAGAGTCGAACCCCCACCTACTGCTCTTTCGAGGCAATAGATTTGGATTTAGTATTAAGTGTAAACATGTGTAATTTAAAATCGTTCAACTCTTCCTAAAGGTAGCAGGTGATCCCGCATCCACTGATGTGCTCCAAGTCCTCCACTGGATTGTGATTTGCAATTTCATTTTTTGGTTGATAGCAACTGTGATAGCCCGGAAGATCAGAAAGATAAATTTGGGAGTTCTAGTCCTAAGATTGTTTAATTGATGTGCTTATACATGCTTTTCTTGTTTGTAAATCTGGAGATTCTAAAGTTAAATGAACCATTATTCAGTACAAGGTTTCCAGGTCTTATTAACAGTGTTACAATAAATCAGGATGTAAATACTGTCTCGTCTGTACTAAGGCTATAGTGTTTTGGTGCAGTTGTGCAGTATGAAGCTCGGTGATGCTTGAAACCAATTCAGCGTCAATACGCAATTGATTAAGAAAGGCAGCGAGCCCTTTTCCTATGGAAGTACAAATTTAGCATGTAATAGCTATTAGCTACGGTGCTTTTCTCGTGTGGTCATTTTGTGTTGTTACCTTTCAGCGTGGGCTTTCTTTGTGGGCGCATTGGCAAGTTCAATGTAAACTCACTGTTGTGTCATGTGGAAAGCTCAAATTTAAAACAAGATCTTGTGCAACATTTGGTATATTAAAACCTTCGTAACTTTGTGTTTCCTTGTGAATGTGAATTTTCATTTTATTTGCATATTGGTTAGTTTGCTCTCAAGTAAGGTTTAGTATATGCTTTGTACTACTACTTTTCTTTAGTCCAAAATTAGTATGGAACTGCAGTTGCAACTTTGCTCATAGCCCTACTCAATCTTGATGCTGCCTAAGCTAACTGACTACTTCACTAAAGGTACATACATACATAGCAGAAGTTTCAGTAAAGATCTGTTTCATCTCTCCCTTTCTCTTGTCTTCCCTTTTTTCCTTCTTCCCATAAATAAATCCTCTCGTGAATTAGATATTATAGAGAATTTCTAGTGCCTTTTTATTTTATGTAATATTAGATTATGTGAGAATACATATAACTGATGCTTGTTTACTTGAAATTGAGACATAACGTGATATACATTATTTGCTAAGATAAAACTTGGTTGTAAATAGGTAGGTTTAAGGTCCATAGGTTATAGAATCTGATTTGAAATGTGCCGAGTTAATATAGTTTACCGCTTGGTAACAGCTAGCTTTTGGGGAGCACCCATATGCAGTGATGCAGTAGCGGTAAAACTGTTTTCGTGTGACCTATGGGTTACGGGTTCGAGTAATGACATCACACCTCTTGGGGTGCGGCCCTTCTCTGATCTCTGCGTGAACGAGACAAGGTTTAATAAGTCAGCAAATAGAGAGGATGACAAATGATATTGAATTGAAGCAACACGTTTAGGTCAATGTTTATTACATTCTGCAGTATAGATAGGGCAGTGCAACCAAAAATTAGAAAGTGCTCAGTTAGCTACCCATACAATGGATCCATCCAATATTCATCTCAATAAGTAGCTATTTCAATTCCTCCCTTGTTCTTATAGTCCCCAATTGGTGCATCATATTTGCTGAAAAGTCTGTAAGATGAAATCCGAGAAATCCCTACATAACAAAGGCCTACAATAAATGTAATGGCCACAGATTCTGTTGCCTTTCTGCAGAAACCTCCGAATGAACCGCATGTTTCACTCCATGTAACAGCCGTATCGCCTTTATACGCCAAATAAACCACCTCAGTCGATGCAGCTCCAGCAGCCAATATTACGTATGTCAAGATCTACAAGTAAAATTGTTTTACACTGTCAGTATAGGAACGCTTTTTAAAACTTAAATAAGATCGACGTTTGTTGTACTTATAAATGGGAAAAGAACCTGTTCAAGGAGGAAGAATGTCCAGGCTTTAGGCATAGTTGTAGGACGAGGAACGGCTACTACTATAGCTGATAGAAGGGAATAAGCTGCACCAATTCCATTTGCATGTACAAGGTACCTGCAGCAGATTCAAAGATTTCACCCACATAGCTTCAGGGGTGGAGCTAGAGGCTGAAGTACAGGTTTAGTCGAACTCAGTAACTTTTGTCCAAACTCTATATTTCTATTAAGAATTTCACTAAATATATACAAAAATAAAATTCCGAACCCAGATATCATAGAATTTAGAACCCATAAAGTTCAAATCATGGCTCCTCCTCTGATAACATTATACAAGTTGGAAACCAACTATTGGTTCAATTTTAGCCAAATTTCAGACTTTTTTATAACAAGAAAGAATTTCCATTGGGATATATAGAACATGAAAAAAGGCTAATAGCCATCTCAAGAAAGTATATGAAAATTCAGAAGTAAGATGATTTTACATATACAGATGAGGAATAGATAATGTGCGTGTGTATACACTTGCAGTATAAAAATTTATTTACATGATCGTTGTAGTTTAACCTTTTATAGTTTATTTACTAATTTACCAAGTTCGCCGGTCTAATCATGCTATCATTAGTGGCGCAGTCAAGAATTTACTGAGGGGTGTTAAAATATAAAGAAATAAACACACGAATAAGCTAATTGGATTCCACATATAACATATATACATAAAAAATTTTTGATCTAGCTACACAACGTAATTTTCTAGTAAAACTAAGGTGACTACGATATTGCTTATCATGAAAGGGAGCCTTGGCGTAACTGGTAAAGTTGCTGACATATGACCAGGAGATCACGGGTTCGAGCCGTGGAAACAACCTCTTGTAAAAATGCAGGGTAAGACTGCGTACAATAGACCATTGTAGTCCAGTCCTTTCCCGCGCCCTACGCATAGTGGGAGTTTAGTACACCAGGTTGCCCCGCATAAAACTTAAAATTATAGGGAAATAGTTACCTGAAGATTCCTAGATCAGAGTAAGAAAGGGAACCAAAGTCATTGGTTTGGGAGTTCTTGAGCATGATTACAAGAGCCACTACACATAGTGCCATGGGCAGCAGTCGCAGCATTGTCTCAGCTCTTTGCATGCTGCTATTGCTTCCATTTTCATCCTCTAGGCCTTGTGGTGACCTCATTAAAGTATCGAACTCGTAACTAACATTGTAGCTCCGCCCCTATCTACACTTAACCAAAGATAATGGCAATGGAGAAAGTGAGAGGGAGATATGCCCCTACTTATTAATAATGAGCTTAGATAAAAAGTTGGGTAATTTGGCATTTAATGCACATCAAAACTTGTCACACATTTCTATGCAACAAATTAAGGCAACCTCATCATTGGTATAACTATGCATTATGGAGAACATATATAGAAATCTTTTTTTTCATAATGACAACAATAAGAGCCAGTTTGCCCTTTAGATCCTCCAATTAATGCATTTATGGAGAACATTAAAGATATAAATCTTTGTTTCTTGGAGATATGGCAGAGAACTGCTATAATTTGCTGCAATCAGTAAATTTTCTCCTTGGGAAAGAATATGATAGAAAACAGGTGGAAATAAAACTGATATGAACTTGGTTTTCTAATAAAAAATTAGTATACTTCCTCAGTCATCCACTGTCATTTTGATTTTTTTGTGATCACAATATTTGATTTTTTCAGTTATCAAGAAGAGTTAATTTCTTTTTTTTCAAAGTTACCCTTGGAGTAAAGAGTCTTGAAGCATATGTTATATTTCAGTGAACAAATTAAATAGATAGTAAGGATTAATATGGTCAATTTCATTGTTAATTAATGCTAGAAGTTGGATTCCTTATTATGTGTAAAAATAGCCACAAAAAAAAAGAGAAATAAAGTAGGCTAGAGAAAGTATGTCATACCCCTAAGCTTTATCCCAATTTCTATTGACAAATGAGCAGCCGAATCTAGGATTTCTTGAATATGGATGCACCATTAAAAAGAATAGGAAAAAAAAATATTAAGTGGAAATCGATCCCTCTCCCTCAGGATAAACAACTCAATATTCAACCAAGTGCACCATTCAATCTTTTTGGAGCATGGATGTCAACAAATTATATTAGACTTTTTTCTAAAAAATACGTATATAAAAAACTTAGGTTGACGGTGAGACTTCACGTACCCATGATTGGGGCTATAAATCCTCCCCGAAATCTGAATATAAGGTAATTAAGCTCAAATTTAGTTTCATAATAGAGGCCAACGGCTTTGATCCTGTGGTAAAATTACAACGCGTGATGTACAGGTTAAACATAAGTTATGGGTTCGATACGTGACAAAGACATAAATCTAATATTGTATTTAAGTAAAAAGGGATAGAGGAGAGACTCATTAGCCACTGAGTTTCGAACCTCACACTATCCGTCAGTTAATTTTACAGCGATCAAAATGAAACAAGCCCGTTCTCTCTTCTTCTCCAAAACCAAAACCAAAACCCTATTCGCTTGTCTCCATTTCCTCCGCTTCTTGTGTTGTTCAGAAGTGAATCAACGGCCGCCGTCACTGCCGCAATTGGAACCCTCAAACGACGCCGACTTGATTTCCCAAGTGCTCGTCCAACACCACAATCCATTTCACGCCATGGAATCTTCTCTTCAGCTCCACGGAATTTCTCTCACCCCTTTCCTTGTCCATCAAACCCTCCTCCGCCTAAAAAACTCTTCCAAAATTGCCCTCTCCTTTTTCCAGTATTCCCAGTCACATCCCAGTTACTCCCTCGACTCCAACACTTTGAATCTCCTCATCGACATTCTATGCAAAGTCCACCAGTTCGATGTTGCGTGGCAGATTATTATCCTAATGGAACAGAAATGCATTAAACCCAACTTCACTACTTTCTATTTGTTGATCCGTAGGCTTATTTCTGCTGGTTTGACCCGTCAAGCCATTCGGGCATTCAGTGAAATCCATATATTTATAGATGAAGAAAGTGAAGAGCAAGTGTGGAAGTCGTATTTTTGTTATCTTCTTGATACTCTTTGTAAATATGGATATGTTAAAGTGGCTACTCAAGTGTTCAATAAGGAGAAGTGGAGATTGGAGCTCAATTGTAAGATTTATACCATTCTCATATATGGTTGGTGTAAGGTGAAGAATATAGATATGGCTAGGAGGTTTCTAGAAGAGATGTTGGAGAAGGGAATTCATCCGAACGTGGTGAGTTACAATGTGTTGTTGAATGGGATTTGCAGGAGAGCGAGTTTGCATCCTGAGGGAAGATTTGAGCAGGTAATTAGGGAAGCAGAGAAGGTGTTTGATGAAATGACTGAACGAGGTGTGGAACCGGATGTGACCAGCTATTCTGTACTCCTTCATGTCTATAGCCGGGCTCATAAGCCGGAGTTATTACTTGATAAATTAAGGATTATGAGGCGCAAAGGGATATGCCCGAATATTGTGACATATAGCTCAGTCATCAAGTGCCTCTGCTCTTGTGGTAGGATTGAAGATGCTGAGCTTTTACTCGAGCAAATGGTTTCTAATGGAGTGACTCCCACATCCGCAACTTACAATTGCTTCTTTAAAGAGTACAAAGGGAGGAAGGATGTCGATGGTGCATTGAGGTTATACGAGAAAATGAAGCAGGGTTCCCTCTCAGACCCCACTTTGTGGGACTTTATTGGGTCGTTGTTGTTGTTATTGAAATTGGGCCGAATAGGGCTGGCCAGAGATATTTGGGAAGATATGAAGGCGTCTGGAGCAGGGCCTGATTTGGATTCATATACATTGTTGGTTCATGGATTTTGCGAGAAACAAAAATGGAAAACGGCCTGCGAATTCTTTATGGAAATGATAGAAAAAGGATTTCTGCCGCACAAGGTGACCTTTGAGACACTTTATAGAGGCTTAATACAATCCAATATGTTGAGAACCTGGAGAAGGTTAAAGAAAAGGCTTGATGAGGAAACAATAACTTTTGGTTCAGAATTCGAAAATTATCACCTCAAGCCTTATAGAAGGTGATCTGATCAAGTCTTGAAAGGGCTGATGTCAAGCTAAAGAGCTAACCGGTATGTCCAAAGGCGGATTTAAGATTTGAACTCTATGGGTTCGATCTCTAATATTCTTAGCATTGAACCCATTGTATTTTTAAAGTTATTGATTCATATTTATTAGTTTTTGTAGTTTTGATGGATTTTTACACCTAAATGTATGCTCCACGTCGAAAATATTGAGTTCAGTTGAACCCGGCACTCCATCCGTCCCTGGGTATGTCTTGATTCACCGGGAGCTACTTACCATTACTCATTCAAAATGTTAGGACTATTACCCGCTCTCGCCCACAAGCACATGTAAGCAGATGGAAAAAAAATCATCAAAACTTTTCGCCTTTTCCGGAATTTGAACTTTTGATTTCCGTAGTTTTAACCCACTTCAACCCCTAGGCCACACCCTAGCGTGCTGTTTTCGACACATTTTAAACATGTCGTATTTGGATTGACTGTTTGATGGTTGTTTAAAAAAAATGAAACAAGCCCGAAGTTTTGTGTCAGTAAGCATATTTTTGCTTAAATTGAGTAATTCAACTGTGAAAAATAAGGAAATTTTACCTACTATAGTAAAGGTATACACCTTATTTATCATAAACCAAAATCATTTTCAAATATTATTTTCTATAGCTACTTTTTATATTTTATAGCAAAATAAGTATTTTATGGTATATACTATAATTGAGGCATGAAATAAGACATGAAATACACTATTTATGTTTTTCCTCTCTCTTAGACAGCTGGAATACATGTGTGTTTACCCGAAAAATAGATAGAGTTGAATTTATACGCAGTTCCGAGGATATGTGGCGTAACTTGATACAAAATGCAAGGATAAATAAAATATAAATGTAGATTGGAGAGAATGCAATCTAGATAAGGTTATCAAGAACAGTGAACCTTAGGATTCGACAAATAGAATCAATCTAAGAAACTGGAAGAGCGATTCTTTACTGTAGAAGAATATAATACTTTTATTACAATGTAAGTCTCCGAAGAACTTGTGCTACAGAAATGATAACCAAGCCCTTTTATAGTGGAGGGATTCGGCTCCAAGCATAATAAAATAAACATTCAGTGGGAGACCCATGATAAGTCAGCTTTTCCATAATTTCTGCCAAGATTCCCTCTAGTGGGATTGCAACGGCTTTTGTCTGCGAGCTCGATCTCGCTTAGAATCCTCGATTTTGGTTCGAGCTTGATTTCGGCTTGAACTTGTGATCTTGGTTCGAGCCCTCGAATTGATTCCAGGTCAGTGTTGGTTGGTCTTTGGATTATCAGCACGATAGGTCTACCCTGCGTCATGGTTCGATTCTTGTTCGAGTTTGATTATGATATCGATCTCGACACGGACCGGCCTCCCCGGGTTCGAGGTTAGTTCGTCCCCCATTCGGGATCTTACTTCGATACATCACCCTTCGAACCATACCGGACATGCCAAGGCTGAAATCTATTTCGACCGTATACAGATAATCCCCTCGTTTCTCAGAAAGAATATGGCGAGAAACGATATGATTTTCAACAGCTCGATCAGATTATATCTTGTCATTTCCATCGGGTTCAATCATGACGCATCTGGTAGCTGTCCCGTCGGTTTAGTCTTTCAAGGCATTTAATGCATGTCAGGCGGTGGTCGGCCACTGCTGATACTGAACCGCCATCGTTTGAACCTATAAATAACCCTTACTTTTATCTTTTACCATTTTTACATCTTCTATCTTCCAAAATTTTCCAAGTTCTTCTTCGTACTCTCCAACTTACCAGTAAAGCTGTGATTTCTTTCCGAAAAAACCCCTCTTCAATTTTACCAAATCTCTGTCACTTTCTTCTATTCCTTACTTTTGAATTCAAAAATGGCGAAAACATCTCAAACCATTCCTTAGAAAGAGAAGGCTTCATCTTCACAGTGTGTCGCCGATGAGGCACCGGTAGAACCATGACCTGAGGAGTGTGTTCCCGGGGTATGCGTCCTTACTTCAGATTTTAAGGTTGATAAAGGTTCATCGGTCCCTGGCCGGTGTGAGCCGGTATCGAGGTACATGTGTTCGATAACCGAGAAGCACCTCGATCTGTTAAAGAAGGATTGCAATTGGGTGAAAAAGAAGTAATAATACCTACCCCTGACGTAGATATCACTTCTTACGTGAAAGGGTTTTTGAACGTATAGACTTACCCTTTCACTTTGGGTCCCCTCGATTCCGTCATTATTGACTTCTGTCGACAATATCAGGTAACCCTAGGCCAGGTCCATCCTTCTTTGTGGCGGATCGTTATCCTGATCCGATATTTTGTGAGCAAAATCGAGGGGATGTCGTTCACCCTCGATCATCTTATCCGGTTGTACCCTCCCCGACTTTTTCGAGGAGGGTTAATAAAACTCCAGCGTCGGGCTACCAAGGCTCTGTTCTCGAGTATTGACGAGGACAGGGACCGGGGTTGGATGGGCAGGTTCGTTCGAGTAAGGACTTCGGACCTGATCCCGACTGAAAAGATGCTCGTTCCCGAGGAGTGGAATATGAAACGTAAGTGTGATCTTGCTGTTGCTTCTATTTTGTTCTTCCATTTATTCTCTTATCGACACTCCTCCTTTTGTGATGTAGCAGTTCCCTAGATGCCCGGAGCGGTTCCCGATCTCAAGAGCTGGATACGGGCTCTTGTTTCGACCTCCACATACGCCGAGCGCTCATGGCGTGATTTGTCAAAGGGTCGGTGGGAGGCCAAAAATCACGGTAAGCTCATTTCTCGGACTCTGATGATCCGGACGAGGCGTTTCTCAAAATATTTTTTATAAGGTTTCCCATATGCAGTTTTGGGTAAAGACACGGTCTTGAGGCATCTGTCCAATGAGGAGGATGTTTCGACCTCTGTCCCAAAGCCGGTGAAGGAAAATAAAAGGAAGAGAGCCTCGGTTCCCAAATATCCAAAACCGAAGAAAAGGACGGCTCGTAAGCCGAACAAGAATGTCATTCCTTTGACCGTGGAATCCGTTTTGCGTCTAAGGTATGAAGATGAAGAAGAAGAAGAAGAAGAAGACAATGAATCCGCGCTGGCGGTCCGAACGAAGAGAGCCACCGATGCCCCGTCGCCGACTGGATCGATGATGCTCTATGAGGCTCCGCCTCGAACTGAAGATATACCGGAGAAAGATTCAGGTAGAGTCCCCGAACTATCGGATGTCGAAGAAGCCTCTCATCAAAGTCAACCGGCAGGGGTTACAATCGAAGAGCCCTTCGAACCCCTCCGAGCCGAGGGGAACGCTCCAAGCGAGTCATTTGGGGCAGCAGCGATCGAGGATTCGCCTACCTTTCCCGCATTTTCCGTAGGGGTGATTCGGGAAGCTCAAGCTCTGGGAGCCCTCGATCTAGACAGGCCTCACGATGAAGAAGATCCATTTCGTGACCTGTTTACTGGTATCGAGGACATTGCCGGTGTCGGTGATGAATCAGATCTTTTTCACGGATTGCGGCAGACTTTGAATCAGGTGAGCCTTTAAAATTATTTTGTCGGTACTGTCTTTATGTTCGTTTTTCATTAACTTCGCTTCTTGTTTCTTTGTAGGCAGCGACAGTCCATCGAGAACAATGTTCTCGTTCCCAGAATGAGGTGCATCGATACGCGGCCGACCTGCACCGCGCTATTGACGAGAGGAACTCCCTTAGACTTTCCTTAGGGCAGAGAGAGGAGGAAATAAAAGACCTTCGGGCTGAGCTGGCCAAGGCTTATCGAGATCAAAATGATTTGTCTGAGCAGGTAATGATGCTTTTGAAAGCCTATGGGCTTGATACCGGAACGATAGCTAACATTTCGGTCTCACAGCTGCAGCAAAAAATCGAGATGATCGGGAAGCTTCGTGAGGAGGTCGACGTGATAAGGATGGAGTCCTTGCGGTGGAAAGAAGGTATGGATCGCTTTGCTGCAGAAAAAGAGACTGCTCGAGCCCAGTTATCGTCGTCCGAAACCCAACTTCAGAAAATGAAGGAAAAAGGCCTGGTTCAAGCAAGAAGAATTGAGGATCTTGAGGCTCGGTTGGCCTCTGTACTCGCCAAGGCCGAATCCGATGATGAAAAAGCAAAGGCCGATGCGGATGCGCTCGTGGCCGTCTATCAGGCCGATGCTGAAGCTGCCCAAGTCCAGGCAAGAGAGGCAGCCAAATCCGCCGATAGTCGAGTGCATTGGGTCGCCGAACTTGCTAAGTGCCGATCCATAAGGGAAACTCTCGAGGAGATTCATGCTCGCGGCTTCGATCTCGCGGAAGAGATAAAAAGGGCAAAAGAACTCGAAGCTGATGCTGAAGCTCTGGTTTCTGATGGTGATGACGACGACGATGGGAGCAAGAGCGGATCCGAAAATGGGGGGGGGACCTGATGAAGAAGAGACCGCTCCCGATCGAGAAATTTAGTTCTTAGTTTTTACGTTGTAATCACCCATGCAGATAAATTTGTGTATAGACATATCTCCCCCTTCGCCGATTTGCTTCTGTTTTTGTTTCCTGTCTTGCGAGGACTTTATTTGCCTTATGAATGTTTCCACAATGTTTTAAACAACTTAATCAAATTTGGACCTCGTAGCCTCTGTAACCGAGCGAGCGTTTACTCAAACTTGGGGCAATGTAGCCCTTTAGGTGTATTAGTTGTCAATGATTCGATCTTGAAGAAATATAGCCCGTGGGCATAATGGTCGAGCGAGTGTTTGCTCGGACTCGAAAATGTAGCCCGTAGGCTTAGTCGAGTGAATGATTCGAACTCGAATTAATGTAGCCCGTAGGCTTAGTCGAGTGAATGATTCAAACTCGAATTAATGTAGCCAGTAGGCTTAACGGTCGAGTGAGTGTTTGCTCGAACTCGAAATAAAAATAGCCCGTAGGCTTGGTCGAGTGAATGATTCGAACTCGAAATAAAAATAGCCCGTAGGCTTGGTCGACTGAATGATTCGAACTCGAAGTAATGTAGCCCGTAGGCTTAATAGTCGAGTGAGTGTTCGCTCGAACTCGAAGTAAAAATAGCCCGTAGGCTTGGTCGAGTGAATGATTCGAACTCGAAGTAATGTAGCTCGTAGGCTTAATGGTCGAGTGAGTGTTTGCTCGAACTCAAAATAAAAATAGCCCGTAGGCTTGGTCGAGTGAATGATTCGAACTCGAAGTAATGTAGCCCGTAGGCTTAATGGTCGAGTGAATGATTCGAACTCAAAATAAAAATAGCCCGTAGGCTTGGTCGAGTGAATGATTCGAACTCGAAGTAATGTAGCCCGTAGGCTTAATGGTCGAGTGAGTGTTTGCTCGAGCTCGAAATAAAAATAGCCCGCAGGCTTGGTCGAATGAATGATTCGAACTCGAAGTAATGTAGCCCGTAGGCTTAATGGTCGAATTGTATCTTAATTCTGATTGCACAATAAATCTCAAAATAGAGGAATCTTCATTGGATATAAGATGCCGATAAAAAAGAGAACTTTCTTCGCATAGTTCGGGCCAATCTATATGAGCATGGTTCGCTTCGACCATTTGGCTCTTTACAGTTTTTCCTATTGGGACCCTGTTGCTGTGAAATAACTTTCTTGCGGGACCCCGGATATTGTCATAAGTGCTGCACGACCAATGGTTGCCTCATTAAAAACCTTGCCAAAAAATTCATTTGGGATAAAACCGATCTAAGGGAAAAAGAGTGCAACGCGTGCTTTCTAGCGAGAGATCCGTCCCTTGTTTGGACTTCTGCAGGGGTCAGTTTTGAGATATAAACGAATATGGAAAGGTTGTACCTTAGCAATAGTACCGTTTTAGATGTGATACATTCCAGCTGCTTGATAGCTGTTTGCCGTTTGTAACGCCGATCCTGTACGACCCCTTTCCGATGTCCTCGAGTACCTGATATGGTCCTTCCCAATTCAGTCCTAGCTTCCCTTCATTCGGATTTCGGGTATTGATGGTAATATTTCTCAACACTAAGTCCCCAGGCTTGAAATGGCGGAGCTTGGTTCTTCGATTATAATATCTTTCGATTCGCTGCTTTTGGGCTGCCATTCGGACGAGAGCAGCTTCTCGTCTTTCGTCCGATAGTTCGAGGCTTGTATTCATAGCCTCGTTATTTAATTCTTCCATCGCGAATCAAAATCTGGCACTGGGTTCACCAACCTCGACTGGTATCAATGCTTCAGATCCATATACTAAGGAGAACGGGGTTGCCCCCGTACTGGATTTTGACGTTGTCCGATATGCCCAAAGGACTTCGGGCAGGATTTCTCTCCATCTCCCTTTAGCATCGTTCAACCTCTTCTTTAAGTTTTGAATGACAGTTTTGTTTGTTGATTCGGCCTGCCCATTCCCACTGGGGTGGTATGGCGTCGACAGTATCCTTATTATCTTGTGGTCTTCGAGGAATCTTGTTACTTTGCCACCAACGAATTGTTTTCCATTGTCACATACTATTTCGGCGGGTATCCCGAACCGGTATATGATATGATCCCAAATAAAGTCTATAACTTCTTTCTCTCTTATTTTCTCGAACGCCTGCTCTTCAACCCATTTAGAAAAATAGTCAGTCATAAACAAAATAAATTTGGCTTTACCTGGGGTCGATGACAGAGGGCCGACGATATCCATTCCCCATTTCATGAATGGCCATGGGGATAGGACTGAGTGGAGTTTCTCTCCGGGCTGGTGGATCATCGGTGTGAACCTTTGACATTTGTCACATTTACGAACAAATTCCTTTGTATCTTTGCCCATATCGATCCAATAATACCCTGCTCTGATTATTTTTCGGACTAATGTATCGGCTCCAGAGTGATTCCCGCAAGTACCCTCATGCACTTCCTGTAGGACGTAATCGACATCCCCCGAACCCAAGCATACCGCTAACGGTCCATCGAACGTTCTTCGGTACAGCGTTCCGTCCGAAGCCAACGTGAATCGAGCAGCTTTGGTCCGTAGGGTTCTGGAATCTTTAGAGTCCGATGGGAGTTTTTCGCTTTTCAAGTATTCAATATACTTGTTTCTCCAATCCCAGGTTAAGCTTGTAGAATTTATTTCGGCGTGACCTTCTTCGATTACCGATCTCGAAAGTTGAACAACATTCCCCGAGCCCGTATCATCTACCTCGACCGACGACCCCAAATTCGCAAGCGCATCGACCTCATTATTCTGTTCCCGTGGTACATGCCATAAAGTCCATTGTTTGAAATGGCGCAAAGTGATAAGCAGTTTATCTAATTACCTTTGCATCCTACCTTCTCGAACTTCGAAGGTTTTGTTTACTTGACTCACCACCAGCAAGGAGTCGCAATTGGCTTCAATGACTTCTGCTCCCAAGTTTCTAGCTAGCTCGAGACCTGCAATCATGGCTTCATACTCGGCCTCGTTGTTAGTCAACCTGATAGTTTTAATAGATTGCCTAATAGTGCTACCCGTGGGTGGTTTCAAAACTATGCCCAGCCTAGACCCTTTTACGTTCGAAGCCCCGTCCGTAAAAATGTTCCATACCCCTGATGATGTACCTGATTTCAATAGTTCCTTTTCGACTTCAGGTACAAGGGCTGGTGTGAAATCGGCCACGAAGTCTGCTACAATTTGAGACTTGACGGCCGTACAGGGTCGATATTCGATATCGTACCCACTGAGTTCGACGGCCCATTTGGCCAGTTGGCCTGATAACTCGGGTTTGTGTAAAATATTATGAAGCGGGTAAGTGGACAATACACATATGGGATGACATTGAAAGTACGACCTTAACTTTCTTGAGGCGCTTATCAGTGCAAGTGCCAATTTTTCTAGGAGCGGATATCTAGTTTCCGCCTCTCCTAAGGTTCGACTCGTATAATAAACGGGGAATTGCATACCTTGCTCTTCTCGAACTAGGACACCGCTTACGGTGACTTCCGATTCTGCCAAGTACAAACAAAGTTTCTCGTCTATTTTTGGAGTGTGAAGTAGTGGTGCGCTTCATAGATATCGCTTTAGTTCTTCTAATGCTTGTTGGCACTCCGAGGTCCAAGAAAAATCATTCTTCTTTTTGAGTAGAGAGAAAAATTTATGACTTCGATCAGATGATCTTGAGATAAACCGGCTTAAGGCTGCAATTCGACCCGTTAGCCTTTGTACGGCCTCCATGCTGTCCACAACGACGATGTCTTCGATGGCCTTGATTTTATCGGGGTTAATCTCTATTCCCCGATGTGATACCATGAAGCCGAGGAACTTGCCCGAACCGACCCCGAAAGCACATTTCTCGGGGTTGAGCTTCATGTTGTATTTCCTTAAAATCTCGAACGTTTCCTACAAATGAATTAAATGGTCCTCTGCGCGCAGGGACTTAACTAACATGTCATCAATATAAACTTCCATTGATTTTCCTATTTGTTCTTCGAATATTTTATTTACTAGGCGTTGGTAAGTAGCCCCTGCATTTTTTAGCCCGAAGGGCATCACATTATAACAATATGTTCCATATTTGGTGACAAATGAAGTCTTTTCCTGGTCCTCCGGGTTCATCTGGATTTGATTATACCCGGAATAGGCATCTAGAAAAGTGAGGATCTCGTGGCCGGCCGTGGCATCGATCATGCGATCGATATTGGGCAGCGGAAAGGAATCTTTGGGGCATGCTTTGTTCAAATCCTTATAGTCCACGCACATTCTAAGTTTGTCCCCTTTTTAGGGACTACAACTACGTTGGCTAACCATTCGGGATATTTCACCTCCCGAATGGACCCTACTTTGAGAAGCTTGGTTACCTCGTCCTTTATGAATGCGTGCTTTCTATCGGACTGGGGTCTTCTCTTTTGCTTCACCGGTCTGAACCTGGGGTCTAAACTTAGCTGATGTGTCGTTATGTCCGGAGGGATCCCTGTTATATCTAAATGGGACCAGGAAAAACAATCGATGTTATCGATAAGAAATTGAATGAGTTTCTTCCTGAGTTGAGGGCTCAACCCCGTTCCCATGTATACCTTTCGCTCGGGCCGGTGCTCGATTAATATGACTTGCTCTAGCTCCTCGATCGTCGATTTTGTGGCGTCGGAGTCATCGGGAATCACGAAAGATCGAGGGACCCTTTGATCACCATCCTCTTCGATTTTCTGGTTGTCTGGCTAGGTTGAAGCCGATGTCTGTGATTGCTATTTGGTGTCCCGTTCTCCTTCCGGGCCCGATCCTTTTATCGGCGAAAGTGAGGACACTGGTTTAGCTTCGTCGACGACGAACATTTCTTTCGCGGCTGGTTATTCTCCGTACACCATTTTGACACATCCCGACGTCGGGAATTTGAGGGCCTGGTGTAGGGACGAAGGCACAGCTCTCATGTTGTGGATCCATGGCCTTCCGAAAAGGGCGTTATATCTCATATCGCCTTCGATCACGTGAAACTTTGTTTCCTGGATGGTTACAGCCACGTTTATTGGTAGGACTATCTCACCTTTGGTGGTGTCGCATGCCATATTGAACCCGTTTAGGACCAGAGTTGCGGGTACAATCTGATCCTGTAGGCCGAGCTGCTCCACTACCTTCAATCGGATGATGTTGGCCGAGCTACCTGGATCGATTAACACACGCTTAATTTTAGTTTTATTCACGAGTATAGATATTATCAGTGTGTCGTTGTGAGGTTGGATGATCCCTTCTGTATCTTCATCATCAAAGGACAGAGTCCTAATGGGTGCGTAATCTTGAGTCCGAGATTGCTTTTCCCTCACCATCGATGTTTTAGTGTGTTTAAGCATTGGTCCCCGAGGGGTATCAATGCCGCCGATGATCATGTGGATGACGTGTTGCGGTTCTTCTTGCTCGTTTTGCTTGCTGAAATCCTTACTTCTAAAATGGCTCTTTGCCCTATCACTCAGAAACTCCCGAAGGTGCCCTTTGTTAAATAAGCGAGCTATTTCATCTCTTAGTTGCTTGCAATCTTCCGTTCTGTGGCCATGGGTACTATGATATTTGCACGTTTGATTGGGATTTCTTCGGGCAAGATCAGTCTGCATTGGTTGAGGCCATTTAGCATCTTTGATGCGTCCGATGGCAGACACGAGAGCAGATGCACCAACGCTGAAGTTATATTCTGATAATCGAGGTGCTTCTATAGGATCGGCATATTTATCGAAGCCGCTCTTACTCATAAGCCCCTGAGAATTTTGTCCTCGATAAATCCTTCGATTGTTCCGAACTGCGTTGCGTGCTGAACCGTTGTTCACCCGATCTGTGACGTATGGTCGATATCGATCTCTGTTCGACCTTTGTTCTCTGTCGATCTGCTTTTGATTAATAACTGTCCTGTTCTGATGAACGGGTCCGTACGGGGCTCCCGACTGATCATCCTCGACCCTAATTTTTGATTGATATCGGTTGTGCACATCTGCTCAAGTTACTGCTGGATACTCGATCAAATTTTGTTTCAGCCGATGTGATGATGTCGAACTTAGCTCGTTCAACCCTTGGGTGAAGGCTTGTACGGCCCAGTCGTCTGTGACCGGGGGTAATTCCATGCGTTCCATTTGAAATCGGGATATGAATTCCCTTAGCATTTCACCCTGCCTTTGCTTTACTTTGAAGAGGTCTGATTTTCTCGTTGCAACCTTTATGGCACCAGCATGTGCCTTTACGAATGAATCTGCTAACATGGCAAAAGAATCGATGGAATTCGGCGGTAAATTGTGGTACCAGATCATAGCTCCTTTCGAGAGGGTCTCCCCGAACTTTTTCAACAGCACGGATTCGATCTCATCGTCTTCCAAATCGTTGCCTTTTATGGAACATGTGTAAGAGGTGACATGTTCGTTAGGATCGGTCGTACCGTTATATTTGGGAATTTTGGGCATACGGAATTTTTTGGGGATTGGCTTCGGTGCCGCACTCGACGGAAAAGGCTTTTGTATGAATTTTTTCGAATCAAGCCCCTTTATCATTGGTGGAGCCCTCGGGATTTGGTCGACCCTGGCATTGTACGTTTCCACCCTCTTGTCGTTGGCTTCGACTCGTTTTGTGAGTTCCTCGAGCAATTTAGTAATTCCAGGAGTAGCCCCCGATTCTTGCTCGTTAGATTTGACTATGGCAGGCTCTGTTCTGGGGTGACTTCTCGAAGTGGATTGGAGACCGGCCTGCTTTGTGCGCGAGTTTGGCTCTGTAGCTGAGCTATCGCTACTTGTTGGGCTTGCAGCATCTCGAAGATCATATGTAAGCTGGCCCCGATTTCCCCTGGGTTTTGGGTGTCTCGGGGTACGGATCGAGTACCGCCCTAAATGATTCTTTCCGGTTCGAAACGCTGGTTCGCCTCCAAAGCTATTTGTGAATTGACACCCAGTGGTATTTTGGCTCGAATTTCGGGTACTTCGATTCGAGCCTCGGGTGCCAAGTTGTTGGTTTCATCTTGAAGGCCGACTTCATAATCGATCGGTGAAGCCATTCGATCGGTGGTTATTCGTAGCTGACCCTAAATTCAAGATGTTTTCAGAAATAAGTGCAAGCACAATGGCGTGTTTTTTCAGATTTGTATCAAATAACCACTGTTATCCTCGCCCCCACGGTGGGCGCCAAACTGTTTACCCAAAAAATAGATAGAGTTGAATTTATACGCAGTTCTGAGGATATGTGGCGTAACTTGATACAAAATGCAAGGATAAATAAAATATAAATGTAGATTGGAGAGAATGCAATCTAGATAAGGTTATCAAGAACAGTGAACCTTAAGATTCGACAAATAGAATCAATCTAAGAAACTGGAAGAGCGATCCTTTACTGTAGAAGAATATAATACTTTTATTACAATGTAAGTCTCCGAAGAACTTGTGCTACAGAAATGATAACCAAGCCCTTTTATAGTGGAGGGATTCGTCTCCAAGCATAATAAAATAAACATTCAGTGGGAGACCCATGATAAGTCAGCTTTTTCATAATTTCTGCCAAGATTCCCTCTAGTGGGATTGCAACGGCTTTTGTCTGCGAGCTCGATCTCGCTTAGAATCCTCGATTTTGGTTCGAGCTTGATTTCAGCTCGAACTTTTGATCTTGGTTCGAGCCCTCGAATAGATTCCAGGTCAGTGTTGGTTGGTCTTTGGATTATCGGCACGATAGGTCTACCCTGCGTCATGGTTCGATTCTTGTTCGAGTTTGATTATGATATCGATCTCGACATGGACCGGCCTCCCCGGGTTCGAGGTTAGTTCGTCCCCCCTTCGGGATCTTACTTCGATACATCACCCTTCGAACCATACCGGACATGCCAAGGCTGAAATCTATTTCGACCGTATACAATATGAATACATGCGCGTACAACTGGACTGCCTTGATTTTAGGCGCTTTTTACTGCTGTATTCATGGATACATGGCGCAAATACATGTGAATACATGCACATACAGCTGGACTGCCCTGATTTTAGGCGCTTTTTACTGCTGTATTCATGAATACAGCAGCGCGAATACATGTGAATACATGCGCGTACAGCTGGATTGCACTGATTTTAGACGTTTTTTGATGCTGTATCCATGGATACAACGAATACATGTGAATACATTATAGTAACAACTGAATAGTAGCTATAGAAAGTAATTATGTAGATGATAGCTATAGGAAATTAATAGGTACTAAACAATAATAGTTTCTGAAAATTCCTATGAGTATTATTTTTTAAAGATTTTATTTGAGTAAGTAAGCTCTTGAACATGAACATGAACATTGAAAGAAAGGAGGAGAAAACTTCTTAATTTTGCATCTAATAGATGGGCAAAAATTTACTCACACCGCATATTTATACTAAATTATATTAATTTATGCGAGGCCTGTTCGCAGCCTAATCCCATAAATATATAGACACTGCTGAACTAAATTTGTAAAAGACACAAACATTTTTGCAATTTGCAAGGATAAGGAAACTTTTTTTTTTTTTTTTTTTTTTTTTTGTGTGGTTGGGAAAAGGCTTTTCTTAAGTCAATAGCTACTAGCCACAAATTCAATCAGAAAGAAGGGATAACAAACTGCAAAAGGAAAGGAAAGGAAAAGAAGAGAAAATATGGCACTGAAACTTCACCACTGCCATTTACAACACTTAACTTCAACACCACCTAAATTCACTTCTGCTTCGCTTTTACTACTAAATTTTCAGACACTATCTGCTTCTAAGGTAAATGGAACCATAACAAGGGTAAAAAGTCAAAGAATATCATCAAGACTAAGTAAAAGAAGGCATATATTATCAGCTTCACTTTCACCTCTTGATTTGACAGAAGAAAATATCAATCAAGTCTTAGAAGATGCTAAGGCTGAGGTAAATTATTAATTTTTCTCTCCTTTTTTTTTAAAAAAAAATCTTGCGTGCTCCTCGACCTATTTCACCGGCGACGTACTACCTCCCACGAGACAATGGCGGACCTATATGCAGAGAAGAGGGGTCATCGGACCCGAAAACGTCGGTAAAAATTCTAAATATGTATGTGCATATATATTGGAAACGGTTATATATTTTGTCTGAAATCCTTAAGATCAAAAGCCTAATGGGGCACTGATTGAGCAGTCCGCTCATGTGTCCCCGTTACCTTGAAATCCTAGCTTCGCCTCTGCACAAAGACATGTAACAGATAACTCTGTCCATCAAAACTTAGACAGATAGAAATAAATCACTTAAATTTTTTCGTCATTACAATATTTAGATCCTGATCTGCTATGGTTTTCACCTACTTTATTCATTGACTGTTGGGCCACAGTTTGGATGATATATCATTAGTTTTCTTTGAATGTTGAACTGGATATATAAGATTCATTTCTTGGGTCCGGTTTTATTAATCTTCTTTACTTGTATTTATTTGTTCCTTTTTTTTGGTTCTGCAGTTGGCACAACTTTTTGATACTTCAGTTGGGATAACAGGTGATTTCTCATCAAAGGAATAATTGAATTTAAATTAGTCTCCCTTTTTGTATTAACAAGAGGAAATAAAATGTACAGGGAAAGCAGAACTAGCAGAAGTGGATGGACCTTATGTGAAGCTTAGACTAAGTGGCAAGTTTTGGCATAAACGTTCTACTGTTGTAGCAAGACTTGGCAATTACTTGAAGCAAAGAATTCCAGTGAGCATTTAATGGAATGTCAAAAATTATCAGTGTTAATTTCCTCAACTAGTGGTGTTTAGGTCTTTCATATTTGTGATCAACCTTTTTGGTAGTAACCTATTTTATTCATTGATTTTTTTTTTCTCTCAGGAAATATTAGAGGTGGATATAGAAGATGAGAAACAGTTGGATGATAGCCCTGCAAACTTTTGAACCTAGAGAGTTGAAGAGAGGCCTTTAAGTTCGTTCAAAGGCACTAGGGACGAGCTAGTACAGACAGTTTCATGATTCCAAATGTTTGCTCATATCAATTGTCCAAAACTTCATCAACCGGTCTGAGGGATGATGAAGGCGAGCACTAGTTTTGTAGGATAATAGCCTCTATCTTTATTAGCAGGATGCTTTTGCCCATTCAAGGGCGAAAGATACTAATACTTGAGAACAATTTCCCAAGCATTACTTCTTTATTTTTTGAAATCAAACATTTATTTCGTGGTGTTTTTAAAGAAATTTCAAGATTAAGATCTTCAGCTTGATGGATTCATATTTAAGATTACAGAACAAAAGGGACAATCCGGTGCACAAAGCATCCTGCATTCACGCGGGAATCGGGAAAGAGTCGCATCCCTAGGGGTGTGATGTAGACAGCCTATCCTAATGCAGTTTTAAGAAATATAGATGATGGACAATGGGGACAATATTACACCCCAAACTGGGAAGAGCTGAAATGTTTGATGAATAAATAAGTCAAGGAAGTTCCCTTCATGATTATACAATTTGACTGAAGCTATATTTATAAAATCTCATATTCTTAACTATGCTGACAGCCTAGAGCTTGTTTACATCACAAGAGCTCACCACAATCACCACTCTCTTTGTGGTAAATGACAATATTAAAGCTAATCTTATACGGCAAACTTAAGTGGTTCTACCATTTTATTGAAGTAGAGCAAGTGAAGCAAAAACAAACAAAAGTAAGAAATTTCAGGAAAAATTACAAATATGTACTCCATATTCTCACTGTATTATTCAGCAACCAGAACAAGACTATGATCCAACCCTGCAACAGCTTGAATTACTTCACAACCTTCCAAATATTCAACCAACATAGGTTCCACTTCATCGGCAGAGCTGCCCAACCCAAGCCTTCCATTCTTCCCGCAGCCCCAAGCCCAAACCTCTTTCTTAGCTGTGAGAGCAAGGGAATGTGCACGTCCTCCTGACACAGAAATAGGCGTCTCGCCAGCCAGCCCCTCTACAACCTTAGGAATGTCCTCTGGACCTTCTCTCCCGAGTTGAGAACTTCGATTCCATCCCCAAGATACAACACTTGTTGCATCTTCTATTGCTTCTGATGAAGCACCATGACAAACTGCCAAAGAATGCCCTAAACCTGAAGCTATAGAGAGAGGACGGAATTGTATATCAACTGGTTGCATCCCCAAGTCTTTATTGAGTCTTCCTAACTGGCCATAAATATTGCTTCCACCACTAAATAATGCCCCATCACCTAAAATTAGAAAATAAAAATCACCATCACCACATATTCATGCACATTTCAAGTATATAGACATCAAATAATGTGACTTACAGCAAAGGACTAAAGAGTGGTCGAGTCCGCAAGCCACATCTGCAACTTTTAACCCATGTAACTCCTCAACTGAACCGGGCTCCCAAATTATAGGCATGTCCTTTTCCTTCTCCATGGCTTCCATGACTGACTTCTCAGCAGCTTCAATTGCAGAAGATTCTTCTCCTGAACTTAGTTTAGTACTGTTTGATTCCAGTGGAGAGATCTCCAACTCTCTTCCTATATTGCCAATTCTACCATCTGAATAATATCCCCAGCCAAACAAATTCCCATTTTTAGCCAATGCAAGAGCATGCCCCCAGCCTAATGAGACCTGCCAACACCAAACAAATTGAAAACAAGCCTAAACCTACAAAAAATAACTTTTAAGCATTTGAATAATATTCGCCGTCTACTTGGTTATTATTGTTGCACATCATATCATTATGTGTTTCCAGTTTAACTTTTTCCACCTATCTTTTTGACAAGTAGAACTTCTTCTACCTTAAGCATGATTGAATGACCACCTTAACGATCTCTTCTCCAGAAAGTGTTTCAACTTTGGAAGGTAAGGCAGCGTTCGTGATTCCTTTACCAAGACCAAGCTGTCCGCGCTTGGAACTTCCCCAAACCCACAGAGACCCATCGCCCCCAATGGCAGCAGAAATGGCACCTGATGCGAATGCAGCTTGAACTCTTACTTTATTTAATCCTTCTACTATTTTTGGTTCGCTCCATGATTCTCTGTACAAGATTGGGAAACAGGATTTCCATGTTAGCGATACAAACAACCAATAACTCCCCACTCTCACACGGCACTAAGTAAAAGGAGAAAAATATAGAAGACGAAAATAGGATAGAGGGGGAAACATGAGTTTCTTCAGGAATACACAAAGTATGCTATTAGAGAAAAAATCAATCATCTGCCTACCTCACATAGAACAAAGAGGGGCTTAGTTTTTTGTCATCAGAACCGAGATAACTAACAGAGTCAAGAAAGCAAATTCTACAACATTTTTAATTCAGAAAAATGAAAAGAACGAAACTTTTTCATGGACATTCATATGACAAACAAATAGAGATAAGCCAGGATACTATAAGAACTCTAGCACAACTCAATCTAAAGGAAGAAAGAAAAAACATTTGAGAGTAATAAACTCTATTTTTGGTGCAGTGACGATATTTTATTCTCGTATCATGGAATTCTTTTACAGGTACGATGACCTTAGGGGTCGTTTGATACAACGGTGGGATAAACAAGGATATCCCATGGTATTAGCTATCCCACCTTCTATATGGGATGACAAATTCCATCATTTTAGTGTAAAACTTATCCAGGGATTAACTAATACCTATAACCAAACATGGGATAAATACAATCCCAAATTCTATCCCGGGATAATTATCCTCATCCCTTGTACCAAACGACCCCTTAAGGAATAAGCTGTTGTTTGGTTAACCAAAAAACTTGTCCATTGCTGTTACTATTCTTTGTTGCCAAAGTTCTAAAGAATTTAGTGGTTTCCATACATCAGACTGTCAGGATCATCATTTTGGCACACTATGATTCTTGGATATTAGTCATTTGATTGTAATGAATTTTTCACACTATAAGTGTAAATTAACATGTTATAGCATGTTAGTTACCATTTATTTTAGGCTACCCATCAGTGGTATTAAATAGAATTAGCTACAATTACCTTTTAAGTAACTGTAAATATTTTTTATACCGTCAGAGCATAAAAGATACCGAATTTTGAGCAAACTCCTTAATAAAGCTGAATAGATACAGAGGATATATGTATTCGACCAACTAATTTGATTGATTGATATAATCTTAAAAAAATCTCAACCTTGGAGAAAGAGGATCGCGGCCAAGCTGGCCTTCATTGTTACGGCCCCAAGCCCAAACATGACCCTCAGAAGTAACGGCGAGGGAGTGGAAGTGACCGGCGGCGATGGTAACAACATCGGGCGGAAGGCCCGGAATAGGAGTGGGCTCGTAAGCGTCGGAGCCCATACCAATGATGGACGACGGCAAGCCCAATGCCCCGTGGCTTCCATCACCGAAGCTCATTACCGTAGTTTTCCTACTACAGCTGCTGCTCATCCACCGGCGGCAGAGATCACTCGCCGGAATTCTTCCGTGCTTCAGTAACTGTGACATCATTTGTATTTCGACCCGATTGTAAGTGGTCGTTGGATCCTTTTTGTGGTGTTCAGAGTAAACTTAAAACGGTTCGGATCTCTTTGAAGAATTGGAGGCAAGTGCACATATAGCCATTTTCGAAATTAGCCTAAAACTGAAATTTACGATGCACTGGCTAATTTCTAAATAGAAGCTTTTTAGATTTGGCTACCGGTTTCATCTTTACGAAGAATATTTCGAGCTATTTGCACAAATAGCCATTTTTTTAAGGTTGCTCTTAAAATTTATGTCCACAAATTAAAAATTAGTGCAACTTTAGCTAAAAAGTAAACTTTAGGTCAAAGTACCATAGGTTAACTTCAGACAAGAAATCTCAAGTTTGAACTGTTACACCTGTGGTCTAAATCTCAATCTAGTACTTGTGTCAAATTTTAAATCAAAATTAAAAGAAGCAAATAACGACGACGATACAGGAAGAAAAAGAGAGGATGGAAGAAGAAGATGCAGAAATATAATAAGATGTAGGAAAAAGAAGAGGAGATAGGAAGTAGAAGCCGCATGTTGTGTAGCCAATGGTGGCTAGATTTACAACATATTTTTAAATTGTGGTAAATTTAAAATATATGCCACAAAACGGCTACTTGATGTAAATAATTTGAGATCTTCTCCCTAAAAGGGCAGTCCGGTGCATTAAGCCCCCGTTATGCGTGTGGTCCGGGGAAGGGTCGGACCACAAGGGTCTATTGTATGTAACCTTACCCTGCATTTTTGCAAGAGCCTGTTTCCACGACTCGAACCCGTGTGCAGGCAGAAGAGGTTGTTTCCGATAGATCCTCGGCTCAAACACTATAATTAATCTTTTAAATATTGAATTTAAAGTAGAGAAGAATAGATGCAAAGGATTCATAGTTTCATGCAATCAATCCTAAATTGGACTTGAAAGCTAGTTTATTGATATATAGTTTACTAAGGAAGAATCACTTAATTGGACAATAAATTTGAACTCGTAACACCGCATTATTTCTCGACCAATTTAGTTGATTCCTCGGAAATAATCTTGTCTTTCAAATATAGACTTTAACAGAGGATGAAAACTTTCAACATGAGGACCTAGCTTTTGAACCAGTGATGCAGATTATGGTGATTAAGAACGTGACGTTTAATTTTACATCTGACAGGAAATTAAAGTCTGATCAATTAATAAGTGATTTACGTTTTACCTCATGAGTTAGCTTTTGAAATTGAAGTTAGGGAAGTCCATGACAATATGTCATTTGAATTGAAACATATGTATATGATATATCCTACAAGTTTATTTTCGTACTCAAACAAAATCAATTATAACCCTTATTGTCTGGAAAAAAGGAAAATGAATATAGAAAGTAGATAATTTTTTCTTGGCTTAGGAGGGAAGTCGGGTAGAAAAAAAAGGTCTAGAGGTTATATCTATTTGCCGGTTTCTTCAAAAATTATTTTCGGTTTTCTTCAAATTTATTTATACCGGAAAAAATGTAAATCTCCTTTTCCTTTTCTTTCATTTCCTTCCACCAATTTCAAACAGGGGTGAAACTAGGTGAAGAGAAGGGGGATTAATTAAAGTTCTTTCTTTAAAAAATTATACGACAAAAATAATATAAAAGTAACTTCTTTTTTTGTTATGTATAAACTATTGAATTCTCTATATCAGACAAGTTTTAGTGTAAGGATAAAGGACATTCAAATCTTACTTTATGTTAGTTAGATCAGTATTTTTATTAAATAAAAAATAAAAAAAATGAGTTAAAATGTGGAGTAAAAAGTTACAATGCGTTGCGATGTTCGACATTGTAACTTTTGTGCTCGTATAGTTACTTGTGATTTTTCTGTAACAAAACAAAGTTGCTTGATTTTGAGTCATAGTTATATGTCCTTTTATGAAATTTAATCTAAACATATATTTTAACATACTATTCTTATCATTAAATCATGGGAAAATGACCAAAGATATCCCTCTACTTTCATATATTGTTTATATTTAATCTCCATTATTATTTGGCCAAATTTACCCCTACCTTTATACTATCGAGCCAAATTTACCCTTACAATCAACAAACTTTAAAAAAATACCCCTTGATCTGTTAAGTAATCCAAAATCTCCCAAATTCCTTTTATTTAAATCACTTGTTATTCTTTTTGGTCCACTATTTTTGAAATAATTGGCATTTACCTGCTTTCTGAATTAGAAAAAAAAAGAGAAAAAAATGTTAAATAATACAACCGAATAAACAAAAGTATAGTAAATTAAAAAATCTAAATTATGTAGCTTTTCTAAAATCTAAAAGTATTTACAACATCCCAATTTTAATGAATTCGTTGCACCAAATGTATGGAGACTTTGCAAGTATTAGTGATTGAAGTTAAAATTCCTCGGAAACTTTACATTGTCTAATTTAACTTTGCTTTATTTAAATGCCCTCACATTGTGCACTCTTAAATTAGTCGATCGAATTCTATACTAATCAGTCAATGACAAATATATTTGAATATACATGTACATACATGATGATCAACTGCATATAATACACAATAAATAGACCCACTAAATTCTACGGTATGTATATGATTGAAAAATAAATAAAATTTTAAACTAATTTTATTTATTACAAAAAGATAAATGGGTGCATTGATAATAAAAAAAAATTATGAATAATTTGTATAGTCTAGTAATTTTAGCATTCACATCAATAGTAATTTTAAAAAATAGTGGACCAAGAAAAACAACAAGTGATTTAAATAAAAGAAATTTGGAAGATTTTGGATTACTTAACAAATCAAGGGGTATTTTTAAAAGTTTGCTGATTGTAGAGATAAATTTGGCCCGATAGTATAACGGTAGGGGTAAATTTAGTCTGATTGTATAACGGAGGTTAAATGTAGACAATATATGAAAGTAGATGGGTATATTTGGCCTTTTCCCCTTAAATCATAGTACTAATCTACCAACATACATTTTCACCTTAATTTAAAGCTTAAAAATAGTAAATTAAATATGATTTGATCATTGGAGAATCTAGAAGAAGGCATGTGCCAACAAGAATATCTGAGATTTCATTTCTGTGACTAGGAGTGCAGAATATCTCTTATCTGAGTAATGAATCCACATGTTCCTTTTTCATTTGGCAACAAGATCCGAACTTTATCTTCTTCATATATACACCACAAATTCATAGTTTTTCCTTAGCCCCACAAAATATTTGGTAGCATTTGGTTTGTCACTTATTTGCCACCTTTTGTTTATTCTTGGTTGAACTTAATTAGGTGCTCATTCTTCAACTGCAAATCTAACATTACTACAATCCAAAAGAAAATATGGCAACACAAGCATTGCTCTCTTCATCTTCTATTACTTCCTCAGTGGAGAATGACAGACAGATTCTTGTGGGAAGACCTTCTCAATCTTCTACCAAGAAAGCTTCCTTTGTTGTAAGGGCTGCTTCCACTCCACCTGTTAAGGTAAATTCCCCTCCTTGTAAATAGTACTCTTCTCCGGTCCAGAGACGAACCCAAGATTTGAAGTTGGCGGGGAACATGAACGGACTGTTCAACCAGTGGCCCCGATTTTTTTATCTTAAGGGTTACAACTAAAATATTTTATTGTGTATAGTACTCTTATCGCCTTCGTTTCATATGACGATGTTTAGCTAGAAATGGAAAGAAGGAAAACCATGGAGCAATGGTAAAGTTGTCTTCGTGTGACCTATACATCACAGTTTCGAACCGTGAAGTGAGCCACTGCCAGTGGCCCTATTGGTTTTTTTATCTTAAGGGTTCCAAGTAAAATAAATTATTGTTTTTAACATATATACACATATATATAGAACTTTTGCCGAAGTTAACTAGGTCCAGTGATCCCACTGTAACAAACATAGGTTCGCCTCTGCGTATCTCCATTTTAAATGACGATGTTTAGCTAGAAACGGATCTTTAGATGTTAAATTGACTTTTGTATTGGCAGTAATTGAAGCATTGAAGTTATAGTTAACATTTACTTTGATTTAGAAAATATAACATAATTGCTCACTTTATCTCCGCCTCTGAGTTATGATTGAAGTGCCTACGTACTCTTCCTTGCCCCTAATTAAAAATTCAAAAGTTACTTTTGGCTGTTGTTGTGACGCTTTGGTTATGAAGGTTACGCTTGGTCAGCGAAAGTCCCTCCAACTCACTCAAGAAAATATAACATCAATCTTTATCATTTACATTGTTAAATGTATTTGCATTCTTAAAATTGTATTGAATAATATTGTTGATTGATATAAGTATGCTTCAATAATCGATAAAAATCATATTACTATACACAAGTATTGATTCACTTAATTCTATTTTACAGCAAGGAGCAAATAGGCCTCTCTGGTTTGCTTCCAAGCAAAGTCTTTCATACTTGGATGGCAGGTAAGATCTATGAGACTTAAGGGTATATATACCGCCAAAGTAAAGAATGTTTACAGTATTAGATCACCTTTACGTGTTATAGCAGACAAACTGACTTATTTTCAAGATTATAATCCCCACTTTTTACGTAGTGTTATCTATAGATATCTTTTGAACGACCTGACAGCGTAACCATTTCTTTACGTTGTTAGTGTATATAAGTTAACTCATCAACAGATGCTATCTTAAGACCAATTGTATGTTGATCCACAGTCTTCCTGGTGATTATGGATTTGATCCCTTGGGACTATCAGACCCCGAAGGAACCGGAGGTTTCATCGAGCCAAAATGGTTAGCATACGGAGAAATCATCAACGGGCGATTCGCCATGCTAGGTGCAGTAGGAGCCATAGCACCAGAGATTCTTGGAAAAGCTGGTCTCATCCCACCAGAAACAGCACTTCCTTGGTTCCAAACTGGTGTAATCCCACCAGCTGGAACATACAACTATTGGGCTGACACTTACACTTTGTTTGTGTTGGAAATGGCACTAATGGGATTTGCTGAACACAGGAGATTTCAAGATTGGGCCAAGCCTGGTTCAATGGGAAAACAATACTTCTTGGGCTTGGAAAAAGGCTTAGGCGGCTCGGGTGATCCAGCGTACCCGGGTGGCCCATTCTTTAACCCTCTTGGATTTGGAAAAGATGAAAAATCTATGAAGGATTTGAAGCTTAAGGAGGTTAAGAATGGAAGATTGGCTATGTTGGCAATTTTGGGCTATTTTATTCAAGGTTTGGTTACTGGTGTTGGACCTTACCAAAACCTTCTTGATCATTTGGCTGATCCCGTAAACAACAACATCTTGACCAACTTCAAGTTCCACTAAGTGAACTTGTAGTTATTTCTTCCCAACTTACTCTTCTCTTATGTGTAACACTATGTGCAGATACTATTTTGTATGTCATCTGTAATGCTAAAAAGGGGACATTTGGTCTAAAAAGCCTGATATATTTTTAGTGTATTAGCAATGAGTCTATTTTTTCTAGTTGTTACATTGTTGTTATCATTTTTCTGGCTATTGTTGTTGGAATTTGACTGTTTATATTTATCCTCTCGAGCCGAGGGTCTTTCGGAAACAGCTTTTTTACCTCCTCAGGGTAGGGTAAGGTCTGTGTACATACTACCTTTCTCAGATGCCACTTGTGGGATTTCACTAGGTTTGTTGTTGTTACTTACATGTAACCAGGAGGTCACGGGTTGGAGTCGTGGAAACGGCATTTTTGCAGAAATGCAGTATAAGACTGCGTACAATAGACCCTTGTGGTCCGGCCCTTCCCCTGACCTCGCCCATAGCGAGAGCTTAGTGCAATGAGTTGCCCTTGTTATTGTATTAGCAATGAGTCCTGTTGAAATTATATATCAGTTGCAATCTTTTCTATCAAACAAGAACTCAGTGCTATGAGATGAATGAAATTTCGAATAAAAAAGCATTAATAGACTAAAAACAGAATATACAGCACTAAACACAACTTTTCAGCAAAGAGCAAAAAGCTAGGACTTCTGATTAACACTTTCTATATGTTATTATTGCTAAACAACAATATGATTAGTGAAGATTTATATAGTCGATCTAACCAGATTCACTATAAAGCGTAGTTATTGTTGTTGCTAGTGTTGATAAACATTCACTAAACCAGAATTGGAATTTCCTGGCGACGAGATCCTTATAACTTTGTATCAGTCACCGACCAAAAGCACACATAAGCAAGAAGAATATTTTTCAGTTTACTTATGCAAAGAGTTTAGTCGATAGAAGAATTCAAATGAAAATGTTTTTAGTTGAAACCTACCGATTCATGTCATTCTTCGTAGTAGGCAAGTTTCTTGAAACCCATACTCATTGTTTGAGTTTCTTAGCTCCCGTTTGGCCATAGATTTTGGCTTCATTTTTTCAAAAAAAAATTTAAAGTTATTGTTTGTTTATGAAATGTGATATGTTTTGAAAAAAAAAAAAAAACAAAAATTTCCAAGTTTTTCTTCCATTCACAAAACTTTAATTTTTCTTTAAATAAAATACATATCCAAACACAACTTCAACTTTCAAAAGTTATTTTTTCACGCAACTTCAAAAACTCTTTTTTTAATTTTCAATCAAATCATCTATGTCCAAACGCTAACTTAGAATGCGCTATAGGAATATTTCTACTAAAAGGCACTATAAACGTAATATTGGAAGAAAGTGCCAGTATGCAATATAATTCAAAATCAAGTCCATGGCATATATCACAGGCGACAGTGAATGTCAATCAAATGGGAGCTCATAGCAAGGTTGATGTCTTGATTTTTGGCCATTTAATCAAAATTATATAATGAAATGAAATTGTAGAAGCTAATTTAGGTGAATTTGGACAGTAGATGAAAAGGCCTGATACGCCAATGGTTTATTTTCATTACATAGTACAACAATACACTTCTAAAGTAATTTCCTTTTTCTGCATTCTCAATCACGTCGAATATAAGATGTTACTATTTGTGCCGAATTACTCTGGCAAAAACTAGAGTTGCCTATGCCTTGTTTTAAGATATTGAACAAGCCAAAAATTGACACCAAGGTGTGGAGCACAGGAGAGAGAAGGGTGGGCAACTGGAGTTTAACATTTCTCATTTACACAAGTACACAAGATGTGGGAAGTTCTATTCACATTTGATAGATGTCAAATATTATACACAGGAGGGGGGGGGGGGTTGTGGAAAGATGACTGTCCCATATTTGCTTATTTTTTGCACAGATAACATCACTGAAACAAATCAACGAAGCCTCTGAAAGATAAGATAAAGGGACCGGTGAAGATGGCATATAGACGATGAGAACATGTATCAAGTTTGAAGAATAATTTTCGCCTTTCAACTGCAACAACCCCCTCCTTGAGAAGCAGCTCCATCTCTTCCACCCGACGGTCCAGGAATGCCTCCATATCCAAATTTTATTCCATTGGACTGCAAAAAGTATCCAAGAATTACACGGGAATTATATAAAAACAATGCAATGAAAATTTACTCTTTGTGGAACAGAAGCATCTACCAAACTTTAGGCAAACTCTGTTTACTGATTCTCTAAACAATGAATTCAGTCATCAACAGTTGTCATCAATATCAAACTTCTCTTTTATAATTAGTTGTCATCAGTACCGAACTGATAAACAAGGACCTAACTAAAAAGAAATGCTCAACTGCTCGAAGCCTTGATTGGATCCTAACAGCTACTTAGAGTATAAGAACACAGATTAAATCCATCAGGCAGTCTTCTTCAGTTGGCTAGTAATCTTTCGCATCTTCCATCAAATTAACTTTCTTAACCCTCCTGATATGGGATGTCACTCCAAAGTTGAATGGACAGGATTCTGACTTCTCAATCAAGCACGAATTTCAACATCCACATCTCCCCATAAATGTTATTTTTACCAGTCAAAAGTAGGACGAATCAAAGAGCCTATTACGAGTGTTTGTGTTAATGTCTTTCTTACATAATTTAATCAGTACCTCCTACAACAGCTAATACTAGTTGGATATCTCGTAGTATATTTCACAGATATTTCAGGGAATAGGGATCACAGAAGCTGTAAATAGCACTGAGCCTGGCATAGCACTTGAACCAGATGAGACATGTATCTGGAGAATGGTGTCCCCCAGTGTTGATGTTGGTTTATGACTTATGAGCAGTGTTGGCTAGTTCACCTGATTAGTTGTGGATAAATTCTCATACTTTACAGGAAAACCAATCCTTGGATTATTTCCATTATGTTCTTTAAATAATGAAAACTAAGAATACTTAGTAAATATCATGTGGTCTACTTAATGGGATGCCAAACATATTTTCCCCCTACTTTTCCAGATTCTCTTACCAAGGTGCCTTTTACATATAAATACATCTTAGCAAAAGTTACGTCTTCTCAAACAGGTAAGAACATATGCTTCCAATAACCAAAGCAGAACTACTTTATAACAACAGTGGCATACCTCATTTGAGACATCAAACACACCATCCTGTATTTTCTTGTAGATTGTTGAAGCTGTTTTGATAAAAGCCTGAATAATGCAGAAAAGGAAGCACAAGATTAACAGCCAATATCGAAATCCAATTAGGGGAAATGTCCATGGTGGAGATAAAACCTCAAGAGAAGTATCAGATAGGAGAATTCTTACCTCTTCAACATTCTGAGCTGTTTTAGCAGAGGCCTCCATAAATATCAAGCCATGTTCCTTGGCAAACTGCTCACCTTCTTCTGTGCTTACAGCCCTTCTATGAGCCAGATCACACTTGTTTCCTATCAGCATTATGGTCATGTTTGCATTTGCATGCTGCCTTGCATCTTCTAACCAACTAGCAAGGTGATTAAATGTTTCCCTCCTATATATTTTGGAGAAAACATACAACACCTGTCACTAACAAAATAATCGGGCAAATGCAAATAGACATGCAAATGGGGTTACCTGATTCATATACACTATGTTTTGCTCACTATTCGCATTCTTGAACGGAAGTAGACTTCAAAACACAGATGTGTAACATTACTTCCACATAAGTTTTCAATTCGACAGAGAAGAATTTTAAGTCAATTACAAATTTTAGGAACCGAAAAGTCTTTAAGACTATAGTAACACTAGCTCACTGACCGATATAGATGCTGCTCTGAAAGTTCAATACTCATCCACTATCTTTTGCACTTTTATTATTAGATTTAGCATCTTTTTTATTGCTCTCTTTTGTCTATGACATATTAGCTATATCATGATCAGAACACCATCAGATATATTTTCGCAATTGACAAGTTAAGGACTAAAATGTGATGTTCCACAATCAGTTAAGCTAAAAAACTACAATACATTTGAGATGAGGCAACTTTAAATGAGATTTCTTGGAAATAAGTTACTTATACAGGAATCTCTAACCAAAGTTAAATTACATATAAATAAGTACATCTCCTCTAAAATATGAGAGAAAATATATGCCAGGCAACCTAGAGTTACATGCATTATGAGAGTTACATGCATTATGAAAGTGTCAAAGATTTGCCCTACCTTGTAATATCATAAACAAGTAATGCCCCAGCAGCACCTCTGTAATATGACCTTGTGATGGATCTGAATGATTCTTGACCAGCCTGAAACGAGAACATTCATTAGAACATACTTTCAGACTTCAGTGAAAGCACATCCAGAGACTAAAAATTAGGAGGACTAGGATGCATTTTGATTAAGCTAAAAATTATCAAAAAAGGATGACCAACTGAATTATGGACTTCTATAGGCATTTATTCGGACCTTCTAATACTAAGAAAAAAACAGAGGAAGAGAGAAAATTATGTCACTAACCGTGTCCCAGATCTGTAGTTTTATTGGTTTGTTGTCTATTGTAATCATTCGAGCCCCGAATTCAACCCCAATCGTCAGGTCATGGACAGGTTGAAACCGTTTGTCCGTAAATTGCAAAAGAAGACATGATTTTCCAACTCCTGTACAGAGAATTATTATATCCTTATAAGTGATGTATCACACAAGACTTTAAGTAACGTATGCATGGACATCACATGACAGAATCCAATACTTTGTAAGAAATGACCTTTCAAAGAGGGGGAGGGAAGGGTTGCATTAATACATGACAGCAAAAACTAAAAGAGTTAATACCCTAAAAAACCCCGAAGACCCAAACTATCAACTTTTTGTCAGTTACATACTTAAACTATCGTGTGTCCCCAAAATCTCAGTGACAACCAAACAATTAATATTGATAAAATCAGGCAAAAATGTTGAAACTCTAGTTTCCCTTGATATCATGATGATAAAGCACCAATTTTGGCCAGAAAACAAAATTCTTTCCTTCTGAAATGATCGATTGCAGAAACACCATGAATATATGATTGGCTGTCTACTACTTTCTTTGTCCCAATTTGTGATGCACTTTCCTTTTTAGTTTGTTCCAAAAAGAATGATATTTTTCTATATTTAAAAATAATTTAACTCTAAACTTTCTATTTTACCCTTAATGAGATTGATTTAAAGCCACACAAATACTTATGGCTTGTTTTGGACCATAAATTTCAAAATTTTTGTTTTCTTTCTTAAGCTTCGTGTCCAGTCAAACTGCATCACATGATCGAAATGGGATGGAGGGAGTAATTCTTATGAAATATAGCTCAAATAATAGAAGACGAATAAAATGCCAGTACTTAGATAGCAGCATATACTCAATTGCTCACATATTTCAGAAGGCACAATAGCCACAGAATCCATTACACTGGAACATTCTATTGTTTTTCCAGATCCAGAATAAACACTTACAGGAAGTGTAATGACCCAACCGGTCATTTTAACTTTTAGAAACCCGTTACCTAAAATAAAACTCCCCGAACATGCTTTTATTAATTTATGACTTGCGGGGATGGTTGGTTCGGGATTTGAAAGCGTTTGGGTTGAAATCGGAACACTTGGTTCCTTAAGTTAGCCTTAAAAGGCCAAGTTTGACTTCGGTCAACATTTTGAGAAAACGATCCCGGAATCGGGATTTGACGGTTCCAATAGGTTTGTATGATGATTTTGAACTTTGGCGTGTGTCCGAAACGGGTTTTGGATAACCCGGGAGCGTTCGACGCTTAATAGTAAAAATCAACTATTTGAAGGTTTAAAATTCTTTAAATTTGGTTTGGAGTAAGATTTTGAGTAATTAAAGTCCGTTTGGAATTCCGAGTTTGGGAATAGTTCTGTATAGTGATTTAAAACTTGCACGCAAATTTTCGTGTCATTCCGAGTAGTTTAAGTATATTTCGGCGCATTGGAAGTAAATTGAAGAACTTGAAATTCTTAAGTTTGAATCAATTTGGTTTAGGGTATGATTCTTAGATTTGATGTTGTTTTACACGTTCCGAGAGTTCAAGCGAGTCCGTTTTGTGATTTCAAACTTGTTGGTATGTTCGGGCGGGGCCCTGGGGACCCCGAGTGTTAACCGGACTAGGCTCGGATCAATTTTGGAATTTTGAAGAAGAGCTGAAGCCTTCTGCTTCTGGTACGTTCGCATCTGCGCTTGGACAGCCGCAGGTGCGACTCTCGCAGATGCGAGGTTTATGCGCAGAAGCGAAAAAGGGCAGGGAGGCCTGCCATCGCAGTTGCGGAATATCGGGCGCACCTGCGAACGCGCAGGTGTGAGAAAAAGAGCGCAGATGCGGAAACTGGGCAGCCAAGCTAAGCTCGCACCTGCGAGGTTTTTCCGCAGGTGCGGTACACTGTCCGCAGGTACGAAAGACCTGTTTGGCAGAAAGCTTAAAAGAACGGGAATTCACCATTTTTGCCCATTTTCTTCCATTCTTGGGCGATTTTGGAACTTTTTGAGAGGAGATTTCAACTAACAAATTGGAGGTAAGTTAATTCTACACCCCTTGAGTTAAATACATAGATTATAAGTAGATTATAACTAGTAAATCTTAGAAATCAAAGATTTAGATGAAAAACCTAGATTTTTATAAAAATGAGATTTTAACCACGAAAATAGTTATGGAATTGGGTAGAAATTATATATTCAAGTTCTTGAGATTATGGGTAACGTTTTCATCCGAAAATTTCCAGAATCCGAGCACGTAGGCCCGGGGTGAATTTTAGGAATTTTACCATTTTGGATAAGGTAATTTATTTAATAGATGAATTTCGAATTATTGAACACATATTAATTATTTTATATAACTTTTGGATAGTTTCGAAGTTTTCGGCATCGAATCAAGAATTTTACGCAACACGATAATCGGAAAGTGGACTTTGAGACGAGGTAAATCTCTTGTCTAATCTTGTGAGGGGAAAATTACCCCATAGGGATTAAATTGAATAATTATTGCTAATTGCGGGGGCTACGTACGCACGAGGTGACGAGAGTCCGTGCGTAGCTGCTATTAATGCTAAAGTCCGGGTAGTTTAGGACTCAAAGCATGAATTACTTGTGTAAATTGTATTCTTTGTTTGATTAATATTAATTGATATATATGAATATATTGTGAATTGTTAGATAAAGATATTAAAGGATGGAAATCTCATATGCTTGATTTTCTGTTTAAATTAATTAATTGTTAAAATAAAATTGTTCTTTCTCCCGAATTTATCTTATAATAAATATACTCTCATTCTAGAGGTACATAAAAAATGTCCTCCTTTCTTGTGGGGCGGGCCGAACGCCTCGGCAGGATAGATGCATCTATGGATCGTGTTGCACGTCCCTCGGCAGTGTACACGACACTCTGGATCGGGCCGTACGTCCTCGGCAGAAATCGTGCTTAATAATAGTAATTACACGCTACTTTAATAGTTATTTCAGCTTGCGAAGCTAATTGATAAATTGGAGAATCCTTGAAATTTAATGAATTATTATTCCTGGTTGTTAAGGAATTAATTGTTATTCTTGTAAATGAGATTAATTGATAAATTGGAAATTATTTGAATTTAAGGAATTTAATTAATATATTGAGAATTGTTGCATTTGAAGGAATTTGATTATTTCCGCTGCTTAAATAAATTGTTATAAATTTTGTAAATCATGCTGATTTAAATATCCTAGTTGTATTTCAATTATTATTATTGACCCATAGTGAGTGTCAAAGTCGGCCCTCTCGTCTCTACCACTTCGAGATTAGGCTTGATACTTACTGGGTACACGTTGTTTACGTACTCATACTACACTTGCTGCACTTTTTGTGCAGGACCTGAGGCAAGTACTAGGGGCATAGTGGTGAGCTGCACTTTCTGAGCCGTTCTGCAGCTACTAGTGTCTCTCCTTGTGTTTTTCATTCTGTCTATTTTTATTTCAGACAGTATTTGAGGTTTTGTATAATCTACTAAATGTTCATACACTTGTGACACCAGGTCTTGGCACACACATTGGTAGAATTTGGTATTTTATTATTTTCTTGGTTTTAAATTTTGTCAATATATGCTTAATTTATTAAGTTGGCAGTGTTGGGCGCCATCACGACCTATAGGTAAAATTGGGTCGTGACAGGAAGTGCAAAAACACTAAATTAACATCACTGGTTACCAGAATAATACAAAACCTGTTAATTAGAGAAACTACTAATCAGATGCAAAATATTTATAAAAAAAATAAAAAATAAAAATACTGTAATACAGCTAGTGCTAAACAATCTAATTAACATCACCGATATCCAAATTACACAGAACCTATTAATCAGATGCAAAATCATTAAAAAAAATCAAGCTCATTGAAAAACAAAAGGAAGATAAGGAATCAAATCGAACAAAAATAAAAACAAGAGATGAAAATTACCGGTATCACCGATGATAATATATTTGAAGAGATAGGCGTACGACATGGTTCACCGATACGAAGGGAAAGAAGGAGATCTGAATAGAGAGAGGACTTGATAAATTGTATTGTGAGCTGGAGAAAACGACAGAATAATAATAAATAATAATAATATATAAAATCCTCCTAATAATTTGAAGGTGATAACAGGTAATTAGCTCTATAAAAGATTTTGGAGAGCCTCTCTATATTTTATCTTCTTCTCCCTTATGCTGAACGCGGGGGGAAAGACAGGATTTGCAGAGGCTTTTGGAATATTCACGTTAGTTATATTCATGGAAGGAGAAAACGACAAAAATATTCCCTCATGTTTGGAGTAAATTTAAAATAGTCCCTTAAGTATACTTTTGAAAGTTATCGATCCTTTAAATTTATCAAAAGTGAACACCTTGGTCTCGTTCAAATATTTAACAAATCATGTTTATTATCCACCATTTCGTGAGGCTTGATACATAAGTGTAATATGAACATTATTTTGGCTAATGAAGTCCATATCACATAACCATAAACATATTTGTAAAGTGTAGATCTTGTTGGTAATATTTTTTGGGACAAAAAAATATTGCATTGTGTGGTGGATATCATTTGCACAAGTTGTATCTTTTCTTAAACATACCAACAAGACTTGAGTCTTCATTTCTTGTTTCTTTATTTCCTCCTTTATTAAGAGTGCTTTGTATGAGAGTCGAGTGTTGGGAAGCACTTGTGTGAACTCTTTCTTTAGAGTGATCTTGTGAGGTTATTCTGTTAGGGTATTTGGGATTAATTAGAGTATTTACTCTAATTTTATACTCTCTTTTGTACTCTTATTGTTATAGTAAATTGCTCCTCAACGCTTGTGGACATAGGTCACACTTTGACTGAACCACGTTAAATTGGTGTCTACTTTATATGCTTTAACTGTCGTTGTTATCAACTTGCATTGTATTTTTTGTTGTCATTATAACATTGTTTGGCTAAATTTCGCAATACCCGAGTTCTCGATCCTAACAAATTGGTATCAGAGCCAGATCTAATCAGGTTTATTTCAGTAGCCAATATAACTTTAACAAAGACTTATGTTGAGAAATTTGATCGAAGTGCAAACTTCGGAATGTGGCAATTAAAGATGAAATCTATCCTAATTCATGATGGCTTAGATTTGGCATTGCAAGAAAAGGAGAAGAAGCCGGATAAAATGACGGACAAGGAGTTTGCTGTCATAGACAAAAAGGCAAAAGCATGTATCATTTTAAATCTCTCAAATGAGGTTTTATGTGAAGTTTCGGTAGAATCCACAGCCAAAAGCATGTGGAAAAAATTGAAAACCTTATATATGAAGAGGATGGTGGAAAATAGACTTTACCTAAAACAGAAACTTTATACAATTCGTATGGGTGAAGATACCTCTGTTCTCTCTCATCTTGACACCTTTGATTTCATTCTTATAGATTTGAGTAATATAGATGCTGAAATTAAAGATTAGGATCAAGCCGTGTTACTGCTTTATTCTCTACCCTCATCTTTTAAACATATAACAGATACTATGCTTTATGCAAAGGATAATATCTCTTATAAGGATATTAAATATATCTTAAAATCAAAAGAATGAATAAATAGTGATATTACTGGGGAAGCTAGTGGAACACAAGTGGAAGTTAGCTTGTTTGTGAGGGAAAAATCTGACTCCATATCCAGATACAATAATTTGGAGTGTCGCTATTGTCATAAGAAATGTAACATTATCTCTGAATGCTATAAACTGAAAAATAAAAAAAATCATAAAAAAAGAAAAAATGAGCACAAAAGTACTGACACCGCAAAAGCTAGTGTAGCAACTGATGAGATTGAGGGAACTATATTTTTAGCAACTGAAACTAGTTTCAGATCAGACAATGAGTGGATTTTAGATTCCGGTTGTTCATATCATATATGTCCTAGCAAGGACTTGTTTTCTACATATGATTCAGTTGAAGGTGGAGTTGTCCAGCTGGCTAACAATGTTACTTGTAACTTTATTGGCAAAGGTACAATTCGGATCAGAATGCACAATGGTAAGGTGAGAACTCTCACCGATGTTAGATATGTTCCCGAGCTAAAGAAAAATCTCATCTCTTTGGGCACTTTAGAATCCCTTGGGTGTAAATTCACTAGTGAATGTTGAGTTCTAAAAAGTTTTCAAGGTGCTCTTGTGATTATGAAACCATAGAGATCTGGTTCGTTGTATACTTTATTGGGATCCACTGTTATATGCCCTACTACAGTTTCAGTATCAGACAACTTGTCTGATTTTGATGGCATTAAACTTTGACATATGCCCATTGGGGCTTTTGCGGAGAGGGTGGAGCAAATTTACTATATCAGCCAAAATTAGGCCAAGGTGGAGATTTGTAATATGACCAATATTTTGGCTAATGGAGTCCATATCACATAAGCATAAGCATATTTGCAAAGTATAGACTTTGTTGGTAATATTCTTTGGGACCCAAAATATATTGCATTGTGTGGTGGATAT
The DNA here is from genome assembly GCF_000715075.1 of Nicotiana tabacum. Taxonomy (NCBI): domain Eukaryota; kingdom Viridiplantae; phylum Streptophyta; class Magnoliopsida; order Solanales; family Solanaceae; genus Nicotiana; species Nicotiana tabacum. Next base: position 129,597,056 of record NC_134091.1, read on the forward strand.
CAATTTGCACAAGTTGTATCTTTTCTTTTTCAACTAAGAGGCCAAGGCTTTTTTGCCTATAAAACGAAAGGCCATTAGTTCATTTTAGACACACCAACAAAACTTTTGTCTTCATTTCTTGTTTCTTCCTTTCCTCCTTTATTAAGAGTGTTTTGTATGATAGTTGAGTGTTGGAAAACACTTGTGTGAACCCTTTCTTTGGAGTGATTTTGTGTGTTTATTCTGTTAGGGTATTTGGGATTAATTATAGTATTTACTCTAATTTTGTACTCTCTTTGTCACGACCCAAAATCTCACATGTCATGATGACGCCTATGTCGATACTAGGAAAGCCAATAACCTCAATAAATCCCAAATTATTTTAAGTTTGAAGACATAATGTTTAAATACAATACCAAAAATAAATCTCGCAAATATCGATACAACACTCCCAAAACCTGGTGTCACTGAGTACATGAGTATCTATAAATTTAAAGTCTGGAAAACATGATGTATAATAATATGAGACCAAATACAATAAATAAAAGGGCAGGGAAGGAGAGACAAGGTCTGAGAAACATGGCAGCTACCTCTGAATCTTGGGAAAATCAACTATGGGAAAGGATCAACACCCGTTGTGTCCGTATTCACCTGGATCTGCACACGAAGTGCAGGGTGTAGTATGAGTACAACAAACTCAGCAAGTAACAACAATAAATAAAGAACTGAAAGTAGTGACGAGCTTCACAGCTAAGTCCAAATATAGTACTTTCCAACATGAAAAGGTAGGCGTGCTTTCAAGTTCAACATTTAAATCTCCACATCAATTTCATATCAAATTTTTTTTATCGAAACAGAAATAATATCTTTTAGAGTTTCTCCCAAACAGTGACATATGACAACTGAAATGCAAAAATAATGGTATCAATGCATCCTCTCAGAGTAACAACCACTCAGTCCTCCCATTAACTCCAACCTCACAATCACTCTTTCCTCTTAGTTACTCATTCTTCTCAATCACTCAGCACTCGCACTTAGTAGGTACATGCGCTCCGGAGGGGATCCTTCATCCCAAACGCTATATCAAGCTAATCCTGGCATAAATTAATGAAACATTCTGCGGCGTGCAACCCGATCCCATAAATATCCTCACAATTATTCCCTCGGCCTCACTCGGTCATCAACCTCTCCAGTCTCGCGGGCTCAAGATGTCATGAAAATCAGCCCAAAAATGATAATATGATGTATTAATAAATAGTAACAGAGACTGAGATATGATATGAAATAAATGAACATGACTGAATGTGAGATTACAATTTGAACATATAATTCATCCACAGAAATGACCCACAACATATATCTAAGCATGATTTTTAATACGAGTCTCAGCTCAATTTTCTCTATCACATAAAGAATGTAAGGCTATCAACATATTATTCAACTACACAGTTCCATGGAATTTGACCAATTCACAATTCCTATGGTGCATGCCCACATGCCCGTCACCTGGCATGTGCGTCACCTCAAGACTAATCACATAACACATAATCCGAGATTTCATACCCTCAGGACCAGATTTAAAACTGTTACTTACCTCACACAGCGTAATTCTTTATTCTGCTACGCCTTTGCCTCATAAATCGGCCTCAGAAATCCTCGAATCTAGTCACAATTAATACGATTCAGTCGATATAAATTATTAGAATTAATTCCGTAAGAAATACTAATTTTTCAACAAAATCCAAAATTGCACCCAAAAATCACCCGTGGGCCCCACGTCTCGGAACCCGACAAAAGTTATAAAATATGAACGCCCATCCAACCACGAGTCCAACCATATAAATTTCACCAAATTCCGACATCAACTCGACCCTCAAATCCTCAATTTAAATATTTGAAGATTTCTACCATTTTCAACCCAATCTTTACCCATTTGAACTCAATAATCTTTCCACAAACTTTATTGGTATGTGTATGTATAAATAATACTCTCACACCCAAGAATCATACTCTTAATTACCCATCTTTTACTCCAAACTTGAAATTGAAGAATTAGGGAAAGAAATTCTTATCTCTTTGAAGCCCTAGCAAAATCCTTGTGAAATCTTTAAACCTTAAACAAGGATTGATAGACAAATGACTAGGTCTTCACTTCCTCTCTATAAGATGCTCTCACCTCTCTCTAAAATATCAGATGAAACCTTTAAAAATGATCCCCAATAGTGTTTTATAAGAATGGGGTTGGGTTTATAAAGCCAGAAAAATTAAGCCCCGAAACACACTCTGCGGTCGCATATGCGACCGCATAATGCTTCTGCGGCCCGCATAATGGGTTGCAAAAATAGCCTTCGGAACTGGGCAACACTGCCTCAATATGCGGTCATTATGCGGCCCGCAGACATGTTCTGCGATCGCATAATGCACCGCAGAACTGGTATGAGATCGCATAATGCACCGCAAAACCTGATCTCCAAACTTGCCTCAACTGCTTCACTCTGTGGCCGTTATGCGGTCCGCAGAGTGATTCTGTGGGTGAATAGTGGGCTGCAAAAATGTATTTTCCTACCCGAAAACTTTCTTTTACTCACCAGTGCATTGTTCAATCCAAAAGGTCTGAGCCGCGCAACCTTTGTACTAATTAATCTACCTAGGCACCACAAAACCTTAAATTTGCATCCGGTCAAATTTTCTAACCTAAGTTTTCAATTATGAGACTAAGTATCTCATTTCACTCTGAAATCCTTCCGGACCCGAACCAACTAACCCGGTAAATCGTAAAATAATTGTAAAACATAACTTGAGTAGTAAATAGGAAAACAAAGTTATAATACTCAAAACTACCGACCGGTTCGTTGCGTTGTCCCCCTCTTAAACAAACGTTCATCCTCGAACATGTTTAGAATCATACCTGGAGTCTCAAATAGGTGTGGATATTTGCTCCGTATCTCCCGCTCAATCTCCCAAGTTTCCTCTCCGACTGGCTGGCCTCTCCACTGTACCTTCACTGACGTTATGTTCTTTGACCTCAGCCTTCAAACCTGCCGGTCTAAAATAGCCATTGGCTCCACATCATAAGTCAAATTACTGTCCAGGTGCACTGTGCTGAAATCCAAAATATGAGATGGATCCCCGACATACTTTCGGAGCATGGATATATGGAACACTGGATGAACACGTGATAGACTAGGTGGCAAAGCAAGTTCATAAGCCACATCTCCAATTTTCTTAAGTATCTAAAAAGGCCCAATATACCGAGGGCTCAACTTGACCTTCTTCCCGAACCTCAACACAACCTTCATGGGTGAAATCTTGAGCATTACCTTCTCCCCAACCATGTAAGCAATATCACGGACCTTCCTGTCGGCATAACTCTTGTGTCTAGACTGCGCCGTGCGAAGTCATTCCTTAGTCACTTTGACCTTCTCTAAAGCATCCAGAACCAAGTCAGTACCCAATAGTCTAGCCTCACCCAGCTCAAGCCAACCCACCGAAGACCGACACCGTCTCCCATATAAAGCCTCATACGGAGCTATTTGAATGCTCGATTGGTAGCTGTTATTGTAAGCAAACTCCGTGTATGGCAGAAATTGATCCCAAGAACCCCCAAAATCAATGACACAAGCGCGTAGCATATCCTCCAATATCTGAATAGTGCGCTCGGAATGTCCGTCCGTCTGAGGGTGAAATGTTGTACTGAACTGAACCTGTGTACCTAATTCTTACTGCACTTCTCTCCAAAACTATGATGTAAATTGCGTGCCAAGAGTTGTTCCTAAACCTTCGAATAACTATTCTACCTTACCACACACATACCCGGGGGTGATCCCACGTCAGCCTTGTGAGACCCAATTTCAACTATATGTCGTGATGGCGCCCAACACTACAGCTAGGCAAGCCAAATTAATAAATTAAGCATATATTGACAAAATTTAAAACCAAGAAAAATAATAAAATCCAAATTCTACTAATGTGTGTGCCAAGACCTGGTGTCACAAGTGTATGAGCATCTAGTAGATTATACAAAACCTCAAATACTGTCTGAAATAAAAATAGACAGAATAAAAAATACAAAGAGAGACACTAGTAGCTGCAGAACGAATCAGAGAAACAGCTCACCACTATGCCCCTGGATAACGTGGGTGTAAGACGATAGGTCCCCCACTAGTACTCGCCTCAGTTCCTGCACAAAAAGTGCAGCAAGTATAGTATGAGTACGTAAACAACGTGTACCCAATAAGTATCAAGCCTAATCTCGAAGTGGTAGAGACGGGATGGCCGACTTTGACACTCACTATGAGTCAATAATAATAATTGAAATACAACTAGGATATGTAAATCAACATGATTTACAGAATTTAAAATAATTTATTTAATCAACGGAAATAATCAAATTCCTTCAAATGCAACAATTCTCAATATATTAATTAAATTCCTTCAATTCAAATAATTTCCAATTTATCAATTAATCTCATTTATAGGAATAACAATTAATTCCTCGACAAGCAGGCATAATAATTCATTAAATTCCAAGGATTTTCCAATTTATCCATGAACTTCGCAAGCTGAAATAAATTATTAAAGTATCGTATGATTATTATTATTATTAAACACGATTTCTGTCGAGGACGTACGGCCCGATCTAGAGTGTCGTGTACACTGCCGAGGGACGTGCGGCGCGATCCATAGATGCATCTATCCTGCCGAGGCGTTCGGCCCGCTTCACAAGAAAGGAGGCCATTTTCTTATGTACTTCCGGAAGGAGAGAATATTTATTATAAGATTAATTCGGGAGGAAGAACAAATTTCTCTTAACAATTAATTAATTAAAATAGAAAATCAAGTATATGAGATTTTTATCCTTTAATATTTTTATCTAACAATTCACAATATATGTACATATCAAATAATATTAATTAAACAAAGAATACAATTTACACAAGTAATTCATGCTTTGAGTTCTAAACTACCCGAACTTTAGCATTAATAGTAGCTACGCACGGACTCTCATCACCTCGTGTGTACGTAGCCCCCACAATTAGCAACAATTATTAAATTTTAATCACCTATGAGGTAATATCCCCCTCACAAGATTAGACAAGAGACTTACCTCGTCTTGCTCCAATTTAATCCACTATAAGGCCTTTTCCATGATTATCCAACTCTGTCTAGCTCGAATCTAGCTAAAAATAATTCGATACAATCACTAAAAATTATAAGAATCAATTCTATAAGAAAATACTATATTTTTAATAAAAATCTCGAAATTAATTAAAAATTCATCCACGGGGCCCACGTCTCGGAATCCGGCAAAAGTTATGAAATCCGATAACCCATTCAATTATGAGTCCAACCATACCAGTTTTACTCAAATCTGACTCCGAATCGATACCGAAATCTTGAAAATTCGTTTCTATGAGATTTCTAAAATTTCCCAAATTTCAATCTCAAAACACTAATTAAATGATGAGAACAATGATATATTTATGTTTATAGACCAAATCCAAATTAGAATCACTTACCCCAATGTCTTTTCCTTGAAAATCTGTCAAAAATCGCCTATGCTCAAGCTCCAATTTGTTAAAAATGGCGAATGGGACGAATGCCCTCTGTTTTTATAACTTACAGATCTGTCTAGTTCGATCAAGGAGCTCGATCAGGGGAGCTAGATCTCGGGAGCTCGATCTCATGGGACGAATGCCCTCTGTTTTTATAACTTACAGATCTGTCCAGTTCGATCAAGGAACTCGATCAGGGGAGCTCGATCTCGGGGAGCTCGATCTTGGGAGCTCGATTTTTGGGAGCTCGATCTTGGGCTCGATCTTGGGAGCTCGATCATGGGAGCTCGATCATGGGAGCTCGATCATGGGAGCTCGATCTCAGGGAGCTCGATCTTGGGCCTCGATTTTGGGCCTCGATCTTGGGATCGATCTCAGCCCAGAATTTCCAGCAGAAGAGAAAAATTGCAGCAACTGTTTAAGTCCAATTATTGATCCGTTAACCATCCGAAACTCACCCGAGGCCCTCGGGACCTCAACCAAATATATCAAAAAGTCCTAAAACATCATATGAACTTAGTCGAACCTCTAAATCACATCAAACAACGCTAAAATCATGAATCATACCCCAATTCAAGCTTAATGAAACTAAGAGTTTTCAACTTCTACATTCGATGTCGGAACCTATCAAATAAACTCCGATTGACCTAAACTTTTACACACAAGTCATAAATGACATAACAGAGCTATGAAAATTTTTGGAACTGGATTCCGACTCCGGTATCAAAATGTCAACTCATCGGTCAAACTTCCAAACTTAAATTCTTGTTTTTAGCCATTTCTAGCCTAATTTAACTACGGACTTCCAAATAAAATTCCTAACATGCTCCTAAGTCCAAAATTACCATACGGAGCTGTTGGAATCATCAAAATTCTATTCCGGGGTCATTTTCTCAAAATGTTGACCGAAGTCAAACTTAGCACTTTAAGGCCAACTTAAGGAACCAAGTGTTCCGGTTTCACCCCAAACACTTCCAAATCCCGAACCAACCATCCCCGCAAGTCATAAATCATTACAAGCACATACGAGAATTTTTATGTTAGGGAACGGGGTTCTAAAAGTTAAAATGATCGGTTGGGTCATTACATTCTCCACCTCTTAAACAAACGTTCGTCCTCGAACGGGTTTAGAATTGTACATGGAGTGCTGAATAAGTGTGGATATCTGCTCCGCATGTCTTCCTCGGCCTCCCAGGTCGCTTCATTGACTGGTTAGCCCCTCCACTGGACTTTTACTGCAGAAATCCTCTTGGACCTCAACTGGCGAACCTGTTTATCAACAATGGCAATTGGCTCCTCTTCATAACCCAAGCTATTATCTAGCTGAACTGTGCTAAAGTCTAACATATGTGATAGGTCGGTATGATACTTCCGGAGCATAGATACGTGGAAAACCGGATGAACTCCCGATAGGATGTGAGGCAATGCAAGCTTATAAGCAACCTCCCCAACTCGTTTCAACACCTCAAATGGGCCTATAAACCTTGGGCTCAACTTGCCCTTCTTCCCGAATCTCATAATTCCCTTCATCGGCGAAACCTTCAAGAGAACCTTTTCACCTACCATAAATGATATATCACGCGCTTTCTCATCCGCATAACTCTTTTGTCTGGACTGTGCTGTACGAAGTCACTCCTGAATCAACTTTACCTTTTCCTAGGCATCCCTTACCAAATCAGTACCATATAACTTAGCCTCACCTAGCTCAAACCATCTGATAGGTGAACGACATCGCCGACCAAATAAAGCCTCAAATGGAGCCATCTCGATGCTGGATTGGTAATTGTTATTATAAGCAAACTCGGCCAAAGGCAGGAAACGATCCCACTGACCTCCAAAGTCGATCACACATGCCCTGAACATATCCTCCAAAATCTGAATTGTCCGCTGTGACTATCCATCGGTCTGTGGATGAAAGGCTGTGTTGAGATCTACACGGGTCCCCAACTCACTCTGTACTGCTCTCCATAAATGTGAAGTAAACTGAGGGCCTCTATCTGATATGATGGAAATTGGCACACCGTGCAACCGAACTATCTCCTGGATATAAATCTGGGCCAACCTCTCTAAAATATATGTAGTTACATCAGGAATAAAATGTGCCGACTTGGTCAACCTGTCAACAATCACCCAAACTGCAGCAAACTTCCTCAAGGTCCGTGGCAACCCAACTACAAAGTCCATAGTAATTCGTTCCCATTTCCACTCTGGTATAGTCATCTGCTGAAGTAGGCCACCTGGCCTCTGGTGCTCATATTTAACTTGCTGGCAAATTAGACACCTAGATACATACTCAACTATGTCCTTTTTCATTGATCGCCACCAATAATGTTGCCTCAAGTCACGATACATCTTAGTAGCACCTGGATGAATAGAATATCGAGAACTGTGTGCCTCTTCCAGGATCTTTTTCCTCAGTCCATCCACATTAGGAACACATTGACGATCCTGGAGTCGCAGAACACCATCTGCTCTAATAGTAACTTCCTTGGCACCACCTCGTAGTACCGTTTCATGAAGAACCATCAAGTATGGGTCATCATACTGGCGAGCCTTGATTTGCTCAAATAGTGAAGATTGGGCCACCACACATGCAAGAACTCGGCTGGGCTCTGAAATATCCAGCCTCACAAGTTTGTTAGCCAAGGACTGAATATCCGAGGCTAATGGCCTTTCCTTTATTGAAATGAAAGCCAAACTACCCATACTCTTCGCCTTCCTACTCAAGGCATCTGCAACCACATTTGCTTTGCCTGGATGATACAAGATAGTAATATCATAATCTTTTAGTAACGTCAGCTATCTGCGCTGCCTCAAATTTAGATCCCTTTGCTTGAATAAATGCTGCAAACTGCGATGATCAGTGTAAACTTCACAAGACACCCCATAAAGATAATGCCTCCAAATCTTTAGAGCGTGAACAATCGCAGCTAACTCCAAATCATGTACCGGATAATTCTTCTCGTGGGGATTCAGCTGACATGAAGCATATGCAATAACTCGCCTTTCCTGCATCAATACACAACCCAAGCCAACACGTGATGCGTCGCAATACACTGTATATATTCCCGAACCAGATGGTAACACTAACACGGGTGCTGTAGTTAGTGCTGTCTTGAGCTTCTGAAAGCTTGACTCACAATCATCAGACCATCGGAACTGAACACCCTTCTGGGTTAATTTGGTCAAAGGTGCTGCAATAGATGAAAAACCTTCTACGAACCGACGATAATAACCTGCTAAACCCAGAAAACTCCTGATCTCAGTCGCCGAAGTGGGACGATGCCAATTCTGAACTGCCTCAATCTTTTTGGGATCAACTTTAATACCTTCGCCCGATACAATTAGCAACCTTCTGCGTATGTAGCCCCCACAATTAGCAATAATTATTAAATTTTAATCACCTATGAGGTAATTTCCCCCTCACAAGATTAGACAAGTGACTTACCTCGTCTTGCTCCAATTTAATCCACTATAAGGCCTTTTCCACGATTATCCAACTCTGTCTGGCTCGAATCTAGCCAAAAATAATTCGATACAATCACTAAGAATTATAGGAATCAATTCTATAAGAAAATACTACATTTTAAATACAAATCCCAAAATTAATTAAAAATTCATCCGTGGGGCCCACATCTCAGAATCAGGCAAAAGTTATGAAATCCGACAACCCATTCAATTATGAGTCCAACCATACCGGTTTCACTCAAATCTGACTCCGAATCGATACCGAAATCTCGAAAATTCGTTTCTATGAGATTTCTAAAATTTCCCAAATTTTAATCTAAAAACACTAATTAAATGATGAGAACAATGATATATTTATGTTTATAGACCAAATCCAAGTTAGAATTACTTACCCCAATGTCTTTTCTTTGAAAATCTATCAAAAATCGCCTCTGCTCAAGCTCCAATTTGTTAAAAATGGCGAATGGGACGAATGCCCTCTATTTTTATAACTTACAGATCTGTCTAGTTCGATCAAGGAGCTCGATCTTGGGAGCTCGATATTTGGGAGCTCGATCTTGGTAGCTCGATCATGGAGCTCGATCTTGGGAGCTCGATCTCAGGGAGCTCGATCTTGGGAGCTCGATTATGGGAGCTCGATCATGGGAGCTCGATCTTGGGAGCTCGATCATGGAAGCTCGATCATGGGAGCTCGATCATGGGAGCTCGATCTCAGGGAGCTCGATCTTGGGCCTCGATTTTGGGCCTCAAACTTGGGCTCGATCTCAGCCTAGAATTTCCAGCAGACGAGAAAAATTGCAGCAACTGTTTAAGTCCAATTATTGATCCGTTAACCATCCGAAACTCACTCAAGGCCCTCGGAACCTCAACCAAATATACCAACAAGTCCTAAAACATCATACGAACTTAGTCGAACCTCTAAATCACATCAAACAACGCTAAAACCATGAATCATACCCCAATTCAAGTTTAATGAAACTAAGAGTTTTTAACTTCTACATTCGATGTCGGAACCTATCAAATCAACTCGGATTGACCTCAAATATTTTACACACAAGTCATAAATGACATAACAGAGCTATGAAAATTTTCGAAACTGGATTCCGACTCCGGTATCAAAAAGTCAACTCATCGGTCAAACTTCCAAACTTAAATTCTTATTTTTAGCCATTTCTAGCCTAATTTAACTACGGACTTCCAAATAAAATTCCGAACACGCTCCTAAGTCCAAAATCACCATACGGATCTGTTTGAATCATCAAAATTCTATTCCGGGGTCGTTTTCTCAAAATGTTGACCGAAGTCAAACTTAGCACTTTAAGGCCAACTTAAGGAACCAAGTGTTCCGGTTTCACCCCAAACACTTCCAAATCCTGAACCAACCATCCCCGCAAGTCATAAATCATTCTAAGCACATACGAGAAGTTTTATTTTACGGAACGGGGTTCTAAAAGTTAAAATGATCGGTTGGGTCATTACATTCTCACCTCTTAAACAAACGTTCGTCCTCGAACGGGTTTAGAATTGTACCTGGAGTGCTAAATAAGTGTGGATATCTGCTCCGCATGTCTTCCTCGTCCTCCCAAGTCTCTTCCTCGACTGGTTGGCCCCTCCACTGGACTTTTACTGCAGAAATCCTCTTGGACCTCAACTGGCGAACCTGTTTATCAACAATGGCAATTGGCTCCTCTTCATAACCCAAGCTATTATCTAGCTGAACTGTGCTAAAGTCTAACATATGTGATAGGTCGGTATGATACTTCCGGAGCATAGATACGTGGAAAACCGGATGAACTCCCGATAGGCTGGGAGGCAATGCAAGCTCATAAGCAACCTCCCCAACTCGTTTCAACACCTCAAATGGGCCTATAAACCTTGGGCTCAACTTGCCCTTCTTCCCGAATCTCATAATTCCCTTCATCGGCGAAACCTTCAAGAGAACTTTTTCACCTACCATAAATGATATATCACGCGCTTTCTGATCCGCGTAACTCTTTTGTCTGGACTGTGCTGTACGAAGTCGCTCCTGAATCAACTTTACCTTTTCCAAGGCATCCCTTACCAAATCAGTACCATATAACTTAGCCTCACCTGGCTCAAACCATCCGATAGGTGAACGACATCGCCGACCATATAAAGCCTCAAATGGAGCCATCTCGATGCTGGATTGGTAATTGTTATTATAAGCAAACTCGGCCAAAGGCAGGAAACGATCCCACTGACCTCCAAAGTCGATCACACATGCCCTGAGCATATCCTCCAAAATATGTATTGTCCGCTGTGAATATTCATCGGTCTGCGGATGAAAGGTTGTGCTGAGCTCTACACGGGTCCCCAACTCACTCTGTACTGCTCTCTAGAAATATGAAGTAAACTGAGGGCCTCTATCTGATATGATGGAAATTGGCACACCGTGCAACCGAACTATCTCCTGGATATAAATCTGGGCCAACCTCTCTAAAATATATGTAGTTACATCAGGAATAAAATGTGCCGACTTGGTCAACCTGTCAACAATCACCCAAACTGCAGCAAACTTCCTCAAGGTCCGTGGCAACCCAACTACAAAGTCCATAGTAATTCGTTCCCATTTCCACTCTGGTATAGTCATCTGCTGAAGTAGGCCACCTGGCCTCTGGTGCTCATATTTAACTTGCTGGCAAATTAGACACCTAGATACATACTCAACTATGTCCTTTTTCATTCGTCGCCACCAATAATGTTGCCTCATGTCATGATACATCTTAGTAGCACCTGTATGAATAGAATATCGAGAATTGTGTGCCTCTTCCAGGATCTTTTTCCTCAGTCCATCCACATTAGGAACACATTGACGATCCTGGAGTCGCAGAACACCATCCGCTCTAATAGTAACTTCCTTGGCACCACCTCGTAGTACAGTTTCACGAAGAACCATCAAGTATGGGTCATCATACTGGCGAGCCTTGATCTGCTCAAATAATGAAGATTGGGCCACCACACATGCAAGAACTCGGCTGGGCTCTGAAATATCCAGCCTCACAAGTTTGTTAGCCAAGGACTGAATATCCGAGGCTAATGGCCTTTCCTCTATTGAAATGAAAGCCAAACTACCCATACTCTCCGCCTTCCTGCTCAAGGCATCTGCAACCACATTTGCTTTGCCCGGATGATACAAGATAGTAATATCATAATCTTTTAGTAACTTCAGCCATCTGCGCTGCCTCAAATTTAGATCCCTTTGCTTGAATAAATGCTGCAAACTGCGATGATCAGTGTAAACTTCACAAGACACCCCATAAAGATAATGCCTCCAAATCTTTAGAGCGTGAACAATCGCAGCTAACTCCAAATCATGTACTGGATAATTCTTCTCGTGGGCATTCAGCTGACGTGAAGCATATGCAATAACTCGCCTTTCCTGCATCAATACAAAACCCAAGCCAATGCGTGATGCGTCGCAATACACTGTATATATTCCCGAACCAGATGGTAACACTAACATGGGTGCTGTAGTCAGTGCTATCTTGAGCTTCTAAAATCTTGACTCACAATCATCGGACCATCGAAACTGAACACCCTTCTGGGTTATTTTGGTCAAAGGTGCTGCAATAGATGAAAAACCTTCCACGAACCGACGATAATAACCTGCTAAACCCAGAAAACTCCTGATCTCAATCGCCGAAGTGGGACGATGCCAATTCTGAACTGCCTCAATCTTTTTAGGATCAACTTTAATACCTTCGCCCGATACAATATGTCCCAAAAATGCTACAGACTCTAGCCAAAACTCACATTTAGAGAACTTAGCATATAGCTTTTGTTCCTGCAATGTCTGAAGCACTACTCTCATATGCTGCTCATGTTCCTCCTTACTGAGCGAATAGATTAAGATATCATCAATGAAGACAATGACAAACGAATCAATATATGGCATGAATACCCCGTTCATCAGATCCATAAATGCTGCTGGGGTATTAGTTAAACCGAAGGACATCACCAGAAACGCATAATGTCCATATCTAGTCCGAAAAGCAGTCTTCGGAACATCCGAATCCCGAATCTTCAACTGATGGTACCCTGACCTCAAGTCGATCTTAGAGAATACCCTAGCACCCTGCAACTGGTCAAATAGATCATCAATACGCGGCAATGGGTACTTGTTCTTAATAGTGACTTTGTTCAATTGGCGATAATCAATACACATCCGCATTGTTCCATCATTCTTTTTCACAAATAATACTGGTGCACCCCAAGGCGATACAGTCGGTCTGACGAACCCTTTGGCTAGTAACTCTTCAAGCCGTTCTTTCAATTCTTTCGGAGCCATGCGATACGGTGGGATAAATATAGGTTGGGTATCTGAAGCCAAGTCAATACAGAAATCAATATCACGATCAGGTGGCATACCTGGAAGATCTGACGAAAATCCTCGGAGAACTCCCGAACTACAGGCACTGAATCAATAGCCGGAGTCTCTGCAGTAGTATCCCGAACATAGGCTAGATAAGGTAAACAACCCTTCTAAACTATGTGTTGAGCCTTTATAAAAGAAATAACTCGATTAAATGAACTAACAGGCGAACCCTTCCACTCCAGCTTAGGCAATGCTGGAATAGCCAAGGTAACAGTCTTGGCATGACAATCTAGAATAACATGATATGGAGATAACCAGTCCATGCCGAGAATAATTTCAAAATCGGTCATCTCAAGCAATAAGTGATCTGCTCTAGTTTCATAACCACAGAATGTAATAACACAGGACCGGTAGATCCGGTTCACAATAACAGAATCGCCCATAGGAGTGGACACATAAACAGGAATACTCAAGGACTCGCGAGAAACACCCAGGAATGGAGCAAATAGAGATGACACATATGAATATGTAGATCCTGGATCAAATAATACTGAGGCATATTTGCCACAAACAGAAATAATACCTTTAATCATGGCATCCTGAGGCCTCTGCATCTGGTCTAGCCGGAAAAGCATAGAACCGAGCTGGAGCGCCAATTGGCTGGCCTCCGCCTGGCTGACCTCCACCTCTAGGACGACTCCTACCCACCTGTCCTCCACCTATTTGTGGTCAGACTACTGGTAGAGCAACTGGTCCAATAAGCATAGGCTGCTGACCCTGCTGTACTGGTCTACCCCGAAGCCGGGGACAAAACCTTCGCGTGTGACTGGGATCCCCGCACTCGTAACAACTCTTCGGTGCGATGGCCTGCTGACTAAGTGTCTGGCCCTGGGGAACTGAATACCCACTAGGAGGACCCTAAATAGTTGGTGTGCGGTAAGAACTCTCTGGTATAACACTAAGATAAGGTTGCACTGGAGCACCTCGAGGAGGTGGTGGTGCTGGAAATGGGGGTCTACTGGACTTCCCCCTCACGAACTGACCTCTGCCCCCAGACTGAGCACCTCTGAATTCTCCAGAGTACCTGAACCGCTTATCTCTCATAATATTTTCTCGTCTCCGCTGGCGCACACCCTCAATCCTCCGGGCTATCTCCACAACTCGCTCATAAGAAGTACCCATCTCAACCTCTCGTGCCATAGTGGCCTGAATACAAGTATGTAAACCGGCTACAAACCTCCGCACCCTCTCCGCCTCCGTAGGGAGTATCATAAGTGCATGGCGAGATAATTCAAAAAACCTTGCCTCATAATCAGTCACAGACATCTGACCTTGCTGGAGCTGCTCAAACTGAAACCGTAACTCTTCCTTCTAGGAGGGTGGAATATACCTGTCCAAGAAGATATGGGTAAACCTGTCCCAAGTCATGGGAGGAGAATCAGCTGGTCTGCCAAGAGCATAAGACTGCCACCATCTAAGGGCTCTACCCTATAGCTGAAAAGTAGCGAAATCAACCCCATGGGATTCCAATATCCTCATGTTGTACAGTCTATCCTTGCAACGATCAATGAAATCATGTGGATCCTCATGTCTCTCACCTCCGAAGATAGGATGATGTAGTCTAGTCCATCTGTCCAATAGTTTCTAAGGATCGGCGGCTACAGCTGGCCTGGGCTCAGGTGTAGCTGCTGCCACTGGCTGGGCTCCACCCACGGGTAGTGCACCCTGGGTCTGATATACAGTAGCTGCATGTCCATGAGCCTGCGCGGTAAAGGTCTGTGCTCCCCCGCCCGCCTGAGATATGGTTGGGTCTGCCGGAAATAAACCGGCCTGAGTTATATTATCCATGAACCGTATCATACGACCCATGACATCCTGAAATCCTGGTGCAGATGTGAAATCCACCGGAGCTGGTTCTGCCATGGGCACCTCACCCTGCTCCTCAATAATGGGATTCTCTGCTGGACCCAGTGGCGGCATAACTGGAACAGTCCTGGGACGTCTTATCCCTCTACCACGGGCTGGAGCCCTCCCTCGGCCTCTAGCAACTGGGGGAGTAGATCTTCCCTGGTCTGGAACCTCATTAGAGCGCGTTGTCACCATCTGTGAGAGAATAAGAAAAGGACATTTAGAACTACATCAATTGCACGATGGAATATGAAGAAAGGTAATTTCCTAACACCCTATAGCCTCTCGAGGATAAGTACAGACGTCTCCGTAATGATCCGCAAGACTCTATTAGGCCTGCTCATAACTTGTGAGACCTACGTGAACCTAGTGCTCTGATACCATGTTGTTAAGACCCAATTTCACCTATAGGTCGTGATGGCGCCCAACACTACAGCTAGGCAAGCCAAATTAATAAATTAAGCATATATTGAGAAAATTAAAAACCAAGAAAAATAATAAAACCCAAATTCTACTAATGTGTGTGCCAAGACCTGGTGTCACAAGTATATGAGCATCTAGTAGATTATACAAAACCTCAAATGCTGTCTGAAATAAAAATAGACAGAATAAAAAAAAATACAAAGTGAGACACTAGTAGCTGCAGAATGGATTAGAGAAACAGCTCACCACTATGCCCCTGGATAACGTGGGTGTAAGACGATAGGTCCCCCACTAGTACTCGCCTCAGATCATACACAAAAAGTGCAGCAAGTGTAGTATGAGTACGTAAACAACGTATACCCAGTAAGTATCAAGCCTAATCTCGAAGTGGTAGAGACGAGATGGCCGACTTTTACACTCACTATGGGTCATTAATAATAATGAAATACAACTAGGATATGTTGATTTACAGAATTTAAAATAATTTATTTAATCAACGAAAATAATCAAATTCCTTCAAATGCAACAATTCTCAATATATTAATTAAATTCCTTCAATTCAAATAATTTCCAATTTATCAATTAATCTCATTTACAGGAATAACAATGAATTCCTCGACAAGCAGGCATAATAATTCATTAAATTCCAAGGATTTTCCAATTTATCCATTAACTTCGCAAGCTGAAATAAATTATTAAAGTATCGTGTGATTATTATTATTAAGCACGATTTCTGTCGAGGACGTACGGCCCGATCCAGAGTGTCGTGTACACTGCCGAGGGACGTGCGGCGCGATCCATAGATGCATCTATCCTGCCGAGGTATTCGGCCTGCTCCACAAGAAAGGAGGACATTTTCTTATGTACCTCCGGAAGGAGAGTATATTTATTATAATATTAATTCGGGAGGAAGAACAAATTTCTCTTAACAATTAATTAATTTAAACAAAAAATCAAGTATATGAGATTTTTATCCTTTAATATTTTTATCTAACAATTAACAATATATGTATATATCAAATAATATTAATTAAACAAAGAATACAATTTACACAAGTAATTCATGCTTTGAGTTCTAAACTACCCGAACTTTAGCATTAATAGTAGCTACGCACGGACTCTCGTCACCTCGTGCGTACGTAGCCCCTACAATTAGCAACAATTATTAAATTTTAATCACCTATGAGGTAATTTTCCCCTCACAAGATTAGACAAGTGACTTACCTCGTCTTGCTACAATGTAACCACTATAAGGCCTTTTCCACGATTATCCAACTCTGTCTGGCTCGAATCTAGCCAAAAATAATTCTATACAATCACTAAGAATTATAGGAATCAATTCTTTAAGAAAATACTATATTTTAAATAAAAATCCCAAAATTAATTAAAAATTCATCCGTGGGGCCCATGTCTCGAAATCAGGCAAAGGTTATGAAATCCGACAACCCATTCAATTATGAGTCCAACCATACCAGTTTCACTCAAATCTGACTCCGAATCGATACCGAAATCTCGAAAATTCGTTTCTATGAGATTTCTAAAATTTCCCAAATTTTAATCTCAAAACACTAATTAAATGATGAGAACAATGATATATTTATGTTTATAGACCAAATCCAAGTTAGAATCACTTACCCTAATGTCTTTTCCTTGAAAATCTATCACAAATCGCCTCTGCTCAAGCTCCAATTTGTTAAAAATGGCGAATGGGACGAATGCCCTCTGTTTTTATAACTTACAGATCTATCTAGTTCGATCAAGGAGCTCGATCAGGGGAGTTCGATCTCAGGGAGCTCGATCTTGGGAGCTCGATATTTGGGAGCTCGATCTTGGTAGCTCGATCATGGGAGCTCGATCTTGGGAGCTCGATCTCAGGGAGCTCGATCTCAAGGATCTCGATCTCAGGGAGCTCGATCTTGGGAGCTCGATCATGGGAGCTCGATCATGGGAGCTCGATCTCAGGGAGCTCGATCTTGGGCCTCAATTTTGGGCCTCGATCTTGGGCTCGATCTCAGCCTAGAATTTCCAGCAGAAGAGAAAAATTGCAGCAACTGTTTAAGTCCAATTATTGATCCGTTAACCATCCGAAACTCACTGAAGGCCCTCGGAACCTCAACTAAATATACCAACAAGTCCTAAAACATCATACGAACTTAGTCAAATCTCTAAATTACATCAAACAACGCTAAAACCATGAATCATACCCCAATTCAAGCTTAATGAAACTAAGAGTTTTTAACTTCTACATTCGATGTCGGAACCTATCAAATCAACTCCGATTGACCTCAAATTTTACACACAAGTCATAAATGACATAACAGAGCTATGAAAAGTTTCGGAACTGGATTCCGACTCCGGTATCAAAAAGTCAACTCATTGGTCAAACTTCCAAACTTAAATTCTTATTTTAGCCATTTCTAGCCTAATTTAACTACGGACTTCCAAATAAAATTCCGAACACGCTCCTAAGTCCAAAATCACCATACGGAGCTGTTGGAATCATCAAAATTCTATTCCGGGGTCGTTTTCTCAAAATGTTGACCGAAGTCAAACTTAGCACTTTAAGGCCAACTTAAGGAACCAAGTGTTCCGGTTTCACCCCAAACACTTCCAAATCCCGAACCAACCATCCCCACAAGTCATAAATCATTACAAGCACATACATGAAGTTTTATTTTAGGGAACGGAGTTCTAAAAGTTAAAATGACCGGTTGGGTCATTACAACCCTATTCTATATAGGGCTGACAACACAACATAATTGAAAATCATTAATTTAACCTTAGCCCAAAAATCTTGGAGCCCAATTTCTAATATCCAGAATTCTTTTCAAGACTCGAATCTCACATCCACACACTGTATAAGTCTGAACAAGCTGTATCAAGCCATAACCATAATCCCAGATATAATCACATAACATACCACACAACTCGCATACTCGCAACACCATTCCCGATCACAGTAACTACTCAAAACCAACCAAGTACTAGTATAAAACCCTGCATTCAACAGAACCTCATTCCAAAACCTTCGTATACCACCGATAATAAAAGAAACATACATGAAGTCACAACCATTCACCAGATCAACAAGTCATGGAGCTTCCTTCGTTCAACAAGTACCATAGCCAGTTATTTAAGCTGCATTTTAAATTATTCTCCCAAACACGTCGTAATCAAAGTACTGATAGTACCCATTCTGTGTCCAATGACCTTATATTATCAAACATAACTATTCCACAGACACGCTACACCAATATAACTCAAGCCACAAATTGCGCAATCTGTGCACCTAAAAATAGGAAATGTCTCAAAGAAGTGAATCGTCTCGCAAGTTTAACAAGCACCACTACAACTGCAATGCTATGAGATCATCATACATAGTAGAACCAATACACACGAATCTGATAACGGTGACCAGCTCTCCTAGAGCTCACATTAACATCACTCGTACAACATGGTCACAAGCCTCCAGTCCAAGCATATCATAAAGGAGCAATCCAATAAGTGCACATGTATATGTTAATTGAAATAAGACTCTTATGCTCCTAGACTGATATAAATAACACGTCATAGAGTAGGCATGTGCAAAGTGTGCTATCACAACTAAATTCAGCAAGTTAACGCAGTAATAGCAACTAGCATATTTATTTAGGGACTTAGCCTCTTTGTAGCCTCATGTATAGACCAGGTAGTTCTCAACAAAGGTACATCTACGAGAAACACTGTAACTTTATGCTTAATAGTAAACTCTAGGCATATCATAGCCTAGGAATTCTTCCGAACATGAACAATTGCTCTAGTGCTCGCACATGGCTCAAACCTCACATATGTACGCACTTGTAGCGCATAGCTATCACAAATAATTAACGCAATTAGTGCCTCTACTGATTTTAAATAAAATACTCACCTCAAACAGGACGCAACCCTGAAATAATTTGCTTTTGAGAACTCCCAGTCCCCCAAATTCATAGAACACATGAACCATCGTAACTGATAACAACTCCAGCACTCGAATGACTATCACATCCTTCATGCACGATCATCCCACTAGGAATATTTCCATAATTCTTCTGTGCCACATAGCAATAATTTGAATATCAGCATTCTATCAACTAGATGAATACCGTAATACCAATGAACATCCGTAAGTCAAAACACAATACGCCTTCTGACATGCGCACCCTTCTCAGGAATTACCTAGCAGTTATAACATTTATCTAAATATCCGAAGCTGACCATGTTGTCCGAAATTCGGGACCTTCCCTTCAAGACTCAACTGCCACCTTGTACATGTAAATTTTAATCCCGCACAACACACCGCATCTATTATGCAATCATGTGAAAAGCACGAGAATCTCATTATCAACTCCGAGTCACTAGCAAATTACATACCCGGTTAGTTACCTTCCATTTGTTCCCATCTAGGAGGAAGTCACAATACATAACATGTTTCTCATACCGGTAGAATGCATACGGCTCAAACCATGTAGAACCATCAAGAACTCTTCGAAATCCATTTGCACATAACCAAGCTATTAGAATTGAATTCCAAAAACTCGACCAAGCCACGCAGGTCACCAAATCCAAGAATATTGCCACCAAAATGTCTGTAAAGTCTCACTGCATCATAGGTACCCAAAGATCTGTTCATGCCATTACCAAACTGGTTCAGCCTACTACCCAATCGTCTTATTTTCTCCAAGCTTCTTATGAATTACCCTCAAGTTGACACTTCTCCTTGTCAAAACTCCACGAACCTTACCCAAAGCTCACTACAAGACATCCTAACATACAACTACACTGCCCTAAGGCCCATAAGCCACTGTATTCTTCTTAAGCACCACAAAGTATCACAACCAAGACACCCACTCTGAAAGACCTTATGTGAATTTAAAATTGTTCCTCTTTTCTTTCTTATACTGAAATGTAGAATCCATAGTCATACGGAATTACCGTAAGTCCCGTCACCATCCAAGGTAAATAACCAATATATAGCGATATATGAATTTTTATTTTTATTTCCACATATACATTTTGAATCTATTAGAACCCTCTCGAGAGTCATCCACTCTGCTCAAATCTAAATTATACCACCCAAATGGGCTGAAAGACACGTTCCCCATTAGCACAACAATGCTCGAACAGGTAACCCTACCTTAACACCACCGATCAAATTCATACTCTATTCGTACACATCCTTCACAATAACAACTCACTCATCCCATAATTTCAATATACTCATAAAGTGCAATATAGCATGTATCCAGGAATTTTCTTTAATCGAGTCATCCTCGATATCAATCTTTGCAAGTCATAAATGAATCACATGTATGCCTCAAACCGAAACCAGTACAACATATAACCATAAAATCTAATCGTCAATAGCAGACTCCCCCACTTGGCTCAAAGCCATAGAACAAAACATTTCATAACTCACAATATCCATACTATATCACTGCCATAATACTGCAGTCAGTTCAACGAAAATTCTTTACAAGCTCAGGTAACAAAAGCCATAAAATACCTCAATTCATCTGCTAAGCTCGCCTTCATTCTCGTGACAGTCAAGTCAACTTTCTCAACTAGATTCAAATTCAAATCTCAACACATACACTCCGCTGGTAGAAAAGAAACTCTCCACTCAACATTATAAGGAACACACCTATGTAGATTAATCTGCAAGAGATAACCCACCTGCTTAGACTCAAATTGGTATCTTGTTATACCCTTTCGCATCCACAATTACTACGCAATTATTTAATCTTTCTGAGTCCAAACTCATTAACAATACATGAGAATTTAATTTGTCCCACAATTTAACAACGTGAAAGATCCTTCAACATACTTATAATTCGAGACTATATGTTAAATGATAGAAATCAAGTACCCAATAGCAAACTCTTGAGTCACAAGTAAACTTTATTCATCACATTCAACCCACCTGAACACATCCCTCAATCACAACATACTTGTCATATAGCCATTAAACCGCTCGTCGAGCCATAAATTCCACTCACAGGAACACTACCGGACATATGAGTCCAAATGTACAAGTTCACATAACTGAGGCTACCGAGCTTAAGCTGTGGTCTAACCCTGGCCTCAAGTCCTCCATACTGGCCCATCACCAAAACACAGAATACATATCACAAATATTGTTCATGGAATCACAAGCCGATGATGCACAATTGATACCGAGCGCTCACATACGCACACAAATGCATGGAAGGAATTCAATGGGTTATGTTTCAAGTTGAATCAATTCCGCACAATAAAATACAAAAAAGTGAAATTTTACTAAGGGTTCGGCGGCCTCTCGAAGATAAGTACATACGTCTCTGTACCGATCTGCAAGACTCTACTAAACCTGCTCATGACACGTGAGACATATGTAACCTAGAGCTCTGATACCAACTTGTCACAACCCAAAATCTCACATGTCGTGATGGCGCCTATCTCGATACTAGGCAAGCCAATAACCTCAATAAATCCTAATTTATTTTAAGTTTGAAAACATAATGTTTAAATACAATACCAAAAGAAGATATCGCAAATACCGATACAACACTCCCAAAATCTGGTGTCACTAAGTACATGAGCATCTATGCATTTCAAGTCTAGAAAACATGGTCTATAATAATCTGCGACCAAATACAAAAAACAAAAGGATAGGGAAGGAGAGACAAGGTCTGCGAAACATGACAGCTACCTCTGAATATATGAAAAATCAACCGTGGGAAAGAATCAACACCCACTGTGTTCGGGATCACCTGGATCTGCACATGAAATGTAGGGTGTAGTATGAGTACAACCAATTCAGCAAGTAATAATAATAAATAAAGAACTGAAAGTAGTAACTAGCTTTTCTTCAATAATAATAATAAAGAACTGAAAGTAGAACCGCTCTTTGCTTCAGCTTCACAAGGTTGGACATCTGCGGCCGGATAATAATGAACTACAACTGAACTACCTTATTTTTGCGGTCCGCACAATTGTGTCTACGGCCGCACCTTATTCTTCTGCGGTCCGCACAAATGTGTCTGCGATAGCACAATAATTGTGTGGTCCGCACTTGTGTTGGACTGGAGATACAGGTTCTCTGAACTTTTGCTCTAACCTAGCTTCTGCGGCCACACAATTCATGTGCGGTCCACACTTTTCAACATTTTCTGATGGACTTTCTTCACATCTTGCGGACGCAGATGATATTCTGCGGTCTGCACTTTGAGCTTTTGTGCTTGTTTTTGTTTTTGAGTTGGATTTCATTTCGGGAGCTCATCTTCCAATATTCCTGCAATCAAGTGCATTTCATCAATTTTCGGGAACACAATTAAGCTCTTTGGATTAAAACGAAAGCTAAAAGGCGCTAGTAAGTAGTTAAAATCCCCACTTATCATCTATCCAGACCAACTGCTCCTACGATCTCCATTATATGGCCGATACTGATCCCTGTATGATCCTGGTTCACGATCGATGTCTCTCTTGACTCTATTAAGAGTTCTAGCGGGATAAACAGACTCTGAAGGTGTCCCGAGTTGATCATCTTCGACTCTGATTTTCGATTTATACCAATTGTGTATATCGGTCCAAGTAATGGCAGGGTATTCTATCAGGCTTTGCTTTAATTATTGCGAAGCCACCGAGCTTCGAATATTGAGTCCCTGAGTGAAAGCCTGAACAACCTAATCAACAACGACCGACGACAGATCCATTCGTTCCATTTGAAAACGGGACACGAACTCCCTATGTATCTCATTATCCTTCTGTTTGACTTTGAAAAGGTCCGATTTCCTGGTTTAGACCTTGATGGCACCATCATGTGCTTTTATGAAAGAGTTTGCAAGCATAACAAATGAGTCAATAGAATTAGGAGGTAAGTTTTGATACCATATCATGGTTCCTTTGATAGGGTCTCCCAAAGTTTTTCAGTAAAACAGACTCGATCTCATCGTTTTCCAACTCGTTCCCTTTGATGGGAAATGTATAAGAGGTTATATGTTCATTTGGATCGGTCGTTCTGTTGTACTTAGGTATTTCGGGCATACGAAATTTATTGGGGATCGGTTTTGGGGCAGCGCTTGGAGGAAAAGGATTTTGCATGAACTTTCTGGAATCCAGTCCCTTCAATATCGAGGATGCTCCTGTGATTTGATCTACCCTGGAATTATAGGTTTCGACCTTTTTGTCGTTCGCTTCGATCTATTTTTCCCCTGATTCTATCCGCTTTGTCAGCTCCTCAAGCATTTTTATAATTCGGGGTTAGCGACTAGCTCTTGTTCATTCGATCTTACCACGACTGGTTCCATTCTTCGGGTGACTTATTGGGGCAGATCGGGTTCAACCCTGCTCGGTGCCTGGGTTTGGCTCTGCAACTGAGCTATCGCCACCTTTTGAGCTTGCAGTATTTCGAAGATCATGCGTAGGCTGATTTTGTCTTCTTCAATGTTTTGTGTGTTTTGATCTACCGATCGGGCTCCACTACGGACACTATTTTCAGGATTAATAGGCAAGTTCACATCGATGACCACATGTGAATATACATCAATCAGATCCGTGATCTAAATTCCGACGATATCAGCGGGTGGCCCTGCATTACCGGGCGCCATGTCGTTATTCTCACCTTGATGACCGGACTCGTTGTCGATATGTAGTGGTGCTAATCGAGAGTTTGTCATTTTTAGTCTAAAATCAAAGACACTTCAAAGAGCAAGTGTAAAGCAATATGTGTTATGGAGATTTGTATCAAATAACCACTATTATCCCTAGCCCCATGGTGGGTGCCAAACTGTTTAACCTCAAAATCGGATAATAATTGAATTTATACGCGGTTTTAAGGATACTTGGTCTAATTTGATACAAAGTGAGAAATCAAATTTAATGTATAAGTAATCAATAGAAAGATAAATGCAAACCATGCAAGTTGAACAACCTAAGCCTCATGAGGTTAATCTCATTCGAACTTAGATGTAATATTATTGAAGCCGGAATAAAATGAACAAAGCTAGAAATAACAGTATGTTGTTCTTTGAAGTATGCTATGACGTGCCTCTATGAATTACTAAGTTCCCTTTATTTATTAAGGGAGATCTTCCTTTTAAGACATCATTTTATAATAAACATAAGTCCTTGATTTTGTAGACCATTGGCTCTTTTTTTGTCTTAATCCCGTGATTTCTGCCATAATGATTGGTTGATGGCGAGAATCACAGATCCTTGTTGGATGAGTTGGCAAAGCTTTTCTTCGGGCCCGTTTGAAGCAGGATCGGTCGTGCCTTGGGTAAACTCGAGGGCAAATCTGATGGTCTTAACTTTTGAGTCCGACAATATCATATTCCGATCTTGGCTGACCATGCCGAACTTTAAACCCTGATATTGAGCTCAGTTTCACCCGTAAGTTCGATCTCTACCCAATTATAGATGTGCCGACCCTAGCCTACCATTCCAGATGCTCGATCGAGCATCGAGCTCGAGTTTACCTGTATATAAACCAAATTAGAAGTTTGAAGACTTCTTATAATAATGGTCCCTTTATCAAAAAGTTTTTTCAATTTGACCAGGATAGTACCAACATCATTTCACTATAAGAAATTATAACGACTCGGCTTGGCGTTTTAAGAATTTATGCCCCGTTCAGTGACTTAAGGTTTTGAGAAAATTCATAATATGTATTATGACTTGCATGTACAGTCAAGTTTGATTTTCGAAAGATTCAGACTTTAATTGAAAGAACAACTTTCATTTTTGAAGCTTAAGTGAAATAGTTGACCGGAGTTTGACTTTTGAGCAACTGACTCCGGAATGGAATTTTGATGATTCCAATAGCTTCATATGGTGATTTTGGACTTGGGCTTATGCTCAGATTTGTATTTTGAAGCCCGTAGGACAATTCAATGCATTTTGGCAAAAGTTGGAAAATAGAAGATTTTAGGAAAGTTTGACTGTGAGTTGACTTTATTGATACCGGGGTCGAAATTCGATTCTAGAAATTGGAACATCTCCATTATGTTATTTAAAACCCGCGTGCAAAATTTGAAGTCATTCCGTATTGATTTGATACGTTTCATCGCAAATTATAGAATTTGGAAAATTCATAAACTTATAATTCGATTCGAGGTGCGATTCGTAGTTTTGATGTTGTTTGATATTATTTGAGGCCTCGAGCAAGTCCGTGTTATGTTATGAGACTTATTGGTATATTTGGACAAGGTCTCGAGTGGCTCAGATGAGTTTCAGATGAGGTTCATATCGTTTGGCGCCTTGTTGAAGCTGTTGGAATGTTTGTTGGCAGAAGTTGTTTTTGGCCGCCACTGGTGCAATCACGTTGGGACTTTGGAAGCTTATATCTCAAAATCTATAAGGAATATGAAAATTTTCAAAACATTAAAGTTGTAGCCCTTGGATTCTAGTTTCCAGAAAGACAAACAATTCATCATTTGTACATTTGTACAGAAAGTTATGGTCAATTAACAGAAGGCTGATACTGTAGATTATGGCTACAGCAGTGTGCCTCGCTAGATTTATGATGCGCATAGCTAACTTTGGAAGCTTATATCTCGAAATCTATAAGGAATCTGGAAAATTTCAAAATATCAACCTTGGATTCTAGTTTCCGGAAAGATAAACTATTCATTAGTTGGACATTTGTACAGAAGGTTATGATTGATTGACTGCTGGCTGGTACTACAGATTTTGGCTACAGCGGTGTGCATCGCCAAATTTCTGATGCGCACAACTTACTTTGGAAGCTTATATCTTGAAATATATAAGGAATATGGAAATTATCAAAGCATGAAAGTTGTAGACCTTGGTGTCGAGTATCTACAAAGTTAAATCATTCATCATTTGGACATTTGTACAGAACAATATGATTGATTTACTAAAGGCTGGTAATGCTGTTTTTCAGGGCCAAGGCAAATCACAAATGTCAAATGCTACTTGCATGGACAGATTCTTAAAACGAGGGTTTCGACCATTTTAACATATTTGGAGCTTTGGAGCTCGAATTGAAGTAATTTTTCACCATATGGATTGGGTAAGTGTTATATATCCAAAAGTTATTATACTTCATGATTCCATGGTTGTTTTCATCAATTATTAGTGAATCAATGAAAGAAATTGTAGAAATTTGTAAAACTTTTCAAAAAACAAAAATTTAAGATTTGGAGGTCGATTCGTTATCGGAATTTGATAAAATTGGTATGGTTGAACTCATATCGATTAGGTGTTAGGCTTTTGTGAACAATTATGCCGGGTTCAAAGAGGCGGGCTTCGCGTTGACTTTTGGTTGACTTTTTAATGTGAAATTTTAATTTGTCGTTTTATTATTTGGAATTTTTTCCGATGAATTTGAATGAAGTTATACAATTAATTTAGATAGATTTGAGCTGTTCGGAGGTCAATTCAAGCAAGAAGGCTATTTTGGAATATTGGCCTAACTCCATAAAGGTAAGTATTTTGCCTAACTTTAAGTGGGGGAAAGTTTCCTTAGGCATTGAGTCTTATGTGAAAATTGTGTGGTTGAAAACCATGTAAGCGAGGCGACGAGTATATACTTGGTTTATATGTGCAAATTATATCGGTTTAAATTCATAGACACCCTTATGTATTAAATTGAAAAATTGTTGGAACACAGTAAATCCTTTATTTGTCATGCTTCAATCCTTGTTTGTCGAGTTTGTATTTTATATGATAATTTGGGGTGATTGCCACTTGGATTCTTATATGAATTCTGTGTGTTTGTTGATTTGATATCTCTTGGAATTAATTTCATTATGGATTTTCCATTTGGAAAACATTAGTTAAATAAGCTTAAAAAGAGGCGTTAATATATTTATAAAAAATTTGGATTAAAAAAGGTGTTATCCTATGCTGAGTTACTTTTCCATCTCAGTTGTTGTGTTTGAGGTTTTATATACATTGTGCGGAGCCTTGGACTATTTGCTGTGAAATTAATTGATTTTGTTGTATCTTTGGAGTTGGTTGTGGTCGGTGGGCAAATTGTGATATGAATTGTTGTATATTATCGTCTAAACACTCTCATTGATGTTATTTATGCTTCCTACCTTGCTTGTTAATGATATACATGTGCTTGGTAAGGAAGAGTGTAAAGCAGGAAGGGTGATGCCATGCCATTTCATATACACTATCATGTGAGGGAGAGTATAAAGCACGAAGGTTGATGCCGTGCCATTTGAGAGTATAAAGCACGATGTTGATGCCGTGCCATTTGAGAGTGTAAAACATGAAGAGTGATGCCGCCATTTCAATTATATTATCACGTGTGGATGAGAGTAAGAGTACGAAGAGTGATGTCGGCCATTATTTTTATATTGTCATATGTTCATGGTACGAAGGGTGTTTCCGTGTAGGCGAGGAAAATAGACATACATTATATTGTGATATCATTTCGTTGTGTATACATTCATGCCTTTATAATGAGATGTTATTGTGCACCTATGTTTTCTATGTGACTTGTAGTCATTGTTGCTTCCTGTGTGCCTCCCACTTTATTTCTTTTATTGTTATTGATATTTCTTCTACCTAGTTGGTATTGTTATATGTATGCTCGGTGAGAAAGAGATAAATGCACGAAGGATGTTGCCGTGCTAATTGACTTGATCTACACACATATATATATTGGATGAGAATGAGACAAGTGCACGAAGGTATTGTCGTGCCATTTGATTTGACATGTTGAATATATTTCTTACACCAGGAAAGCTAAATGAGGTGTCACATGGTAACTTCAATTGAAAGAATTATATTTGAAAGATATTTACTTGAAAGAATTATATTCGAAAGATATTTACTCGAAATAATAATATTTGAAAGATATTTATTTGAAAGAAATATATTCGAGATATATTTAATTATACGGATTACATTCTAAAGATTTTTATTTATAAAACTTATAGATAGAAGATGCATATTTTAAAGGACTTGATTAATTGGCTGTACTTGTGTTTATTATTTATTTGAGCAATATTTATGGTGCTCTTGCTGTCTTGCTGTTTAAATCACTTGTTGATTGGTGTTGCTATCACTACTATTTGCTTTCTATTATTTTTATATGATATATTGCATATGTTATTTGACTAGTGAGTGTCTTGACTGTACCTCATCACTACGCCACCGAAGTTAGTCTTGATACTTACTGGGTAGCGACCGTGGTGTACTCATACTACACTTATGCACATTTTTGTGCAGAGCCAGGTATTGGAGATATCGGATTCGGACAGAGATTAGAGTATGTTCATAAGGATTCAAGGTAGGACTGCTTGGTCGTCGCAGTCTATTAGAGTCTTTCCATTTTATTGTACTGTTAATTTTTTATTCAAACAGAATTGTATATTCAACCCTCGAGATAATTCCATGTATTCCGTTAGAGTTCGTGACTCAGTATTACCAGTCTTGGGAGATTTGTTTTATATATTTCCGCTATTGATTTTGACACAAGAATTTAATTATATGTTTTCAAAAAAGAATGGCTTGAGTTGTTACTATAATCGGCTTACCTAGTCTTAAAAACTAAGTGCCATCACGACGCCTGTGGTGGGATTTTGTGTCGTGACAGAAACAAGCTACAAAAATTTGAAATGAACTTGAAAAAAAAAAATAATAATTAAACATATCTATATTTATACTATACTAGTCTAAGGATGCGCGCGCTGTAAGAGTTTTTTTTATCTCAATGAATAAATATTTATTAAAAATGTCATGACCACAAATTCCCTCCGTATGAAGTCGTGATGGAACATAGTCTCTAAGACTAGGTAAGCCTATCAATGCGGAATAACAATAGAAACATGAAATAAATAAATCTACAATTCACATAATTACATCTCCTAAAACCCGGTAGAAATAAGTTACAAGCTTCTAAGAATTTATCCTCAATGTCTTTATATATCAGAGTCTAAAGAAAATAAGGAAGCAACATAATAAGGATAGAAGGGGACTCTGGAGTCTGCGGACGCTGACAGATATACCTTGAAGTCTCCGTACACAGGTAGCTCACTGATGTCTGGGCTGGTAGGATGTACCTGGATATACACAAAAAGATGTGCAAAAGCATAGTATGAGTACACCACATCGGTACCCAGTAAGTGCCAAGCCTAACCTCGGTAGAGTAGTGACGAGGTCAGGTCAGGCCCTACTGGAATAATAAAAGACATGGTGAAATGTTTAACAATATACTAACAATAAAATGATAATGAAAATGAATCAAGTAGTATATCACCATTTAATTACACAAAATAAGGACAAATAATACCTCACGGAAAGAAAAACGAAATTTACAACTTTAAATAAATCACCAAAATAACCAAAGGCAAATGCAACTATAAAGAAATATCAACAAGGGCACTCCTGGCGTACCGCCTCGTAGTCCCAAATCATAAATAAATTCACAATATCTGATTTCCTTATATCACGGCGGGAGCCTTCACATTTAATTTTAAAGAAAATATTTTTCCCGAAATAGCATCCCGTGTTTATCCACCCTTATCACACCACATGATTTCTAGTAGTTCCCCTACTAGCCACGCATATCAAGTCACCCTTATCTCACCGCATGCGTTTCAACACCCAGACCTTATACCACCGCATGCGTATCAATATCACAATATATCACAATCTGCACCTCAAGTGCTCAAATATTTTTATTTGCCAAAATAAACAACATCAATAATTTTTTCCACAACAGGGAGCTCACATCTCAATCACAATGAGTACAAAAATCTCACAAAATATTTGGGAATAAATAACTCAGCAAAAATAATATTTCACTATTTTTAACACGTTGACTCAATACCAAATTTTAAAATATCAATTACTTCATATTAATAATATTTAAATTAGAGAAATTCAACATTTAAATGATGCACAGAATAAAAGAAACAAAGTTTCAACTAAACAGGTAAAAACAATTAGCAGGAAAAGGTCAAACAAATTTAAAGTATAAAAATTAGATCAATGATGAAGAATATAACAAGATAAAATAATTAAATTAATATGCAACAGTGATCTACACATTTTAAAGACAAGATCTTCCACATTTAGCCCGTGTACACACTCGTCACCTCTTGTACACGACTTTCAACACATTACAATTATCACATCAATACCAATCATAGGGGAAATTTCCCCCACACAAGGTTAGACAAGTCACTTACCTCGACTTGCTCCAATGTAATCCACTAGTAGGCCTTTTCCTCGATTATGCAACTCTGAATGGCTCGAATCTAGCCAAAATAATTTGATACAGTCAACAAAAATTATAGGATTCCATTTCATAAGAAAATACTATATTTTTCAATAAAATCCTAAATTAACTCAAAAAATGCCCATGGGGCCCATGTCTCGGAACCCGACATAAGTTACAAAACATGAACGCACATTCAACCACGAGTCCAACCATACTATTTTACTAAAATCCGACATCAATTCGACCCTCAAATGTTCAAATTAAACCAAGAGGGTTTTCACAATTTTTCACCTTAATCACCAATTAAATGTCAAAAACAACTATGGATTTAGGTAATTTGACCAAAATTGAGTTAAGAACACTTACCCCAATGTTTTCCTTGAAACATCTCCTGAACATTGCCTTAACCGAGTTCTTAAAATCAAAAAATGGGTAAAAATAGCCAACCCCCAAATTATATGTTCTGTCCAGGGCTTTTCGCAGATGCGGCTAATTGCGCGACTGAATTAGCCGCATCTGCGGCCCAAAATTTCGCACCTGCGCTGCCCGACCTCCTCTCCATTTTCGCCTCTGCGCTCTTTCCTTCGCACCTGCGACCTCACAGGTGCGGAAGAAAATGCTCGTACCTGCTCACTCTGCCTCACCAGCCCCTGCTCGCTTCTGCGCTTGCCAAGCTCGCTTCTGCGGGCTGGAACCTGCGAGCCAAACTCCGCAGGTGCGATTGCATCAGTGGGCAGAAACTTCAAGTTTTTGTTCTATGTCAAACTTTGACCCGTTTAACCATCCGAAACTCACCCGAGGCCCTAGGGATCTCAACCAAATACACCAACAAGTCCTAAAACATCATACGAACTTAGTCGAAACTTCAAATCACATCAAACAATGCTAAAAACATGAGTCAAACCCCAATTCAAGCCTAATGAAACTAAGAAATTTCAACATCTACATCCGATGCCGAAACCTATCAAATCAAGTTCGATTGACCTCGAATTTTGTACACAAGTCATAAATGATATAACACACCTATTCAAATTTTCAGAATCGAATTTCGACCCCGATATCAAAAAGTCAACTCCCCGGTCAAACTTCTAAACTTAAATTTTTATTTTATCCATTTGAAGCCTAATTTAACTACGGGCCTCCAAATAATTTTTCGGACCCGCTCCTAAGTCCAAAATCACCATATGGAGCTATTGGAATCATGAAAATTCTATTTCGAGGTCGTTTACATATAGGTTGACATCCGGCCAACCTTTTCAACTTAAGTTTTAAACTTTGGAACTAAGTGTTCCAATTCATTCCAAACACCTCACCGGACCCAAACTAACCACCCTGGCGAGTCACATAACAAATATAAAGAATAAATCGAGCAGTAAATGGGGGAACGGGGTTGTAATACTCAAAACGGCCGGCTGGGTCGTTACATTCTCCCCCTCTTAAATAAACGTTCGCCCTCGAACGGGTTTAGAATTATATCTGGAGTGGTTAAA
This sequence comes from Nicotiana tabacum, assembly GCF_000715075.1. Taxonomy (NCBI): domain Eukaryota; kingdom Viridiplantae; phylum Streptophyta; class Magnoliopsida; order Solanales; family Solanaceae; genus Nicotiana; species Nicotiana tabacum. Next base: position 129,629,417 of record NC_134091.1, read on the forward strand.
GGATGAGGATAGCAGTTGCGCATATCATGCTCGGTATCCCAAGTCGCCTCCTCTACCGGATGACCCCTCCACTTTACTTTTACTAAAGCGATGCTCTTCGATCTCAACTTTCTAACCTGTTTGTACAAAATAACCATTGTTTCCTCAACATAAGATAGATTCTTATCGAACTGACTGAGCTGAAGTCTAACACATGAGATGGATCACCGTGATACTTCCGGAGCATGGAAACATGGAACACTGGATGAACTGCAGTGAGATAAGGTGGTAATTCAAGTCTGTAAGCCACCTCCCCAACTCTCTCAAGGATATCAAAAGGTCCGATATATCTAGGGCTCAACTTGCCCTTCTTCCCAATTCTCATAACACCCTTCATGGGCGAAACCCGGAGCAAGACCCGCTCACCAACCATGAATGCAACATGACAAACCTTTCGATCCGCATAACTCTTTTTTCTAGATTGGGCTGTACGAGGTCAAATTTGAATCAATTTAACCTTTTCCAAAGCATCTTGAACCAAGTTCGTACCCAATAGTCTAGCTTCACCCGGTTCGAACCAACCCACTGGGGACCAGCACCCCCTACCATATAAGGCCTCATACGATGCCATCTGAATGCTTGACTAATAACTGTTGTTGTAAGAAAACTTCGCAAGTGGTAAGAACTGATCCCAAGCACTCCCAAAATCTATCACACACGCACGGAGCATATCCTCCAATATCTGAATAGTGCGTTCGGATTGCCCGTCCGTCTGAGGGTGAAATGCTGTACTCAACTCTACCTGAGTACCCAACTCACACTGTATTGCCCTACAGAACCGTGATGTAAACTGGGTACCCCGGTCAGAGATGATAGATACCGATACGCCATGAAGTCGGACAATATCGCGAATATAAACCTGAGCCAGCTGCTCCGAAGAGTAAGTAGTAACCACATGAATGAAATGCGCTGACTTGGTCAATCTATCCACAATCACCCAAACTGCATCGAACTTCCTCTGAGTCCGTGGGAGCCCAGCAACGAAATTCATAGTGATCCGCTCCCATTTCCATTCTGAAATCTCTAACTTTTGAAGCATTCCACCCGATTGTTGATGCTCACACTTCGCCTGCTGGAAATTTAGGCACCGAGCTACATATTCCACTATGTCTTTCTTAATCTGCATCTACAAATAGTGTTGTCTCAGGTCCTAATACATCTTTGCAGCACCCGTATAAATGGAGTACCGCGAACTGTGAGCCTCCTGGAGAATTAACTCATGCAAGCCATCTACATTGGGTACACAAAGCCTGCCCTGCATCTGTAATACATCACCATCTTCAATAGTGACTTCCTTGGCATCACCGTGCTGAACTGTATCCTTAAGGTCAAGTAGATGGGGGTCATCATACTGATGCTCCCTGATACGATCATAAAGAGAAGACTGAGAAATCACACAGGCCAAAACTCGGCTCGGCTCGGAAACATCCAATCTAACAAACTGGTTGGCCAAGGCCTGAAAATCCAAGGCTAAAGGCCTCTCTGCTACCGGTAAATATGCTAAGCTGCCCAAACTCTCCGCCTTACGACTCAAGGCATCGACCACTACATTGGCCTTTCTGGGATGATAGAGAATGGTGACATCATAATCCTTAAGTAACTCTAACCAACTATGCTACCCCAAATTAAGATCCTTTTGCTTAAACAAATGTTGTAAACTCCGGTGATCGGTATAAGCCTCATAATGGACACCATACAAATAATGCCGCCAAATCTATAAAGCGTGAACAATAGATACTAACTCAAGGTCATGTATAGGATAAATCTTCTCATGCACCTTTAACTGCCTGGATACATAGGCAATCACCCTACCGTCTTGCATCAACACTGCGCCGAGACCAATACGCGATGCATCACAATACACATTATAAGACCCTGAACCTATAGGGAGCACCAATACTGGGGCTGTAGTCAAAACTGTCTTGAGCTTTTGAAAGCTCTCTTCACATTCCTCGGTCCACCTAAACGGAGCACCCTTCTGGGTCAATCTGGTCATAGGTGCAACAATAGAAGAGAAACCCTCTACAAATCGGCGATAATACCCTGCCAAACCAAGAAAATGTCACGACCTAATTTCACCTAAAGGTCGTGATGACACCCAACACTACAGCTAGGTAAGCCAACTAATAAATTAAACATATATAAATTATTTTCAGAATAATTTTCTAAGTAATTTTATTATTTTATTTGAAATATTAAAGAAATTAGAAAAAGACACTGATTAACTTAAATGCAAGTAAATAATACCATTCCAAATTCTACCAATGTGTGTGCCAAAACCTGGTGTTACAAGTGTATGAGCATCTAGTAGATTATACAAAACTCCAAATACTGTCTGAAATAAAAATAGATAGAATGAAAATGCAAGAAGAGGCACTGGTAACTGCAGAACGGCTCAGAAAAATAGCTCACCACTACGCCTCTAGATAACGTAGGTGTGCGATGATAGGTCCTCCACTAGTACCTGTCTCAGATCCTGCACAAAAAGTGCAACAAGTGTAGCATGAGTACGTAAACAACGTGTACCCAGTAAGTATCAAGCCTACTCTCGAAGAGGTTGAGACGAGAGGTCGACTTTGACACTCACTAAGATCAATAATAATAATTGAAATAAAAATAGAATTATTTAAATCAACATGATTCATAGAGTTAACAACAATTTATTTAACCAACATAAACAATTTAATTCCTTCAAATACAACAATATCCAATCTATTAATTAAATTCACAATCTACAATTAAAATATCAAGGCATCGTGTAATTATTATTTTTATTAGGCACGATTTCTACCGAGGTCGTATGGCTCGTTCCAGAGTGTCGTGTACACTTCTGAGGGACGTGCGACGCAATCCATAGATGCATCTATCCTGCCGAGGCGTTCGACCCGCTCCACAAGAAAGGAGGACATTTTCTTATGTACCTTCGGAAGGAGTATATTATAAGATTAATTCGGGAGGATGAACAATTTCTTTTAATAATTAATTAGTTTAAATAGAAATTAAGCATATGAGATTTCCATCTTTTACTATCTTTCCTAACAATTTACAATATTTATCAAATAAATTTAATTTAATAAGGGATACAATTTACACAAGTAATTTATGCTTTGAGTCCTAAACTACCCAGACTTTAGCATTAATAGTTGCTACGCACGGACTCTCGTCACCTCATGCGTACGTAGCCCCCCACAATTAGCAACAATTATTAATTTAATTACCTATGGGGTAATTTCCCCCTCACAAGATTAGACAAGAGACTTACCTTGTCTCAAAGTCCATTTTTCCGATCAAAATGTCGTGAAAACCTCAATTCGATGCTGAAAAATCTGAAACTATCCAAATGTTACACAAAATAATTAATACATACTTAATAATTCGAATTTAGGCTATTAAATAAATTACCCAACCCAAAATGGTAAAATTCCTAAAATTTACCCCGGGCCCACGTGCCTAGGTTCTAGAAATTTTCGGATGAAAACGTTACCCATAATCTCAAGAACTCAAATATATAATTTCTATCCAATTCCATAACCATTTTCGTGGTAAAAATCTCGTTTTTATAAAAAATTAGGTTTTTCATCTAAACCTTTAATTTCTAAGATTTACTAGTTATAATCTACCCATAATCTATGTATTTAACTCAAAGTGTGTAGAATTAACTTACCTTCAAGTTGCTAGTTGAAAGCCTCTATCAAAAAGCTCAGAAATCGCCCAACAATGGAAGAAATGGGGTTAATAAATGGTGAAATCCCGTTTTTAAAACATTCTGCCCAGCACTGGTGACCCCTTCTTCGCGAACAAGGTCAAGGCCTCGCATTCGCGAAGGCAAAATTTCACAACCTTAAAACTACCCTTCACGAACGCGACAGGGGTCTCGCGAACGCGAAGGCCTACGTTGACTGAGCATCGCGAACGCGAAGAGCAAAGTTCATTGGCCCTCCCTGGACCCATTTCCCCTACACGAACGCGAGTGGGGTTCGCGAACGCGAAGGCCTAGGATCACATGGATTCGTGAACACGTGAGACTGTCCGTGAAAGCGAAGGGAAATTCGCCCACTGCCCCAAATCCTTCTTCGCTAACACGATTTCCCTCTCGCAAACGCGAAGAAGGAAACCAGAACTAGAAAATCTGGTTTCTCAGATTTAGCTACGGGCGGTTCGAAACATACCCGAGCCCCTTGGGACCCCGTCTAAAGGCACTAACATGTTTGTAATCATGATACGGACCTACTCGAACTCTCAAAATGCGGAAAAACAACAAATCCAAGAATCACACCCCAAAACCAAATTGGATCAAACTTTGAACTTCAAGTTTTCCAAATTCTCCGAATGCGCCGAACCATACTTAGACTACTCGGAATGACACCAAATTTTGCATGCAAGTCTTAAATGACATTACGAAACTATTACTGATCTCAAAATTCAATTCAGACCTCCATTACTCCAAAACCTACTCCAAACCAAATTTAAAGAACTTTAAACCTTCAAATAGTTAATTTTCACTATTAAGCGCCAAAACGCTCTCGGGTTATCCAAAACCCGATCCGATCATACGCCCAAGTCAGAAATCATCATACGAACCTATTGGAACCGTCAAATCCCGATTCTAAGGTTGTTTTCTAAAAATGTTGACCGAAGTCAAACTTAGCCTTTTAAAGCCAACTTAAGGAACCAAGTGTTCTGATTTCAACCGGAACACTTCCAAATTCCGAACCAGCCATCCCCGTAAGTCATAAATTAATAAAAGCACATACGAGGAGTTTTATTTTAGGGAACGAGGTTCTAAAAGTCAAAATGACCGGTTGGGTCATTACATTCTCCACCTCTTAAACAAACGTTCGTCCTCGAACGGGTTTAGAATAATACCTGGAGTGCTAAATAAGTGTGGATATTTGCTCTGCATGTCTTCCTCGGAATCCCAAGTCGCTTCCTTGTCTGGTTGGCCCCTCCACTGGACTTTTGCTGCAAAAATCCTCTTGGACCTCAACTGGCAAACTCGTTTATCAACAATGGCAACTGGCTCATCTTCATAACCAAAACTCTTATCTAGTTGAACTGTGTTGAAGTTTAACACATGTGATAGGTCAGCATGCTACTTACAGAGCATAGATACATAGAAAACCGGATGAACTCCCGATAGACTAGGAGGCAAGGCAAGCTCATATGCAACCTCCCCAACTCGTCTCAACACCTCAAATGGGCCTATAAACCTTGGGATCAACTTGCCCTTCTTCCTGAATCTCATGATTCCCTTCATCGGCGAAACCTTCAAGAGAACTGTTTCACCCACCATAAATGATAAATCAAGCGCTTTCTGATCCGCGTAACTCTTATGACTGGACTGTGTTGTACGAAGTCGCTCCTGAAACAACTTTACCTTTTCCAAGGCATCTTTCACCAAATCAGTACCATATAACTTAGCCTCATCGGGCTCAAACCATCCGATGGGCGAACGACATCGCCGACCATATAAAGCCTCAAATGGAGCCATCTCAATGCTGGATTGGTAACTGTTATTATAAGCAAACTCGGCCAAAGGCAAGAAACGATCCCATTGTCCTCTAGAGTCTATCACATATGCCCTGAGCATATTCTCCAAAATCAGAATTGTTCGCTCTGACTGCCCGTCGGTCTGCGGATGAAAGGCTGTGCTGAGCTCTACACGGGTCCCTAATTCATTCTGTACTGCTCTCCAGAAATGCGAAGTAAACTGAGGGCCTCTATCTGATATGATGGAAATTGGCACACCGTGCAACCGAAATATCTCCTGAATATAAATCTGGGCCAACCTCTCTGAAGTATACATAGTCACAACCTGAATAAAGTGTGCCAACTTGGTCAACCTGTCAACAATCACCCAAACTGCATCAAACTTCCACAAGATCCGCGGCAACCCAACGACAAAGTCCACTCTGGTATAGTCATCTGCTAAAGTAGGCCACCTGGCCTCTGGTGCTCATATTTAACTTGCTGGCAATTTAGACACCTAGGTACATACTCAACTATGTCCTTTTTCATTCGTCGCCACCAATAATGCTGCCTCAGGTCACGATACATCTTTGTAGCACCTAGATGAATAGAATACCGAGAATTGTGTCCGTCCTCTTGGATCTTTTTCCTCAGTTCATCCACATTAGGAACACATAGACGATCCTGGAGTCGCAGAACACCATCTGCGCCAATAGTAATTTCCTTGGCACCACCCCATAGCACCGTTTCTCGAAGAACCAAAAGATGTGGATCATCAAACTAGCGAGTCTTGATCTGCTCAAATAGTGAAGACTGGGCTACAACACATTCAAGAACTCGACTGGGTTTTGAAATATCCTGCCTCACAAGTCTGTTAACCCATGACTGAATATCCGAAGCTAATGGCCTTTCCTCTGCTGAAATGAAAGCCAAACTACCCATACTCTCCTCCTTTCTACTCAAGTCATCTGCAACCACATTTGCTTTTCCTAGATGATACGGGATAGTAATATCATAATCTTTTAGTAACTCAAGCCATATGTACTGCCACAAATTTAGATCCTCTGCTTGAACAAATGGTGAAAACTATGATGATCAGTGTAAACCTCACAAGATACCCCATAAAGATAATGTCTCCAAATCTTAAGAGCGTGAACAATCGCAGCTAACTCCAAATCATGCACTGAATAATTCTTCTCGTGGGGCTTCAGTTGACGTGAAGCATATGCAATAACTCGCCTTTCCTGCATCAATACACAACCCAAACCAACGCGTGAAGCATCACAATACACTGTAAACATCCCCTAACCGGAAGGTAACACTAACACTTGTGCTGTAGTCAATGCTGTCTTGAGCTTCTGAAAGCTCACCTCACAATCATCGGACCATCGGAATGGAGCACCCTTCTGGGTTAATTTGGTCAAAGGTGCCGCAATAGATGAAAAGCCCTCCATGAACCGACGATAATAACCTGCTAAACCTAGGAAACTCCTAATATCAGTCGCCGAAGTGGGACGATGCCAATTCTGAATTGCCTCAATCTTTTTGGGATCAACCTTAATGCCCTCGCCCGATACGATATACCCCAAAAATGCTACAGACTCTAGCCAGAACTCATATTTGGAGAACTTAGCATATAGTATTTGTTCCCGCAATGTCTGAAGCACTACTCTCATATGCTGCTCGTGCTCGTCCTTACTGTGGGAGTAGATCAAAATGTCATCAATAAAGACAATGACAAATAAATCAATATATGACATGAATACCCTGTTCATCAGATCCATAAATGTTGTTGGGGCGTTAGTTAAACCGAAGGACATCACCAGAAACTCATAATGACCATATCTAGTCCGTAAAGTAGTCTTCAGAACATCCGAATCCCGAATCTTCCACTGATGGTACCACGACCTCAAGTCGATCTTAGAGAATACCCTAGCACCCTGCAACTGGTCAAATAGATCATCAAATAATGGGTACTTATTCTTAATAGTGACTTTGTTCAATTGGTGATAATCAATACACATTCGCATTGTTCCATCCTTCTTCTTTATAAATAATACCGGTGCTCCCCAAAGCGATACACTCAGCCTGACGAACCCTTTGGCTAGTAACTCTTCAAGTTGTTCTTTCAATTCTTTCAATTATTTCGGAGCCATGCGATACAGTGGGATAGATATAGGCTGGGTATCTAGAGCCAAGTCAATACAGAAATCAATATCACGATTAGGTTGCATACCTGGAAGATTTGAAGGAAATACCTTAGAGAACTTCTGAACTACAGGCACTGAATCAATAGCCGGAGTCTCTGAAGTAGTATCCTGAACATAGGCTAGATAAGCTAAACAACCCTTCTCAACCATGTGTTGAGCCTTCATAAAAGAAATAACCCGATTAAATGCACTAACAGACAAACCCTTTCCCTCCAGTCTAGGCAATGTTGGAATAGCCAAGGTGACAGTCTTGGCATGACAATCTAGAATAGCATGATATGGAGATAACCAGTCCATGCCCAGAATAATGTCAAAGTCGGTCATCTCAAGCAATAGCAGATCTGCTCTAGTTTCATAACCACAAAATGTAATAATACATGACTGGTAGATCTGATTCACAACAACAGAATCGTCCACATGAGTGGACACATAAATAGGAGTACTCAAGGACTCACAAGAAACACACAGGAAATGAGCAAATAGAGATGACACATATGAATACGTAGATCCTAGATCAAATAATACTGCAGCATCTTTTCCGCAAATAGAAATAATACTTGTAATTACGGCATCTGAGGCCTCTGCATCTGGTCTGGCCAGAAAAGCATAAAATCGAGCTGGAGCTCCAACTGGCTGGCCTCCGCTTGGCTGACCTCTACCTCTAGGACGACCCCTACCCACCTCTCCTCCACCTCTTAGTGGTCGGACGACTGGTGGAGCAACTGGTGCGGTAATCATAGGCTACTGACCTTGCTGCACTGGTCTACCCCAAAGCCTAGGCAGAATCTCCGTATGTGACTAGGATCCCCGTACTCGTAACAACTCTTCGGTGCGATGGGCTGCTGACTAAGAGTCTGGCCCTAGGGACCTGAACACCTACTGGAAGAACCCTGAATAGCCGGTGAGCAGTAAGAACTCTCTGGTATAGCACTGAAATAAGTACGCACTAGAGCACCTCAAGGAGGCGGTGGTGCTAGATATGGGGGCCTGCTGGACTGCCCTCTCACGAGCTGACCTCTGCCTCCGGATGGAGCACCTGTGAACTCTCTAGAATACCTAAATGTAATGACCCGGCTGGTCGTTTTGAGAGTTAGAGTCCCGAACCCCTATTAACCGCTTTCCCCATATCTATTTCTGCTATTGTGACTTGCCGGGATGATTGATTTTGAGTTTCAGAGTGTTTTGGGACACTTAGTCCCTAAATGAGAGCTTAGGTCTTAGAATTTGGACCGTAGTCAGAACTGTGTGAAGATGGTTCCGGAAAAGAATTTCGTCAGTTCCGTTAGCTCTGTTAGGTGATTTTGGACTTAGGGGCGTGTCCGGAATGTGATTTGGGGTCCCGTAGCTCATTTAGGCTTGAAATGGCAAAAAACAAATTTTTGGAGATTTGGACCGGTAGTGGAAATTTTGATATAGGGGTCGGAATCCGATTCCGGAAGTTGGAGTAGGTCCGTAATGTTGAATATGACTTGTGTGCAAAATTTGAGTTCATTCGGACGTGGTTTGATAGGTTTCGGCATCGGTTGTAGGAATTTGAAGTTTCAAGTTCTTTAAGTTTGAATTGTAGGGTGATCCATGATTTTAGTGTTAGTTGATGTGATTTTTGGGATCGACTAAGTTCGTATGGTGTTTTAGGATTGGTTGGTATGTTTGGTTGATGTCTCGGGGGCCTCGGGTGAGTTTCGGATGGTTATCAAATCTATTTTGGACTTGGAAGATTTTTCTGGTGCTAGGCTGGTTCTGCTGTAATCGCACCTGTGTAAGGCTACCCGCAGGTGCGAGCAAATTAGAGTAGAAGCGGAGTTGGGTGGATTGGTCAGGGGTCGCAAGTGCTTGGTAAAAGGCCGCATCTGTGATGCCCGCAAATGCGCAAGGCTGTTCGCAAGTGCGCAAGGTACGCAGAAGTGGAAGGGATTTCCGCACGTGCAAGTGCGGCCCTTTCGTCGCAGGTGCAAAGGCAGGTGCGGCCCTTTCGAGGTAAGTGGCTTGCCTAACTTTGTATGTGTGTGGGGGAAATCCCCTTAAGATTTGGAACTATTGTGCTATGTGAGCGCCGTGTACGTGAGGTGACGAGTACGTACACGGGCTAGTTGTGGAAAACCCGATTTTCTTACTGAGCAGCAACATGTTTTCCTGTTATTTTGAGTTATACCATTTTAATGAGTACTAATCTATTTTCATTCTTAATTGAGTTATTCCAATATGTGTAGCTATCATGTTTAGTCTAATACAACATGTCTACGTGTCTTAATTATTTATGTGAATTATGTGCAGCATGCTTAATGAATTTCCTGCTTCTTCCCTGACTGGTACTTAGTCTAAATTGTGAGAATTTCGTGATGTAGTTGTATTTCTATCATTCGCGCTACATATTTACTTTGGGACTACGGAACAGTATTCCGGGAGATCCCCCTGCACATTTATTTTGGGACTATGGAACGGTATTCCGGGAGATCCTCCTGCACATTTATTTTGGGACAACGAAACGGTATTCCGGGAGATCCCCCTGCACATATACGTTTGGGACTACGGGACGGTATCTCGGGAGATCCCCTGTTGTGTTTATATGTACTAAGCTGTTACCTTCTATGATTTCATTGTTGTTAAATTTCAGCCTATATTTTATTGCGGTATTACACTCTATATTGTTTTATTACATATTTACCAGTAGGGCCTTCACCTGACCTCGTCACTACTCGACCGAAGTTAGGCTTGACACTTAATGGGTACCGATTGTGATGTACTCATGCTTTTATCAGCCGCACTATTAGTGAGCCGGGACAACTTTGGAGACTTCAAGGTATATCTGCCGCATCCACAGACTCGGAGTCCCCTTCTACTCTTTCTCATGTCTATTTATCTTTCGTATTTTTCTTTGTTAGACTCTAATGTATAGAGACACTGGATTTTTCTTTCTGTAGTTTGTGATTCACGATGTTCCGGGTTTTGGGATTTGTTGTGTATTTTTGAATAGTTAGTTAAATTTATATTTTTATTTCATTATTCCGCAAAATGTTAGGCTTACCTAGTTGTAGAGACTAGGTGCCGTCACGACATCACATGGAGGGGAAATTGGGTCGTGACAATTTGGTATCAGAGCTCTAGGTTCATAGGTGTCGTGAGTCCCAAACCAGTTTAGTAGAGTCTCGCGGATCGATACAGAGATGTCTGTACTTATCTTCGGGAGGCTATGAAATTGTTAGGAAAATTTCACTACTTTGATTCCTTGTCATGCAAAAAATTTGTTGACTTCAAAGATTATAAACTTCTGTATTCTATTCTCTCACAGATGGTGAGGACACGTACCAGCCGCCAGCGTCCCTACTAGAGCCGCGAGAGACCGGGGCTGGGGTAGAGGCCGAGGACGTCCATGTGGTGCAGCCAGAGCACCCGCACGAGCTGCTACAGAGGAGCCCCCAGTAGCTCAAGCTGGAGGGCAGACACCTGAGATACCTGTTGCTGTACCAGCCCTCCAGGAGACTCTAGCCCAGTTTCTGAGCATGTTCAGCACCTTAGCTCAGGCTGGATTGATTCCACTTACTCCTGCCACATCTTAGGCCGGGTGAGGAGCACAGACCCCCATCACCGGTACTCCAGAGCAGCGGGTTCAGGTCGACCAGGTTCCATAGATTGTACCAATGCAATAGGTAGCTCTAACTCAACCCGAGTTTAGGGCAGTAGCTTCTGAGGCGGAGCAACTCAGACTTGAGAGGTACAAGAAGTACCGCCCACCTACCTTCAGCGGATTGGCTACAGATGATGCTTATGGTTTTTTGGAGGAGTGTCATCGCATTCTTCGTACTATGGTCGTAGCGGAGACGAGCGGGGTTTCTTTTACTACATTCCATCTTAGAGGATCAGCCTATCAGTGGTGGCGTGCTTATGAGTTGAGTAGTCCGGCTGAGGCAGCTTCACTTACATGGACTCAGTTCTCGGACATATTTTTGAGAGAGTATGTCCCTCAGAGCCTCAGGGACTTATGGTGCACGGAGTTTGTGCAATTGCGCCAGGGTGCTATGACTGTGTCAGAGTATGCAGTTCACTTCATCGATTTGGCCCGACTTGCACCGGCCTTAGTTACCACAGTTCGAGAGAGGGTTCGACGGTTTATTGAGGGTCTCCATCCCAGCATCCGTAGTAGTATGGCCAGGGAATTGGAGATGAATATTTCTTATCAGCAGGTTGTGGGTATTGCCAGAAGATTCGAAGGCATGTTTGCCCGGGATAGAGAGGAGAGGGAGGCCAAGAGGTGTCCAGAGGCTGGTTATTATTCGGGAGCTCGTGTCCCAGCAGCTCGCCATGGTAGGGGTTATGTGAGGCGACCCATTCATTCAGCTCTTCCAGCCTCCAACAATGTTCCAGCTCCTTCTAGACCCCACGAGCCTTATCACCACCAATATCTAGCGTGCCTCCTACACGGGGTGTTCCTAGCAGCCAGTTTAGCAGACCTGGCCCGAGCCAGTCACAACAGCCACGCCCTCCCAGAGCTTGTTTTGAGTATGGCGACACTCGCCACATAGTGAGGGATTGCACCAGGATTAGGAGGGGTGCACCTCCATAGACCTTTCAGCCACAACGTGCTCCACCGGGTCCTCAGGCTATGATTACAGCACCAGCTGCCACCCACCTGCTCAACCAGGTCGGGGAGGTAGAGGTCGCCCTAGAGGGGAGGCCAGACCAGATATTATGCACTTCCTGCGCGTATAGAGGTAGCTGCTTCTAATTCTGTCATTACATGTATTGTTCCGGTCTGTCACAGAGATGCGTCGGTATTATTTGACCCAGGCTCTACATATTCTTATGTGTCCTCTTATTTTGCCCCGTATTTGGGCGTATCTCGGGATTCTTTGAGTTCCCCTATTTATGTATCTACTCCTATGGGAGATTCTCTTGTTGTGGACCTTGTGTATCGGTCGTGTTTGATTGCTCTTAGTGGTTTTGAGACCAGAGCCGATTTATTATTGCTCAGCATGGTGGACTTTGATATTATTTTGGGCATGGACTGGTTGGTGCCCCATTATGCTATTCTTGATTGCCACGCTTAAATCGTGACGCTGGCTATGCCTGGTTTACCATGATTTGAGTGGAGAGGTACCTTAGAGTATACTCCCAGTAGAGTTATTTCTTTTCTTAAAGCTCAACGAATGGTTGAGAAAGGGTGTGATTCGTATCTATCTTATGTGAGAGATGTCAGTATTGATACCCCTACAGTTGAGTCAGTTCCAGTAGTGAGGGACTTTCCAGATGTGTTTCCAGCTGATCTTCCGGGCATGCTGCCCGACAGAGATATTGATTTTGGCATTGATTTATTGCTGGGCACTCAGCCCATCTCTATTCCTCCATATCGTATGGCTCCTCCTGAATTGAAGGAGTTGAAAGAGCAGTTACAAGAATTGCTTGATAAAGGCTTCATTCGGCCGAGTGTGTTACCTTGGGGTGCCCCTGTCTTATTTGTGAAGAAGAAGGATGGTTCTATGCGGATGTGTATTGATTACCGCCAGTTGAACAAAGTCACAGTGAAGAACAGGTATCCATTGCCTCGTATTGATGACTTATTTGATCAGTTACAGGGTGCCAAAGTGTTTTCCAAGATTGACTTACGTTCAGGTTATCATCAGTTAAAGATTCGGGAGCCGGATATCCCGAAGACTGCTTTCAGGACCAGATATGGTCACTATGAGTTTCTTGAGATGTCTTTTGGGTTGACCAATGCCCCAGCAACTTTTATGCACTTGATGTACAGTGTGTTCCGACCTTAATTTGACTCATTCATCATTGTGTTTATTGACGACATTCCGGTATACTCCTAGAGTCGGGAGGATCATGAGCAGTACCTGAGGACCGTGCTTTAGACTTTGAGAGAGAATATGTTGTATGCAAAATTTTCTAAGTGTGAATTCTGGCTTGATTCAGTGGCATTCTTGGGCCACATAGTGTCTTGTGATGGATCAAGGTAGATCCGAAGAAGATTGAAGCAATGCAGAGTTGGTCCAGGCCATTCTCAGCTACAGAGATCCGAAGTTTTCTTGGTTTGGCGGGGTATTACCGTCGCTTTGTAGAGGGATTCTCATCTATTACAGCACCTATGACCAGGCTGACCCAGAAGGATGCTCCATTTAGGTGGACAGAGGAATGTGAGGAGAGCTTTCAGAAGCTCAAGACAGTTTTGACTATAGCCCAGTATTGGTATTACCTACAGGTTCGGGGTCTTATACTGTATATTATGATGCATCGCGTATTGGTCTCGGCACGGTGTTGATACAGGATGGTAGGGTGATTGCCTACGCGTCCAGACAACTGAAGGTGCACGAAAAGAACTATCATGTCCACGATCTTGAGTTAGCATCTATTGTTCATGCCTTGAAGATATGGCGACATTATTTGTATTGTGTTCCTTGTGAGATTTACACCGATCATTGGAGTTTGCAGCATCTGTTTAAGCAGAAGATCTTAACTTATGTCAGCGGAGGTGGTTGGAGCTACTTAAGGATTATAATATCACTATTTTGTACCACCCTGGGAAGGCCAATATGGTGGCCGATGCTTTGAGTCGCCGGGCAGAGAGTTTGGGGAGTTTAGCATATCTACCAGCAGCAGAGAGGCCATTGGCGTTGGATGTTCAGGCCTTAGCTAGCCAGTTTGTGAGATTGGATATTTCTGAGCCGAGTCGAGTATTGGCTTGTGTGGTCTCTCGGTCTTCTCTTTATGATCGTATAAGGGAGCGTCAGTATGATGACCCTCATATGTTTGTCCTTAAGGGCACGGTCGAGCACGATGATGCAAAGGAGGTCACTATTGGAGATGATGGTGCATTAAGGATGGAGGGTAGGCTATGTGTGCCCAATGTAGATGGTTTGCGTGAGTTGATTCTTCAAAAGGCTCACAGCTTGTGGTACTCTATTCATCCGGGTGCCACGAAGATGTATCAGGACCTGAGGCAACATTATTAGTGGAGGAAGATGAAGAAAGACATAGTAGAGTATGTGGCTAGATGTCTAAATTGCCAGCAGGTGAAGTATGAGCATCATCAACCGGGTGGGTTATTTCAGAAGATAGAGATTCCGGAGTGGAAATGGGAGCGAATCACTATTTACTTCATTGTTGGTCTCCCACGGACTTAGCGGAAGTTTGATGCAGTTTGGGTGATTGTGGACAGGCTGACCAAGTCAGCTCATTTCATTCCTGTGATGACTACCTATTCTTCCGAGCAACTAGCTCGAATCTACATCCGTGAGATCGACAGGCTTCATGGCATATCGATATCTATTATCTCTGACCGGGGTACGCAGTTTACATCACAGTTCTGGAGAGATGTACAACATGAGTTGGGTACTCGGGTTGAGTTGAGCACAACATTTCACCCACATATGGACGGGCAGTCCGGGCGCACTATTCAGATATTAGAGGATATGCTCTGTGCGTGTGTGATAGATTTCGGGGGTGCTTGGGACCAGTTCTTGCCACTTGCGGATTTTCCTTACAACAACAGTTATCAGTCCAACATTCAAATGAAAACGTATGTGGCTCTGTACGGTAGGCGGTGTCGGTCCCCAGTGGGTTGGTTCGAGCCTGACGAGGCCAGATTATTGGGTACGGACTTGGTTCAGGATGCTTTGGAAAAGGTTAAGGTGATTTAGGATAGACTTCGCATAGCCAAGTCCAGACAAAAGAGTTACGCAGACCTAATGGTTCGCGATGTTGCATTCATGGTTAGAGAGCGGGTCTTGCTCCGGGTTTCACCTATGAAGGGCGTTATGAGATTCGGAAAGAAGGGAAAGTTGATCCCAAGGTTCATTGGTCCATTTGAGGTATTGCATCGAGTTGGGGAGGTTACTTATAAGCTTGCCTTGCTTCCCATTATAGCAGAAGTTCATCCGGTATTGCATGTTTCTATGCTCCGGAAGTATCACGGCGATCCGTCCCATGTGTTGGATTTCAGCTCAGTTCAATTGGACAAGGATCTATCTTATGTTGAGGAGCCAGTGGCTATTTTAGACAGGCAGATAAGAAAGCTAAGGTCAAAGAACATTTCTTCCGTGAAGGTTCATAGGAGGGGACAACCGGTCGAGGAGGCAACTTGGGAGACCAAGCAGGATATGCGCAGCCGTTATCCTCATCTTTTCACCACTTCAAGTCTGTCTCTATGATCATTCGAGGACAAACAATTGTTTTAAGAGGGGGAGGATGTAATGACCCGGCCGATCGTTTTGAGAGTTAGAGCCCCGAACCCCTATTAACTACTTTCCCCATATCTATTTCTGTTATTGTGACTTGCCAGGATGATTGGATTTGAGTTTCGTAGTGTTTTAGGACACTTAGTCCCTAACTGAGAGCTTAAATCTTAGAATTTGGACCGTAGTCGGAACTATGTGAAGACGGTTCCGGAATGGAATTCCGTTAGCTCCGTTAGGTAATTTTGGACTTAGGGGCGTGTCCGGAATATGTTTTGGGGGCCCGTAGCTCATTTGCGCTTGAAATGGCAAAAATCGAATTTTTTGAGATTTAGATCGGTAGTGGAAATTTTGATATTGGGGTCGGACTCCGATTCCTGAAGTTTGAGTAGGCACGTAATGTTGAATATGTCTCGTGTGCAAAATTTAAGGTCATTCGGACGTGGTTTGATAGGTTTCGGCATCGGTTATAAGAATTTGAAGTTTTAAGTTCTTTAAGTTTGAATTGGAGGGTGATTCATGATTTTAGCATTAGTTGATGTGATTTGTGTGCTCGACTAAGTTCGTATGGTGTTTTAGGATTGGTTGGTATGTTTGGTTGATGTCCCGGGGGCCTCGAGTGAGTTTCGGATGGTTATCGGATCTATTTTGGACTTGGAAGATTTTTCTGGTGTTAGGCTGGTTCTGCTGTAATCGCACCTGCATAAGGCTGCCCGCAGGTGCGAACAAATTGGCGTAGAAGGTGAGTTGGGTGGATTGGTCAGGGGTCGCAGGTGCGTGGAAAAAGGCCGCATCTGCGATGCCCGCAAATGCGCAAGGCAGTTCGCAAGGTACGCAGAAGCGAAAGGGATTTTCGCAGGCTCGCACGCGCAGGTGCGGCCCTTTCGTCACAAGTGCGAAGGCAGGGGGCAAGTGAATTGCGCAGAAGTGCACAATTTCCGCACAAGCGCACCCGCAGGTGTGAGCCCAGGTTCCGCAGGTGCGAAAATACCTGGGCAGTGGTTAAAACCGAAGGGCTTCGTGATTTTTTTAAAGTGTTGATTTCATTAATTAGATGAGTCTATTATTGTTGTATTTATGATATGTAATTGCTTTTGGCGAGATTTGGGCCATTCAGAGCCGGATATTCGTGGGAAAGGCATTGTGACCGACTGATTGAGCTTGGTTCGAGGTAAGTGGCTTGCCTAACTTTGTGTGGGGGAAATCTCCTTAAGATTTGAACTATTATGCTTTGTGAGCACTGTGTACGTGAGGTGAGGAGTACGTACACGGTCTAGTTGTGGAAAACCCAATTTTCTTACTGAGCAGCAACATGTTTTCCTGTTATTTTGAGTTATATCATTTTTATGAGTACTAATCTATTTTCATTCTTAATTGAGTTATTCCAATATGTGTAGCTATCATGTTTAGTCTAATACAACATGCCTACGTGTCTTAATTGTTTATGTGAATTATGTGCAACATGCTTAGTGAATTTCCTGCTTCTTCCTTGACTGGTATTTAGTCTAAATTGTAAGAATTTTGTTATGTAGTTGTATTTCTATCATTCGCGCTGCATATTTACTTAGGGACTACGGAACGGTATTCTAGGAGATCCCCCTGTCTTGCATATTTACTTTGGGACTACGGAACGGTATTCCGGGAGATCCCCCTACACATTTATTTTGGGACTACGGAACGGTATTCCGGGAGATCCCCCTGCACATTTATTTTGGGACTACGGAATGGTATTCCGGGAGATCCCCCTGCATATTTATTTTGGGACTACGGAACAGTATTCCGGGAGATCCCCCTGCACATTTACGTTTGGGACTACAGGACGGTATCTCGGGAGATCCCATGTTGTGCTTCTGTGTACTAAGTTGTTACCTTCTATGATTTCATTGTTGTTAAATTTTAGCCTTTATTTTATTGCGGTGTTACATTCTATATTGTTTTATTACATATTTACCAGTAGGGCCTTGACCTGACCTCGTCACTACTCGACCGAGGTTAGGCTTGACACTAACTGGGTACCGATTGTGGTGTACTCATGCTACTCTCTGCACATGTTTTTCGTGTGCAGATCCAGGTGTACTTTATCAGCCGTACTATTAGTGAGCTAGGACAGCTTTGGAGACTTCAAGGTATATGTGCCGCGTCCGCAGTCCTCAGAGTCCTCTTCTACTCTTTCTCATGTCCATTATATTCCGTATTTTTCCTTGTTAGACTCTGATGTATAGAGACACTAGCTTTTTCTTTCTATAGTTTGTGATTCACGATGTTTCGGGTTTTGGGATTTGTTGTGTATTTTTGAATAGTTGGTTAAATTTATGTTTTTATTTCATTATTCCGCAAAATGTTAGGCTTACCTAGTTGTAGAGACTAGGTGCCATCCCGACGTCACACGGAGGGGAAATTGGGTCGTGACACTAAACCGCTTCTCTCTCATAACCTGCTCTCGGATCCGCTGACGCACACCCTCAATCCTCCGGGCTATCTCCACGACTTGGTCATAAGAAGTACCCCTCTAAACCTCTCGAGCCATAGTGGCCCGAATGCCAGTATGTAAACCCGCAACAAACCTCCACACTCTCTCCGCCTCAGTAGGGAGTATCATAAGTGCATGGCAAGATAACTCAGAGAACCTCGCCTCATAATCGGTCACTGACATCTGACCCTGCTGGAGCTGCTCAAACAGAAACCTCAACTCTTCCCTCTGGGAGGGTGGAATATTCCTGTCCAGGAAAATACAGGTGAACCTGTCCTAAGTCATTGGAGGAGGATCTGCTGGTCTGCCAAGAAGATAAGACTTCCACCATCTACGGGCTCTGCCTTCTAGCTGAAAAGTAGAAAAGTCAACCCTACAAGACTCTAATATCCTCATGTTGTGCAGTCTATCCCTGCACCGATCAATGAAGTCCTGGGGATCCTTATGTCGCTCACCCCCAAAGACAGGAGGATGTAGCTAGTCCATTTGTCCAATAGTTTCTGCGGATCAGCGGCTGCAGCTGGCCTGGGCTCAGGTGTAGCTGCTGCCACTGGCTAGGCTCCACCCACGGGTAGTGCACCCTGGGTCTGATATACAATAGCTGCCTATCCCTGAGCCTGTGCGGTAGGTGTCTGTGCTCTCCCGCCTGCCTGAGATATGGCTGGGTCTGCATATGAGCCATAACATCCTAGAATCCCGGTGCAAATGTGAAATCTACCGGAGCTGGCTCTGCCACAGGCACCTCACCCTGCTCCTCAATAATGGGATCCTCTACTGGATCCACTGGCGGCATAACTGGAACTGTCCTGGGATGTCTTCATCCCCTACAATGGACTGGAGCCCTCCCTCTGCCTCTGCCTCGGCCTCTAGCAACTGGGGGAGTAGCTCTTCCCTGGTTTGGAGCCTCATCCGAGTGCGTTCTCACCATCTGTGAGAGAGTAGGAGAAAGATATTTAGTACTACATCAATTGCACGATGGAAGATGAAGAAAGGTAGTTTCCTAACACCCTATAGCCTCTCGAAGATAAGTATAGACGTCTCCGTACCGATCCGCAAGACTCTATTAGGCTTGCTCATAACTTGTGAGACCTACGTGAACCTAGTGGTCTGATACCATGTTGTCACGACCCAATTTCACCTAAAGGTTGTGATGGCGCCCAACACTACAGCTAAGCAAGCCAACTAATAAATTACACATATATCAATTATTTTCAGAATAATTTTCTAAGTAATTTTATTATTTTATTTGAAATATTAAAGAAATTAAAAAAAGATACCGATTAACTTAAATCCAAGAAAATAATACCATTCCAAATTCTAACAACGTGTGAGCCAAGACCTGGTATAACAAGTGTATGATCATCTAGTAGATTATACGAAACTCCAAATACTGCCTGAAATAAAAATAGATATAATGAAAATGCAAGAAGAGGCACTGGTAATTACAGAATGACTCAGAAAAGCAGCTCACCACGACGCCTATGGATAACGTGGGTGTAAGATGATAGGTCCCCCACTAGTACTTGCCTCAGGTCCTGCACAAAAAGTGCAGCAAGGGTAGTATGAGTACGTAAACAACGTGTACCCAGTAAGTATCAAGCCTAATCTTGACGAGGTAGAGATGAGAAGTTGACTTTGACACTCACTAAGGTCAATAATAAAAATTGAAATAAAAATAAAATTATTTAAATCAACATGAATCATAGAGTTAACAACAATTTATTTAACCAACAAAAACAATTTAATTCCTTCAAATACAACAATCTCCAATCTATTAATTAAATTCACAATCTGCAATTAAAATACCAAGGCATCGTGTAATTATTATTTTTATTAGGCACGATTTTTGCCGAGGTCGTACGGCCCATTCCAGAGTGTCGTGTATACTACCGAGTGATGTGTGGCACGATCCATAGATGCATCTATTCTGCCGAGGCGTTCGGCCCGCAAGTGTTCCTATTTCAACCCGAACACTTCCAAATACAGAACCAACCATCCCTGCAAGTCATAAATTAATAAAAGTACATACAGGGAGTTTTATTTTAGGGAACACGGTTCTAAAAGTCATAATGACCGGTTGGGTCATTACAGAAAACTCCGGATCTCCATAGCTGAGGACGATCTGGACCAACTCTTTAGTGCTTCAATCTTATTCGGATTCACCTTGATCCCTTCGCATGAAACTATATGACCCAAAATTCCCACTGAATCAAGCCAAAATTCACACTTTGAAAATTTTGCATATAACTTCTTTTCTCTCTAAGCCTGAAGCGCAGTCCTCAGGTCCTGCTCATGAGCATCCAGACTACGGGAATACACCAGAATGTCGTCAATAAATAAAATGACGAAGGAGTCAAGATAGGGCTGGAATACACTGTTCATCAAATGCATAAATGCTGCTGGGACGTTTGTCAGCCCAAATGACATTACAAGAAACTCATAATGACCATACCGAGTCTTGAAAGCAGTCTTCAGGATATCTGGCTCCCGAATTTTCAACTGATGATAGCCTGAACGCAAGTCAATTTTAGAGAACACCCTGGTACCCTGAAGCTGATCAAATAGGTCATCAATACGAGACAATGGATACATGTTCTTCACTGTAACCTTGTTCAACTAGCGATAATCAATACACATTTGCATAGAACCATCCTTCTTTTTCACAAATAAGACAGGAACTGCTCTTTTAATTATTTCAACTCTGCTGGGGCCATACGATATGGCGGAATAGAAATGGGCTGAGTTCCAGGTAACAAATCAATGCCACAGTCAATATCCCTGTCGGGTGGCATACCTGGAAGATCCGCTGGAAATATATCAGGAAACTCCCTTACTATAGGAACTGACTCCACGGTAGGAGTATCAACACTAACATATCTCACATAGGCCAGTTACACATAACACCCCTTCTCAACCATCTGTTGAGCCTTATGAAATGAAACAACCCTGCTAGGAACATAATCTGAGGTACCTCTCCACTCTAGCCACGACAGACCTGGTATAGCCAACACCACCGTCTTGGCGTAACAATCAAGAATAGCATGATAGGGCGACAACTAGTCCATGCCCAAAATAATATCGAAATCCACCATACTGAGCAATAATAAATCAGCTCTGGTCTCAAAACCACTGATAACAATTAACCACGATTGATACACACGGTCCACAATAATAGATTCACCCACGGGTGTAGATACATAAATTGAAGAACTCAAAGAATCATGGGATACGCCCAAATATGGGGAAAATTAGATGACACATAAGAACAAGTGGAGCCTGGATCAAATAAGACTGATGCATCTCTATGACATACCAGAATAATACCTGTGATAACAGAATCAGATGTAACAACCTCTGTTCTAGCAGGAATGGCATAATATCTGGCCTGGCCTCCCTCTCTAGGACGGCATTTACCTGTCCGACCTCCACCTCTGGATGGATGTGCATGTGGGGTGGCAACCGGTGCAGTAATCATGGCCTGAGAAGCCTGAGGGCCTTGTGGAACAGGTGGGGCTTGAGAAATATATGGATGTGCACCCTCTTAAATCTGGGGCAATCCCTCATTCTATGACGAGTGTCACCACACTCAAAATAAGCCCTCAGAGGATGTAGCTGCTAGGACTGGCTTGGGCCTGATCGACTAGACTGCCCACTGAAAGCACCTCGTATATGAGGTACAATAGACACTGACGGTGCATAATATGGAACTTGAGGTCTGGGAGTAGCCGAAATACCACTTGAATAGGACGACTAACATAGCCTCTACCATGACGGGCTGCAGCTAGGGCACGAGAATTATTATACGTGCCCGAATCTCTGGGTCTCTAAGCTTCTCTCTCTTCTCTCTTCCCTCTCCCGGATCCGTACCTTCCAATCTCCTAGCAATTGACACCACTTGTTGGTATGTGATGTCTATCTCTAGCTCTCGAGCCATACTGAATCTGATACTCGGGTGGAGACCCTCAATAACTCGGTGAACCCGTTCTCGAGCAGTAGCAACTGAGGCTGGTGCATGCCTAGCCAAATCACTGAATCAGACCGCATACTCTGACACTGTCATAGAACCCTGGTGCAACTGCTCAAACTCTGCGCGCTATGCATATCTAAGACTCTGAGGAACATATTAGAAAATTGAGTCCAAGTAAGTGAAGCTACATCAGCCGGACTATCCAACTCATATCTAGTAGGCTGCTCCTCTAAGATGGAATGCCGTGAAAGAAACCCCACTGGAATCCACAATACCCATAGTACGGAGGATACAGTGACATCCCTCAAGAAAACCCTGAGCATCCTCTGAAGCTAAATCGCTAAAAGTGGGAGGGTGATATTCTTGTACCTCTCGAGCTTGAGCTACTCCCCCTCTAAAACTGTTGCCCTAACCTCGAGCCGAACTGGAACAAATGGCTGCACTGGTATAACCTCTGGGACATGGTCAACTTGGGCCCGTGGCTCTGGAGTAGGGGTGGCGGGAGTCTGTGCTCCTCCCCCGACCAGAGATGTGGCAGGAGCAAGTGGAATTAACCCTGCCTGAGCTAGAGTGCCAAACATTCTCAAGAACTGGGCAAGAGTCTCCTGAAGTGCAGGGGTAGTAATAGGCGTCTTAGGTGCCTGCTCTGCGACTGGAGCTACTGGTGGCTCTACTGTAGCAGCTCGTGCAGGTGCTCTGGCTACACCACGTAGTCTTCCTCGGCCTCTGCCCCGGCTCTTATGGCTCCAGTAGGGGGCACAAGTGTTTGATCATCAGATCTAGTTGTGTGTATCCTCACCATCTGTGAGAGAATAGAAAGACAATGGTTTAAAATTTTTGAACTCAACAAATGTGCACGATAAGGAATCAAAGGAGTGAATATTTCCTAATAGTTCCATAGTCTCTCAAAGATAAGTACAGACGTCTCTATATCGATCCGCAAGACTCTACTAAACCTGCTTGTGACTCATAACACCTATGAACCTAGTACTCTGATACCAACTTGTCACGACCCCAAATTCCCTCCGTAGGATGTCGTGATGGCATCTAGTCTCTAAGACTAGGTAAGCCTATCAATGCAGAATAACAATAGAAACATGAAATAAATAAATTTGCAATTCACATAATTACATCTCACAAAACCCGGTAGAAATAAGTTACAAGCTTCTAAGAATTTATCCTCAATGTCTCTATATATCAAAGTCTAATAAAAATAAGGAAGAAACATAATAAGGATAGAAGGGGAATCCGGAGTCTGTGGACACTGGCAGATATACCTCGAAGTCTCCGTACACAGGTAGCTCACTGATGGATGGGCTGGTAGGATATACCTGGATCTGTACAAAAAGATGTGCAAAAGCGTAGTATGAGTATACCACAACGGTACCTAGTAAGTGTCAATCCTAACCTCGGTATAGTAGTGATGAGGTCAAGTCAAGCCCTACTGGAATAATAAAATACATGGTGAAATGTTTAACAATATACTAACAATAAAATGACAATGTCAATGAATCGGGTAGTATATCACCATTTAATTATACAAAATAAGGACAAATAATACCTCGCGGAAAGAAAACAGAAATTTAAAACTTTAAATAAATCACCAAAATAACCAAAGGCAAATGCAAGCATAAAGAAATATCAACAAGGGCACTCCCGAGGTACCACCTCGTAGTCCCAAATCATAAATAAATTCACAATATCTCATTTCCTTATATTACCGCGGGAGCCTTCACATTTAATTTTTAAAAAAAATATTTTTTCCGAAATAGCATCCCGCGTTTTAGCCACCCTTATCACACCGCATGATTTCTAGTAGTTCCCCTACTAGCCACGCGTATCAAGCCATCCTTATCTCACCGCATGCGTTTTAACTCCCAGACGTTATACCAACGCATGCGTATCAATATCACAATATATCATAATCTGCACCTCAAGTGCTCAAATATTTTAATTTTCCAAAATAAACAACATCAACAATATTTTCCACAATAGGGAGCTCACGGCTCAATCACAATGAGTACAAAAAGCTCACAAAATATTCGGGAATAAATAACTCAGCAAAAATAATATTTTACAATTTTTAACACGTTATCTCAATACCAAATTTTAAAATATCAATTACTTCATATTAATAATATTTAAATTAGAGAAATTCAACCTTCAAATAATGTACAGAATAAAAGAAACCAAGTTTTAACTAAACAGGTAAAAAACAATTAGCAGGAAAAGGTCAAGCAAATTTAGAATATAAAAAATATTAGATCAATGATGAAGATTATAACAAGATAAAATAATTTAATTAATATGCAACAGTGATCTACACAATTTAAAGACATAATCTTCCACATTTAGCCCGTGTACACACTCGTCACCTCGTGTACACCACTTTCAACACATTACAATTATCACATCAATATCAATCCTAGGGAAAATTTCCCCCACACAAGGTTAGACAAGTCACTTACCTCGAGTTGCTCCAATTTAATCCACTAGTAGGCCTTTTCCTCGATTATCCAACTCAGAATGGCTCGAATCTAGCCAAATAATTCGATACAGTCAAAAAAAATTATAAGAATCGATTTCATAAGAAAATACTATAATTTTAAATAAAATCTGAAATTAACTCAAAAATCGCCTGTGAGGCCCACATTTCGGAACCCGACAAAAGTTACAAAATATGAACGCCCATTCAACCACGAGTCCAACCATACAATTTTTACTAAAATTTGACAACAACTCGACCCACAAATGTTCAAATTTAACCAAAAGGATTTTCACAATTTTCCTTAATCACCAATTAAATGTCAAAAACAACCACGGATTCGAGTAATTTGACCAAATTTGAGATAAGAACACCTACCCCAATGATTTTCTTGAAAATCCTCCTGAAAATCGCCTCACCCGAGCTTTTTAAATCCAAAAATGGGTAACAATGGCCAACCCCCGAATTGTATGTTCTGTCCAGGGCTTTTCGCACTTGTGACTGAATTAGCCGCATTTGCAGTCTCATAGGTGCGGCCCAAAATTTCGCACCTGCGCTGCCCGGCCTCCACTCCATTTTTGCTTCTGTGCTCTTCCCTTAGCACATGCGACCTCGCAGGTGCGGAAGAAAATGCTAGCACCTGCGCACTCTGCCTCACCAGCCCCTGCTCGCTTCTGTGGGCTCGCACCTGCGAGCCAAACTCCGCAGGTGCGATTGCATCAGTGGGCATAAACTTCCAGTTTTTATTCTATGTCAAACTTTGATCATTTTAACCATCCGAAACTCACCCGAGGCCCTCGGGACCTCAACCAAATACACCAACAAGTTCTAAAACATCATACAAACTTAGTTAAAAATTCAAATCACATCAAACACGCTGAAAACATGAATCATACCCCAATTCAAGCCTAATGAAACTAAGAAATTCTAACCTCTACATTCGATGCCGAAACCTATCAAATCAAGTCCGATTGACTTCAAATTTTGCACACAAGTCATAAATGACATAACAAACCTATTCAAATTTTTAGAATTAGATTTCGACCCCGATATCAAAAAGTCAACTCCCCGGTCAAACTTCCAAACTTAAATTTCTATTTTAGCCATTCCAAACCTAATTTAACTACGGGCATCCAAATAATTTTTCGGACCCTCTCCTAAGTCCAAAATCACTATACGGAGCTATTGGAATCATCAAAATTCTATTCCGAGGTCATTTACACATAGGTCGACATCCAGCCAACCTTTTCAACTTAAGTTTTAAACTTTGGAACTAAGTGTTCCAATTCATTCCAAAAACCTCACCGGACCCGAACTAACCACCCCGACGAGTCACATAACAATTATAAAGCATAAATAGAGCAGTAAATGGAAAAACGGGGTTGTAATACTCAAAACGACCGGCCGAGTCGTTACAAAAATATATATTAAATTTCTGATTGAATCATGAAATATATGTCAAAGAAAAAAATTTAAGTTCCTAAATTGATGATTCTTAATTCTATTTTGCTAATTCAATAAAAGAAGAAACTTTGTCCGATAAGAGTTCTCAGTCATCTCAGTCAATATATTTAACATAAAAGTTAATTAAGATTTATCATTTTATTGCTTTAATTTTACGAGTTATGCATCATTTTAGTTTTAACAAGATCATATAACTTTGAAAATTTTAAATTATTATATTTTTATTTTCAAAAAGCTATATATTCTTATGTTAATTCTAAAAAGACATAAACATTACGTCATCTAACTGTAATAACACGTTAATACTATTCTAGAAGGAGTAAAAATATGAAATTCATGTAAACATCAGATTTAAAGTTTATTTTTTCAATCAGTTCTCACGGTTTTAGTGTGTTAGTTTTTATATTTTAATTGGGACGTTTTAAAAGTTAGTCTAATTTAATTCAAAAAGAATATTATAATTATTTTTTAAAATATTTTCTTGTCTATTTTTCTAATTTTTTGTAATCAATATTTTCTATTTTGTCATGTTTATAAGTGTTCTCATAATTAAATGGTCAAATTAAAAAACCAAAAAATGGCATTCATGATTTCTTCGTAGCAATGTATGTGCATGTAACAACAACAACAACAACAAACCAGTAAAATCCCACTAATAGGGTCTGGGGAGGGTAGTGTGTACGCAGACCTTACCCCTACCCCGAAGGAGTAGAGAGACTGTTTCCGAAAGACTCTTGGCTCAAGAAAATAAAAAGACAAAAGGAGACAATATTAGTATCACCACAGAAATCATAGGAAAAATAGGAACAATATGAAACCCAGAAGAAAGATGCCAAGCAAAAACGATAGCTAGTAAATAGGTCCTGCACTGAAAAGTAAAATAGTAAGACACCACATTGCCACTAGCTATCTTAAACACAAACCCTAACAGACTGGTCTCATAATGGTACAAAGTAAGGAAAGATTCAACTACTTCCTAACCTACAACCCTAATACTCGACCTCCACATCTTCCTATCAAGTGTCATGTCCTCGGAAATCTGAAGCCTCGCCATATCCTTCCTGATCACCTCTCCCCAATACTTCTTAGGCCGCCCTCTACCTCTTCTCGTGCACTCCACTACCAGCCGCTCACATGACCTTATCGGAGTATCTGGGCTTCTCCTCTGAACATGCCCGAACCATCTGAGCCTCACTTCCCGCATCTTGTCATCAATGGGAGCCACGTGCACCTTCTCCCGAATATCATCATTCCTAATCTTATCTTCCTAGTGTGCCCGCACATCCACCTCAACATCCTCATTTCTGCTACTTTCATCTTCTGGATATGTGACTTCTTAACAGGCCAACACTCATCCCCATATATTATGGCCGGTCTAACCACTGCTTTATAGAATTTACCTTTGAGTATCGGTGGCACTCTCTTATCATACAAGACTCCAGATGCTAACCTCCACTTCATCCATCCTACCCCAATACGGTGAGTGACATCCTCGTCGATCTCCTCTCCCCCATGGATAACCGACCCAAAGTACTTAAAGTTGCCTCTACTTGGGATGACCTGTGATTCAAGCCTCACATCCACGTCCACTCCCCCCAGCTCAATGCTGAACTTACACACCAGGTATTCCATCTTCATCCTACTCAGCTTGAAACCCTTAGACTCAAGACCCTGTCTCCAAACCTCCAGCCTCTCTTTAACACCGACTCGTGACTCATCAATCAGAACTATGTCATCGACGAATAGCATGCACCATGGCACATCCCTTTGAATATGGCATGTTAGCGCGTCATCCGACATCCTCTTTGCCTTAAAAATAACATTAAACAACCCAGTCAACCACTTTAAAACTGCTCTCTCCACACACTTCCAAAATTCCACCGAAATCTCATCTGACCTAGTTGCTCTGCCCCTACTCATCTTACACATAGCTCCCATGGCCTCCTCAACCTTGATACGCCTGCAGTACCCAAATTCACGGTGACTCTCGAAATGGTCCAATTCGCCTAGCAAAATATCTCGATCCCCTTCTTCATTCAGAAGTTTATGAAAGTAAGTCTGCCATCTCCTTTTAATCTAGGAACCTTCCATCAATACTCTACCATCTTCGTCCTTGATGCATCTCACTTGGTCCAAATCCCGAGCCTTCCTCTCTCTCAACTTGGCCAGCCAGAATAACTTCTTTTCCCCGTCTTTTCCCCCCAGTTCCTCGTACAAACGACCATACACCGCAGTCTTAGCTTCCGTGACCGCCAGCTTAGCTTCCTTTCTAGCTACCTTATAACTCTCCATGCACGCTCGCCTCTCTTCCTTGCCTATGCTCACTACTAACTTCAGGTAAGCCGCCTTCTTCGCTTTCACTTTACCTTGGACCACTTCATTCCACCACCAGTCTCCCATGTGCCCACCAGAGACGCTCGTTGAGACCCTTAACACCTCTCTCGCAACCTCCCTTATACAATCTGATGTTGCTGACCACATAGTGCTCGTGTCACCACTGCTCCTCCAAGCTCCCATAGCCGACAACCGCCCCTCTAACTCATGGGCTTTATCCTTAGTTAATGCTCCCCACCTGATTCTTGCTATTCCTCGAGCAGACCTTTTTCTCCTCTTTAACATAATACCAATATCCATCACTAAGAGCCTATGTTGCGTCGCGAGTATCTCACCCGAAATCACCTTGCAATCCTTCCACAATCCTCTGTCACACCTCCTGAGGAGGAGATAGTCAATCTGAGTCTTTGCCACCGTATTTTGAAAAGTAACCAAATGCTCCTCCCTCTTCGGAAAGCTAGAATTCACAATCACCAACCCAAAAGCCTTAGCGAAGTCCAAAAGTGAGGTACCTCCTCCGTTACTCTCCCCAAAACCAAAGCCTCCATGCACCTTGCCATAACCACCAGCGGTCGACCCAATATGGCCATTGAAATCCCCTCCTATGAATAGCTTCTCAGCATGCGGAACCTGGCGCACAATCTCATCTAACCCCTACCAGAAGCACCGTTTGACCTCTACATCTAGGCCCGCATGCGGCGTATAGGCGCTAATGACGTTTCGGGTGCACTCTCCAACCACCAACTTAATAATCATCAATCTATCAGTCACTCGTCTAACCTCAACCACAGACTCTCTAAGTTCCCTATCCACCAAGATACCCACTCCACTCTTACCTTTCTGGACTCTGAGTACCAAATTTTATACCCGTCTGTGTCTTTCGCCCTCGACCCTACCCAACTTGACTCCTAGACACAAACTATATTGGCCCTACTCTTCTGAAGGATCTTCACCAACTCTATAGACTTACCCATCAACGTACCTACGTTCAATGACCCAATTCTCAACCTATAGACACCCTTGTTCCCTTTACCTCCCTTGCCTCCCGCCCCACCCCTAACCCCTGCCCTACCTCACGCCCTACTCCCCGCTCCCCCCGAGGACATGACCTCACTCGACCATCCTAGACCACAACCACTCTACCTATGGTAGACTAAGGGGAATCACTAACACACCCAAGTCAACAGACCTGTCACGACCCGAATTTCCCACCTTCGGACCGTGATGGCGCCTAACATTTCACTTCCTAGAAAAGCCAACGTTAAAATAATATTAACAAATTTTTCAACAATCTTTACATTATTAATAATCAAGGAAACAAAAGCAGAAGCAAAGTTTGAAATATAGTGAAATAATCCATAAATGCAATGGTGTCTAAATACCATCCCAGAATTGGTGTTAAAAGTGCACGACCTTCATTAATAAATACAAATAAAGGTCTGAATAAAATAAAGCTGTCTGGAAATAAACACACAGCTAAAGTAAAAATAGACGGGGACTTTAGAACTGCGGACGCCATGCAGTTATACCTCAAGTCTCCTATGGTAGCTGAAATCCGAGCAATTCTACGGTACGCCACTGGGACCAACTCCAAAATCTGCACAAGAAGTGCAGAGTGTAGTATCAGTACAACCGACCCCATGTACTGGTAAGTGCTGAGCCTAACATCGACGAAGTAGTGACGAGGCTAAGGCGGGTCACTTACATTAACCTGTACGCAATATTAGTAACAACAACAATAATAGAAATAATTCAGGTAACTCATTTATAATAATTGAAGCCAACTCAGCAGTCATAACCAATTATCATTTCCATCAATTCTGATGCAGCGTGCAACCCGCTCTCACCATATATTCACATTCAATTCTGTTGCAACGTGCAACCCGCTCTCACAATATATTCACATTCAATTTTGTTGCAGCTTGCAACCCGCTCTCACAATATATTCACATTTAATTCTGTTGCAGCGTGCAACTAGCTTTCACAATATATTCACTTTAATCAAGTCTGTTGCGGCGTGCAACCCGATCCCCCAATATATATATATATGTATGTCAACTTTTAAATAAGTCTATTGCGGCGTGCAACTTGATCCTCCAATATGGACTTTTAATAAGTCTGTTGCGACGTGCAACCCGATCCTCCAATATGGACTTTTAATAAGTCTGTTGCGGCGTGCAACCCGATCCTCCAATATGGACTTTTAATAAGTCTGTTGCGGCGTGCAACCCGATCCTCCAATATGAACTTTTAATAAGTCTGTTGCGGCGTGCAACCCGATCCTCCAATATATTCATTATAATCAATCCTGTTGCGGCGTGCAGCCCGCTCCTCCAACATATTCATTTACCAATTCTTATAGAAGAAATTTCCCCAATAAATATAACAATTAATATAAAATTATAAGACAACAAGCATACATAATTATGATTTAATCATGAAACAAACAATGACAAATAGCAAATTATTATGGAAATCAGGGAGAAAATAGGCAGTTTAATATTTAATATGCTAAATGTCAAATAACAATCAAGACACATAATTCAAATAGCATGTAACAATTAATGCAAGAATTCAAGGATTAATGTTTGACAAAGAATAGGAGAGAAATAATTATTATAATAATTAATTCATGATTTAAAACAATTTATGATTTTTCAAGTAAGTAGGAAAATAGTCAATTTGACGATGTATATACACTCGTCACCTCGCCTATACGTCGTTCACATGCATTTTCCATAACAAATAATTTAAGGGTTCTATTCCCTCAAGTCAAGGTTAACCCCGACACTTATCTCGCTTTGCAAATTCCAATCAATTATTCAATCACAACTTTTCCTTTTAAATTTATCTCCGAAAGCTTCAAATCTATTCACAAACAATTCAATATACTCAATACGAATCATAGGAATTAATTCCATATAAATTTACAAATTTTCCGGATAAAAATCCAAAATTCATTAAAATATTCGGCAGTGGGACCCACGTCTCAAATCCCAATAAAACTCGCGAAATCCGAACACCCGTTCCGATACGAGTTCAACCATACAAAATTTGTCCAATTCCGATATCAAATGGACCTTCAAATCTAAATTTTTCGTTTTTGGAAGATTTTAGAAAAATCTTATTTTTCTTCCATAAATTCACGGATTCATAATATAAACGAGTATGGAATCATGAAATATAATCAATATAGGATAAGGAACACTTGCCCCAATATTTCCCGTGAAAATCTCTCAAGCATTCACCTTAACCGAGCTCAAAATGACCAAAATGAGTAAAAAATGTCGGACTCTTCGATATACACACTGCCCAGGCATTTCCGCACCTGCGAGAAAAATCTCGCATCTGCGAAAGGGGCTGCCAGGCGAGGCCTCGCACCTACGGAGGAGAAATATGCACCTGCGCTGCCTTCACTTCTGCGATCATTTGGTCTGCTTCTGCGGACGCATGGGTGTGTGCAGGTTTCCGCACCTGCGGACTGTTGCCCAGCCATGCCCGGGCGCATCTGCGATCGAAGGCTCGCTTATGCGAGCTCGCACCTGCGAGAAAAATCCGCAGGTGCGATTACAACAGAAGGAAAAATACAGATTTTGCTTAAGTCCAATTCTTGATCCGATTTCAATCCGTATCACTCTCGGGGTACTCGGGACCACGTACGAATATACCAACAAGTCCAATAACGTAATACGGAATTACTCGGGGTCTCGTATCACGTCAAACAACGCTGAAATTATAATTCACACCCCGATCCAAACTTTGAGTTTTAAACTTTTCAATTTGCAAATCTCGTGCCAAAACATATTAAATGAATCCGGAATGACTTCAAATTTGGCACGCAAGTCATAAATGACATAACGGAGCTGTTCAAATTTTCAGAATTGGATTCCGGCTTCGATATCAAAAAGTCAACCCCGTGGTCAAACTTGGAATCTTTAGCCTTTAAATTGCTAGTTCCGTCAAATGGTCATAACTTGACCTAGGGACCTCCGAATTAAATTCCGGTCATACACCCAAGTCCCAAATCACGATACAGACCTACCGGAATTTTTAAAACACTGATCCGGGTCCGTTTTCTCAAAATGCTGACCAAAGTCAACTTAGTTGAGTTTTAAACCTCTATTTCACGTTTTAATCCATTTTTCACATAAAAACTTTTCGAAAAATTGTACGGACTGCGCACGCAAGTCGAGGAATGATAAATGGTGCTTTTCGAGGTCTTAGAACACAGAATTACTTATTAAATTTAAAGATGACATTTTGGGTCATCACATTCTCCACCTCTAAAATAACCGTTCGTCCTCGAACGGAGTTAGAAAAAAAGTACCTGAGCTGGTGAATAAGTGTGGATATTTAGTCTGCATGTCCTACTTGGACTCCCAGGTAGATGCCTCTACCGGTTGACCTCTCCATTGCACCCGAACAGAAGGATAACTCTTTGACCTCAACTGTCGGACCTGTCGGGCTAGAATAGCCACCGGCTCTTCCTCGTAAGTCAAAACTTTGTCCAATTGGACTGAGCTGAAATCTAACACATGGGACGGATCGCCATGATATTTCCAGAGCATAGACACATGGAACACCGGATGAACCGCTGATAAACTAGGTGGTAATGCAAGCCTGTAGGCTACGTCACCCACCCTTTCAAGAATTTCAAAGGGTCCGATATACCTAGGGCTCAACTTGCCTTTCTTTCCGAACCTCATTAAACCTTTCATAGGTAAAACCCGGAGCAATATTCTTTCTCTAACCATGAATGCAAAATCACGAACTTTACTGTCGGCATAACTCTTTTGCCTAGACTGAGCTGTGCAAAGTCGATCCTGAATAATCTTGACCTTATCCAAGGCATCCTGTACCAAATCGGTACCTAACAATTGAGCCTCTCCCGGTTCAAACCAACCAACTAGCGATTGGCATCGCCTTTCATGTAATGCCGCATATGGAGCCATCTGAATGCTCAACTGGTAGCTATTATTATAAGCAAACTCCGTAAGTGGCAAGAAATGATCCCAAGAACCTCCCAAGTCCATAACACAAGCGCGGAGCATATCTTCCAATATCTGAATAGTGCGCTCTGACTGTCTGTCTGTCTGTGGATGAAATGTTGTACTCAACTCCACCCACGTGCCTAACTCACGCTGTACAACCCTCCTGAAATGTGAGGTAAACTGTGTACCTCGATCTAAAATAATAGACACGGGCACACCATAAAGGCGGACAATCTCACGAAGGTAAATTTCAGCTAACCTCTCTAAAGAATAGGTAACTACCACTGGAATGAAATGTGCTGACTTGGTCAACTTGTCCACAATGACCCAAACTGCGTCAAATTTTCTCTGAGTCCGTGGGAGCCCAACAACAAAATCCATAGTGATACGCTCCCACTTCCACTCAGGAATTTCTAACTTCTAAAGCAAACCATCAGGTCTCTGATGCTCGTACTTAATTTGCTAACAATTCAGACACCGAGCTACATATGCAACTATATCCTTTTTCATTCTCCTCCACCAATAATGTTGCCGCAAATCTTGATACATTTTGGCGGTACCTGGATGAATAGAATACCTGGAACTGTGTGCTTCTTCAAGAATTAATTCACGAAGCCCATCCACATTAGGCACACAAATATGACCCTAAATTAGCAGAACTCCATCTTCCCCCACAGCAACCTGTTTGGCATCACCGTGTCGCATCGGTCCTTAAGGACAAGTAAATGAGGATCATCATACTGGCTCTCTCTGATGTGCTCATATAAAGAAAATCGAGTGACTGTGCAAGCTAGAACTCGACTGGGTTCTGAAACATCTAACCTCACAAACTGATTAGCCAAAGTCTGAACATTTGCAGCTAATGGCCTCTTACCAACCGGAATATATGCAAGACTGCCCATACTCACAGCCTTTCTACTCAAAGCATCGGCCACCACATTGGCCTTTCCGGGGTGATACAAAATGGTGATATCATAGTCTTTCAACAACTCCAACCATCTTCTCTGCCTCAAATTAAGATCCTTTTGTTTGAACAGATACTGAAGGCTGCGATGATCAGTAAATACCTCACACGAGACACCGTAGAGGTAATGCCTCCAAATCTTCAGCGCATGAACAATAGATGTCAATTCTAAGTCATGGACATGATAATGCTTCTCATGAACTTTCAACTGCCATGACGCATATGCATTTACCTTGCCATCTTGCATTAATAATGCACCAAGCCCAATGTGAGATGCGTCACAATATACCGTATACGATCCTGAACCTGTGGGTAATATCGACACTGGCGCCGTAGTCAAAGCGGTCTTGAGCTTTTGAAAGCTCAACTCACACTCGTCTGACCATCTGAATGGGATACCTTTCTAGGTCAATCTGGTCTTAATAGTTGTTCATAATCAATTACAGAATCGTTAATTAACTTCATGTTAACAAAAAAACTCGTTTCAAACCTTCACAATACTAATAACGAGATGCGAGGCATGAAGACCTCATAATTATTTACCCGAATTAATGAGTCACATTTAACGCCACCTGGGTGGGCACCTACCTCGTAGGTTACAACTCAATATTACAACATGAATTTGGCTAGTATGCACAGAGAATTTCATACGAATATTTTTCAAATAAGCCTAGCAGGCATGACTCCCTATTAGTACTATAGTACAAATTTCATTTTTCACTAGGGAGAATTTAAACACAAGAGTCTTTATCACAAGGATCTCGTCCTTATATAACTTCCACCGCAACTCATAGCCCGGTTTAAACATATCAATTTATTTTAAAATACGAGGACCTCGGCCTCAGTTCTGAATCACAAGTAATATGCGCATCTTGCCAATCGAAACTTTCCATTTTACCCTTTTAAATAACTTTCGTTAAACAAAATCACAACACATAATGAACCCCACATCGGTAGGGCATATAATTCACAATTTGTAATCAATTATCCAGAAATACATCAAAACATACTGAAATAAGTACCAGAAAGGCACCTTTATCCTCACAGATCTTATTAGAGTCCATCATGGAATGATAGGTGTAGTTATCTCCATAAAACCTCCCAACGGAAGTAGACACATAAGTAGATTATAGAATTACGAAGTCCACTCATAAGTGGAGCAAAATAGGAGGACTCGTCTTGATACTCAGAACCTAATCAAGTTAAGAAAATTATTCCTTAATTTTAAATCGAGGTCGTACCTATAACGACACTATCTGAAGTAACGTGTTCTACCATACCATAAAATAAATATAACAATGACTGTGTCTCCACCTCTAGGACGCCTTCTACCTGCCTGTCCTCCACCCTCAACTGCTCGTGTGGGTGGTGTAGTAACTACAATGGGCCACGTAGCCCGAGTACTTTGATGAAATATGCCTCTCCCAAGTTTGGGACAATTTTCTCATGATGTGCCTAGTATTGCCGTATTCATAACAACCCCTTTGCGGGTTTGGCTGCTCATATTGAGTCCGTGCCAGATGACTGGAATAACCATCGTAGAAAACTCATGCCGGTGGTGCATTAAAATAACTTACTGGAGCACCCCGGGGAATCCGATGTGAGGACTGGACTGGCCGACTGGCCGACTGCCCGAGCCCCTGCCATGATGATTTTTCAGTAGAATCCACTGAATCCCCCAGAACTTCGAAACGTCTTGGTCTCCTTATCTTGGAAATTTCTATCACTAGCGGAAATGAAGTATTAGTCTGTAGCTCCTGAGTCATACAAGATTTTTACGATCATAATTAAGTCCTTTAATGAGTCTGTGGACTCACTCTCTGGCTGTAGGAAGCAAAGTAGGAATATGACGGGCTAACTTATTGAACCCAGTGTCATATTATGACACCGTCATGGTGACCTGGCGCAATCGTTCAAACCCTATGCGCTATGCATTACGGAGAGTCCGAGAAACAAACTCGTTCAAAAGCATTTCTGAGAACCGAGCCAAGTGGGCGGTGTTGTATTGACTGGTCTGCCCTCTTCATATGTTTGCCACGGACACCTGTGGAGAATTATCTCTCCCAAGACCAATTTCTTCTTTTGTTATGCTGACTCAACACTGTTGAGCTGAGCCATTTCTTAATATACTCTTCGATTCTTCTCAGAGGTAACCCTTACCCCTAATTATACACAACAATCACAAAAGTAGAGCTCCATACAAACAAATCTTGGCACAAACCACATAGTCCAGAATCTCGTCAACCACTGTACTTCCTCTGAAGCACCCCAAAATCCACAACCGTGACGTCCATACTGAGTAGACCTTCTGTAAATTTAATGTTGTTTCTCTAACTCCTTTGGTACTGAAGTATAAGATTATTACGGAGGCGGACATACCGCAAGTCCTAACTTTATTCTCTATAAGATCTCAGGCCTTAAACACATGTAAATTTTGGAAGAACCTTTCAGTACCACATATATACATTTCAGGCCAAAACTGATATAACACATGACTCGCAATCCATTCATGGACTCCCCCACTCGGCGCGAAGTCATAGTTCACCATGTCCGATGGTCCACAATATTAACCTTCACAACTCGTATAAATCAACCAGATGCCAAGGTACGTTGCACCCCCCCACATTATTCACTGGGTGATCTCTTCATACGTCCGCATCTTCAGTCAGAATCACACGTTGAGGCAATGTTTGAGCATCTCTGGCTCCCTCGTAGTTCATTTGCGGCATCACGAACCGTCAACGCACAATTGATACTGAGTGCACAATGTTATACACAAGTAGATACAAAGGAATGTGAGATATAGGTTTCAAGCAAATTCAATGCCGCACGATAAGGAATAAAAGAGGTGATATTGTTCCTAAACTTCATAGCCTCTGAGAGATAAGTACAGACGTCTCCGTACCGATCCTTCAGACTCTACTAAGCTTGCTCATGACTCATGAGACCTATGTAACCTAGTGCTCTGATACCAACTGTCACGACCCAAATTTCCCACCTTCGGACCGTGATGGTGCCTAACATTGCACTTGCTAGGCAAGCCAACGTTAGAATAATATTAACAAATTTTTAAACAATCTTTACATTATTAATAATCAAGGAAACAAAAGCGGAAGTAAAGTTTGAAATATAGTGAAATAATCCATAAATGCAACGGTGTCTAAATACCATCCCAGAATTGGTGTCACAAGTGTACGAACTTCTAGAATAAATACAAATAAAGGTCTGAATAAAATAAAGCTATCAGTAAATAAACGCACAGCTAAAGTAAAAATAGACGGGGACTTTAGAACTGCGGACGCCATGCAGTTATACCTCAAGTCTCCTTTGGTAGCTGAAATCCGAGCAAGTCTACGGTACGCCGCTTCTGCGATCATTTGGTCCGCTTCTGCGGATGCGCGGGTGCGTGCAGGTTTGCGCACCTGCAGACTGTTGCTCAGCCACGCCCGGGCGCATCTGCGATGGAAGGCTCACTTATGCGAGCTCGCACCTGCGAGAAATATCCGCAGGTGTGATTACAACAGAAGGAAAAATACAGATTTTGCTTTAGTCTAATTCTTGATCCGATTTCAATCTGTATCACTCTCGGGGTACTCGGAACCCCGTATGAATATACCAACAAGTCCAATAACATAATACGGACTTACTCGGGGTCTCTTATCACGTCAAACAACGCTAAAATTACAATTCACACCCCGATCCAAACTTTGAGTTTTAAACTTTTCAATTTGCAAATCTCGTGCCAAAACATATTAAATGAATCCGGAATGACTTCAAATTTGGCACGCAAGTCATAAATGACATAACGGAGCTGTTCAAATTTCCAGAATTACATTCCGCCTCCGATATCAAAAAGTCAACGCCGTGGTCAAACTTGGAATCTTTAGCCTTTAAATTGCTAGTTCCGTCAAATGGTAATAACTTGAGCTAGAGACCTCCGAATTAAATTTCGGTCATATGCCCAAGTCCTAAATCACGATACGGACCTACCGGAATTGTCAAAATATTGATCCGGGTCCGTTTGCTCAAAATTTTGACCAAAGTTAATTTAGTTAAGTTTTAAAGCTCTATTTCACGTCTTAATCCATTTTTCACATAAAAACTTTTCGAAAAATTGTATGGACTACGCACGCAAGTCGAGGAAAGATAAATGGTGCTTTTCGAGGTCTTAGAATACAGAATTACTTATTAAATTTAAAGATGACATTTTGGGTCATCACAAGACCAAACTAGAAGAAGACAAGTTGCAATTACAGGCACACTAATACGATGAATAAACTAATACGAACTACGATGACAACAATTTAACTAACACAACAAAGAGAAACAGAAAAACGGGAGGTACCAACTCCCGCGAGTAGAACCTGGGAATTGTCTTGGTATATACGATGATGTTGCGGCCACCTAGCACGTTCGCGTCCAACTCCCGCTGCCCCTTGCTGACACCCGCCCGGGTTGTTCTTTAATGTTTGCACAAGCACGCCCCGTTCGCCGCTAAAAGCCACGAGCCCTAACCTGAAATACACACAAAATACCACGAGGCCAAAGGAAGGAGGGGTTGTCACCGCCACCACTGGTGAGGCCCCACCCGTAGCAAAGGAGCGCAAAAAAGGTTGAAATAAAACCTTAAGTTGATTTAAAAACAGTCAATAATGAATAAAAACCGAAATTTTACAAAACATTCATGAATCCAATAGTAAAAATAACCAAACCCAATTCAAATCAGCCAAAAATCAAGTTGAATAAAATGAAATAAAGGCTGAATTAATTGAAAATCAGTCAATAATGTTGATAAAATAAAAGCTGAATTGATTAAACCTGAAACAAATAACCTTAAATCAAATATAAGCACCGAAAGCAGTAAATGTTGCAAAAAGTTTCCACTAAAAAGAGGGAAATGATCCAAAAGAAGAGAAGAAGGAGAAAAGATATAGAAAAAGGGAGGAGGACTTACCTGAATCCAGTGAGAGGTCGCCGGATTTACGCCGGCGTGACAGTGGTCTCACGACGAAGGGAGACGTTAGAGAGACAAAGGGAGTAAAGAGACGCTAGAGAGAGATATGTTACGGAGAAAGACAATATTACTCTCGAAGTGTAAAGATACTATGTGCACGTAGTATAGAATATACTACTCCATTTAAATTTGGTTTCAGCCTCATTCAACTCTCTAAAAAATATTTAAGAAAAGTTGGGTAAAACTTCAAATATTTAATTAGAATTAAAAGCTAAACCAATAATAACATGGACCATCGTGTGAACAATCGCGATTATATTCTTTTCATCTATGTAAGGTAACTTTTTAATTGATTTTAGTGTCCTAAATATTCGGATTATATAAATAATTTAAATAGAACAATATTTAATAAGTCAAATTTTAGTTGGTTACAAAATCCTAAATATTAGTAAAATAACTTAACAACTTGTTTGGATGGTCGTTACCAATTGTATTGTATTGTTACTTTAAATACGATGTTTGTTTTGGTTGTTACTTAAATTTTTTTGTATCGTGTCATTAAATTCGTCGTTAAGTAACGACGAAATGT
Organism: Nicotiana tabacum; assembly: GCF_000715075.1. Lineage (NCBI taxonomy): Eukaryota > Viridiplantae > Streptophyta > Magnoliopsida > Solanales > Solanaceae > Nicotiana > Nicotiana tabacum. Next base: position 129,669,524 of record NC_134091.1, read on the forward strand.
GCAACTTTATGTAACGACCGATTTGGTGTGATTGTGTCGTTATCTTGTCATTTTCTCTTATCTCACCCTTCACTATTATTAAATAATTTTATTTTATCATTTATCCTACCTTTTTACATGATAAATTTATCCCGTATCATAATTATTTTTTATAATATTATAAATTTATTCTTTATATTGCTGGTGCATGATATCATGAAACAATGGCAAACGATACAATCTATCCAAATATTATATTCATCAAACGATACAGTACAATACAATACGATACGATACGATACATTATGAAACGATGTATAACAACCATCCAAACAAGCTGTAAATTATAATTCTATCCAATGTGAAATCTATTTTTAGAGGGTAAAAAAGGAGAACAATATTTCGCTAAGGGGATTCGTGATTTTAATATAGTATAGAATAGATTAAAAGCATGAAGTCCCTTAGTGAAATATCGTTCATCTTTTTTACCCTTTAAAAATAGACTTTATGTTAGACAAAATGGTAATTTAATTATTTTTCTAATATTTAGGACTTTGAAATTTGCTAAAATCTTGGTTATTAAAGCTTTACTTATACATGGAAAATCCTAATATTTAGGACATTAAAAAAATACCGTTTCGGATAAATAAGATTATTGCGTTTTCTTCTTACGTTTGCTTACTATAATTTCAATGAAATGTTTGACATTTATTCTTCTTATAGGGCATTTAGAATTCTAAGGGGAAGCTTTTGTATATCATTATTGCTATAAAGTAGAGGTTTATATTGAATTAAGTATTTTTTAAATTAGTGAATGTAGATTTTGAATATTATACAAAAAATTAATAAATAGAAAACTATTATTAGAGTAGGAAAAGAGTTTAAGAATTATCTATATTTTTTATATTATTATAAAAGTACGAATCCGCAATGCATTTTTTTTATTTCTTTTTAAAATTGAGAACAAATAATGAAGTCTTTGATTAGTTACTCCCTTGGTTTCCGTTTATGTACAAATAGTTTTTCAAGCTTCAAACTATATAAACTTTGACAAAAATTCTAAAATAAATTTTTAATCATATTGACACAAGAAAAATTGTAACTTATAGTATTTCTCGTATAATATTTGAATATCTAAATATTAACTTTAAAATATCTAGTTATTCTAATCCAATTTAGCTTCCAAACATAGTCAAATTAATTTTTGAAAAGAGAAAATATCTACATAAACTAGAAAGAGGAGAGTAATTAGAAAAATAATTCAATCTAATTCTTCTTAAGAAATTATCATATAAGTAAAATTATTTTCTAAATTGATAAATCTCTTGAGGTACATCAGTTTATTTCCATTGAAGAGCATTGACAATGAAAGAAATAAAACATAGAGCAAAGTTGATATCACAACTCAATTTCACCTAAAGGTCATGATGACGCTCAACACTACAGCTAGGCAAGCCAACTAATAAATTAAACATATATCAATTATTTTTAGAATAATTTTTTTAAAAGTAATTTTATTATTTTACTTGCAATATTAAAGAAAATAAAAAAAGATACTGATTAATTTAAATCCAAAAAAAATAATACGAATCCAAATTCTACCAATGTGTGTGGCAAGACCCGGTGTCACAAGTGTATGAGCATATAGTAGATTATACAAAAATAATTTCAAATACTGTCAGAAATAAAATAGACAGAATAAAGTCTCCAGGAAGAGGCATTGGTTGCTGCAGAATGACTCAGAAGGGCAGCTCACCACTAAGCCTGTGGATATCATGGGTGCACGCCGATAGGTCCAACTATAGCACCTGTCTCAGGTCCTGCATAAAAAGTATAACAAGTGTAGCATGAGTACATAAACAACGTGTACCTAGTAAGTATCAAGCCTAATCTCGAAGAGGTAGAGACGAGATGGTCGACTTTGACACTCACTAAGGGTCAACAATAATAAATAGAATAAAATAAAATTATTTAAATCAGCATGATTCACAGAGTTAACAAAACTTTTATTCAATTTGCAGAAATAATAAAAAATCTTCAAATGCAACAATTCCCAATCTATTAATTACATTCACAAGCTGCAATTAAAATAGCCAGGTATCGTGTAATTATTATTATTATTATTAGGCACGATTTCTGCCGAGGTCGTACGACCTGTTCCAGAGAGTCGTGTACACTGCCGAGGGACGTGCGACGCGATCCATAGATGCATCTATCCTGCCGAGGCGTTCGACCCGCTCCACAAGAAAGGAAGACATTTTCTTATATGCCTCCGGAAGGAGAGTATATTTATTATAAGATCAATTCGAGAGGATGAACAATTTTTTTTAACAATTAATTAATTTATACAAAAAATTAAGCATATGAGATTTTCATCTTTTAATATTTTTCCCTAACAATTCACAATATATTTCTTATAATTTGATTAAATAAAGAATACAATTTACACACATAATTTATGATTTGAGTCCTAAACTACCCGAACTTTAGCATAATTAGTAGCTACGCACGGACTCTCGTCACCTCGTGCGTACGTAGCCCCCACAATTAGCACAATTATTAATTTAATTACCTATGGGATAAATTTCCCCTCACAAGATTAGACAAGAGACCAAAGTCCACTTTTCGATCACCACGTCGCGTTAAATTCACAATTCGATGCCGAAAAATCCGAAACTATCCAAATATTATGTAAAATAATTAATACATGTTCAATAATTCACATTTAGGCTATTAAATAAATTACCTTAACGAAAACGGTAAAATTCCTAAAATTTATCCCGGGCCCACGTGCCCAGATTCCAAAAATGTTTGGATGAAAACGTTACCCATAATCTCAAGAACTCAAATATATAATTTCTATCCAATTCCATAACCATTTTCGTGGTTAAAATCTCATTTTTATAAGAATCTAGGTTTTTCATCTAAATATTTGATTTCTAAGATTTACTAGTTATAATCTACCCATAATCTATGTATTTAACTCATGGTGTGTAGAATTAACTTACCTTCAAGTTGCTAGTTGAAATCCCCTCTCAAAAAGCTCCACAATCGCCCAAACATGGAAGAAAAACAGACAAAAATGGACTGAGCTTCGTCCGTTTTAAGGTTCTGTCCAAGAAGTTTTTTCGCACCTGCAGAGGAGTACCGCACCTTCAGAAAAGCCTCGCAGGTGCGAGTTATCTCTCGCTGCCAAGCTTCGCATCTGCGCCCATTTTCTCGCACCTGTGCGTTCGCTGGTGCGCCCAAAGTTCCGCACCTGCGATGGCAGACCTGCTCCTCACCTTTGAACCTGAGGTTGGTGGCTTGCACCTGCGAGCTCGCACCTGCGGCTGCCCATGCACAGGTGCGATCATACCAGAAGCTGAAAACTTCCTCTTCTTCAAAATTCCAAAATTGCTCCGAGTCTCGTCCGGTTAACACTCGGGACCCCTGGGGCCCCGCCCGAACATACCAACAAGTTTGAAATCATAAAACAGACTCGCTCGAACTCTCGGAACGTGTAAAACAACATCAAATCTAAGAATCATACTCCAAACTAAATTGAATCAAACTTAAGAACTTCAAGATCTTCAATTTACTTCCAATGCGCCAAAATGTACTTAAACTACTTGGAATGGCACCAAATTTTTCGTACAAATCTTAAATCATTATACGAACTATTCCCAAACTCGGAATGCCAAACAGACTTCAATTTCTCCAAAACCTACTCCAAAACAAATTTAAAGAACTTTAAACCTTCAAATAGTTGATTTTTACTATTAAGCGCCAAAACGCTCACGGGTTATCCAAAACCCGATTCGAACATACGCCTAAGTCCGAAATCATCATACGAACTTATTGGAACCGTCAAATCCCGATTACATGGTCGTTTTCTCAAAATGTTGACCGAAGCCAAACATGGCCTTTTAAGGCCAACTTAAGGAACCAAGTGTTCCGATTTCAACCCGAACACTTCCAAATCCCGAACCAACCATCCCCGCAAGTCATAAATTAATAAAAGCACATACGGAAAAATATTTTTGAGGGAACGGGGTTCTAAATGTTAGATCATTACAGTTGATTAGGCAACAAAAATAGCAATGATTTTCATAAGATATCCACATATGCCCCAAGAAATTACAATAATGCATATGTGAGACATAATTTCTTTATTTATTGAACTAGCTAAATTGGATCAATATTTATATTTTGTAGGAGCTTAGATCTTTTTCAATAATTTCAATAACTCAAATAAATTATTTAATATAGTTACTTAATCCTTTCAAACTTGTATACCCATGATATAGAGTAAACGTGCAAAGCTCGTACACTAAGACTAGTTAAATTAAAAGTAATAATAGCAAATACTCACTTCGCTAACTACAACAAAGTTACTCACTAAAACTACAGATACTAAATAAATACTAACACACACAAAGTTATTCAGTTAGACCGGGTCTTCATTCGCCTCACTTAGCACGTATTCATTGGACTCCCTTATTGCGCTCCCTTAATATTATGGCAGAATAGCACGTGGGAGGTAGCGGACAAAATCGCACCAGCCACAATAGCGACAAATGGAATAAAAATGAGTATTTTCTGATATCACCTAGTATACATGTCACTAGATAGCATCTAAGTCAACCTCCTCTGCATTATTTTTATACCCCTTAAGAGCTTCTTCGATTTCTTCATTGTATCTTCATCCACCGTTTCCAGCCTCTTCTCCTTCCGCTATTCCAATTCGACCTTCAATTGCTCATCTTTCCGCATACAAGGACTCTCTCGAGTATCTCGAATTCCTTTATTGGTAGTTACACAGATATTTGAGTTTCAATGAATATATAGAACACTACTAGAAATTCGGTAAAAACTGACCAAAAAAACCGACCAACGTTGGTCGGTTATGGTCAATTACCGACCAAAACACGACCATTATGGTATGGACGGTGTTTTGATGGTTGGAATGGCTTACCGATCAACTTTGGTCGGTAGCTTAAAACGACCATCTGACAAGTTTAATTACTTACCGACCAACTTTGGTCGGAAACATATTTTATTAATTTAATTTTACCGACCAAAGTTGGTCGGTTTAACTAAATTATATTTTTTAATTAATTATTAAAATTAAAAAATACAGACCAACTTTGGTCGGTAATTGAAAATATATATTTTTTTAAAATAATTAAAATTAAACATTACCGACCAACTATGGTCGGTAATCTCAACAGTGCAGGCAAAATACCGACCAAAGTTGGTCGATAATGTTGAATTCTGGGAATTCAATGTTCATTAACCGACCAACTTTGGTCGGTATTTTGGAATAATTTATTTTTTTATTAAAAACTGACCAACTTTGGTCAGTTTTTCTGGGTTTAATTTTGGCATAAAATGCCTGTTTTGGCAGCTACACCACCTGCCAGCATACCAATACACCTAATAACAACAACAACACAACAACAACAACAACAACAACAACAACAACACAACAACAACAACACAACAACGACAACAACACAACAACAACAACCAAAACATTCAATAAATATTTTAAAACTAACAAATTAAAGTTCAATTGAACATAAAAATCCAAAACCAAGTTAAAACTAATTACAACTAGTTCAAAACTGGTTCTATTTATCTAGTTCAAAGTATATAAAAGTCAAGGGGTATTTTCTACAACATCATCATCACCGTCTGATGAACTTTCATTTACAAGACGATATAGAGAACGGTCTTGTGGAGGACGGGAAGCACGATCACGGGGAGGACGGGAGGAACGATCACGAGCAGGACGGGAGGAACGATCACGTGGAGGTCGACCCTCTGGAGATGACTCACGAGATCGGGGCAACGGAAAAGCTCCACTAGATAGGAGAGTTCTGATCTGAGCTTGCATGCCAAGGAATTGAGCATCTCTAAGCCTTTCTCTTTCCTTGGCCGCTTCTAGCTCTGATGTGAGCTTTGTCACTGTCTCCCGCATAGCGGAGAGGCTCTCCCTATTAAGTTGCTCGCCTTACGAGGAAGTCCCTATTCCTCGCATTCCACACTTATAGCGATGGAAGTTTTAAGTAGGAAGCCCGTATACCTTCCCCCATTTTGGACCGCCAACAGACTCCAACCATATTCTTTCAGCATCCTCGTCCGAAGGTTGGGTTGGCTCACCCGATTTACCAGCTGGATGACTACGGATGAATTCCTCCACGTTACTTTGGTAGCGACCCTATATTATTTTAAATTAAATCAATATTTCAAAATTTTTATAAAAGTAAATAATAATACTTAAAGAAAATTAAAAACTTACATATGCAGTCGAGGCCCGGTCCTCGACCCACCTATCTTGATCCCTCTCTTTCTTCTTCTTCACAATATGTGTCTCCTTGAATAGCTCATCATGACTCATTGGACGCCCATACTTCTTTTTCTGAAAATAAATTAATTTAATTAGTTAATAAACAGAATAGATATACTTAGAAAAGTAAAATAATTTAAGCAATTACGTACCAATCTTCTTTTTATTGTCCCTAGGCTGATCGCACCTCCAGTGTGCAAGGAGCCTCCCTTCTCGGACGCGAGCTTTCTTTCCGTTTTCGCTCCTCTCTAAGAACTCTGCGGTAAGCCATTGCCTTTGCAAATCATTTCACAAATTCTCAAGTAACCAGCCAAGCCTCTTGTTCTTCTTTCTAGCATCCGAGAAAGCATCCGCCAATCTCTTGCGAGCTTTATGATGAAAATTTGTAGCCGCTTCCGCGCTATAGCGGTCTTCCCATACACACTTGCTCTGTATTTCAAAAGTTAAATATTAGATGGAAACATCATAAATATAAATTATTAAACTGTTTAAAAGAACATTTATACCTTAAATTGATTGAAAGTTTTCTCCTTCAGTGAGAATGGGCAATCAGTCCAAGTCGCATAAGGGCCATCATAAAGCTTTCTGATGGCATTGGTGATTATCCTCGTAGTCTTATTACCCGGCCTGAACCTGCAATTTAACAATAAAAACACACTAATATCTTATTAAAAATGTTACAAATCATTAGACGCAAAAATAATAAATAACACTTACCCATCACCCTCAAGGACTATGATGATCCTGCCATATCGATCATAATGCACTACCTCGTCATCACCATCCGAAGCATGTGTATCAGAGGCATGTGAAGACGGTGTAGGCGGGTTAGAGCTACTGCCTTGCAGGCGAAGGCCTGCAATAGATGGAGTCGATGATGAAGATGGTTGCGATCCCTGTGACTGTGACATAGCTGGATGCGACCCAAGTGGATGTGATACCGATGGCTGTGACCCGAGTGGCTGTGACCCGAGTGGCTGTGACATGGATGGATGCGATCCATGTGGATGTGATATGTAGGGATGTGATCCATGTGGATGTGATACAGATGGCTGTGAGGCAGCTGGACTGTATGTCGGAGGTATAGTCCTATGGCCCTGTGATGGAAGACTGGGTGTCTGAATGAAGGTGTACGGCTCGTGATACTGTGGCAGCTCAGTATAGCCGTGTGGTGGAGGATAAGACATAGGCATCTCTGAAAAGGGTGGACAAGAGGGAGTATTATTTTCTACCCTCCTCTTTCCCTTCCTACCCTTCTCTCGACCCCGAGAACTAGTAGGGTCATTGTTACCTTGACCCTTGCCTGCCATCTGCAAAATATAATACACATTTAGATTGAAACATATAAGAAACTAGCTATAAAACGAGAGTGCTTTAAGAAACTGTAACGACCCGGTCGTTCGTTCTGAGAGTTATAACCCCGTTTCCCCCATTTATCCTTATTTATGTGTTGTTCAACTGTGTTGAGTTGTATCAGGTTAGTTGGTTTGGGTCCGAAAAGAACTCGGAGTGAAATAAGACACTTAGTCTCATAATTGAGAAATTTAAGTTAGAAAAGTGGACCGGATATGGATCTATGTGTAAATGACCTCGAAATTTAATTTTGATGATTCCAATAGCTCCGTATGATATTTTAGGACTTATTGGTATATTTGGTTAAGGTCCCTAGGGGCTCGGGATGATTTCGGATGGTTAATGAGAAGTTTGGATGTTGGAAATTTCATAAGATTAAAGTTTCAAGTGAGTTCGCATAAGACCTAAATTCCATTGAGCAAAACTCTCATTATACGAAGTGTTATATAGTTTATTACCTATCAAATAAAAGATCTTTGAGTCTAGTTTCTAACGCTTTAAACCGTCATTTGGACATTCCTACAAGAAGTTATGACCAAATTACCAAAGGCTGGCGGAGGAGCCTGCGGATGCGAAGCATCCGAGGTCGCGTCCGAAAGAGAGGCTGGTAGTGAAGTGCTGCCATAGCGTCTAGGTCTGCATCCGACCTTCAAAGAGGAGTGAAGTGGGGATGCGAAGCATCCAGGTTCGCATCCGAAACCCAGAAATCTGGGCCTATAAATACAAGGTCGGGGAAGGGGGATATTTTGAGTATTTGGAGGTTAGGGTTCTTGAGGTGAAGGGACGATTTTGAGCTCAAATCAAGTCCAATCAACCAAGGTAAGCTATTAATGATGTTTTGGGTTGATTATTAGTCAATATACATGATTTCTAACATCATTCTTACATCCAAATACAAGATTTCATCATCAAATCCTCAAGAACACAAAAATCACCAAAGTTGTGATTTTTCAAGATTGATCTACTAGAGGTAATTCCAATGCTTCAAACTCGTTTATTATGAGTAGTTAGAAGTATTTGAAGCATTTGTTACAAGTTTTAATGGTTGAAAGATTGGATTATAAAACTCTAGTTCATGGCATGAATAGTACTTTTGAGAATGGTTGGTCACACATGTGATGTTAGGATTATAAGTTGTTAAAGAATGATGGTGGGATGAATTGTTGATAAATGATGGGAGTTGCAAGAACTAATTCTATGGTTAAGAAATGTATAAATGTATGCCCACTAGGTGTTTGGTAGATTGTCTAAATAGCTTAAACTATGGAATGGGTTACTAATGTTGGTCCCAATGGATGTTGATATTGTAGATTGAAGTTGCATAGTATAGTAGATCGTTGTATTATCATTAAGGGGTGAATTTCAGTTTCGGATCATTGGCATTGAATTGAGGAGACAAGAGGGCTTTCAGAGGTGGATACGCACGGAGTGGAAATTTCCTGAGTATTGATTAGCTTGCTCGATGTTGGGTTCATCTTGTTGAGGTAAGTAACGATTGTAAATCTAGTCCTGAGGGTATGAAACCCCGGATTTTGTATCATTCTATTATTTTGAAGTGACGCACATGCTAGGTGACGGGCGTGTGGGCGTACACTGTTGGGGTTTTGTGACTTGGTCCACCCCGTAGCAACTGTAAAGTTGCATACTTTGTTGAAACCGTTGATACTTATATGATTTAGAAAGAATTTCTGTAAATTGGGCTGAATGCCATGTTTGGGCCTTGCGCCAATGCTGTTTGGACCCTTAGGGGTTGTTTTGTATCATCCTCTCACTGTTTTCGATTGAAAATCTATACTCAGTCATGGTTATACTTGTTTAATGCATAACTCAGTCTTATGACTCTATTTTGATGCATATAAATATTTTGGGCCGAATGCCCTGTTTTACTGAAATGCCCGAGTGGCTTGAAATATTTATGACTGAGTATGGCCGAGGGCCTGATTTGTGAGGATGAGTGTGGATCGGGGCTGCCCGCCTGCAGCATACTTGTGACTGAGTGAGGCCGAGGGCCTGATTTGTGAGGATGAGTGTGGATCGGGGCTGCCCGCCTGCAGCATACTTGTGACTGAGTGAGGCCGAGGGCCTGATTTGTGAGGATGAGTGTGGATCGGGGCTGCCCGCCTGCAGCATACTTTATTATTATCGCACGTGAGTTGTCCGTGCAGATTATAGCGCTTGGGATGAAGGATCCCCTCCGGAGTCTGTACACACCCCCAGTGAGCGCAGGTACCTACTGAGTGCGAGTGCCGAGTGATGAGTGATTGTGAGGTATGCCCGAGTGGCAAGAGTGATTGTGAGGAATGCCCGAGTGGCAAGAGTGATTGTGAGGTATGCCCGAGTGGCAAGAGTGACTGTGAGGTTTGCCCGAGGGGCTGTTTATGATTTCATCAATTTTTGCTCACCTTTGCATTGAGCCTTTGTTTGAAAAACTGTTGGAAAAATGTCTTTAAAATGATTTTTACTGGAACTGGGTTTAAACGAGATGTTTGATTCAAATCCTGATTTTTAAGAGCATGTGATATTTTGCTGAGATTTCCTGATATGAACGTTGCATGCTTTATTGCTCATCACTACTGCTTAGTCTTTATTTATTGTTGTTACTTACTGAGTTGGCATACTCACGTTACTCCCTGCACCTTGTGTGCAGATTCAGGTGTAGCTGGACATAGTAGCGGTTATTGAGTGTTCTGGTTGCAGGTTTTCTCGGAGATAGTAAGGTAGCTGTTTGGTGATCGCAGCCCCTGCTCTTCTCCCTCTTATCTTCCTCTAGTTGTATTTAGCTATTTTCCAGGCTAAGTTAGCCTTGATATTGTTAGACAGATTATAGTAGATGCTCATGACTAGTGACATCCCGATGTCAGGCTTTTCTTTTCCACACTTCTGTTTTTCTTTGATTTGAACTCTTTAAATCGAGGTTTTTACCTTGAAATTATCTTTGAAATGAATATATCGGTTTGTTTTGGAAATGAGTCGGCTTGCCTAGTTCCACGATAGGCGCCATCACGACAGGGTTAGTTTTGGGTCGTGACAGATTGGTATCAGAGCCTAGGTTATATAGGTCTCACGAGTCATGAGCGGGTTTAGTAGAGTCTTGCGGATCGGTATAGAGACGTCTGTACTTATCTTCGAGAAGCTGCAGAACCTTTAGGAAACTTCACATTCTTGTATTCTATCGTGCGAAAATGATTCATCTTGAGACATAACTCTTTGAATTCCTTCCACGCATCTCGTACGCGCACATGAGCGCTCGGTATCAGTTGTGCATCGCCGGCTTGTGATTCTATGAACAAGGTTGAGATGTGTATTCTGTGTTATGGTGGTGGGCCAGTCTGGAGGACTTGAGGCCATGGTTAGACAGCAGTTTAGGCTTGGTATCTTGAGTTGTAACCTATACATTTGGACTCATATGTCCGATAATGTCACTATGAGTTAAATTGTGGCTCGATGAGCAGTGGAATGGCTTTGTGGTGAGTATGACGTAACTGCTGGAAGTGTTAAAACTATGTGAATGTGACGAGAAATGTTTTCTTTGAATGTAAAGGAAGGCCATTGGGTGCTTGGATTTTCATTTTGATGCGACGTACCGTCTCGAGTGTGAATGTTTTGAAGGATCTTTCACGTTGTTAAATTTTGAGGCAAATTAAATTCTCATGTATGTCAATGAGTTTGAACTCAAGAAGAGTAAATGGTTGTGTAGTAATGGTGGTTGCGAATGGGTATTTTGATGTTGATGGCTCGGGAAAGATAATCTTTGAAGAGACTTAGAGTCGGTAACATTTTATTGGTTTAGGTGCGACAGAGATACATTTCGATTTGATGAAGCGATTGGGTAGAAAAGTATGAGGGAAGACATGACGGGAAGTGTTTCAGGGTGGTTGAAGTACTAGCAGGTCAAGTAGGAGAAGTAGAGGTTGAGAAGTTTCTTAAAAGAGATGATTTAACCAAAGTAAGAGTGGAAAATTAGCATATGAATTCACTAGTAGGGTAGTTGTGCGCCTTGAGGAAGTGTAGAATGGCTTGGAATCGTGTCAGTATGTGAATAGGCATGCAGACTCTATTTGGAGTGATGGTTAGTGTACAAAGGTAAATTGAATATGGCAGAAAGGAGTGTGTTTGAAATGAATAGAGGCATGAAGATCTGATTATCGTGTCAGGTGCAATATGACTTGAGTTCGGAAGGTATTGTTGACGTATAGTTGATGTCAATAGGGAAAGTGCAGACTTATACAAATGGTGGGCGAGCATGAACTCAGGAGAATTTTTCGGATTTAGTGGTCGTTGCACTCAGTGCAGTGTCATTGGGAAATGTCGGTAAGGAATTCCACATGTGGGTTATCTCCTGTGTGCAGCTAGCGGTATCTCCTGTGTGCAGCTAGTGGTGGCGTGATGTTGATGAAGCTTTGTGAGGAATATTACTTGCTACCCGGTAGGAGGTCGTGTGTGTGATTTTGGCTGGAGATTCAGAATGTTCGTGAAAGGCTTAATAAAAGACTTTGAGAAGTCTGGCAGGTTAACGGTGCGAGACCTTGGTAATTGAGAAGGAGAAATCCTTACGGATTCTAATTTTATATAATAGCAGATTAAGGCTAAGTGGGGGAGTCTGCTATCGACGAGTTGATTGCACGGTTATGGGTCGTATTAGTTTCGGTTCAGGGTATACCGGTGAATCAGTTATGACTTGCAGAGGTCGAGATCGAGGATGACTCGGGTAAAAGAATTTTTGGAAACAAGTTGTATTACACTCTATGGTTATAGGAGGACCATAAAATACTTGAGTGGTTATTCACAGAGAATGTAGTGTACATGGAGCGGGAATTTTCTTGGTTGCGTAGGAGTGTGGGTTACTCTTTATTCCCTTGGGCGTTGGTGTGCTAATGTGGCACAGGTCGTTTCGGTCCGTTTGGTCGGTTAATTCGAGAATGGTTACAATGGATTCAAGATTTATAAATATGGCTAGAAAACAAGGAGTTGCATTGAACGGTGTTGAGACTCGTGGCATCTTATATCATTGTGAATTATGCATTTCAGTATCAAAAAGATAAAGGAAACTATTTTAGATTCACCTAAAGTTTCTTCGGAGTAAGCATTTTTGGTTGTGGAACCTTTGGAATACATAAAAAGGGAATTCAGCGGCTTATAAGCCTTAGGGCGGTATGATTCTATGCTAGAGTTCGCGGGGCATTTAGTTAAGGATAGTAGTGTTCTAACAAGGAAAAAGTAGCAATTTGAAGGCAATTTAGAAAGGACTTGGAGAAATAGGACAGCTTGGTAGTAGGATGGGTTAGCACAATAATGGGTATGATCGGTTCTTTGGGTACTTATGATGTGGCTAGTATCTACAGGTATTTCGTGGCAATACTCTCGAATTTGGAAACCTGTGTGGCTTGGTGGAGTTAGAGGAATTTAGTTCAGATAGCTTGGTTATGTGCAAATGGATTTCAAAGTGTTCATGATGGGTTCTACCATGGTTTGAACCAGATATTTTCTACTGATGTACGGAACGTGTTGTGTGTTATGGTTTCCTCCTAGAAAGAAGCAAGAATGAGGTTTCTGACTAATAAGGTATGTAATTTGCTAGTGACTCGGAGTTGATAATGGAATTCTTATGCTTGTCACATGATGGCATAATAGATATGGTGTGTTGTGCGGGAATAGGATTTACATGTACAAGGTCACAGTTCAGTTTTGAAGGAAAGGACATAAATTCTTAGGCAGCATGAACGGTTTCTGATGACTAGGTAAATGATATTACAATCTGGTATAGCTTGATGAGAGTGTACATTTCAGAAGGAGCAGATTGCTTCAGGGTTGTGGACTGTGAAGTGGACGGAGCTAGCCAGATGATAGAAGGTATTATGATTCCGTCATTGTGGACTTTCGGAGGTTGTTTATCTATTGGTGGCTGACTATAGTTGATTTGGGGCCTATTGGTAGGCCCAATTAGGATGTGTATTCTACACTGAGCCGGATTGATTGGCTCCATACTACTATTGTTGAAGGATGTGCCATTCGGTTGATGTGAAGCTTATTCGTGTTCTGGAATGATCTGTGAGTTACTTTTCTATGCTACGAAGAGTTGTGATTCGTTGGTTATATGCACATATGGTGCGGTTCTATTATGGCCTTATAGTGGAATTTGAGCGAGAATAGTATTGGATATTGCTTGGTTGATAATGTATTGGTCACGTTCTTTCAGATTTTATGTGGCATGGTGTCGTTTGCTTCTCTGTTGTTATAGTAATGTACTTTGGGCACTTGATGTCGAATTGCGCATGGTTATTGATTTTAGCAGGGTGGCTTGAGGTGTTTCATATGGACCAGTATTTGGATAGGGTCGCGTATTGTAGCAGGGTTATGTGGAAATATGATCCCTTGTGTAAGATTCGTATATTATGGTTCTGCGGTGTGTGATGGGTTCTTAGCATTGCGTCGGGGTGGTACTCGTCGAGCTTGCAGAACGGTTCTCCTGTTTGGGTCATTATTACGATTGGGTACATTTGGAATATTGCTATCTGGTGCACGGATTGCACGGGTTGTGGCTTTAAATTGTATTGATGTGTCATGTCACTAGAGTGGTCGTGTTGGAAGAGACAAGGTTATTGGGCCTAGAATGGATGCTATCAGATTGATTGTGGTATAATTAGGAGGATAATATCGGAAGTCGGCTTTGAAATTTGCTATAGTTCTTGTAGAAGGAACGGGAGCTCCATGACCTGTTGGTCTAATGAATGGTTATGAATTCGGTATGTTTCTTTTATCATCGACAGTGTACGAAGGTTTTAGAAAGAGGTTTTGTCTGATATGAGGTTTATTACCAGCACTTGTTGATTTGAGTCGATACGGTGATTTAAAATCATTGCTTCGAGCATTCGAGCTATGCGGTATTTGAATTTGAGTATGTGAGTTATGGTTACGGCTTTTGGTACAGCTTGTTCAGACTTATACGGTATGTAGAAGCGAACTTCTAATCTTATAAGAAATTTCGGATGTCGTAAATTTGATTCGAAGGCTTGTGGGCTAGGTTGAATTGAGGAATTTCAGTTATGCTATGCTATCGGACCTGTATGGGTTAGAGTGATGTGGGATAACCCCCGGGTATATGCATGGGAAAGTTACACAGTGATTTGATGGCTTTTGGAACAACTCTGGGCACGTTCGAGGACGAACGTATGTTTAAGTAGGGGAGGATGTAACGACCCGGTCATTCGTTCTGAGAGTTATAACCCCGTTTCCCCCATTTATCCTTATTTATGTGTTGTTCAGCTGTGTTGAGTTGTATCGGGTTAGTTGGTTTGGGTCCGAAAAGAACTCGGAGTGAAATAAGACACTTAGTCTCATAATTGAGAAATTTAAGTTAGAAAAGTGGACCGGATATGGATCTATGTGTAAATGACCTCGGAATTTAATTTTGATGATTCCAATAGCTCCGTATGATATTTTAGGACTTATTGGTATATTTGGTTAAGGTCCCTAGGGGTGGGATGATTTCGGATGGTTAATGAGAAGTTTGGAAGTTGGAAATTTCATAAGATTAAAGTTTCAAGTGAGTTCGCATAAGACCTAAATTCCATTGAGCATAACTCTCATTATACGAAGTGTTATATAGTTTATTACCTATCAAATAAAAGATCTTTGAGTCTAGTTTCTAACGCTTTAAACCGTTTGTCATTTGGACATTCCTACAAGAAGTTATGACCAAATTACCAAAGACTGGCGGAGGAGCCTGCGAATGCGAAGCATCCGAGGTCGCGTCCGAAAGAGAGGCTGGAAGTGAAGTGCTGCCATAGCGTCCAGGTCCGCATCTGACCTTCAAAGAGGAGTGAAGTGGGGATGCGAAGCATCCAGGTCCGCATCCGAAACCCAGAAATCTGGGCCTATAAATACAAGGTCGGGGAAGGGGGATATTTTGAGTATTTGAGGGTTAGGGTTCTTGAGGTGAAGGGATGATTTTGAGCTCAAATCAAGTCCAATCAACCAAGGTAAGCTGTTAATGATGTTTTGGGTTGATTATTACTCAATATACATGATTTCTAACATCATTCTTACATCCAAATACAAGATTTCATCATCAAATCCTCAAGAACACAAAAATCACCAAAGTTGTGATTTTTCAAGATTGATCTACTAGAGGTAATTCCAATGCTTCAAACTCGTTTATTATGAGTAGTTAGAAGTATTTGAAGCATTTGTTACAAGTTTTAATGGTTGAAATATTGGATTATAAAACTCTAGTTCATGGCATGAATAGTACTTTTGAGAAAATAAGAGAGAAGGTGAATGGTAATCTTGGCGATGAAATTTATGAATACTTGATAAATGATGGGAGTTGCAAGAACTAATTCTATGATTAAGAAATATATAAATGTATGCCCACTAGGTGTTTGGTAGATTGTCTAAATGGCTTAAACTATGGAATGGGTTACTAATATTGGTCCCAATGGATGTTGATATTATAGATTGAAGTTGCTTAGTATAGTAGGTCGTTGTATTATCATTAAGGGGTGAATTTCAGTTTCGGATCATTGGCATTGAATTGAGGAGACAAGAGGGCTTTCAGAGGTGGATACGCACGGAGTGGAAATTTCCTGAGTATTGATTAGCTTGCTCGATGTTGGGTTCATCTTGTTGAGGTAAGTAACGATTGTAAATCTAGTCCTGAGGGTATGAAACCCCGGATTTTGTATCATTCTATTATTTTTGAAGTGACGCACATGCTAGGTGACGGGCGTGTGGGCGTGCACTGTTGGGGTTTTGTGACTTGGTCCGCCCCATAGCAACTGTAAAGTTGCATACTTTGTTGAAACCGTTGATACTTATATGATTTAGAAAGAATTTCTGTAAATTGGGCTGAATGCCATGTTTGGGCCTTGCGCCAATGCTGTTTGGACCCTTAGGGGCTGTTTTGTATCATCCTCTCACTGTTTTCGATTGAAAATCTATACTCAGTCATGGTTATACTTGTTTAATGCATAGCTCAGTCTTATGACTCTATTTTGATGCATATAAATGTTTTGGGCCGAATGCCCTGTTTTACTGAAATGCCCGAGTGGCTTGAAATATTTATGACTGAGTGTGGCCGAGGGCCTGATTTGTGAGGATGAGTGTGGATCGGGGCTGCCCGCCTGCAGCATACTTGTGACTGAGTGAGGCCGAGGGCCTGATTTGTGAGGATGAGTGTGGATCGGGGGCTGCCCGCCTGCAGCATACTTTATTATTATCGCACGTGAGTTGTCCGTACAGATTATAGCGCTTGGGATGAAGGATCCCCTCCGGAGTCTGTACACACCCCCAGTGAGCGCAGGTACCTACTGAGTGCGAGTGCCGAGTGATGAGTGATTGTGAGGTATGCCCGAGTGGCAAGAGTGATTGTGAGGAATGCCCGAGTGGCAAGAGTGATTGTGAGGTATGCCCGAGTGGCAAGAGTGACTGTGAGGTTTGCCCGAGGGGCTGTTTATGATTTCATCAATTTTTGCTCACCTTTGCATTGAGCCTTTGTTTGAAAAACTGTTGGAAAAATGTCTTTAAAATGATTTTTACTGGAACTGGGTTTAAACGAGATGTTTGATTCAAATCCTGATTTTTAAGAGCATGTGGTATTTTGCTGAGATTTCCTGATATGAACGTTACATGCTTTATTGCTCGTCACTACTGCTCAGTCTTTATTTATTGTTGTTACTTACTGAGTTGGCGTACTCACGTTACTCCCTGCACCTTGTGTGCAGATTCAGGTGTAGCTGGACACAGTAGCAGTTATTGAGTGTTCTGGTTGCAGGTTTTCTCGAAGATAGTAAGGTAGCTATTTGGCGATCGCAGCCCCTGCTCTTCTCCCTCTTATCTTTCTCTAGTTGTATTTAGCTATTTTCCAGGCTAAGTTAGCCTTGATATTGTTAGACAGATTATAGTAGATGCTCATGACTAGTGACACCCCGATGTCGGGCTTTTCTTTTCCGCACTTCTGTTTTTCTTTGATTTGAACTCTTTAAATGGAGGTTTTTACCTTGAAATTATCTTTGAAATGAATATATCAGTTTGTTTTGGAAATGAGTCGGCTTGCCTAGTTCCACGATAGGCGCCATCACAACAGGGTTAGTTTTGGGTCGTGACAGAAACCAACTTTTTAATCCTCATCGACGTATTGTTCCTCGTCCGAGAATTCTTCGTCCTCACTTGTTTGAGCTTCCTCAGTTGATTCTTCGTCCTCATTTTCTATAATTGTTACTTAATTTATATCAACTTCTTCCAATATGCATTCAGGATGTTCCAAATCATTTTCTAACTGATCGTCCACTGTTTGGTGAACATTGGAGATATCGTATTGATATGCAACATCTAACACATTCTCGACTTTCACCCTACCTACAGGCTTAGTTTTTATTACAACTCACCAATCAGACTTATTCCGCCACAATAGATAAGGAGCATAATACACTTGCCTAACGTTATGTGCAATTATGAAAGGATCATAGCGATCATACTTCCTCGTATGATTAACCTCATTTATGTTGTATTGGTTGTGTACTCTTGTACCTCTTGTTGGATTTGGGTCAAACCACTTGCATCTAAAGAGTATCAATTTCTTATATGGCCAACCTGTATATTCTAGTTGTAATATTTCTTTGACCACACCATAATAATCAATATCTCCAACTTGGTTGCCATCACCACCTTGAACCCACACCCCGCTGTTGTTGCTATTTTTATTTTTAGAGCAATCCTCTATATGAAACTTATAACCATTCACACTACGTACTTAGACATTGTTGTGACCTGAAGCCCAGGTCCCTAAGATATATCTTTCAAAAATTGATTTACACCATTATTTGGATTATTTACCTACATAGAGTTATACAAATTCATAAGTTAGCACAACTTATGAATCAATTTTTATATATATATATATATATATATACACACACACACACACACACACACACACACACACACACACACTTACAAACTGTTTGAACCACGTATCAAATCTCGTATATACAGTATCATAGCCAAATTGACCCACGAAGTGACTGTGACATATCAAATAATTTTAGTAGTTGCATCAATATGTAGTCACAGTAAATTTTATATTTTGATAACTAATAAATCAATACTTACTTGAGAAATGGTGCAACTTCGGGACAATTTAGCAACACATGAAGTGTAGCTGACTTGTACTCCATATCACTCAAACTTCTCTTTCTAACATCCTTAGAACATCATCCTGGTTGATTGAATATGGACATTGGTGGATATAATGGATCATTCACACATTCGACCATGTGCCTATTGGGCCTATTCCTAGAACATGGCACGTTACTCTCAAAATAATAAGAACAAAAATGTGCAGTTTCCTTTGCAAGATAGGCTTCGCATATAGATCCTTCAATCTTATTCCTCTGCTTAACAAATTGTTTGCATTTGCCAATTGTCCTACATAATCTCATGTTAGACAAGAACATTCAAATAAAATAGAATATTACA
Source organism: Nicotiana tabacum (assembly GCF_000715075.1). Classification (NCBI taxonomy): domain Eukaryota; kingdom Viridiplantae; phylum Streptophyta; class Magnoliopsida; order Solanales; family Solanaceae; genus Nicotiana; species Nicotiana tabacum. The sequence continues at coordinate 129,688,665 of NC_134091.1, forward strand.
TCAAACTTATAATATTACCTCTCAAAGGGATACATCCATCTGCATTGAACAGGCCCTCCAAGTCGTGCCTCGTGTACAAGGTGTATTGGAAGGTGTTCCATCACATCAAAGAAACCACATGGGAATATTTTTTCCATCTTACTAGAAATTACACGGATGTTCTGGTCCATCCGAAGTAGGTTTTCTTCCCTTAATGTGGTAGAACACAAGTCTTTGAAAAACAAACTAATCTCTGTGATGGGTTTTCAGATTCTTTCAGGCAAACCACAAAATGCAATAGGCACTAAGGTCTCCATGAAAACATGGCAGTCATGACTTTTCAAATGGCTCAACTTCCCTACCTCCATATCTACTTTTTTTCCAAGATTCGACGCATAACCCTCAGGCATATTCAATTTCGTAACCCAATCACAAATTTGTCGTCTTTCCTCCAAAGTGAATGTGTAACTTGCTTTGGGCTTGAACACCTTACCATTGTTTGCTGTCTGCAAGTATAATTCAGGCCGCCTACAATATTCTTGTAAGTCCATTCTAGCCTTCGGCTTATCTTTTGTCTTACCTTTAACATCCATCACTGTATTGAACAAATTATCAAAATAATTCTTCTCAATATGTATGACATCAAGGTTGTGTCGGAGAAGATTATCCTTCCAATAAGGCAACTCCCAAAATATACTCTGTTTCGTCCAATTATGATTAACACCATATCCGGGGAATCTATAAGGTGGAGCCTAAGTAACTTTACTGAAGTTCTGGACCCTCTCCCAAATTTCCTCACCTGAAAGTATCGGAGGTGGAGAATCATATTCCACTTTATTCTTTTTGAATGCATTTTTCATCCTTCTAAACTCATGATCATCAGGCAAGAATTGACGGTGACAATCAAACCATGATTGCTTTCGGCCATGTTTCAAAGTGAACGCTTTACTATTTTCCATGCAGTAAGGACAAGCTAGCTTCCCAGCAGTCATCCACCCAGACAACATTCCATATGCAGGAAAATCATTAATAGTCCACATTAAATTAGCACGCAAATTAAAATTCTGCTTGGTTGATATGTCATATGTTTCAACACCATCATACCACAATTATTTTAGCTCATCAATCAAAGGTTGCAAATATACATCAATCAAACTTTTCGGATTACGTGGACCGGGCATAATACAATTTAAGAATATATATGGACTAGTCATACATAACTCAGGTGGTAGATTATAAGGTGTAAGAAAGACAGGCCAACATGAATATGGTGTCCCAGATATAGAAAAAGGCGTGAAGCCATCCGCACACAGACCTAACCGAATGTTCCTTGGTTCACTAGCAAAATCTGGATATGTCCTATCAAAGTGCTTCCAAGCTTCTCCATCTGAAGGATGACACATAACACAAGGTGGTCTTCTATTTTCAAAGTGCCATCTCATATGAGGAGCAGAACTCATCGACGCATATAACCTCTTTAACCTAGGTATAAGAGGTAAATAATGCATCGCCTTGACAGCGATCATATTCCCGCTGGAAAGCCTCTTGAAACGAGGCTTTTCGCAAAATTTACAACTGTCTAAAGTTGCATCATCTTTATAATATAACATGCAACCATCTTCACAACAATCAATTCTTATTGACGAAAGTCCTAACTTAGAAACCAATCTCTTTGCCTTATAGAAATCACCAGGTAAGTTGATATTAGGGTCAACTAGTTCACTCATAAGGTCAATGAAAGAGTCCATGGCTGCTTGAGAAATATTCCAATTAGATTTGATACTTAGTAATCTAACTGCAATAGACAGCTCAAAGTGCGGACTTCCTTCACGTAGTGGACGACTAGCTTCCTCTAACGGTTCATAAAAATGTTTTGCGTCATCATTAGGAGTTTGTTCAACATTTTCATTGGGCTCACCCCCGAAGTGCATCCCAAAAGCATCCGCAACCATATCCTGAATTCTAGAATCAAGATTTGTATTCTCCACCGACCTATTACTTTTACCAACAACCATGTTATGAAATATCCCACGGCTACCATCGATCTCTCCATGATTAGTCTACACAAAGTAATTCTCTATAAACCCCTTCCTATAAAGATGAAGCTTAACTTCCTCCGATTTTTTAAACTTCATACAGTCGCACCTGACACAAGGGCACCTAATTACTCCTTCACTTTGGTATGGTGGAAGTGACATTGCATGTCTAATAAAGTCATCAACCCCTTCTACAAAATCCTCCCGCAATCCCCGACGATTAAGATAATTTCTATTGTACATCCAAGTACGATGTTCCATCTATACAAATAAAACAAGAACAAATTAATTTATTCTACAATTATAAATTAATTATATCTCTTTTAGTTAATCCAAGATAATTATTTTTTTCTAATTACACCAATTTATATCCTAAAAGTTCAATTCATATCCAAAAGGTCAAATTTATATCTTAAAAGTTCAATTCATATCCTAAAAGTTCAATTCACAAGAACAAATCCTAAAAACTAAAATTTCAATTCATATCCTACGAGTTTAAACATAAACTAACTAAACTAAAGAAATTCAACCCATACCCTAAAAGTTCGATTCACAAGAACAAATTAATTTATTCTACAATTATAAATTAATTATATCTTTTTAGTTAATTCAAGATAATTATTTTTTCCTAATTACACCAATTTATATCCTAAAAGTTCAATTCATATCCAAAAGGTCCAATTCATATCTTAAAAGTTCAATTCATATCCTAAAAGTTCAATTCACAAGAACAAATCCTAAAAACTAAAATTTTAATTCATATCCTACGAGTTTAAACATAAACTAACTAAACTAAAGAAATTCAACCCATACCCTAAAAGTTCGATTCACAAGAACAAATTAATTTATTCTACAATTATAAATTAATTATATCTTTTTTAGTTAATTCAAGATAATTATTTTTTCCTAATTACACCAATTTATATCCTAAAAGTTCAATTCATATCCAAAAGGTCCAATTCATATCTTAAAAGTTCAATTCATATCCTAAAAGTTCAATTCACAAGAACAAATCCTAAAAAACTAAAATTTCAATTCATATCCTACGAGTTTAAACATAAACTAACTAAACTAAAGAAATTCAACCCATACCCTAAAAGTTCGATTCAAAAGAACAAATTAATTTATTCTACAATTATAAATTAATTATATCTTTTTTAGTTAATTCAAGATAATTATTTTTTCCTAATTACACCAATTTATATCCTAAAAATTCAATTCATATCCAAAAGGTCCAATTCATATCTTAAAAGTTCAATTCATATCTTAAAAGTTCAATTCACAAGAACAAATCCTAAAAACTAAAATTTCAATTCATATCCTACGAGTTTAAACATAAACTAACTAAACTAAAAAAATTCAACCCATGCCCTAAACTAAACTAATTCATAACTAATTGACTAATTAACAAAACTAATTAGTTAATAAAACTAATTAACAAAACTAATTAAAACAAGACTTAAACCCTAATCCTCAATAAAATGCAATGTTCAAATAATTGAAACACTAATCAATTGAAACTAATTCATAACTAATTAACAAAACCTAGAAATAATAAATAAATGGGTTATAATTCAAACCTAGAATTTTTAGGAGATGGAGAAGGAGAGAGGCGGCAGTGGCAGTGGCAGCGGCGACGGCGAGGGCTGGGCGGTGGCAACGCGGGGTGGGGAATGAGATTTATGTGAGGGAAATAGAGAAGGAGAGGGGAAGGTTTTGAGTGAGGGAAATAGAGAAGAGAGGGGAAAATTTTAGAGAAATGGGGGTTTCCCCCGTTTTTCAATTCTCTGATTTCAGAATTACCGACCAAAGTTGGTCGGTAATTTTGGTTGGTACATTAAGTGTTGACCGTTTGATCAAAAACCGACCAACTTTGGTCGGTTTTTAAAAAAAAAAATTAAATTCTTTTTTTTTGTATTTTTTTCTTAAAATATTATAAACTATAAAAAAAATATTATAAACTACAAGCATTTATTTTATTTAACTATGCAATTATTATAAATAATTATAAACTATAAGCATAATCTTTAGAAATAATTATATTAACTATTTAATTTTAATAAATTATAATAGCATCTATCTAAGTAAATTTTCTAAGTTATAATTAAGTATGTGAGTAATTTCTCACACACACACATACACTATATTGTAATTGATGCTAATAACTTCTTTTTTCATTCGTTCATCACTAATAATGCATGACATAGATTAATCGATATATAGGTCGAGACGTTTTGATGAATCATCGATTAATATTCATCGATACATATAAGTAAGTTATAAGTCGATAAATCATTTATAAATAGATATATTTGATGATAAAGTATATATACTAATTAGTATCTTCCCAAGTCTATCCCTAATAGAACCCGACCCTGTGGTCCTAACGCTTCGTGTTCTTATATATATATATATATATACACACACACACACACACAAACACACTTCACTGTAATACTTTAACTATATATATAGCTTGTTATAGTATATGTTAGTGTGTATATATATAGCTTGTTAAAGTTTGACCATATTTGACCTATTAATTTAACTCGTTTACTTAATACTAATAGCTTCTTTCGTTTATTTAATTTGTGATCCATATATATATATGTCAAAGATGTTTAGTATTAATTCTTTTATTTTTCATTCATTCATCACTAATAATACATGGCATAGCTAGATTAATCGATATAAGTCGAGACGTTTTATTTTTACTATTAGTCGATATAGGTCAAATGTTTTATTTTTAATATTCATCGATGCATCTAAGTAAGTTATAAGTCGATGAATCAATTTACAAATAGCATGTTATATATAGTATATGTTAGTGTATTCATTATTTGTATTACAAAAGTGTTAACGAATTACATTTATATTATTTAGATAGTAAATATAAAAGTAATTCGAAAGTTTGATCAATGTTGACGTAATAACCGACCAACTTTGGTCGGTTATTTTGCAGAAAATAACAATTACCGACCAAAGTTGGTCGGTAAATGCTTCCCCTACATTAACCGACCAACGTTGGTCGGTAATTTTAAATATAAATTCTTAAATATTATAAAATATTTTAAATAATAAAATAATTATTAAAATTTAAAAAATTGGATCCAGATTACCGACCAACGTTGGTCGGTAATCCAGTTTTAAAAAATTGCAATTTTTTTTCCTCAGTTTCCGTCCAACCTGGACGATTTTTGGTCGCTTTTTTTGACCGACCAACGTTGGTCGGAAATAGTTGGTCGGTTTTTAGCAGATTTTTAGTAGTGGTAAATGATAACCATCAAAATCTGTAACGACCCGACTTGTCATTTTAAGAATTAACGTCCCGTTCAGTGACTTAAGTTCCGGAGCAGCTTCACAATATGTATTATGACCCGCGGGTGTGGTCGAGTTTGTTTTACTGAAGATTCGGAATTAAATTAAAAGAACAATCCTTATTTAGAAGGCTAAATGGAAAGAGTTGACCGGAGAGTTGACTTTTGAGCAAACGACTCCGGAATGAAATTTTGATGATGTCAATAGCTCCGTATAGTGATTATGGACTTAGGAGCGTGTCCGAAAAATTATTTGGAGGTCTGTAGTGGAATTAAGCTTGAAATGACGAAAGATAAAATTTTGGGAAGTTTGACCGGGGGGTTGACTTTTTGATATGGGGGTTGGAATCCGATTCTGGAAATTTGAATAGCTTCGTTATGTTAATTATAGCTTGTGTGCGAAATTTGAAGTCATTTCAGATTGATTTGATGTGTTTCGGCACAAGATATAGAATTTGAAAGTTCAAAGTTCATAGATTTTGATTTGAGGTGTGATTCGTCATTTTGATGTTGTTTGATGTGATTTGAGAATTCGACTAAGTTCGTATGATATTTTAGGACCGGTTGGTGTATTTGGTTGAGGTCCCGGGGGCCTCGGGTAAGTTTTGGATGGTTAACGGGTTGGATTTTGGACTTGGAACTCTGCTGGAATTTTTCTGATGCACCATCTAGTTTTCTCCATCGCGTTCGCGAGTGGAGCCTCGCGTTTGCGAAAAGGAACTGAGAGGCTGGCAATATTTGCTCTTTGCGTTCGTGAAGATAAGGACGCGTTCGCGAAGGGTGGACAGGGTGTGCATCGCGAACGCGGGAGGTGTTACGCATTCGCGAAGAAGAGAGGAAGCAGCTGGGGACCCCAGGCAATTGGTCTACGCGTTTGCATAGGGGGTATCACGTTCGCGTAGTGAGGGGGAAACGAAGCACCACGTTCGCGATTAGTTGAACGCGTTCGCGTAGAAGGCATTGAGGCAGAGGCACTTTGTGCTTCGCGAACGTGAGGGGAATGTCGCATTCGCGAAGGTGGAATTTGGATGGGAACAATTTTGTGCTTCATGAACGCGAGGCACAGACCGCGTTCGCGAAGAATAAAAGCCTGGGCAGTGAGTATAAGTTCTGAAAATGGGACTTCGTTGACAGATTGGAGCTTCGGAAGAGGCGATTTTCGGGAGTTTTTCAAGGAAAACAATGGGGTAAGTGTTCTTAACTCAATATTGGTTAAATTACTCGAATCCATGGTTGTTGTTAACATTTAATTGGTGAATTAAGTTGGAAAATTGTGAAAACCCTCTTGGTTTAATTTGGAGATTTGAGGGTCGGGTTGATGTCAGATTTGAGTAAAATTGGTATGGTTGAACTCGTACCGGAATGGGTGTTCGGATTTTGTAAATATTAGGCCGGGTTCCGAGAAGCGAGCCCCGCGTTGACTTTTGTTGACTTTTTAGAATAAATTTTCAAGTCGACGTTTTATTATCCCGAATTATTTCCGATGAATTATAATGAAGTTATACAATTAATTTGGATAGATTTGAGCTGTTCGGAGGTCAATTCAAGCAAGAAGACTGTAACGACTCGACTTGTCGTTTTAAGAATTAGTGTCTCGTTTAGTGACTTAAGGTCTCGAGTAACTTCGTAATATGTATTATGACCTGCGGGTGTGGTCGAGTTTGATTTTCGGAAGAATCGAAATTTAATTAAAAGAACAATTCTTATTTAGAAGCTTAAATGGAAAGTGTTGACCGGAGAGTTGACTTAAGAGCAAATGACCTCGGAATGGAATTTCGATGATGGCAATAACTTCGTATGATGATTTCAGAGTTAGGCGTATGTTCAGATTTGGATATGGAAGTCGGTAGGACAATTCGACACATTTTGGCGAAAGTTGGAAAATAGAAGTTTTTGGAAAGTTCGACCGAAGGTGAAATTTTTGATAACGAGGTCGGATTTCAATTCAGGAAATTGGAATAGCTCAATTACGTCATTTATGACTTGTGTGTAAAATTTGAAGTCATCCCGAATTGATTTGATACGTTTCGGTGCAAAATATAGAAGTTGAAAGATTTGAAAACTCAAAATTGATTCGATGCGCGATTCGTAATTTTGGCATTGTTTGACTTGGTTTGAAGCCTCGACTATGTCCGTATTGTGTTTTAGGATGTGTTGTTATTTTTGGTTGAGGTCCCGAAGGGCTCGAGTGAGTTTCGGAGGAGCTTCGGATCAATCGGAACAATCAGAACAATTTGGAAAAAGATGGTGTTAGGCAGTGTTCTGGTGTATCCACATCTACCAAGATTTCATCACAGATGCGTAGCCTCTTCTGCGAGGTGGTAGGTCACTTCTGTGATGTATGGGGCAGTCCAGTTGCGTCGCTTCTGCGGAAAGGGGAGCGCAGGTGCGCGATTGCACCTGTGAAACATGGATCGTAGATGCGATTCCCAGCATTTTTGTCGTCCGCTTCTGCGGCATTGATTCCGCTTCTGCGAAAGCGCAGATGTGAAAGGCCCCTCGCAGGTGCGCAAACTGGGCAGAATGTTAAGCACCAAAAATGGTCATTTCACCATTTTCGTTTTGGGATTTTTGGAGCTCGGATTTGGGCGATTCAGGAGGGAGTTTTCACGAACTTGGTTAGGGTAAGTGTTCTATATCCTAAAATGAATATATTTCATGAATCTATGATTATATTCCTCGTTTAATTCAGATTTAAATGGAAGAAATAAAGATTTTTGCAAAATCTTCCAAAAATGCAAATTTAAGATTTGGAGGTCGATTTGTTATTGGAATTCGATAAAATTGCTATGGTAGAACTCGTATCAGAATGGGTGTTCGGATTTTATGAAATTTATATCGGGTTCCGAGAGGCGAGCCCCGCGTTGACTTTTGTTGACCTTTTGGAATAAATTTTTAAGACAACGTTTTATTTTCCAGAATTATTTCCGATGAATTTTAATGAAGTTGTACAATTAATTTTGATAGATTTGAACTGTCCGGAGGTCAATTCAAGCAAGAAGGCGATTTTGGAATATCGACATAACTTCAAAAAGGTAAGTGTCTTGCTTAACCTCGAGTGGAGGAATTTTCCCTTAGGCATCAAGTCTTATGTGCCGTTTGTGAAATGTGAAAAGCCGTGTACGCGGGGTGACGAGTACGTACTCGGGCTTATATATGAAAATTTATTGAGTTGAAGTCTTTGGCATATTGTGCAGTAAATTGGATAATTGTTGGCATATATTTAATCATCTAATTGCCATGCCTCAAATCACAATTATTGAAGTTGTTTTTATATGACAATTCGATATAATTATTACTTGTATATTTATGTGAACTCACGTTGATGGTTTGATATTTTTTGGAATTTAATTGCATTATGAATTTTCCCTATGCAAATAATTAATTAAGCAAGCTTAAGAAGAAGTGTTAATATAATTATCTAAATTTGGATTAATGAAGGTGTGCCCTATGTTGATTATTTTCTATCTTTGTTGATTATTTTTTAGGTTTTATATACATTGTATTGAGCCTTGGGCTGATTGTTGTAAAATTTATTGATTTTGTTATATCCTTGGAATTGGTTGTGGCCATAGGGCAAGTTGTGATATGAATTGATTTGTCACGTTGCCGTGATAATATTCCGTGTAAATTATTGTGTTAATTGAGTTATCATTTTAAGGATATAAGAGTGGCATTTCACTATTGATATTATGTGGGCATAAGGGAGGCATTTCACTGTTGTTATGTGTGTTGGGATATTGTCTGGACGGAGCGATAAGGGTGACTATAGGAGCGATAAGTGTGGCTATTGATACTTTCAGGACGGAGGGATAAGTGAGGCTATTATAGGAGTGATAAGGGTCGCTATAGGAGAGATAAGGGTGGCTATTGTCAGGGATGATATGTGATGATGTAGAGTTGTTGCGTTGATGATTTTTATGTGATGTTATTTTCTTTGTGTTTATTTTTATAGCTTGTGCCATTGGTCTTGTTCTTGGTAAATTTGGTAATAGTTTGATTTATGTTGAAATTGGGGTCTGTGGCCATTGTCAAGCGGATTATGATATGAAATGTGGGCACGAGGTACCGTGAGTAAATAATTATGATGTTGGCACGTGAATTGTCCGTGCAGTTATGATATGAAATAAGGGCACGAGGTACCGGAAAAATATGATGATTTAATTATGGGCACAGAGTGCCGTGGAAATATGAAAGTGGGTTGAGACCCGTGTTTATGAAAAATATAAAAATGGGCTGAGACCCGTGGTTGTATGATTATGAAATGAAGTGTCACTTGGTGAATTTTTAATTGAAAGAATTATATTCAAAATATTTATTTGGAAGGATTTTTATTCAAAAAGATTTATTTGAAAAAATTACACTCGAAAGGTATTTATTTGAAGAAACTATAATTGAGAGAGATTTATTTAAAGGAATTATATTTGAAAGATATTTATTTAAAGGAATTATATTTGAAAAAATTTCATTCGGAAGAATTATTTGTGAAAGATATTTATTTGAAATACTTGATTTAATTGGGTGTACATATATTTATTAATTTTTGAGCGTTATTAATGGTGTTCTTGTTACCCTTATTGTTATTTATTTCCTATTATTTTCTATATCATATGGCACAGGCTACTAGACTAGTAAGTGTCTTGACTGTACCTCGTTTGTACTCCACTGAGGGTAGTCTTGATACATACTGGGTACCGATCGTGGTGTACTCATACTACATTTTTGCACATTTATGTGCAGAGCCAGGTATTGGAGATATCGGACTCGGACATAGTTAGAGTAGGATTGCAAAGATTCAAGGTAGAGCTTCTTGGTCGTCGCAGTTCCTTGGAGTCTTTCCATTTTATTGTACTGTTATTTATTAGTCAAACAATATTGAGTATTCGATCCTTGAGATCATTTCATGTATTCAGTTAGAGTTCGTAACTCAGTACTACCAGTCTTGGGAGGTTGTTATATTCATATTTGTTTTGCTGTTGGTTTTGATTACCTATTTAATTCATATTTAAAAAAAACTGGCTTCAAAATGTAATGGAAATCGGCTTACCTAGTCTTAGAGACTAGGTGCCATCACGACGCATGTGGTGGGAATTTGGGTCGTGACAAGTTGGCATCAGAGCTCTAGGTTCATAGGTTCTACGAGTCACAAACGAGTCTTGAAGATCGGTATGGAGACATCTGTACTTATTTTCGAGAGGCTACAGAACTATTAGGAAATTTTCACTTCTTTCATTCCTGTCGTGCGGATTTGTGGATTGTGGAATTCGAGCCTTTGTATCTCTATTCTCTGATAGATGGTGAGAACACGTGCTACCGGGTTAGCTGAGCAGGCATCCGCACAAACTGCTAAGGCTGCGAGAGGTCGGGGCCGAGGTAGAGGCAGAGGTCGGGGCCGAGGTAGAGGTAGAGGTCGAGGAAGGGCACGTGTCGCGACTGGAGCACCTGTCAGAGCAGCAATTGAGGAGCCGCTAGTAGCTCCAGTTGGGGGACAGGTACCAGAAGCACCTATTGTTACCCCCGGACATCAGAGACTTTAGCATAGTTCCTGAGTATGTTTGGTAGATTAACTCAGGCGGGATTGATCTCTGTTGCACCAAATATTTCTCAAATTGGGGGAGTAGCTCAGACTCCTATCACAACTCCAGAGCAGTAGGTTCACGTTGGTCAGGTTTCGGGTGTAATACCGGTACAACCTGTTATTCCGGTTCGGCCTAAGGTCGGGCCAGAGGCATCAAAATAAGAACAAAAGAGACTTGAGAGGTTTAAGAGGTATAGTCTACCTACTTTCAGTGGCACATCTACAGAGGATGCCTAATGATTTCTAGAAAATTGTCACCGTATTCTTCGCACCATGGGTATTATGGAGGTGAGCGGAGTTTCCTTTACTACATTTCAGCTGTCAGGCGCAGTGTACCAGTGGTGACAAATCTATGAAGAAGGTAGATCAGCCGATGCAACACCACCAACTTGGGCTCAACTTTTGGAAATGTTCTTGTAACGAATCGGTCGGTCGTTTTGAGAATTTAAGTCTCGTTCGGTGGCATAAGGCCCTGAGCAGCTTCATATTATGTGTATTGACTTGCGTGCGTGGTTGAATTCGATTACCGGTTGTTTCGGATTGATTTGGGACACTTAGTCCCTAAAACGGAAGCTTAAGTCTTAGGATTTTGACCGTAGTCGGAAATATGTGTAGACGACTCCGGAATGGAGTTTCGTCGGTTCCATTAGCTCCGTTGGGTGATTTTGGACTTAGGAGCGTGTCCGGATTGTAAATCCGAGGTTTGTAGCTGATTTAGGCTTGAAATGGCGAAAGTCGAATTTTTAGAGATTTGGACCGTAAGTGGACTTTTTGATATCGGGGTCGGAATGCTATTTCGAGAGTTGGAACAGCTCCGTTTTGTTATTTGGGACTTGCCTGCAAAATTTGACGTCATTCTGGGTTGGTTAGATTGGTTTCTGCACGCGTTTTCAAAGTTGAAAGTTTTGGAAGTTCATAAGTTCGATTCGTGGTGCGATTTGTATTTTTGGTATTGTCTGATGTGATTTGAGACCTCGAGCGAGTCCGTGTTAGGTTATGAGACTTGTTGGTATGTTTGGATGGGGTCCCGGGGACCTCGGGTGAGTTTCGGAAGGGCTACGGGTCTTTTCCCCCTATTTTTGAACTACTGTTATCTGTCATCGGGTTTCCTTCATCGTGTTCGCGTCCTTGCCTTCGTGTTCGCGTAGTGTTATTTTGGAGGGTGAAATAATTCCTCTTCGCGTTCGCAGTCACCCTCTCGCGTTTGCGAAGTTCTGCCACCCCCTTCTTCGCATTCGCGTGTCACTTACGCGTTCGCGTAGCTATTCCATTACACTCTTCGCGTTCGCGTACTACTTCACACGTTCGCGAAGAGCAGTCATTGGGCCATCATATTTTTCCTCTCCGCATTCGCGAACGTGTTGTCGCATTCGCGAAGAACAACTGGGCAGCTTTTATTTCTCTTCTTCTCGAACGCGTCCCTTTCTCCGCGTTCGCGATGCACAAAACCCTGGGCAGAATATAAAGTCCTCTATTCCGAGAGTTTGTCATTTTCACCATTTTTGGAGTTCTAGAGCTCGATTTTGAGCGATTCCTTGTGGGTTTTTCATGCAAATCGATTGGGTAAGTGTTCTTCACCTAGAATTTATTTATTTCAATGATTTTATCTTTATTTTTATCATTTAATTAGTGTTTTGAGTTGAGGAAAATGGTGGTTTTTGAAAGAAAAATTCAAAATGAAAAATCACGATTTGAGGGACGAAATGGTATCGAAATTTGATAATTTTTGTATGGTTAGACTCATGAATGAATGAGTGTTCGTATTTTGTAACTTTTACCTAATTCCGAGACATGGGCCCAGGTCGACCTTTAGGGCGGATTTCGGGATTTTTGTTAAAGTATTGATTTTATTAATTAGATGAGTCTATTATAGTTGTATCCATGTTATGCAATTGTGTTTGGCTAGATTTGGGACATTCAGAGTCGGATAATTGAAAAAAGGGGCATTCTTACGGACTGGTTGAGCTTGGTTTGAGGTAAGTATCTTGCCTAACCTTGTGTGAGGGATTTTTCCCTTAGGATTGAGTCTTCTATGTTGACTGTAGTCCATGCACGCGAGGTGACGAGTGCGTGCTCAGACTTATTTGTGAAAAGTTGGCCTTTTAGGATTTTTAGGTCCTTATATTCACTGAGTATGAAGTTGTTCTTGATATCATTAAGTTCCTAGTTACTAGTTTCACCTCTACATGCTTTAATTAGAATTAATTGCTTTCAGGATTCACTCTTATTGCCTATTTGACTCTTATTTGACTTAACTGAAGATTTTACCTCCTCTATTGTCATGCTATCTTTTCATAACTACTTATCTTTATTTGAAATTATTATTATATCATCTTATAATTTGTTCAGTCTTAATTGAGGTTATGATTATCTTTTCGCTGCTTATCCTTAATTAAATTGTTGAAAATCCTAAGTAATTTCTCAACCTTAAAAGATGTTTTAGTTATCCTATATCTTAGTCGACTTTTTTTATTTGGAATTATTTGACCCGTGTTAGTTTCCCTGTTGTTGAAATGTATATTGTGGGATCGTTGATACACATTAGTATCCCTTTATTGCGTTGTTCTCTTTACGCCTAGCAATCTTTACTGTGGTTATTCCTTGTGATTTGGTCCCACATTTTCCTGTGATTTAAAAGTTCTTGAGTTGATTTACTTGTCATACTTTGTATTATTGCCATTGTTGTTGTTGTATTTGTTGTGGTGATGCACGAGGTTTCTGCCATGCGGTTGTTATTATTGTGATGCACAAGGTTTCTGCCGTGCGGTTGTTGTTATGGGGTTGCACGAGATTTCTGCCATGCTATTGTTACTATTAATATTTTTACATGCAACATGACAAGGTGGGATATATATATGTATGGGTTGCGCATGTGGCGAGACAAGGTGGGAATATTATTATGCACGTGTGGCGAGACAAGGCGGTCATTTATGTTACTATTGCACACGTGGCGAGACAAGGTGGGTTGTGTCAGGGATTGATTTGTGATGATTTATGGCCTGGGGCATTCTTGTTGTTGATATTTGTGTAGTGGTATACGTACCTGTGTGAGCTTTATCTCGTGAAAGCTGTGAGAAAATATTCTACGTGATGTCTGTTCTTCTTCTTCTTTATGCTTATTTGCTGGTATGGACTACGTTAGGACACTTGCACAAGCATACACGTAGTTAAGCACTCTTATCGGATAAGAGGTGTTGTTGATATTGTTGAGCATAGATGCTCACCCTTGTTTACTTGTCTTCTATATGAGAATGGATTTATTGGCACGTGAGTCGCCAGTATGGTTATGAGGGCACATGATGCCCAGTTTTAGGGTTTAGGTATTGAGACCTGTGAGTTGTGAATTGTCCGAGGTTCGGTACCTCGTGGAGTTGTTGACTAAAACCTGAGGTAAAAGCTATTGTAATTACTGAGTTATTACTTGTCCTTGCTGTATTCGTGATTCCGTATTTAGGTTGTGTTCCATTCACTTTGTCTACGTCATTTTCATGATATTCCGCCGATACTTGTTGTTTCTTGCTTTAATTCCATTACTGTATTGTGATCCATATTGCATAGTCTTTATGTAGACATCATACTTTTGTTATTCATGTACTTATATCTGTTCGGTTTATTAGACCAGTGGGTGTCTTGACTGTTCCTCATCACTACTCCACCGAGGTTAGTCTTTATACTTACTGGGCACCACTATGGTGTGCTCATGCTACTCTTCTGCACATTTTTGTGCAGATCCAGGTACTTGTTCGTTAGCTATCTGTGTGGACTGTTGCTATGGAGACTCAAGCTAAACCTGCTGCTGTGTTCGCAGGCTTCGGAGTCACCTTCCAGTTTTCGTTTTGCACTATTTATTCTTATTTCTGGACAGTTGTATTTAGAGTTTTCTAGCAAACACTTTGTAGAGCTTATGACTTGTACTACCGGTTTTGGGAATTTTAAGAGATTCTAGTTAAATAATGTTGTTGTTTTAATTATTGTTAGGCTTACCTAGTCCGTAAGACTAGGTGCCATCACGATACCCAACGGAGGGAAATTTGGGTCGTGACAAGTTGGTATCAAAGCTCTAGGTTCGTAGGTGCTACGAGTCATAAGCGAATTTAGTAGAGTCTTGCGGATCGGTACAGAGACGTCTGTACTTATCTTTGAGAGGCTACAGAACTATTCGGACAATCTCACTTCTTTCATTTCTATCGTGCGGGTTCATTGATCTTGAAGTTTGAACTTTTATCACTCCATTCTCTCACAGATGGTAAGGACACGAGCTGCAGTTGTTGATAACGTTACCCAGAGCAGAGGTCGCTAGGGGCAGAGGTAGAGGTTGATGAGGAGTATGTGTCGCATCTAGAGCACCTACCAGAGCAACAGTTGAGGAGCCGTCAGTAGTTCCAGTTATGGAGCAGGTACCGGATGCGCCTGTTGTTACCCCCGGATATCAGGAGACCTTAGCACAGTTCCTGAGCATGTTTGGTACATTGGCTCAGGAGGGGTTGATTCTGGTTGCACCAGCTATTTTACCCAGACTCCTGCCGCCCATACCCCAGAGCAGCGAGTTCATGTTGGTCAGGTTCCAGGTGTCATGGAGGCACAACCTGTGGTCCCAGTTCAGCCCGTGGTCAGGGTAGCAGCATCTGAGGAAGAGCAGCATAGATTTGAAAGGTTCAAGAAATATGACCCCCGACATTTAGTGGTTTGGCTTCAGAGAGTGCACAAGGTTTCTGGAGGAGTGTCACTGCATTCTCCATACTATGGGTATTGTGGAGACAAGCGGGGTTGCTTTTACTATGTTCCAGCTCAGGGGAGCGGCTTATCAGTGGTGGCGGGCATATGAGTTGGGTAGCCCAGCCGAGTTAGCTTCACTTACATGGGTTCAGTTTTCAGAGATGTTCTTCAGAGAGTTTGTACCTCAGTCCCTTCGAGATGCATGGCATGTGGAGTTTGAGCAGCTGCGCCAGGGCACTATGTCAATGTCAGAGTATGCCGTGAGATTCAGTGATTTGGCCAGGCATGCGCCTGCTTTGGTCGCCACAGTTAGAAAGTGTGTCCGCAGATTCATTGAGGGACTCAGGCATGATATTCGGTTCAGCATGGCTCATGAGTTAGAGTCAGGTGTTTCGTTTCAGCATGTGGTAGGGATCGCATGCCGAGTAGAGGGAATGTGGGACCAGGATAGAGAAGATAGGTGAGGCCACGAGTGAGAGTACATGCGAGATCAGGAGAGAGAGGACAGGGAGGTGAGGAGGCCTCGTAGATCAGAGAGATCTACTGGTCTTTATTTTGGAGGTAGGGTGCGACATGGTAGAGGTTTTATGGGTCAGCCAGTTCAGTTTGCACTTCAGGCTTCGTACAATGTTTCAGGTGCTCATGGGTCTCAGAATACCCGTACCACACAGTTCCCACAACCACGCCAGTAGAGAGGTTGCTTCGAGTGTGGAGATACTAGCCACAGGGTGAGAGATTGTCCTAAACTTCGGACAGGTGTGTCACAACGGAGTATTCAGGCAAATAGAGGGTGCCCAAGAGGGGAAGGCCTGACCCGTTGATGTGTTTCATATAGTAGGCTTGAGGCCATTGCGCCAGATGATGTCATACAAGTATACTTTTGATTTGTTACAAGGGGCACTATTTGTATTTGATTCGGTTTTGCTTATCGGGGCGAGTTCCCCTATTGTTGTTCCACCTATGGGTGAGTTCATGACTCACTATTATGTATATGTGTTTTCCTTGTTGGGAGACTCTAGGAGTGGTAGCCCGTGTCTATCGTTTGTTTCTATCCATTATTGAAAGTTACGCGACTATAAGTGAATTCACGTTGTCCATTATGGTAGGTTTGATGTGATTCCTAAGTAAATTGGTTATAATTTGTGATTTGATACTCTACCGGGGTGAGAATTTAGCAAGTGTTGAGATTTTATTGGCAGAATTGAGTTAGTGGAGGATTTCCATTGGTATAATGCGTATTCGACTTGTGATTCAGAGTTGAGGGCGAGACCCTCGCGACTCCATGTGATTTGATATGTTTGAGTCAGGCTGCGTGCCGCGGTGGAGGGTGATACCAGGATGAGATCCTTATGATTTGTTCATGTACTTTGATTTTTCCTTTTGAATTGATTCGTAGTAGGGTATTTTTAAAAAGTTGTGCCTGTCGGGCTTGTTTGATATTTATCTTATGTGTTTCTCTTACATATTTAGTCAATTTCTTTATGTGCTTCTTGAGTTTTGGCTTGCGGGGTGTGTGCCCGGTGGTGTTAGTTGTGACTTGCTGAATAGGGTGTATAGTTATGAGGTCTTCGTGTTTCTTACATCATTATCAATGTTGTGGAGTTTTGAAACGGTTGCTAATGGATATGGGTCAAATTGCCAGTGTTGGTTTTGATTTCGGGCAGCTATTGTGATCAGAAATGTTATTATGGGCCTATGTGTGGTGTTTTGTTGTGTGGTCGTACCTTGTGGGTGTAGGCATGAGTTGTTACAGCTGGTTGAGACTATTATCGGTTATGGATTTAGAATCGGGTCTTTTGAAGACAAATGGAAGGTGAGAATTTTGACTCTAAGGCTTATTGGTGCTGGCAAAAAGGATGAATTACAGTTGGGATGGTGTCATCAGGCTTATGTGGAATGGGGTGACGTGGAGTCGCTCGCGGGTGTGTGTTGGATATGTACTTTCAGTGATTTGAAGACTTCGAGGCGATTCTTAGCACGTTCGAGGATGAACGTTTGTTTAAGAGGGGAAGGATGTAACGACCCGGCCGATCGTTTTGAGAATTTAAGTCTCGTTCGGCGGCATAAGGACCTAAGAAGCTTCATATTATGTGTATTGATTTGCGTGCGTGGTTGAATTCGGTTACCGGTTGTTTCAGAGTGATTTGGGACCGTAGTCGGAACTATGTGAAGAGGACTCCGGAATGGAGTTTCATCGGTTCCATTAGCTCTGTTGGGTGATTTTGGACTTAAGAGCGTGTCCGAACTGTAAATCCGAGGTCTGTAGCTAATATAGGCTTGAAATGTCGAAAGTCAAATTTTTGTTGATTTGGACCGGAAATGGACTTTTTGATATCGGGGTCGGAATGCGATTCTGAGAGTTGGAACAACTCCGTTATGTTATTTGGGACTTTCCTGCAAAATTTGACGTCATTCCGTGTTGATTAGATTTATTTCGGCATGAGTTTTCAAAGTTGGAAGTTTTGGAAGTTCGTAAGTTCGATTCGTGGTGCGATTTGTATTTTTGGTGTTGTCTTATGTGATTTGAGACCTCGAGCGAGTTCGTGTTAGGTTATGGGATTTGTTGGTATGTTTATACGGGGTCCCGGGGGCCTCGGGTGAGTTTCGGATGGGCTACGGGTCTTTTTCCCCTATTTTTGAACTGCTGTTATCTGTCATCTCGTTTCCTTCATCGCGTTCGCATCCTTGCCTTCGCGTAGTGAAATTTTGGAGGGTGAAATACTTTCTCTTCGCGTTCGCAGTCACCCTCTCGCGTTCGAGAAGTTCTGCCACCCCCTTCTTCGCATTCGCATTCCCTATCTCGCGTTCGCGAAGCGCAAACCAGGCCCTGGGCACTGGTGATCATTTTCCTCTTCGCGTTCGCGTGCCACTTACGCGTTCGTGTAGCTATTCCATTACACTCTTCGCGTTCGCGTACTACTTCACGCGTTCGCGAAGAACAGTCGTTGGGCCATCATAATTTTCCTCTCCGCGTTCACGAATGTGTTGTCGCATTCGCGAAGAACAACTGGGCAGCTTTTGTTTCTCTTCTTTCCGAACGCGTCCCTTTCTCCGCGTTCGCGATGCACAAAACCCTTGGGCAGAATATAAAGTCCTCTATTCCGAGGGTTGGCCATTTTCACCATTTCTGGAGTTCTAGAGCTCGGTTTTGAGCGATTCCTTATGGGTTTTTCATGCAAATCGATTGGGTAAGTGTTCTTCACCTAGAATTTATTTATTTCCATGATTCTATCTTTATTTTTATCATTTAATTTGTGTTTTGAGTTATGGAAAATGGTGGTTTTTGAAACAAAAATTCAAAATGAAAAATCACGATTTGTGAGACGAAATGGTATCAGAATTTGATGATTTTTGTATGGTTAGACTCGTGAGTGAATGAGTGTTCGTATTTTATGACTTTTACCCGATTCCGAGACGTGGGCCCGGGTCAACCTTTAGGGCGGATTTCGTGATTTTTATTAAAGTATTGATTTTATTAATTAGATGAGTCTATTATGGTTGTAATCATGTTATGCAATTGTGTTTGGCTAGATTTGGGCTATTCGGAGTCAGATAATTTTTTTTAAAAAGGCATTCTTACGGACTGGTTGAGCTTGGTTTGAGGTAAATATCTTGCCTAACCTTGTGTGGGGGATTTTTCCCTTAGGATTGAGTCTTCAATGTTGATTGTAGTCCATGCACGCGAGGTGGCGAGTGCGTGCTCGGACTTATTTGTGAAAAGTTGGCCTTTTAGGATTCTTAGGTCCTTATATTGACTGAATATGAAGTTGTTTTTGATATGATTAAGTTCCTATTTACTAGTTTCACCTCTACATGCTTTAATTAGAATTAATTGCTTTTAGGATTCACTCTTATTGCCTATTTGACTCTTATTTGACTTAACTGAAGATTTTACCTCCTCTATTGTCATGCTATCTTTTCATAACTGCTTATCTTTATTTGAAATTATTATTATATCATCTTATAATTTGTTCAGTCTTAATTGAGGTTATGATTATCTTTTCGCTGCTTATCCTTAATTAAATTATTGAAAATCCTTAGTAATTTCTCAACCTTAACAGAAGTTTTAGATATCATATATCTTAATCGACTTGTTTTATTTGGAATTATTTGACTCGTGTTAGTTTTCCTGTTGTTGAAATGTATATTGTGGGATCGTTGATACACATTAGTTTCCCTTTGTTGAGTTGTTCTCTTTATGCCTAACATTCTTTACTGTGGTTATTCCTTGTGATTCGGTCCCATATTTTTCTTGTGATTTAAAAGTTCTTGAGTCGATTTACTTGTCGTACTTTGTATTATTGCCATTGTTGTTGTTGTATTTGTTGTGGTGATGCATGGGGTTTCTGTCGCGCGGTTGTTATTATTGTGATGCATGAGGTTTCTGCCGTGCGGTTGTTGTTATGGGGTTGCATGAGGTTTCTGTCGTGCTATTATTACTATTGATGTTTGCATATGCGGCGTGACAAGGTGGGATATATATATATGTGTGGGTTGCGCATGTGGCGAGACAATGTGGGAACATTATTATGCACGTGTGGCGAGACAAGGCGGGCATTTATGTTACTATTGCACACGTGGCGAGACAAGATGGGCTATGTCAGGGATTGATTTGTGATGATTTATGGCCTGGGGGCATTCTTGTTGTTGATATTTGTGTAGTGGTATGCGTACCTATGTGAGCTTTATCTTGTGAAAGCTGTGAGAAAATATTCTACGTGTTGTTCGTTCTTCTTCTTCCTTATGCTTATTTGCTGGTATGGACTATGTTAGGACACTTGCACAAGCATACACGTAGTTAAGCACTCTTATCGGATAAGAGGTGTTGTTGATATTGTTGAGCATAGATGCTCACCCTTGTTTACTTGTCTTCTATGTGAGAATGGCTCTATTGGCACGTGAGTCGTCATTGTGGTTATGAGGTGTTATGAGGGCACAGGATGCCCAGTTTTAGGGTTCAGGTATTGAGACCCATGAGTTGTGAATTGTCCGAGGTTCGGTACCTCATGGAGTTGTTGACTAAAACCTGAGGTAAAGGCGGTTGTAATTACTGAGTTATTACTTGTCCTTGATGTATTCGTGATTCCAGATTTAGGTTGTGTTCCATTCACTTTGTCTGCGTCATTTTCATGATATTCCGCTGATACTTGTTGTTTCTTGCTTTAATGCCATTACTGTATTGTGAGCCATATTGCATAGTCTTTATGTAGACATCATACTTCTGTTATTCATGTACTTATATCTGTTCAGTTTATTAGACCAATGAGTGTCTTGACTGTTCCTCGTCACTACTCCACCGAGGTTAGTCTTGATACTTACTGGGCACCGCTGTGGTGTGCTCATGCTACTTTTCTGCACATTTTTGTGCAGATCCAGGTACTTGTTCGTTAGCTATCTGTGTGGACTGTTGCTGTGGAGACTCAAGGTAAACCTGCTGCTGCATTCGCAGGCATCAGAGTCACCTTCCAGTTTTCGTTTTGCACTGTTTATTCTTATTTTTGGACAGTTGTATTTAGAGTTTTCTAGCAAACACTCTGTAGAGCTTATGACTTGTACTACCGGTTTTGGGAATTTTAAGAGATTCTATTTAATTAATGTTGTTGTTTTAATTATTGTTAGGCTTATCTAGTCCCTAAGACTAGGTGCCATCACGATACCCAACAGAGGAAAAATTGGGTCGTGGCAGTTCTTGAAAGAGTTTGTTCCCCAGACTCTTCGAGATGCGTGGCGCACAGAGTTTGAATGGTTGCTTCAGGGCACTATGAAAGTGTCAGAATATGCTATCAGGTTCAATGAGTTAGCCCGTCATGCACCTATCTTGGTTCCTACAGTCAGAGAGCGGGTCCGCAGATTCATTGAGGGGCTCGATTATGATATTAAAATATGCATGGATCGAGAGTTGCAAATTGATACTCTATTTCAACAAGTAGTGGAGATTGCGAGGAAGATTGAGGGTGTTCTAGGCAAGGAAAGGGAGTCTAAGGAGGCCAAAAGGTCTCGAAACTCTAGAGGGTTTAGTGGATTTACTCTTCAGCTAGGACACATTATAGCGGAGGCTCGACCTGTCAGCCAGCTCAGTCCGCACATCAGATTACTCGGAGTACTCCAGTAAGTTCTTTTAATGCACCACCAACACGGGGTTCCTATAATGGTTATCCCAGTTATCCGACACAGACTCAGTATGAGCAACTGCGACCTCAGAGGGGCTGTTATGAGTGTGGTGAAACTAGACACATTATGAGAGATTGTCCCAGACTTGGGAGGGGTGGATTTTATTAGAACACTCAGACTATGGGCCACAGTGCAGCTACTACCCCACGTGCACAATCAGTTAGGGGTGGAGGACAGACGGGTAGAGGGCGCCTAAGAGGTGGAGGCCCGACCCGTTGATATAATCGCTATGTTTTGGTGAGGTCGATACACCAGATGGTATCGTATGATCCCGATTTGTTATAAAAGGATATTTTTCCTTAATTTGATTCGGTTCTGAATATTGAGATGAGTCCTCCTACTATGCTCCGCTTATGGGTGAGCTTCGTAATTTTGTAACCTACTTATATGTTTATCCCTTTTGGGAGATTTGAAGATGTGAGCCCGTGTCTGTCATTTTTATTTTTGTGCACTATTGAGGGCTATAAGTCCAAAAGTAATTTTTATTATTCATTACAGTGGGTTTTGACGTGTTTCGAAATAATTGATTCCAATTTTATGAATTAGATGCCCTACCGGCATGAGGGTTCATTATGCGTTATGAAAACTGTTTACAAAATTTATTGAAAAGAAGAAAGAAAGGAAATTAAAAATTTCAGTTGGCACAATGTGCGAAATACTTGTGATTCGGAGTTGAGGACGAGATCCTCGCATTTTTTGTTTATGATGTGAAATATGTAAACCGGACTACAAGCCGCAGTGGAAGTTATATAAGGACTAGGTCCTTGTGGTGAAATGTTTATGAGTTTAAATTCTCCCTTTGTAAAGTTTAATTTGTACTATAGTACTAATAGGGAGTTATGCCTGATAGGCTTATGTGATAACTCTTTTATGTGTTTCTGTGCCATAATTGTGCTGTAATTATTAAGTTTTAGCCTACGAGGTGAGTGCCCGGGTGGCGTTAAATGTGACTCGTTAAGTCGGGTAAATAGTTATGAGGTCTTCATGCCTCACATTTTACTATCAGTGTTGTGAAAATTCGAAATGAGGTTTTGGTTAATATGAGGTTAATTGGTGATGTTGTAATCGATTATGAACAACTATTAAGACAAAAGATGTGGTGATGGGCATACATATGATGTGCTTCATGTCCTGATATCATTATGATAATGTAGTTCTTGTAACACTGAGATTAGTGTTATTGATATATACCTTGTGGTGTTTTGTTGTGTTGTGGATGTGTTGTTAGGAGTTGTTTTGGTGTTACTCTGGCAGGTGGATAGGCCCAATTACAGAGGAGACTCTATCGAAATTTCTGAAAAATTTGGGAGTTAGTAAAATTTGGGGGATTGAGATATTCAAAAGAAGAGATAAGTTATGTTATGTGTTTGAGGGAGAATGATCCTAAGCGGGGGAGAATGTAACACCCCAGAAAAATTTCGAATTACTTCAACACTATCAAGAAAGTTGATGTGTGCGTAGGCACTAGTTGCTATAGCCAGTTGAGACTAATATCGTGCCTTGATGAAAAATCAGACTTTTTGAAAATGTTTGGAATGTAAGAAATTTGGTCTTAAAGTTTACAATTATGGATAAAATAAATAATCTCAATTGAGATGGTGTTGTCAGGCTTATCTCAAATGCGGTAACGTGGGATCAACCGTGAGTATATGTGTAAAAGTAAAATCAACAAATTGGTAACCTCTGAATAATTCTTAGCATGTTCGAGGACGAACGTTTGTTTAAGAGGTGGAGAATGTAATGACCCGAGTTGTCATTTTAATAATTAGCATCCCGTTCAGTGACTTAAGGTCTCGAGCAGCTTCGTAATATGTATTATGACCCGCAGATGTGGTCGAGTTTGATTTTCGGAAGAATCGGAATTTAATTAAAAGAACAATTCTTATTTAGAAGCTTAAATGGAAAGAGTTGACTTTAGAGCAAACGACCCCAAAATGGAATTTCGATGATGGAAATAGCTTCATATGATAATTTCGGACTTAGGCATATGTTCGTATTTGGATTTGGATGTCCGTAGAACAATTCGACACATTTTGGCGAAAGTTGGAAAATAAAAGATTTTAGAAAGATCGACCGAAGGTGAAATTTTTGATAACGAGGTCAGATTTCGATTCCGGAAATTGAAATAGCTCCTTTACGTCATTTATGACTTGTGTGAAAAATTTGAAGTCATTCCGGATTGATTTGATACGTTTTGGCACAAAATATAGAAGTTGAAAGATTTGAAAACTCAAAATTTGATTCGATGCAGGATTTGTAATTTTGGCATTGTTTGACGTGGTTTGAAGCCTCGACTATGTTCCTATTATGTTTTAGGATGTGTTGGTATTTTTGGTTGAGGTATCGAAGGGTTCGGGTGAGTTTCGGAGGAGCTTCGGATCAATTAGAACAATTTGGCAAAAGCTGGTGTTAGGCAGTGTTCTGGTGTATCCGCATCTGCGGAGCCTCTTCTACAAGGTGGTAGGTTGCTTCTGCGATGTATGAGGCAGTCCTATTGCGTCACTTCTGCGGAAAGTGGAGCATAGGTGCGCGATCGCACTTGCGAAACATGGATCGCAGATGCGATGCCCAGCATTTTTGTAGTCCGCTTCTGCGGCGTTGATGCCACTTCTGCGAAAGCATAGATGCGAAAGGCCCCTCGCAGGTGCGCAAACTGGGCAGAATGTTAAGGACCAAAAATTGTCATTTCACCATTTTCGTTTTGGGATTTTTGGAGCTCGGATTTGGGCGATTCAGGAGGGAGTTTTCACACACTTGGTTGGGGTAAGTGTTCTATATCCTAAAGTGATTATATGTCATGAATCTATGATTATATTCCTCGTTTAATTCATTTTTAAATGGAAGAAATCAAGATTTTTGCAAAATCTTTCAAAAATGCAAATTTAAGATTTGGAGGTCGATTTGTTATTGGAATTCGATAAAATTGGTATGGTTGAACTCGTATCGGAATGGGTGTTCGGATTTCATGAAATTTATGTCGGTTTCCGATAGGCGAGCCCCACGTTGACTTTTGCTGACTTTTGGAATAAATTTTTAAGTCGATGTTTTATTATCCGGAATTGTTTCCAATGAATTTTAATGAAGTTGTACAATTAATTTGGATAGATTTGAACTGTCTGGAGATCAATTCAAGCAAAAAGGCGATTTTGAAATATCGGCATAACTTCAAAAAGGTAAGTGTCTTGCTTATCCTGGAGTGGGAGAATTTTTCCTTAGGTATCGAGTCTTATGTGTCGTTTGTGAAATTTGAAAAGCCGTGTAGGCAAGGTGACGAGTACGTACTCGGGCTTATATGTGCAAATTTATTGAGTTAAAGTCTTGAGCATATTGTGTAGTAAATTGGATAATTGTTGACATATATTTAATCATCTAATTGCCATGCCTCAAATCACAATTATTGAACTTGTTTTTATATGACAATTCGATGTAATTATTACTTGTATATTTATGTGAACTCCGTGAGTTTGATGAATTGATATTTCTTGTAATTTAATTTCATTATGAATTATCCCTATGCAAATAATAAATTAAGCAAGCTTAATGTAACGACCCGACCGGTCGTTTTGAACATTTGCACTTCGTTCGATTGTTTGAGGGCATGAGTAGCTCCGTATGATGTACTTTAACTTGTGTGAATCCTCGGTTTTGGGTTGCAGATATTTCGGAATCGAATTGGAAGAAAGAATTTCATTGTTGAAGCTTTAAATTGGGAGAGTTGACCAAAATTTGACTCTTTAGCATTTTACCTCGGATTAAAATTCTGATGGTTCCATTAGCTTCGTTAAGTGATTTTGGACTTAGGAGCGCGACCGGAATGTAATTTGGAGGCTCGTGGTAGAATTAGGCTTGAATTGGCAAAAATTGGAAATTCGGCGATTTTGGTCGGCAGTGGAAAAATTGATATCGGGGTCGGAATGGAATTCCGGAAGTTAGAGGAGGTTCGTAGTGTCATATGTGATGTGTGTGCAAAATTTGAGGTCATTCGGACGTGGTTTGGTTGGTTTCGGCATCGGTTGTCGAATTTAGAAATTTAGAAGTTCTTAGGCTTGAATCTGAGGGTAATTTGGTGTTTGGATGTTGGATTGAGTGATTCGATGGTTTGACTAAGTTTGTATATTGATATATGACTTGTTGGTATTTTTGGTTGAGTTCCCGAGGGCCTCGGGGTGATTCCGGGTGGTTAACGGATTTGTCAAAGTTGGAAAATGCAGCTGAAGCTGCTGCTGCTACTATTTTCGCACCTGCGGAAAGAGGAGTCGCAGGTGCGAGGTCGCTGGTGCATTTGGGGAAGCCGCAGATGCGGAAATGGAAGGCAAGGCTAGGAATGTAGGTGTGAAGAATTGGACGCATTTGCCAGCCCGCAGGTGCGAGGCCTTGAGCGCAGATGCGAAAAGGAAGAGGTGGGCCGGTTCCGCAGAAGCGGAAGTGTTACGCAAGTGCGCGCCCGCAGGTGTGGAACCTGGGGTCGCAGGTGCGGAATTGAGGGCTTAAGTGGTTCTCACATGTGCGAGGATTCGACCGTAGGTGCAAGTTCCGCAGGAGCGGACATATGGCCACAGGTGCGACTGTGCTGGGCAGAAAGCCCCAACTCGTGTGTTTTGTCCTCATTTTCCATTTTTATATTTGAGAAACTAGGGATATAGGCGATTTTTTCGAAGGTTTTCAAGGAGCAACGTTGGGGTAAGTGATTCTAACCCATAATGGTATAAATTTCGTGAATCTATGGCCTTGTTCATCATTAATTAGTAGGATTTTGGAGTGAAAGCAGGGGTTAGGGCATGGAATTCTTAAGAAGTAATTTAAGGATTTGAAGGACCAAACGATGTCAGATTTTGATGAATTTGGTATGGTTAGACTCGTGAGTGAATGGGTTATCTAGTTTTGTAAATTTTGTCAGATTTCGAGACATGGGACCAGGGGCCGAGTTTGACCCAATTTCGGGTTTTGGCCTAATTTTGTAGCTTTTCCGTTGGAATTCAATCCAGTAGCGTATATTGATGGTATTGTACTGATTGTGAATAAATTTGGAGAATTTGGAGGCCGATTCCAGAGGCAAGAGCATTACGGGGTAGAGATTTGACCGATTTGAGGTAAGTAACGATTGTAAATCTAGTCCTGAGGGTATGAAACCCCGGATTTTGTATCATTCTACTATTTTTAGTGATGCACATGCTAG
Source organism: Nicotiana tabacum (assembly GCF_000715075.1). Classification (NCBI taxonomy): domain Eukaryota; kingdom Viridiplantae; phylum Streptophyta; class Magnoliopsida; order Solanales; family Solanaceae; genus Nicotiana; species Nicotiana tabacum. Next base: position 129,715,638 of record NC_134091.1, read on the forward strand.
GTGACGGGCGTGTGGGCGCGCACTGTTGGGGATTGTGACTTGGTCTGTCTCGTAGCAACCGTAAAGTTGCAAACTTTGTTTAAACTATATGATACTTATATGTTTTAGAAAGAGTTTCTGTAAATTGGGTTGAATGCCATGTTTGTGCCTTGTGTCATTCTTGTTTGGACCCTTAGGGGCCTTTTCTTACTATCCTCTCATTGTTTTAGATTGAAAATCTATACTCAGTCATGTTTATACTTGTTTACCGCATAACTCAGTTTTATGACCCTATTTTGATACATATAAATGTTTTGGGCCGAATGCCCTGTTTTACTGAAATACCCGAGTGGCTTGAGAGGTTTTTGACTGAGTGAGGCCGAGGGCTTGGTTTGTGAGGATATTTATGGGATCGGGCTGCACACCACAGCATGTTTCATATTTATGGGATCGGACTGCACGTCGCAACATGTTTGATATCGGCCGAGGGTCTAATTGTGAGGATGAGTGTGGATCGAGGTTGCCCTCCTGCAGCATACTTTATTATTATAGCACGTGAGTTGTCCATGCAGATTATAGCACTTGGGCTGAAGGAGCCCTTCCGGAGTCTGTACACACCCCTACTGAGCGCACAGGTACCTACTGAGTGTGAGTGCCGAGTGCTGAGTGACTGGGAGGCATGAGTCATTGTGAGGTATGCCCGAGTGGCAAGAGTGATTGTGAGGTATGCCCGAGTGGTAAGAGTGATTGTAAGGTATGCCCGAGTGGCTGTGAGGTTTTCCCGAGAAGTTGTTTATGATTTCATCATTTTGCTCACATTTGCATTTTTTTCCTCTGTTGAAAACTGTTGAAAAATATCTTTAAATGATTTTACTGGAACAGGGTTTAAACGAGATGTTTTGATTCAAATCCTGATTTTAAAAGTATGAGATATTCTAATGAGATTTTCCCGATATGAACGTTATATGCTTGATTGCTCGTCACTACTGCTCAATCTTTATTTATTGTTGTTACTTACTGAGTTGGCGTACTCACGTTACTCCCTGCACCTTGTGTACAGATCCAGGTGTAGCTGGACATGGTAGCGATTGTTGATTATTCTAGTTGTAGATTTTCCTCGGAGATAGCAAGGTAGCTGCTTGGCGATCGCAACCCCTGCTTTTCTCCCTCTTATCTTCCTCTAGTTGTATTTAGCTATTTTCCAGGCTGAGTTAGCCTTGATATTGTTAGACAAATTGTAGTAGATGCTCATGACTAGTGACACCCCAATGTCAGTCTTTTCCTTCCCACTTTTATTTTGATTGGAACTCCTTTACGAAAGTTTTTATGTTGAATAACATTGAAATTATCTTTGAAATGAAAATATCGGTTTATTTTGGAAATGAGTCGGCTTGCCTAGTTCCAAGATAGGCGCCATCATGACAGGGGTTAGTTTGGGTCGTGATAGATTGGTATAAGAGCCTAGGTTACATATGTCTCACGAGTCATGAGCGGGTTTAGCAGAGTCTTGCGGGTCGGTACGGAGACATCTGTACTTATCTTCGAGAGGCTGTAGAACCTTAGGAAAATTTCACTTTCTTGTATTCTATCGTGCAAAATTGATTTAGCTTGAAATATAACTCTTTGAATTCCTTCCACGCATTCATATGCGCACATGAGCACTCGGTATCAGTTGTGCATCGCCAGCTTGTGATTCTATGAACGAGGTTCGAGGTGTATATTATGTGTTTTGGTGATGGGCTAGTCTGGAGGACTTGAGGCAAGGTTTAAACCATAGTTTTTGCTTGGTAGCTTCAGTTGTAACCTGTACATTTGGACTTATATGTCCGGTAATGCCCCTACGAGTGGAATTCGTGGCTCGATGAGCGGTGGAATGGCTTTGTGATGAGTATGATATAACTGCGGGATGTGTTAAGACGATTTGAATGTGACGAGAAGTGTTTCCTTGAAATGTAAAGAAAGGCCATTGGGCGCTTGATATTTTGTTTTGATGTGACGTACGGTCTCGAGTGTGAGTGTTTTGAAGGATCTTTCACGTTGTTAAATTTTGGGCCAAATTAAATTCTCATGTCTTGTCAATGAGTATGGACTCAAGAAGAGTAAGTGATTATGTAGTAATTGTGGTTGCGAATGGGTATTTTTGATATTGATGGCTCGATAAAGATGATCTTCGAAGAGACTTAGAGTCGGTAATATTTTATTGGTTCAGGTGCGACAAAGGTACATTTCGATTTGATGCAGCAGTTGGGTAGCAAAGTATGAGGGAAGACATGACGGGAAGTGTTTCGTGGTAGTTGAAGTACTACCAGGTCAAGTAGGAGAAGTAGAGGTTGAGAAGTTTCTTAAAGTACATGATTTAACCGAAGTAAGAGTGGCAGATTAGCATATGAATTCACTAGTAGGGTAGTCGTGCACCTTGAGAAAGTGTAGAATGGTTTGGAATCGTGTTAGTATGTGAATCGGCCTGCAGACTCTATTTGGAGTAATGGTTAATATACAAAGGAAAATTGAATATGGCAGAAAGGAGTGTGTTTGAAATGAATAGAGGCGTGGAGATCTGATTATCTATCAGGCGCAATATGACTTCAGTTTGGAAGGTGTTGTTGACATACAGTTGATGTCAATAGGGAAAGTGCAGACTTATACAAATGGTGGGCGAGCATGAACTCAGGAGAATTTACGAATTTAGTGGTCGTTGCACTCAGTGCAGTGTCATTGGAAGATGTCGGTAAGGAATTCCATATGTGGGTTATCTCCTGTGTGCAGCTAGCGGTGGCGTGATGTTGATGAAGCTTTTGTGAGGAATATTACTGGCTACCCAGTAGGAGGTCGCGTGTATGATTTTGGCTGGAGATTCAGAATGTTCATGAAATGCTTAATAAAAGACTTCGAGAAGTTTGGCAGGTTAACGGTGCGAGACCTTGATAATTGAGAAGGAGAAATCCTTACGGGTTCTAATTTTATATAATTGCAGCTTAAGGCTAAGTGGGGGAGTCTGCTATCGACGAGTTGATTGCACAGTTATGTGTCCTATTAGTTTCGGTTTGGGGTATATTGGTGAATCAGTTATGACTTGCAGAGGTCGATATCGAGGATGACTCGGGTAAAGGAATTTATGGACACAAGTTGTATTACACTCTATGGTTATAGGAGGACGGTAAAATAATTGAGTGGTTATTCACGAAGAATGTAGTGTACATGGAGCAGGAATTTGCTCGGTTGCGTAGGAGTGTGGGTTACTCTTTATTTCCCTTGGGTGTTGGTGTGCTAATGGGGCACAGGTCGTTTCGGTCTGTTTGGTCGGTTAATTCGAGATTTGAGTAGAGTGGATGACTCTCAAGAATAGTTCCAATAAATTTAAGATTTATATATATGCGATTTGGAATTTTCACGATTTATATATATGGCTAGAAAATTGGGAGTTGCATTGAACGGTGTCGAGACTCATGGCATTTTATATCATTGTGAATTATGCATTTCAGTATCAGAAAGGTGAAGGAAACAGTTTTAGGTTCACATAAGGTCTCATCGGAGTAAGCATTTTGGTTGTGGAACCTTTGGGATACCTAAAAAGGTAATTCAGCGGCTTATAAGCCTTAGGGCGGTGTGATTCTATGCTAGAGTTCGTGGGGCAAGTTTTAGTTAATGATAGTAGTGTTCTAACAAGGAAATAAAATAGCAATTTGGAAAGGACTTGGAGAAATAGGACAGTTTGGTAGTAGGTTGGGGTAGCACAGTAATGGGTATGATCGGTTATTTGTGCACTTATGACATGGCTAGTATCTATAGGTGTTTTGTGGCAATGCTCCCGGATTTGGCAACATGTGTGGCTTGGTGAAGTTAGAGGAATTCGGTTCAGATAGCTTGGTTATGTGCAAATGGATTTCAAAGTGTTCATGATGTTTTCTACCATGGTTTGAACCGGATATTTTCTACCGGTGTACGGAACGTGTTGTGTGTTATGATTTTCTCCTAGATAGAAGCAAGAAAGAGGTTTCTGACTAATAAGGTATGCAATGTGCTAGTGACTCAGAGTTGATAATAGAATTCTTATGCTTGTTACATGATGGCATAATAGATGTGGTGTGTTGTGTGGGAATATGATTTACATGTACAAGGTCACAGTTCAGTTTTGAAGGGAAGGACATAAATTCTTAGGCAGCATGGACAGTTTTAGATGACTAGGTAAATGATATTACTATTTGGCATGGCTTGATGAAAGTGTACATTTCAGAAGGGGCAGTGTATTTTGATTTATGGGTACTTCGCTGGTATTGCGGCACTCTCCTGGTTGATCGACTGTTGATATTCAAATTTTTGCAAGGTGGCACGGAAGAATTTTTTTAAAGTATTTCTCGTGGGATGAGAGAGGTGTTAGGCATTCGGCCAGTGGAGGTGGAATCAAATATGGTGATTCATGTGTTCTATGGAATTGGAGATTGGGAGTTCTCAGGAGCAGATTGTTTCATGGTTGTGGACTGTGAAGTTGTGGCCGGAGCTAGCCAGATGATAGAATGTGTTATGATTCAGTCATTGTAGACTTTCGGAGGTTAATTATTGTGATTCGTTGTTTACATGCACATATGGTGCGGTTCTATTATGGCCTTATATCGGAATTTGAGCGAGAATAGTATTGGGATATTGCTTGGTTGATGACGTATTGGTTATGTTCTTTCGGGTTTTGTATGGCATGGTGTCGTTTGCTTCTCCGTGGTTATGGTAATGCACTTTGGGTACTTGATGTCGAATTGCGTATGGTTATTGATTTTAGCAGGGTGGCTTGAGGTGTTTCATATGGACCAGTATTTGGATAGGGTCACGTATTGCAGCAGAGTTATGTGGAAATATGATCCTTTGTGTAAGATTCATGTGTTATAGTTCTATGGTGTGGGATGGGTTCTTAGCATTGTGTCGGGGTGGTACCCGTCGAGCTTGCGGAACAGTTCTCCTGTTTGGGTCATTGTTATGATTGGATACACTTGGAATGTTGCTATCTGGTGCACGGATTGCACGGGTTGTGGCTTTAGATTGTATTGATGTGTCATGTCACTAGAGTGGTCGTGTGGGATGAGACGAGGTCATTGGGCCTAGAATGGATGCTATCGGATTTGATTGTGGTATAATTGGGAGGATAATATCAGAAGTCGGATTTGAAATTGGCTATAGTTCAGGTAGAAGGAACGTGAGCTCCATGACCTGTTGGTCTAGTGAATGGTTATGAATTTGGTATGTTTCTTTCATCATCGGTAGTGTACGAAGGTTTTGAAATGAGGTTTTGTCTAATATGAGGTTACTACCGGCACTGGGTTGATTTTAGTCGATACTGTGATTAGAAATCATTACTTTGAGCATTCGAGCTATGCGGTATTTGAATTTGAGTATTTAAGTTATGGTTACGGCTTTTGGTACAGATTGTTCAGACTTATACGGTATGTAGATGCAAACTTATCATCTTATAGGAAATTTCGGATGTTGGAAATTTGATTCGAAGGCTTGTGGGCTAGGTTGAATTTGGAAATTTTAGTTATGATATGCTATCAGACCTGTATGGGATAGGGTTACGTGGGATCACCCCCGGGTATGTGCATGGGAAAGTTACACAGCGATTTGATGTCTTTTGGAACAACACTAGACACGTTCGAGGACGAACGTATGTTTAAGTGGGGGATGATGTAACGACCCGACCAGTCGTTTTGAATATTTGCACTTCGTTCGGTTGTTTGAGGGCATGAATCACTCCGTATGATGTACTTTGACTTGTGTGAATCGTCAGTTTTGGGTTGCAGGTATTTCATAATCGAATTGGAAGAAAGAATTTCATTGTTGAAGCTTTAAATTGGGAGAGTTGACCAAAATTTGACTCTTTAGCATTTTACCTCGGATTGGAATTATGATCATTCCATTAGCTTTGTTAGGTACTTTTGGACTTAGGAGCGCGACCGGAATGTAATTTGGAGGCTCGTGGTAGAATTAGGCCTGAATTGGCGAAAGTTGGAAATTTGGCGATTTCGATTGGCGGTAGAAAAATTGATATCGGGGTCGGAATGGAATTCCAAAAGTTGGAGTTGGTTCGTAGTGACATTTGTTACGTGTATGAAACTTTCGAGGTCATTCAAACGTGGTTTGGTTGGTTTCGGCATCGGTTGCTGAATTTGGAAATTTAGAAGTTCTTAGGCTTGAATACGAGGGTAATTTGGTGTTTGGATATTGTTTTAAGTGATTCGAAGCTTCGACTAAGTTTTTATGTTGATATATGACTTATTGGTATTTTTGGTTGAGGTCCCGAGGGCCTCGGGATGATTCCGGGTGGTTAACAGATTTGTCAAAGTTGGAAAATGCAGCTGAAGCTGCTGCTACTGCCATTTCCGCACCTGCGGAAGGAGGAGTCACAGGTGCATTTGGGGAAGCCGCAGATGCGGAAATGGAAGGCCAAGGCTGGGAACGCAAGTGCGAAGAATTGGCCGCATCTGCAAGCTCGTAGGTGCGAGGCCAAGAGTGCAGATGCGGAAATGAAGAGTTGGGCCGGTTCCGCAGAAGCGGAAGTGTTATGCAGGTGCGCACCCGTAGGTGCGCGCCCGCAGGTGCGCACCCGCAGGTGCAGAACCTGGGGTCGCAGGTGAGGAATTGAGGGCTTAAGTGGTTCTCGCAGGTGCGAGGATTCGACCGCAGGTGCAAGTTCCGCAGGAGCGGACATATGGCCGCAGGTGCGACTGTGCTGGGCAGAAAGCCCCAACTCGTGTGTTTTGTCCTCATTTTCCATTTTTATATTTGAGAAACTAGGGAGAGAGGCAATTTTTTCGAAGGTTTTCAAGGAGCAACATTGGGGTAAGTGATTCTAACCCATAATGGTATAAATATCGTGAATCTATGGCCTTGTTCATCATTAATTAGTAGGATTTTGGAGTGAAAGTAGGGGGTTAGGGCTTGAAATTCTTAAGAAGTAATTTAAGGATTTGAAGGACCAAACGATGTCGGATTTTGATGAATTTGGTATGGTTAGACACGTGAGTGAATGGGCTATCTAGTTTTGTAAATTTTGTCAGATTTTAAGACGTGGGCCGGGTTTGAGCCAATTTCGGGTTTTGGTCTAATTTTAGTAGCTTTTCCATTGGAATTCATTCCGTTAGCATATATTGATGGTATTGTACTGATTGTGAATAGATTTGGAGGCCGAGTCCAGAGGCAAGAGCATTGCGGGGTAGAGATTTGACCGGTTTGAGGTAAGTAACGATTGTAAATCTAGTCCTAAGGGTATGAAACCCTGGATTTCGTATCATTCTATTATTTTGAGGTGACGCACATGCTAGGTGACGGGCGTGTGGGCGTGCACTGTTGAGGATTGTGACTTGGTCTGTCCCGTAGCAACCGTAATGTTGCAAACTTTGTTGAAACTATATGATACTTATATGTTTTAGAAAGAGTTTCTGTAAATTGGGTTAAATGCCATGATTGAGCCTTGTGCCAGTCTTGTTTGGACCCTTAGGGGCTTTTCTTACTATCATCTCATTGTTTTTGATTGAAAATCTATACTCAGTCATGTTTATACTTGTTTACCGTATAACTTAGTTTTATGACTCTATTTTGATGCATATAAATGTTTTAGGCCGAATGCCCTGTTTTACTGAAATGCCCGAGTGGCTTGAGAGGTTTATGATTGAGTGAGGCCGAGGGCTTGATTTGTGAGGATAATTATGGGATCGGGCTGTATGCCGCAGCATGTTGCATATTTATGGGATCGGGCTGCACGCCGCAGTAAGTTTGATATTGGCCGAGTGTCTAATTGTGAGGATGAGTGTGGATCGGGGCTACCCGCCTGCATCATACTTTATTATTATAGCACGTGAGTTGTCCATGCAGCACGTGAGTTGTCCGTACAGATTATCTACTGAGTGCGAGTGCCGAGTGCCGGGTGCTGAGTGACTGGGAGGCATGAGTTATTGTGAGGTATGCCCGAGTGGCAAGAGTGATTGTGAGGTATGCCCGAGTGGCACGAGTGGCTGTGAGGTTTTCCCGAAGGGTTGTTTATGATTTCATCATTTTGCACACATTTGCATTTTTTCCTTTGTTGAAAACTATTGAAAAATATCTTTAAATGATTTTACTGGAACTGGGTTTAAACGAGATGTTTTGATTCAAATCCTGATTTTAAAAGTAAGAGATATTCTACTGAGATTTTCCTGATATGAACGTTATATGCTTGATTGCTCGTCACTACTGCTCAGTCTTTATTTATTGTTGTTACTTATTAAGTTGGCATACTCACGTTACTCCTTGCACCTTGTGTGCATATCCAGGTGTAGTTGGACATTGTAGCGGTTGTTGATTATTCTAGTTGCAGATTTTCCTCGGAGATAGCAAGGTAGCTGCTTGGCGATCGCAGCCCCTGCTCTTCTCCCTCTTATCTTCCTCTAGTTGTATTTAGCTATGTTCCAGGCTGAGTTAGCCTTGATATTGTTAGACAGATTGTAGTAGATGCTCATGACTAGTGATACCCCGATGTCGGGCTTTTCCTTCCGCACTTTTATTTTGATTGGAATTCCTTTACGAAGGTTTTTATGTTGAATAACATTGAAATTATCTTTGAAATGAAAATATCGGTTTGTTTTGGAAATAAGTCGGCTTGCCTAGTTCCACGATAGGCGCCATCACGACAGGGGTTAGTTTGGGTCGTGACACTTAAGAAGAAGTGTTAATATATTTATCAAAATTTGGATTAATGAAGGTGTGCCCTATGTTGATTATTTTCTATCTATGTTGATTGTTTTTGAGGTTTTATATACATTGTGTGGAGCCTTAGGCTGATTGTTGTGAAATTAATTGATTTTGTTATATCCTTGGAATTGGTTGTGGCCATTGGGAAAGTTGTGATATGAATTGATTTTGTTACGTTGCCGTGATAATATTCCGTGTAAATTATTATTTTAATTGAGTTATCATTTTGAGGATATAATTGTGGCATTTCACTGTTGATATTATGTGGGCATAAGGGAGGCATTTCACTGTTGTTATGTGTGTTGGGATATTATCTGGGCGGAGCGATAAGGGTGGTTATAGGAGTGATAAGGGCGTCTATAGGAGTGATAAGGGCGGCTATAAGAGCGATAAAGATGGCTATTGATATTGTCAGGGCGGAGGGATAATGGAGGCTGTTATAGGAGTAATAAGGGTGGCTATTGTCAGAGATGATATGTGATGATGTGGAGTTGTTGCGTTGGTGATTTTTATGTGATGTTGTGATTTTCTTTGTGTTTATTTTTATATCTTGTGCCATTGATCTTGTTGTTGGTAAATTTGGTAATAGTCTGATTTATGTTGAAATTGGGGTCTGTGGCTATTGCCAGGTGGATTATGATATGAAATGTGGGCACGAGGTGCCGTAAGTAAATAATGATGATATTGGCACGTGAATTGTCTGTGCAGTTTTGATATGAAATGAGGGCACGAGGTGCCGGGGAAATATGATGATTTAGTTATGGGCACGGAGTGCCGTGGAAATATGAAAGTGGGCTGAGACCCGTGTTTATGAAAAATATAAAAATGGGCTGAGACGCGTGGTTGTATGATTATGAAATGAAGTGTCACATGGTGACTTTTTAATGAAAGAATTATATTCAAAATATTTATTTAGAAGGATTTTTATTCAAAAAGATTTATTTGAAAGAATTACATTCGAAAGGTATTTATTTGAAGAAATTATAATTGAGAGAGATTTATTTAAAGGAAGTATATTTGAAAGATATTTATTTGAAGGAATTATATTTGAAAAAGATTCATTCGGAAGAATTATATGTGAAAGATATTTATTTGAAATACTTTATTTAATTGGGTGTACTTATATTTATTAATTGTTGAGCGTTATTAATGGTGTTCTTGTTACCCTTATTGTTATTTGTTTCCTATTATTTTATATATAATATTGCACATGCTATTAGACTAGTGAGTGTCTTGATTGTACCTCGTCTGTACTCTACTGAGGTTAGTCTTGAGACTTACTGGGTACCGACCGTGGTGTTCTCATACTACACTTCTGTACATTTTTGTGTAGAGCCAGGTATTGGAGATATCGGACTCAGACAGAGTTAGAGTGGGATCGCAAGGATTCAAGGTAGAGTTACTTGGTCGTCGCAGTTCTTTGGAGTCTTTCCATTATATTGTACTGTTATTTATTATTCAAACATTATTAAGTATTCGATCCTTGAGATCATTTCATGTATTCGGTTAGAGTTCATGACTCGGTACTTCCAGTCTTGGGAGGTTGTTATATTCATATTTGTTCCACTGTTAGTTTTGATTACCTATTTAATTCATATATTTTTATATAAAAAACGGCTTCGAAATGTAATGGAAATCGTCTTACCTAGTCTTCGAGACTAGGTGCCATCACGACGCCTGTGATGGGATTTTGGGTCGTGACAAAGGCTATTTTGGAATATCGGCCTAACTTCAAAAAGGTAAGTGTATTGCTTAACCTCGAGTGGGGGAATTACCCCTTAGGCATCGAGTCTTATGTGCCATTTGTGAAATGTGAAAAGCCGTGTACGCGGGGTGACGAGTACGTACTCGGGCTTATATGTGCAAAATTTATTGAGTTAAATTCTTGGGCATATTGTGTAGTAAATTGGATAGTTGTTGGAATATTTTTAATCATCTAATTGCCATGCCTCAAATCACAATTATTGAACTTGTTTTTATATGAAAATTTGATGTAATTATTACTTGTATATTTATGTGAATTCCGTGAGTTTGATGGTTTGATATTTCTTTGAATTTAATTTCATTATGAATTTTCCCTATGCAAATAATTAATTAAGCAAGCTTAAGAAGAAGTGTTAATATAATTATCTAAATTTGGATTAATGAAGGTGTGCCCTATGTTGATTATTTTCTATCTCTGTTGATTATTTTTGAGGTTTTATATACATTGTGTGGAGCCTTGGGCTGATTGTTGTGAAATTTATTGATTTTGTTATATCCTTGGAATTGGTTGTGGCCATTGGTCAAGTTGTGATATTAATTGATTTTGTTACATTGCCGTGATAATATTCCGTGTAAATTGTTGTGTTAATTGAGTTATCATTTTGAGGATATAAGGGTGGCATTTCACAGTTGATATTATGTGGGCATAATGGAGGCATTTCACTGTTGTTATGTGTGTTGGGATATTGTTTGGGAGGAACGATAAGGGTGGCTATAAGAGCGATAAGGGTGGCTATAGGAGTGATACGGGTGGCTATTGATATTGTCAGGGCGGAGGGATAAGGGAGAATATTATAGGAGTGTTAAGGGTGGCTATAAGATAGATAAGGGTGTCTATTGTCAGGGATGATATGTGATGATGTGGAGTTGTTGCGTTGGTGATTTTTATGTGATGTTGTAATTTTTCCTTGTGTTTATTTTTATACCTTGTGCCATTGGTTTTGTTGTTGGTAAATTAGTAATAGTCTGATTTATGTTGAAATTGGGGTATGTGGCCATTGCTAGGCGGATTATGATATAAAATGTGGGCACGAGATGCCGTGAGTAAATAATGATGATATTGGCACGTGAATTGTCCGTGCAGTTGTGATATGAAATGAGGGTACGAGGTGCCGGAAAAAATATGATGGTTTTATTATTGGCACGTGAACTGTCAGTGCAGCTATAATATAATAAGTGGGCACGAGGTGCCGAGGAAATATGATGATTTAATTATGGGCACGAAGTGCCGTGGTAATATGAAAGTGGGCTGAAACCCGTATTTACGAAAAATATTAAAATGGGCTGAGACCCGTATTTGTCTGATTATGAAATGAGGTGTCACATGGTGACTTTTTAATTGAAATAATTATATTCAAAATATTTATTTGGAAGGATTTTTATTCAAAAAGATTTATTTGAAAGAATTACATTCGAAAGATATTTATTTGAAGAAATTATATTTGAAAGAGATTTATTCTGAAGAATTATATGTGAAAGATATTTAATTGAGGGACTTGATTTAATTGGGCTTACTTATATTTATTAATTGTTGAGCGATATTAATGATTTTCTTGTTGCCCTGCCATGTATATCACCGGTTGATATGAGATTAATTGATGATACTGGAATTAATTATGAACGACTTTTAAGACCAGAGATGTGGTGATGAGCATACATATAATGTGTTTCATGTCCTGATATCATTGTGATAATGCAATGCTTGTAATGCTGAGATTAGTGTTATTGATATATACATTGTGGTATTTTGTTGGGTTGTGAATGTGTTGTTAGGAGTTGTTTTGGTATTACTCTGGCAGGTGGTTAGGCCTAATTACAAGGGAGACTCTGCCGAAATTTCTAAAAAATTTGGGAGTTGGAAAAAAATTTGGGAGATTGATATGTGCGAAAGAAGAGATAAATTATGTTATGTATTTGAGGGCGAATGATCCTAAGCGGGGAAGAATGTAACACCCTAGAAAAATTTTGAATTACTTCCACACTATCAAGAAAGTTGATGCGTGCGTAGGCACGAGTTGCTATAGCCGGTTGAGACTAAAACCGTGCGTTGTTGTGAAAATCAAGCCTTTTGAAAAGGTTTAGAGTGTAAGAAATTAGTCTTAAAGTTTACAAATATGAATAAAAGAAATAATCTCAAATGAGATGATATTGTCGGGCTTATCTCAAATGCGGTAGCGTGGAATCAACCATGAGTATATGTGTAAAAGTAAAATCATCAATTTGGTAATCTCAGAATAATTCTTAGAACGTTCGAGGACGAACGTTTGTTTAAGAGATGGAGAATGTAACGATCCGACTTGTTATTTTAAGAATTAACGCCCCGTTTAGTGGCTTAAGATCTCGAACAGCTTCGCTATATGTATTATGACCCGCGGGTGTGGTCGAGTTTGATTTACTGAAGATTCAAAATTTAATTAAAAGAACAATTCTTATTTAGAAGCTTAAATGGAAAGAGTTGACCGGAGAGTTGACTTTTGAGCAAACGACCCCGGAATAGAATTTCTAGGATGGCAATAGCTTCGTATGATGATTTCGGACTTAGGTGTATGTTCGGATTTGGATTTGAAAGTCCGTAGGACAATTCGACATATTTTGGCGAAAGTTGGAAAATATAAGATTTTGGAAAAGTCCAACCGAAGGGTGAATTTTTGATAACGAGCTCGGATTTCGATTCCGAAAATGGGAATAGCTCCATTCAGTCAATGATGACTTGTGTGCAAAATTTGAAGTCATTCCGGATTGATTTGATACGTTTCGGCGCAAAATATAGAAGTTGGATGATTTGAAAATTTATTATTCGATTCGATGCGCGATTCATAATTTCGGCGTTGTTTGACGTGGTTTGAAGCCTCGACTAAGTTCGTATTGTATTTTGGGACGTGTTGGTATATTTCGTTAAGGTTCCGAGGGCCTCGGGTGGATTTCGTAAGGTTAACAGATCAATACGGACTTGAAGAAAAGCTGCTGGAATTTCTGGGCAGCTTGCTGTTTTTTTCGCAAGTGCATGAACAGTACCTCACAGGTGCGTGAACAGTGCCGCATGTCCGTGAACAGTGCCCACAGGTGCGAAACTGGGCAGCAACATAAGGACCAAAAATCAGCCACTTTGTCATTTTCGATTGAGATTTTGGAGCTTGATTTTTGGGCGATTTTGGAGGAGTTCTTCACGACATTGACTTGGATAAGTGTTCTATATACTAAAGTGTTTATATTTCATGAATCCATGATTATATTCATCATTTAATTCGGATTTAAATTGAGAAAATCAAGATTTTTGCAAAATCATCCAAAAACAAAAATTTAAGATTTGGAGGTCGAGTTGTTATTGGAATTCGATAAAATTGGTATGGTTAAACTCGTATCAGAATGGGTATTTGGATTTCATAAAAATTATGTTGGGTTCCGAGGGGCGGGCCCCACGTTGACCTTTGTTGACTTTTTGGAATAAACTTTTAAGTTGGCGTATTATTATCCGAAATTATTTTCGATGAATTTTAATGAAGTTATGCAATTAATTTGGATAGATTTGAGCGGTCCGGAGGTCAATTCAAGCAAGGAGGCGATTTTGGAATATCGGCATAACTTTAAAAAGGTAAGTGTCTTGCTTAACCTCGAGTGGGGGAATTATCCCTTAGGCATCGAGTCTTATGTGCCATTTGTGAAATGTGAAAAGCCGTGTACGCGAGGTGACGAGTACGTACTCGGCTTATATGTGTAAATTTTATTGAGTTAAAGTCTTGAGCATATTGTGTGGTAAATTGGATAATTGTTGGTATATATTTAATCATCTATTTATCGTGCCTAAATCCTTGTTGTTGTTGAATCTGTTGTTATATGACAATTTGATGTGATTGTTACTTGATTATTTATGTAATTCTGTGAATTTGTTGGTTTGATAATTATTGGAATTTAATTTCATTATGGATTTTTTCTCTGCAGATAATTAATTAAATGAGCTTAAGAAGAGGTGTTTATTTAATTATTGAAATTTTGAATTTAATGAAGACTTTGCATTATGTTGAGTAATTTCTATCTCTATTGATTTTTTTGGGTGTTGTACACATTGTGTGGAGATTTTGGCTATTTGTTGTGAAATTAATTGACTTGGTTTTAGCTTTGGAATTTGGTTGTGGCCATTGAGAAAATTGTGATATGATTTTGTTATGTTGCCGTGATAATTTCCCATGTATATTGTTGTGTTGTGTTAATTATTATTTTGAGAATATTAGGGTGGCATTTCACCGTTGATATTATGTGGGTATAAGGGTGGCATTTCAATGTGGTTGTGTTTGTTGGAATATGGTCTAGGCGGAGCGATAAAGGGCAGCTATAGGAGCGATAAGGGTGGCAATAAGAGCGATAAGGGTGGCTATTGATATTGTCTAGGCGGAGCGATAAGGGTGGCTATATGAGTGATAAGGGTGGCAATAGGAGCGATAAGTGTGGCTATTGTCAGGGATGATATGTGATAATGTGGGGGTTGTGGTGTTGATGTTTTTCATGTGATGTTATGATTTTCTTGTGTTTATTTTTATACCTTGTGCAATTTGTCTTGTTATTGGTAAATTGATAACAATCTGATTTATGTTGAAATTGAGAGCCTATGGCTACTGCCAGGCGGATTATAAAATGAAATGTGGGCACGAGGTACCGTGAGTAAATAATGAGGATATTTGGCACGTGAATTGTCCGTGCAGTTGTGATATGAAATGTGGGCACGAGGTGCTGTGATGAAATGATAATAATATTTGGTACGTGAATTGTCTGTGCAGTTGTGATATGAAATGAGGGCACGAGGTACTGGGAAAATATGAGGATTTAATTATGGGTACGAGGTGCCGTGAAAATATGAAAAATGGGCTGAGACCCGTGTTTACGAAAAATATGAAAATGGGCTGAGACCCGTATTTATTTTATTTTGAAATGAGGTGTCACTTGGTGACTCTTTAATCAAAAGAATTATATTCAAAATATTTATTTGAAAGGATTTTTATTCAAGAAGAATTATATGAAAGAATTGTATTTGAAAGATATTTATTCGATGAAATTATATTTGAAAAAGAGTTTTATTTGTAAGAATTATATGTGAAAGATATTTAATTGAAGAACTTGATTTAACTGGGTGTAATTGTATTTATTAATCGTTGAGCGATATTAAATGGTGATTTTATTGTCTTACCGTGCATATCATTAGTTGTTTTATGTTGCCTTGATGTTATTTGTTTTCTATTATTTTGTATATTATATTGCACAGGTTATTAGACTAGTGAGTACCTTGACTGTACCTCATCTCTACTCCATTGAGGTTAGTCTTGATACTTACTGGGTACTGACCATGGTGTACTCATACTACACTTCTGCACATTTTTTTTGCAGAGCCAGGTATTGGAGATATCAGACTTTAGCAGAGTTAAAGCGGGATCGTAAGGATTCAAGGTAGAGCTACTTGGTCGTCGCAATCCCTTAGGGTCTTTTCATTTCATTGTACTGTTAATTTGTAATCAAACAATATTGCATATTCGGTCCTTGTGATCATTCCATGTATTCAGTTAGAGTTCGTGACTTAGTACTACCAGTCTTGGGAGGTTGTATTTTTTTATATTTGTTCCGCTTTTAGTTTTGATTACTTATTTAATTAAAAAAATGGCTTAAAAATGTAACTGAAATAGGCTTACCTAGCCTTAGAGACTAGGTGCCATCACGACGCCTGTGGTGGTATTTTTGGATCGTGAGAGACCTATTATTTTTATATATCTTATTGCACAGGTTATTAAACTAGTGAGTATCTTGACTGTACCTCGTCTCTACTCCACTGAGGTTAGTCTTGATACTTACTTGGTACCGACCGTGATGTACTCATACTACACTTCTGTACCGACCCGACCGGCCATTTTGAGCCCTGGCACGTCATTCGGCGGTTCGAGGCCTTGAGTAGCTTCGTTTCAGGTATTATGACTTGTGCGCGTGGTCGGAATTTAATTTCGGGAGGCTTAGAGTTGATTTGGAAAGAAACATTCTAAGTTCGGAAGCTTTAAGTTGGAAGAATTGACAGAAGTGTGTTTTTGAGTAAAAGACCTCGGAATCGGGATTTAAAGGTTCCAACAGATTCGTATGATAATTTTGAACTTGGGCGTATGTCCGGATCAGGTTTTGGATAACCCGGGAGTATTTTGGCACCTATTGTGGAAGTTGGCAATTTGGAAGAATTCCATAAATTTGGGTTGAAGTGCATTTCAAGGTTATCAATGTCCGGTTGGAATTCCGAGTTTGGGAATAGCTCTGTATGGCGATTTTGGTATTGAGAGCGCGTCCGAAAGTGGATTCGGAGGTCCGTAGGTCATTTTGGAGTCATTTGGCGAAAGGTGGAAATGTGGATAATTTTAAAAAGTTTGACTGGGAGTAGAATTTTTGATATCGGGGTTGGATTCCAATTTCGGAAGTTGGAGCAGTTCCGTAATGTTAATTACGACTTGTGTGCAAAATTTGAGGACAATCGGACGTGATTTGATAGGTTTCGGCATCGATTGTAGAAGTTTGAAGTTTCAAAGTTCATTAAGTTTGAATTGGGGTGTGATTCATGATATCAATGTTGTTTGATGTGATTTGAGGTCTCAAGCAAGTTTGTGTTATGTTATGGGACTGGTTGGTATGATTGAACGGGGTCCCGGGGCCTCGGGTGTGTTTCGGGGTGGTTTCGGATCATTTCGGGCTATTTTGGAACTGCTGATTCTGGTGTCTGGTTTCCTTCTTTGAGAAGCGAAGGAAGTCCTGCGTTCGCGAAGAAGAAATTTTGGGGGTGCTGGATTTGGCCTTCGCGAACGTGAAGGAGGGCTCGTGAACGCGAAGAGGTGCCTGAGGAACTTACGCGAACGCCAGGGGCCAGCCGCGAATGCGTTAAAGGAAATGGAGGATCTGGGCCTGGAGTTATTTAGCCTTCGCAAACGCGAAGCAGTGGATCCTGGAACCTTCGTGAATGCGAGGCTTGATCGCGAACGCGAAGAGGAGATTGAAGGTTGTGCAAGTTTGGCCTTCGCGAACGCGAGGACATTTCCCTGTTCGCGAAGAAGGAGTCGGACTGGGCAGTGAGATGTTTTAAAACGTGATTTTTTGGCCATTTGCACTTTATTTCCTCCATGGGAGCCAGGGTTAGGGCAATTTTGGAGCTCCATCTTTATTATCTATGTCAAGGTAAGTGATTCTCACCTATTGCAAGTTAAATACATGGTTTATATATGGATTAAGACATAGCAATTAGTAGAAATTGTGGGGTATTGGTAGAAAACCTAGAAATTGGTGTTTTTGGAATTTAACCACGGATTTGGGTAAGGAATTGAGAACAAATTATATATTTGAGTTCGTAATGATATGGGTAATGTTTATCTTCGAGAATATTTCAGAATTCGGGCACGTGTGCCCGAGGGTGATTTTACCGACTTTTCGAGCGGAGTTGGAAATTTGTAGTAAATTGAATTATAACGAGTATTAGAGTATATATTTATGGATTTGCACATTTATTGACTAGTTTTGGAGCGTTGGGCATCAGTTTGTGTTGTCGGAGCGGCTTTGGAGCCGGTTATGGAATTTTGGAGCGAGGTAAGTCTCCTTTATAACCTTGTAAGAGGGAATTAACCTCATAGGTGAACTAAATTATTATGTGATTCTATTTGTGGGGGGCTACGTACGTATGAGGTGACGAAAGTCCGTACATAGCTACTAGCTATGCCTATGTCTGGGTAGTTTTAGGCTTACATCATGCCTTGTTGATATTGTTATTGATTTATGTTTATTGTTTGCCTTGAGAAGGAGCGGGATTGAGTTTGCTTATTAAATGTTTTGAAAGGAGTTGACATTGAGGAAAAATTGGGATCTTAAAAGTTTTCATTTGAATTTCGTATTTTGAAAAGAATTGAGGAATATTATAATAGCTTAAGAAATCAATGTGTAACCGCGTCGCACGTATGTTTCGCGAGCGGGGTAATTTCCTTAAAATGTTTCAAGTTGAATTTCCATTATTTTAAAAAGAATCAAGAAAGAGATATGATTTAAATGGTAAACTTTTATTTGGCTGCGTCGCATGTATGATTCGCGAGCGGGGTATTTTCTTAAATTTATATTTGATCGCGTTGCATGAATGATTCGCGAGCGGGGACCGCGTCACATGTATGATTCGCGAGCAGGGGAATTTATAGATGCATCTTTGGTGTCACGACCCAATTTCACCTAAAGGTCGTGATGACGTCCAACACTACAGCTAGGCAAGCCAACTAATAAATTAAACATATATCAATTATTTTCAGAATAACTTTCTAAGAAATTTTATTATTTTACTAGCAATATTAAAGAAAAGATACCAATTAATTTGAATCAAAGAAAATAATATAAATCCCAAATTCTACCAGTGTGTGTGCCAAAACCTGGTGTCACAAGTGTATGAGCATCTAGTAGATTATTCAAAACTCCAAATTCTGTCTGAAATAAAATAGACAGAATGAAAATACAAGGAGAGGCACCGGTAGCTGCAGGACGGCTCAGAAAGGCAGCTCACCACTACGCCTCTGGATAACGTGAATATGCGATGATAGGTTCTCCACTAGTGTCTGTCTCAGATCCTACACAAAAAGTACAGCAAGTGTAGTATGAGTACGTAAACAACGTGTACCCAGTAAGTATCAAGCCTAATCTCGAAGTGGTAGAGACGAGAGGTTGACTTAGACACTCACTAAGGGTCAATAATAAAAATTGAACTAAAAATAGAATATTTAAATCAACACGATTCATAGAATTTACAATAATTCTTATTTAACCAGCATAAATAATTAAATTCCTCCGAATGCAACAAATACCACTATATTAATTAGATTCACTAGCTGAATCAAACATCAAGGTATAGTGTAATTATTATTATTATTAGGCACGATTTCTGCCGAGGTCGTACGGCCCGATCCAGAGTGTCGTGTACACTGCCAAGAGACGTGCGACGCGATCCATAGATGCATCTATCCTGCCGAGGTGTTCGGCCCGCTCCACAAGAAAGGATGACATTTTCTTATGTACCTCCGGAAGGAGAGTATATTTATTATGAGATCAATTCGAGAGGATGAACTATTTCTTTTAACAATTAATTAATTTAAACATAAAAATTTTAATATAAGGGATTTCCATCTTTTAATATCTTCCTTAACAATTCACAATAAATATATATATATATATATATATATATATATATATATATATATATATATATATATATATATATATATCAAATAATTTAATTAAGTAAAGAATACAATTTACACAAGTAATTCATGCTTTGAGTCCTAAACTACCTGGACTTTAGCATTAATAGTTGCTATGTACGGACTCTCGTCACCTCGTGCGTATGTAGCCCCCACAATTAGCAACAATTATTAATTTAATTACATATGGGGTAATTTCCCCCTCACAAGATTAGACAAGAGACTTACCTCAATTTGCTCCAGTTTAATCCAATAGATGGCCTTTTCCTCGATTATCCAACTCTGAATGGCTCGAATCTAGCCAAAATAAATTCGATACAATCATTAAAAATTATAGGAATCAATTTCATAAGAAAATACTACATTTTTCAATAAAATCCGAAATTAACTCAAAAATCGTTGGAGGGGCCAGCATCTCGGAATCCGGCGAAAGTTACGAAATATGAACTCCCATTCAACCACGAGTCTACCCATACCAAAATTACTAAATTCCGAAAATAATTCGGCCATCAAATCCTCAAATCTATCCCAGAAGGTTTTCAAACTTTTCCAACTTAATTCACCAATTATATGATATAAATAGTGATGGATTCAGGTAATTTAACCAATATTGAGCTAAGAACACTTACCCCGTTGTTCTCTCTGAAAATCTCTCAAACATCGCCAAAAGCCGAGCTCCAAATCGTTAAACATGGAGTCCCATTTTTTGAAATTAACATTCTGCCCAGACCCTCTCTTCTTCGCGAACGCGACCCTTGTCTAGCGTTCGCGAAGCACAAAAATGTGCTGCCAAACTTTCCTCTTCGCGAACGCGAGGTTCCTCTTGCGAACACGATGCACTGCAAAACTTGGCATTCACGAACGACATACCTCCTATGCGAACGTGAAGCTTTAATTCCCAATACCCCTGCTTGGCCTCGCCCTTCTACGCGAACGCGAAAGCGTTTACGTGTTCACGATGCACACTGCCATCACCCTTCGCGAACGCGGTACATTCTTCCCGAACACTAAGAGAAATTCTCGCCTTCCCCAGCTTTCCCTTCGCGAACGCGAGAACTCTCTCGCGAACGTGAAGGAGGAAACCAGAGCTGGATGCCAGAAATCCTTCAGTTGTTTCCCAAGTCCGAAAATGATCTGTTAACCTCCCAAAACTCACCCAAGGCCCTCGGGACCTCACACAAATACACCAAAAAGTCTAAAAATATCATACGGACTTAGTCGAAACCTCAAATCACATCAAATAACGCTAAAATCACAAATGACACCCCAATTCAAGCTTAATGAAACTTAAGAATTTCCAACTTCTACATTCGATGCCGAAACCTATCAAATCAAGTGCGATTGACCATAAATTTTGTACACAAGTCATAAATGGCATAACAGAGCTATAAAAAATTTCGGAACTGGATTCCGACTCTGATATCAAAAAGTCCACTCCCCGGTCAAACTTCCAAACTTAAATTCCTATTTTAGCTATTTCAAGCCTAATTAAACTCCGAAATTCCAAATAAAATTTTGCACATGCTCCTAAGTACAAAATCACCTTACAGAGCTTTTGGAATCATCAAAATTCTATTCCGGGGTTGTTTACTAAAAATATTGACCGAAGTCAAACTTAGCATTTTAAGGCCAACTTAAGGAACCAAGTGTTCCGATTTCAACCCGAACACTTCCAAATCCCGAACCAACCATCCCCGAAAGTCATAAATTAAATAAAATACATATGGGGAGTTTTATTTTAGAGAACGGGGTTCTAAAAGTTAAAATGACCGGTTGGGTCATTACATATGGTTCGCGTCGTTCGACCTTCGGCAGTGCACGATTTACATTTATGTTGGATCGGGCCGAAGGTCCTCGGTAGTATTTGTATGTGATAATAGAACTGGAAGTTCCTTTCATAATTGGCATAAATTTATTGTATGTGTGATCATATGTTTTAAAGAAAGGAAGTGATTTAAGCCCTTAAATATGGTAAAGACTTGTTCAGTTATTTCTTGTTCTAAGTCTTATTGTTGTATATCATGCTTAATTAGAGTTCCATATTATCATGTTATTGGCCCTAGTAAGTGTCCGAGTCGACCCCTTGTCACTACTTCTTCGAGGTTAGGCGGGATACTTACTGGGTACACATTGATTTACGTACTCATACTACACTTGCTGCATATTTTTTTGTGCGCATATGTGTCTAGAAGTCTTGCTGGTGCATAGGTGTGGTCAGTGTAGAGACTTAGGTGAGCTGTATTTTCCATCTATGATCCGCAACCAGCAGAGTCCCCTTCAGAGTTACATATGTATTTTCCTATCTAATTTGTATTTTGGACATGTGTTGTATTTTATTTTATCTTCCTAGTTGATGCTCATGCACTTGTGACACTGGATTCTGGGATGATTATGGGATATTTAGTATTGGAATTGGAAAACATTATTATTATTCTGTAAGGTTCGCTTTTGTTACTAGTAAATTGAAGGAAATTTATGTTTTCAGAAATACTAAAATGAGAATTTAATTAACTATTAAGTGTTGGCTTGCCTAGCAGTGGAGTCCGGCACCATCATGACCTTTAACGTATTTTGGGTCGTGACAACATGGTATCAGAGCACTAGGTTCACTTAGGTCTCACGAGTCCTGAGCAAGTCTAGTAGAGTCTTGCGGATCGGTATGGAGACGTCTGTACTTATCTTCGAGAAGCTACAAGGCTGTTAGGAGCACTTCCCTTCTTGATTCCTCATCATGCAATTTGATTCCTTTGAGGCTTATGCCTTTATTTATTTCCTACTCAATCTTGTGCGACGTGAATCGCGTGTTATAAATTTGGAAATTGAGGAATTCTTATGGTACTACAGATGTGGTGCGGGATGTTTCTCCATGCATATTTGATTGGGCTAATGTCATCGCCTAATGGAAGGATGCTCTGTCATCTAAACTCAGTAGCTGTACTTCTGAGAGCTTCGAGGCTATGCATAGATTGCTATGATACTCATGAGTTGTTATCGCATCGTATTGAGGTGATAGTAAGATGCTTGCCTATGTGTCGAGGCAGTGAATGACTTGAGAGGAGGTTTGCTCAGTGCATAATTTAGTGATCTAGTATTTTATTTTCGGCGAAGGAAATGCAATCGGACAAGGAATGTTCAGATTTGGGTTGATAGAGTAACGAGACTTGGTATTTTCAAGTGTGGTGGAATCTTAATCCGACATATGGTGTCGTCGTCCTTGATTGAATGTGTTAAGTTCCCCGGTGTTATGGTCTTCTTCAATTCACCTTTGGGGTAGGGTATTGTGAAATAATGTCGGGGAAGCGGCTGTAAGGGACCGCGATGTGCAGTGGTGCAGGACCGAAGCGGTGTTCCTAGTATAGATGGCTCGAGAAAGATGATCCTCGCAAAGGATTAAAGTTAGTAGTGATCTGTTGGTTTGGGTGCTATAGAGATGAATTTTGAGTTAAGGCAACAACTGGGTATTGAAGGATGAGGAAGGACACGTGAGAGGTGTCTTGCGGTGGATAAATTTCTAGAAGGCCAAATTGTAAGGAAACAAAAGTCGAGTGGTTGCTTAAAGGAGATGGTTTGACCAAAGTGGGAAAGTGGCAGAGTAGCATATGGGTTAGGTGGTAGGATGACTACACGCTTGAGGAAAGTTTAGAGTAATTTGGGATTCATGGTGGGCAGTGGCTAGGTCTACGGCATTAATTTGGAATATGGACTGCTATATTGAGGAAGATTGAGTGTGACAGGAAGGAGTTGCTTAATATGAAGCAGTATGTACAACACGACTTTGGATTTGAACTGTATTGTCTCACCTTTAGTTGATGTCCATGAGGAGTGAACGGACTTGTACATCTGGTGAATGAGCACGGGGTTAGGATGGTTTATTGGCTTCATGGTAATTGTACTCGGTGCAGCATTGTTGGAGGATGTCGGCATGGAATTTCCATAGGTGGGATATCTCATGTGAGCAAGTTGGCGATTGCATGGTGTTGATGAAGCTTCTACGAAGAATTTTACTTTATCCAGTAAGAGGTCAACTATGTGAATATGGCTAGTGATTCAGAATGTTCATGAAATGTTTAACATAAGGATTTTGAGGAAATTTGGCGGGTTGATTATGCAAGATCATGTCAATAGGAGATAAGAAATCTGGGTGGGTTACATGGTTATGCAATGGTAACTCCAGGCTAAGTGGGAGAGCCCCACCATTTATGATCGAATTGTGTAATTGTCAACTAGTGCGGTTTTTGGTTATCAGTGTATTGATGGGTCGCCATGACTAAGGGAAACGAACATCAGCAGTAATCTGAGCAAAGGATTTGAGGAATGTGTGCTATATTTGGCCTTATCGATTCATGTTCAGGTTTGGGGAAGATTCAGAGTCTAGGCTTCGTGTGGAAGTGGTGTATACGGAGAATGATTCAGCCGGGTGCTTCCTTGAGAGGGCGTTCATGTGCTAGTGGAGCCTTGGAGTTTGATTATATTCAAGACCAAGTCAGAGTAGGTGACTCTCAATAATGGTCCTAGTAGGTTCAAAAATTAAGGTGCAGTGCCTAAGGATTTCGAGCAAGTAGTATGGGTAAGTATTGAGCTTTTGCAGTGGATTATGAAAAGTGGCTTGGAGTATTCTACATTATCTTCGGTCCGCGGTGTGGCATTGTAGGAATGGGAGAAAATGACTTTGGATTCATAGAGGGGTTTTTAGAATGGGTGTACCAGTTGAAGATGCAAATATGCGCACAAGGAAGGTGTGAGATGGTTCGTGGGTTTTGTGAACAATGTGGTCTCGTGAAATGGGGTCACTCAGGATGAGTGCAGATTGAGTTCGTTATATTGATAAATGAAATGTTGTTATTTTTAAGGAAGATCCAGAGTAAATTAGGAGATGTCGGGTTCGGTTGGCAATGGTTGAATTGGCATGATAATGGCAATGATCAGCTCCTTCAGCGTGTTGAGTTGTACATGTGATTTGTGGATGTACATGCGAGGCTTGACGACCTCCGTAATTGATTATATTTGGGGGCATTCGAGTATTATGGCATGTTATGTTTAGATGGAACCTGGAAGAATTATGATGGTTTAGACCACTACTCGAGATTTGTATTTTTGCGGCGGTTTGAGAATTTAGTTGCGTGTTGCATTGGTTCTTCTGGAATAAGCTAAGTAGAAGGTTTCTATATGATGAAATGTGTACCTATTGGTGGTTCAGGAGTTATGATGAAATTCGTGTACTCTTGCATATTGGCATGATTAGGTGCAGTGAGTAGCATGGGAATTGGAAGTTGAGGATCAAGGTGGTGGTTCGATGTTGACAAGGATGACACGAGCTTGGATGAGCAGGAAAAGAATTTAGATATTTAGAGTAGGCTGGTATTGCCTTCAGCATCACCTAAGATCGGTGTCTTGTGTAAGAGGCCTTATGAATTGATTTGCGGATCCTTGATTCGTTTTACAGCATTAGTGTGGCCGATGGTGTGAATGTAAAAACTTGTTAGCTGGTGTGGAAGGTCACTGGAGCGTATTCCACGGGAAGATTGTATAAGTATGACCTGTAGTCACTTAATTGATCAGGGATTGAGACCAAGTATGGATATTGTGGTACTATTGCTAATTTGAGAAATTATGCCTGAAGGGCGCTCTATTCAGTTGGTTGAGAATGTTGAAAGTTTATTTCAAATTCGATGGTTGTTCTTGCGTGTCATAGGAAAAAGGGTCGTTGTGGATCCTTGAGGGATTATTTACACAAGCGTGGTATGATCAGAGTTAGTTTGAGGTCCGTTGATGGGTCCAAATGTGGATGTGTACTCTACACCAGCCTAGGTGTGTTCATACGGTATAGCATTCCTTATGGAAGAATATTCGGGCGTGGGATGTTAATTTCGTCGCTAGCAATTTCATGTGTTATATTATTGTGCCATATGGACTGTGAGACGGCGTGATTATTTGTACAATGTGTTGATATCCCGCATAACGGTGGTATTATGTGAGTAGGATGGATCTCGAGATTGAGATCATATATCGCACCTTAATTGTGCTTGACTTTTGTAGCGTATGGTGCTATCTGTCTCCCCAGGGATGGTATTATGCACTTAGAGTGCTTGTGGCCAATATGCGGGTATTTTGTAATAATGAGCATTCTAGCTCGGTAAGTATTTCCTTATATATTTCTTTTGTTAGGATCGGGTGGAACGCCGCCACGGGTATGTTGTTTGGATCGGGTTGCACGGTGCAACAGTGTGATGTTGAGTACAGTCCCCTATATTCTATTTTGTGTGTTTGGTGTCCCATTTTCTGAGTAAAGTTCATGACACCTTTTTGGTTGTCTAAGTAGTTACGTGGGTTGAATAGTTCCTTCCAGAGTTCACTTTCCTTATGTATCACGTTGAGTTGGTAGCTTATTGGCACATTGTGGCATTACATGAGACTTTTGGCGGCGTCTGAGGTGGCTTATTTCCTGAACAACTTATACTGGGTGAGACGAGAATTTTGGATCCGGGATCAGTGGGATTGGACTATATGAAGTATAGTAAAGAGAAAATACCATTATTTGTTTATAATGGGGTGATGATTATAGTCAGGAGGAGAGACTCAATGATTTGTTGACTCGACAGTTAGTTATGAATTTCTACACGTCTCTTCCGTCGTGGCGGTATTGCAAGAGTTGGAACCAGACTTATATATGTCATGAGGTGCATGGTGAACATCAGATTTGGGGAACGTCGGCTATTATGGTCATGCGAATGTTGCGGTGCATAGTGTGAATTAAGCAAAGGTATGCAGTCATGTTCCGGTACATCGTGTGGTGATTGATACGGTGTTCGTATGTTGGAAGCAAGCCTGGTAGAGAAATCCAGATATTGGAATTGGGCTCTAAGGTTAATTTTCCTAAATAAAAGAGAATATCTTCAGATTTGAATGAGCTAATGTGCTCAACTGAGTTGTGGTGGCATGGGTAGGTGCACGAGGTGTTAAACAATAATTTTGGACAACTCCAGAACAGTCCTTAGCACGTTCGAGGACGAACGTATGTTTAAGTGGGAGAGAATGTAACGACCCAACCAGTCGTTTTGAGCCCTGGCATGTCATTCGGTGGTTCGAGGCCTTGAGTAGCTTCGTTTCAGGTATTATGACTTGTACGCGTGGTCGGGATTTAATTTCGGGAGGTTCAGAGTTGATTTGGAAAGAATAATTCTATGTTCGGAAGCTTTAAGTTAGAAGAATTGACTAAAGTGTGATTTTGAGTAAACGACATCGGAATCAAAATTTGAAGGTTCCAACAGGTTCGTATGATGATTTTGGACTTGGGCGTATGTCCGGATCAATATTTGGATAACCCGGGAATGTTTCAGCACATATTGTAGAAGTTAGCATTTTGGAAGAATTCCATAAATTTGGGTTGAAGTGCATTTCAAGGTCTGGGAATAGCTCCGTATGGTGATTCTGGTATTGGGAGCGCGTCCGGAAGTGGATTCGGAGGTACGTAGGTCATTGTGGAGTCATTTGGCGAAAGTTGGAAATTTGGATAATTTTGAGAAGTTTGACCGGGAGTGGAATTTTTTATATCAGGGTCGGATTCAGATTTAGGAAGTTGGAGAAGGTCCGTAATGTCAATTATGACTTGTGTGAAAAATTTGAGGACAATCAGACTTGATTTGATAGGTTTCGGTATCGATTGTAGAAGTTTGAAGTTTCAAAGTTCATTAAGTATGAATTGTGCTGTGATTCATGATTTCGATGTTTTTTGATGTGATTTGAGGTCTCGAGCAAGTTTGTGTTATATTATGGGACTGGTTGGTATGATTGGACGGGGTCCCGGGGACCTCGGGTGTGTTTCAGATCATTTCGGGCTGTTTTGGAACTGTTGATTCTGGTGTCTGGTTTCCTTCTCCGCGAACGCGAAGAAAGTACCGCGTTCGCTAAGAAGAAATTCTGGGGGTGCTGGATTTGGCCTTCGCGAATGGGAAGGAGGGCCCGCGAACGCGAAGAGGAACTTACGCGAACGCGAGGGGCCAGTCTCGAACGCTTTGAAGGAAATGGAGGAGCAGTGCCTGGAGCCATTTAGCTTTCGCAAACGCGGAGCTCCAACCCCGAACGCGACGCAGTGGAGCCTGGAACCTTCATGAACGCGAGGCTTGATCGCGAAAGCGAAGAGGAAATTGAAGGCTATGCAAGTTTGGCCTTCGCGAACGCGAGGGCCTTTCCGCGTTCGCGAAGAAGAAGTCAGACTGGGCAGTGAGATGTTTTAAAACGGGATTGTTTTGGCCATTTTCACTTCATTTCCTCCATGGGAGCCGGTCTTGGGGTGATTTTGGAGCTCCATCTTCATTATCTATGTCAAGGTAAGTGATTCCCACCTATTTCAAGTTAAATACATGGTTTATATATGGGGTTAGACATGGAAATTAGTAGAAATTGTGGAGTTTTGGTAGATAACCTAGAAATTGGTATTTTGGAATTTAAACACGAATTTGGGTAAGGAATTGAGAATAAATTATATATTTGAGTTCGTAATGATATGGGTAATGTTTATCTTCGAGAACTTTCAGAATCCGGGCACATGGGCCTGAGGGTAATTTTACCGACTTTTTGAGCGGAGTTGGAAATTTGTAGTAAATTGAATTATAACGAGTATTAGAGTATATATTTATGGATTTGCACATTTATTGACTAGTTTTGGAGCGTTGGGCATCAGTTTGAGTTGTCAGAGCGGCTTTGGAGCCGGTTATGGAATTTCGGAGCGAGATAAATCTCCTTTCTAACCTTGTAAGAGGGAATTAACCCCATAGGTGAACTAAATTATTATGTGATTCTATTTGTGGGGGCTACGTACATACGAGGTGACGAAAGTCTGTACATAGCTACTAGCTATGCCTATGTCTGGGTAGTTTTAGGCTTACATCATGCCTTGTTGATATTGTTATTGATTTATGTTTATTGTTTGCCTTAGCGGGATTGAGTTTGCTTATTAAATGTTTTGAAAGGAGTTGACATTGAGGAAAAATTGGGATCTTAAAAGTTTTCATTTGAATTTCGTATTTTGCAAAGAATTGAGGAATATTATAATAGCTTAAGAAATCTATGTGTAACCGCGTAGCACGCATGTTTCGCGAGCGGGGTAATTTCCTTAAAACATTTCAAGTTGAATTTCCATTATTTTAAAAAGAATCAAGAAAGAGATAAGATTTAAATGTTAAACTTATATTTGGCCGCATCGCAGGTATGATTCGCTAGCGGGGTATTTTCTTAAATTTATATTTGACCGCGTCGCATGTATGATTTGCGAGTGGGGACCGCATAACATGTATGATTCGCGAGCGGGGGAATTTATAGATGCATCTATGGTTCACACCGTTCGACCCTCGGCAATGCACAGTTTACATTTATGTTGGATCGGGCCGAACGTCCTCGGTGGTATTCGTATGTGATAATAGAACTGGAAGTTCCTTTCATAATTGGCATAAATTTATTTTATGTGTGATCATATGTTTTAAAGAAAGGAAGTGATTTAAGCCCTTAAATATAGTAAAGACTCGTTCAGTTATTTCTTGTTCTGAGTCTTATTGTTGTTTATCATGCTTAATTAGAGTTCCATATTATCATGTTATTGGCCATAGTAAGTGTTAGAGTCGACCCCTCGTCACTACTTCTTTGAGGTTAGGAGGGATACTTACTGGGTATACGTTAATTTACGTACTCATACTACACTTGCTGCACATTTTTGTGCAGGTGCGTATGTGTCTAGAAGCCTTGCGGGCGCAGAGGTGTGGTTAGTGTCGAGACTTAGGTGAGCTGCATTTCCATCTACGATTCGCATCCAGCAGAGTCCCCTTTAGAGTTACTTATGTATTTTCCTGTCTAATTTTTATTCTGGGCATGTGTTGTATTTTATTTTATCTACCTACTTGATACTCATGCACTTGTGACACCGAGTTCTGGGATGATTATGGGATGTTTAGTATTGGAATTGGAAAACATTATTATTATTCTGTAAGGTTCACTTTTGTTACTAGTAAATTGAAGGAAATTTATGTTTTCAGAAATACTAAAACGAGAATTTAATTAACTATTTAGTGTTAGCTTGCCTGGCAGTGGAGTCCGGCACCATCACGACCTTTAATGAATTTTGGGTCGTGACAAATTTTACAATTTTTTGTGCAGAGCCAGGTATTGGAGATATCGGACTCAGACAGAGTTAGAGTGGGATCGCAAAAATTCAAGGTAGAGATGTTTGGTCGTCGCAGTTCCTTGGAGTCTTTCCATTTTATTGTATTGTTATTTATTATTCAAACAGTATTGAGTATTCGATCTTTGAGATCATTTCATGTATTCAGTTAGAGTTCGTGATTCAGTACTACCAGTCTTGGGAGGTTGTTATATTCATATTTGTTCCGTTGTTGGTTTTGATTACCTATTTAATTCATATTCAATAAACAAATGGCTTCGGAATGTAATGGAAATCGGCTTACCTAGTCTTAGAAACAAGGTGCCATCACGACGCCTGTGGTGGGATTTTGGGTCGTGACAAGTTGGTATGAGAGCTCTAGGCTCATAGGTTCTACGAGTCACGAACGAGTCTAGTAGAGTCTTGCGGATCGGTACAGAGACTTCTGTACTTATCTTCGAGAGGTTACAAAACTATTAGGAAATTTCCACTGTTTTCATTCCTGTCGTGCGTATTTGTTGATTGTGGAATTTGAGCCTTTATATCTCTATTCCCTCACAGATGGTGAGGCCACGTGATACCGGATTAGCTAAGCAAGCATCCACACATACTGCTAGAGCTGCTGCAAGAGGTCGGGGCCGAGGTAGAGGCCAAGGTAGAGGTCGAGGAAGGGAACGTGCCGCGACTGGAGCACCTGTCAGAGCAGTAGTTGAGGAGCCGCCAGTAGCTCCAATTGGGGGACAGGTACCAGAAGCACATGTTGTTACCCCCGGACTTCAAGAGACTTTAGCACAGTTCCTGAGTATGTTTGGTACATTAGCTCAGGCGGGATTGATCTCTGTTGCACCAAATATTTCGCAGATTGGGGGAGTAGCTCAGACTCCTACAATAACTCCTGAGCAGCGGGTTCACGTTGTTCAGGTTCCGGGTGTAATACCAGAATAACCTGTTATTCCGGTTCGGCCTGAGGTCAGGCCAGAGGCATCAGAAGAAGAACAAAAGAGACTTGAGAGGTTTAAGAGGTATAGTCCACCTATTTTCAGTGGCACAACTACAGAGGATGCCCAAGGATTTCTAGAAAATTGTCATCGTATTCTCCGCACCATCGGTATTGTGGAAGTGAGCGGAGTTGCCTTTACTACATTTCAACTGTCAGTCGCAGCATATCAGTGGTGGAAAATCTATGAAGAAGGTAGACCAGCCGATGTAACACCACCAACTTGGGCTCAATTTTCGGAAATGTTCTTGAAAGAGTTTGTTCCCCAAGCTCTCCGAGATGCGTGGCGCACAGAGTTTGAACGGTTGCATCAGAGAACTATGAAAGTGTCAGAATATGCTATCAGGTTCAATGAGTTAGCTCGTCATGCACCTATCTTGGTTCCTACAATCATAGAGCAGGTCCGCAGATTCATTTAGGGGCTCGATTATGATATTAAAATATGCGTGGCTCGAGAGTTGCAAATTGATACTCCATTTCAACAAGTAGTGGAGATTTCGAGGAAGATTGAGGGTGTTCTAGGCAAGGAAAGGGAGTCTAAGGAGGCCAAAAGGTCTAGAAGCTCTGGAGGATTTAGTGAATTTTACTCTTCAACTCGGACCCATTATAGCGGAAGCTCGAGCAGTCGACCAGCTCAGTCTGCATATCAGATTACTCGGAGTGCTCCAGTAAGTTCTTACGATGCACCACCGGTACGGGATTCCTATAATGGTTATTCGAGTTATCCGGCACAGACTCAGTATGAGCAACCGTGACCTCAGAGGGGTTGTTATGAGTGTGATGATACTAGGCACATCAAAAGAGATTGTCCCAGACTTAGGAGGAGTGGATTTCATCATAGCACTCAAGCTACAAGCTTTATTCCAATTAATACTCCACGTGCACAGCCAGTTAGGGGTGTAGGACAGGAGGGTAGAGGGCGCCTAAGAGGTGGAGGCCCGACCCGTTGATATAATCGCTATGATTTGGCTGAGGCCGATACACCAGATGGTGTCGTTACAGGTACGATCCCGATTTTTTATAAAAGGATATTTTCCCTTAATTTGATTCGGTTCTGAATATTGAGGTGAGTCCTACTATTATGCTCCACTTATGGGTGAGCTTCGTAATTTTGTGACCCACTTGTATGTTTATCCCTGTTGGGAGATTTGAAGATGTGAGCCCGTGTCTGTCATTTTTATTTTTTTTGTGCACCATTGACGGCTATAAGTCCAAAAGTAATTTTTATTATTCATTACAATGGGTTTAATGTGTTTTAGAATAATTGATTCCAATTTTATGAATTATATGCCCTACCGGTATGAGGGTTCATTATGCATTGTGAAAACTGTTTATGAAATTTATTAAAAAGAAGAAAGAAAGGAAATTGAAAATTCCAGTTGGCACAATGTGCAAAATACTTGTGATTCAGAGTTGAGGACGAGATCCTCGCATTTTTTATATGATGTCAAATATTTAAATCGGTCTACAAGATGCAGTGGAAGTTATATAAGGACAAGTTCCTTATGGTGAAATATTTATTAGTTTAAATTCTCCCTTTGTGAAGTTTAATTTGTACTATAGTACTAATAGGGAGTTATGCCTGATAGTCTTATGTGATAATTCTTTTATGTGTTCATGTGCTATAATTGTGCTGTAATTATTGAGTTTTAGCATACGAGGTGAGTGCCCAGGTGGCGTTAAATGTGACTCGTTAAGTCGGGTAAATAGTTATGAGGCCTTCATGCCTCACATTCTATTGTCAGTGTTGTGAAAATTCGAAACGAGGTGTTGGTTAATATGAGATTAATTGATGATGCTGGAATTAATTATGAACAGCTTTTAAGACTAGAGATGTGGTAATGGGCATACATATGATGTGTTTCATGTCCCGATATCATTATGATAATGCAGTGCTTGTAATGCTGAGATTAGTGTTATTGATATATATATTGTGGTGTTTTGTTGGGTTGTGGATGTGTTGTTAGGAGTTGTTTTTGTGTTACTCTGACAGGTGGATAGGCCCAATTACAGGGGAGACTCTGCCGAAAATTCTAAAAAATTTGGGAGTTAGTAAAATTTGGGGGATTGAGACGTACAAAAGAATAGATAAGTTATGTTATGTGTTTGATGGCGAATGATCCTAAGCGGGGGAGAATGTAACACTCCAGAAAAATATTTCGAATAAAAAAAATAATCTCAAATAAGATGATGTTGTCACGCGTATCTCAAATGCGGTAGCGTGGAATCAACCGTGAGTATATGTGTAAAAGTAAAATCATCAATTTGGTAACCTCAGAATAATTCTTAGCACGTTCGAGGACGAACGTTTGTTTAAGAGGTGGAGAATGTAACGACCCGACTTGTCGTTTTAACAATAAATGCCCCATTCAGTAACTTAAGGTCCCGAGCATCTTCGCAATATGTATTATGACCCCGTAGGTGTGGTCGAGTTTGATTTACTGAAGATTCGGAATTAAATTAAAAGAACAATCCTTATTTAGAAGCTTAAATGGAAAGAGTTGACCGAAGAGTTGACTTTTGAGCAAACGACTCCGAAATGGAATTTTAATAATCTCAATATCTCCCTATGGCGATTATGGACTTAGGAGCGTGTCCGGAAAATATTTGGAGGTCTGTAGTGGAATTAGGCTTGTAATGGCGAAAAATACATTTTTGTAAGTTTGACCGGGGGGGTTGACTTTTTGATATCGGGGTCGGAATCTGATTCTGGAAATTTGAATAGCTTCGTTATGTCAATTATAACTTGTGTACGAAATTTGAAGTCATTCCGGATTGATTTGATATGTTTCGGAACAAGATATAGAATTTGAAAGTTCAAAGTTCATAGATTTTGATTTGAGGTGCGATTCGTCGTTTTGATGTTGTTTGATGTTATTTGAGAATTCCACTAAGTTCGTATAATGTTTTAGGACCTGTTGGTGTATTTGGTTGAGGTCCCGGGGGCCTCGGGTAAGTTTCAGATGGTTAACGGGTTGGATTTTTGACTTGGAACTCTGCTGGAATGTTTCTGATGCACCATCTTTTTCCTTCATCACGTTCGCGAGTGGAGCCTTGCGTTCGCGAAGAGGAACTGAGAGGCTGACAATATTTGCTCTTCGTGTTCGCGAAGGGTGGATAGGGTGGGCATCGCAAACATGAGAGATGTTACGCGTTCGCGAAGAAGAGAGGAAGCAGCTGGGGACCCCAGGCAATTGGTCTATGCGTTCGCGTAGGGGGTATCGCTGTGATGACCCAAAATATCATCTTTAAATTTAATAGTTAATTCTATGTTCTAAGACCTCGAAAAGCACTATTTATCATTACTCGACTTGCGCGTGCAGTCCGTAAAACTTTTCCGGAAAATTTAAGGTGAAAAATGAATTAAAATGTGAATTAGAGCTTTAAAACTCAACTGAGTTGACTTTGGTCAATATTTTGAGCAAACAGACTCGGATCAGTGTTTTGATAATTTTGGTAGGTTCGTATCGTGATTTGAGACTTAGGCGTATGCCCGGAATCAAAGTCCGAGGTCCCTAGCCCGAGATATGGAATTTTAATGAAAAATTAAAAGTTTAAGTTCAAATAGTGACCGGATGTCAAATTATGTGCAAACGACCCCGGAATAGAATTTTGATGATTCCAACAGCTCCGTATGGTGATTTTGGACTTAGGAGCGTGATCGGAATTTTATTTGGAAGTCCGTAGTAGAATTAGGCTTGAAATGCCGAAAGTTGAATTTTTTGGAAGTTTGACCGAGAGGTTGACTTTTTGATATCGGGGTCGAAATCCGATTCTGAAAATTTTCATTGCTCAGTTATGTCATTTATGACCTGTGTGCAAAATTTGAAGTCATTCCGAATTGATTTGATGTGTTTCGACACAAGATATAGAATTTGAAAGTTCAAAGTTCATTGATTTTGATTTGAGGTGTGATTCGTCGTTTTGATGTTGTTTGATGTAGTTTGAAGCCTCGACTAAGTTCGTATGGTATTTTGGGACATGTTGGAATAATTGGTTAAGGTCCCGAGGGTCTCGGGTGGATTTCGGAAGGTAAACGGAATGGATTTCGGACAAAGTGCTGGAAATTTCTGTTTGCAGCAGAAATTTCTGTTGCAGAAATTCCGTACGTGGAGCCAAGTTTGGAAGCTTATATCTCGCAATGCATAAGGAATCAGAAAATGTGCAAAACATGAAAGTTGTAGTTGTTGGATTATAGGTTCCAGAAAGTTAAACTATGCATTATTTGGACATTTGTACAGAAAGTTATGATGGATTGAATGAAGGCTGGTAGAGCAGTTTCGCCAGAAATTTCGCCAGAAATTCTGATGCATGCAGCCGACTTTGGGAGCCTATATCTCGCAATGTATAAGGAATCAGAATAATTGCAAAACATGAAAGTTGTAGTCGGTGGATTCTAGTTTCCAGAAAGGTAAACCATTTATCATTTGGACATTTGTACATAAAGTTATGATCAATTGAAGTAAGACTGATAGAGCTATTTCTGGTGGACTTTTAGTGACAAAAAATGGACTTTTAGTGACGGATTGGCACAAACTTAAGGACCAAAAATGGTCATTTCATTCATTTCGTTTTGGATTTTTGGAGCACGATTCTTGGGCGATTTTTGGGCGATTTTCACGGAAAAACATTAGGGTAAGTGTTCCTTATCCTATATTGATTATATTTCATGATTCCATACTCATTTACATCATGAATCCGTGAATTTATGGATGAAAAATCAAGATTTTTGCAAAATCTTTCAATAACGAAAATTTAAGATTTGGAGGTCGAGTTGTTATCGAATTTTGGTAAAATTGGTATGGGTGGACTCGTAATTGAATGGGTTATCGGATTTTATAAGTTTCGCCGGATTCCGAGATGTGGGCCCCACGGGCAAATTTTGAGCTAATTTCGGATTTTAATGAAAATGTAATATTTTCTTATGAAAGTGATTACTATAATTTTTGTTGATTGTATTGAATTAATTATGACTAGATACGAGTCGATTGGAGTCGGAAATTCGAGGAAAAAGCATAATACTTGGTTAAATTGGAGCAAGTCGAGGTAAGGGACTTGTCTAACCTTGTGTGGGGGAAAATTTCCCCTAGAATTGGTATTGATGTGATTATTGAAATGTGTTGAAAGTCGTGTGCACGAGGTGACGAGTGTGTACACGGGTTAATTTGCGAAAGATTATATTTTTAAATTGTGTAGATCACTGTTGCGCATTTATTAAATTATTTTATTTTGTTATATTCTTCATCATTGATGTGAGATATATACTTCAAATTTGTTTGATCTTTTCTTACTAATTGTTTTACCTGTTTAGTTGAAACTTGGTTTCTTTTATTCTGTGCATTATTTGAAGGTTGATTTTCTTTAAATTAAATATTATTAATATGAAGTATTTGACATTTTTAAACTTGATATTGAAGCAACGTAGTAAAGATTTTGAAATATTATTTTCCTAAATTATTTACTCCTGAATATTTTTATACTCATTGTGAGGGAGCCGTGAGCTCTTTATTGTGGAAGAATATTATTGATGAATTATTTTGACATGAGCCGTGAACTCTTTATTGTGGAAAACTATTATTGATGATTTATTTTGGCATGAGCCGTGAGCTCCTTATTGTGAAAAAATATTGTTGTTGAATTATTTTGGCAAGTTAAATTATTTAAGCACTTGAGGTGCAAATTATGATATATTGTGATATTGATACGCATGCGGTGGTATAAGGTCTGGGTGTTGAAACGCATGTGGTGAGATAAGGGTGGCTTGATACGCGTGGCTAGTAGGGGAACTACTAGAAGTCATGCGGTGTGATAAGGGCGGCTAAAACGCGGGATGCTATTTCGGGAAAAATGTTTTCTTTAAATAAATTGTGAAGGCTCCCGGGGTGATATAAGGAAAAGATATTGTGAATTTATTTATGATTTGGGACTACGAGGCGGTACCTTGGGAGTGCCCTTATTGATATTGATTTATGGCCGTAGTTGCCTTTGATTATTATTGTGATTTTCATAAAGTTGAAGGAAATTCTGTTTTGATTTTCACGAGATATTATTTGCAATTATTTGGTGTCATTAAATGTGACATACTATTTGATTCATTTTCAATGTCATTTATTTTACTACATTGATAAACATTTTACCATGCCATTATTATATTTCAGTAGGGCCTCACCTGACCTCGTCACTACTCTACCGAGGTTAGACTTGGCACTTACTGGGTACCGCTGTGGTGTACTCATACTACGCTTTTGCACATCTTTTTGTGCAGATCCAGGTACATTTTATCAGCCTAGACGTCATTGAGTTACCTGCGCACGGAGACTTCGAGGTATATCTGCCAGCGTCCGTCCGCAGACTCCGCAGTCCCCTTCTATCATTTTATGTTGCTTCCTTATATTTTATCTAGACCTTGACATATAGAAACATTAAGAATAAATTCTTAGAAGCTTGTGACTTATTTCTACCGGGTTTTGGGAGTTGAAATTGTTTGAATTGTAGTTTATTTATTTCAGATATTTATTATTATTCCGCATTGATAGGCTTACCTAGTCTGAGAGACTAGGTGCCATCACGACATCCTACGGAGGGAATTTGGGGTCGTGACAAGTTGGTATCAGAGCACTAGGTTCATAGGTGTCATGAGTCACAAGCAAGTTTAGTAGAGTCTTGCAGATCGGTACGGAGACGTCTGTACTTATCTTCGAGAGGC
Organism: Nicotiana tabacum; assembly: GCF_000715075.1. Taxonomy (NCBI): domain Eukaryota; kingdom Viridiplantae; phylum Streptophyta; class Magnoliopsida; order Solanales; family Solanaceae; genus Nicotiana; species Nicotiana tabacum. The sequence continues at coordinate 129,753,182 of NC_134091.1, forward strand.
TATGGAACTGTTAGGAAATATTCACTTCTTTGACTCCTTATCGTGCGGCATTGATTTAGCTTGAAACATATATCTTATATTCCTTTGTATCCACTCGTGTATGACATTGCGCACTCAATATCAGTTGTGCGTCGACGGTTCGTGATGCCGCAGATGGACTATGAGGGAGCCAGAGATGCTCAAACATTGCCTCAACGTGTGGTTCCGACTGAAAATGCGGGCGTATTGAGAGATCACCTAGTGAATCATGCGGGGGTGTAACAGACGTTGGCGTCTGGTTGATTTATACAAGCTGTGAAGATTATTATTGTGGATCGTCGGACGTTGTGACCTATGACTTCGCGCCGAGTGGGGGAAGTCCACTACCAATGGGTGGATTGCGGGGTCATGTGTTATATCAGTTTTGGCCTGAAATGTATATATGTGGTAATGAAAGGTTCCCTAAAATTTATACATGTTTAAGACTTGAGATTTTGTAGAGGAAAAGGTTGGGACTTGTGGTATGTCCGCCTCCTTAATAATCCTATACTTCAATACCATTATAGAAAGAACTCTAAATTTAAAGAAGGTCTACTCATCGTGGACGTCACTGTTGCGAATTTTGGGGTGCTTCGGAGTAAGTACACTTGTTGACGAGAGTCTAGACTATGTGGTTCGTGACAAGATTTGTCTATATGGAGCTCTACTTTTGTGATCGTTGTGTATAAATAGGGGTAAGGGTTACCCCAAAGAAGAGTCGAAGAGTATGTTAAGCAATTGGTCAGCTCAACAGTGTAGAGTCAGTATAACAAAAGAAGAAATTCACCTTGGGAGAGATAATTCTCCACCGGTGTTCGTGGCAAGCCTATGAAGAGAGCAGACCAGCCAATGCAACACTGCCCACTTGGCTCAGTTCTCAGAAATATTTTTGAAAGAGTTTGTTTTCTGGACTCTCCGTAATGCGTGGCACATAGGGTTTGAACGGTTGCGTCATCTCACCATTGACGATTTCATAATATGCCATCAAGTTCAATAAGTTAGCCCGTCATACTCCTACTTTGCTTCCTACACCGAGAGGGAGAGTCCATAGACTCATTAAAGAACTCAATTATGATCATAAAATTTTGTACGACTCGGGAGCTACAAGCTGATACTTCATTTCTGCTAGTTGTACAAATTGCCAAGATATTAGAATGTGTTCGGGGAGAAAAAAAATGAAAACAAAAAAGGGAAACTAAGGAGACCAAGACGTCTCAAGGTTCTGGGGGATTCGGTGGATTCTACTCTGCAAGTATAAATCATTATGGAGGGGGATCGGGCAGTCGGCCAGCCGAGTCCGCACATCGGATTACTCGGGGTGCTCTAGTAAGTTCTTTTAATGCACCACCGACATGAGAGAGGCGTTTGGCCTTGGTTGTTTAGGCCTTGGCCAACCAGTTTGTCAGTTTGGATATTTCCGAGCCGAGTCGAGTTTTGGCTTGTGTGATTTCTCAGTCTTCTCTTTATGATCGTATCAGGGAATGTCAGAATGATGACCCCCATCTACTTGTCCTTAAGGACACAGTTCAGTACGACGATACCAAGGAAGTCACTATTGAAGATGAAGATATATTGCGGATGTAGGGCAGGCTATGTGTGCCAAATATAAATGGTTTTCGTGAATTGATTCTCTAGGAGGCTCACAGTTTGCGGTACTCCATACATTCGGGTGCTGCGAAGATGTAGCAAGACTTGAGACAACACTATTGGTGGAGGCGGATGAAGAAAGACATAATGAAATATGTAGCTCGGTGTCTAAATTGTCAACAAGTGTAATATGAGCATTAACGACCGAGTGGATTGCTTCAGAAGTAAATGATTCTAGAATGGAAATGGGAGAGGATCACTATGGATTTTGTTGTTGGGCTCCCACGGACTTAGAGGATGTTCAATGCATCTTGGGTGATTGTGGATAGATTGACCAAGTCAGCTCATTGCAATCCTATGATGACTACCTACTCTTCCGAGCAGTTGGCTCGAATATATATTCGCGAGATTGTCCGATTTCATGGCATATCGGTATCTATCATCTCTGACCGGGTTATGCAGTTTACATCACGGTTCTAGAGGGCAGTACAACGTGAGTTGGGTACTCGGGTAGAGTTCAGTACAACATTTCACTCTCAGACGGACGAGCAGTTCGAACGCACTATTCAGATACTGGAGGATATGCTTTGTGCATGTGTGATAGATTTTGGGGGTGCTTGGGATCAGTTCTTACCACTTGCGGAGTTTGCTTACAACAACAGTTACCAGTCAAGCATCCAGATGGCTCCGTATGAGGCCTTGTATGGTAGGCGGTGCCGGTCTCCAGTGGGTTGGTTCGAACCAGGCAAGGCTAGACTTTTGGGTACAGACTTGGTTCAAGATGCCTTGGAAAAAGTTAAGTTGATTCAGGATCGACTTCGTACAGCCCAATCTAGACAGAAGAGTTATGCGGATCGGAAGGTTCGTGATGTTGCATTCATGGTTGGTGAGCGGGTATTGCTCCGGGTTTCGCCTATGAAGGGTGTGATGAGGTTCGGGAAGAAGGACAATTTGAGCCCTAGGTATATTGGGCCTTTAGAGATTCTTGAAAGAGTTAGAGAGGTGGCTTACAGACTTGCGCTACCACCTAGTCTCTCTGCAGTTCATCCGCTATTCCATGTTTCTATGCTTCGTAAATATCACGGGGATTCGTCTCATGTGTTAGACTTCAGTTCGGTTCAGTTGGACAAGGATCTATCTTATATTGAGGAACCAGTGGCTATTTTAGATAGGCAGGTTCGAAAGCTGAGGTCAAAGAACATTGGTTCCGTGAAGGTTCGGTGGAGGGGTCATCCGATCGAGGAGGCGACTTGGGAGACCGAGCATGATATACGTAGCCGTTATCCACACTTATTCACAAGCTCAGGTACTTTTTCTAACTCCGTTCGAGGACGAACGTTTGTTTTAGAGGTGGAGAATGTGATAACCCAAAATATCATCTTTAAATTTAATAGTTAATTCTGTGTTCTAAGACCTCGAAAAGCACTATTTATCATTACTCGACTTGCGTGTGCAGTCCGTAAAACATTTTCGGAAAATTTAAGGTGAAAAATGAATTAAAATGTGAATTAGAGCTTTAAAACTCAACTGAGTTGACTTTGGTCAATATTTTGAACAAACATACTCGGATCAGTGTTTTGATAATTTTGGTAGGTTCGTATCATGATTTGAGACTTAGGCGTATGCCCGGAATCAAAGTCTGAGGTCCCTAGCCCGAGATATGGAATTTTAATAAAAAATTAAAAGTTTAAGTTCAAATAGTGACCGGATGTCAAATTATGTGCAAACGACCCCGGAATAGAATTTTGATGATTCCAACAGCTCCGTATGGTAATTTTGGACTTAGGAGCGTGATCGGAATTTTATTTGGAAGTCCGTAGTAGAATTAGGCTTGAAATGCCGAAAGTTGAATTTTTGGGAAGTTTGACCGAGAGGTTGACTTTTTGATATAGGGGTCAAAATCCGATTCTGAAAATTTTCATAGCTCAGTTATGTCATTTATGACTTGTGTGCAAAATTTGAAGTCATTCCGAATTGATTTGATGTGTTTCGACACAAGATATAGAATTTGAAAGTTCAAAGTTCATGGATTTTGATTTGAGGTGTGATTCGTCGTTTTGATGTTGTTTGATGTAGTTTGAAGCCTCGACTAAGTTCGTATGGTATTTTGGGACATGTTGGAATAATTGGTTAAGGTCCCAAGGGTCTCGGGTGGATTTCGGAAGGTAAACGGAATGGATTTCGGACAAAGTGCTGGAAATTTCTGTTTGCAGCAGAAATTTCTGTTGCAGAAATTCCGTGCGTGGAGCCAAGTTTGGAAGCTTATATCTCGCAATGCATAAGGAATCAGAAAATGTGCAAAACATGAAAGTTGTAGTTGTTGGATTATAGGTTCCAGAAAGTTAAACTATGCATTATTTGGACATTTGTACAGAAAGTTATGATGGATTGAATGAAGGCTGGTAGAGCAGTTTCGCCAGAAATTTCGCCAGAAATTCTGATGCATGCAGCCGACTTTGGGAGCCTATATCTCGCAATGTATAAGGAATCAGAATAATTGCAAAACATGAAAGTTGTAGTCGGTGGATTCTAGTTTCCAGAAAGGTAAACCATTTATCATTTGGACATTTGTACATAAAGTTATGATCAATTGAAGTGAGACTGGTAGAGCTATTTCTGGTGGACTTTTAGTGACGAAAAATGGACTTTTAGTGACGGATTGGCAGAAACTTAAGGACCAAAAATGGTCATTTCATTCATTTCGTTTTGGATTTTTGGAGCACGGTTCTTGGGCGATTTTTGGCCGATTTTCACGGGAAAACATTGGGGTAAGTGTTTCTTATCCTATATTGATTATATTTCATGATTCCATACTCATTTACATCATGAATCCGTGAATTTATGGATGAAAAATCAAGATTTTTGCAAAATCTTCCAAAAACGAAAATTTAAGATTTGGAGGTCGAGTTGTTATCGGATTTTGGTAAAATTGGTATGGGTGGACTCGTAATTGAATGGGTTGTCGGATTTTATAAGTTTCGCCGGATTCCGAGATGTGGGCCCCACGGGCAAATTTTGAGCTAATTTCGGATTTTAATGAAAATGTAATATTTTCTTATGAAAGTGATTACTATAATTTTTGTTGATTGTATCGAATTAATTGTGACTAGATACGAGTCGATTGGAGTCGGAAATTCGAGGAAAAAGCATAATACTTGGTTAAATAGGAGCAAGTCGAGGTAAGTGACTTGTCTAACCTTGTGTGGGGGAAATTTTCCCTAGAATTGGTATTAATGTGATTATTGAAATGTGTTGAAAGTCGTGTGCACGAGGTGACGAGTGTGTACACGGGTTAATTTGCGAAAGATTATATTTTTAAATTGTGTAGATCACTGTTGTGCATTTATTAAATTATTTTATTTTGTTATATTCTTCATCATTGATGTGAGATATATACTTCAAATTTGTTTGATCTTTTCTTACTAATTGTTTTACCTGTTTAGTTGAAACTTGGTTTCTTTTATTCTGTGCATTATTTGAAGGTTGATTTTCTTTAAATTAAATATTATTAATATGAAGTATTTGACATTTTTAAACTTGATATTGAAGCAACGTAGTAAAGATTTTGAAATATTATTTTCCTAAATTATTTACTCCTGAATATTTTTATACTCATTGTGAGGGAGCCGTGAGCTCTTTATTGTGGAAGAATATTATTGATGAATTATTTTGACATGAGCTGTGAGCTCTTTATTGTGGAAAACTATTATTGATGATTTATTTTGGCATGAGCCGTGAGCTCCTTATTGTGGCAAACTATTATTGATGATCTATTTTGGCATGAGCCGTGAGCTCTTTATTGTGAAAAAATATTGTTGTTGAATTATTTTGGCAAGTTAAATTATTTGAGCACTTGAGGTGCAAATTATGATATATTGTAATATTGATACGCATGCGGTGGTATAAGGTCTGGGTGTTGAAACGCATGTGGTGAGATAAGGGTGGCTTGATACGCGTGGCTAGTAGGGGAACTACTAGAAGTCATGCGGTGTGATAAGGGCGGCTAAAACGCGGGATGCTATTTCGGGAAAAATGTTTTCTTTAAATAAATTGTGAAGGCTCCCGGGGTGATATAAGGAAAAGATATTGTGAATTTATTTATGATTTGGGACTACGAGGCGGTACCTTGGGAGTGCCCTTATTGATATTGATTTATGGCCGTAGTTGCCTTTGATTATTATTGTGATTTTCATAAAGTTGAAGGAAATTCTGTTTTGATTTTCACGAGATGTTATTTGCAATTATTTGGTGTCATTAAATGTGACATACTATTTGATTCATTTTCAATGTCATTTATTTTACTACATTGATAAACATTTTACCATGCCATTATTATATTTCAGTAGGGCCTCACCTGACCTCGTCACTACTCTACCGAGGTTAGACTTGGCACTTACTGGGTACCGCTGTGGTGTACTCATACTACGCTTTTGCACATCTTTTTGTGCAGATCCAGGTACATTTTATCAGCCTAGACGTCATTGAGTTACCTGCGCACGGAGACTTCGAGGTATATCTGCCAGCGTCCGTCCGCAGACTCCGGAGTCCCCTTCTATCATTTTATGTTGCTTCCTTATATTTTATCTAGACCTTGACATATAGAAACATTAAGAATAAATTCTTAGAAGCTTGTGACTTATTTCTACCGGGTTATGGGAGTTGAAATTGTTTGAATTGTAGTTTATTTATTTCAGATATTTATTATTATTCCGCATTGATAGGCTTACCTAGTCTGAGAGACTAGGTGCCATCACGACATCCTACGGAGGGAATTTGGGGTCGTGACAAGTTGGTATCAGAGCACTAGGTTCATAGGTGTCATGAGTCACAAGCAAGTTTAGTAGAGCCTTACAGATCGTTACGGAGACGTCTGTACTTATCTTCGAGGGGCTATGGAACTGTTAGGAAATATTCACTTCTTTGACTCCTTATCGTGCGGCATTGATTTAGCTTGAAACATATATCTTATATTCCTTTGTATCCACTCGTGTATGACATTGCGCACTCAATATCAGTTGTGCGTCGACGGTTCGTGATGCCGCAGATGGACTATGAGGGAGCCAGAGATGCTCAAACATTGCCTCAACGTGTGGTTCCGACTGAAAATGCGGGCGTATTGAGAGATCACCTAGTGAATCATGCGGGGGTGTAACAGACGTTGGCGTCTGGTTGATTTATACAAGCTGTGAAGATTATTATTGTGGATCGTCGGACGTTGTGACCTATGACTTCGCGCCGAGTGGGGGAAGTCCACTACCAATGGGTGGATTGCGGGGTCATGTGTTATATCAGTTTTGGCCTGAAATGTATATATGTGGTAATGAAAGGTTCCCTAAAATTTATACATGTTTAAGACTTGAGATTTTGTAGAGGAAAAGGTTGGGACTTGTGGTATGTCTGCCTCCTTAATAATCCTATACTTCAATACCATTATAGAAAGAACTCTAAATTTAAAGAAGGTCTACTCATCGTGGACGTCACTGTTGCGAATTTTGGGGTGCTTCGGAGTAAGTACACTTGTTGACGAGAGTCTAGACTATGTGGTTCGTGACAAGATTTGTCTATATGGAGCTCTACTTTTGTGATCGTTGTGTATAAATAGGGGTAAGGGTTACCCCAAAGAAGAGTCGAAGAGTATGTTAAGCAATTGGTCAGCTCAACAGTGTAGAGTCAGTATAACAAAAGAAGAAATTCACCTTGGGAGAGATAATTCTCCACCGGTGTTCGTGGCAAGCCTATGAAGAGAGCAGACCAGCCAATGCAACACTGCCCACTTGGCTCAGTTCTCAGAAATATTTTTGAAAGAGTTTGTTTTCTGGACTCTCCGTAATGCGTGGCACATAGGGTTTGAACGGTTGCGTCATCTCACCATTGACGATTTCATAATATGCCATCAAGTTCAATAAGTTAGCCCGTCATACTCCTACTTTGCTTCCTACACCGAGAGGGAGAGTCCATAGACTCATTAAAGAACTCAATTATGATCATAAAATTTTGTACGACTCGGGAGCTACAAGCTGATACTTCATTTCTGCTAGTTGTACAAATTGCCAAGATATTAGAATGTGTTCGGGGAGAAAAAAAATGAAAACAAAAAAGGGAAACTAAGGAGACCAAGACGTCTCAAGGTTCTGGGGGATTCGGTGGATTCTACTCTGCAAGTATAAATCATTATGGAGGGGGATCGGGCAGTCGGCCAGCCGAGTCCGCACATCGGATTACTCGGGGTGCTCTAGTAAGTTCTTTTAATGCACCACCGACATGAGAGAGGCGTTTGGCCTTGGTTGTTTAGGCCTTGGCCAACCAGTTTGTCAGTTTGGATATTTCCGAGCCGAGTCGAGTTTTGGCTTGTGTGATTTCTCAGTCTTCTCTTTATGATCGTATCAGGGAATGTCAGAATGATGACCCCCATCTACTTGTCCTTAAGGACACAGTTCAGTACGACGATACCAAGGAAGTCACTATTGAAGATGAAGATATATTGCGGATGTAGGGCAGGCTATGTGTGCCAAATATAAATGGTTTTCGTGAATTGATTCTCTAGGAGGCTCACAGTTTGCGGTACTCCATACATTCGGGTGCTGCAAAGATGTAGCAAGACTTGAGACAACACTATTGGTGGAGGCGGATGAAGAAAGACATAATGAAATATGTAGCTCGGTGTCTAAATTGTCAACAAGTGTAATATGAGCATTAACGACCGAGTGGATTGCTTCAGAAGTAAATGATTCTAGAATGGAAATGGGAGAGGATCACTATGGATTTTGTTGTTGGGCTCCCACGGACTTAGAGGATGTTCAATGCATCTTGGGTGATTGTGGATAGATTGACCAAGTCAGCTCATTGCAATCCTATGATGACTACCTACTCTTCCGAGCAGTTGGCTCGAATATATATTCGCGAGATTGTCCGATTTCATGGCATATCGGTATCTATCATCTCTGACCGGGTTATGCAGTTTACATCACGGTTCTAGAGGGCAGTACAACGTGAGTTGGGTACTCGGGTAGAGTTCAGTACAACATTTCACTCTCAGACGGACGAGCAGTTCGAACGCACTATTCAGATACTGGAGGATATGCTTTGTGCATGTGTGATAGATTTTGGGGGTGCTTGGGATCAGTTCTTACCACTTGCGGAGTTTGCTTACAACAACAGTTACCAGTCAAGCATCCAGATGGCTCCGTATGAGGCCTTGTATGGTAGGCGGTGCCGGTCTCCAGTGGGTTGGTTCGAACCAGGCAAGGCTAGACTTTTGGGTACAGACTTGGTTCAAGATGCCTTGGAAAAAGTTAAGTTGATTCAGGATCGACTTCGTACAGCCCAATCTAGACAGAAGAGTTATGCGGATCGGAAGGTTCGTGATGTTGCATTCATGGTTGGTGAGCGGGTATTGCTCCGGGTTTCGCCTATGAAGGGTGTGATGAGGTTCGGGAAGAAGGACAATTTGAGCCCTAGGTATATTGGGCCTTTAGAGATTCTTGAAAGAGTTAGAGAGGTGGCTTACAGACTTGCGCTACCACCTAGTCTCTCTGCAGTTCATCCGCTATTCCATGTTTCTATGCTTCGTAAATATCACGGGGATTCGTCTCATGTGTTAGACTTCAGTTCGGTTCAGTTGGACAAGGATCTATCTTATATTGAGGAACCAGTGGCTATTTTAGATAGGCAGGTTCGAAAGCTGAGGTCAAAGAACATTGGTTCCGTGAAGGTTCGGTGGAGGGGTCATCCGATCGAGGAGGCGACTTGGGAGACCGAGCATGATATACGTAGCCGTTATCCACACTTATTCACAAGCTCAGGTACTTTTTCTAACTCCGTTCGAGGACGAACGTTTGTTTTAGAGGTGGAGAATGTGATAACCCAAAATATCATCTTTAAATTTAATAGTTAATTCTGTGTTCTAAGACCTCGAAAAGCACTATTTATCATTACTCGACTTGCGTGTGCAGTCCGTAAAACATTTTCGGAAAATTTAAGGTGAAAAATGAATTAAAATGTGAATTAGAGCTTTAAAACTCAACTGAGTTGACTTTGGTCAATATTTTGAACAAACATACTCGGATCAGTGTTTTGATAATTTTGGTAGGTTCGTATCATGATTTGAGACTTAGGCGTATGCCCGGAATCAAAGTCTGAGGTCCCTAGCCCGAGATATGGAATTTTAATAAAAAATTAAAAGTTTAAGTTCAAATAGTGACCGGATGTCAAATTATGTGCAAACGACCCCGGAATAGAATTTTGATGATTCCAACAGCTCCGTATGGTAATTTTGGACTTAGGAGCGTGATCGGAATTTTATTTGGAAGTCCGTAGTAGAATTAGGCTTGAAATGCCGAAAGTTGAATTTTTGGGAAGTTTGACCGAGAGGTTGACTTTTTGATATCGGGGTCAAAATCCGATTCTGAAAATTTTCATAGCTCAGTTATGTCATTTATGACTTGTGTGCAAAATTTGAAGTCATTCCGAATTGATTTGATGTGTTTCGACACAAGATATAGAATTTGAAAGTTCAAAGTTCATTGATTTTGATTTGAGGTGTGATTCGTCGTTTTGATGTTGTTTGATGTAGTTTGAAGCCTCGACTAAGTTCGTATGGTATTTTGGGACATGTTGGAATAATTGGTTAAGGTCCCAAGGGTCTCGGGTGGATTTCGGAAGGTAAACGGAATGGATTTCGGACAAAGTGCTGGAAATTTCTGTTTGCAGCAGAAATTTCTGTTGCAGAAATTCCGTGCGTGGAGCCAAGTTTGGAAGCTTATATCTCGCAATGCATAAGGAATCAGAAAATGTGCAAAACATGAAAGTTGTAGTTGTTGGATTATAGGTTCCAGAAAGTTAAACTATGCATTATTTGGACATTTGTACAGAAAGTTATGATGGATTGAATGAAGGCTGGTAGAGCAGTTTCGCCAGAAATTTCGCCAGAAATTCTGATGCATGCAGCCGACTTTGGGAGCCTATATCTCGCAATGTATAAGGAATCAGAATAATTGCAAAACATGAAAGTTGTAGTCGGTGGATTCTAGTTTCCAGAAAGGTAAACCATTTATCATTTGGACATTTGTACATAAAGTTATGATCAATTGAAGTGAGACTGGTAGAGCTATTTCTGGTGGACTTTTAGTGACGAAAAATGGACTTTTAGTGACGGATTGGCAGAAACTTAAGGACCAAAAATGGTCATTTCATTCATTTCGTTTTGGATTTTTGGAGCACGGTTCTTGGGCGATTTTTGGCCGATTTTCACGGGAAAACATTGGGGTAAGTGTTTCTTATCCTATATTGATTATATTTCATGATTCCATACTCATTTACATCATGAATCCGTGAATTTATGGATGAAAAATCAAGATTTTTGCAAAATCTTCCAAAAACGAAAATTTAAGATTTGGAGGTCGAGTTGTTATCGGATTTTGGTAAAATTGGTATGGGTGGACTCGTAATTGAATGGGTTGTCGGATTTTATAAGTTTCGCCGGATTCCGAGATGTGGGCCCCACGGGCAAATTTTGAGCTAATTTCGGATTTTAATGAAAATGTAATATTTTCTTATGAAAGTGATTACTATAATTTTTGTTGATTGTATCGAATTAATTGTGACTAGATACGAGTCGATTGGAGTCGGAAATTCGAGGAAAAAGCATAATACTTGGTTAAATAGGAGCAAGTCGAGGTAAGTGACTTGTCTAACCTTGTGTGGGGGAAATTTTCCCTAGAATTGGTATTAATGTGATTATTGAAATGTGTTGAAAGTCGTGTGCACGAGGTGACGAGTGTGTACACGGGTTAATTTGCGAAAGATTATATTTTAAATTGTGTAGATCACTGTTGCGCATTTATTAAATTATTTTATTTTGTTATATTCTTCATCATTGATGTGAGATATATACTTCAAATTTGTTTGATCTTTTCTTACTAATTGTTTTACCTGTTTAGTTGAAACTTGGTTTCTTTTATTCTGTGCATTATTTGAAGGTTGATTTTCTTTAAATTAAATATTATTAATATGAAGTATTTGACATTTTTAAACTTGATATTGAAGCAACGTAGTAAAGATTTTGAAATATTATTTTCCTAAATTATTTACTCCTGAATATTTTTATACTCATTGTGAGGGAGCCGTGAGCTCTTTATTGTGGAAGAATATTATTGATGAATTATTTTGACATGAGCTGTGAGCTCTTTATTGTGGAAAACTATTATTGATGATTTATTTTGGCATGAGCCGTGAGCTCCTTATTGTGGCAAACTATTATTGATGATCTATTTTGGCATGAGCCGTGAGCTCTTTATTGTGAAAAAATATTGTTGTTGAATTATTTTGGCAAGTTAAATTATTTGAGCACTTGAGGTGCAAATTATGATATATTGTAATATTGATACGCATGCGGTGGTATAAGGTCTGGGTGTTGAAACGCATGCGGTGAGATAAGGGTGGCTTGATACGCGTGGCTAGTAGGGGAACTACTAGAAGTCATGCGGTGTGATAAGGGCGGCTAAAACGCGGGATGCTATTTCGGGAAAAAATGTTTTCTTTAAATAAATTGTGAAGGCTCCCGCGGTGATATAAGGAAATGAGATATTGTGAATTTATTTATGATTTGGGACTACGAGGTGGTACCTTGGGAGTGCCCTTGTTGATATTGATTTATGGCCGTAGTTGCCTTTGATTATTATTGTGATTTTCATAAAGTTGAAGGAAATTCTGTTTTGATTTTCACGAGATATTATTTGCAATTATTTGGTGTCATTAAATGTGACATACTATTTGATTCATTTTCAATGTCATTTATTTTACTACATTGATAAATATTTTACCATGCCATTATTATATTCCAGTAGGGCCTCACCTGACCTCGTCACTACTCTACCAAGGTTAGGCTTGGCACTTAATGGGTACCGCTGTGGTGTACTCATACTACGCTTCTGCACATCTTTTTGTGCAGATCCAGGTACATTTTATCAGCCTAGACGTCATTGAGTTACCTGCGCACGGAGACTTCGAGGTATATCTGCCAGCGTCCGTCCGCAGACTCCGGAGTCCCCTTCTATCATTTTATGTTGCTTCCTTATATTTTATCTAGACCTTGACATATAGAAACATTAAGAATAAATTCTTAGAAGCTTGTGACTTATTTCTACCGGGTTATGGGAGTTGAAATTGTTTGAATTGTAGTTTATTTATTTCAGATATTTATTATTATTCCGCATTGATAGGCTCACCTAGTCTTAGAGACTAGGTGCCATCACGACATCCTACGGAGGGAATTTGGGGTCGTGACAAGTTGGTATCAGAGCACTAGGTTCATAGGTGTCATGAGTCACAAGCAAGTTTAGTAGAGCCTTACAGATCGTTACGGAGACGTCTGTACTTATCTTCGAGGGGCTATGGAACTGTTAGGAAATATTCACTTCTTTGACTCCTTATCGTGCGGCATTGATTTAGCTTGAAACATATATCTTATATTCCTTTGTATCCACTCGTGTATGACATTGCGCACTCAATATCAGTTGTGCGTCGACGGTTCGTGATGCCGCAGATGGACTATGAGGGAGCCAGAGATGCTCAAACATTGCCTCAACGTGTGGTTCCGACTGAAAATGCGGGCGTATTGAGAGATCACCTAGTGAATCATGCGGGGGTGCAACAGACGTTGGCGTCTGGTTGATTTATACAAGCTGTGAAGGTTATTATTGTGGATCGTCGGACGTTGTGACCTATGACTTCGCGCCGAGTGGGGGAAGTCCACTACCAATGGGTGGATTGCGGGGTCATGTGTTATATCAGTTTTGGCCTGAAATGTATATATGTGGTAGTGAAAGGTTCCTTAAAATTTATACATGTTTAAGACTTGAGATTTTGTAGAGGATAAGGTTGGGACTTGTGGTATGTCCGCCTCCTTAATAATCCTATACTTCAATACCATTATAGAAAGAACTCTAAATTTATAGAAGGTCTACTCATCATGGACGTCACTGTTGCGGATTTTGGGGTGCTTCGGAGTAAGTACACTTGTTGACGAGAGTCTAGACTATATGGTTCGTGACAAGATTTGTCTTTATGGAGCTCTACTTTTGGGATCGTTGTGTATAAATAGGGGTAAGGGTTACCCCAAAGAAGAGTCGAAGAGTATGTTAAGCAATTGGTCAGCTCAACAGTGTAGAGTCAGTATAACAAAAGAAGAAATTCACCTTGGGAGAGATAATTCTCCACCGGTGTTCGTGGCAAGCCTATGAAGAGAGCAGACCAGCCAATGCAACACCGCCCACTGGGCTCAGTTCTCAGAAATGTTTTTGAAAGAGTTTGTTTTCTGGACTCTCCGTAATGCGTGGCGCATAGGGTTTGAACGGTTGCATCATCTCACCATTGACGATTTCATAATATGCCATCAAGTTCAATAAGTTAGCCCGTCATACTCCTACTTTGCTTCCTACACCCAGAGGGCGAGTCCATAGACTCATTAAAGAACTCAATTATGATCATAAAATTTTGTACGACTCGGGAGCTACAAGCTGATACTTCATTTCTGCTAGTTGTACAAATTGCCAAGATATTAGAATGTGTTCGGGGTGAAAAAAAAATGAAAAGAAAAGAAGGGAAACTAAGGAGACCAAGACGTCTCAAGGTTCTGGGGGATTCGGTGGATTCTACTCTGCAAGTATAAATCATTATGGAGGGGGATCGGGCAGTCGGCCAGCCGAGTCCGCACATCAGATTACTCATGGTGCTCCAGTAAGTTCTTTTAATGCACCACCGACATGAGTTCCTACAATGGTTATTCCAGTTATCTGCACAGACTCAATATGAGCAGCCTAACCCGCAAAAGGGTTGTTATGAATACGGTGATACTAGGCACATCATGAGAAAATTGTCCCAAACTTGGGAGAGACATATTTCATCAAAGCACTCAGGCTACGTGCCCCATTGCAGTTACTACACCACCCACACGACCAGTTAAGGGTGGAGGACAGACGAGTAAAAGGCGTCCTAGAGGTGGAGACCCAGCCGTTGATATATTTATTTTACGGTATGGCAGAGGTCGCTACATCAGATGGTGTCGTTACAGGTACGACCTCGATTTAATATAAAGGAATAATTTCCTTAAGTTGATTCGGTTCTCAATATCGAAACGAGTCTTCCTATTGTGCTCCACTTATGAGTGAGCTTCATAATTCTATAATTTACTTATGTGTTTACCCCTGTTGGGAGATTTTATGGAGATAACTACGCCTATCATTTCGTGTTGGTCACTAATAAGAGCTGCGAGGCTAAATGTGGCTTTCTGTTACTCATCTCGGTAAATTTTGATGTAAATTTCGAATAATTAATTACAAATTGTGAATTATATGCCTTACCGGTATGAGGTTCATTATGTGTTGTGATTTGGTGTAACCGAAATTATTTAAAAGGAGAAAATGGAAATTTTCAATTGGCACAATGTGCATATTACTTGTGATTCAGAACCGAGGACGAGATCCTCGCATTTTAATATAAACTGATATGTTTAAACCGGGCTACGAGCTGCGGTGAAAGTTATATAAGGACGAGATCCTTGTGAGGAAAATTCTTGTGTTTAAGTTCTCTCTTGTGAATTTTAACTTGTACTATAGTACTAATAGGGAGTCATGCCTGTTAGGCTTATTTGAAAATTCTATATGAAATTCTCTGTGCATACTTGCCAATTTTGTGTTGTAATTATTGAGTTTTAACCTACGAGGTAGGTTCCCTCCTAGGTGAAGTTAAAGGTGACTCGTTAATTCGGGTAAATAATTATGAGGTCTTCATGTCTCGTATCTCGTTATCATTATTGTGAAGGTTTAAAACGAGATTTTTGTTAACATGAAGTTAATTGACGTTTTTGTAATTGATTATGAACAACTATTAAGACAAGATTGACCCAGAAGGGTGCTCCGTTCATATGGGCCGAGGAATGTAAGGAGAGGTTCCAAAAGTTCAAGACAACTTTGACTACAACCCCAATGTTGGTATTACCTACAGGTTCAGGATCTTATATTGTGTATTGTGATGCGTCGCGTATTGACCTCGGTGCAGTGTTGATGCAAGACGGTAGGGTGATTGCCTACGCATCCAGACAGTTAAAGGTTCATAAGAAGAATTATTCGGTCCACGACCTTGAGTTAGCAGCTATTGTTCGTGCCTTGAAGAGTTTGGCTCCATTATTTGTACGGTGTCCATTGTGAGGTCTACACCGATCACCGAAATCTACAATATCTGTTTAAACAGAAGGATCTTAATTTGCGGCATCGAAGATGGTTGGAGTTGCTTAAGGATTATGATATCACCATTCTCTATCATCCTGGGAAGGCCAATGTGGTGGCCGATGCCTTGAGTCGTAAGGCGGAGAGTTTAGGCAGCTTAGCATATTTACCAGTAGCAGAGAGGCCTTTGGCCTTGGATGTTTAGGCCTTGGCCAACCAGTTTGACAGTTTGGATATTTCCGAGCCGAGTCGAGTTTTGGCTTGTGTGATTTCTCAGTCTTCTCTTTATGATCGTATCAGGGAATGTCAGAATGATGACCCCCATCTACTTGTCCTTAAGGACACAGTTCAGTACGACGATACCAAGGAAGTCACTATTGAAGATGAAGATATATTGCGGATGTAGGGCAGGCTATGTGTGCCAAATATAAATGGTTTTCGTGAATTGATTCTCTAGGAGGCTCACAGTTTGCGGTACTCCATACATTCGGGTGCTGCGAAGATGTAGCAAGACTTGAGACAACAATATTGGTGGAGGCGGATGAAGAAAGACATAATGAAATATGTAGCTCGGTGTCTAAATTGTCAACAAGTGTAATATGAGCATTAACGACCGAGTGGATTGCTTCAGAAGTTAATGATTCTAGAATGGAAATGGGAGAGGATCACTATGGATTTCGTTGTTGGGCTCCCACGGACTCAGAGGATGTTCAATGCAGCTTAGGTAATTGTGGATAGATTGACCAATTCAGCTCATTGCAATCCTATGATGACTACCTACTCTTCCGAGCAGTTGGCTCGAATCTATATTCGCGAGATTGTCCGATTTCATGGCATATCGGTATCTATCATTTCTGACCGGGTTATGCAGTTTACATCATGGTTCTAGAGGGCAGTACAACATGAGTTGGGTACTCGGGTAGAGTTCAGTACAACATTTCACTCTCAGACGGACGAGCAGTTCAAACGCACTATTCAGATACTGGAGGATATGCTTTGTGCGTGTGTGATAGATTTTGGGGGTGCTTGGGATCAGTTCTTACCACTTGCGGAGTTTGCTTACAACAACAGTTACCAGTCAAGCATCCAGATGGCTCCGTATGAGGCCTTGTATGGTAGGCGGTGCCAGTCTCCAGTGGGTTGGTTCGAACCAGGCGAGGCTAGACTTTTGGGTACAGACTTGGTTCAAGATGCCTTGGAAAAAGTTAAGTTGATTCAGGATCGACTTCGTACAGCCCAATCTAGACAGAAGAGTTATGCGGATCGGAAGGTTCGTGATGTTGCATTCATGGTTGGTGAGCGGGTATTGCTCCGGGTTTCGCCTATGAAGGGTGTGATGAGGTTCGGGAAGAAGGACAATTTGAGCCCTAGGTATATTGGGCCTTTAGAGATTCTTGAAATAGTTGGAGAGGTGGCTTACAGACTTGCGCTACCACCTAGTCTCTCTGCAGTTCATCCGCTATTCCATGTTTCTATGCTTCGTAAATATCACGGGGATTCGTCTCATGTGTTAGACTTCAGTTCGGTTCAGTTGGACAAGGATCTATCTTATATTGAGGAACCAGTGGCTATTTTAGATAGGCAGGTTCGAAAGCTGAGGTCAAAGAACATTGCTTCCGTGAAGGTTCGGTGGAGGGGTCATCCGATCGAGGAGGCGACTTGGGAGACCGAGCATGATATACGTAGCCATTATCCACACTTATTCACAAGCTCAGGTACTTTTTCTAACTCCGTTCGAGGACGAACGTTTATTTTAGAGGTGGAGAATGTGATGACCCAAAATATCATCTTTAAATTTAATAGTTAATTCCGTGTTCTAAGACCTCGAAAAGCACTATTTATCATTACTCGACTTGCGTGTGCAGTCCGTAAAACTTTTCCGGAAAATTTAAGGTGAAAAATGAATTAAAATGTGAATTAGAGCTTTAAAACTAAACTGAGTTGACTTTGGTCAATATTTTGAGCAAACAGACTCGGATCAGTGTTTTGATAATTTTAGTAGGTCCGTATCGTGATTTGAGACTTAGGCGTATGCCCGGAATCAAAGTCCGAGGTCCCTAGCCCAAGATATGGAATTTTAATGAAAAATTAAAAGTTTAAGTTCAAATAGCGACCGGATGTCAAATTATGTGCAAACGACCCCGGAATAGAATTTTGATGATTCCAACAGCTCCGTATGGTGATTTTGGACTTAGGAGCGTGATCGGAATTTTATTTGGAAGTCCGTAGTAGAATTAGGCTTGAAATGCCGAAAGTTGAATTTTTGGGAAGTTTGACCGAGAGGTTGACTTTTTGATATCGGGGTCAAAATACGATTCTGAAAATTTTTATAGCTCAGTTATGTCATTTATGACTTGTGTGCAAAATTTGAAGTCATTCCGAATTGATTTGATGTGTTTCGACACAAGATATAGAATTTGAAAGTTCAAAGTTCATTGATTTTGATTTGAGGTGTGATTCGTCGTTTTGATGTTGTTTGATGTAGTTTGAAGCCTCGACTAAGTTCGTATGGTATTTTGGGACATGTTGGAATAATTGGTTAAGGTCCCGAGGGTCTCGGGTGGATTTCGGAAGGTAAACGGAATGGATTTCGAACAAAGTGCTGGAAATTTCTGTTGGCAGCAGAAATTTCTGTTGCAGAAATTCCGTGCGTGGAGCCAAGTTTGGAAGCTTATATCTCGTAATGCATAAAGAATCAGAAAATGTGCAAAACATGAAAGTTGTAGTCGTTGGATTATAGGTTCCAGAAAGTTAAACTATGCATTATTTGGACATTTGTACAGAAAGTTATAATGGATTGAATGAAGGCTGATAGAGCAGTTTCGCCAGAAATTCTGATGCATGCAGCCGACTTTGGGAGCCTATATCTCGCAATTTATAAGAAATCAGAATAATTGCAAAACATAAAAGTTGTAGTCGGTGGATTCTAGTTTCCAGAAAGGTAAACCATTTATCATTTGGACATTTGTACATAAAGTTATGATCAATTGAAGTAAGACTGGTAGAGCTATTTCTGGTGGACTTTTAGTGACGAAAAATGGACTTTTAGTGACGGATTGGCAGAAACTTACGGACCAAAAATGGTCATTTCATTCATTTCGTTTTGGATTTTTGGAGCACGGTTCTTGGGCGATTTTTGGGTGATTTTTACGGGAAAATATTGGGGTAAGTGTTTCTTATCCTATATTGATTATATTTCATGATTCCATACTCATTTACATCATGAATCCGTGAATTTATGGATGAAAAATCAAGATTTTTGCAAAATCTTCCAAAAACGAAAATTTAAGATTTGGAGGTCGAGTTGTTATCGAATTTTGGTAAAATTGGTATGGGTGGACTCGTAATTGAATGGGTTGTCGGATTTTATAAGTTTCGCCGGATTCCGAGATGTGGGCCCTACGGGCAAATTTTGAGCTAATTTCGGATTTTAATGAAAATGTAATATTTTCTTATGAAAGTGATTACTATAATTTTTGTTGATTGTATCGAATTAATTATGACTAGATACGAGTCGATTGGAGTCGGAAATTCGAGGAAAAAGCATAATACTTGGTTAAATAGGAGCAAGTCGAGGTAAGTGACTTGTCTAACCTTGTGTGGGGGAAATTTCCCCTAGAATTGGTATTGATGTGATTATTGAAATGTGTTGAAAGTCGTGTGCACAAGGTGACGAGTGTGTACACGGGTTAATTTGCGAAAGATTATATTTTTAAATTGTGTAGATCACTGTTGCGCATTTATTAAATTATTTTATTTTATTATATTCTTCATCATTGATGTGAGATATATACTTCAAATTTGTTTGATCTTTTCTTACTAATTGTTTTACCTGTTTAGTTGAAACTTGGTTTCTTTTATTCTGTGCATTATTTGAAGGTTGATTTTCTTTAAATTAAATATTATTAATATGAAGTATTTGACATTTTTAAACTTGATATTGAAGCAACGTAGTAAAGATTTTAAAATATTATTTTCCTAAATTATTTACTCCTGAATATTTTTATACCCATTGTGAGGGAGCCGTGAGCTCTTTATTGTGGAAGAATATTATTGAAGAATTATTTTGACATGAGCTGTGAGCTCTTTATTGTGGAAAACTATTATTGATGATTTATTTTGGCATGAGCCGTGAGCTCCTTATTGTGGCAAACTATTATTGATGATTTATTTTGGCATGAGCCGTGAGCTCTTTATTGTGAAAAAATATTGTTGTTGAATTATTTTGGCAAGTTAAATTATTTGAGCACTTGAGGTGCAAATTGTGATATATTGTGATATTGATACGCATGCGGTGGTATAAGGTCTGGGTGTTGAAACGCATGCGGTGAGATAAGGGTGGCTTGATACGCGTGGCTAGTAGGGGAACTACTAGAAGTCATGCGGTGTGATAAGGGCGGCTAAAACGCGGGATGCTATTTCGGGAAAAAATATTTTCTTTAAATAAATTGTGAAGGCTCCCGCGGTGATATAAGAAAATGAGATATTGTGAATTTATTTATGATTTGGGACTACGAGGCGGTACCTTAGGAGTGTCATTGTTGATATTGATTTATGGCCGCAGTTGCCTTTGATTATTATTGTGATTTTCATAAAGTTGAAGGAAATTCTGTTTTGATTTTCACGAGATATTATTTGCAATTATTTGGTGTCATTAAATGTGACATACTATTTGATTCATTTTCAATGTCATTTATTTTACTACATTGATAAACATTTTACCATGCCATTATTATATTCCAGTAGGGCCTCACCTGACCTCGTCACTACTCTACCAAGGTTAGGCTTGGCACTTACTGGGTACCGCTGTGGTGTACTCATACTACGCTTCTGCACATCTTTTTGTGCAGATCCAGGTACATTTTATCAGCCTAGATGTCATTGAGTTACCTGCGCACGGAGACTTCGAGGTATATCTGCCAGCGTCCGTCCGCAGACTCCGGAGTCCCCTTCTATCATTTTATGTTGCTTCCTTATATTTTATCTAGACCTTGACATATAGAAACATTAAGAATAAATTCTTAGAAGCTTGTGACTTATTTCTACCGGGTTTTGGGAGTTGAAATTGTTTGAATTGTAGTTTATTTATTTCAGATATTTATTATTATTCCGCATTGATAGGCTCACCTAGTCTTAGAGACTAGGTGCCATCACGACATCCTACGGAGGGAATTTGGGGTCGTGACAAGTTGGTATCAGAGCACTAGGTTGAAACGAAGCACCGCGTTCCCGATTAGTTGAACGCGTTCGCGTAGAAGGCATTGAGGCAGAGGCACTTTGTGCTTCGCGAACGCGAGGGGGATGTCGCGTTTGCGAAGGAGGAATTTGGACAGGAACAATTTTGTGCTTCGCGAACGCGAGGCACTGACCGCGTTCGCGTAGAAGAAAAGCCTGGGCAGTGAGTTTCCATTTTTGACGGATTAGAGCTCGGGAAGAGGCGATTTTCGGGAGTTTTTCAAGAAAAACAATGGGGTAAGTATTCTTAACTCAATATTGGTTAAATTACCCGAATCCAAGGTTATTTTTAACATTTAATTGGTGAATTAAGTTGGAAAATTGTGAAAATCCTTTTGGTTTAATTTGGAGATTTGAGGGTCGAGTTGATGTCGGATTTGAGTAAAATTGGTATGGTTGAACTCGTACCGGAATGGGTGTTCGGATTTCGTGAAAGTTATGTCGGGTTATGAGTGGCGAGCCCCGCGTTGACTTTTGTGGACTTTTTAGAATAAATTTTCAAGTCGATATTTTATTATCCGGAATTATTTCCGATGAATTATAATGAAGTCATACAATTAATTTGGATAGATTTGAGCTGTCCGGAGGTCAATTCAAGCAAGAAGGCTATTTTAAAATATCGGTCTAACTTCAAAAAGGTAAGTGTCTTGCTTAACCTCGAGTGGGGGAATTAACTCTTAGGCATCGAGGTAATTATTGCCATGCCTCAAATCACAATTATTATACTTATTTTTATATGACAATTCGATGTAAGTATTACTTGTATATTTATGTGAATTCCGTGAGTTTGATGGTTTGATATTTCTTGGAATTTAATTTCATTATGAATCTTCCCTATGCAAATAATTAATTAAGCAAGCATAAGAAGAAGTGTTAATATAATTATCTAAATTTGGATGAATGAAGGTGTGCCCTATGTCTATTATTTTCTATCTCTGTTGATTGTTTTTGAGGTTTTATATACATTGTGTGGAGCCTTGGGCTAATTGTTGTGAAATTAATTGATTTTATTATATCCTTGGAATTTGTTGTGGCCATTGGGTAAATTATGATATAAATTGATTTTGTTATGTTGCCGTGATAATATTCCGTGTAAATTGTTATGTTAATCGAGTTATCATTTTGAGAATATAAGGGTGGCATTTCACTGTTGATATTATATGGGTATAAGGGAGGCATTTCACTGTTGTTATGTGTGTTGGGATATTGTCTGGGCGGAGCGATAAGGGTGGCTATAGGAGCGATAAGGGTGACTATTGATATTGTCAGGGCGGAGGGATAAGGGAGGCTATTATAGGAGTGATAAGGGTGGCTATAGGAGAGATAAGGGTGGCTATTGTTAGGGATGATATGTGACGATGTGGAGTTGTTGCGTTGGTGATTTTTATGTGATGTTGTGATTTTTCATTGTGCTTATTTTTATACCTTGTGCCATTGGTCTTATTTTTATAATAGTCTGATTTATGTTGAAATTGGGGTCTGTGGCCATTGCTAAGCGGATTATGATATAAAATATGGGCACGAGGAGTAAATAATGATGATATTGGCACGTGAATTATCCGTGCAGTTGTGATATGAAGTGAGGGTATGAGGTGCAGGGAAAAATATGATGGTTTTATTATTGGCACGTGAACTGTCCGTGTAGCTGTAATATAAAAAGTGGGCACGAGGTGCCGGAAAAATATGATGATTTAATTATGGGTACGAAGTGCCGTAAAAATATGAAAGTGGGCTGAAACCCGTATTTACGAAAAATATAAAAATGGGCTGAGACCCGTATTTGTATGAATATGAAATGAGGTGTCACGTGGTGACTTTTTAATTGAAATAATTATATTCAAAATATTTATTTGGAAGGATTTTTATTCAAAAAAATTTATTTCAAAGAATTACATTCGAAAGATATTTATTTGAAGAAATTATATTTGAAAGAGATTTATTCGGAAGAATTATATGTGAAAGATATTTAAGTGAAGGATTTGATTTAATTGAGTGTACTTATATTTATTAATTGTTGAGCGATATTAATGGTGTTCTTCTTGCCATGCCATGTATATCACCGGTTGATTTGTGTTGCCCTTATTGTTATTTGTTTCCTATTATTTTTATATATCTTATTGCACATGTTATTAAACTAGTGAGTGTCTTGACTGTATCTCGTCTCTACTCCACTGAGATTAGTCTTCATATTTACTAGGTACCGACCGTGGTGTACTCATACTACACTTTGTGCAGAGTCAGGTATTGGAGATATCGGACTCGGACAGAGTTAGAGTGGGATCGCAAGGATTCAAGGTAGAGTTGTTTGGTCGTCACAGTTCCTTGGAGTCTTTCCATTTTATTGTACTGTTATTTATTATTCAAACAATATTGAGTATTCGATCCTTGAGATCATTTCATGTATTCAGTTAGAGTTCGTGAATCAGTATTACCAGTCTTGGAAGGTTGCTATATTTATATTTTTTACGCTGTTGGTTTTGATTACCTATTTAATTCATATTCAAAAAACAAAAATGGTTTTGAAATGTAATGGAAATCGGCTTACCTAGTTTTAGAGACTATGTGCCATCACGACGCCTGTGGTGGAATTTTTGGTCATGATTGTGAAATTGATTTAATTTTCGGTATGAAATCTTAGGAACCAGTACCATGAGGTAAATTTGTAATATACTTTTTGGTAGACTTATACATTATACAAATTCTTAGCTATGAGATTAAAAAGAACGGCAATTTAGTAAGATGAGGGAAAAATATAAAATCATAAATGATGAGGAAAATTTGATTTCGCCAAAAAAAATAATTGAAAATGAGCATGCACAATAAGAGTATTATTATTTATATTAGTAAGAGTTAATAAGATGTTAGCCATATATTTGAATACATTACCTTGGATCTTGTTGTAAAAAAGCTTATTTACTAATTTGACAATTTGATTAGTTTAATTCAACAATAACAATAATAATATATCCAGTGTGATTTCACATATGGGGTCTGTGACGACAAGGTGTTCATAGATCTTATCCCTAAAATATTTTTAATGTTAAAAAGTAGATATTCTTTGTTTCTTTCTTTTTTATAAGATTTTGTACTTCTTTCTACAAACTTTAATATTGTCTAAAAGAAAATATTATTATGTATTCCACCATTAATACTTTTTGAGGCCTCCAAAAGTTTTACTATCCTCACCCTTGAGCCACCCCCGCATATTAATGTCAGTTTTTAGAACATGACAACAAATGTTTGGACGACATGATATTTTGCATGAGCATTAATAGATTGAATTATTTGGTGCTTATGCTGGTTGGGGGTAATAGACACTCGATGAAATCAGGGGCATAGCTAGCCTTGCGGTTGCCGGTTCAGCCAAGCTTAACCAGTAGCTTAGATCAAAACTCTATATTTATTTTAAGAAATGTATTAAATATACACAGATTATTAATTTAAAATCTAGCAACTTAAAATAATTAAAATCTCAAACCCATAAGCTTCCATCACTAACTCCGCTTTTGGATGAAATAGTTGAATGCAAATTAATTTGGATACCACCGTTAAGGGGGAAAAAAGAAGAAGAAGAGTAAAACAAATCAAATGTAATCCGCAAATTATGAATCATGAAAGAAAAAAAAAATCTACCCCATCGGGTAAGATGTGTGTACACACTACCTTTCCAGATTTCACTTGTGAAATTTTACTGATCGTTGTTGTTGTTGTTGTTATTGAAAGAAAGAAAAACTCAAACTCGTCAAAAAAAAAGAAGAAGGAATCAAATCGAACAAAAATAAAAACAAGAGATAAAAATGGCCGGTATCACTGATGATAATAATATATTTGAAGAGATAGGCGGACGACATGGTTCACCGCAAGTAGGGGAAGAAGGAGATCTGAATAGAGATAGAGAGAAAACTTGATAAATTATATTGTGAGCGGGAAAAAACGATAGAATAATAGTATAATAAATAATAATATACAAAATCCTCTTAATCCTTTTGAGTCTTTTTGAGCCAGTCCTTAATCCTCTTATCATGAAATTGTCCAAGGCTTTCACTATGAATATTTACCTATTGAAAACAAGTTCTAATATACAATATAGTGACAGTAATACCTCTTCTCATTCCTAGAAATGTATTGTTTGAAGTGGATTTCAACGACAAGTAACTCTAGATTCAAATGGCGGTGTTTAAACTTACTAAGGCATCATATTGAGGTGTCCTTTGGTTGCTGATTAGGAAAAGAGTAATGTATCTATCAAAACTAGCATAGCTAATATCTTAGTTTGTACTCCCTCCGTTTCTTTCAAATTAGATAAGGTACTTTCTTTTTTAGTCTGTTCCAATATAAATAATATATTTATTTGGAAATAATTCAACTTTAAACTCTTCATTTTATTCATTTTACCCCTAATGAGAAGCTTTTATAACTACACAAATGTCATGACTCCACAAAGCTTTTACCCCTTAAGCTTTTAAGACCACAAATTTCAAAAAAAAAAAAGTTCTTAAGCTTCGTGTCTAGTCAAACAACCCCATTTAAATTAAAACAGAGGGTGTAGCTTTTTAGTTGCTTTGTTTAAAATGCAGCACAACAAGTACATTGTTTGGTTATCATTTTGCGATGCCACATATATAAAACATGTGCTATAGGGTATGAGTACGTTAATTTGTGTATTATTTTATGTGTAACGACCCGTCCGGTCGTTGTAATGATCCAACCGATTATTTTGACTTTTAGGATCCCATTCTCCTAAATAAAATTTTTCGTATGTGCTTTTATTAATTTATGACTTATGGGGATGGTTGGTTCGGAATTTGGAAGTGATCGGGTTGAAATCGGAACAATTGGTTCCTTAGTTTGGCTTTAAAAGGCCAAGTTTGACTTCGGTTAACATTTTGAGAAAACGACCCCGGAATCGGGATTTGACGGTTCCAATAGGTTCGTATGATGATTTTGGACTTGAGCGTATGTTCGAATCGGATTTTTGACAACCCGGGAGCGTTTCGGCGATTAATAGAAAAAATCATCTATTTGAATGTTTAATGTTCTTTAAATTTGGTTTGGAGTAGGTTTTGGAGTAATCGAGGTCCGTTTAAAATTTTGAATTTGGGAACAACTCCGTATGGTGATTCTGGACTTAGGAGCGTGTTCGAAATTTTATTCGGAAGTCCGTAGTTAAATTAGGCTTGAAATAGCTAAAATAAGAATTTAAATTTGGAAGTTTAACCGGAGAGTTGACTTTTTGATATCGGAGTCGGAACTCAGTTCTGAAAAATTTCATAGCTCAGTTATGTCATTTATGATTTGTGTGAAAAATTTGAGGTTAATCGAACTTTATTTGATAGGTTTCGACATCGAATATAGAAGTTAGAATTTCTAAGTTTCATTAAGCTTGAATTGTGGTATGATTCGTGGTTTTAGTATTGTTTTATGTGATTTGAGGTTTCAAATAAGGTCGTATGATGTTTTAAGACTTGTTGGTTTATTTGGTTGAGGTCCCGAGGGCCTCAGGTGGGTTTCAGATGATTAACAGATCAAAAGTTGGACTTAAATAGCTGTTGCAATTTTTATTCTGCTGGAAATTCGGGGGCAGAAATCGAAGCCATGATCGAGCCCAGGATCGAGGCCATGATCGAGGGCTAGGGTCGAGACCCAGGATCGAGGCAGGATCTAGGGCCAGGGTCGAGGGCCATGATCGAGGGTCACGATCGAGGTCGGATCGAAGGCAGCCTGGGCAGAACTGTAAGTTATAAAGTAGGGGACTTCGTCCCATTTTTTATTTTTGACAAATTGGAGCTTGGGGAGAGGTAACTTTTGGGAGATTTTCAGAAAAAACATCGAGGTAAGTGTTCTTAACTCAATTACGGTTAGACTTTCCGAATTCATCATTTGTTTTCACCATTAATTAGTGTTTTGAGATTGAAATTTAAAAAAAGTTTAGGAATCTCATATAAACGAATTTTTGAGATTTCGGTGTCGATTCAGAGTCAGATTTAAGTGAAACTAGTATGGTTGGACTCGTAATTGAATGGGTTATCAGATTTCGTAACTTTTGCCGGATTTCGATACGTGGTCCCAGCGGACGATTGTTGAGTTAATTTTAAATTTTTATTGAAAAACGTAGTATTTTCTTATGAAATTGATTCCTATAATTTTTGGTGACACTATTGAATTATTTTGGCTAGATTCAAGCCATTCAGAGTTGGATAATAGAGGAAAAGGCCTACTAGTGGATTAAATTGGTGTAAGTCGAGGTAAGTCTCTTGTCTAATCTTGTAAGGGTGAATTGACCCCATAGGTGATTAAATTAATAATTATTGCTAATTGTGGGGGCTACGTACACACGAGGTGACGAGAGTCCGTGAGTAGCTACTATCTATGCTAAAGTCCGGATAGTTTAGGACTCAAATCATGAATTACGTGTATAAATTGTATCCTTTATTTAATTAAATTATTTGAACTATATGGTGAATTGTTAGGGAAAGATAGTAAAAGATGAAAATCTCATACTTAATTTTCTGAATAAATTAATTAATTTTTAAAAGAAATTGTGCATCCTCTCGTATTATTATTATAATAAATATACTCTCATTCCGGAGGTACATAAGAAATTGTCCTCCTTTCTTGCGGAGCGGGCCGAATGCCTCGGCAGTATAGATGCATCTATGGATCATGCCGCACGTCCCTCGGCAGTGTACACGATACTCTAGATCGGGCCGTACGACCTCGGCAGAAATCGTGCCTAATAATAATTACACGATACCTTGATATTTAATTACAGCTTGTGAAGTTAAATAAATAAATTGGAAATTATTGCATTTGAAGGAATTTAATTATTTCTGCTGGTTAGAGAAAATTATTGTAAATTCTATAAATTATGTTGATTTAAATATTTTTATTTTATTTTATTTATTATTATTGACCCTTAGTGAGTGTCAAAGTCGACCTCTCGTCACTACCTCTTCGAGATTAGGCTTGATACTTACAGGGTACACGTTGTTTACGTACTCATGCTACACTTGCTGCACTTTTTGTGAAGGACCTGAGACAGGTGCTATAGTTGGACCTATCGGCGCACACCCACGTTATCTAGAGGCTTAGTGGTGAGCTACCTTTCTGAGCAGTTCTGCAGCAACTAGTGCCTCTTCTTGGAATTTTTATTCTGTCTATTTTATTTCAGACAGTATTTAGAATCTTTTGTATAATCTACTAGCTCATACACTTGTGACACCAGGTCTTGGCACACACACTAGTAGAATGTTTGGATTTAATTATTTTCTTGGTTGTTTTAATTTACCAAATCTTTTCATATTATCTTAATTCTTGAAAGTAAGAAGAGTTTAATTACCTGGTTAGTTTTAAAGAATAGAATATATATTTAAATTACTAGTTGGCTTGCCTAGATGTAGTGTTGGGCGTTATCATGACCTATAGGTGAAATTAGGCTGTGACAGTCATTTTGAGTATTACAATCTCGTTCCCCATTTACTGCTCAATTTATGACTTTCAGTTATTATATTACTTGCCGGGGTGATTAGTTTAGGCCCGGTGAAGTTTTGAAATGAATTGGAACACTTAGTTCCAAGGTTTAAAGTTTAAGTTGAAATAGTGACCGAATTTTGACCTATGTGTAAATGACCCCGGAATAGAATTTTTATGATTCCAACTGTTCTGTATGGTGATTTTGGACTTAGGAGCGTGTCCAGAATTTTATTTGGAACTCCGTAGTGAAATTAGGCTTGAAATGGCTAAAATAGGAATTTAAGTTTGGAAGTTTGACCGGAAAGTTGACTTTTTGATATCGGGGTAAAAATCCAGTTTTGAGAATTTTCATAGCTCTGTTATGTCATTTATGACTTGTGTGTAAAATTTGAGGTCAATAGGAATTTATTTGCTAGGTTTCGGCATCGAATGTACAAGTTGAAAAATCTTAGTTTCATTAAGTTTGAATTGGGGTATGATTCGTGGTTTTAGCGTTGTTTGATGTGATTTGAGGTTTTGACCAAGTTCGTATGTTATTTTAGAACTTTTTGGTGTATTTGGTTGAGGTCCCGAGAGCCTCGGGTGAGTTTCAGATGGTTAACAGATCGAATTTTGGAATTAAACAGCTGCTGGAAATTTTAGCCTTCTGGTGCAATCACACCTGCAGAATTTAGCTCGCAGATTTGGGCCAAGGTCGAGGTCGCGACCAGGCATGGGCCTAGGTCGAGGTCGAGGTCGCAGAAGCGGGCAGATGGTTCGAGGTCACGACCAGGCATGGGCCGAGATCGAGGTCGCAGAAGCGACCAGACATGGGTTGAGGCCGAGGTCGCATAAGCGACTGCTCGACCGCATAAATGGCTTAATAGTTACAGGTGCGAAAAGCCCTCGACGGAACATATAAATTCGGGGGTTGGCCATTTTTACCCATTTTTGGATTTTAAGAGCTCGGGTGAGGCAATTTTCAGGAGAATTTTCGAGGAAAACAATAGGGTAAGTGTTCTTAACTAGGATTTGGTCAATATACACGAATATATCATTGTTTTCATCATTTAATTAGTGTTTTGAGATGAAAATTTGGGGGAAATAATAGAAATTTTATAAAAAGAATTTTTGAGATTTCGATGTCCATTCGGAGTCGGATTTGAGTGAAACTAGTATGGTTGGACTCATAATTGAATACGTGAGCCCCACGAGCGATTTTGAGTTAAATTTCGGAATTTGTTGGAAAAATTGTATTTTGATATGGAATAAATTTCAATAGTTTGTATTGGTTGAATTGAATAAATTGTGACTAGATACGAGGCTTTTGGAGGCCAATTCACGAGGCAAAGGCATAGCAAAGTAAAGAATTGCCTAGTTCGAGGTAAGTGACTTGTCTAACCTTATGTGGGGGAAATTTCTCCTTGGATTGGTATTGATGTGAAAATTGTAATGTGTTGAAAGTAGTGTACACGAGATGACGAGTGTGTACACGGGCTAAATGTGAAAGATTATGTATTTAAATTCTATAGATCACTGTTGCATATTAATTAAATTATATTATCTTGTTATATTCTTCATCGTTGATCTAATTCTTTTTTATATTTTAAATTTGATTGACCTTTTTTTGCTAATTATTTTACCTGTTTAGTTGAAACTTTGCTTCTTTTATTCTGTATATTATTTGAATATTGAATTTTTTTACTTTAAATATTATTAATATGAAGTGTTTGACATTTTTTAAATTTGATATTGAGGCAACGTGTTAAAATTGTGAAATATTATTTTTGCTGAGATATTCATTCCTAAATATTTTGTGAGATTTTGTACTCATTGTGATTGAGCCGTGAGCTCCTTATTGCTGATAAAAGGGTTCATTCGGCCTAGTGTATTGCCTTGAGGGTGCTCCTGTCTTATTTGTGAAAATAAGGATGGTTCTATGCGGATGTGTATTGATTACCGCCAGTTGAAAAAGGTTACAGTAAAGAACATGTATTCATTGCCTCGTATTGATGACCTATTTGATCAACTTTAGGGTGTCATGGTGTTCTCTAAAATTGACTTGCGTTCAGAATATCATTAGTTGAAGATTCGGGAGCCAGATATCCTGAAGCCTGCTTTCAGGACTCGATATGGTCATTATGAGTTTCTTGTAATGTTATTTGGGCTGACCAATGCCCCAGCAGCATTTATGCAGTTATTGAATAGTGTTTTTTAGCCTTATCTTGATTCTTTCGTCATTGTGTTTATTAACGACATTCTGATGTATTCTCGGAACCGGGAAGATCATGAGCAGCACCTGAGGACTGTTCTTCATACTTTGAGAGAAAGGAAGTTATACGCAAAATTTTCAAAGTGTGAATTCTGGCTTGATTCAGTGGGATTCTTGGGTCATATAGTTTCGTGTGAAGGGATCAAGGTAGATCCGAAGAAAATTAAAGCAATGCAGAGTTGGCCCAAACGGTCATCAACTACTGAGATCCGGAGTTTTCTTTGCTTGGCGGGGTATTATATTCGATTTGTAGAGGGTTTCTCTTCTATTGCTGCACCAATGACCAAATCAACCTAGAAGGGTGATCCGTTCAGGTAAACCGAGGAATGTGAGGAGAGCTTTCAAAAGCTCAAGACAGCTCTGACTACAGCCCCCGTATTAGTATTCCCTACAGGTTTAGGGTCTTATACTGTGTAGTGTGACGCGTTGCGTATTGATCTCGGTGCAGTATTGATGCAATACAGTAGGGTGATTAACTATGTGTCCAAACAGTTAAAGGTATATGAGAAGAATTATCTGGTCAATGACCTTGAGTTAGCAGCTATTGTTCATGCCTTAAATATTTGGCGGCATTACTTGTACGGTGTCCATTGTGAGGTTTATACCGATCATTGGAGTTTACAACATCTGTTTAAATAGAAGGATCTTAATTTAGGTAGCGGAGATGGTTGGAGTTGCTTAAGGATTATGATATCACCATCCTCTATCATCCTGGAAAGGCCAATGTAGTGGCCGATGCCTTGAGTCATAAGACGGAGAGTTTGGTCAGCTTAGCATATCTACTGGTAGCAGAGAGGCCTTTAGCCTTGGATGTTCAGGCCTTGGCCAACCAGTTTGTTAAATTAGATGTTTCCGAGCCAAGTCGAGTTTTGTTTTATGTGGTTTCTCAGTCTTCTCTGTATGATCGTATCAGGGAGCGTCGGTATGATGACCCTCATCTGCTTTTCCTTAAGGACACGGTTCAGCACGGTGATGCCAAGGAAGTCACTATTGGGGATGACAGTGTATTACAGATGTAGGGTAGGCTATGTGTGCCTGATGTAGATGGTTTGCGTGAGTTGATTCTTCAGGAGGCTCACAGTTCGTGGTAGTCCATTCATCCAGGCGCCGTGAAGATGAATCAGGATTTGAGTCAGCACTATTGGTGGAGGCGGATGAAGAAACACATAATGGAGTATGTCTCTTAGTGCCTAAATTGTCAATAGGTGAAATATGAGCATCAACGACCGGGTGTATTGCTTCAGAGGTTAGAGATTCCAAAATGGAAATGCGATCGGATCACTATGGATTTCATTGTTGGGCTCCCACGGACTTAGAGGAAGTTCGATGCAGTTTGGGTGATTGTGGATAGATTGACAAAGTCAGCTCATTTCATTCCTATGGTTACTACTTACTCTTTGGAGCAACTGGCTCAGGTTTACATTCGCAAGATTGTTAGGCTTCATGGTGTACCGGTATCTATCATCTCTGACCGGGGTACGCAGTTTATATCATAGTTCTGGAGAGCCGTACAGCGAGAGTTGGGTACTCGTGTGGAGTTGAGTACAATATTTCACCCTCCATGCGCACTATTCAGATATTGGAGGATATGCTTCATACGTGTATGTTGGATTTTGGGGGGTGCTTGGGATCAGTTCTTACCAGTTGCAGAGTTTGCTTACAACAACAGCTACCCGTTGAGCATTCAAATATCTCTGTTTGAGGCCTTGTATGGTAGGCGCTGCCGGTCTCCAGTGGGTTGGTTCTAGCATGGTGAAGCTAGACTATTGGGTACGGACTTGTCCAGGATGCTTTGGAAAAGGTTAAATTGATTCAGGATCGGCTTCGTACAGCCCAATATAGACAATAGCGTTATGCGGATCGGAAGGTTCATGATATTGCATTCATGGTTGGTGAGCGGGTCTTGCTCCGGGTTTCGCCTATGAAGGGTGTTATGAGATTTGGGAAGAAGGAAAAGTTGAGCTCTAGGTATATTGGGACTTTTGAAATTCTTGAGAGAGTTGGAGAGGTGGCTTACAGACTTGTACTACCACCTAGTCTCTCTGTAGTTCATCAAATGTTCCATGTTTCCATGCTCCGGAAGTATCATGGCGAACCATCTCATGTGTTAGACTTCACCTCAGTCCAGTTGGATAAGGATCTATCTTATGTCGAGGAACCAGTGGCCATTTTGGACATACAAGTTAGAAAGTTGAGATAGAAGAGCATTGCTTCAGTAAAAGTAAAATGGAGGGGTCATCCATTCGAGGAGGCTACTTGGGAGGCCATGCATGATATGCGCAGCTGTTATCCTCATCTTTTCACCACTTCAGGTATAATTCTAAACCCATTCGTGGACGAACATTTGTTTAAGAGGGGGAGAATGTAACGACATGTCCGATCGGTTTGAGTAATATAACCCCGTTCCCCTATTTACTGCTCAATTTATGCCTTTCAGTTGTTATGTGACTTTTCGGGGTGATTAGTTTGGGCCCGGTGAGGTTTTGGAATGAATTGGAATATTTAGTTCCAAGGTTTAAAGTTTAAGTTGAAATAGTGACCAGATTTTGACTTATGTGTAAGCGACCCTGGAATAGAGTTTTGATGATTCCAACAGGGAGGTATGGTGATTTTGTACTTAGGAGCATGTCCGGAATTTTATTTGGAAGTTCGTAGTTAAATTAGGATAGAAATGACTAAAATAGGAATTTAAGTTTAGAAGTTTGACCGGGGAGTTGACTTTTTGATATCGGGGTTAGAATATAGTTCTGAGAATTTTCATAGCTCTGTTATGTCATTTATGACTTGTGTGCAAAATTTGAGGTCAAACGAAATTTATTTGATAGGTTTCTGCATCGAATGTAGAAGTTGAAAAATCTTAGTTTCATTAAGTTTGAATTGGGGTATGATTCATGGTCTTAGCGTTGTTTGATGTGATTTGAGGTTTTTACTAAGTTCATATATTTTTTTAGAACTTGTTGTTGTATTTGGTTGAGATCCTGAGGGCCTCAGGTGAGTTTCAGATGGTTAACAGATTGAAGTTTGGACATAACAGCTGCTGGAAATTTTAGCCTTCTGGTGCAATCGCACCTGCAAAATTTAGCTCACAGGTTTAGGCCGAGGTCGCGACTAGGCATGGGACGAGGTCGAGTTTGCGTCCAAGCATGGGTCGAGGTCGAGTTCGCGACCAAGCATGGGCCGAGGTCAAGGTCGAGGTCGCATAAGCGGCCAGATAATCTGAGGTCTCGATCAGGCATGGGCTGAGGTCGTATTCGCAGAAGCGAGCAGATGATCTGAGGTCTCGAGCAGGCATGGGCCGAGGTTGCGGTCGCAGAAGAGAACAAACATGGGTTGAGGCCGAGGTCGCATAAGTGACTGCTCGACCGCAGAAATAGCTAAGTTAGTCACAGGAGCGAAAATCCCAGGACAGAACATATAAATTCGGGGGTTGGCCATTTTTACCCATTTTTGGATTTTAAGAGCTCGGGTGAGGCGATTTTCAGGAGATATTTCAAGAAAAACATTAGGGTAAGTGTCTTAACTAGCATTTAGTCAATATACACGAATATATCATTGTTTTCATCATTTAATTAGTGTTTTGAGATAGAAATTAGGGGAAAATTATAGAAATTTTATAAAACAAATTTTTCAGATTTCGATGTCGATTCGGAGTTGGATTTGAGTGAAACTAGCATGGTTGAACTCGTAATTAAATGAGGTATCGTATTTTATGAGTTTCGTCGGATTCCGAAACGTGGACCCGTTGGATGCGTATAAGGTCTGAGTGTTGAAATGCATACGGTGGGATAAGGGTGGTTTGATACGCGTGGCTAGTAGGGGAACTACTAGAAGTCATATGGTGAGATAAGCGTGGCTAAAACGTGGGATGATATTTTGGAAAAAATATTTTCTATAAAATTAAATGTGAAGGCTCCCGCGGTGATATAAGAAAATGAGATATTGTGAATTTATTTATGATTTGGGACTACGAGGCGGTACCTCGGGAGTGCCCTTGTTGATATTTCTTTATGTATGCATATGCCTTTGGTTATTTTGGTGATTTCTTTAAAATTGTAAATTTCTGTTTTCTTTCTGCGAGATATTATTTGCCCTTATTCTGCGTAATTAAATGGTGACATACTAATTACTTGATTTATTTTCATTGTCATTTTATTGTTATTATATTGTTAAACATTTTACCATGTCTTTTATTTTTTTCCAGTAGGGCGTAACCTAACCTCGTCAATACTCTACCAAGGTTAGGTTTGGCAATTACGGGGTACCGCTGTGGTGTACTCATACTACGTGTAATGACTCAGACGGTTATTTTGAGTATTACAGCCACACTCCCCCATTTACTGCTTAATTTATGCTTCACAGTTGTTGTAAGACTTACCAGGTTAGTTGGTTCGGGTCCGGAAGGAATTCAGAGTGGAATGAGACACTTAGTCTCATCATTGAAAATTTTAAGTTAGAGAAGTTGACCGGATGTGAACTTATGTGTAAACGACCTCGAATTTGGATTTTGATGGTTCCAATAGCTCTGTATGGTAATTTTGGACTTAGGAGCATGTTCGAAAAATTATTTGGAGGTCCGTAGTGGAATTAGGCTTGAAATGCCGAAAGTTGAATTTTCGGGAAGTTTGGCCGGGGAGTTGACTTTTTGATATCGGGGTTGAAATCTGATTCTGAAAATTTGAATAACTTCTTCATGTCATTTATGATTTTTGTGCAAAATTTTAAGTCAATCCGGATGGATTTGATGTGTTTCGGCACGAGATATAGAATTGGAAATTTCGAAGTTCATTAGGCTTGAATCCGTGTGTAATTCGTGTTTTTTATGTTGCTCGAGGTGGTTTGAGGATTCAACTAAGTTTGTATTGAGATATAAGACTTGTTGGTATGTTTGGTCGAGGGCCTCGGGTTGAATTCGAGTGGTTAATGGACTTGGAATTTAAGTTGAAGAAGCAGCTGGAGTTTTGCTGCTACTAATGTAACCGCACCTGCGGAGAAATCCTTATGAGTTTAATTGGTGGTGTTAAGGCAGGGTTACTCCTTTGGGGGTTGTTGTGCTAATGGGGTATGTGCCTTTCGGCCCGTTTGGACGGTGCAATTTGGATTTGAGCAACGTGGGTGACTCCCGAGAAAATTCTAATAGGTTTGAGAATTACATATAGCAATAGAGAATGTTTCCGGAGTTGTGCATGGATAAAATCTGAGATTTTGCAATTTTTTTAAAAAGATGTCCGGACTTGAGGTAATTTTGTATGACTATGGATTCTACATTTCAATATAAGAAAGGAAAGAGGAATAA
This sequence comes from Nicotiana tabacum, assembly GCF_000715075.1. Classification (NCBI taxonomy): domain Eukaryota; kingdom Viridiplantae; phylum Streptophyta; class Magnoliopsida; order Solanales; family Solanaceae; genus Nicotiana; species Nicotiana tabacum. The sequence continues at coordinate 129,789,261 of NC_134091.1, forward strand.
TTATAAATTTGCATAAGGTATTTTCAGAGTGAGTGTTACAGTTGTGGCATTTATGGGGGTGCTTAAGAAGAATACAATGGCTTATGGGCCTTAGGGCGGTGTGGTTTTGTGTTAAGATGTCTTGTAGTGTGTTTTGGGTAAGGATAGTAGTGTTCTGACAAGGAGAAATGACAACTTGAGGGTAATTCAGAAGAAACTAGGAGAAAATAGGACAAATGGGTAACATGCTGGGACAATATAGTAATGGTATGATCGGTTCTTTTGGTTCTTATGATAAGGTGGGGCTTTACGGGGGTTTTGATGCAATACTCTCGGATTTGGCAACCTGTGTGGCTTGTCACATGATGGCATGATAGATGTGGTATGTTGTGCGGGATTAAGATTTGCAGGTACAAGGTGGTAGTTCATTCTTGAAAGGAAGATCACGAATTTTGGACAGCATGGTCAGTTTCAGATATTTCGATAAATGTTATAATTGTTCGATAATTCCTAAGAAGGGTGCGCATTTCAGAAGGCGCGTTGTGCTTTGACTTATGAATGTTCATCGGTATTGCAGTACTCACCTAGTTGATAGACTGCTAATATTTAAATTATTGCTATGTGGCACAGAAGAATTATTAAAGTATTCCTCATGGGAAGATCGAGAATGGAAGATGTGTTAGTCATTCTAGTGCTGGAGTTGGGATCAGATATGGTGATTCGTGTGTTCTATGGATTTGGAGACTGGGAGTTCTCAGGAACAGATTGTTTCATAGTTGTGGACTGTGAAGTCATGGCCGAAGCTATCCAGATGATAGTATGTGTTATGATTCAGTCATTGTTGACTTTCGGAGGATTATTTATCTATTTGTGGGTGACCAGAGTTGATTTGGGGTCCATTGGTAGGCCCAATTAGGATGTGTATTCTACACCGAGTTTGACTGGTTGGCTCCATACTACTATTGTTGAGTGATGTGTTATTCGGTTGATGTTGAACTTATTCGTGGTCTGAAACAATCTGTGAGTTACTCTTCTATGCTACGAGAAGTTGTGTTTCATTGGTTATGTTCTTTCAGGTTTTGTGTGGCATTTTTGTCATTTGCCTCTCCGTCATTATTGATTTTGCGCAGGGTGGCTCGAGGTAGGTAATATGGACCAGCATTTGGATGGGGTCACGCATTTCAGCGGAATTATGTTAAGTTATGAACCTTGCGTTAGAATCGTGTGATGGTTCTACGGTGTGTGATGGATTTTCAGCATTTCTTTGTGGCGGTACTTGTTAATCCGGCGGGACAGTTCTCCCATTTGGGTCATTTTTCGTGACTGAATACATTTGAATTGTTGCGTATTGGCGCGCAGATGGCACGGTTTGTGGCTCTGAGTTATATTGGTGTGGCATATCTGTGGGATAGTAGTGTTTAATAATATAAGGTCACTGGACCTAGAATGGGTGCCATAATGTTTGATTAAGGTATATTCGAGAGGATTATGGTTCTGGATGGGGCGAGGGAGCTCCATGGCTAGTTGATCTGATGAGTGGTTATGAGTTTTTGATTGTTTCTTTCATCTTTGGCAGTGTAAGAAGATTTTGGAATGAGGTTCTATCGAATGCAGGGTTTTATACTAGTACTTAGTTGATTTTGAGTAGTTATTGTGATCAGAAATGGTGCTACGAGTATGCGAGTTGTATAGTATGTTATGTGATTATATCTAGGATTATGGTTATGGCTGGACACAACTTGTTCAGGCTAATACAGTGTGTAGATGTGAGATTCGGGTCTTAAAAAGAATTCTGGATGTTAGAAATTTGACTCCAAGGTTTTTGGGCTAAGGTTAAATTGATGATTTTCAGTTATGTTATACGGTCGGGCCTATATAGAATAGGGTGACGTGAGATCACCCCCGGGTATGTGCGTGGTAAGATGGAATAGTGATTTGATGGCTTAGAAACAACTTTTGGCACGTTCGAGGACGAATATATATTTAAGTGGGGGAGAATGTAACGACCCGGCCGGTCATTTTGAGTATTACAGCCCCGCTCCCCCATTTACTGCTTAATTTATGCTTCACAGTCATTGTAAGACTTACCGAGTTAGGTAGTTCGGGTCCGGAAGGAATTCGGAATGGAATGAGATACTTAGTCTCATAATTAAAATATTTAAGTTAGAGAAGTTGACCGGATGTGGACTTATGTGTAAACAACCTCGGATTTGGATTTTGATGATTCCAATAGCCCCGTATGGTAATTTTGTACTTAGAAGCGTGTCCGGAAAATTATTTGGAGGTCCGTAGTGGAATTAGGCTTGAAATGCCGAAAGTTAAATTTTTGGGAAGTTTGACTAGGGGGTTGACTTTTTGATATCGGGGTCGAAATCTGATTATGGAAATTTGAATAACTTCCTCATGTCATTTATGAATTATGTGTAAAATTTGAAGTCATTCCGGATGGATTTGATGTGTTTCGGCACAAGATATAGAATGGGAAATTTCGAAGTTCATTAGACTTGAATCTGTGTGTAATTCGTGTTTTTGAAGTTGCTCGAGGTGGTTTGAGGATTCAACTAAGTTCGTATTGAGATATAAGACTTGTTGGTATGCTTGGTCGAGGTCCCGGCGGCCTCGGGTTGAATTCGGGTGGTTAACGGACTTGAAATTTAAGTTGAAGAAGCAATTGGAGTTTTGCTGCTACTGATATAACCGCACCTGCGGAGTGGGGACCGCAGGTGCGTGCCTGCAGGAGCGAATAAAGAGCCGCAGGTGCGGCTAAGACAGACCTAGGCAGGTGCCCTCAGAAGCGGCTTGAGAGGCGCAGATGGATCGTAGGTGCAGCTTGGGACCCGCATCTGCGATGGCCGCAGATGTGGTCAATTTATCGCAAGAGCGGAGTCTGGATTTTAATGAATTTCCACAGAAGAGGATCCCAGTTCGCAGATGCGGTTCCGCAGGTGCGGAACTAGGTCCGCAGGTGCAGATTGACTGGACATAACCCTTAAGTTCAAGGGTTCGTGATTGTTTCCCCATTTTTGGATTTTGGAGCACGGTTTGGGCGATTTTGGAGAGGACTTTTTCCACACAATCTGGGGTAAGTGTTCTTGACTTACTTGGGATTATATTTCATGAATTAACCTTTATTTTTGGTGTAAGATTATTGAATCTTCAAGAGAAATTGAAGGAAATTTCTCTAATTTCATAAAACGAATTTTCGAATTTTAAACATCGATTTGGAGTCGGAATTGAGTAAAATTAGCATGGATGAACTTGTAATTAGATGGGTTATCGGATTTTGTGAGTTTCATCGAATTACGAGACGTGTATTTTTGACTTAATTTCGGATTTTTATTGGAAAATTAGTATTTCCTTATGGAATTAATTACAATAATTGGTATTGATTGAATCGAATTAATTGTGTCTTGAGTCGAGCCGTTCAGAAGTTGATACGTGCAGAATCGGATTTCTGGAGCATTGTTTAGCTTGCTCGACATCGGATTCATCTTGTTCGAGGTAAGTATTAGTTTTAAATCTAATCTCGAGGGTATAAAACCCCAAATTTATGGTATTATATGATTACTTTGGAGGTGACGCACATGCTAGATGACGGGCGTGTGGGCGTGCACCGAGGAAATTGTGACTTGGTCCCTCCCGTGAAAACTGTAAAGTTGAATAACTTGTTGTTAACTATGTGCTTTCTGTGTGTTGTGGAAATGTGAGTATAAGTCATGTTAGAAATCATGTTTAGGTTATATGTTGGTACTGTTGGGACTCATAGAGGTCGTGCACATGTTGAACTGCCTGCGTAATTGTTGTTTTGTACTCGATAACTGTTTCCTTGTTTATTTTATCTCAGTCTCTATTGTTCATTATTGATGCATCATATCATTGTTGTTTGGGTTGATTTTATGATTATTGAGAGCTCGAGAGACTGATTGTGAGATGTTATCATAGCACGTGAGTTATGCGTGCAGTACGTGAGTTGTCCGTGCAGGAGATTATAGCACATGAGTTGTCCGTGCAATACATGATTTGTCCGTGCAGATCCTTATATTATACTATAGCACGTGAGTTGTCCGTGCAGCATGTGAGTTGTCCGTGCGGATCCAAATATTTATACTATGGCACGTGAGTTATCCGTGCAGCACGTGAGTTGTCCGTGCAGATTATAGCGCTTGGGCTGTAAGAGCCCCTCCGGAGTCTGAACACCCCCAGTGAGCGCGGGAACCCATTGAGTGTGAGTGTTGTGGGCTGAGAGCTGAGTGGTTGAGTGTTGCTCTGAGAGGCTGTACTTTCTTTCACTTGTTATTGTACTTAGTTGCTATCTGTCATTGTTGTGAAATTCTCTGAAACATTTTATATCCGGTTTTCATGAACTTGAATTGTATAAAAATTGTTTTGACTTAAACTGCTGGATTTGAAAGCATGTCTATTCTTTGCTGGAATTACTGAAAGAGAACTATAAAACGTGAAGCTCGTCACTATCTTCAGTTCCTTAGTTATTATTGTTACTTGCTAAGTTGGTTGTACTCATACTATACCCTGTATTTCATGTGCAGATCCAAGTGCTTCTAGACATAGCGGGTGTTGATTCTTTCGCATAGTTGATTTTTCGGAGATTCTGAGGTAGCTACCGTATTTCTCAGACCTTGTCTCTCCTTCCCTATCTCCTTGTTTATTGTATTTGGCCTCAGACTATTGTTGACCGTATTTTCTTTTTAGACTTGTAGTTCTATTAGATACTCATATACTTAGTGACACCAGATTTTGGGAGTGTTCGTATCAGTATTTGTGGGATTATGTATTGTGTTTAAATATTAAATTTTTAAACTTAAATTTTTTTTTTGGTTTATGGAAAAGGTCGGCTTGTCTAGTATCAAGACAGGCGCCATCACGACAGGTTGAGATTTTGGGTCGTGACACTACGCTTCTGTACATCCTTTTGTGAAGATCCAGGTACTTACTACCAGCCCAAACATCAATGAGCTACCTGTGTACGGAGACTTCGAGGTATATCTGCCAGCTTCTGCAGACTCCGGAGTCGCCTTCTATCCTTATTATGTTGCTTCCTTATTTTCTTTAGACTCCGATATATAGAGACATTGGGGATAAATTCTTAGAAGCTTTTGATTTTTTTCTACCAGATTTTGAGAGTTGTAATTATGTGAATTTGCAGATTTATTTATTTCAGATTTCTATTGTTATTCCACATTGATAGGCTTACCTAGTCTTACAGATTAGATGTCATCACGACATCCTACGGAGGGAATTTGGGGCCGTGACATTAGGTATGATAGAAGATGAAATAACTAATTCGTACTTACTTATTCATGCATAACTAATTTATGTATATATAAATAATCTCTGCATTACTAATACCTTCGTATTACTAATACCTTTCTAGCTAGCAACAAAACAACCCCTAAATATGTATATATTTTTTACACCGTTATAAACAAAATTTGAAACTTTACATTATGTAGCACCTTCGAGATGTATTCAGACTTTCTATTCAGAAGTTTCTACTACTATACTAATGGTGAAGGTCCAACCATTCTAGATAATGGAGTAATACTATTGCATTTTTAGGAGTGCATCAATCTGCTTTTTGCAACAACTTCTAGTTGGTTCTTTTCTTGCCCCTGCATGGCTTCTGATTCCACCCACAAAGAATATTATCACCATGTGTCCCGATAGAAACGGATACATGATTTGAATCTTATGAATTCAAATAATGATTTTTACATAGTCAAATATATAATTTGGACTAAAGTAATCAAGTTAGATTAAACCCGTAGTCGATACACTCGTTCCACCCATTAGTTTAGAGGATTGCAGGGTGGAGCCTTTGGATTTCAAATAAATTAAGAACGTTCGAATTTCAAGTGATTTCGTAAAATTACTACCAATCTCTTTTCAGTTCAATAATTGCACTAGTTCCATAGAATTCTCTTCTGCTGGGTAGAGTGTTTCTTTTTCTTTTTCTTTTTTTAATTATTGAAGGATTCTTCTTCTTCTTCTTTTTTTGGGGTGGGGGTGGGGGGTGGTGGGGGGGTGTGTAGAGTGTTCCTTTTCGATTATTTTCTTCACAATATTTTTTGGGTAGGCTCATTAGTGATTTCATAAACTTAAGGGGTGAAATGCAGCTCTAGAACTAGATAATTCTATGAATTTCGGTGGACTCCAAAGAGTTCGCTTATACCAATTGACCCAAGTACACAAAATTATAAATATAACAATCAAATGTCTACCGTCATAACAATCAGGAAAAAAAGAACTAGTAATTTGTTTTTGGATTATCTGGCCCTATATGTCTCAAATATTTTATTTTTAGATTTTTAAAAAATATTTGATTATAATTTATACAATATGTCGTTCTAAAATTATAAATTTAGTGATTTATGACATTATTATATTTATATATTACTATTCCTAGATAGTTAATCAAATTCCTGCACTTTTTATTTTGAGTTTTAAACAAATTATGAATATATTATCTTTAATTAAGCTTTTCACGGATGGTATCTTCTCTCTCGGCGCAGTTTAACTAACGTGCGTTTGCCATGGGAAAGAGAGCTCGAATTCCATCTCAAAAAGCACTAATGGCACAAGCGGATGCGGTAAAAGGAGTAGCTCAACGTGGATTGAAAGGAATGCAAAGCTCTCGTGGAGAGCAAACTAGGGAGAATAGCGAAGAGGAAGGAACCAACGGAGCATTAACCCTAGTTTTGCCAAATGCGAAGGAAGATCAGAGCACTTCATCACAACCCAATGTGACGGCATCTACATCTAAGATTGCATAAATCGGTCTTACAAAAATTATTGGTAGTTCAGATGTTACTCCAATGGCAGTGGGGGAAGACCAAACTGAAGCTGAAATTGGGGAAAAAGGTCAGATGCAGAAATTGCATCTATGGAGTGCGATTATTCAAACAATAGCTGATAAGGGAAAGAGCTCATCTCCGATTGGTGGAAGGAAGTCATGGGCTGATGAAGTTGAGGAGGAACTGCAATCCCTACCTCCAAAAGAGTCCATATGGGATAAATTTGACATTACAAAGATTAACAAAGCTGGATTTAAACTCGAATATGTTGCTCCTCTTGTGCAAGGTGAGACCTCTATCACTGCAATTGAATTAGAGGACATAACCTCAGAAATTGAGTATTGGAATATATCTGTTGTGTGTTATGTGTTGGGAGCCCATCCTCCATATGCAATAATCAAAGGATACATTAAAAGGATGTGGTCAAAACATGGAATAAGTCAAATTGTGATGCTAAAAAATGGTATTATTCTGGTAAGGTTTGAAACAGAGGCTGCAAAAAATGAAGTTTTACAGGGAAGCATTTTCCATTTAGACAATAAACCTTTTATTGTTAAAGCATGGAACTCTGATATGGAGTTTTCAAAGGAAGAAATACAAACGGTTCCAATATGGATTAAATTACCAGGGTTTGACTTCAAGTATTGGAGCCCTAAGGGATTGAGAAAGATAGGAAGCTTAGTTGGGAAGCCACTTATGGTAGACCAAAATACAGAAACTGGAGTTGGATTGAATTTTGCTAGGCTTCTGGTGGAGGTAGGTCTAGACACTAAATTGCCTGACATTATGATATTTAGGAATGAAAAAGGTCAAATGATTGAGCAAAGGGTTGTATATGACCGAAGACCTACCCTATGTAAATTTTGCCACCAATATGGGCATGATAATGCAGATTGCATGAAGAAAAGTGATAAGAAGGGTCAACAGGTACAAGAGAAACAGGGGAATATACTTCTGATGGAAGCATAAAAAGGTTTCAACAGAAAAGCAAACTTCTGATGGAAAAGAAACAGTACAAGAGAAACATGGGAATATACAAGCACATGCTAGTAAGAAACAGGAAGGCAATGGTTAGGATGGAAAAAGTAAAGAGAATCAGCCCCATTCTACTGAGTGGATCACTCTTATGAGAGTAGGGAGGCAACAGAACAAAGAACAACAACAAATGGAAGGAAACAATACATTTCAAGTGCTCCAAAGAACTGGTAGTGGTACAAGTAAAGGCCAAGGAAATAATGAGGCTGGTCGATCTATTCCCAATACAGGGAATGGTTAGATTACTCTGCTGATATGTGAGGGGGCTAAATGCCCCAAATAAGTAGAGGGAGGCTAAACTACTCTGTAAAAATATGAGGATGTAGGGCTAGTAGGATTGCTGGAAACAAAAATAAATATAAATAAAGTTGAAGAAATAACAAAAAGCATGTTTGAAGGATGGAATTATATTACTAATCTTGAAGCACACTATAATGGAAGAGTGTTGATTGCTTGGAGGCCAGATTACAATAAGGTAGTTCATGTCAATGTTGAGGCACAAATAGTGACTTGTAAGGTGTTGCATATTCCCTTATAGGTGAACTACATAATATCATTCGTATATGCTTTCAATACAAAAGAAGAAAGGAGAACCCTCTGGCAAGAGATAATAACACTAAGCAGCGGGAGCATAAAGGCTTGGCTTGTGGTTGGTGACTTTAATTCAGTATTAAGTAGTGAAGATAGAATGGGTGGGAACCCAGTCACATGGGCAGAGTTAGTCGACTTTAAAACCTGCATATATAAGAGTGGTTTGATGGAGTTAGCTCACAATGGCCAGATATTTACCTGGAATGATAAAGGGGAAGGTCAAAGGATATACTCAAAAATAGATTGGATGTTTATCAATAATGAATGGTTGCATAGCATGTCCACATGTAAAGCAATATATTTGGCAGAGGAAATTAGTGATCATTTCCCTATAAATATCACAATGGGAGACATCAATGTTAAGCAGAGAAGAACTTTCAAGTACTGTAATGTATGGTCCAAGCATACTCAGTTCTTGAGAGTGATTGAAAAAGGCTGGGAAATGCACGTGGAAGGATGTAAAACGTTTCAAGTTTTAAGGAAGATGAAGCTTCTTAAAAGAGAGCTTAGGAAGCTTAATACACAACACTACAAGAATATAGTCACTGAAGCATAGGAAGATAGGGCAGCGCTGAATATTATACAGGAACAACTCAATATGGATCCTGGAATATGATATTGCAGCAGATAGAAAAAGAGAAACATCAGAAACTAAGGCAATCATACTACTTAGCAGAGGTATTCTTGCAGCAAAGAAGCAAGGCTAGTTGGATTAAACTAGGGGATGCTAATACCAGCTATTTTTACTCAGTAATAAAGCACAGTAAACTAAAGCAAGCCATAGTTCAACTAAAGGATAATCAAGGCAACTGGAAAACAGAACAAACTGATATAGCTAGACTGTTTGTTCATTATTATCAGGATCTTCTAGGGAAGAAACATGAGGAAAGAATCAGAGCCTTCAGAGGTTTTCTAAGGAATGGTCCAATACTAACAGAGGAGTATCAGTTGAACATACTCAAGCCTTTCACTGAAGAGGATGTTAAGAGGGGTGACTTTAGTATTAACATCAATAAGAGTCCTGGGCCAGATGGTTATGGAAGTGATTTTTCAGAGCAGCATGAAGTATAATAGGAAAGGATGTACCAGAGGTAGTGCTGGAATTTTTTCTAAAATGGACAACTTCTGAAATAGATAAATGCCACCAATATTGCACTCATCAACTCCTGAAAATGCTAGTCAATAAAGACCAATTGCATGTTGTAATGTGATCTATAAGGTGATATCAAAACTTATATGCTTGAAGCTTAAAGAAGGGGTTAGCCATCTGGTGTCTGAAAATCAGACTGCCTTTGTACAGAAAAGATCCATGGTGCACAATGTCTTAGTTTGCCATGACCTTCTAAGACATTATAATAGGAAAATAACCCCTAGATGCCTTATGAAGATTGACGTAAGGAAAGCATATAACATGGAGAGCTAGGAATTTATAGAAGAGGCATTAAATGGCTATGGGTTTCCAGAAAAATTTGTCAAGCTTGTGATGGAGTGTGTAACCTCAACGAAGTATTCTATCATTGTTAATGGGGAAGGGAGTGGCTATTTTGAGGAAAGAAGAGGACTAAGGCAGGGAGATCCCATGTATCCCCTCCTATTTGTATTAGTTATGGAGTACTTGTGAAGAACACTTAAGTGTATGAGTGAACTTCCAGATTTTAAGTTTCATCCAATGTGTAAACAACTCAAGCTCACACACTTGGTGTTTGCTGATGATTTACTGATCTTCTGCAAAAGGCAAGAAAAATTTGCCAGTAGAGTAATGAAGGCACTAGATCACTTCACCAAGGTTATAGGATTGATAGCAAACATGGAAAAATCAAGTATATTTGTTACAGGGGTAGATGAAGCAACTAAAAAGAGGCTACTGGGAATAACTGGATTCACAATAAGGACCTTCCCTATTAGGTATCTGGGACTACCACTTTCTTCAAAGAAGTGGAACAAACTGGACTGTCATCAATTGACTAACAAGATCACTCAGAGAATTAAGTGTGGTTATTCAAAGCAGTTATCCTTTGCTGGGAGACTACAAATTATTAGTGCAGTATTCTTCTCCATACATAATTTCTGGGGGCTGTGTTTATTCTTCCTCAAAGTGTGCTTAAAGAAGTTGATAAATTATGTAGGGAGTACTTATGGGAATGTACAAAGGAGAAGAAGAAGAAGACACCACTAATATCTTGGGATAAGATCTGTGTGCCTAAAAAGTTTGGAGGACTTAATATTAAGAGCTGTTGACAATGGAATATTGTCGTTGTTGGCAAGCTTATATGGCAACTATCAGAGAAACATGACTCCTTATGGGTGAAGTGGGTTCATGGTGTGTATATGAAGCATGACAATAATATTTGGACACATATGCTCCCTCTGGAATGCAACTGGTAGTGGAAGAAGATAAACTCTCTTAAGGATGACATTATCACTTGGTACTTAAATGGCAAATACAGGTTGAATTCTACTGGAAGGTATGCTATTACAGGAAGCTACATTTCTCTAAAAGGTAATCTTACAAAATGGCCAGCTGCTGACATGGTGTGGACTGTTATTGCTCAACCAAAGCATCGGTTCATTCTATGGTTAGCTGTACAAAACAGACTCTTGACGAAAGATAGGCTTTGACAGCTGAGTATTTAAGTGGATAACAATGAATGCTGCCTATGTAGTACACACACAGTAGAAACTCCCCTACATCTATTTGCAGAATGTGCATGGACCAGTGCACTTCGAAAGGAACTGGAAAGCTGGCTGAGCATCCAAATTCAAGTAGAAGAGGTGAATAGGGTAATGGAAAGAATCAGAAGTAAGCATTGGAAGCAAGCAACTAAGGAAACGGTAGCGACTATATGGAGTGCTTTCATTTACCATACGTGGAGGGCAAGGAATTGGGCAATTTTCAAGAAACGAAGTGTAAATATTGAGCTAGTTGTAGTAATCAGAAGGAGATTGTACATAGATTAGAACTTCTAATCCAGACTAAAAGAAACTATAGGAACATTAGACTGATACAAAAAATCATGTGTAACTAGAAAGTCTTTTGTGAGGCCTAATTCTCCACATTAATCATCCTAGAAGGCCGATGTTTGGTTCGTTGCTCTTTAGGTGTATTGTGAACTCATGTTTGTTGTTGTTACAATAAAACAAAAGTACTTTAATATATTTTTAAATGTTATTTTTAGTTAGCCTTAGATAAAATTTGTTATCACTAAAAATACTTCCTTTTTTTTTAATGATAATTTGGTCAATTCAACTCTATCACTTTCGCTGAGTCTACCACAAAGACTGAATTGTATGAGAACTTGAACCTAAAGAGGAAGAAAGATGAGGGCAACGTCAATCCTAATTTCCAACTTTTAAGGCCCTACATTCCCATCACAGTCGTTCTAGTCCCTCAAAGGGTTCAGATGGTTCAAACTAAAAAGAGCATGTGGGAGCCATGATTTAAAGTTAATGGATTTGGGTTATAATCTTTTTATGTTAATGAGTTTTAAATTAATAATCTATATAAATTTCTTTAGAGAAATATAAATTTTGGACTAAAGTTATTAGATTCGGCCGAACTCATAATCAGTATGATAGCTCCGCCGCTAAGCATGTGTAGAACCAAATTGGACCAATCATAAACTCTCTTGATTAAATGAATCGATTAGTTGTTCATTCAGGATTCTTCTATCTACGTTTAGAAATACATACTTATCACATGCCCGCAAGTAATGTGAAACATTACCATACATTATTACATGCTATATAACGCTACGAAATGTAGGAAAATAGTGTGGTTTAATTTACGAGCCAAAAATCATTCTTTTTATGCATTATATGGAGGTCAAATTCCACGTTAATCAATCATCAAATTTCCGCAATATATTAAATGAAGAATCTTACTCTCTAGTGTTATTATATTTAACTAAAAAGTGGGGTGCTCCGTGCTTATAAATAGAAACTAGGGTTATGTTAGGCATGGCATAAATTACTTTACAATAAGTAGGTTGTTTTTTTCCTAAATTTCATGGATTCGTTTGATTTAAGGTAAAATATGAAGTCGTTTGGTACGGTTCAGTTCTGGTATATCACATGGGATTATAATCATAGTATATTCCATGAGATTAACTATCCGACCTCCTATATGGAATAACTAATACTGGTATTGTATCATTTTATCCAATGTTTGATTTGTATTTTGAATCTTGTGTAGCTATTAATAACTGAAACGGAGGGAGTAATAATTTCTACATATTCAATGATTTCTTAAGACAAATATAGGACTTAGATTAAAGCTATTGGGCTCGGCTGAACCTGTAACTTGTGTTCTAGCTCCGCCCCTAAACATGCATATATCTCCCATTACAAAATACCATGTCCAAAATTGGATTTACAATTTGCTGCATAATTGATATTTCAAGTTAAACGAATCACAAAATGGAGCAATAGGGATCTCTAACTTCCCAAATTTGAAAAGGGGGTATTAATCCACTGCCATAGACCAATGGGAATATTGAGTTTGCAACTTCTTCGCCTTTGTTATCATCACCTCCTTTCTGCTTTTCTTCTTTGTTATCACCTTCTTTCTTTTCACCATCAACTGGACCAATACTCACAATGTCGGCAAAACCTACTTTCTTCCTAAGTATAGTGACCAACTCTACTGCATCAATTTCCTCACCTATCGCCATCAGCTCATTCTTTTCTTCCCCTTCTATAGCTACTTTCTCTACCTCTGCAAATGTTCAAGTTAGCCAATGTTATCGTTCACGTGTGGATCCGATTATAGCAATAGGTTAGAAAGCTAATTTTTTTCGTATTTGTATTGCTTTTCTATATCTGTAATACTAGTGTATTCTCGTATTTCCTATTTTTAGATTTTGGACTTGTATTGCTTTTGCTTCGGTTACCTTTTTCTGACTGATGGATTCTCCTTTGTCGTAGTTTCTTATCTTAACTGTGGTGATGATGCGTTTTTTTAGCCGATGGTATATCAGAAACAACATTTTTACTTTCACAAGACAGGAATAAGATTTGTATACACACTACCCTCCTCAGACCAAACTTATAGGACTTTACTGGATATATTGTTGTTTTTGTTGTTGTTATTGTTGTTATTGTTGTGTGGATCTGATTCTATCTCTCACGCAAAGTACGTGTAAATACTTCAAGGACAGAGACAGACACAAATTATAGATTGAGGGGTCACGGGCACCCGAAAACTTCGGCAAAAACTTCATGTATACTTATAAAAATGTCTTTATAAAATAGTGAGCTATTAGCATAGGATCTCGTATCAATCTTTATGAGAAGTGATAAATTTAAATGAATGTCATAGTGTCCCGCGACCGTCGAATTCTAGATCCACCTATATAATAATTGATATGTATATGTCTCCAGTACCATATTAAATTGTAACATGCAGTCATACTAGATGTAATATACTCTCTAATTTCCTTTCATTTCATGTATCTTAATTTGACCATGCACGAAATTTAAGAATGTAAAATATAATTTGAATCTTATAATCTTGTACTAAAGGTTTGTATAGTATAATGAAAGTAATATTTGAACCTTGTGATTTTAAATATGTCATGTTATTTATATAACAAGGTGTCATTATGGATAAAACGTGAATGTGGAAATTAAAAACTTACAAAATATAGTAATTAAAAAAGTGGTACTAAGGCTTAAGAACAGAGATTATTATTACTACTACTATATTGTTACCTGGTATTTTTGCTGCAATTGACAAGACTTTGGATCTAGAATCTTGAGATTTGTTCCCCCAACATTTGGCAAGGTACTTTAGCTTCAAAAAATCCACAAGAAACTTCTTCAGGATGGGATGGGAGTTTCCAGTAATAGAAACCTTAATGACAACTTTTTTCTACCAAAAAAAAGGAAAAAAATAATAATCAGCAAAATTAACTTTTGATGAGTTTATTGCACATTTTTTTGGATACTATCAAAAAATTTTTTTTTATAGTACTTACCTTCATTGTTCCTCTTCAGAGGATATAATGGAGCAATTTATTATGATAATATTCTTAAAAGTTCATGTTTGAAATGTCTTTGACACTTTTAAAGTTGTGGCTACAATTTTGATTGACCTTGTTGTATTTATCCTAAAATGTCATGTGGAAAAATCTTACACTTAATAAATCCTTTTGTCCCATTTTACATTAAAGTTGTATTTGATTGGACACGGATCGGAATTTAAGAAATAAAAGAAAAATATTGATGTATAAGCTCAATATGGCAAAGTATAAAAACTTTCGGTACTCCTTCCATTCCCATTTACTCCTTTGGTTCACTTTTACTTGTTCACTATTGACTTTGCACACTTCTTAAAAAATAATAAATAAAGTGCATAATTTACCATGATACCCATATTAATTAGTGTATAGTCTTAAAAGATTAGAAAAATAATTTATAATGAGTAATTAATGGTAAGGACACAACAAGAGAAATAAATTATTATTTTTTTGATATGCGAAAAGTGACAAATAAAAAATAAATAAATATATTTTTTAAAATATTTGATAATTAAAAGTGAACGGAGGGAATAGTTATCATGTATACTAAAAATAGTAATACTTGTCATTTTAAAAAATCAAGAGAGAATTAGTTCTTTTTTTCAGCTTTATCCTTAACATTAATTGTTCTAGAATTAAGAGGCACGTAAATAGATAAATATAAAGAATTGATGTGAGGTGGATTATTCAAATCACTCTTCTTGATAATATTTTTCTAATGGATGTGTAAAATCTTATTTTGACAACTAAATGGGAATGAAGAGAGTACTTTACTACAAGTAATCAAATAAGTGGCGATGACGCACAACAAAAAGAAAATTATGTAAATAGTATCTTTACCTTCATAAGGTAGGGGTAAAATTCACGTACATTTTGTCCTTTCCAAACCTTACTTTTATGAGATTATACCGGGGTGGGTTTGTTTTTGTTGTTATTATTGTTGGGTCCAAACATGTAATGTCATTAAGGATGAAGTTGATATGCTAATTTTAAAATAAGAAAATGCATCATTATATATTTATTTTATAAAAAGTGTATCACATAAAAGTGATGGAGGGAGTACTAGAATATTCAGACCGTGGCCACAACAAATACGGCAACGAAGGTGAAATATCACTATCCAAAAGCAACTCAAACGGTTTATGAAGAATGACAATTTCATTCTGCAAATAGTAGGACAATAACGTTGTCATCGTTAGTTGTATGAAATGACAGTCCACTCTGAAATTTCCTTTCCAGTTTCAATCGTTTGGCATAGGTGGATGGATCATAGCCCTGTTAATTCTTTCTAAGGTACGAGTTCGATAGAATCCAATAATTTTGACTTAAACTTTATATTTATTAAGTAATTCATTTAATATTTATGAATTACTAATTAAGAATTCAATAATTCAAAAGGTCTACAAATCAGAACCATATGAATTACTAATTTAGAATTCAATAATTCAAAAGGTCTAAAATTCGGAACTATAAACTTTAAATTCTCGGTTCAGAGGCAGACCTATGTTATAAAGAGAGGGGTCACTGGCAGTTCGGCAAAATTTTCATGTATACATGTATATATCTTTTAAAAAATAGTGATATATTAGTAGTGACATCCTATATATAAAACAGATTTTGATTGAATGAAAAAATACACCCGCGACCTTCAAATCCTAGGTCCGGCTCTGCCTCGATTGGCCGGTGTCTGATGGTCCCTCCTTTGTGCTATATGCAATTTTTTCACATATAACTTCCAATATAGTGATCTCTATTAAATCTAAGTTGATTTCAATGATACAAAATAACGAATTACTCATTATGTGCAAGATCAGTTTCTGAGCAATAGAATAGAGGCATAAAAGAATCAAAACCAAAAAGGAAAGAGGAGCGAAAATAACAATCAAGGGTGCTGACAAAATCAATCAAAGAGGATATTATAGGAAAGATCTCAATTAAAGGACGTCAAAGGCACCAAATCATCCGCTGAAGATTCTTTCACATAAATACACCAATCGAAGCATAAATCAAGGGATTTGACAACGAGAATATTCTCTCATTAAAGGAAGAAATAAATCAAGCTCACGAGTCAAGGCAAGTCAACAGAAGAATTAGTCTTGGAAAGAATCAATCTAAGATTCCTTTTTGAGAACAACTCCCTTGGGTTTGCAATCTCTCAAAAGACCTACAAGACATGAAGGCCTCACGAAGTATAAATACCTACTGCACTAACCTTGAAAAGATATACTTTGATCGAACCAATTTCAATCTCTTTGTTTTACTTCAAACAAGCACCGTAGTCTGCTTTAGATTTTTTGTGTAACAAAGAAGAGAATAGAGAGAGAAAAGAACATTGTTGAGGCATTGTATCAATTATAGAGAAAAGAGAAAAGTGACAAAAGTTATTGGTGTATAACAATATCAACCCATCTGTACTAAGCCACTTCATACTTGAAAGAGATCACCCTTGTAACCCAAGGGGACTAGACGTAGGATTCATTCTGAATCCGAACCAGTATAAAATATTATATGTCATTTACTTTCTGTAATTTATTTTCTATATTCAGTTTTGAAAAACTCAGTCAACTAGAACGCAAATTAGTCGACCACCTTGAAAAAGAAAAAATAAATTAGAAATCACCCCTCCCCTCCCCCCTCTTGCACTTTCAATTGATATCAGTGTAGGTATCACACTTGTTTCTTAACTGCTTGTGAAAAATTATCATGGAAAATCAAGTTACTATTGGAGCACTCTTTCAAGAAAAAATGTCGCAAGTCAGGTCACCATATTTCAATGGACAACACTTTTCTCACTGGAACGTGCGAATGAAAATTTATGCAAAATCCTATGATGTTAAAGTATGACGCGTTATCATAAAGGGAAACTATCCACTACCAGCAGTAGCTCAACAACCCACTGATCCAGAAGATATAGATAAATACACATACGATCAAATAGCGGTTGTTCAGGTTAATGTTAAGGCACAAAACTTGTTATATAATGCTATAAGTGGAGAAGAGTATAAGAAAATTTCAAGTTGTGATATAACCAAAGAAATGTGGGACAAACTGAAAGTCACCTATGAAGGAACCAGCAAAGTGAAAGATTCACCAAAATTATTGGCGATCTGAAAGCATTTGGTAAACCTTACTCAAGTGGTGATCAAATTCGAAAACTCCTAAGAATTTTACCTACCACTTGGTAGACAAAAGTAGTTACACTCAAATCTCAAGATCTAAACCAACTTTCATATGATGAACTAAGAGAATATCTTATAGCATTCGAAAAAACTCATCTCAAGAAAACAAGTCAGGAAGAAAAGTAGAAAATAGGTGCCTTAAAAACTACAACTGAAGGATCTGAAGATGATATTGATGACGACCTAGAATCTCTTGAAGAAGAAATTGTCATGGTATGAAAAAATATGGATGGATTGATGAGAAGATATAGAAACACAAGAAGGGGAAGTATGTCATCTAGGAGAACCAGCCAATCCAATGAACAAGACAAGAATGACGGGAAGTGTTTTGAGTCTTAAAAGAAAAGTCTCAAGAAGATTCAGTAAAAACAAATTCTTCGGAAGCTGGAGTGCTGAAGATAGTTCAGCTTACAAAGAAATAGCAAATTTGTGCTTCATGACCATCTTGGAAAATGACATGAACCAATACTCTAGTTGTCGGTATGATGAAGATGTATATGACGATGAATGCAGAGAAGATACTGAAATTATTTTTATGGTACGAGGTGAAACAAGTGAGGTAAGATCCTATAATTGTGATAGATGTAATGAATTGCAGGATATTCTTGATCTTACGCTGAATGTCACGACCCAATTTTACCTATGGGTCGTGATGACGCCCAACCTTATAGCTAGGCCAACCAACTAGTGAATTAACTATATACTTATTTTCTTAATAATTATCCGAGTAATTAATTGATATTTGGCTATAATTATATATTTTTAGTGCATTACTTACCTTACATTTAGATTCTTTAATGCTAAATTATATTATATTTATGCTTAATTGAGTTTATTTTATATGTAGGTATTTTGGAGATGAAATAAGGAACAAACTTAGATCATTTAGGTGCATTTTATACACTAGAAGAATGGTTCATGATCATTTATTGATTGGAAATATTATAATGATATAATTAGACAATGATTGAAGTTTAGTATTATAAAAGAAGACAAAAGAAAGACAATTACAAATTGAAAAAGAAAGAAAACAGGAACGAGAATTAGAAAGTTAGGCAGAAGAAATCAATCATTGTAAACGAAGCAGAAGCAGGCGAGGCGAGCAATTTTCCTAGCATTTTGCCTCGAGACGCGAGGGTTGCAGCGAGGTTCACCGTGCGTTTTGCCTCGCGAGGGGCGATCTGTTACGAGGTGCTTCGCGTGTTCCAGGTTTCAAGTCTATTTTGTCTCCTTTTTGGTTTTGGAAAGGGAGATTTCGTCTTGGACCAACCCTATTTTGTATAAATACATAAAAACATTATTTTGAGGACTTTTGACATACTTGAGACCTAGGGAGAGCACGGAGCTGCCGTGGAGGCCGGAATTCATCAGATTCCATCTATCTTCCATCAAACTTAGTAATCATTATTTTTTCTTGATGATTTTTTATTTTGCTACCATGTCTATGTGGAGCTAAACTTCATGTTCTAGGGTTGTGGTTGTCATGAATATTGAAGTTTATTAATTATATTATCATTAATTCGAGTTATCATCTTTGGTTGTTTCTCTAATTTTGTGTGTAATTGCTTAATTGTTTGGCCAGCAGTTGAGTTCTATTTACTATCTATGCTATGCTTGGGAGAGCAGTGTTTAGATTATAGTAGAATTGGAGAGAGCTTGTTTCTGAACCCGTGGCTCGGAGAAAGATTTTGCGGATAGGATAGGAATATACCTAACAGTCTTGCTTAGTTGAATACCGTATTATATTCGTTCATGATAGATTCAAGACCATAGGAATATAGGGTTGATATATTATGGATAGACGGATAGTATTGTGGGAACATGCTATTTAAATAAACGATCCGGTCAACTAACAATCATAGATAATTTGGATTAACAAGTGTAATTACGAACTCAATAGGATTGATAAACCGAACACAACCCTGGAATCTATATCTCCCTTGGTTACATATTTGAGTTTCGCAATAGTAGTTATAATAGAAAAGTTAAAATTTTGATCATTTTGGACAGTAAGTTGATTTTAGTTTGCTTAGTTAACGGTTAATCTAAGTCTCTGTGGATTCGACACCTGACTTTCGAGTCACTTTATTACTTTACGGCCACGTATACTTGCATGTACTTGGGGAACCAACAAGTTTTTGGTGCCTTCTTATTTGCAAGATTTAAGATGTTCTAATAAAATAAATATAACGACCCGGCCGGTCGTTTTGAGTGTATTAGCCCTGATCCTCTATTTACTATTTTCCCCATACCTTTTTCTGCTTATGTGACTTGTCGGAAGGTTTTGTTTTTGGGTTTTGGATTGTTTTGGGACACTTAGTCCCTAAAACGGAAGCTTAATTCTTAGGATTTTGACCGTAGTCGGAACTGTGTGAAGACGACTCCAGAATGGAGTTTCGTCGGTTCCGTTAGCTCCGTTGGGTGATTTTGGACTTAGGAGCGTATCCGAATTGTGTTTTGGAGGTATGTAGCTCATTAAGGCTTGAAATGGCGAAAGTCGAATTTTGGAGATTTTGACCGGTAGTGAACTTTTTGATATCAGGGTCGGATTCCTATTCCGGAAGTTGGAGTAGGTCCGTAATATTTAATATGACTTGTGTGCAAAATTTGGGGTCAATCAGACATGGTTTGGTTGGTTTCGGTATCAGTTGTCGAATTTGAAAGTTTCAAGTTCTTTAAGTTTGAATCGGAGGATGATTTGTGATTTTAGTATCGTTTGATATGGTTTGAGGGCTCGACTAAGTTCGTATTGTGTTTTTGGATTGGTTGGTATGTTTGGTAGAGGTCCCAGGGGTCTCGGGTAAGTTTTGGGTGCTTGACGGATTGAGTTTGGGACTTATGCAATTGCTGGAGCTGCTACACCTGGTGTAATCGCACCTGCGCATTTTGGGCCGCAGGTGCGGCTCCGCATAAGCGGCCATGGAGCTACAGAAGCGATTTTGACCATGTCCAGCTGGGACCGCAGGTGCAGCCATAGATCCGCAGAAGCGAAAGTGGAGCGCAAATGCGGGCTCGCAGAAGCGGCCCTTGTTCGCAGATGCGGACTTAGTCCCCCTTATGTGATTTCTCACCTACGATGGAATTTTCGCAGGTGCGGTTGAAGGCTCGCAGAAGCGAGATTTCTGGGCAGAATAGAGGAAAAATCAAGGGTTTGATTCATTTCTTCATTTTTGGACTTGGGAGCTCGGGAATTGGCAATTTTTCGAGGGATTTTCAGAGAGATCTTTAGGTTAACGATTCCTAACTCGTTTTTTGGTTGTATTTCATTAATCTATAGTTGTTTTCTCCATTTAATTTCAGATTTGGATTGAAAAGTTGGGAAAATGGGGGAAAGGTTCCCTAACCAAATTTATGAGTTTTGATTGGGATTTAGACATCGGATTTGGATAATTTTGGTACGAGTGAACTCGTGAGTGAATGAGTGTTCGTATTTTTGACTTTTACTCGATTTCGAGAAGTGGGCCCGGGTCAACATTTTAGGACGGATTTTGGATTTTTTATTAAAATCTTGATTTCATTAATTAGATTAGTCTATTATAGTTGTATTTATGATATGTAATTATTTTTGGCTAGATTTGGACCATTTAGAGTCGGATATTCGTGAAAAAGGCATTGTTACCGATTAATTGAGCTCGGTTCGAGGTAAGTGGCTTGACTAACCTTGTGTGAGAAAAATTCCCTTAGGATTTGTACTATTTTTGATATATGAGTGCCGTGTACGTGAGGTGACGAGTACGTACACGGGATAATTGTGTAAAAACCTGATTTTTCTACTAAGTAATAACCTGATTTCTTTCTTATTTGAGTTTCATCAGCATGTGTAGTATCCTGCTAGATTAGAATATCATGCCTACTTTCCCTAACTATTTACTTGAACTACGTGCAACATGTTTAGTGAATTTACATGTGTTTCCTTAACTGGTACTTAGGTTGAACTGTAGAATTTCGTACCGTAACTATTGAATTTTATTGTTTAGCTGCATATTTACTTTGGGACTACAGAACGGTATTCTGGGAGATCCCCCTGTACTACATATTTACTTTGGGACTACGGAACGGTATTCCGTGAGATCCCCCTGTACTGCATATTTACTTTGGGACTACGGAACGGTATTCCGGGAGATCCCCCTGTCTTGTATATTTACTTTGGGACTACGGAACGGTATTCCGTGAGATCCCCCTGCACATTTATATTTGGGACTACGAGATGGTATCTCGGGAGATCCCCTGTTGTATTTCTGTGTACTGAGCTGTTACTTTCTATGAATTCTTTCTTGTTAAATTTCAGTCTTTATTTTACTGCGATATTTCATTCTTGCCTTGCCTTATTATTATTTATCCTAGTAGGGTCCTGACCTGACCTCGTCACTACTCGACCGAGGTTAGACTTGGCACTTACTAGGTACCGATTGTGGTGTACTCATGCTACTCTTCTTCACATATTTTTCGTGTGCAGATCCAGGTGCTCCTTATCAGCCTCACTATCAGTGAGCCGGGACAGCTTTGGAGACTTCAAGCTATATCTGTACGTCCGAAGACCTCAGAGTCCCCTTCTACTCTTTCTCATGTCCATTATCTTATGTATTTTTCATTTGTTAGACTCTGATGTATAGAGACACTAGATTTTTCTTCTATAGTTTGTGATTCACGATGTTCCGGGTTTTGGGATTGCTGTGTTTTTTTGAATAACTAGTTGTTAAATTTATGTTTTCATTTTATTATTCCACAATGTTAGCCTTACCTAGTCGCAGAGACTAGGTGCCGTCACATGTCATACGGAGGGGAAATTTGCGTCGTGATAAGTTGGTATCAGAGCTCTAGGTTTGTAGGTGTCGTGAGTCATAAGCCGGTTTATTAGAGTCTCGCGGATCGGTACCGAGACGTCTGTACTTATCTTCGGGAGGCTATGGAACTGTTAAGAAAATTTGACTACTTTGATTCCTTATTGTGCGAAAAATTGTTAACTTCAAAAATTCTAAACTTCTGTATTCTATTCTCTCATAGATGGTAAGGATACGTACATGCAGATTTGATGACCAACCACCCGCGCCCCATGTTAGAGCCGTGAGAGGCCGGGGCTGGGGTAGAGGCCGAGGACATCCACGTGGTGCAGCCAGAGCACCCGTACGAGCTGCTACAGAGGAGCCCCCAGTAGCTCCAACTGGAGGGCAGACACCTGAGGCACCTGTTTCTGCACCAGCCCTCCAGGAGACTCTAGCCCAGTTTCTGAGCATGTTTAGCACCTTAGCTCAGGTTGGATTGATTTCACTTGCTCCTGCCACATCTCAAGTCGGGGGAGGAGCACAAACTCCCGTCGCCGGTACTCCAGAGCAGTGGGTTCAGGTCGACTAGGTTCCAGAGATTGTGCCAATGGAGCCGGTAGCTCCAGCTCAGCCTGAAGTTAGGGCAACAGATTCTGAGGTGGAGCAGCTCAGACTTGAGAGTACAAGAAGTACCACCCACCTACCTTCAGCGGATTGGCTACAGATAATGCTCATGGTTTTCTGGAGGAGTGTCATCGTATTCTCCGTACTATGGGCGTAGCGGAGACGAGTGGGGTTTCTTTTACTACATTCCAGCTTAGAGGAGCAGCCTATCAGTGGTGGCGTGCTTATGAGCTGAGTAGTCCGGATGAGGCAGCTTCACTTACATGGACTCAGTTCTCGAACATGTTTTTGTTAGAATATGTCCCTCAGAGCCTCAGGGACTCATGGCGCGTAGAGTTTGAGCAGCTGCGCTAGGGATCTATGACTGTGTCATAGTATGCAGTCCGTTTCAGTGATTTGGCCCGACATGCACCGGACTTGGTTGCCACAGTTTGAGAGAGGGTTCGACGGTTTATTGAGGAACTCCACCCCAACATCTGGATTAGTATGGCCAAGGAGTTGGAGATGGATATTTCTTATCAGCATGTTGTGAGTATTGCTAGGAGATTGGAGGGCATGCTTGCCCGGGACAGAGAGGAGATAGAGGCTAAGAGGTCTCGAGAGACTGGTTATTATTCTGGTGCTCGTGCCCCAACAACTCGTCATGGTAGGGGTTGTGTGAGTCGCCTCATTCATTCAGATCTTCCAGCCGCCAGTGGTGTTCCAGCCCCTTCTAGGCCCTATGAGCCTTATTATGTGCCGTCAATATCTAGTGTGTCTTCTGCACGGGGTGTTCCTAGCGGCCAGTCCAGCAGATCTGGCCTGAGCCAGCCACAGCAACCACGCCCTCTTAGAGCTTGTTTTGAGTGTGGCGACACTCGTCATATGGTGAGGGATTGCCCCATATTTAGGAGGGGTGCACCTCTACAAACTTCTCAACCACAGCGTGCTCCACCGGGGTCCTCAAGCAATGATTCTAGCACCAGTTGCCACCGCACCTGTTCAGCCACCCTGAGGTGGAGGTCGGGGAGGTAGAGGTTGCCCTAGAGGAGGAGGCCAGGCCAGATATTATGCCCTTCCTGCTCGTACAGAGGCATTTGCTTCTGATTCTGTCATTACAGGTATTGTCCCGGTCTGTCATAGAGATGTGTCGGTATTATTTGACCCAGGCTCTACATATTCTTATGTGTCCTCTTATTTTGCCCTATATTTGGGTGTATCTCGGGATTCTTTGAGTTTCCCTGTTTATGTGTCTACTCCTGTGGGAGATTCTCTTATTGTGGACCGCGTGTATCGGTTGTGTTTGATTGCTCTTAGTTATTTTGAGACAAGAGCCGATTTATTATTGCTCAACATGGTGGACTTTAATATTATTTTGGGCATGGACTGGTTGTCGCCCCATTATGCTATTCTTGATTGTCACGCTAAAACCATGATGCTGGTTATGCCAAATTTATCGAGATTAAAGTGGAGAGGTACCTTAGAATATACTCCCAGCAGAGTTATTTCATTTCTTAAAGCTCAACGAATGGTTGAGAAGGGGTGTGACGCATATCTAGCTTATGTAAGAGATGTCAGTATTGATACCCCTACGGTTGAGTCATTTCCAATAGTGAGGGACTTTCCAGATGTGTTCCTAGCTGATCTTCCGGGCATGCCGCCCGACAGAGATATTGATTTTGGCATTGATTTGTTGACGAGCACTCAACCCATCTCCATTCCTCCATATCGTATGGCTTCTCCTGAATTGAAGGAGCAGTTACAGGAATTGCTTGATAAAGGCTTCATTCGGCCCAGTGTGTCACCTTGGGGTGCTCATGTCTTATATGTGAAGAAGAAGGATAGTTCTATGCGAATATGTAAGTTGAACAAAGTCACATTGAAGAACAGGTATCCATTGCCTCATATTGATGACTTATTTGATCAAATATAGGGTGACAAAGTGTTTTCTGAGATTGATTTACATCCAGGATATCATAATTTGAAAATTCGGGAGCCAGATATCCCGAAGACTGCTTTCAGGACCAGATATGGTCACTATGAGTTTCTTTGTTATGTCTTTTGGGTTGACCAATGCCCCAACATCTTTTATGAACTTGATGCACAATGTGTTCCGTCCTTATCTTGACTCATTCATCATTGTGTTTATTGATGACATTCTGGTGTACTCCCGAACTCGGGAAGATCATGAGCAGCACCTGAGGACTGCGCTTCAGACCTAGAGAGAAAAGAAGTTATATGCAAAATTTTCAAAGTGTGAGTTTTAGCTAGACTCAGTGGAATTCTTGGGTCATGTAGTATCGAGTGATGGGATCCAGGTGAATCCGAAGAAGATTGAAGCAGTGCAGAGTTGGCCCAGACCGTCCTCAACTATGGAGATTCAGATTTTTCTTGGATTGGCGGTATTTTACCGTCGGTTCGTTGAGGGATTCTCATCTATTGCAGCACCTATGACTAGGATGACCCAGAAGGGTGCTCCGTTTAGGTGGACAGAGGAATGTGAGGAGAGCTTTCAGAAGCTTAATACAGCTTTGACTACAGCCCCAGTATTGGTATTGCCTACAGGTTCGGGGTCTTATATTGTATATTATGATGCATCACAGATTGGTCTCGGCACGGTGTTGATGCATGACGGTAAGGTGATTCCCTACGTATTCAGACAACTAAAGGTGCATGAAAAGAACTATCATGTCCACGACCTTGAGTTAGTAGCTATTGTTCATGCCTTGAAGATTTGACGGCATTATTTGTACGGTGTTCCTTGTGAGATTTACACCGATCATTGGAGTTTGCAGCATCTGTTTAAGCAAAAACGATCTTAACTAGCGTCAGCGAAGGTGGTTAGAGCTACTTAAGGATTATGATATCACCATTTTGTACCACCCTGGGAAGGCCAATATGGTGGCCGATGCTTTGAGTCACCGGGCCGAGAGTTTGGGGAGCTTAGCATATCTACCAGCAGCAGAGAGGCCCATGGCATTGGATGTTCAGGCCTTAGCCAGCCAGTTTGTGAGATTGGATATTTCTGAGCCGAGTCGAGTATTGGCTTATGTGGTCTCTCGATCTTATCTTTCTGATCGTATCAGGGAATGTCAGTATGATGATCCTCATCTGCTTGTCCTTAAGGACACGGTCCAGCACGGTGATGCTAAAGAGGTCACTATTGGAGATGATGGTGCATTGAGGATGCAGGGCAGGCTATGTGTGCCCAATGTAGATGGTTTATGTGAGTTGATTCTCCAGGAAGCTCACAGTTTGCGGTACTCTATTCATCCGGGTGCCGCAAAGACGTATCAGGACTTGAGGCAACATTACTGGTGGAGGAGAGTGAAAAAGGACACAGTAGAGTGTGTGACCCGATGTCTAAATTTCCAATAGGTGAAGTATGAGCATCAACGGCCAGGTGGGTTGCTTTAGAAATTGGAGATTCCGGAGTGAAAATGGGAACGAATCACTATGGATTTCGTTGTTGGACTCCCGCGGACTCAGCGGAGGTTTGATGCAGTCTGGATGATTGTGGATAGTCTGACCAAGTTGGCTCATTTCATTCCTATGATGACTACCTATTCTTCCGAGCAGCTAGCTCGAATCTACATCCGTGAGATCGTCAGGCTTCATGGCGTACCGGTATCTATTATCTCTGACTGGGGTACGCAGTTTACATCATGGTTCTGGAGAGCTGTACAGCATGAGTTGGGTACTCGGGTTGAGTTGAGCACAACATTTTACCCTCAGATGGATGGACAGTCCAAGCGCACTATTCAGATACTGGATGATATGCTCTGCGCTTGTGTGATAGATTTTGGGGGTGCTTGGGACCAGTTTTTGCCACTTGCGGAGTTTTCCTACAATAACAATTATCAGTCCAGCATTCAAATGGCACCATATGAGGCTCTGTATGGTAGGCGGTGTCGGTCCCTAGTGGGATGGTTTGAGCCGGGTGAGGCTAGATTATTGGGTATGGACTTGGTTCTGGATGCCTTGGAGAAGGCTAAGGTGATTCAGGATACACTTCGTACATCCCAGTCCAGACAGAAGAGTTATGCGGATCGGAAGGTTCGCGATATTGCATTCATTATTGGAGAGCGGGTCTTGCTCCGGGTTTCGCCAATGAAGGGCATTATGAGGTTCGGAAAGAGGGGCAAGCTGAGCCCAAGGTTTATTGGTCCCTTTGAGGTGTTGCAGCGAGTTGGGGAAGTTGCTTACGAGCTTGCCTTACCTCCCAGCCTAGTAGGATTTCATCCGGTATTCCACGTTTCTATGCTCCGAAAGTATCACGATGATCCGGCTCATGTATTGGATTTCAGTTCAGTCCAATTGGACAAAGATCTATCTTATGTTAAGGAGCCAGTGGCTATTTTAGACAGGCAGGTCAGAAAGCTAAGGTCAAAGAATATTGCTTCTATGAAGGTTCAATGGAGGGGACATCCGGTCAAGGAGGCAACTTGGGAGACCGAGCAGGATATGCGCAGCCGTTATCCTCATCTTTTCACCACTTCAGGTATATCTCTATGCTCATTCGAGGACAAATGATTGTTTTAAGAGGGGGAGGATGTAACGACCTGGCCGGTCATTTTGAGTGTATTAGCCCCGATCCCCTATTTACTGTTTCCCCTGTACCGTTTTCTGCTTATGTGACTTGCCGGGAGGTTTTGTTTTTAGGTTTCAGAGTGTTTTGGGATACTTAGTCCCTAAAATAGGAGCTTAAGTCTTATGATTTTAACCGTAGTCGGAACTGTGTGAAGACGACTCCGGAATAGCAATTTCGTCGGTTCTGTTAGTTCCGTTGGGTGATTTTGGACTTAGGGGCGTGTCCGGATTGTGTTTTGGAGGTCTGTAGCTTATTTAGGCTTGAAATGACGAGAGTCGAATTTTCGAGATTTTGACCGGTAGTGGACTTTTTGATATCGGGGTCGGATTCTTATTCCGGAAGTTGGAGTAGGTCCGTAATGTTTAATATGACTTGTGTGCAAAATTAGGGGTCAATCAGGCGTGGTTTGGTTAGTTTCGGTATCGGTTGTCTAATTTGGAAGTTTCAAGTGCTTTAAGTTTGAATCGAAGGATCATTTGTGATTTTAGCGTTGTTTGATATAGTTTGAGGGCTTGACTAAGTTAGTATAGTGTTTTTGCATTGGTTGGTATGTTTGGTCGAGGACCCGGGAGCGTCGGGTAAGTTTCGAGTGCTTGACGGATTGAGTTTGGGACTTATGCAATTGCAGGAGCTGCTGTACCTGGTGTAATCGCACCTGCGCACTTTGGGCCGTAGGTGCGGCGCCGCAGAAGTGGCCATGGAGCCGCAGAAGCGGTTTTGACCCTGTCCAGCTGGGACCACAGGTGCGGCCATACACGTGCAAAAGCGAAAGTGGAGCGCAGATGCGGGCTCGCAGAAGCGGCCCTTGTTCGCAGATGCGGACTTAGTCCCCCTTAAGTGATTTCACACATGCGATGGAATTTCCGCAGGTGCGGTACCGTATGAGAGGTTTAAGGCTCGCAGAAGCGAGATTTCTGGGCAGAAAAGAGGAAAAATCGAGGGTTTGATTCATTTCTTCATTTTTGGACTTGGGAGCTCGGGAATTGGAGATTTTTCGAGGGATTCTTAGAGAGAGCTTTGGGGTAACGATTCCTAACTCATTTTTGGTTGTATTTCATTAATCTATAGTTGTTTTCTCCATTTAATTTCAGATTTCGATTGAAAAGTTGGGAAAATGGGGGAAAAGTTCCCTAACCGAATTTCTGAGTTTTGATTGGGATTTAGACATCGGATTTGGATAATTTTGGTACGAGTGAACTCGTGAGTCGGGTGTTCGTATTTTGTGACTTTTATCTGATTCCGAGACGTGGGCCCGGGTTGACTTTTTAGGACTGATTTCGGAATTTTTATTAAACTCTTGATTTCATTAATTAGATTAGTCTATTATAGTTGTATTTATGATATGTAATTGTTTTTTGCTAGATTTGGGCCATTCGGAGTTGTATATTCGTGGAAAAGGCATTGTTGCCGATTGATTGAGATTGGTTTGAAGTAAGTGGCTTACCTAACCTTGTGGTGGAAAAATCCCCTTAGGATTTGTACTGTTTTTGATATATGAGCGTCGTGCACGTGAGGTGACGAGTACGTACACGGGCTAATTGTGTATAAACCCAATTTTTCTACTAAGTAATAACCTGATATCTTTCTTATTTGAGTTTCATCAACATGTGTTGTATCCTACTAGATTAGAATAGCATGCCTACTTGCCCTAACTGTTTACTTGAACTACGTGCAACATGTTTAGTGAATTTACTTGTCTTTCCTTAACTGGTACTTAGGTTGAACTGTAGAATTTCTTGCTGTAACTATTGAATTCTATCGTTTAGCTGCATATTTACTTTGCGACTACAGAACAGTATTCCGAGAGATCCCCCTGTACTACATATTTACTTTGGGACTACAGAACGGTATTCCGGGAGATCCCCTTGTACTGCATATTTACTTTGGGACAACGAAACGGTATTCCGGGAGTTCCCCCTGTCTTGTATATTTACTTTGGGACTACGAAACGCTATTCCGGGAGATCTCCATGCACATTTACGTTTGGGACTACGAGACGGTATCTCGGGAGATCCCCTGTTGTATTTCTGTGTACTGAGTTGTTACCTTCTATGAATTCTTTCTTGTTATATTTTAGTCTTTATTTTACTGCGATAGTTCATTCTTGCCTTGCCTTATTATTAATTATACCAGTAGGTTCCTGACCTGACCTCGTCACTACTCGACCGAGGTTAGGCTTGGCACTTACTGGGTACCGATTGTGGTGTACTCATGCTACTCTTCTGCACACGTTTTTCATGTGCAGATCCAGGTGCTTCTTATCAGCCGCACTATCAGTGAGCCGGGACAGCTTTAGAGACTTCAAGGTATATATGCTGCATCCAGAGAACTCGGAGTCCCCCTCTACTCTTTCTCATGTCCATTATCTTTTGTATTTTTCCTTTGTTAGACTCTGATGTATAGAGACACTAGATTTTCATTCTGTAGTTTGTGATTCACGATGTTCCGGGTTTTGGGATTACTGTGTATTTTTGAACAACTAGTTGTTAAATTTATGTTTTTATTTCATTATTCCGCAATGTTAAGCTTACCTAGTCGTAGAGACTAGGTGCCATCACGACGTCATATGGAGGGAAAATTTGGATCGTGATAATAAACCAAGAGGAATAATCCAAACTACAATTCTACTGGTGTGTGCCAAGACCTGATGTCATAAGTGTATAAGCATCTAATGGATTATACAAAAAAAATCCAAAAATACTGTCTAAATATAAATAGATAGAAAGAAATACAAAGGGAGACACTAGGTACTGCAGAACGGCTGAGAAGAAGCAGCTCACTACTAGGCCTTAGGATAACGTGGATGCGCTCCGGTATGACCACCTAAAACTCATGTCTCAGATCTTGCACAAAAAGTGCAGCTATCATAGCATGCGTACGTAAACAACGTATACCCAGTAAGTATCACGTCTAATCTCGAAGAAGTAGTGACGAGAGGTCGACTTTGACACTCACTATGGGTCAATGATATTACAATAGAAATATTTCAATAAATATGATTTATGTGAACAACAATAATCTCCTTAATAAGCAGAAATAATTAATTTTTTCAATTCCAATATTTTTCAATTTATCAATTAGCTTCATAGGCTGTAATAAAATACCAAGGAATCGTACATTTATTATTATTAGGCATGATTTCCGTTGTGGTCGTACGACCCGATCCAGAGTGTCGTGTACACTGTTGAGGGACGTGCGGCACGATCCATAGATGCATCTATAATGCCGAGGCATTCGGCCCACTCCAGAAGAAAGGAGGACATTTTCTTATGAACCTCCAAAATGAGAATATATATTTTATAAGATTAACACATGAGGATGTACAAATTTCTATTAACAGTTAAAGATTTTTCCACAAAATTCAAGTAGGTAAAATTTCAGTAGTTTACAGTTTCCTATAAATATTTACAATATAATCCCAATACTTTAATTAAATAAAAGATACAATTATTACAAGTAATTCATAATTTGAGTCCTAAACTACCCGGACTTAGTATAAATAGTAGCTACACACGGACTCTCGTCATCTCGTGCATACGTAGCCCCAAAATTAGCAATAATTATTAATTTAAATCACCTATGGGGTAAATTTCCTCTTACAAGGTTAGACAAGAGACTTACCTTATTTCAAAGTCCACTTCCCGATCACAACGCCGCGTTAAATTCCCAATTCGTTGCCAAAAAATCCGAAACTATCCAAATGTTATACAAAATAATTAATGCATGCTCAATAATTTGAAATTAGACTATTAAATTAATTACCCAAACCAAAATGGTAAAATTTCTAAAATTTACACCGGACCCACGTGCCCGGATTCCGGAAATATTTAGAGTAAATCGTTACCCATAATCTCAAGAACTCAAATATATAATTTTCATCCAATTCCATAACCATTTTCGTGGTTAAATTTTATTTTTATCAAAACCTAGGTTTTTCACCTAAACCCTTGATTTCCACGATTTACAGGTTATAATATACTCATAGTCGATATATTTAACTCAAGTTGTATAGAATTAACTTACCTTCAAGTTTCTAGTTGAAATATCCTCTCAAAAAGCTCCAAACTCTCCCAAGAATGGTAGAAATGGGGTTAAAAATGGTGAAATCCCGTTTTTAAGACATTCTGTCCGGAACAGTAGACCCCTTCTTCGCGAACGTGGTCAGGGCTTCGCGTTCTCGAACGCCAATTTCATGAGCCTCAAAATTACCTTTCGCTAACGCGACAGAGGCCTCGCGAACGTGAAGACTTACTGGCATGCCCTTTCGCGAACACGTGAGATCCTTCGTGAATGCGTAAGGGAATTTCACCAAGTCCCAGTCCTCTTTCGCGAACGCGTTCATACCTTCGCGAACGCGTAGGCCTAAACTCCAGGGCTTTGCGAACGCGTCACCTGTCACACGAACGCGAAGGGCAAAAACCCAAGGCTTTGCGAACGCGTCGCCTTTCACGCGAACATGAAGGGAAATTGCACAGTCCCATTTTTCCTTCATCGCGAACGCGAGGGACCTCATGCGTTTGCGAAGAAGGAAACCAGAACTGAAATTTCTTGTTTTTCAAAATTAGCTCCGGATGGTTCAAACCTCACCCGAGCCCACCGGGACCCCGTCCAAATGCGCCAACAAGTTTGTAAACATGATACGGACTTGCTCAAATTCTCGAAACACGTAAATCAATAACAAAGCTAAGAATCGCACCCCAAAACCGAATTGGATCAAAATATGAACTTCAAGTTTCTAAATTCCTCTGAACGTGTCGAATCCTACTTATACTACTCGGATTGACACCAAATTTTGCGTCAAACTCTTAAATCACTATACGGATCTATTCCCGGGCTCGAAATTCTAAACGGACCTCGATTAGCCCAAAACCAACTCCAAACCAAATTTAAATAACCTTAAAACCTTCAAATAGCTAGTTTTCACTATTAAGCGCCGAAATGCTCCCTGGTTATCCAAAATCCGATTCGAACATACGCCCTAGTCCAAATTCATCATAAGAACCTATTGGAACCGTCAAATCCCCATTCTGGGATCGTTTTCTAAAATGTTGACCGAAGTCAAACTTGGCCTTTTAAAGCCAAATTAAGGAACTAAGTGTTTCGATTTCTACCCGAACACTTCCAAATCCCGAACCAATCATCCCTACAAGTCATAAATTAGTAAAAGCACATATAGGGAGTCTTATTTAGGGGAACATGGTTCTAAAAGTCAAAATAACCGGTTGGGTCTGTCACGACCCAAAATCCATTAAGGTCATGATGACGCCGGACACCACTATCAGACAAGCCAGCAATAAATACTTAATTGGGTTCTCATTTTATTACTTTTGTAATCATATTTTACTTCAATTTAATTAGTAAAGAATGGGGATTTACAGAGTAAATAATAATACTTTTAACAAATTCAATACAAAACTTTCCATAATCATCCCAAAACCCGGTGTCACAAGTGCATGAGCATTAACTCAGATTATAAAATAAAATACAACAATTTTCCGGAATACAAATTAGACAGGGAAAATATAAATAACTCTGAAGGAGACTCTACTCGCTGCAGATCGTAATATAGAATGCAACTCACCTAAGTCTCCGCATTAATCACACCTCTGCGCCCACAAGGCCGCTAGACATATATGTACCTGCACAAAAATGTGCAGCAAATGTAGCATGAGTACGTAAACAACGTGTACCCAGTAAGTATCAAGTCTAATCTCAAAGAAGTATTGACGAGTAGTCGACTTTGAAACTCACTATGGGTCAATAATATTACAATAGAAATATTTAATTAAACATTATTTTTTTTAAGATAAAAACAATAATTTTCTTAACAAGCAAAAATAATTAATTCCTTAAATCTCAATAAATTTCCAATTTATAAATTAGCTTTACAAGCTACAATTAAAACATCAAGGTATCGTGTAATTGTTATTATTAGGCACGATTTCTGCCGAGGTCGTACGACCCGATCTAGGGTGTCGTGTACACTGCCGAGGGACGTGCGACGCGATCCATAGATGCATCTATACTGCCGAGGCATTCGGCCCGCTCCACAAGAAAGGAGGACAATTTCTTATGTACCTCCAGAATGAGAATATATTTATATTTATTATGATTTACACACCAGGATGTACAGTTTATAGCAATAGTTAAATAATTTGAGCAAAAATTCAAGTATTTAAAATTTCAGTCTCTTATTATTTTCTATAACAATTTACAACAAAAATTCGAATATTTCAATTAACTGAAAGATGCAATTATCATAAGTAATTCATGATTTGAGTCCTAAACTACCCGGACTTAGCAATATTAGTAGCTACGCACGGACTCTCGTCACCTCGTGCGTACGTATCCCCCACAATTAGCAATAATTATTAACTTAAATCACCTATGGGGTATATTCCCTCTTACAAGGTTAGACAAGAGACTTACCTCGCTCCGAAGTTCCATAGCCGGCTCCGAAGCCTTTCAAACAACTCGACCGATGCCCAACGCTCCAAAACTCGCTTTCGCTTTATTAACATTCACAAGCTTTTAATCCTCCCCCGACATCGTAACATTGAGCAACATTGAGTAAAATGCTCATACGCCACCAACAAATTGATATCTACAATTACAATCAAAATATGACTCAAAAATATTTATCAATATCTATTTATGGCTCACAAGTTGGCTACAAGCCTCCAGCTCAAATCGTCTAATAGGTTCACTTACTAGCACATTCAACTCTACTCTTATCACTTAATACCCATTTGAAGTAATCAATGATACTACATTAATTCTTCAACACCGCCAAATTACTATTCATCATCTTCCTTAGCCAACATTTCCAAAACATTCAATTTGGTGATTAATTAGTTGAACACTTCCAACTACGCTAGAAAATGATTCCATAGGTTCATTACATCCTTTAATTTCATTTCTAAGAACATTATTTATCTTTCCCTCATTTTCTCAAGAACACTATTCATGTCATAAACTAGGATTTATGAAATCAATTATCCAACCATAACAACTTAAAACAAATATTAGAATTACTCTCACCGACTCATAAAAAATGAGCTTGAAGCATTAGTATTACCTTCTTAAAGCTTTTTCTTAAAAATCCAATGTTTGGAAAATTTGGTGTTCTTGAACAACTTGAAAGATTTCTAGGGATTTCAAAGATTGAAGGATGTTATTACTAGTGTTAATAGGATGTTATTAACTTACAATATCCAAAACACCTCACCTTGTATTCTTAAGTAGTATATATATATATATATATATATATATATATATATATATATATATATATATATATATATATATATATATAGAGAGAGAGAGAGAGAGAGAGAGAGAGAGAGAGAGAGAGAGAGAGAGAGAGTGTAATTTCCAACTTGACTTAGACTTAGGGCTCTCCTTAGATCCCACATCACTTATAATATGACTCGTACACTTATTAACATACGAACCTGCTGGAACCTTCAAATCGCGATTCCGAGGTCGTTTACTCAAAAATCCAACCTTAGTCAATTCTTCCAACTTAAAGCTTTCGAAATGAGAATTTTCTTTCCAAATCAACTCCGAACTTCCCAAAATTAAATTCCGACCACGCGTACAAGTCATAATACCTGAAGTGAAGCTGCTCAGGGCCTCAAACCGCCGAACGACGCACTTGGGCTCAAAACGACCGGTCGGGTCGTTACATTCTCTCCTACTTAAACATACTTTCGTCCTCGAACGTGCTAAGAACTGCTCTAGAGTTGTCTGAAATCATTGTTTAACACATCTTACACCTACCCATGCTACCATAACTTAGTTGAGCTTACTAGCGCGAGCGAGTCTGAAGATTCTCCTTTTTTTAATCAAATAAGCCTTAGAGCCCAATTCCAACATCCGGAATTCTCCGCCATGCCTGTTTCCATCATCCAAACACCGCATCAATCACTACACGATGCACCAATACATGGTTGCATACCTTTGCTAAATCCACACCATGCACAACATAATTCACATGACTATAATAACATCCTCTGATAACAATAACCGAAATTCCACTAATCCGATGCCCACACCACACCTCATGACACATATAAGTCATGCTCCAACTCTTGAAATGCTTCCACGACGGAAGAGATGTGTAGAAATTCATAAACAACTGCCGAATTAACAAATCATGGAGTCTCTCCTCCTGACAAAGACCATCACCTCATTCTGAACTGAATAGCGATATTTGTTCTTTAATATATCTTATAAAAATCTGATTGCACTGATTTTAGGTCCAGTAGTCTCGTCTCACCCAGTATAAGCTACACAAGCAATAAGCCACCTCAAACACTGACCAAGATCTCATATGACACCAACAATGCGCCAACCGGCTACAAACTCAAATGTGATACATAAGGAAAAATGAACTCTGGAAAGAACTACTCAACCCGCGTAACTAATTTAACAACTAAAAAGATGTCATTAATCTTTCTCAGAAAATGCGGACAAAACACACAGGAATAAATATAGGGAACTATGCTCAAGATCACGCTACTTCGGCATGCAACCCAATTCATATATGATATCGTTGCGGCGTGCAACCCGATCCACGCTTAATAATCTAAGGAAAACACACATAGAACTGTAAAGCTTATACTCACTAAGTCCGAATATCAATCATAAGCATGCCAAGTGCATAATGCAAATCCTGAGGAGACGGGTAGCGTCGTACGCTATAAACCTGGAGCACAACTAAGGTGAGATATATGATCTGCATCTCGAGAGCCATCCTGCTCACATAACACCACCGTTGTGCGGGACCTCAACACATTGTACAAATAATCAAGCCGTCTCACAACCCACACGACACTATAAAGTATCACATGAAATAGCTGGCGACGAAATTAACATCCCATGCCCAAATATTATTCCACAAGGAATGCTATGCCGAATGAACACACCCAGGCTGGTATAGAATACAAATCCACATATGGACCCATCAACGGACCTCAAGACGATTCTGATCGTACCATGCTTGGGTAAATAATCTCTCAAGGATCCACAATGACCCTTTTTCTATGACACGCAAGAACAACCGTCGAATCCGGAACAAACTTCCACAACTCACAACCAATTGAACCGAGCGCCCTTCAGGCATAAATTCTCACATGAAAGATAGTACCACAATCTCCATACTTGATTTTAAATTTTTATTCAATCAGATGACTACATGTCACACTTATACAATCTTCCTGTGGGATGCACTCCCACGACCTTCCGCACCAGGTAACAAGTCTGTACCTCTATGCTGTCGACCACATTAATGCTTTAAAGAAAATCAAGAATTTGCAAATCAGTACACAGAGCCTCTTACACAGGACACCGATCTCAGGTGGCGCTAAAGACAATACCAGCTTACTCTAAACATCTGAATTCTTCCCTGCTCATCCGAGCTCTAAACATTCTTGTCGACATCAACTGTAACCTTGATCCTCAACTTCCAATTCCCATGCCGCTCACTGCACCTAACATCCCAATACACAAGAGTACAAGAATTTCATCATAACTCCCGAACCATCAATAGGGTACACACTTCCCCATATAGAAACCTTTAATTTAACTCATTTCAGGAGAACTATTGCCACACGTGACTGAATTCCCATAACCGCAGAAAATACAACCCCACATAGTGGTCTACACCACCATGTCCCTTCCGAGATCCATCTACTCATAACATGCCATAATAAATGAATACCTCCAAATAAATTAAATTACGGCGACCGTCAAGCCTCGCACATACCGCCACAACCACCTGTAAAACTTAACACATTGAAGGAATTGGTCACTGCCACCATCATGCCTATTCAACCATTGCTAACTAATCCGACTTCTTCTAATTTACTCTAGGCTTTCCTTAGAAATAACATTAGCTCCATTCAAATTATATCGAACTCAATCCGCACTCGTCCCGAGTGACCCCATTCCACGAGCCCACATTATCTCAAAACCCATGAACCATCTCATACCCTCCCTGTGCGCACATTTACATCTTCAACTGGTATACCCATTGTGATAATTCCTCTATGACTCCAAAGTCATTTTCTTCCATTCCTTCAATGCTACACCGCAGATCGAAGATAACGTTGAGCACTCCAAGACCCTTTCATAATCTGCTGCAAGAGCTTGATACTTAACCATACTACGGACTCGAAATCCTTAGGCACCGTACGTAAATTGTTGAATCCACTAAGACCGTTATTGAGAGCCACTCACTCTAACTTGTTCCCAAACATGATCAACTCCAAGGCCCTGCTAGCACATGGACACTTTCTCAAAGAAACATCTAGCATGACTCACTTTCCCTGTACATTACATCTACACGAAGCATAAACTCTGAGTCTATCCAAAGCCTGAACATGAATCGATAAGGCCAAATATGGCACACATTCCCCAAATCCTTTGCTCAAATTACCACTAATATTTTCTTTCCTTAGTTGTAATGACCCACCAATACACCGATAACCAGAAACCTCACAAATAGACAACCATGCAATCCAATTGTAGATGGTGGGACTCTCCCACTTAGCTTAAAGCTACAATTACATAACTCTAGAACCCACCAAGACTCCTTATCCCCCATTGACACAATCTCTCATAATCGACCCACTAAATTACTTGAAATCCTTATGTTAAATATTTCATGAACATTTTGAATCACTAGCCACATTCACATACTTGACCTCTTACTGGATAGTTAGAAAATTTCTTCGTAGAAGCTCCATCAACACCCCACAACTGCTAATCTACTTACGGGAGATATCCCACCTGTGGAAATTCCATGCCGACATCCTCCAACAATGCTGCACCGAGTACTATTACCACAAAACCAATAAACCATCCTGAGCCCGTGCTTGTTCACCAGCTGTACAAGTCAGTTCACTCCCCGTTGACATCAACTATAGGTGATGTCAACGGGTCATCTCAACCCGAAGTCATGTTGCATTTCTCTTCATATCAGGCAAACTCATTTCTGTTGCATCCAATCTTCCCCCCGTATAATAACCAACATTCCGAATTAAGTCTGTAGACCTAGTCACTGTCCACCATGAATCCCAAATCACTCCAAACTTTCCTCAAGACGTGTAGTTATCCTACCCCGTAACCCATATGCTACCTTGCCACTCTCCCACTTTGGTCAAACCCTCTCCTTTAAGCAATTACTTGACTTCTGTTTCTCACACTTGTCCTTCTAGGAACTTAACCACCATAACACACCTCCTACATGTCCTTCCTTATCCTTCGTTGCCTAGTTGTTGCCTTAACTCAAAATCTGTCTCTGTAGCACTTGAAGCAATAGATTGCTGCCAACTTTAAACCTCTCCGAAGATCATCCTTTTCGATCCATGAATACTAGGAACACTGATTCGATCCTGAACCACTGCACACCATGATTTCTGATAACTGCTTCCCCGACACCAATTCCTAACACCCCGTCGTGAAGGTGAGTTGAAGAAAACCATAACACCGACGAACCTTAACGCATTTAACAAGGTGATGAAACCACATCACAATTGAGAACTCTACCACGCTCGAAAATATCAAGCCTCATTACACCATTAACCCTAAACCTGAACATTCATAGTACAATTACCTTTCCTTTGCTGGGATTAAATGTCGAACCTCTACATCATGTACTAAGAAAAACCTTCTTTCAAGTCCTTCACTGCGTAGGCACCTAAACGAGCACCCTACCATTACATCAATTCTGCGAGATAATAACTCATGAACATTGTAGCAACCTGTGCATAGCCTCAAAACCATCCGAAATATAGCTACTTAGCTGAAATAACAGAACATCGTTCTACTAGGCGACGACAATAGCCCAATCAATTACGCAAGGAGAAAAATCTTGCTCCACGTCTGTAGTACCACTGCAACTCCTCGATTCCCAATTGATAACAAGCGTTTCACGTCGCACAAGATTGAATATTAAAGAAATAAAGGCATAAGCCTGAAAGGAATTAAATCGCACGATGAGGAATCACGAAGGGAAGTGCTCCTAACAGCCATGTAGCCTCTCGAAGATAGGTACAGACATCTCCGTACCGATCCACAAGACTCTACTAGACTGGCTCATGACTCGTGAGACCTAAGTAAACCTAGTGCTCTGATACCATATTGTCACGACCCAAAATCCATTAAGGTCATGATGGCGCCGGACACCACTATCAGGCAAGCCAACAATAAATACTTAATTGGGTTCTCTTTTTACTATTTTTGAAATCATATTTTCCTTCAATTTAATTAGTAAAGAATGGGGATCTACATAGTAAATAATAATACTTTTAACAAATTCAATATAGAACATCCCATAATCATCCCAAAACCCGGTGTCACAAGTGCATGAGCATTAACTAGGATTATAAAATAAAATACAGCAACTGTCTGGAATACAAATTAGATGGGGAAAATATAAATAACTCCGAAGGAGACTCAACTGGCTGCGGATCGTAATATAGAGTGCAGCCTAAGTCTCCGCATTAACCACACCTCTGCACCCACAAGGCCGCTAGACATATATGTACTTGCACAAAAATGTGCAGCAAGTGTAGCTTGAGTACATAAATAACATGTACCCAGTAAGTATCAAGTCTAATCTCGAATAAGTAGTGATGAGAGGTCGACTTTGACACTCACTATGGGTCAATAATATTACAATAGAAGTATTTAATTAAACATGATTATTTTTAGGATAACAACAATAATTTTCTTAACAAGCAGAAATAATTAATTCCTTAAATCTCAATAAATTTCTAATTTATAAATTAGATTTACAAGCTGCAATTAAAATATCAAGGTATCGTTTAATTATTATTATTAGGCACAATTTCTGTCGAGGTCGTACTACCCGATCCAGAGTGTCGTTTACACTGAAGATGGACGTGTAGCGCGATTCATAGATGCATCTATACTGCCGAGGCGTTCAGACCGCTCCACAAGAAAGGAGGACATTTTCTTATGTACCTCCAGAATGAGAATATATTTATATTTATTAAGATTTACACACCAGGATGTACAGTTTATAGCAACAGTTAAATAATTTGAGCAAAAATTCAAGTATGTGAAATTTCAATCTCTTATTATTTCCTCTATAAATTTACAACAAAAATTTGAATATTTCAATTAACTGAAAAATACAATTATCAGAAGTAATTCATGATTTGAGTCCTAAACTACCCGGGCTTAGCAATATTAGTAGCTACGCACGGACTCTCGTCACCTCGTGCATACGTAGCCCCCACAATTAGCAATAATTATTAATTTAAATCACCTATGGGGTAAATTCCCTCTAACAAGGTTAGACAAGAGACTTACCTCGCTTCAAAGTTCGATAGCCAGCTCCCAAGCCTTTCAAACAACTCGACCGATGCCCAACGCTCCAAAACTCGCTTTCGTTTTATTAACATTCACAAGCTTTCAATCCTCCTCCGATATCGTAACATTGAGTAAAATGCTCATACGCCACCAACAAATTAATATCTACAATTACAATCCCAATTACAATCAAAATATGGCTCAAAAATATTTATCAGTATCTATTTATGGCTCACAATTTGGCTACAAGCCTCCAGCTCAAATCGTCTAATAGGTTCACTTACTAGCATATTCAACTCCACTCTTATCATTTAATACCCATTTGAGGTCATCAATAATACTACATTAATTCTCCAATACCGACAAATTACTATTCATCATCTTCCTCAACTAATATTTCCAAAACATTCAATTTGGTGATTACTTAGTTGAACACTTCCAACTAAGCTAGAAAATGATTCCATAGGTTCATTGCATCCTTTAATTTCATTTCTAAGAAAACTATTTATCTTTCCCTCATTTTCTCAAGAACACTATTCATGCCATGAACTAGGGTTTATGAAATCAATTATCCAACCATAACAACTTGAAACAAATATTAGAATTACTCTCACCGACTCATAAGAAATGAGCTTGAAGCATTAGTATTACCTTCTTGAAGCTTTTTCTTAAAAATCTAATGTTTGGGAAATTTGGTGTTCTTGAACAACTTGAAAGATTTTTAGGGATTCCAAAGATTGAAGGATGTTATTACTAGTGTTAATAGGATGTTATTAGCTTAAAATATCCAAAAACACTCACCTTGTATTCTTAAGTAGTCCCCAAGGTCGAATCCACCATGAAATAACCAATCCCTAGTTCTAGAAAATCCCCAAAAATGGCTGCTGCCCGTGACTGCCTTATATAGGCACAGGTGCTTCAGCGAGTTGTACCTTGCACTGTGCAGGTTGTACCTAATATTATAAGTTTTCCCCTGCTGGACACCTTTTACTAAAACGTCCATAACTCCTTGTAGAAATATCCAAATAACGAACGGTTTAAAGCGTTAGAAATTAGACTCGAAGCTCTTTATTTTGATAGGTTTTCCACCATATAAATCCTTATATATATATATATATATATATATATATATATATATATATATATATATATATATATATATATATATATAGGCATGCTCGTCCAAAGTTAGGTTTTGTGTGTACTCATTTGGAAATTTTATTCTATCATGTAATTTCCAACTTGAATTAGACTTAGGGATCTCCTTAGACCCCACATCACTTATAATATGACTCATACACTTATTAACATACGAACCTGCTGGAACCTTGAAATCCCGATTTCGAGGTCGTTTACTAAAAAATCCAACCTTAGTCAATTCTTCCAACTTAAAGCTTTCGAAATGAGAATTTTCTTTCCAAATCAACTCTGAACTTTCCAAAATTAAATTCCGACCACGCGTAAAAGTAATA
This sequence comes from Nicotiana tabacum, assembly GCF_000715075.1. Classification (NCBI taxonomy): domain Eukaryota; kingdom Viridiplantae; phylum Streptophyta; class Magnoliopsida; order Solanales; family Solanaceae; genus Nicotiana; species Nicotiana tabacum. The sequence goes on from NC_134091.1 coordinate 129,831,647, forward strand.
ATACCTAAAATCAAGCTGTTTAGGGCCTCAAACCGCCGAACGACGCACTAGGGCTCAAAACGACCGGTCAGGTCATTATAGGGTCGTTACACTGAATGAGTCTAAAAAAATGTGGAATGAACTAAGGAGACTCAATGGGGAAAAGAAGGACTGGAAACGTAAACTTGAAGTCTGTGAAATTGAAAGAGATATACTTCAAGATGAAGTTTGCAAATGCAACTTAATGGCATGCACAAATCGATTAGTCACATTTCTGTCAAATCTAATCAGGCGACTTACAAGTCAACTGGAAAAGGATTGGTTAGAACTGAGTCCACAAGTACTAACACAAGTGGTAGATCAAAAACTGGATCAACCCCTGTGTGTCATTATTGTAACAAAGTTGGACATAAATATTCCTTTTGTAGATTTCATAAATCTAATATTTCAGGATGGATTTGGAAACCGAAAAACAATCCTGATTCCAGTAGAACTAACCAACAAGGACCCAAGCAAGCTTGGGTACCTAACAGAAAGTGATAATTCATTTTTGCAGGAACACAACAAAAAGAACTTGTAACGACTCGACCAGTCATTTTTAGAATATAAGTCCTGTCCGGTGGTATAAGGCCCTGAGCAGATTCGTATTATGTTTATTGACTTGCGTACGTGGTTGAATTCAGTTACCGGGTGATTCAGAGTGATTTGGGATACTTAGTCCTTAAAACGGAAGCTTAAGTCTTAGGATTTTGACTGTAGTCGGAACTATGTAAAGACGACTCCGGAATGGAGTTCCGTCGGTTTCGTTAGCTCCGTTGGGTGATTTTGGACTTAGGAGCGTATCCGGATTGTAAATCTGAGGTCTATAGCTGATTTAGGCTTGAAATGGCGAAAGTCAAATTTTTGGAGGTTCGGACCGGAATTGGACTTTTGATATTGGGGTCGGAATGCAATTTTGAGAGTTGGAAGAGCTCCGTTATATTATTTGGGACTTGCCTGCAAAATTTGATGTTATTCCAGGTTGAATTGATAGGTTTCGGCATGGGTTTTAGAAATTGAAAGATTTGAAAATTTATAAGTTCAATTCATGGTGCGATTCATAGTTTCGATGTTGTTTGACGTTATTTGAGACCTCTATCTAGTTCGTATTAGGGTATGGAACTTGTTGGTATGCTTGGACGAGGTCCCGGGGACCTCGCGTGTGTTTCGGACGAGTTTCAGATGTTTTTCATGGTTTTGAACAAGTCTGGTCCTGGTGTATTCGCACCTGCGACGCTTGGAGCGCAAGTGCGGCTCCGCTTCTACATGAGCCTGGTCGCTTCTGTGATCCTTGAGGCCTGGGAGCTTGCTCGCTTCTGCGGAAGCTTGCACGTAGGTGCGAAGGACGCTTCTGCGGTTCCTCGATCGCATCTGCGAAGAAGCTCGCTTCTGCATTCCCCCCTTTCGCTTCTGCGGTGCCGCTGGTGCGGCTGAAAATCCGCAGATGCAGTTCCAGTCTTGGCCAGCTGAGTTCGCAGATGCGGACTCTTTCTCGCAAATGCGAGTGCGCAGGTGCGCCTCCTAGTCCGCAGATGCGGAAATCCTGGCAGAATTATTTAATTCGAGGTTTTGGTCATTTTCTTCATATTTTGAGTTTTAGACTTCAGTTTTGGGAGCTTCCTTATGGGTTTTACAAGCAAATCGATTGGGTAAGTGTTCTTCAACTAGAATTTATTTATTTTCATGATTCTATCTTTATTTTTATCATTTGTGTTTGAGTTGAGGAAAATGGTGGTTTATGAAGAAACTTTTCAAAATGAAAAATCACGATTTGAGGGACGAAATGGTTTCAGAATTTGATGATTTTAGTATGGTTAGACTCGTGAGTGAATGGGTGTTCGTATTTTGTGACTTTTACCTGATTCCGATACGAGGGCTCCGGTTAACCTTTTAGGGCAGATTTCGGAAATTTTGTTAAAATATTGATTTAATTAATTAGATGAGTCTATTATGGTTGTATTCATGATATGCAATTTGCGTTTGGCTAGATTTGGGCCATTCGGAGTCTGATAATCGAGGAAAGGGCATTCTTACGGACTGATTGAGCTTGGTTCGAGGTAAGTATCTTGCCTAACCTTGTGTGGGGGACTTCCCCTTAGGATTTGAGTCTTCTATGTTGATTGTAGTCCGTGTACACGAGGTGGCGAGTGCATGCACAAACTTATTTGTGGAAAATTGGCCTTTTAGGGTTCTTAGGTCCTTGTATTCATTGAATATGCAGTTGTTCTTGTTATGATTATATATCTTAATTACTAGATTCACATCTACCTGCTTAATTAGAATCAATTGCTTCATGATCCACTATTATTGTTACTTGATTCATATGTGCCTTAATTGAAATTGTTATCTCTTTTATAGCCATGCTATCTTTTTATAACTGCTTATCTTTATTTGGAATTAATATTATTTTATCCTATAATTGTTCAGTCTTAATTGAGGTTATGATTATTTTTCCGCTGCTTATCCTTAATTGAATTGTTGAATATCCTTCATAATTTTCTCAACCTTAAAAGAAGTTTAGATATCCTATATCTTAGTCGACTTCTTTTAATTGGAATTATTTGACTCGTGTTAGCTTTCCTGTTGTTGAAGTGTATATTGTGGTGATGCGCGAGGTTTCTATCGTGCGATTGTTATTATTGTGATGCACGAGGTTTCTGCCATGCGGTTGTTATTATGGGGTTGCACGAGATTTCTGTCGTGCGGCTATTATTTTGGGGTTGCACGAGGTTTCTGCCGTGCTATTGTTACTATTGATAATTTCACATGCGGTGTGACAAGGCGGGATATGTATATATATGTGGGTTGCGCATGTGGTGAGATAAGGTGGGAACATTATTATGCACGTGTGGCGAGACAAGGCGGGCACTTACTTTATTATTGCATACGTGGCGAGACAAGGTGAGCTGTGTCAGGGATTGATTTGTGATGATTTATGGCCTGAGGGCATTCTTGTTGTTGATATTTGTGTAGTGGTATACGTACATATGTGAGCTTTATCTTGTGAAAGCTGTGAGAAAGTATTCTACGTGTTATCCGTTCTTCTTCTTCCTTATGCTTATTTGCTGGTATGGATTATGTTAGGACACTGGCACAAGCATACACGTAGTTAAGCACTCTTATCGGATAAGAGGTGTTCTTGATATTGTTGAGCATAGATGCTCACCCTTGTTTACTTGCCTTCTATGTGAGAATGGCTCTATTGGCACGTGAGTCGTCAGTGCGGTTATGAGGTGTTATGAGGGCACATGATGCCAAGTGTTAGGATTCAGGTATTGAGACCCGTGAGTTGTGATTTGTCCGAGGTTAGGTACGTCGTGGAACTTGATGACTAAAACCTGATATACAAGCGGTTGTAGTTGCTGTATTTGTGATTCCGGATTTAGGTTGTGTTCCATTCACTTTCCTGTGTCATTTTTATGGTATTCCGTTGATACTTGTTGTTTTCCTTTCTTATTGCCATTACTCTATTGTGAGCCATATTGCATAGTCTTTATGTATATATCATATTTCGGGTGTTCATATACCTATACCTATTCAGTTTATTTAGACCAGTAGGTGTCTTGACTATTCCTCGTCACTACTCCACCGAGGTTAGTCTTGATACTTACTGGGCACCGCTGTGGTGTGCTCATTCTACACTTCTGCACATTTTTATGCTGATCCAGGTATTTGTTCGTTAGCTAACTGTGTGGACTGTTGCTGCGGAGACTCAAGGTAAACCTGCCGCTGCGTTTGCAGGCTTCGGAGTCACCTTCAAGTTTTCGTTTTACTCTGTTTATTCCTATTTCTGGACAGTTGTATTTAGAGACTTTCTAGCAAACACTCTGTAGAGCTTATGACTTGTACTACCGATTTTGGAAATTGTAAGAGATTCTATTTAAATAATATTGTTGTTTCAATTATTGTTAGGCTTACCTAGTCCCTAAGACTAGGTGCTATCACGACATCCAAACGGAGGAGAAATTGGGTCGTGACAGAGCTGCAAAGGAAAATGGTATTTAGATATTACGTGTTCGAGTCACATGAAGGGTAACAAAAATCTATTCAAAGAAGTCACAAAAATAAATGGTGGAAACGTCAAATTTGGTGATGATTCAAAAGGAAAGATGGTACCGGCATAGTTCCATTCGGCAATAATTGTGATATAATAGAGGTATATCTTGTAGATTGATTCAACTACAATCTCTTAACTAAAAAACAGGATGCGCCACTGAAGATGAGACATGTAATATCATTCTTCCAGGATAAATGTATGGAAATGTTTATATTCTTGATGGTATTGAAAATCTAGATAGTCATATTTGTTTAGCATCCATATCTGATGATCCATCGCTTTGGCATAAAACAACTTGGTCACGCAAGCATGCATCTAATTGAAAAAAATCTTCAAGCATGATTTAGTTATTGGTCTTACCAAACATAATTTTTCTAGAAATCATGTATGCGATGCATGTCAGATTGGTAAACAAACTAGAAACTCTTTCAAATGTCTTTCGTAATTTTGAAGTTGTGGCTAAAACTTGATTGACCTTGTTGTATTTATTCTAAAACAATCATGTGGAAAAATATTACGCTTAATGCATCCTTTTGTCCCATTTTATATGAAAATTTTATTTGATTGGACACGAAATTTAAGAAATTAGTATTAGGGTACGCGCGTTGCGCGTGTATTCTATATTAATGAATAATTATTTTTAAAGAAAAGTATAAATTCTTTAGAATAAAAAATGTTAATCCTATTCAGTTAAGTGTACAACATTCTTTTGTATAGTTGCTATTGTCTTTGTTGCTTAATTGGAATAAAGAATGGTGATTCAGACTTTCATTTTGTGTGAGACAATTAGGAGAATGTTGTACCCATAAATTTCTTATGATTTTTGGGTAAGAAGGAACGTCTTTGCTTTGTCTAAAGGAATTGTCATTTTCTATATTTCAGAAATTTAATGATTAATAATTTTTAAGTCCAAACACCATAACTAATTGTTTAACTGTTTAAATTGTCATCTTCTTTCATTTTCTAGAAAATCCAGGCAACAATATTTAGGAACATTGCTCATATTTGCTAAAATTTCATTCTTCGTTTATCTAGAAAAGTAGTACTCTCCTATTATTTCCCAATCTTATGAAAATTTAGGAATTAAAAAAACTTTTCAAGTAAAAAGAAATTTAAATATATAACAATGCTCTCTTTATATTGGAAGTGCAAGAATAATATTTGAAAGAAAAAAATAAATATTATATCTAAAATAATGAAATATGTTTGAACTTTTATTGGCATAACATACATATATTCTTTACCTCAAAATTAACATAGATTCTTTACCTCAAAACTAATGTTGTCCTGCATAGGACACATGAAGAATGATACTGAAGACATGCGAAACTAAATTAGATGCAACTAATCTTGATTATAGATTTAAAAAAATAATCAAACAAAAAGCAAACGAATGAAGATAAATTTATATAAATACGCTATAAAAGAATAGAGTTGAGGAAAAAAATAGGCCCAAAAGGAAATTTCAATAGTGGAAGCCCCTTGATGAAGGAAACAAAATATGCTATATTACGTACTCTTAGTATAATAAGGAAGAATTTAATATATAAAATTTAGTTGATTTTAAAATCTCAAATTTTAGAAAAATAATTAAATGACTATGTCTAAATATTAGAAAAATAAATAAATAGCTATTTTATCCCATGTGAAATCTCTTTTTAAAGGGTAAAATAGGCGAACGACAATTCACTAAGGGCCTTCGTGCTTTTAATATAATATAGATAAAAGAAAAAAAGTTGATACATAAGCTCAATATGGCAAAGTATAAAAATTTTCGTTACTCCCTCCATTCCCATTTACTCCCTCGGTTCACTTTTACTTGTCCACTATTGACTTTGCACGCCCCTTAAGAAATAATAAATAAAGTACATAATTTACCATGATACTCATATTAATTAGTGTATAGTCTTAAAAGATTAGAAAAATAATTTGGAATGAGTAATTAATGCTAAGGATAAAATAGGAAAAAAAATTTATATGTGCAAAGTGACAAATAAAAATAAAAATAAAAATTTATTTTTAGAATACTTAACAACTAAAAGTGAATGGAGAGAGTAGTTATCATGTATACTAAAAATAGTAATACGTGTCTTTTTAAAACATCACGAGAGAATTAGTTCTTTTTTTCAGCTTAATCCTTAACACTAATATAAAGATAAATAGATAAATATAAAGAATTGATGTGAGGTGGATTATTCAAATCACTCTTCTTGATAATAGTTTCCTAATAGATGTGTAAAATCTTATTTTGACAACCAAATGGGAATGAAGAGAGTACTTTACAAGTAATCAAATAAGTGGTGATGACGCACGATAAAAAGAACAAGTATCCTTTTCCTCGTATTGATGATTTATTTGACCAGCTTCAGGGAGCGATGGTGTTCTCCAAGATTGATTTGAGGTCCGGTTATCACCAGCTGAATATTCGAGATTCAGATATTCTTAAGACAACCTTCAGGACCCGATATGGCCATTATGAGTTCTTGGTGATGTCTTTTGGGCTAACCAATGCCCCAACATCGTTCACGCATTTGATGAACAATATATTCCAGCCTTATTTGGACTCATTCGTCATTGTATTCATTGATGACATCCTGGTGTACTCTCGTAGCCAGGGGAGCATGGCCAATATATGAGGATTGTATTACAGAGATTCAGAAAAGTGAAGCTTTATGCAAATTTCTCCAAGTATGAGTTCTGGCTCGGTTCAGTAGCATTCTTGGGGCACGTGGTGTCCAGTGTGGGTATTCAGGTTGATCTGAAGAAGATAGAGGCGGTTCAGAGCTGGTCCAGACAGTCCTCAACTATAGAGATTCAGAGCTTTCTTGATTTGGCTAGTTATTACCATCAGTTCAATCAAGGTTTCTCATTTATTGCATCGCCCTTGACCAAATTGACCCAAAAGGGTGCTCCATTCAGGTGGTCGGATGAGTGTGAGGAGAGCTTTCAGAAGCTCAAGACTGCTTCGACCACAACTCCAGTTCTAGTTCTGCCGTCAGCTTCAGGTTCTTACACCATGTATTGTGATGCCTCGAGGGTAGGTATTGGATGTGTTATGATGCAGGAGGGTAGGGTGATTGCCTATGCCTCGCGCCAGTTGAAGACCCATGAGAAGAGCTATCCTGTCCATGATCTTGAGTTAGCAGCCATTTTCCATGCCTTGAAGATTTGGCGTCATTATTTGTACGGGGTTCACTGTGAGATCTATACTGATCACCGGATTTTGCAGTATCATTGAAGAAGAAGGATCTTAACTTGCGTCAGCGGAGATGGTTAGAGCTTCTTAAGGACTACGATATCACTATTTTGTACCATTCGGGGAAGGCCAATGTGGTGGCCGATGCTTTGAGTCGCCGGGCGGAGAGTTTGAGGAGTTTAGCATATCTCCCAGCAACAGAGAGACCCTTGGCATTGGATGTTCAGGACTTAGCGGGCCAGCTTGTCAGATTGGATATTTCGGAGCCAAGTCGGGTATTGGCTTATGTGGTCTCCAGGTCTTCTCTTGATGACCGTGTCAGGGAGCGTCAGTATGATGACCCCCACCTGCTTGTTCTTCAGGACAGGGTTCAGCGAGGTGATGCCAGAGATGTGACTATTGGTGATGATGGCGTGTTGAGGATGCATGGCCGGATATGTGTGCCTAATGTAGATGGGCTTCGGGAGTTGATTCTTGAGGAGGCTCACAGCTCGCGGTATTCCATCTATCCGGGTGCCACGAAGATGTACCAGGATTTGAGACAGCACTATTGGTAGAGGCGGATGAAGAAGGATATAGTTGGGTTTGTGGCTCGGTGTCTCAACTGTCAGCAGGTTAAGTGTGAACATCAGAGACCGGGTGGCTTGCTTTGGAGGTTAGAGATTCCAGAGTGGAAGTAGGAGCGGATCATCATGGACTTCGTAGTTGGGCTCCCACGGACTTCGAGGATGTTCAATGTTATTTGGGTTATCGTGGATTGGCTGACCAAGTCCGCACACTTCATTCCAGTTGGTACTACTTACTCTTCGGAGCGGTTGGCGGAGATTTACATCCGAGAGATTGTTCGCCTTCATGGTGTTCCAGTTTCCATCATTTCAAATAGAGGTACTCAGTTTACATCGCAGTTTTGGAGGGCCATGCAGCGAGAGTTGGGTACTCAGGTTGAGGCTCACAACCCAGTTTAAATTGCAATTCTGAACAAAAAGTGCAGCAAGCATAGGATAAGTGCGTAAATAATGTGTACCCAGTAAGTATCAAGTCTACTCTCGAAGTAGTAGTGACGAGAGGTCGACTTTGACACTCACAATGTGTCAATAATATTAAAATAAAAATATTTAAATAAACCTGATTTATGGGAACAACAATAATTTTCGTAACAAGCAGAATTAATTAATTCTTTCGATTCCAATAATTTCTAATTTATCAATTAGCTTCACAAGCTGCAATAAAATATCAAGGTATCGTGTAATTATTATTATTAGGCACGATTTCTGCCGAGGTCGTTCGGCCAATCCAGAGTGTCGTGTACACTATCGAGGGACATACGGCATGATCCATAGATGCATCTATACTGCCGAGGCGTTCGACCCACTCCACAACAAAGGAGGACATTTTCTTATGAACCTCCGGAATGAGAAGATATTATAAGATTAACACATAAGGATGTATAATTTCTATTAACAGTCAAGTAATTTGCACAAAAATTTAAGTATGTAAAATTTCGGTCTTTTACTATTTCCTCTAACAATTTACAATATAATTCTAATACTTTAATTAAATAAAGGATGCAATTATTACAAGTAATTTATTATTTGAGTCCTAAACTACCCGGACATAGCATAATTAGTAGCTACATACGAACTCGCGTCACCTCGTGCATACGTAGCCTTCATAATTAGCAACAATTATTAATTTAAATCGCATATGGGGGTAAATTACCTCTTACAAGATTAGACAAGAGACTTATCTTGTCTCAAAGTCCATTACCGATCACAACATCGCGTTAAAGTCCCAACTGGATGCCGAAAAATCTGAAACTATCCAAATGTTATACAAAATAATTAATACATGCTCAATAATTCGAAATTAGACGATTAAATTAATTACCCGTCCCAAATTGGTAAAATTCCAAATATTCAACCCGGGCTCACGTCCCCGGATTCTGGAAATTTTTGGAGAAAATCGTTACCCGTAATCTCAAGAACTCAAATATATAATTTCCATCCAATTCCATAACCATTTTCGTGGTTAAAATCTCATTTTTATCAAAATCTAGGTTTTTCATCTAAACCCTTGATTTCCATGATTTACAAGTTATAATCTAACCATAATATATGTATTTAACTCAAAGTGTGTAGAATTAACTTACCTTCAAGTTGCTAGTTGAAATTCCCTCTCAAAAAGAACCAAAATCGCCCAAGAATGGAGGAAATATGGGCAAAAATGGCTAAACCTCGCCCGCTTTTAACATTCTGCCCACACAGCATTTTCGCACATGTGGCTCACACCTGTGGAAAAACCCTCGCAGGTGCGAGATTTTCCTTCTTGGCATGTATCCGCACCTGCGGACAAGGGGCCGCTTCTGCACATCCGCAGATGCGCCCAGGAGTTCGCTTCTGCGCCAATGCCCGCTTCATCGCATTCTCCTTAGCACCTGCGTGCGCGCAGGTGCGCCCAAAGGCTCCGCTTCTGCGGCTTGTGCCTGCCTCCCCTTTCTTCACTTCTGCTGCTTGGGACTCACTTCTGCGAGCTCGCACTTGTGGCTGGCCAAGCGCAAGTGAGATTGCAACAGAAGCTGGAAGCTTCAGTTGCTGCTCCAAATTCCAAAATTCGTCCTAGCCTCGTCCGGTTAACACCCGAGGCCTCCGGGGCCACGCCCGATCATACTAACAAGTTTGAAATCATAAAACGAATTCGCTCGAACCCTCGGAACGTGTAAAACAATATCAAAACTAAGAATCATACCTCAACCCAAATTGGTTCAACTTAGGAATTTTATATTCTTCAAACTTACTCCGAACGCGCCAAAACATACTTAAACTACTCGGAATGACATCAAATTTTACGTGCAAGTCTTAAATCACCATACAAAACTATTCTCAGGCTCGAAATTCCAAACTGGCCTCGATTACTCCAAAGCTTACTTCAAACCAAATTTAAAGAACCTTAAAACATTCAAATAGTTAGGTTTCACTATTAAGCACCGGAATGCTCCCGGATTGTCTAAATCCCGATTCGAACATATGCCCAAGTCCAAAATTATCATATTAACCTATTGGAACTGTCAAATCCCGATTTTGGGGTCGTTTTCTTGAAATGTTGACCGAAGTTAAACTTGGCCTTTTTAAAGCCAAATTAAGGAACTAAGTGTTTGGATTTCAACCCGAACACTTCCAAATCCCGAACCAACCATCGCGGCAAGTCATAAAACAGTAAAAATACATACGGGGAGTTTTATTTAGGGGAACGGGGTTCAAAAAAGAAAAACGACCGGTTGGGTCGTTACAGGTTCAAACATGTCTTTGAGTCGGAAGGTCTATCGAAAATAGTCTCTCTTCCCTCTCCAGATCTCACTTTTATGAGATTATACTGGATTTTAGGGGCGGATTTATGGGGAGAGGTATGAGTTCACGTGAACCCATGCTTCCGTCCCTAGACGGCACATATCAGTGTAATTCTTCTGGTATAATAATTAAATTGGATCTGGGTGAACCAATGCACAAGACGCGACTTTGGTTCATTGGAGGTTGTGTGCCCTTGTGATTGTTTACGTCAGGGTTCGAATTCCCTATCTTCTGTTTGCCTTTATATTTTTTGTCTTTTCTTTTTTCTGTTTCTTGTCTTCCCTTTCGTCTTTTCTTTTTAGGTTTCATTTTGTAGTTTTTCTTTTATTGCTTTATCTTTTCTTTATTTTATGTTTATTCTTTTCTCCTTTTTTCTTTTCTTTTTTGGTTCATTCTTGAGTTTTAAAATTCTTAAAAAAATAAAATTCACATCTCCTCCTTACCTCTCTTTCTATCATAATTTTCTTACGAACACCGGCCTTCCTCTAACTAATTTCTTTATTATTTCTCTCATTCATATTTTTTTTCGATTTGTGAAGTAGGTTTTCTTCAAATAACGATGTTATTATTAATTACTTTTAAGGTATAAAATTTGTTAAGAACAATTGTAAAGTGAATGATATTTTCTTGTGATAATAGTATTAACCATGCTTGCTTGTTAAGCTGTTGTTATAGCAAAATTTTGATGGAGTTAAGCTAGACGGTAGTATAGTGCACACATACTTTTAAAATTCTAAATACGCCTTTGTTGGGTTTGTTGTTGTGGGTGTACATAGGTCGGGTTGATTAGGAGTTTTTAATTACCAAACCAAACCAATTGTCTCAAATTTTTAAATCTATAAACTAAACCAAACCAACAAAAGTCAGATTTTTCAATCGCGATTTTTCTCGGATTTTTTGGATTTTTTTCGGACAAAATCTTCATAGTATAAGTTTTTTAATTTGTGCTCTAGTATTTCTTAGATCCTAGTAGGATAAAACTATATAAGATGTTACCCAATAAAATAACACAAAATAATATAAGATGGTCATGATTATACTAAAATACTCAACAAATCGCATAAGATAAATATTACTAATTAATAAGCCATAATAAAAATAAACATAATCTAAACGTACTAAGTCATGTTAAAATAAGTACGACTAATAAGTTCTAAGTATTAATTACATGACTAAATAATATTAAAAGTAAGTTATGCATTTTCACTATCTAAACCAATACAAAACTAAAAAAAATTAATGTCCGTTACCATTGTCATTCCTAGTATTGAATTGATTTTTTTTTCGTTAGCATTAGTATTGATTTGATTTTGTTTTGGTCTTTATTTGAGTTACTAACTTTTATGAGTTATAAAATATATTTGACCATTCAAAAGTTCTAAGTCCAAACTTGAAATAATACATTAAAAGAGAGAACTTAGATTTTAAAAAATATTTATAAATTACATTACAATAATTATTTTTATGTATAAAATATTTTTGAAACTTGTATTAATGTGATGTCGGGTTGATTTGGTTTCAGTTTGACTTTTTTTAGTTAAAACCAAACCAAATCAATTTTGGTTGAGTTTTTTTTCTAACACCAAACCAAATCAAACTAAACCATAGTCAGGTTTTGTTTCTCGATTTAACTCGGATTATCGGTTTGGTGCGATTTGTCGGTTTTCTTTGTATACCTCTAATTGTTGGGTCCAAACATGTAATGTCATTAAGGATGAAGTTGGTATGCTATTTTTAAATAATTTTTAAATAAGAAACTGCATCATTATATATATATATATATATATATATATATATATATATATATATATATATTTTAAAAGTGTATCACATAAAAGTGATGGAGGGAGTACTAGAATATTCAGACCGTGGCCATTACATTTATTAAGTAATTGATTTAATATGTATGAATTACTAATTAAGAATTCAATAATTCAAAAAGTCTAAAATCCGAAACAATATGAATAACTAATTTAGAATTCAATAATTCAAAAGGTCTAAAATCCGGAACTATAAACTTTAAATTTTCGATTCAGAGGCAGACTTATGTTATAAAGAGAGGGGTCACCGGCAATTCGGCAAAACATTTATGTATACATTTATATGCCTTTTAAAAAATAGTGATATATTAGTAGTGACATCCTATATATAAAGCAGATTTTGATTGAATAAAAAAATATACCCGCGACCTTCAAATCCTAGGTTCGGCTCTGCCTCGATTGGCCGGTGTCTGATGGTCCCTGCTTTGTGCTATATGCAGTTTTTTCACATATAACTTCCAATATAGTCATCTCTATTAGATCTAAGTTGATTTTAATGATGCAAAATAACGAATTACTCCTTATGTGCAAGATCAGTTTCTCAACAATAGAATAGAGACATAAAAGAATCAAAACCAAAAAGGAAAGAGGATCGAAAAAACCAATCAAGGGTGCTGGCAAAATCAATCGAAGAGGATATTATAGGAAAGATCTCAATTAAAGGACGCCAAGGGCACCAAATCTTACGCTGAAGATTCTTCCACATAAAGACACCAATCGAAGCATAAATCAAGGGATTTGACAACGAAATATTCTCTCATTAAAGAAAAAAATAAATCAAGCCCACGAGTCAAGGCAAGTCAACGGAAGAATTAGTCTTGGAATGAATCAATCTACGATTCCTTTCTGAGAACAATTTCCTTGGGTTTGCAATCTCTCAAAAGACTTACAAGACATGATGGCCTCACGAAGTATAAATACCTACTGCACCAGCCTTGGAAAGATATACTTTGATCGAACCAATTTCGATCTCTTTGTTCTACTTCAAACAAGCACTGCAATTTGCTTTAGTTTTCTTGTGTAACAAAGAAGAGAATAGAGAGAGAAAAATAAAGTGACAAAAGTTGTTGGTGTATAATAACATCAATCCATCTGTACTAAGACACTTCATACTTAAAAGAGATCACCCTTGCAACCCAAGGGGACTAGACGTAGGATTCACTCTGAATTCAAACCAGTATAAAATATTCTGTGTCATTTACTTTCTGCAATTTATTTTCTATATTCACTTTTGAAAAACCCAGTCAACTAGAACGCAAATTAGTCAACCACCTTGAAAAAGAAAAGATAAATTACAAATCACCCTCCCCCCTCTCTTGCACTTTCAATTGATATCAGTGTAGGTATGACACTTGTTGCATAACTGCTTGTGAGAAATGATCATGAAAAATCAAGTTACTATTGGAGCACTCTTTCAAGAAGAAACGTCGCAAGTCATGTCATCATATTTCAATGGACAACACTTTTTTCACTAGAAAGTGTGAATGGAAGTTTATGCAAAATCCTATGATGACAAAGTATGGAGCGTTATCAAAAAGGAAAACTATCCACTACCAGCAGTAGCTCAACCATCCACTGATCTAAAAGATATAGATGAATACACAGACGATCAAATAGTGGTTCTTCAGGTTAATGTTAAGGCATACAAACTTGTTATATAATGCTATAAGTGGAGAAAAGTATGAGAAAATTTCAAGTTGTGATACAACCAAAGAAATATAGGACAAACTGGAAGTTACCTATGAACGAACCAGCAAAGTGAAAGAAACTCGGATAAATATGTTGGTTCATGATTATGAACTCTTCCAGATGAGGGAAGGAGAATCCATTGAGGAAATGTTTGTAAGATTCAGCAAAATTATTGGCGATCTGAAAGCATTTGGTAAACCTTACTCAAGTGGTGATCAAGTTCAGAAACTCCTAAGGATTTTACCTACCACTTGGTAGACAAAAGTAGTTACTGTAATGACCCAACTGATCATTTTAACTTTTAGAATCCCATTCCCTAAAATAAAATTTTCCTTACGTGCTTTTAATGATTATTGACTTGCGGGAATGGTTGGTTCGGGATTTGGAGGCGTTTGGGTTGAAATCGGAACACTTGGTTCCTTAAGTTAGCCTTTAAAAGGGCAAGTTTGACTTTAGTCAACATTTTGATAAAACGACCCCGAAATCGAGATTTGACGGTTCCAATAGCTCTGTATGGTGATTTTGGACTTAGGAGCGCGTTCGGAATTTTATTTGGAAGTCCGTAGTTAAATTAGGCTTGAAATGGCTAAAATAAGAATTTAAGTTTGAAAGTTTGACCGGGGAGTTGACTTTTTGATATCGGGGTTGGAATCCGGTTCCTAAACTTTTTATAGCTCCGTTATGTCATTTATGATCTGTGTACAAAATTTGAGGTCAATCGGACTTGAATTGATAGGTTTTGATACATAATGTAGAAGTTGGAAATCTTAAGTTTCATTAAGCTTGAATTGAGGGATGAATCATGATTTTAGCATTGTTTGGTGTGATTTCAGGGTTCGACTAAGTTCGTATGATGTTTTGGGACTTGTTGGTATAATTGGTTGAGGTCCCGAGAGGCTCAGGTGAATTTCGGACGACTAACGAATCACTTTTTGCCTTTGGAACACTACTGATAGCTGTTGGTATTTTCTTCTGGTATCCTCATACGCGATCGCGTAATTTGGTCTGCGATCGCGTAGAGTAATTTAGGCAGAGGTGGATTTATTCTACGCGATCGCGTGAATGGGGTTGCGATTGCGTATGGTTAATTTGGGCAGCTGGGAATTTGTTCATTGCGATCGCGTGGATACGTCCGCGATCGCGTAGGATTGGCCAGTGTATATTGCGATCGCGTGTCATTGTTTGCGATTGTATAGGGGAAACTTGAGAGGAAGCTGGGCCACGCGATCGCGTGAAGAGGGATGCGATCGCGTAGAGTCGTAACCTGGTGAATCGCGATCGCGTGGGACTTGATGCGATCGCGTAGGGTTAATGTTTGGGCAGAAAAATTTGTGCTACGCGATCGCGTGAGGAAGTTCGCAATTAATTTGTAACTTTCGCCGGATTCCAATACGTGGGTCCCACGGATGAATTTTTAATTAATTTCAGAATTTTTATTAAAAATGTAGCATTTTCTTATAGAATTGATTCCTATAATATTTAGTGATTGTATCGAATTATTTTGGCTAGATTCGAGCCAGACAGAGTAGGATAATCGTGGAAAAGGCTTTCTAGTAGATTAAATTAGAGCAAGACAAGGTAAGTCTCTTGTCTAATCTTGTGAGGGGAAAATTACCTGATAGGGATTAAATTGAATAATTGTTGCTAATTGCGGGGGTTACGTACACAAGAGGTATCGAGAGTCCGTGCGTAGCTACTATTAATGTTAAAGTCCGGGTAGGTGACGAGAGTCCGTGCGTAGCTACTATTAATGTTAAAGTCCGGGTAGTTTAGGACTCAAAGCATGAATTACGTGTGTCCATGGTATTCTTTGTTTAATTAATATTAATGGATATATATGAATATATTGTGAATTGTTAGATAAAGTTATTAAAGGATGGAAATCTTATATGCTTGATTTTCTGTTTAAATTAATTAATTGTTAAAAGAAATTATTCTTCCTCCGGAATTTATCTTATAATAAATATACTCTCCTTTCGGAGGTACATAAGAAAATGTCCTCCTTTCTTGTGGAGCGGGCCGAACGCCTCGGCAGGATAGATGCATATATGGATCGTGCCGCACGTCCCTCGGTAGTGTACACGACATTCTGGATCGGGTCGTACGTCCTCGATAGAAATCGTGCTTAATAATAATAATAATTACACGATACTTTAATAGTTATTTCAGTTTGCGAAGCTAATTGATAAATTGGAGAATCCTTGAAATTTAATGAATTATTATTCCTACTTGTTAAGGAATTAATTGTTATTCTTGTAAATGAGATTAATTGATAAATTGAAAATTATTTGAATTGAAGGAATTTAATTAATATATTGAGAATTGTTGCATTTAAAAGAAATTTAATTATTTCTGCTGGTTAAATAAATTATTTATATATTCTAGTTTTATTTCAATTATTATTATTGACCCATAGTGAGTGTCAAAGTCGGCCATCTCGTCTCTACCACTTTGAGATTAGGCTTGATACTTACTGGGTACACGTTGTTTACGTACTCATACTACACTTCTTGTGCAGGACCTGAGGCAAGTAATAGTGGGGGACCTATCGTCTTACACCCACGCTATCAAGGGGCATAGTGGTGAGATGCCTTTCTGAGCCGTTCTGCAGCTACTAGTGTCTCTCATTGTATTTTTCATTCTGTCTATTTTATTTCAGACAGTATTTGATGTTTTGTATAATCTACTAGATGCCCATACACTTGTGACACTAGGTCTTGGAACACACATTGGTAGAATTTGGGTTTTATTATTTTTCTTGGTTTTAAATTTTGTCAATATATGCTTAAGTTATTTAGTTGTCTTGCCTAGCTGTATTGTTGGGCGCCATCATGATCTATAGGTGAAATTAGGTTGTGACAACATGGTATCAGAGCACTAGGTTCACGTAGGTCTCACAAGGTATGAGCAGGCCTAATAGAGTCTTACGGATCGGTACGGAGACGTCTGTACTCATCTTCGAGAGGCTATAGGGTGTTAGGAAATTACCTTTCTTCATTTTCCATCGTGTAATTGATGTAGTTCTAAATGTCCGTCTCTTATTCTCTCATAGATGGTGAGAACGCGCTCGAATGAGGTTCCAGACCAGGGAAGAGCTACTCCCCCAGTTGCTAGAGGCCGAGGCCGAGGGAGGGCTCCAGCCCGTGGTAGAGGGCGAGGACGTCCCGGGACTACCCCAGTTATGCCTCCAGTGGGTCCAGCAGGGAACCCCGTTATTGAGGAACAGGATGAGGTGCCTGTGGCAGAGCCAGCTCCGGTGGATTTCACATCTACACCTGGATTTTAGGATGTCATGGGTCGTATGCTGCGGTTCATGGACAATATGACTCTAGCCGGTTTATTTCCAGCAGACCCAGCCACATCTCAATCGGGCGGGGGAGAACATACCCGTACCGCGCAGGCTCATGGACAGGCAGCTGCTGTATATCATACCTCAGGGTGCACTACCCGTGGGTGGAGCCCAGCTAGTGGCAGCAGCTACACCTGAGCCCAGGCCAGCTGTAGCCGCTGATCCTCAGAAACTATTGGACAGATGGACTAGACTACATCCTCCTGTCTTTGGGGGTGAGCTACATGAGGATCCACATGACTTCATTGATCGTTGCAGGGATAGACTGCATAACATGAGGATATTGGAGTCTCATGGGGTAGACTTTGCTACTTTTCAGCTAGAGGGCAGAGCCCGTAGATGGTGGCAGTCTTATATTCTTGGCAGACCAGCAGATTCTCCTCCTATGACTTGGGATAGGTTTACCCGTATCTTCCTGGATAGGTATATTCCACTCTCCCAAAGGGAAGAGTTGCGGTTTCAGTTTGAGCAGCTCCAGTAGGGTCAGATGTCAGTGATCGATTATGAGGCAAGTTTTCTGAATTATCTCACCATGCACTTATGATACTCCCTACTGAGGCGGAGAGAGTGCGGAGGTTTGTAGCCGGTTTACATACTGGCATTCAGGCCACTATGGCTCGAGAGGTTGAGATGGGTACTTCTTTTGAGCTAGTTGTGGAGATAGTCTGGAGGATTGAGGGTGTGCGTCACCGGAGCCAAGAGCAGATTATGAGAGATAATCGGTTCAGGTACTCTGGAGAGTTCAGAGGTGCTCCGTCTGGGGGAAAAGGTCAAATCGTGAGGAGCCAATCCAGCAGACCCCCATTTCCAGCACCACCACCTCCTCGAGGTGCTCCAGTGCGACCTTATCTCAGTGCTATACCAGAGAGTTCCTACCGCCCACCAGCTATTCAGGGTCCTCCCAGTGGGTATTCAGTTCCCCAGGTCCAGACACTTAGTCAGCAGCCCATCGCACCGAAGAGTTGTTATGAGTACGGGGATCCCAGTCACATACGAAGATTTTCCCCAGGCTTCGGGGTAGACCAATACAGCAAGGTCAGCAGCCTATGCTTACCGGACCAGTTGCTCCACCAGTAGTCCGACCACCAAGAGGTGGAGGACAGGTGGGTAGGGGCCATCCTAGAGGTGGAGGTCAGCCAGGCAGAGGCCAACCAGTTGGCGCTCCAGCTCGGTTCTATGCTTTTTCGGCTAGAACAGATACAGAGGTCTCAGATGCTGTGATTACAGGTATTATTTTTGTTTGCGGCAAAGATGCCTCAGTATTATTTAATCCAGGAACTACGTATTCATATATGTCATCTCTATTTGCTCCATTCCTGGGTGTTTCTAGTGAGTCCTTGAGTACTCCTGTGTTATGTGTCCACTCATGTAGGCGATTCTGTTATTGTGAACCAGATCTACCGGTCGTGTATTATTACATTCAGTGGTTATGAAACTAATGCAGATCTCTTATTACTCGAGATGACTGATTTTGAAATTATTCTGGGTATGGACTAGTTATCTCAATATCATGCTATTCTAGATTATCATGCCAAAACTGTTACCTTAGCTATTCCATCTTTGCCTAGGCTGGAGTGGAAGGGTTCGTCGGTTAGTTCATTTAATCAGGTTATTTCTTTTACAAAGGCTTAACACATGGTTGAGAAGGATTGTTTGGCTTATCTAGCCTATGTTCGGGATACTACTGCAGAGACTCCGGCTATTGATTCAGTGCCAGTAGTTCAGGAGTTCTCAGATGTATTTCCTTCAAATCTTCTAGGTATGCCACCTGATCGTGATATTGATTTTTGTATTGACTTGGCTCCAGATACTCAGCCTATATCTATTCTACCGTATCGCATGGCTCCGAAAGAATTGAAAGAGTTGAAAGAACAACTTGAGGAGTTACTAGCCAAAGGGCTTGTCAGACCGAGTGTATCGCCTTGGGGTGCACCAGTATTATTTGTGAAGAAGAAAGATGGCACAATGCGAATGTGTATTGATTATCGCCAATTGAACAAAGTTACTATTAAGAACAAGTACCCGTTGCCACGTATTGATCACCTACTTGACCAGTTGCAGGGTGATATGGTGTTCTCTAAGATCGACTTGAGGTCGGGATATCATCAGTTGAAGATTCAAGATTTGGATGTTCCGAAAGCTGCTTTTCGTACTAGATATGGTCATTATGAGTTTCTGGTAATGTATTTCGGTTTAACTAATGCCCCAGCAGTATTTATGTATCTGATGAACACGGTATTTAGGCCATATATTGATTCATTTGTCATTGTCTTCATTGATGACATTTTGATCTACTCGCGCTATAAGGAGGAACATGAGCAGCATATGAGAGTAGTGCTTCAGACATTGCTGGAACAAAAGCTATATGCTAAGTTCTCTAAATGTGAGTTTTGGCTAGAGTCTGTAGCATTTTTG
Source organism: Nicotiana tabacum (assembly GCF_000715075.1). Lineage (NCBI taxonomy): Eukaryota > Viridiplantae > Streptophyta > Magnoliopsida > Solanales > Solanaceae > Nicotiana > Nicotiana tabacum. The sequence goes on from NC_134091.1 coordinate 129,851,535, forward strand.
GGACATATTGTATCGGGCGAAGGTATTAAGGCTGATCCCAAAAAGATTGAGGCAGTTCAGAATAGGCATCGTCCCACTTCGGCGACTGAGATAAGGAGTTTTCTGGGTTTAGCAGGTTATTATCGTCGATTCGTGGAAGGTTTTTCATCTATTGAAGCACCTTTGACCAAATTAACCCAGAAGGGAGTTCAGTTCCGATGGTCCTATGATTGTGAGGCAAGCTTTCAGAAGCTCAAGACATCATTGACTACAACGCCAGTGTTAGTGTTACCCTCCGGTTCGGGAATGTATACAGTGTATTGTGACGTTTAACGCGTCGGCTTGGGCTGTGTATTGATGCAGGAAGGGCGAGTTATTGCATATGCTTCACGTCAGCTGAAGCCCCATGAACAAAATTATCCGGTACATGATTTGGAGTCAGGTGCGATTGTTCACGCTCTTAAGATTTGGAGGCATTATCTTTTTGGGGTGTCCTGTGAAGTTTATACTGATCATCGCAGTTTGCAGCATTTGTTCAAGCAGAGGGACCTAAATTTGAGGCAGCGCAGATCGCTGGAATTACTAAAAGATTATGATATTACTATCCTATATCATCTAGGTAAAGCAAATGTAGTTGCAGATGCCTTGAGTAGAAAGGCGGAGAGTATGGGTAGTTTGGCTTTCATTTCAGCAGAAGAGGCCATTAGCTTTAGATATCTAGTCCTTGGCCAACAGACTTCTACAACTAGATATTTCAGAGCCCAGCCGAGTTCTTGCATGTGTCATAGCACAGTCTTCACTATTTGAGCAGATCAAGGCTTGCTAGTATGATGATCCACACTTAATGGTTCTTCGAGAAACGGTACTACGAGGTGGTGCCAAGAAAGTTACTCTTGGTGCGGATGGTGTTCTGCGACTCCAGGATCATCTGTGTGTTCCTAATGTGGATGAACTGAGGAAAAAGATCCTTGAGGAGGCACACAGTTCTCGGTATTCTATTCATCTAGGTGCTACAAAGATGTATCGTGACTTGAGGCAGCATTATTGGTTGCGACGAATGAAAAAGGACATAGTTGAGTATGTAGCTAGGTGTCTAAATTGCCAGCAAGTTAAATATGAGAACCAGAGGCCAGGTGGCCTACTTCAGCAGATGGCTATAACAGAGTGGAAATGGGAACGAATTAATATGGACTTCGTAGTTGGGTTGCCTCGGACCTTGAGGAAGTTTGATGCAGTTTGAGTGATTGTTGATAGGCTGACCAAGTCGGCACACTTTATTCCTGTTGTGACTACGTATACTTCAGAGAGGTTGGCCTAGATTTATATTCAGGAGATAGTTCGGTTGCACGGTGTGCCAATTTCTATCATATCAGATAGAGGCCCTCAGTTTACTTCACATTTCTGGTGAGCAGTACAGAGTGAATTAGGGACCCGTGTAGAGCTCAACACAGCCTTTCATCCTCAGACCGATGGGCAGTTAGAGCGGTCAGTTCAGATTTTGGAGGATATGCTCAGGGCATGCGTGATTGACTTTGTAGGTCAGTGGGATCGTTTCCTGCCTTGGCCGAGTTTGCTTATAATAACAGTTACCAATCCAACATAGAGATGGCTCCATTTGAGGCTTTATATGGCCGTCGATGTCGTTCACCCATCGGATGGTTTGAGCCCCGTGAGGCTAAGTTATATGGTACTGATTTGATGAAGGATGCCTTGGAAAAGGTAAAGTTGATTCAGGAGCGACTTCGTACAGCACAGTCCAGACAAAAGAGTTACGCGAATCAGATAGCGCGTGATTTATCATTTATGGTAGGTGAAAAAGTTCTCTTGAAGGTTTCGCCGATGAAGGGAATTATGAGATTTGGGAAGAAGGGCAAGTTGAGCCCAAGGTTTATAGGCCCATTTGAGGTGTTGAGACGAGTTGGGGAGGTTGCTTATAAGCTTGCATTGCCTCCCAGTCTATCGGGAGTTCATCCGGTTTTCCATGTATCTATGCTCCGGAAGTATCATGCTGACCTATCACATGTGTTGGACTTCAGCACAGTTCAGCTAGATAAGAGTTTGGGTTATGAAGAAGAGCCATTTGCCATTGTTGATAAACAAGTTCGCTAGTTGAGGTCCAAGAGGATTTCTGCAGTAAAGGTCCAGTGGAGGGGCCAACCAGTTGAGGAAGCGACTTGGGAGGCCGGGGAGGACATGCGGAGCAAATATCCACACTTATTTAGCACTCCAGGTATTATTCTAAACCCGCTCGAGGACGAATGTTTGTTTAAGAGGTGGAGAATGTAATGACCTGACCGGTCATTTTAACTTTTAGAACCCCGTTCCCTAAAATAAAATTTCTCGTATGTGCTTTTAATGATTATAGACTTGAGGGGATGGTTGGTTCGGGATTTTGAAGCGTTTGAGTTGAAATCGGAACACTTGGTTCCTTAAGTTAGCCTTAAAAAGGGCAAGTTTGACTTTGGTCAATATTTTGAGAAAACGACCCCGGAATCGGGATTTGATGGTTCCAATAGCTCTGTATGGTGATTTTGGACTTGGGAGCGTGTTCGGAATTTTATTTGAAAGTCCGTAGTTAAAATAGGCTCGAAATGGCTAAAACAAGAATTTAAGTTTGGAGGTTTGATCGGGGAGTTGACTTTTTGATATCGGGGTTGGAATCCGGTTTCGAAAATTTTCATAGCTCTGTTATGTTATTTATGACTTGTGTGCAAAATATTAGGTCAATCGGACTTGAATTGATAGGTTTCGGTACATAATGTAGAAGTTGGAAATCTTAAGTTTCATTAAACTTGAATTGAGGGATGATTCGTGGTTTTAGCATTGTTTGGTGTAATTTGAGGGTTCGACTAAGTTCGTATGATGTTTTGGGACTTGTTGTTATAATTGGTTGATGTCCCGAGGGGCTCGGGTGAATTTCGGACGACTAACAGATCACTTTTGGTCTTTGGAACACTGCTGATAGCTGCTGGTATTTTCTTCTGGTATCCTTATACGCGATCGCATAAGTTGATCTGCGATCGCGTAGAGTAATTTAGGTAGAGGTGGATTTATTCTATGCGATCGCGTAGGGTTAATTTGGGCAGCTGGGAATTTGTTCACTGCTATCATGTGGATACGTCCACCATCGCATAGGATTGGCCAGTGTGTATCGCGATCGCATGTCATTGTTTGCGATCGCGTAGAAAACTTGAGAGGAAGCTGGGCCACACGTTGTGCTATGCGATCGCGTGAAGAGGGATGCGATCGCGTAGAGTCGTAACCTGGTGAATCACGATCGCGTGGGACTTGATGCGATCGCGTAGGGTTAATGTTTGGGCAAAAACATTTGTGCTATGCGATCGCGTGAGGAAGTTCGCGATCGCGTAGAAGAAAGCACTGGGCAGAGAGTTTAAGTTCCCATTTTCCATTTTTAACGATTTGGAGCTAGGATTTAGGCGATTTTTGGGAGATTTTCAGAGAAAACAATGGGGTAAGTGTTCTTTACTCAATATTGGTTATATTACCCGAATCAATCATTGTTTTTATCATTTAATTGGTGAATTGAGTTGGAAAAGTTTGAAAACTCTCTTGGATAGATTTGAGGATTTGAGGGCCGAATTGTTATCGGAATTTAGTGATTTTGGTATAGGTAGACTCGTGGTTGAGTGGGTGTTCATATTTCGTAACTTTCTCCGGATTTCGAGACATGGGTCCCACAGATATTTTTTAATTAATTTCGAAATTTTTATTGAAAATGTATCATTTTCTTAATGAATTGATTCCTATAATTTTTAGTGATTTTATCAAATTATTTTGGCTAGATTCGAGCTAGACAGAGTTGGATAATCGTGGAAAAGGCGATCTAGTGAATTAAATTGGAGCAAGACAAGGTAAGTCTCTTGTCTAATCTTGTGAGGGGGAAATTACCTCATAGGGAATAAATTGAATAATTATTGATAATTGCGAGGGCTACGTATGCACAAGGTGACGAGAGTCCGTGCGTAGCTACTATTAATGTTAAAGTCCGGATAGGTTAGGACTCAAAGCATGAATTACTTGTATACATTATATTCTTTGTTTAATTAATATTAATGGATATATATGAATATATTGTGAATTGTTAGATAAAGTTATTAAAGGATGAAAATCTTGTATGCTGGATTTTCTGTTTAAATTAATTAATTATTAAAAAAAATTGTTCTTCCTCCCGAATTTATCTTATAATAAATATACTCTCCTTCCGGAGGTACATAAGAAAATGTCCTCCTTTCTTGTGAAGCGGGCCGAACGCCTCGGCAGGATAGATGCATCTATGGATCGTGCTGCACGTCCCTCAACAGTGTACACGACACTCTGGATCGGGTCGTACGTCCTCGACAGAAATCGTGCTTAATAATAATAATTACACGATACTTTAATAGTTATTTCAGCTTGCGAAGCTAATTGATAAATTGGAGAATCCTTGAAATTTAATGAATTATTATTCCTGATTGTTAAGGAATTAATTGTTATTCTTGTAAATGAGATTAATTGATAAATTGGAAATTATTTGAATTGAAGGAATTTAATTAATATATTGAGAATTATTGCATTTTGAAAGAAATTTAATTATTTCTGCTGGTTAAATAAATTATTGATATATTCTAGTTTTATTTCAATTATTATTATTTACCTATAGTGAGTGTCAAAGTCGGCCATCTTGTCTCTACCACTTCGAGATTAAGCTTGATACATACTGGGTACACGTTGTTTACGTACTCATACTACACTTGCTGCACTTTTTGTTCAGGACCTGGGACAAGTACTAGTGGGGGACCTATCGTCTTACACCCACGCTATCCAGGGGCATAGTGGTGAGCTACCTTTCTGAGCCGTTCTGCAACTACTAGTGTCTCTCCTTGTATTTTTCATTCTGTCTATTTTATTTCAAACAGTATTTGAGGTTTTGTATAATCTACTAGATGCTCATACACTTGTGACACCAGGTCTTGACACACACATTGGTAGAATTTGGGTTTTATTATTTTTCTTGGTTTTAAATTTTGTCAATATATGCTTAAGTTATTAAGTTGGCTTGCCTAGCTGTAGTGTTGGGCATCATTACGACCTATAGGTGAAATTGGGTCGTGACAGTTACCCTCAAATCTCATGATCTAAACAAACTTTCATATGATGAACCACAAGGATATCTTATAGCATTCGATAAAACTCATCTTAATAAAACAAGTCAGGAAGAAAAGTAGAAAAGAGTTACCTTAAAAACTACAAATAAAGGACTTGAAAATGGTATTGATGATGACCTAGAATCTCTTGAAGAAGAAATTGCCATGGTATCAAAAAATATGGATGGATTGATGAGAATATATAGAAACACAAGAAAGGGAAGTATGCTGTAACGACTCGATTGGTTGTTTTGATCCCTAACGTGTCATTCTGTGGTTTGAGGCCTTGAGAAGCTTCACTTCAGGTATTGTGGCTTGCACGTGTGGTCGGAATTTAATTTCGGAAAGTTCGGAGTTGATTTGGAAAACATTCCTCACTTAGGAAGCTTTATGTTGGAATAATTGACTAAGGTTGGACTTTTGAGTAAACGACCTCATAATCGGGATTTGAAGGTTCCAATAAGTTCGGATGATGATTGTGGACTTGGGAATATGTCCGTATTAGGTTTTGGATGACCCGGAAGCTTTACGACACTTATTGTGGAAAGTTGACATTTTGGAAGAATTTTTATAAATTTGGGTTGAAGTGTATTTTAATGTTATCAATGTTTGTTTGGGATTCCGGGCCTGAGAATAGCTCCGTATGGTGATTATGGTCTTAGGATAGCATCTGGATGTTAATTTGGAGGTCCGTAGGTCATTTGATGAAAGTTAGAAATGTGAAGGTTTTTAAGAAGTTTGACCGGGAGTGAACTTTTTGATATCGGGTTCGGATTCCGATTCCGAAAGTTGGAGTAGGTCCGTAATGTCATTTAGGATTTGCACGCATAATTTGGTGTCATTCCGAGTAGTTTAAGTATGTTTCAGCGCGTTTGGAGTAAGTTTGAAGAATTTGAAATTTCTAAGTTGAATCAATTTTGCTTTGAGGTATGATTCTTAGTTTTGATGTTGTTTTACGCGTTTCGAGGGTTTGCGTGAGTCCGTTTTATGATTTCAAACTTGTTGGTATGTTCAGACGGGGCCCTGGAGGCCTCGAGTGTTAACCAGACAAGGCTCGGACTAAGTTTGAACTTGGAGAGCAACAGCTGAAGCTCCCAGCTTCTGGTGCAATCGCACATGCGCTTGGACAGCCGCATGTGCGAGCTCGCGGAAGCGATGCATGAGTCGCAGAAGAAGAAATGCATGGGCTGGCTAGGCACCACGGGCGCAAAGAATTTTGCCGCGGGTGCGAACACCACAGGCACGAAGAAAACCATCGCAGGAATGGACATCGCAGGCGCGGACATCGTAGGCGCGGGTGCGAAAACCGCAGGCGCGAAGAAATCCATCACAGGATTGAGAGTTTTGCCACGGGTACAAAGACCACAGGTGTGAAGAAATCATCGCAGGCGTGGCGTTTCCCATCGCGGGCGCGAAGATTGTTGGGCATTGAGTGTTTAAAATGGGGGTTTGAGCATTTTTGCTCATTTCTTCATTCTTGGACGATCTTTGGAGATTTTTGAGAGGGGATTTCAACTAGAAACTTGAAGGTACGTTAATTCTACACACTTTGAGTTAAATACAAGATTATGGGTAGATTATAACCTGGAAATCTTGGAAATCATGAGTTTAGATAAAAAACCTAGGTTTCGATAAAAATGAGATTTTAACCACGAAAATGATTATAGAATTAGATGAAAATTGTATATTTGAGTTTCTGAGATTATGGGTAACGATTTACACTGAAAATCTTCAGAATCCGGGCACGTGGTCCCGGGTTGAATTTTAGGAATTTTACCATTTAGGGTCGGGTAATTAATTTAATAGTCTAATTTCGAATTATTGAATATGTATTAATTATTTGTATAACATTTGGATAGTTTCGAATTTTTCGGCATCAAATTGAGACTTTAACGTGACGTTGTGATAGGGAAGTGGACTTTGAGATAAGGTAAGTCTCATGTCTAACCTTGTAAGAGAGAATTTAACTCATAGGTGATTTAAATTTATAATTGTTGCTAATTATGGGGGCTACGTACGCACGAGGTGACGAGAGTCCGTGCGTAGCTACTAATTATGCTATGTCCGGGTAGTTTAGGACTTAAAGCATGAATTACTTGTGATAATTGTATCCTATATATTATTAAAGTAATGGAACCATATCGTAAATTATTAGAGGAATTACTAAAAAGACTGAAGTTTCACATACTTGAATTTTTGTGCAAAATATTTAATTGTTAATAGATATTGTACATCCTTATGTGTTAATCTTATAATATATATTCTCATTCCGGAGGTACATAAGAGAATGTCCTCCTTTCTTGTGGATCAGGCCGAACGCCTTGGCAGTATAGATGTATCTATGGATTGTGTCGCACGTCCTTCGGCAGTGTACACGACACTCTGGATCGGGCCGTACTGTTACATCATGTGCGTCCCACAGTGACGTATAATGAATATGAGATTTGTTAATCATAATTTAAATTGGTTTAAAGTCATAATATGACTATATATATGATGTTGGGATAGAAAATATAAAATTTGGGAAAAGTCGGATTTAAGTTGCGGAAAAACCGACTAAGGATTTGCCTTGTAATAGAGCTTTTTGAGAAATAAATTTCGTGTGCTATATGGGGTCTCTTTGGGGACATATTATATACCACATTTGAAGGCCTTGGAATTTAGTTTCCAACGCTCTTAACTGTTTATTCATACGACATTCGGATAAACAGATATAAGCGTCGGAAGATGGGCGAATGAGAGGGTGCCAAGCTAGCACCTCTTTGACTTTTCAAAAGTTGATATATATATCTTAAATCATCTCTCTCTTCATTTTTACATAGAACCAGACCAAATAACACCATAAAACCTGTCATTGAGCTCTCTAATAGTGTTTAAAAGAATACTAACTTCCCGAGTACGAAATCGAGAAGCGATAATATCATAACGATCCCTACGATGTAAGTATCGCTATATCGCTTCTATTTTTTTTGTAGTTTGAGTTTTGGAATGTATTTAATAGTTAATTAAATGCCTAATTTCTGTATTTAAGTGTTTAAATATCAAGGAAGGTTGATAAATTCATTTTCTAATATTTAGAACTCACGGGACAGTGATCGGAAGCCGTGAGTTAGATTTATTTCACTTTTAGTGGACTGTTTTGTAGTCCACTCTTGTTGGACTATTGTGCTACTGATTTATAGAGTTTGGAAGGATGAAGGGCATGGAGAAATGCCACATGTGGTAGGGTAGTAGGCTGGTCGCTCGTTGTTGCAATTTCAGGTTAATTGATAACTTATTGATTGGGTATGTTATGGTATATTTGGGGGTTTTGTTGTATTGAATGTCCCGAATTGTAGTTGGGTTGTTTTTGAGATGCTGATTATAGTGTGTTTGTATCTCGCCTATAGTAGGCTTGAGGGAGCAGTGTAATCAGGGGAAATGCTGCCCGTTTTATTTTAGAATCGAGTTATCATTTGAGATACGTGATATACCACTGTCATCTAAGTTGTACATGTATTTCTTTGTTATAGGGTTGGCGCGCTAGTTGTCATAAGCTTGTTGTTGAGTTGTATTGATGACTTGAGGTATGTTAAGGCTATCCCTTCTTTCCTTTTGGCATGATCCATACGATACAAATGAAACGAGCAAACGCACAACTTTCATAAATATCTCTATTCATAGAAGCACTAGGAGTGCTATGTTGTTGATTCCCCATGTATCTTATTATTATATCTTCTGTTCATGGGTCTCAAGAAAATATGTAAGTTGATAAAGCTTATCCGAGTGATCTAATTGACTTACTTCACTCTGCATTGCATTCATTTATACATGTACATTGACCCATGACAAGATAACGTTATATACGCGCATATTATATGTATATGGGATATGGGGAAAGGTTATGACGTTATATATGCACCACCACCACCTGATCGGCTGGTATACATTTATGATTTTGCCCATAGAGGCTGAGAGGATATGATGGGATGCCCTCAGAGGCTTGATGATATTATGTACGCATATACCTATGCATGATATGACATTTATACACATATGCATGACATTATAAATGTTTCACAATTCACAAATATATTCAAACTTACAGGTTGAGTCCTTTACTCCATGTTTTTTTCATGTCTGCTATATAATAATTTTTATGCCTTACATACTCGGTACATTATTCGTACTAACGCCCCTATTTCCTGGGGGGCTGTGTTTCAAGCCGCATGTGTAGGTAGACATGGTGTCGATCCCCCATCTTAGGATCTTTGCTCAGAGAGAGTTGGTGTGCTCCATTTGATCCGGAGCTGCTATTGAGTTTTGGTCAGATACTTATACATATGGGTATGAAGGGCCCCACTCCCATCCTCTATACAGTTGTACACTCTGTTAGAGGTCTGTAGATAATCATGTATAGTTGGATAGTATGTGGCCTTGTCGACTCGCCCTACCGTCATATTTTCCCACGTATATTCGTATGTTGTTCATATGAATCAGTAGTTTATTTCCAGACGTTAGGCATGACCTACACTTATTTCATGTTTATATCTTAGACATATGCTTAGGGGTGTTTGATAGGTAGCACCCGGGCACTCGTCACAGCCTCTCGGTTTGGGTCGTGACAAAAGTGTTATCAGAGCAATTCCATCCTAGGGTTGTCTACAGACCGTGTCTAGTAGAGTCTTGTTTATGAGAGTGTTGTACACCACACTTATAAACAAGAGGTTGTAGGACGTATAGGATGTTACCCTCCCAAGAAGGCTACAGCCGCCCAGAAGGGCAAGTCCGTGGATGATGAGACTACAAGTCGAGCGCCATGAGTTACCAGGGCTCAGGGAGAGTCACATGATGAGACTCCATCTCAGACTTCACATACCCTACCCTCTTCGAAGGAGATCCGAGGGGCACCAGCTCCAGCGCCAGCCCCAATACCCATAGTTCCTCAGCTAGATGCACCAGGTTAGGAGATGAGAGATGTTATTCAGCTATTGACCCGATTAGTAGCTGCATAGGCTCGTCGCCAGGAGGTAGGTATTGGTCATGCAGATAGGGCCATCAGTGCGAGGGTTAGCGATTTCATTAATTTGGACCCTCTCGTATTCACTGGAGCAGATCAAAATGAGGACCCTCAGGTATTTATTGATAGGATGCAGAGAACTTTGAGGGTAATGAAGGCCACTGCAACCGAGTCTATTGAGCTAGCTTCCTATAGACTTCGAGATGTTGCAGTTAATTGGTACGAGTCTTGGGAGTTGTCCATAGGTGAGGATGCCCTTCCAGCAGTATGGAAGGAGTTTACAGAAGCTTTTCTTCATCATTATTTTTCACCAGAGCTTAGACGGGCCAGAGTTGATAGGTTTTTGATCCTTCGACAAGGTAATATGTGTGTTCGGGAGTACAACCTTCAGTTTGATTCTTTGGCTAGGTATGCTTCCACCATTGTAGCTAAGATGGAGGATCAGGTTCACCGGTTCATGATGGGGTTGGAGACGTACCTGCTTAATGACTGTATGTTGGTCTCACTTCATCCAGGCATGATATTTCTCATATTCAAGCATACGCTCAGGGTGTAGAGGAGCGTAAGCAGAAGCAGAGGGCCGATCATGAGCATGATAGGGGCGAGAGTAAGAGAGCGAGATTTTCAGGTCCTTCTAGTGAGTTTCGAGGTGGTTAGAGACACCAGTCACAAGTGTCACAAAATCACAAACAATTTCTAGAACATACCCTCAGTTTTCCTGTAGGAGATTTGATCGTTCCACATATTCAGGGCCCAGTCAGAGTTCCAGGGCCTCTAGTTCTCAGTATAGGGGTGAGTCAAGTCAGATGAGTCCACCCTTGCCATGATGTGCTCAGTGTGGTAAGCAGTATGACAGGCAGTGCCTTGTAGGTTTGGGTGTTTGCTATACTTGTGGTTATCCAGGCCACGTTATGAGAGATTGTCCAACGAGAGGTGGTGCAGGTATAGTTCAGCCATCGAGATCTATAGCTAGTTCGTCATCATCAGTACGCCCCCCTGGGCAAGTTTCACAGGCACCAGCTGGTAGTGGTAGAGGCAGAAGTGGAGCATCTAGCTCAAGCAGTCCTCAGAATCATATCTATGCCTTAGCGGGTCGACAGGATCATGAGTCATCACCTGATGTTGTTACAGGTATATTATCAGTCTCCTTATATGATGTATATGCATTGATTAATCCAGGTTCCACCTTATCGTACGCCACTCTATTGGTTGCTAGTAAGTTTGGGATAGAACCTGAGTTGATTAAACCTTTTGAGATGTCTACACATGTTGGGGATCCAGTGATAGCTAGACGGGTATATAAAGACTGTATAGTAGTAGTTCATCATTCTATAGTAGCAGACCTGATTGAGTTAGATATGGTGGAATTTGATGTTATAATGGGTATGGATTGGTTGGCTTCTTGTTATGATAACATTGATTGTAGATCAAAGATTGTTCGGTTCCAGTTTCCAGGGGAGCCAATTCTGGAGTGGAAAGGTAATACTGCATCGCCAAGAGGTAGGTTTATTTCCTATCTCAAGGCAAGGAAGATGATCAGAAAGGGCTATAATTATCACTTAGTTTGGGTACTGGATGTGAAAGCAGAGTCACCATCCCTTCAATCTATCCCGGTGGTTAATGAGTTTCCCGATATTTTTCCCTATGAGCTTTCAGGTCTTCCGCCAGAGAGGGAGATTGAGTTTGGTATTGACACATTACCAGATACTCAGCCAATATCTAATCCTCCTTATAGAATGGCACCTGCATATCTGAGAGAGTTGAAAGAACAACGGAGGGATTTACTTGAAATAGGCTTTATCAGACCCAGTACATCACCGTGGGGAGCAACTGTGTTATTTGTGAGAAAGAAAGATGGTTCCTTGTGGATGTGTATGATTACAGACAGTTGAATAAGGCGACGATCAAGAATACGTACCCGCTCCCGAGGATTGATGATTTATTTGATCAGTTACAGGGTGCCAGGTGTTTCTCGAAGATAGACTTAAGGTTAGGGTACCATTAGGTAAGGGTTAGAGAGAAATATATTCTGAAGACAACATTCAGGACCAGATACGGGCACTTTATGTTTCGTGTTATGTTGTTCAGTTTGACTAATGGCCCATTAGTATTCATGGACTTGATGAACCGTGTGTTCAAACCCTTTCTAGATCTATTTGTGATTGCATTTATAGATGATATTTTGGTTTATTCTCGTTCAGAGGCTAAGCATGCAAATCATTTGCGTACTGTACTCATAGTTCTACAAGAAAGGAAGTCGTGCACAAAATTCTCCAAATGTGAATTCTGTAGCTTTCCTTGGACATATTATTTTAGGTGAGGGTATTCGGGTTGATACACAGAAGATTGAGGCAGTGAAGACTTGGCCTAGACCCACGACACCGACAGAGGTTCGTAGCTTCCTAGGTTTGGCAAGTTATTAGAGGAGATTTGTAGAGGGCTTTTCTTCTCTTTCAGAACCATTGACAAAGTTGACTCAGAAGGCAACTAAGTTTCAGTGGACTGGTGCTTGTGAGCAGAGTTTCCAAGCATTGAAGGACAGATTGACTTTAGCACCGGTTCTGACACTCCTAGAGGGTACCGATGGTTATGCTATCTATTGTGACGCTTCGGGCATTGGATTGGGTTGTGTACTGATGCAGCATGGTAAGGTTGTAACTTATGCTTCTAGACAACTAAGAAAGCACGAGAAGAATTACCCGACCCATGATTTAGAGTTAGCCGCGGTGATTCATACACTAAAGATGTAGAGGCACTATTTGTATAGCATTCATGTTGATATCTATATGGATCATAAGAGTCTTCAATATATCTTCAAGCAAAAGGAATTGAATTTACGCCAAAGGAGATGGTTGGAGTTACTGAAAGACTATGGCGTTGATATTTTATACCATTCAGGGAAGGCGAATGTAGTAGCTGACACCCTCAACCATAGATCTATAGGTAGCCTGTCATATTTACAGCCAGAGAAGTGTGGGATAGCCCATGAGATTCATCATCTAGCTAGTCTTGGTGTTCGATTACTCAACTCAGGTGATACCAGAGTTACTATTCAGGACACGTCAACATCCTCTTTAGTAACTGAAGTGAAGTAATGCCAGTATGAGGATCCTATGCTAGCTCATTATAGAGATACATCGCCTCAAAAAGAGAATACACCATTTGAGATTGTAGGAGATGGAGTCCTCAGATATCGAGGTCGATTATTTGTTCCTAATATGGCAAGGTTGCGCCAGTAGGTTATGGGAGAAGCTCACTATTCTCATTATTCTATTCATCCAGGGGAGACAAAGATGTATCATGATATCGGAGGAATATACTGGTGGGACAGAATGAAGAAGGTTATAGTAGAGCTTGTTTCTCAGTGCCCTAATTGTCAGCAGGTTAAGATTGAGCATCAGAAACCTGGTGGGTTATTTATTGTAGGATATAGAGATTCCAACTTGGAAATGGGAAGTGATTAATATGGTTTCATCATAGGCTTACCTCGTACCCAGCGTAAGTTCGATTCTATATGGGTTATTGTTGATAGACTTACAAAATCAGCCCATTTTTTGCCTGTCAAGACTACACATTCAGCAGAGGATTATGCAAGGCTTTACATTAAGGAGATAATATGACTTCATGGTGTCCCTATATCTATTATCTCAGATAGAGGTGCTCAGTTTATAACTAATTTCTGGAGTTCCTTCCAAAAAGGATTGGGGACTCAAGTAAGTCTTAGTACAACATTTCATCCCCAGACAGATAGTCAGGCGGAGCGTACTATTCAGACACTGGAGGATATACTACGAGCTTGTGTGATGGACTTCAGGGGTAGTTGGGATGATCATCTTCCACTTATTGAGTTCACATATTATAATAGCTATCATTCAAGCATCCAGATGGCTCCATATGAAGCACTTTATGGACGGAAGTGTAGGTCACCTATTGGATGGTTCGAGGTTAGGGAAACTAAGTTAGTAGGACCAGAGTTGGTACAACAGGCAGTTGAGAAGATCAAGCTTATACGGGAAAGGCTATTAGCAGCTTAGAGTCGTCAGAAGTCATACGCAGATAATCGACGACGAGACTTGGAGTTTTAGGTAGATGACTGGGTATTCCTAAAGGTATCATCGATGAAAGGAATTATGAGATTCGGTAAGAAAGTAAAGCTTATCCCTCGATACATTGGACCTTATAAGATCATACGCAGAGTAGGCCAGGTAGCATATGAGTTAGACTTGCCTTCCAACTTAGAGTCAGTACATCCAGTTTTTCACGTGTCTATGCTCCGCAAGTGTATTAGAGATCCTTCTATAGTCATTCCAGTTGATGATATTCAGGTCACATAGCAGCTATCATATGAGGAAGATCCCATTGCTATACTAGATATACAAGTTCGGAGATTGAGAACTAAGGACGTAGCTTCAGTGAAAGTACTTTGAAGGACTAAGACTGTGGAAGAGATGACTTGGGAAACTGAAAAAGACATGAAGTCTAGGTATCCTCACTTGTTTCCTCTTCCGTAGGAGGATCGGACTGAGATATCACAGCCTTTAGGTATGTATATGGTACTTGATTCTTATGTTAGTTATTGTCATTGGTCATGTGAGGCCATTGGTTTTATTAATTATTGTCACCCTGTGTGGCTTTGTGTTCTTGGGTTTTCTATCGGACAGGTTGGTAGTAGTACCATTTTAGAGGAGACTCTTCCAAATATTTCTATAGATATCTAGGAGTTTACATTCGAAGACGAATGTTTCTAACGGGGGAAGATTGTTACACCCTATGTGTCCCAAGGTGACGTATAATGAATATGAGACTTGTTAATCATGATTTAAATGATTTTAAAGTCAAAATATGACTATATATGATGTTTGGATAGAAAATATAAAGTTTGGGAAAAATCGGATTTAAGTTGCGGAAAAACCGACTAAGGATTTGCCTTGTAACAGAGCTTTTTGAGAAATATATTTCGTGTACTATATGAGGTATTTTTGGTACATATTATATACCAAATTGAAGATCTTAGAATGTAGTTTCCAACTCTCTTAACCGTTCATTCATACGACATAAGGATAAAATAATATAAGTGTCGGAAAATGGGCGAATGAGAGGGTGCGAAGCTAGCACCTCTTTGACTTTTCAAAAGTTGATATAGATGTCTTAACTCATCTCTCTCTTCATTTTTACATAGAACCCGACCAAAGAACGCCATAAAACATGTCATTGAGCTCTCTAATATTGTTTCAAAGAATACTAACATCCCGGGTACAAAATCGAGAAGCGATAATATCAGAACGATCACTATGACGTAAGTATCGCTATATCGCCTCTCTTTTTCTTTGTAGTTTGAGTATCGGAATGTATTTAATAGTTAATAAAATGCCTAATTTCTGTATTTAAGTGTTTAAATATCCAGGAAGGTTGATAAATTCATTTCCTAATATTTAGAACTCACGGGACGGTGATCGGAAGCCGTGAGTTCGATTTATTTCACTTTTAGTTGACTGTTTTGTAGTCCACTCGTGTTGGACTATTGTGCTTCTGATTTATGGAGTTTGGAAGGATGAAGGGCATGGAGAAATGGCATATGTGGTAGGGTAGTAGGCTGGTTGCTCATTGTTGCAATTTCAGGTTAATTGATAACTTATTGATTGGGTATGTTATGGTATATTTGGGGGTTTTGTTATATTGAATGTCCCGAATTGTAGTTGGGTTGTTTTTGAGATGCTGATTATATTGTGTTTGTATTTCGCCTATAGTAGGCTTGAGGGAGCAGTGTAATCAGGGGAAATGCTGCCCGTTTTATTTTAGAATCGAGTTATCATTTGAGATACGTGATATACCACTGTCATCTAAGTTGTACGTGTATTTCTTTGTTATAGGGTTGGTGCGCTAGTTGTCATAAGCTTGTTGTTGAGTTGAATTGACGACCTGAGGTACGTTAAGTCTATCCCTTCCTTCCTTTTGGCATGATCCATACGATACAAATGAAATGAGCAAACGCACAACTTTCATAAATGTATCTATTCATAGAAGCACTAGGAGTGCCTATGTTGTTGATTCCCCATGTGTCTTATTATTATATCTTCTGTTCATGGGTCTCAAGAAAATATGTAAGTTGATAAAGTTTATCCGAGAGATCTTATTGACTTACTTTATTATGCATTGCATTCATTTATACATGTACATTGACCCATGACCAGATAGTGTTATATACTCATATATTATATGTATATGGGATATGGGGTAAGGTTATGGTGTTATATATGCACCTCCACCACCTGATCAGCTGGTGTACATTTATGATTTTGCCCACAGAGGCTGAGATGATATGATGGGATGCCCTTAGAGGATTGATGATGGTATGTACGCATATACCTATGCATCATATGATATTTATACACATATGTATGACATTATAAATATTTCATGATTCACAAATATATTCAAACTTACAGGTTGAGTCCCTTACTCCATGTTTCTTTCATGTCTGTTATATACAAATTTTTTGCCTTACATACTCGGTACATTATTCGTACTGACGCCCCTACTGCCTGGGGGCTTTTGTTTCATGCTGCAGGTGCAGGTAGACATGCTGACGGTCCCCCATCTTAGGATCCTTGCTTAGCAAGAGTTGGTGTGCTCCATTTGATCCGGAGCTGCTATTGTGCTTTGGTACGATACGTTTGTATACATATGGGTATGACGGAGCCCACTCCTGTCCTATATATAGTTGTACACTCTGTTAGAGGTCTGTAGACAGTCATGTATAGTTGGATAGTATGTGGCCTTGTCGGCTCGCCCTACCGTATATATATATGTATGTATGTCTATATATATACATATATATATATATATATATATATATATATATATATATATATATATATATATATATATATATATATATATATATATATGTATGTATGTATGTATGTATGTATGTATGTATGTATGTATGTATGTATGTAATCATTAGTTTATTTCTAGACGTTAGGCATGACCTACACATATTTCATGAATATATCTTAGACATATGCTTAGGGGTGTTCAATAGGTAGCACTCGGGCTCTCGTCATAGCCCCTCGGTTTGGGTCATGACACGTACGACCTCGGCATAAATCGTGCCTAATAATAATAATAATAATTACACGATACCTTGATATTTTATTGTAGCTTGTGAAACTAATTGATAAATTGGAAATTATTGGAATTGAAATAATTAATTATTTCTGCTTGTTAAGGAAATTATTGTTGTTCACATAAATCGTGTTTATTTAAATATTTCTATTTTACAATTATTGACTCATAGTGAGTGTCAAAGACGACCTCTCGGCACTACTTCTTCGAGATTATACTTGATACTTACTGGCTACACATTGATTTATGTACCCATACTACACTTGCTGCATATTTTTTGTGCAGGTACATGTATGTTTAGTGATCTTTTAGGCGCAGAGGCGCATCTATTGCGGGGACTTACGGTGAGCTGCATTCCATGTTACGAATCCGCAACATACAAAGTCTCCATCAGTGTTATTGACATACTCCTGTCTATTTTGTATTCCAGACAGATGTTGCATTTATCATATTTTCTAGTTGATGCTCATGCACTTGTGACACCCGGTTTTGGGGGTTCTTTCAGGTTATTCATTATTGTGGTTCGTGCTGATATTTTCAATTACCCAGTAAATTCTATTTTTACACTGCCAAATAAAGGAAAAGTTTTGATTTCAAAAATACTAAAACGGGTAATTAAATTGGTAAATCACCGTTGGCATGCCTGGCGGCGACGTTAGGAGCCATCATGACCCATGGTGGATTTTGGATCATGACAACATGGTATTAGAGCACTAGGTTCACTTAGGTCTCGCGAGTCATGAGAAAGTCTAGTAGAGTCTTGCGGATCAGTACGGAGACGTCTGTACTTATCTTTGAGAGGCTACAAAGCTGTTAGGAGCATTTCCCTTCTTGATTCCTTTATCGTGCAGTTTGATTCCATTAAGACTTGTGCCTTTATTTCCTTTCTACTCATTCTTATACGATGTTGAGCACTCGTGTCAGTTGGGCATCGAGGAGTGTCAGTGGTACTACATACGTGGAACAAGATGTTTCTCCCTGCGCATTCAAACAAGTTATTATCATCTTCTTGTGAAAGGAGGTTCTGTCATTTCAGCTCAAAATCAGTAATTCCTACGATTTTGAGGCTATGCACGGTGTTGGTGTAATGGTAGGATGCTTGTCTACGTGTCAAGCCAGGGAATGGCTCGGAAGGCGGATTTCTCAGTGCATGCTTTAGAGGTTCAGTATTTAATTCGAGCAAAGGAAAGGCAAATGGACTATGAATGTTCAAGTTTGGGTTGATGGAGTAATGAGACTTGGTATTTCCTAGTGTGATGGAGTTTTCATTGTGATGCGGTGCCGTCGTCCATAATTGCACGCATTACGGTTCATCGGTGTTATGATCTTCTTTAATTTTGCCTTCGGAGCAGGTGTTATGAAATGGTTCTTGTGGGTGGTTGTCAGATAGTGGTGTACATCGAAAATAGCAGTGTACAGTGGTTCAGGATCGAATGGGTAATTCCAATGTTGATGGCTCGAAAAAGATAATCTTGTAGGGGGCTTAAAGCCGGTAGCAATTCATTAGCTCAGGTTTACAGAGATGGATTTTGGTTTTATACAACACTGGGCAACGAAGAATGAGGAAGGACACGTGGGAGGTATCTTCCGGTGGTTAATCTACTAGCAGATCAAGTATGAGAAGCGAAAGTTGGGAAGTTTCTTAAAGGAGATGGTTTGACCGAAGTGGGAGAGGCAAAGTAGCATATGCATTCAGTGGTAAGATAGACACGTACCTTCAAAAAGTGTAGAACGATTTGGGAATCGTGATGGAAGGTGATTTGATATACGTAGTTTACTTAGAATGATGGTCACCGTACGGAGAAAGAGTGAATATGGTAGAAAAGGAGTTTCCTTGGAATCAAGAAGGGTGTGAAGATTTGACTATCGTTTCAGCTGCGATATGACTGGAGTTTAGATGATATTGTTGAACTCTCAGTTGATGTTAATAAGGAAGGAACGGACCTATACAACGTTATGGAAAGAGGCCGAATATGAGATCGTGGCTGATGATTCAGAATGTTCATGAAGTGATTTAACAAAACACTTCGAGAAATTTGGCGGGTTAACAGTGCAAGATCAATGTAATTGAGAATCAGGAATCATTGCGGGATCTACATTATGTGATGGTAGCTTAAAGCTAAGTGGGGGAGCCCCACCATCTACGATTTGATCACATGGTTGTCTGCTTGTGCGGGTTCTGGTTTTCGGTGCATTGGTGAACTATTCATCACCAGGAAAAGAAAACATCATGAGTAATTCGAGTACAGAACTTGATGAATGTGTGCCAAACTTCGTCTTATTGATTCGGGTGAAGGTTTTGGGAAGTCTCGGAGTTTATGCTTTTTGTGGGTGTAATGTACAAGGAAATGAATTCAGGAATTTTTGTTTTCTTTGAGAGGGTATTCATTTGCTAGCAGAGCATTGAAGTTTGGTTATATTCGAGACAGGGTCAAAGTGGGTGACTCTTTACAATGGTCCAATGAGTTCAAGATCTTAAGTCCAGTACCTAAGGATTTCGGGTATGTTTTGTGGTTAAGAATTGAGTTTCTGCAGGGGATTGTGAATGGGACTTTGAGTGTTTTATGTTATCATCGGGTATGCAGTGCGGTAATGAAGGAAAAGAAAAAAAAATAACTTCAGATTTGCGGGAGGTCTTGTGGAATAGGTATACCAGTTGGAAATGCCATTTTGCGTATGAGGAAGGTATGAGATGAGTTATGAGTATTGAGACGATGAGGTCTCCTGATGCGGGTCACTTGGTATGGGTTCGAATTTAGTTTGTTATGTTTGAATGGAGCTGCTAGTATTTCTAAGGCAAGTGAAGAGTGAATTTGAAGAAGTTGGGTCGGTTAGTAATGGTTGAATCAGTATGATTGTGGCAGTGATCAGTTCCTTCAGCGTAAAGTTATACATAGGGTTTGTGGTTGTACTCGTGGGCTTGACAGCCACCATAACTTGATTGATTCGGGAGGTATTTAATTCAAACAGTCTTGTTTTGTAAACAAATTTCTAGAAAAGTCATGGCAGTTTAGATCACGACTTGAGGTTGGTATATCTCTGCGGTCTGGGAATTCAGTTACGTGCTGCATTGGTTCTTCAGAAATGAGCTAAGTGGAAGGTTTCTAGCCAATGGAGTGACTTATTCCACTAGTAGTTTAAGGGTTATAGTGAATACGCGTATTATCACGTAGTAGCATGATAGGTGCAGTGAGCGGCATGGAAACTGGAAGTTGAAAGTCAAGGTTGCGGTTCAGTTGTGATAAGAAGGCCACGAGCTCGGATGAGCAGGGAAGAAAATTTAGATGTTGAGAGTAAGCTGACGTTATCTTAGTGTCGCCTGAGAATAGTGTTCTGTGAAAGAGGCATTGTGTACGGATTTGCGGATTTCGGTTTACCTTACAAAAATTAGTACGATTGGTGGTAGAGAGGCGCATACCTTGTCACCCGGTGCGGAAGGTTGTGGGAGCGTATCCCACGGGTAAATTTGTATAAGTGTAACCTATTAGTCACTTAATGGTTATAATTGGAACCAAGTATGGAGGTTATGGTACTATCATTAATGTGAGAGTTTGTGCGTGGAAGGCACTCTATTTCCCTTGGTGGTGAACAGTGGGAGTTGTTCCGGATTGGGATGGCTGCTCGGGTGTGTCATGAATAGGGCCATTGTGAATCCTTGAAAGGTTGTTATCCCATTATGATATGATCAGAATCGGTTTGGGGTCCGTTGGGGGGTCTATTGTGAATGTGTGCTCTACGTAAGGTCGGACGTGTTCATTCATCATAACATTGCTTACGAAGGAGTCGTCGGGAATTGGATGTTATTTTCGTCGTCAGCTATTTCGTGGAGCCTATATTGTGCCACGTGGTTTGTGAGGTGGATGGATTATTCGCACGTGTTGAGGTCCCGTGTAGCTGTGGTGTCATATGAGCAGGATGGCTCTCGAGATATAGGTTATCGTGCCTTAGTTGTGTTTGAGTTTCATAGCATGTGGCACTATTCGTCTCCTCGATATCTGTATTATGCATTTGGCATGCTTGTGGTTGATATTCGAGTATATATTGTTTGGATCGGGTTGCATGCCACAACAATGTCATGATGCAATAATGAAATGTTGAGTATGATTGCGTATATTTGTTTATGTGTATTTTGTTTCTCATTCTTTGAGGAGAGTTCATAGCATCTGTTCGACCATTTTATTCGTTACACGGGCTAGGAAGTTCCATTCCAGAGTTCATTTTTTTCCTTATGTATAACAACTCACGTGCTGAATCTGCACACAAAGTGTTTGAGGTGGCTTATTTCCTGTGTAGCTTATACTGGGTGAGACGAGACTATTGGACATGAAATCAGTGCAATCAGATTTATATAAGGCATATTAAAGAACAAATATCGCTATTCAATTCAGAATGAGGTAATGGTCCTGTCACGACCCAAAATCTCACCCGTCGTGATGGTGCCTATCTCAATACTAGGAAAGTCGACAATCTCAATAAACCACATATCTTTTAAATTTGAAAACATAATGATTATATTTAGCAGAAGAAATCTCACAAGTACAAATATACATACTCACAAAACCCGGTGTCCCTGAGTACATGAAGATCTAATAGTCTGAGACCAAATATAGTAAATAAGGAGATAGGGAAGGAGAGGCAAGGTCTGCGAAGCACAGCAGCTACCTCTGAATCTCCGAAAAAATCAACTGTGCGAAAGAATCAACACCTGCTATGTCCGGGAACACCTGAATCTGCACATGAAGTGCAGGGTGTAGTATGAGTACAACCAACTCAGTAAGTAATAATAATAAATAAAGAACTGAAGATAGTGACGACCTACACAATTATAGTTCATTTTCAGTAGTTCCAACAAAGAATAGACATGCTTTCAAATCCGGCAGTTTAAGCTATATCAATTTTATACAGTTCAAGTTCAGGTAATCCGGATATAAAATCTTTCAGAGATTTCACAACAATGACAAATAGCAACTAAGTGTAACAACAAATGAAAAACAAGTACATCCTCTCAGGGCAACAGTCACTCAACTCATCGCAACAACTCAATCACTCGGCTCTTAGCCCTCAGTACTCACACTCAATAGGTATATGCGCTCACTGGGTGTGTACAGACTACGGAGGGGTTTCCTACAGCCCAAGCGCTATAATCTGCACGGACAAATCACGCGCTATAGTATAAGTATCTGGATTTGCACGGACAACTCACGTGCTACACGGACAACTCACGTGCTATAATATCAATATCTGGATTCGCACGGACAACTCAGGTGCTGCACGGACGACTCATGTGTTATAGTATAATATGAGGATCCACACGGACAACTCACATGCTGCACGGACAACTCACGTGCTACGCAGACAACTAACGTGCTATAGTATCAATATCTCATAATCAGGCCCTCGGCCTCACTCAGTCATAAATCTCTCCAGTCTCTCGGGCTCTCAGTAATCATGAAAATTGGTCCAAAAATGAGGATATGATGTATTAATAAATAACAACAGAGACTGAGATATGATATGAAATGAATGAACATGACTGAGTGTGAAATTACAATTTGAACATATAATTCAACCACAGAAATGACCCCAGTGGGTACCAATAATAACAACATATGTCTAAGCATGATTTTTAATCCGAGTCTTAGCTCAATTTTTCTCTAACACGTAGAGAATATACAGATATCAACATATTATTCAACTTCACAGTTCCATGGAATTTGACCTAGTCACAATTTCTACAGTGCATGCCCACACGCCTGTCACCTAGCATGTGCGTCACCTTGAAACCAATCACATAATACATAATTCGGGGTTTCATACCATCAGGACCAAATTTAGAACTGTTACTTACCTCAAACCATGTAATTCTTTATTCCGTTATGCCTTTGCCTCATGAATTGGCCTCCAAACGCCTCGAATCTAGCCACAAATAGTTCGATTCAGTTAATAAAATTTATTGGAATTAATTCCATAAGAAAATATTAATTTTCTATCAAAATCCGAAATTCAGCTCAAATATTATCCGTGGGGCCCATGGCACAGAACTCGACAAAAGTTACAAAATCCGAAAGCCCATTCAACCACGAGTCTACCCATATAAATTTTACCAAAATCCGACCTCAACTCGACCCTCAGTTCTTCAAATCTTATTTTCAAATCCCCAAGTTCAAATCCCCGATTTACACCTCAAAAATATGTAATCTAGTCGGATTATTCGATGATAATTCAATATTATGGAGTAGAAATGATCACAAGGGACTTAGCTCAAGTTTTCCCATGAAAAACTCGCTCAACAATCGCCCAAGCCGAGCTTGAAATGCCAAAAAATGGCAAAAGCTTGGAACCCCTCTGTTTTTGTACTGCCCAGGGGTTTTTCGCAGCCGCGAAAAAACTCTCGCGCCTGCGGTGTCCGCGCCTGCAATAATTTCTTTGCACCTGCGGTGTTCGCACCCGCGGCAAAACTCTCGCGCCTGCGATGGAACTCTTCGCGCCTATGGTCTTCGCACCCGCGGCAAAACTCTCGTGCCTGCGATGGATTTCTTCGCGCCTGCGGTCTTCGCACCCCCCGAACAATTCTTCGCACCCGTGATGCTTGGCCAGCCCATGCATTTCTGCTTCTACGACTCATGCCTCACTTCCACGAGCTCGCACCTGCGGCCCTTTTTCGTGCAGGTGCGATCACACCAGATGCCGAGCTGCTTCAGCTCCTACTCTAAATCCAAATTTGATCCGTTAAGCTTCTGAAACTCACCTGAGCCCCCCCGGGACCCCATCCAAACATATCGACGAGTCCCATAACATCATACAAACTTAGTTGAATCCTCAAATCACCTCAAAAAAATTCTAAAACCACGAATCATACCCCAATTCAAGCCTAATGATCTTTGAAACTTCTAATTTCTATAAATGACGTCGGAACCTATCAAATCAAGTCCGATTGACCTCAAATTTTGTACACAAGTCATAAATGACATGACAGACCTATTAAAAGTTTCAGAATCAGATTGCGACCCCGATATCAAAAATTCAACTCCCCGGTCAAACTTCTCAAAAATTTAACTTTTGTCATTTCAAGCCTAATTCCACTATGGACCTCCAAATAAAATTCCGGACACACACCTAAGTCCAAAATCACCATACAGAGCTATCAGAATTATAAAAATTCAAATCCGGGGTCGTTTGCATATAAGTCCACATCCGGTCGACTTTTATAACTTAAATTTTCAATTATGAGACTAAGTGTCTCATTTCACTCCGAATTCCTTCTAAACCGAACCAACTAACCCGGTAAGTCATAAAATAACTGTAAAGCATAAATTGAGCAGTAAATGGGGGAACGAGTTTGTAATACTCAAAACTACCGGTCGGATCATTACAAGTCCTTGTCAGGAGGAGAGACTCTATGATTTGTTAATTCAGCAAGTGTTTATGAGTTTCTACGCATCTCTTTCATCATGGTAGTATTGCAATTATTGGAGCAGAGCTTATATGTGTTATGTGGTGTATTATGGGCTACAGATTCGTAAAAATTAAAGCTATTGGGGTCGAATGATGTTATTATGGGCAACCGGCTTATATGGTGCATGGGGGTATTTCAGCATAAGTGCACAATCATGTGTTTGGTACAGTGCATAGTGATTGATACGGTGTTCGTGTGTTAGAACCTGGTATCGTGGAGAATTCAGAATGTTGGAATTTGGTTCTAAAGCTTGTTAGCTAAGGTAGCATGAAGGATCTTCAGTCTGGCTCAAGCTAATGTGCTCAACTGAGTTGTGGTGGCATGAGTTGGTGCATGAGGTGTTAAACAATGATTTTGGACAACTCTGGAGCAGTTCTTAGCACGTTCGAGGACGAGCGTATATTTAAGTGGGAGAGAATGTAACGACCCGACCAAATGTTTTGATCCCTAGCACGTCATTCTACGGTTTGAGGCCTTCAGAAGCTTCACTTCAGGTATTGTGCCCTGCACGTATGGTCGGAATTTAATTTCGAAAAGTTCGGAGTTGATTTGGAAAGAAAATCCTCATTTTAGAAGTTTTAAGTTGGAAGAATTGACTAAGGTTAGACTTTTGAGTAAATGACCTCGGAATCGGGATTCGAAGGTTCCAATTGGTTTGTATGATGATTGTGGACTTTGGCGTATGTTCGGATCGGGTTTTGGATGACCCGAGAGCTTTACGGCACTTATTGTGGAAAGTTGGCATATTAGAAGAATTTTTATTAATTTAGGTTAAAGTGTCTTTTAATGTTATCAATGTCCGTTTGGGATTTCGAGCCTGGGAATAGCTCCGTATGGTGATTATGGTCTTAGGAGCGCGTCTGAATGTTAATTTGGAGGTCCGTATGTCATTTCAGAGTCATTTGGCGAAAGTTAGAAATTTAAAGGTTTTTAAGAAGTTTGACCGGGAGTGGACTTTTTGATATCAGGTTCGGATTCCGATTCCGAAAGTTGGATTAGGTCTGTAATGTCATTCCGAGTAGTATAAGTATGTTTCGGCGCGTTCGGAGTAAGTTTGAAGAATCAATTTGATATCGAGTAGATTTGAAATTTCTAAGTTGAATCAATTTGGTTTGAGGTATGATTCTTAGTTTTTAGGTTGTTTTACGCATTTCTAGGGTTCGAGTGAGTCCGTTTTATGTTTTCAAACTTATTGGTATGTTCAGGTGGGGCCGTTTTATGATTTCAAAGTGATAATTTTTTTTTGCAGGAACACCACAGAAAAAGCTACAAAGGAAAATGGTATTTAGATAGTGCGTTTTCCAGGCACATGACGGGCGACAAAAATCTATTCAAAGAAATCACAAAATTAAATGGCAAAAACGTCAAATTTTGTGATGATTCAAAAGGAAAGATAGTTGGTACCGACATAGTTCCATACGGAAATAATTGTGATATAATAGAGGTATATCTTGTAGATGGATTCAACTATAATCTCTTAGGTGTAGGTGTAACGACCCGGCCGGTTGTTTCGAGAGTTATAGCCCCATTTCCCCCATTTCTGCTTCTTTTGTGCTTTACAACTGTATTATGTCCTACCGGATTGGTTGGTTTGGGTCCGGAGTGGTTTTGGAGTGAATTGAGACACTTAGTCTCTTAATTGGAAGCTTATGTTGGGAAAAGTTGACCGGATGTTGACTTGTGTGTAAACGACCTCATATTTAAATTTTGATGGTTCTGTTAGCTCCGTTAGATGATTTTGGACTTAGGAGCACATCCGGAATGTGATTTAGAGGTCCGTAGTAGAATTAGGCTTGAATTGGCGACAATTAGAATTTTGGCGATTTTGGCCGGCAGTGGAAATTTTGATATCGGGGTCGGATTGGATTTCTGGAAGTTGGAATAGGTTTGTGGTGTCATTTTTTATTTGTGTGTAAAATTTGAGGTCAATCGGGCGTGGTTTGGTAGGTTTCGGCGTCTTTTGTAGAATTTGGAAGTTTAGAAGTTCTTTAGGCTTGAATCCGGGTGTAATTGGTATTTTGATGTTGTCTTGAGTGATTCGAAAGTTTGACTAAGTTCGCATAGGGTTATATGACTTGTTGGTATGATCGGTTGAGGTACCGGAGGCCTCGAGTTGATTTTGGGTGGTTAACGGCTTGATGGGAGTTAAGGAAATGCAATTGAAGCTGCTACTACTGGTGTAACCGCACCTGCGGAGTGGGAACCGCAGGTGCGAGTCCGCAGAAGCGAAGAAGGAGCCGCAGATACGGCCAAGAAGGAGCTGGGCTGAAGCCGCAGGTGCAAAGATTTTCCCGCACCTGCGAGGGTCGCAGATGTGAGCAGCTGGGCATAGGTGCGAAGGATGGCCGCATGTGAGATGGATTCCCGCACCTGCGATAGGCGCAAATGCGGTCTTGGGGCCGCTAGAGCGAGGTCAGGATTTTAAGTAAAATCCTCACCTGCGATGGAATTTCCGTAGGTGCGGCGTCGCAGAACTAACAAGAGGACCGCAGGTGCGGTATTTCTGGGCAGAAAAATACCAGCTCGACGGTTGGACTTTCATTTTCGATTTTTGGACTTGAGAAGCTCGGGAAAGAGGCGATTGTTTTGAGGATTTTCAAGGAAACATTGGGGTAAGTAATTCTAACCAGGATTGGTCTAAATTTCGTGAATTTATGGCTTTCTTCATCACCTAATTAGGGATTTGAGTTGTGAATTTGGGGGGAAAATGGTAGGAACTTCATAGGCTAAACTTTCGAGTTTTGGAAGGTGATTCAAGGTTAGATTCGAGTAATTCTTGTATGGTTGGACTCGTGAGTGGATGGGTTTTCATATTTCGTGACTTTTGTCGGACTTCAAGACGTGGTCCTGGGGGCCGGTTTGAGTCTATTTCGTATTTTTACTTATAATTTTATGTTTCTCTTGTGGAATTGATTCTCTTAGCCTACATTATTTATATCGTACTGCTTGTGGCTAGATTCGGGGAATTTGGAGATTGATTCGAGAGGAAAGGGCATTTCGGAGTAGGATTTCTACATTGTTGAGGTAAGTAACAGTCTAAAATCTGGTTTTGAGGGTATGAAACACCGAGAATTGGTATAATGTGAATATTTGGAGGTGACGCACATGCTAGGTGACGGGTGGCGTGCGAGCGTACACCGTGAGGGATTGTGACATGGTCCGTCCCGTGAGACTGTATAGTCGAATAGCTATTGTTATTACTTGTTTTCCTTGTCCTTGAGCAATTGACTGCCTTTCATGTTAGAAACCAGCGGTCGTATACTTGTTTAATTAACTGCCAATTGTTGTCTTGTACTCAGACACAGTCTTACTTGAGTGTTATATCTCTGTTTCCTCTCACTTCTTGTTGATACTTGTTGTATTCTCTGTTTGGATTAATTATTATGATATTTTGTGAGCCCGAGGAGCTGGAGAGGTTAGTGACAGAGATAGGGCCTGAGTGCCGAGCTGTGAGGTATATCGGATCGGGTTGCACGCTGTAACAAGCCTTCGGGCTATATATATATTGGATCGGGTTGCATGCCGCAATAATATAGGATCGGGTTCCACGCCGCAACAATATTGGATCGGGTTGCGCGCCGCAACAATATAGCGCTTGGACTAAAGGAGCCCCTCCAGAGTCTGTACACCCCCCAGTGAGCGCAGGTACCTATTGAGAGTGTGTATTGAGGGCTGAGAGCCGAGAGTATGAGCTGTTGAGATGAATTGAGTAACTGCTGCATTGAGAGGCTGTACTTGCTTTTTTTTTATTGTTGCACTTACGTCGTTATCTATTGTTGTGAAATTTCCGGAAGATTTATATCTGTTTTACTTGAGCTAGGACTGATTTGACTTATACCACCGGATTTGAAAGCATGTTCACTCTTTACTGAAAACTGTTGAAATTAACTGTATTTTTTTATAGCTCGTCACTGCTTCTCAGTTCCTTATTTAATTATGTTACTAGCTGAGTTAGTTGTGCTCATGCTACACCCTGCACTTCATGTGCAGATCCAGGTGTGTACGATTCTGGCAGTCGCTGAGTTCATGCGCGGGCTGATTTATCGGAGACTTACGAGGTAGCTAGCGGTGTCCGCAGTCCTTATTTCTCCTTTCTTATTATCTTTTCTCTATTGTACTGGCATTTGGCATAGACTGTAGTAGACTCTGTTTCTAGATTGGTTATTAGATGCTCATGACATAGTGATTTATTTTTCCGCACTTATTCTTTTGCGTTGTACCCCCGTTTTATGAAAAACTCTTGTTATTTTAAATGTCTTAATTCATTTTTGTTAAATTTTAAAAGTGATTTTGTAAAGGTCGGCTTGCCTAGTATCGTGATAGACGCCATCACGACGGGTTAGGTTTTAAGTCATGACAAGTTGGTATCAGAGCATAGGTTACATAGGTCTCACGAGCCATGAGCAGGTTTAGTAGAATCTTGCGGATCGGTACGGAGACGTCTGTACTTATCTTCAGGAGGCTGCCGAACTAATAGGAAACTTCACATTCTTACATTCTTGTCGTGCGAATTTTTTGATTCTGATAACTAAATTTCTGTTGTTCTAATTCTCTCACAGATGGTGAGGACGCGTACCACGGGGTAGGATGGACAGCCACAAGTACCACCAGTCAGGGCGGCAAGAGGCCGAGGTTGCGGTAGAGGCCACGGTAGGGGCAGAGGTACATCTCGCACCGCATCTAGGGCAACACCTACAGATCCACCAGTTGCCCCAGTTCAGGAGCAGCGTAGATTGGAGAGGTTTGGGAGACTCCAGCCTCCATCTTTTAGTGGTGCAGAGGGAGAGGATGCACAGGGTTTCTTGGACAGGTGTCAGAGGATACTCCATACAACAGGTATTTTAGAGACTATTAGGGTCTCGTTCACTACCTTTCAGTTCTCTAGGGCTGCATTTAGTTGGTGGGAGGCTTACGATAGGCGTAGCCCGGTCGGTGCAGCGCCCCTTACCTGGCAGCAGTTCTTCGTTATCTTTTTGGAGAAGTTCGTGCCTTAGTCCCCCAGAGAGGAGCTGCGCAGACGGTTTGAGCAACTTCGTCAGGGTGATATGTCTGTGACGTAGTATGAGATGCGATTCTCGAAGTTGGCCCGTTATACTATCTGGTTGGTTCCCACAGACAGGGAGAGGATCAGGAGGTTTATAGATGGCCTCACTTATCAGCTGTGATTGCTTATGACATAGAGAGAGTGTCTGGTGCTACTTTTGATGAGATTGTCGACATTGCTCGTCAGATTGAGATGGTTCGCAGTCAGGAGAGGGTTGAGAGGGAGGCCAAGAGGCCTCGTGGATAGGGAGGATTTAGCGGTGCTCCTTCCGGGGGTCAGTTCTAGTACGGTAGAGGTTGTCCTTTTAGACATGCTCAGACGGCCCGTCCAGGTCACCGTGATGCATCATCTGGCCATGATTCATACAGTTATCAATAGGGTCGTTCATCTCTCGGTGCCCTCCCAGTGCAGAGTTCGTCCCGTGCTCCATCAGGTCAGGGTTCTTCTATGTCAGGTCCTTCTGCCAGGTATCCCGGTGCTCGGGGCTCCCTTCAGTCCCCTACATCAGCACCGAGGAGTTTTTATGAGTGTAGGGAGTTTGGTCACATAAGGACAGAGTGTCCCCGTATAGTGGGAGGTCCAGCTCCACAGAGAAGCCAGTCTACGTCATCAGCACCAGCCCCTCCACCACCCGCTCAGCCAGCTCGGGGTAGAGCCCAATCAGCTTGGGGTCGCCCGAGAGGGGGAGGTAGATCAGGGGGTGGCTAGGCCCGTTTCTATGCCCTCCCTGCCAGACCAGATTCCATTGCTTCAGATGGTGTGATTACAGGTATTGTTTCAGTTTGCCACATAGATGCCTCTGTATTATTTGACCCTAGTTCCACTTATTCATATGTTTCCTCGTCGCTCATTTTCTGGATATGTCCCCTGCGTCTTTAGTTTCATCTGTTCATGTATCTACTCCTGTGGGTGATATAGTTATTGTGGAGCACATATATCGGTCATGTGTGGTGACCATTGGGGGTCTGGAGACCAGAGTGGATCTTTTGCTGCTCAGTATGGTCGATTTTGATGTGATATTGGGTATGGATTGGTTGTCTCCATGTCATGTTGTTCTAGATTGTCACGCTAAGACTGTGACGTTGACGATTGATAAATGGTGACTTTACCACTCATTATAGTCTCTTTTCTTTAATTTTGCATCCTTTAATTATAATATGAGGTCGTTTATGGTGTGTATTGTTAGATTTGCAGGTAAATGATGCCATAAAGTGATCTGAATTCAATTGAAGCGGAATTGAGTAAAAAAGAGTGAAAATAAATCAAAACTCTTCAGTGATTCCGCATCTGCGGAACACTGGTCGCTTTTTCTAGGAAATGGCCACATTTGCGGAAGAGGAAATGGAATTCAAGAATCGCATCTGCGATCTGATCAGCGCATCTGCAGTCGTGCATTTGCGCATGCAAGTCCTCTTCTGCTGAGCAAGAGTTTCCCTTCAAAGTTTGCATCTGCGATAGGCGATTCGCATCTGCGGAGCCGCACCTGCGAGGATACGTCTGCAAGTGCGGTCAACGACTTCAGACCTGGGCAGACTTGGAAATTCGCATCTCCTCAATTCCAAACCCACAAATACACGACCTAGCAGATCCTTTGCAGATCTTTTGGCTTATTTTTCAGTTCCTAGACTAGAGAAGACAAGGTTTGTAGCTAAGGTTCTTGCACACACACTTGGGTCTTGAAGATTTGAAGCTTTTGGTTGAGAATTTCTTACTCATTTATTCTCATTTCTTCATTTCCTTGCTTTGTATTGAATATTTAAGTGTGTAGTATTTTTCCAACACTTGAATCTTGTTTTTGGAAATATTCATATTTAAAGTATGGATTAAATATCTTGTTGTGCTTATGTATTGAATGATTTTTATTTATTATGAAGTGAGTTATTGTTTCTTTAATTATTCTTGTTCTTTAATGTTTCCAAAGGGATTAGCTAACCCTAGGACTCGCCCATTTACTTCGAATTAATTTTGGGAAAGATAATT
This sequence comes from Nicotiana tabacum, assembly GCF_000715075.1. Lineage (NCBI taxonomy): Eukaryota > Viridiplantae > Streptophyta > Magnoliopsida > Solanales > Solanaceae > Nicotiana > Nicotiana tabacum. The sequence continues at coordinate 129,883,265 of NC_134091.1, forward strand.
TGGGGTTGGGAAAGATTAATTAACAAGAACTTGGGGTTTTAACCCTCACTTTATAGATTCTACCTAGGGATAAGATTGAACTACTTGTAGCCATAATCGGGTGTGCTCAATCTCTTAATTGTTTTAGGGATAAATCAATTAGGAAGTCTTGTTAGTCTTTGGAAGAAGCTAATATAGAATTATTACTCGAGGCTAATTAACATAAACTCGCTCATATTTGTAAAATCGTGAAATACATTAGATCGTTACTTGATTGTAATTCCCCGTGTATCCATGCTTATAGCTATTGATAATTTTACTTGCTTTCTAGGTTAGTTTACATTTTCGCATTTAGCTATAATACTTTCTCAATAACCATTCTAAGTGTTTGGCATTGCATAATAAGTGACAATTCTCTTACATTCCTAATCGCCTACATATTGTTCTCTGTAGGATTCGACCCCGACTCATTGTTGGGTAAATTATATTGCATGCGACCGTGTCCATTTACCTTTTAGTAGTGGATTTGGACGTCATCAAAATTGATGCCGTTGCCGGGGAACAATTTGGCGTATTTAGGTTGTTAGAGATGTAAGCGTAAGTGCTTTGGTCCAAACTTGGGAATATTTATGTAATTACTTTCTTATCTTTGTTTATCTTCTTGTTTGTTTCTTGTTTATTTTCTTAGTTTTGCAAAAATGGCATCATGTAATGAAAATTGGTCGGATGGTAATTGTTCATACTTTGATGACCCTTGTCCTTATTATGGAGGACCACACTCATGGCAAAATTATTTAAATTCTCCCCGGGGCGGATTGTGTGCAAAATCTCCAACCCATGAGTGGAGTGTTTGTGATAAGTGTGGTCATCAAAATGGTCATTGGGATAATTGTGCTTATTTATCCTTCCCTTTCCCAAGCCCCCGCTATGATGATTCTACTTTTTGTGATAAAAATAATAGTGATACGGAAGTGGAAGAAATTGAGCATGGTCCAAATGGAGAGTTTAAGCTCATGTTAGAATGCCTACTTGAAGGAGGAAACAAAGAGCAAAATGCCTTGGAGGAGCTTTTGGAAAATAGTCTCCAAAATGATTTGGTGCTTGAAAGGTTGAACTTACAAATGGGAGAAATGCTTGAAGCTTTAGAGGTCCAAAAAGCCTCGGAAGAGAATGATAGCCAAGAACCTTCCTTAGATGTGGACACCGAAAATCCTTCCTTGGCACTTGATCAAAACCAGAAGAACTCTCAAATGCTAAAAATGAGAGGATGATGCTCATGTTGGAGGCCGTTCTTGAAAATAAGGAGAAGCAAAGCTTGGCTCTCGAGGACTTAAAACAAACACTACATCGAAATAATGAGACTATCCGCACTTTGGAAGATAAAATAAAATCATCGATTGAGGCTCATTATGCCTATCAATTTGAAAGTGTGGAAAGAGGTCAAGAAGAGTCCAACTCCGAGGAAGAAAGTAAGCTTTATTTTGAGGAATCAAGAATTGAACATCCGCCAACCAACTCCATGAGTGTTAGTGATGCTAAGAAAAGGATGGAACTAGTGTAACGACCCAACCGGTCATTTTGAGCCCTGGCGCGTCATTCTGCAGTTCGAGGCCTTGAGTAGCTTCGTTTCAGGTATTATGACTTGTACACGTGGTCGGAATTTAATTTCGGGAGGTTCAAAGTTGATTTGGAAAGAAAATTTCTAAGTTCAGAAGCTTTAAATTGGAAGAATTGACTGAAATGTGATTTTGAGTAAATGATCTCGGAATCGGGATTTGAAGGTTCCAACAGGTTGGTATGATGATTTTGGACTTGGGCGTATGTCATCGGGTTTTGGATAACCCGGGAGTGGTTCGGCACCTATTGTGGAAGTTAGCATTTGGGAAGAATTCCATAAATTTGGGTTGAAGTGCATTTCAAGGTTATCGATGTCCGGTTCGAGTTTGGGAATAGCTATGTATGGTGATTCTAGTATTGGGAGCGCGTCCGAAAGTGGATTCGGAGGTTCGTAGGTCATTTTGGAGTCATTTGGCGAAAGTTGGAAATTTGGATAATTTTGAGAAGTTTGACCGGGAGTGGACTTTTTGATATCGGGGTCGGATTCCGATTCCGAAAGTTGGAGTAAGTCCGTAATGTTAATTATGACTTGTGTGCAATATTTGAGGACAATCGGACGTGATTTGATAGGTTTCGGCAACGATTGTAGATGTTTGAAGTTTCAAAGTTCATTAAGTTTGAATTGGGGTGCGATTCATGATTTCGATGTTGTTTGATCTGATTTGAGGTCTCGAGCATGTTTGTGTTATGTTATGGGACTGGTTGGTATGATTTGACGGGGTCCCGGGGGCCTCGGGTGTGTTTCGGATCATTTCGGGCTGTTTTGGAACTGCTGATTCCGGTGTCTGGTTTCCTTCTTCGCGAATGCGAAGGAAGTCCCGCGTTCGCGAAGAAGAAATTTTAGGGGTGCTGGATTTGGCCTTCGCGAACGTGAAGGAGGGCTCGTGAACACGAAGAGGTGACTAAGGAACTTACGCGAACGCGAGGGGCCAGTCGCGAATACGTTGAAGGAAATGGAGGAGCTGGGCGTGGAGCCATTTAGCCTTCGCGAACACGGGGCTCCAACTGCGAACGCGAAGCAGTGGAGCCTGGAACATTCGCGAACGCGAGGCTTGATCGCAAACGCGAAGAGGAAATTGAAGGTTGTGCATGTTTGGCCTTCACAAACGCGAGGGCATTTTCGCGTTCGCGAAGAAGGAGTCGGACTGGGCAGTGAGATGTTTTAAAACGGGATTTTTTTGGCCATTTTCACTTCATTTCCTCCATGGGAGCCGGTCTTGGGGCAATTTTGGAGCTTCATATTCATCATCTATGTTAAGGTAAGTGATTCCCACCTATTGCAAGTTAAATACATGGTTTATATGTGGATTTAGACACAGAAATTAGTAGAAATTGTGGGGTTTTGGTAGAAAACCTAGAAATTGATATTTTTGAAATTTAACCACGAATTTGGGTAAGGGATTGAGAACAAATTATATATTTGAGTTCGTAATGATATGGGTAATGTTTATCTTCGAGAATATTCAGAATCTGGGCACGTGGGCCCGAGGGTGATTATACCGACTTTTTGAGCGGAGTTGAAAATTTGTAGTAAATTGAATTATAACGAGTATTAGAGTATATATTTATTGACTAGTTTTGGAGCGTTGGGCATCAATTTGAGTTGTCGAAGCGGCTTTGGAGCCGGTTATGAAATTTCGGAGCGAGGTAAGTCTCCTTTCTAACCTTGTAAGAGGAAATTAACCCCATAGGTGAAATAAATTATTATGTGCTTCTATTTGTGGGGGGCTACGTACGTAAGAGATGACGAGAGTCCGTACGTAGCTACTAGCCATGCATATGTCTGGGTAGTTTTAGGCTTACATCATGCGTTGTTGATATTGTTATTGATTTATGTTTATTGTTTTGCCTTGAGAAGGAGTGGGATTGAGTTTTCTTATTAAATGTTTTGAAGGAGTTGACATTGAGGAAAAAATGGGATCTTAAAAGTTTTCATTTGAATTTCGTATTTTGAAAAGAGTTGAGGAATATTATAATAGCTTAAGAAATCTATGTGTAACTGCGTTGCACGTATGTTTCGCTAGCGGGGTAATTTTCTTAAATAGTTTCAAGTTGAATTTCCATTATTTTAAAAAGAATCAAGAAAGAGTTATGATTTAAATGTTAAACTTATATTTGGCCGCGTCGCAGGTATGATTCACGAGCGGGGTATTTTCTTAAATTTATATTTGACCGCGCCGCATGTATAGTTCGTGAGCGGGGACCGCATCGCATGTATGATTCGCGAGCGGGGGAGTTTATAGATGCATCTATGGTTCGCGTCGTTCGACCCTCGGCAGTGCACAATTTACATTTATGTTGGATCGGGCCAAACGTCCTCGGTGGTATTCGTATCTGATAATAGAACTGGAAGTTCCTTTCATAATTGGCATAAATTTATTATATGTGTGATCATATGTTTTAAAGAAAGGAAGTGATTTAAGCCCTTAAATATGGTAAAACCTTGTTAAGTTATTTCTTGTTCTGAGTCTCATTGTTGTATATCATGCTTAATTAGAGTTCCATATTATCATGTTATTGGCCCTAGTAAGTGTCAGAGTCGACCCCTCGTCACTACTTCTTCGAGGTTAGGCAGGATACTTACTGGGTGCACGTTGATTTATGTATTCTTACTACACTTGCTGCATATTTTTTGTGTAGGTGCATATGTGTCTAGTAGCCTTGCGGGCGCAGAGGTTTGGTCAGAGCGGAGACTTAGGTGAACTGCATTTCTGTCTACGATCCGCAGCCAACAGTGTCCCCTTCAGAGTTACTTATGTATTTTCCTGTCTAATTTGTATTCTGGACAGGTGTTATATTTTATTTTATCTTCCTAGTTGATGCTCATGCACTTGTGACACCGGGTTCTGGGATGATTATGGGATATTTAGTATTGGAATTGGAAAATATTATTATTATTCTGTAAGGTTCGCTTTTGTTATTAGTAAATTGAAGGAAAGTTATGTTTTCAGAAATACTAAAATGAGAATTTAATTAACTATTTAGTGTTGGCTTTCCTAGTAGTGGAGTCCGACGCCATCACGCCCTTTAACGAATTTTCGGTTGTGACAACTAGAGTCAACCAGTGTAATTCAAAATATGGTTGAGATTGACTCTAGTCCGGGGGAAAAAGAGGATGTCAAAATCCGGGAAGCATTGTAATTTGGAGGTTTGATGTCACATTCCAAGAATTTTTCAACATTAGAATTGTGTGGTGATATGGGAATTGAACTACACAAGTTAATGAGGGATTCCGAGGAGTAATGGAAAATTCCATAAATCTTACAATTTGAGGGAACGAGAAGGCAAAATGACATTCCTCACATGAAAGCCAAGAAACGCAAAACGCAAGTTTGAAATTTTCTTTTTTAGAATAGTTTATTATGTTATTTTTGACTAATCTGCTAAGTTTCAAATTGTTTGGAGTTGAATTAAGGGGTTTGAGGTGTTGGAGTGCACAAAAACAGTGGCTGAAAAATCTGTGCATCAATCATTTAGTGTACTCGCATCTGCGGAACATTCACCGCAGATGCGGCCACGCAAAAGAGCCCAGTTAAACGTAGATGCGAATATTATTGTAGAAGCGGTTTGGCAACTACAAATGCGCCTTCGCAGAAGCGCCTAAAATTCCGCAGAAGCGGTCAAACGGGTAAATTACAAAACCCTTCTTCAGTCAGGTAAGACTCTAATTTCCCCAAATCTCAAAATTCTCTCTCCTCTCTCACGTTACTGCTCTTCATCACTGCTCACACTTGAGTTCTCAAGCATAAGACCACATAGGCACCATGTCTCTCATCTACTCCTCTCTTCTACTTATCTTTTCTTTTTCTTCTTCTTCATCTCATCTGTTCTACTGTCACGTTTTCAATTTTTTTTCTTTCTTTATTTTTATTATCACTGTTAGTTTTAGGGGTGAGGGAAAATGGCTGAGAGTGTCTGTGTGTGTGTGCTGCTAATGATGAAACAAAATTTTGGGAAGTCTGAGTACCAAATTTAATTGAAAAAGCATATCATCATCTCTGTTTGTCATGGGTTTGACAAATTGTCCAAAAGAGAATTGCTAGCTAAGCACCACAAAATCGGATTTAATAGAATCGTCGGTTCATGTAGTGCACTAATTTAGAAGTCTTGAGAATAAATTATGTGCTAAAAATCTTGTTTGAGAAGTAAAGGAGTCGAGAATTCTAGGCTTTGGAACCCTTTGATGAACATCGCAGAAGCGAAAAAAGTGCCACAGATGTGGCCTCTCACCTGCGTTGACTGTTCCGTAGGTGTGAACTCTGGGGAGATGGGAAAAACCGCAGAAGTGAATAAAAACCAGCAGAAGAGGGACCGCACCTGCGATAGTCTTTCCGCAGGTGCAGAAACTGGGCAGAATTCCCAATTCTAGTAGCTTTGCATCTGGAGCTTCCCGCGCCCGTTCGACTTGATTCTTTGGCCTAATTGCTTTATTTTAAATTGCCTAACATGATTCTACTGCCCGACTAACGTTGTTTTGATTTTTTTCAAGGTACTTTGAGCTAAAATGGACCCTAACATGAATGAAAATGCCTCGATTGATCATGAAATTGAGGAGGCAGCTGTGGATGAACAATTTGACCAGTCACGCTTCATGTCGGCTGATTGTCACTGCCAGTATTATGACAACCTCCTCACCAAAAATATAGTGCTTGAAAAGGGGATTGTCGAGGAGAAATTGGAGCTACTCCCAGAATTCTATGGTCGTCTTCAAGCCTTTGGATGGTCGTGCTTCATGCCTACTCCGTGCAAAGCCAATGAGGAGTGGGTTCGTGAGTTTTACGCAAATATTAAGCGTACAACTTCTCCGATCCACAACTCACCATAAGGGGTAAGACAGTGAGGTTTGGGACTGAGCAGATTAATAACATACTCGGGATTCCTGACCATCCACTCGAGCCAGTGCTAGAGAAATATCATTGCAACAATGCAAAATGGCTTGTGTCTAAACTCCATCGCGCAAGCATGAGAGCAAAATGGTCCAACAAGATAAGGGGTTTGAATTCGATTGACTTCACAGCTGAAGCTAATATAAGGCTCCACATCCTCTGCAATAGGGTATCACCCAGTGGAAATGTTTCAGATGTATCATACACTAGAGCCTTGATCATTGCATGCCTTCTTGACGACATTCATGTGAATGTCGGCCATTATATGCTGCTGGAGCTGAGGGAGTACTTGCATGATGACAACCCATGGTTGATGTTTCCTTCACTGATCACAGAGTTGTGTAGGCAGGCATAAATTGAGGTACGCAGAACCGATCATTGGTTACCGGCCGACAAACCCTTTCATCTGTTGAGAGTGACAGGTGAGGGTAGTGTAGTCAAGAGCAGGAAGAGGAAAGTCACCACTGTTGGCGGATCAGAGTCATCCTCACAGGAAGCAGTGCCTGAGGGACCATTTGGGATGTTGAACTCGCAGCTTGGCGTCAATCGTGACTTAGTGTCACAGCTCCCCAGTGGACCCTCCAACCCCCAGCCTAGGCCTGAGTACTTTACCAGGGAAGACATGAAGACCTACCTAGATTTACAGAAAAGGCAGGCAGAATCTCATGAGAAAATGGCAACATCTGTTGGCAGACGCGAGGCAGCCTATGGCAACATGTAGATCTTCATTCAGACTTCGAAAAGGAGAAAGCGAGAAAGAAGAAGAAGGGCGAGTTTATGATCAAAATATGGAGAGGCATCAAAGCCATCTTCAAATGGGGGCAGCCGATAGGAAGATACCTATTGTTGATGCTGAGGATAGCGATGAGTAGTCTTTCATGTCGAGTGTTGTTGCTGATGATACTGATGATGATGAGGCCGAGAGTTCTTATCGGTAGTGATTAGCCTTTCTCCCGCAGTCTGCTAGTCTAATGCAGACCTCTGGGAAACCCTCAAACTACACTTATTTCATTTTGATATTGTGTAGTGAGGACACTGCAATGTTTTAGTTAGGGGTGGCTTTAGGGAGTACACTTTATTTGTACATTGATGCTTAATTTGTTCCCTTGTCGGGCTTATGCTTTGGTATGGATATTGTGTGCCCTTGCCGGGCTTGTTTTATCATTACTTATCATGTTCTCTTGCCGAGCGTAATTTGTGATTAATGATATATTTGCGGATTAATCACTTTTGTTATTCTATTTTATTTTTATTTCTTTACTTGTTTTCTTTAGTAGTTTTTAGTTTATGTTATTTTTGTTCATTTAGTATTAATTGCTTTTGTTATTTTAGTTTCCTTAAGTAGTTTTTGTTATTTTATTTTATTTCTTTAGTGTTTATTTTATCTTCTTTAGTAGTTTTAGTTTATATTATTTTTATCTCTTTTAGTAGTAATATACTATTCAATAAATGTCCTTGGGTTTTCTTTATACTACGGTTCTTTCCCAAGGAATATTTATTTGTTGAACCGGGTGACTTTTCCCTATGACGGATGGCGTGACAACTTTATTAAGGGAATTAGTCTTGTTTTGTTATGTGGAGACTTTTGGATTGTTTGATAAAAATAAAATTAGTCTCTTGGATGTGAAGTGTGAATTAAGAATACCCCTCCGATTTTTTGTTTTTAAATTGAAAAAGTAAGTTGCATGGGGAAGAATAAGTTTTGTGACAATGTTTTGGCTCATTGGTGACTCTTTGTCCACTAGTTGGCATGATATTGCTCTAAATGCTCTAGTTAAGAAGTGAAATTGATCCGTCTTGATTAGTTCATGTGCCATGTGTCACAACCCAAAATCCATAAAGGTCGTGATGGCATCGGATTCCACTGTCATGCAAGCCAACAATAAATACTTATTTAAGTTCTCATTTTGTTACTTTTGAAATCATATTTTCCTTCAATTAAATAGCAAAAGATGGAGTTTACAAAATAAATAATAATATTTTCAATAATTCCAATACAAGACAACCCATAATCACCCCAAAATCCGATGTCACAAGTGCATGAGCATCAACTAGGAAGATAAAATAAAATACAACACTTGTCCAGAATACAAATTAGACAGAAAAATACATAGGTAACTTTGAAGGGGACTCTGCTGGCTGCGGATCGTAGATGGGAATGGAACTCACCTCAGTCTCTGCATTGAACCACACCTCTGCGCCCGTCAGGCTGCTAGTCATATATGCACCTGAACAAAAATGTGCAGCAAATGTAGTATGAGTACGTAAATCAACGTGTACCCAATAAGTATCCCGCCTAACCCCAAAAAAGTAGTGACGAGGGGTTGACTTCGACACTTACTAGTGGTCCAAAAACAAATAAAGTACAGTAAAGAAATGAATGAATATGAGACAAAGTAAATATATGAAACAAACAAGTATAAAATACGTAATACAATTTTCCTCTTTACAATTTACTCAACCTCTCAACTAGCAAGTTCCCTCCATAACCGGAGCATATATATAGATATAGTGGATTTCATCAAAGAGGTTGTCATAATCCAAATCATGGAAAAACCCTCAGATACACTGGCTTCTTGCCAAACGTTACCCACGATTCCATGAGAATAACATATATATTGGAAATGCCGAGGCGTACGGCCCGATCTAACATAAAAGTAAATTGTGCACTGCCTAGGGTCGAACGACACGAATCATAGATGCATCTATTAACCTGCCGAGGCGAACGGCCCGCTCCTATGAGAGTGTGGTACATAAATCCTATCGAGGCGAACGGCCTGATCCCATAAGAGTGGTAGAAGGAAATATCCCGCTCGCGAATCATACGTGCGACGCGGTCAGATATAAATTTAAGGAATCTCCCCGCTCACGGATCATACTTGCGACGTGGTCAAATATAAATTTAACATTAAAATCATATCTCTTTTTTGATTCTTTTCAAATAAGGCAAATTCAGCTTGTAGATTTTTAAGGAAATTACCCCGCTCACGAAACATACATGCAACGCGGTTACACATAGAATTCTTAAGCTATTATAGCATTACTCAATCCTTTTTTGAAATTATGAAGTTCAAACGAAACCTTTTAAATCTTACGTTCTTCAATTTTAACTCATTTCACAACATTTAATAAGCAAACTCAATCTCGCTTCCTCTCAAGGCAGACAATATACATAAATCAATAACAATATCAACAAGGCATGATGTGAGCCTAAAACTACCCGGACATAGGCATATCTACTGGCTACGTACGGACTCTCGTCACCTCGTGCGTACGTAGCACTCACCAAGAGATGCACAAAATAATTTAGCTCACCTATGGGGTTAATTCCCTCTTACAAGGTTAGAAAGGAGACTTACCTCGCTCCGAAGTTCCTTCTCCGGCTCCCAAGCCTTCCCAATAACTCTAACCGATGCTCAATGCCCCAAAACTAGTAAATAAATATGCAAATCCATGAATATATACTGTAATACTCCTTATAATCCAATTTATAACAAATTCCAATTTCGTTCTAAAAGTCAATAAAAATCACCCTCGGGCCCACGTGCCTGGATTCCGTAAGTTTCGAAGATAAACTTTACCCATAACCTTATGAACTCAAATATATGACTTATGTCCAATCCCATGCTCAAATGCGTGGTAAAAATCCAAAATCACCAAATTCTAGGATTTCTACCAAAGCCCCACAATTTCTAATAATTTTTATGTCTAAAACTGTATATAAACCATGAGTTTAACTTGAAATAGGTGGGAATTAACTTACCTCCAAGTTGCTAGGTGAATGCTACTCTCAAGAAGCTCTAAAGATCGTCCAAGAATGAATAAATGAGTAAAAATGCTCAAATCCCCACTTTAAACACTCACTGCCCAGCAATCATTGCGCCCGAGGCAAAATCCTTCGCGCCCGCGACTTCGCACCCATGGCAAAATCCTTCGCGCCTGCGATGGATTTCTCGCACTTGCGGTTTCGCACCCGCGGCAAAATTCTTCGCGCCTGCGGTGTCCATACCCGCGATGGATGTTTTCGCACCTGCGGCAAATCCATGAATATAAAAATGCTCAAATCCCCACATTAAACACTCACTGCCCAGCGATCATCGCGCCCGAGGCAAAATCCTTCGCACCCGCGGCTTCGCACCCACGGCAAAATCCTTCGCGCCTGCGGTGTCCGCGCCTGCAATGGATTTCTCGCACTTGCGGTTTAGCACCCGCGGCAAAATTCTTCGTGCCTGCGGTGTGCGCTCCCGCGATGGATTTTTCGCACCTGTGGCTTCGCATCCGGGGCCCTATTTGCGCAGGTGCGATCACACTAGATATCAGCTGCCTCAACACTTCTTCAAATTCCAAATTCGATCCATTAACCACTCGGAATCCACCCGGGGCCATCGGGACCTTAATCAATAATACCAACACATCCCAAAATACATTACGAACTTAGTCGTGCCTTCATATCACATCAAACAACATCGAATTCATGAATCGCACCCCATTCCAAGCCTAATGAACTTTAGAATTTCAAACTTCTACATTCGATGTCGAAACCTATCAAACCACGTCGTATTGACCTCAAGTTTTGCACACAAGTCATAATTGACATTACGGACCTACTCCAACTTCCGAAATTGGAATCCGACTCCGATATCAAAAAAACGTCCACTCCCGGTCAAACTTCTCAAAAACCTTCAAATTTCTAACTTTAACCAAATGACTCCAAAATGACATACGGACCTCCAAATCTACTTCCAGACGCGCTCCTAATACCGTAATCACCAGACTCGGAATTCAAAACGGACATCGATAACATCGAAATGCACTTCAACCCAAATTTATGGAATTCTTCCAAAATGCTAACTTCCAGAATATGTGTCGAAATGCTCTCGGGGAATCCAAACCCGATCCGAACATACGCCCAAGTTCGAAATCATCATACGAACCTGCTGGAACCTTCAAATCCCGATTCTGAGGTTGTTTACTCTAAAATCCAATCTTAGTCAATTCTTTTAACTTAAGGCTTTCGAAATGAGAATTTTCTTTCCAAATCAACTCCGAACTTCCCCAAATTAAATTCCGACCACACATACAAGTCATAATACCTGAAGTGAAGCTACTCAAGTCCTCAAACCGCCGAACGACGCGCTAGAGCTCAAAACGACCGGTCGGGTCGTTACATTCTCTCCCACTTAAACATACGTTCGTCCTCGAACGTGCTAAGAACTGCGTTGGAGTTGTCCGAAATCACTGATTAGCACCTCGTGCACCTACCCGTGCTACCACAACTCAGTTGAGCACCCTAGCTCGAGTAAAGCTGAAGATTCCCCTTTTGTTTAGTCAAACTAGCCTTAGAGCCAAATTCCAACATCCGAAATCTTCTGCTAGGCCTGTTTCCAACATACGATCACCGTATCAATCACCACACGATGTACCAGAACATGACTGCGTACCTTTGCTGAATTCACATTATGCACCGCAACATTCACATGATTATAATAACATTCTCTGATCATAATAGCCGACATCCCCAGAATCTGATGCTCACCATGCACCTCGTTATATATATAAGTCTTGTTCCAAATCTTGCAATACCGCCACGACAGAAGAGATGTGTAGTAATTCATAACCAACTGCAGAGTCAACAAATCATTGAATCTCTCCCTTTTACTAGAATCATCACCCCATTAACAACCAAATAATGGTATTTTCTCTTTAACATACTTCATATAATCAGATCGCACTGATCCCAGATCCAAAAATCTCGTCTCACCCAGTATAAGCCGCTCAGGCAACAAGCCACCCCAGACATGACCAAAAGTCTCATATGATGCTGCAATGTGCCAATAAGCTACAAACTAGAACGTGATACATAAGGAAAACGAATCTCTGGAAGGGACTACTCAACCTACATAACTAACTAGACAACCGAAAAGGTGTTATGAACCTTCCCCAGAAAATGGAAAACAAAACACACGAAAATAGATATAGGGGACTATAATCAACATCCCACTGTTGCGGCGTGCAACCCGATCCCAACAACATACCCGTAGCGGCGTGCCACCCGATCCACACATAAAATCTACATAAAGAGATACTTACCGAGCTAGAATGCTCATTACTACAAAATACCCGAATATCAGCCACAAGCACGCTAAGTGCATAATACCATCCCTGGGGGAGACAAATAGCGCCATACGCTACAAAACTCAAGCACCACTAAGGTGCGATATATGATTTGAATCTCGAGAGCTATCCCCCTCATATAGCACCATCGCTATGCGGAACCTCAACACATAAGAAATTTACCAAGCTGTTTCACAACTCATATAGCACAATATAGTATTACATGAAATAGCTGACGACGAAACGATATCCAACGTCCGAATACTCCTCCATAAGGAGCACTATGCTAAAATGAACACATTCGGCCTGATATAGAGCCCATATTCATATTTAAATCCATCCACAGACCTCAAGCCGATTCTGATCGCACCGTACTAGGCTAATAACCCTTCAAGGATCCATAATAACCCTTTTCCCCATAACACACAAGAACAACCATCATAACTGGAACAAACTTCCACAGTCCACAACCAAGTGAACCGAGCGCCCTCCAGGCATAAATTCTCGAATCAGCGATATTACCAAAATCTTCATACTTGGTTTCAATCTTCAATCAATCAAGTGACTACATGCCACTCTTACATAATCTTTTCGTGGGACATGCTCCCACGACCTTCCGCACCAGGTAACAAGTCTGCACATCTATACCACCGGTCACACTAATGCTGTAAAGCATATCAAGAATCTGCAATCAGTACGCAAAGCCTCTTACACAGGACACTGATCACAGGTGACGCTGGAGACAATACTAGCTTATTCTAAACATCTAAATTCATTTTCCTGCTCATCTGAGCTCGTGACATCGTTGTCAATACCGAACTGCAACCTCAATACCTAATCTTTAAAATTTCATGTCGCTCACCTCACCTATCTTACCAATATGCAAAGACCCAAGAATAGCATCATAGCTCCTAAACCACTAATATGATACACAATTCACTTTGTAGAAACCTTTCACTTTACTCGTTTCAGGAGAATCATTGCAACACATGACTGAATTCTCATAACCGTAGAACACATAAATCCTCAAGTAGTGGTCTAAACCACCATAACTCTTCCGGGATCCGCCTACACATAACAGGCCATAATACTCGAATGTATCCAAATACAATTAATTACAGCGGTCATCAAGCCTCGCACGTCCCGCCACAAATCACATGCATAATCTAATCACGCTGGAGGAATTGATCACTGCCACCATCAGGCTAATTCAACCATGGCTAACCTATCCGACTTCTTCTAACTTATCCTTAACTTGTCTTAGAAATAATAATAAATCAAGTCAACATATAACGAAATCAATCTGCATTCATCCTGAGTAGCCTTGAATCACGAGACCATGCTGTCTCAAATACCACGAATCATCTCATACCCTCCTTGTGCACATATTCGCATCTTCAGCTGGTACACCCATTCTGATAATTCCTCTATGAGTCCGAAGTTATTTTATTTCATTCCTTCAATACTACACCGTAGACCGAAGGTAACATAGAACGTTCTAAGCCCCTTTTCATAATCTATAAAATCTCGATACTCAACCATACTATTGGCTCGAAATCCTTAGGCACCATTACTACGAGTCACCTACTTCGACCTAGTCCCGAATATAATCAACTCCAAGGTTCTGCTAGCACATGAACACTCTCTCAATAAGCACCCGCCTGAATCTCTTTCCTTGTACGTCACATCTACACTAAGCATAAACTCTGAGTCTTCCCAAATCCTGAACATGAATCGATAAGGCCAATTATAGCACACATTACTCAAATTCCTTACCCAAATCACTACTGATGAACGTCTTCCTTAGTCATAATATCCTACCAATATGCTGATAACCAGAAATCGTACAATTAGCCGACCATGCAATCCAACAGTAGGTGGTGGAACTCTCTCACTTAGCTTGAAGCTACTATTGCATAACTCTAGAGCCTGCCAAGATTCTTTCTTCATTGTTAAACTGATCTTGCACAAGCAACTCACCAAATTCCTTGAAATTCTTTCATTTGACCTTTCATGAACACTCTGAATCACTAACCACATTCACATATTCGACCTCTTGCCAGATAACCAGTAGAATTCTTTCGTGACAGCCCCATCAACACCACGCAACCGCAAACCTGCTCACAGAGATAACCCACATGTGGAAATTCCATGCCGACATCATCCAATGTCGTTACACTAGGTACAATAACTACGAAATCAGTAACCATCCTGAGTCCATGCTCATTCACTAGTTGTATAGGTCCGTTCACTCCTCATGGACATCAACTAAAGGTGCGACAATATATTCCAATCCAAAGTCATGTTGTATCCTTCTTCATATCAAGCAACTCCCTCCTGTCACACCCAATCTTCCTCAATATAGCATCCAATATCCAAAATTAAGTCCGTAGACCTAGTCACGGTCCACCATGAATCCCAAATCACTCTAAACGTTTTTAAGGCGTGTAGTCATCCTACCATAGAACCCATACGCTACCCTGCCCCAAAGGAGAATCGAAGAAAATCATAACACCGACGAACTTAACACATTCAATCAAGGACGACGACACCACACCTCGGATGAAGATTACATCACACTAGAAAATACCAAGCCTCGTTACTCCATCAACCCAAATCTGGACATTCATAGGCCAATTGCTTTTCCTCCGCCGAAATAAGATACTGAATCTCGGAACCATGCACTAAGTAAACCTCCTTCCAAGTCATTCACTGCCCTGACACATAGGCAAGCGTCCTACCATCACATCAATACTGTGCGACAACAACTCCTGAGCATCATAGAAACTTGTGCATAGCCTCAAGGCTCTCAGAAGTACAATTACTGAGCTAAAATAACAGAATATCCTTTTGCAAGGCGACAACAATAGCACAAACAACTACGCAGGGAGAAACATTTTGCACCATATCTGTAGTTCCATTAAAATTCCTCAATTCCCGATTTGTAACCAGCGGTTCACGTCGCACATGATTGAATACTAAGGAAATGAAGGCATAAGCCTCAAAGGAATCAAATTGCACGATGAGGAATCAAGAAGGGAAGTGCTCCTAATAGCCCTCTAGCCTCACGAAGATAAGTACATATGTCTCTGTATCGATCCGCAAGACTCTACTAAACTTGCTCATGACTCGTGAGACCTAAGTGAACCTAGTGCTCTAATACCATGTTGTCACGATCCAAAATCCATGAAGGTCGTGATGGCGCCGGACTCCACGGTCAGGCAAGACAACAATAAATACTTAATTAGGTTCTCATTTTGTTACTTTTAAAATCATATTTTCCTTCAATTAAATAGCAAAAGATGGAGTTTACAAAGTAAATAATAATATTTTCAACAATTTCAATACAAGACAACCCATAATCACCCCAAAACACGGTGTCACAAATGCATGAGCATCAACTAGGAATATAAAATAAAATACAACATTTGTCTTGAATACAAATTAGATAGAAACATACATAAGTAAATTTGAAGGGGACTCTACTGGCTGCGGATCGTAGATGGGAATGCAACTCAGCTAAGTTTCTGCATTTAACCACACCTCTGCGCCCGCCAGGCTGCTAGTCATATATGCACCTGCACAAAAATATGCAGCAAGTGTAGTATGAGTACGTAAATCAACGTGTACCCAGTAAGTATCCCGCCTAACCCCGAAGAAGTAGTGATGAGGGGTCAACTTCGACACTTACTAGTGGTCCAAAAACAAATCAAGTACAGTAAAGAAATGAATGAATATGAGACAGAGTAAATATATGAAACAAACAAGTATAAAATCCGTAGTACAATTTTCATCTTTACAATTTACTCAAGCTCTCAACTAGCAAGTTTCCTCCGTAACCAGAGCATATATATATATAGATATAGTGGATTTCATCAAAGAGGTTGTCATAATCCAAATCATGGAAAAACCCTCAGATACACTGGCTTCTTGCCAAACGTTACCCACGATTCCATGAGAATAACATATATATTGGAAATGCCGAGGCGTACGGCCCGATCCAACATAAAAGTAAATTGTGCACTGCCGAGGGTCGAACGACACGAACCATAGATGATTCTATTAACCTGCCGAGGCGAACGGCCCGCTCCCATGAGAGTGTGGTACATAAATCCTATCGAGGCGATCGGCCTGATCCCATAAGAGTGGTAGAAGGAAATATCCCGCTCACGAATCATACGTGCGATGCGGTCAGATATAAATTTAAGGAATCTCCCCGCTCACGGATCATACTTGCGACGCGGTCAAATATAAATTTAACATTAAAATCATATCTCTTTCTTGATTCTTTTCAAATAAGGGAAATTCAGCTTGTAGATTTTTAAGGAAATTACCCCGCTCGCGAAACATACATGCGACGCGGTTACACATAGAATTCTTAAGCTATTATAGCATTACTCAATCCTTTTCGAAATTACGAAGTTCAAAGAAAACCTTTTAAATCTTACGTTCTTCAATTTCAACTCATTTCAAAATATTTAATAAGCAAACTCAATCCTGCTCCCTCTCAAGGCAGACAATAAACATAAATCAATAACAATATCAACAAGGCATAATGTGAGCCTAAAACTACCCGGACATAGGCATAGCTAGTAGTTACGTATGGACTCTCGTAACCTCGTACGTACGTAGCCCCCCACAAATAGAAGCACATAATAATTTATTTCACCTATGGGGTTAATTCCCTCTTACAAGGTTAGAAAGGAGACTTACATCGCTTCGAAATTTCATAACCGGCTCCAAAGCCGTGATTCCCAAAGCTCCAAAACTAGTCAATAAATATGCAAATTCATCAATATACACTCTAATACTTGTTATAATTCAATTTACTACAAATTTCCAACTCCGCTCAAAAAATCGGTAAAATCACCTTCGGGCCCACGTGCCCAGATTCTGAATATTTTTGAAGATAAACATTACCCATATCATTACGAACTCAAATATATTATTTGTTCTCAATTCCTTACCCAAATCCATATATTTAACTTGCAATAGGTGGAAATTAACTTACCTTCAAGTTGCTAGGTGAATGCTCATCTCAAGAAGCTCCAAAGATCGTCCAAGAATGAAGAAATGAGCAAAAATGCTCAAATCCCCGCTTTAAACACTCACTGCCCAACGATCATCGCGCCCGCGGCTTCGCACCACGACCAAATCCTTCGTGCCTGTGGTGTCCGCGCCTATGATGGATTTCTCCCACTTGCGGCATCGCACCCGCGGCAAAATTCTTTGCGCCTGCAGTATCCGCGCCCGCGATGGATTTTTTTGCACTTGCGGCTTCTCACCCGTGGAAAACTTCTTCGCGCATGCGGTGTCTGTGCCCGCGATGGATTTTTTGCACCTGCAGCTTGCACCCGCGGTCCTTTTTGCGCTGGTGCGATCACACCAGATATAAGCTGCCTCGACTCTTCTTCAAATTTTAAATTCGATCTGTTAACCACCCGGGGACCTCGGGACCTTAACTAATTATACCAACACGTCCCAAAACACATTACAAACTTAGTCGAGCCTTCAAATCACATAAAAAATCATCGAATTCATAAATCGCACCCCATTCCAAGACTAACGAACTTTAGAATTTCAAACTTCTACATTCGATGTCGAAACCTATCAAACCGCGTCCGATTGACCTCAAGTTTTTCACACAAGTCATAATTGACATTACAGACCTAAATCAACTTCCGGAATTGGAATCCGACCCCGATATCAAAAAATGTCCACTCTCAGTCAAACTTCTCAAAAACCTTCAAATTTTTAACATTAGCCAAATGACTCCAAAATGACCTACGGACCTCCAAATCTACTTCCGGACGTGCTCCCAATACCGGAATCACCATACGTAGCTATTTCCAGACTCGAAATTCCAAACGGACATCGATAACATCGAAATGCACTTCAACCCAAATTTATGAAATTCTTCCAAAATGCTAACTTCCACAATAGGTGGCGAAACACTCCCGGGGCATCCAAAACCCGATCCGAACATACGTCCAAGTCCGAAATCATTATACGAACTTGCTGGAACCTTCAAATCCCGATTTTGAGGCCATTTACTCTAAAATCCAATCTTAGTCAATTCTTTCAACTTAAGGCTTTCGAAATGAGAATTTGCTTTCCAAATCAACTCCCAACTTTCCGAAATTAAATTTCGACCACACGTACAAGTCATAACACTTGAAGTGAAGCTACTCAAGGCCTCAAACTGCCGAACGATGCGCTAGAGCTCAAAACAACCGATCGGGTCGTTACACCATGTGTTTTAGATTTTGTTATAAATACTTATTGTGTTTACTTCTATCATCTAGAACTTGCGCGGTTGGTCTTTCAATTGGTTGGGGGGATGACCCTAGGTATTCTTTGTAATCTTAAAAAAAAAAAAAAAAAAAACCTTTTAGCCTTTCAAGCCTACCATTGCATAAATATAATCACTAATTTACCCCATTTGAGCCATTAACTTTTTCTTTGGCCACCTCATTATAAACCTTTACCCTTTTGTGAAATAATTCCCTCTTTTGAACCCGTCCCTCCTTGAATATTGAGAATGAGGCTAAAATTCTAAGTTGGGGGTGTTGGTGTCAAGTTGGAAATTGGTAAGGTTGTACATTGAGGGTTGAAACATATACCTCAAATTTGTTCATGTGAAGCTACTCAAGCTCCAAAAGAAAATAGTTATATAAAAACAAAACAAAAAGAGAAAGAAATAAAATAAATATGTATATATATATAAATATGGAGTCTTGAGAAAATTAGAGAGGTACTGTAAGGTGGTTCTATATTGGTAACTAGATGCCAATAAGGGCGATGTGGTTTAAAAATAAGCAAAGTGCAAAAAGAAAGACAAATGTGAGTAGTGTTCAAGGAGGGTGTAGTCACTTGTATCCCAAATGCTTTTTGTAATGACCCAACAGATCATTTTGACTTTTAGAATCCCGTTCCCTAAAATAAAACTCCCTGTATATGCTTTTATTAATTTATGACTTGCAGAGATGGTTGGTTTGGGATTTGAAAGTGTTCGGGTTGAAATCGGAACACTTGGTTCCTTAAGTTGGCCTTAAAAGGCCAAGTTTGACTTCGCTCAACATTTTTAGAAAACGAACTCAGAATCGGGATTTGACGGTTCCAATAGGTTCGTATGATGATTTCGGACTTGGGCGTATATTCGGATCGGGTTTTGGTTAACCCGGGAGCGTTTTGGCGCTTAATAGTGAAAACTAACTATTTGAAGGTTTAAAGTTCTTTAAATTTGGTTTGGAGTAGGTTTTGGAGTAATGTAGGTCCAAATGGAATTCCGAGATTGAGAATAGTTTCGTAATGTCATTTAAGACTTGCACGCAGATTTTGGTATCATTCCGAGTAGTCTAAGTAAGATTCGGCGCATTCGGAGAATTTGGAAACTTGAAGTTCAAAGTTTGATCCAATTTTGTTTTGGGGTGTGATTCTTGGATTTGTTGTTGTTTTACGCATTTTAAGAGTTCGAGTAGGTCTGTATTATGATTACATACTTGTTGGTGCCTTTGGACGGGGTCCCGAGGGGCTCTGGTGTGTTTCGGACCACCCGGAGCTAAATCTGAAAAACCAGATTTTCCAGTTCTGGTTTCCTTCTTCGTGTTCGCGAGAGGGAAATCGCTTTCGCGAAGAAGGATTTGGGACAGTGGGAAAATTGCCGTTCATGTTTGCGGATAGGCTCACGCGTTTGTGAAGCCATGTGAGCCTAGGCCTTCGCGTTCGCATAGGGGAAATGGGTCCAGAGAGGGCCAGTGGACTTTGCTCTTCGCGTTCGTGAAAGAGCTGTCGCGTAAGCGATGCTCAGTCAGCATAGGCCTTCGCGTTCATGAGACCCCTGTCACTTTCACGAAGGGTAATTTTAAGGATATGAAATTTTATCTTCGCGAACGCGAGGCCTTGAGCGTGTTCTCGAAGAAGGGGTCACCAGTGCTGGGCAGAATGTTTTAAAAACTGGATTTCACCATTTTTAACCCCATTTCTTCCATTGTTGGGCGATTTCTGAGCTGTTTGAGAGAGGATTTCAACTAGCAACTTGAAGGTAAGTTAATTCTACACACTTTGAGTTAAATACATAGATTATGGATAGATTATAACTAGTAAATCTTAGAAATCAAAGGTTTAGATGAAAACCCTAGATTTTTATAAAAACAAGATTTTTACCACGAAAATGGTTAGGGAATTGGATAGAATTTATATATTTGAGTTCTTGAGATTATGGGTAACGTTTTCATCTAAAAATTTCCAAAATCCGAGCACGTGGGCTCGGGGTGAATTTTAGGAATTTTACCATTTTGGGTTGGGTAATATTGTTAATAGCCTAAATTCGAATTATTAAGTATGTATTAATTATTTTGTGTAACATTTGGATAGTTTCGGATTTTTCGGCATAGAATTGAGGTTTTCACGACATTTTGATCGGAAAAGTGGACTTTGAGACAAGGTAAGTCTCTTGTCTAATCTTGTAAGGGGGAAATTACCCCATATGTAATTAAATTAATAATTGTTGCTAATTGTGGGGGGCTACGCACGCACGAGGTAACGAGAGTCCGTGCGTAACAACTATTAATGCTAAAGTCCGGGTAGTTTAGGACTTAAAGCATGAATTACTTGGGTAAATTGTATCCTTTATTAAATTAGAAGTATTTGATAAATATTGTAAATTGTTAGGGAAAGATAGTAAACGATGGAAATCTCATATGCTTAATTTCTGTTTAAACTAATTAATTGTTAAAAGAAATTGTTCATCCTCCCGAATTAATCTTATAATAAATATACTCTCCTTCCGGAGGTACATAAGAAAATGTTCTCCTTTCTTGTGGAGTGGGCCGTACGCCATGATAGTCGGCAGGATAGATGCATCTATGGATCGCGCCGCACGTCCCTCAGCAGTGTACACGACACACTGGAATGGGCCGTACGATCTCGGCAGAAATCGTGCCTAATAAAAATAATAATTACACGATGCCTTGGTATTTTAATTGCAGATTGTGAATTTAATTAATAGGTTGGAGATTGTTGTATTTGAATGAATTAAATTGTTTCTGTTGGTTAAATAAATTGTTGTTAACTTTATGAATCATGTTGATTTAAATATTTCTATTTTTATTTCAATTATTATTATTGACCTTAGTGAGTGTCAAAGTCGACCTCCCGTCTCTACCTCTTCGAGATTAGGCTTGATACTTACTGGGTACACGTTGTTTACGTACTCATACTACACTTGCTGCACTTTTTGTGAAGAATCTGAGACAGGTACTAGTGGAGGACCTATCATCGCACACCCACGTTATCCAGAGGCGTAGCGGTGAGCTACTTTTTTGAGTTGTTCTGCAGCTACCAGTGCCTCTTCTTGCATTTTCATTCTATCTATTTTTATTTCAAACATTATTTGGATTTTTGTATAATCTACTAGATTCTCATACACGTGTGACACTAGGTCTTGGCACACACATTGGTAGAATTTGGAATGGTATTATTTTCTTGGATTTAAGTTAATCGATATCTTTTTATAATTTCTTTAATATTTCAAATAAAATAATAAAATTACTTAGAAAATTATTTTGAAAATAATTGATATATGTTTAATTTATTAGTTTGCTTGCCTAGCTGCAGTGTTGGGCGCCATCACGACCTTTAGGTGAAATTGGGTCGTGACACTTATCCGACCCTTCCCTAAACCTACATTACAAGCTTAAAAAGTCCTTATGGGATTTCCAACCGAATGTTCTTGAATAGGGGGCGAATTAAAATAAGGGAAATTTTGTGGCATAATATTTGTAACACTTGAAATTCATTGTTAAGAGTGAGTGTCTTTGTGCATTTGTTCCTTGTGTTGTAGTTGTAAATATGGTGATTTTGGTACTTTCTTTCTTGTGAGGGCACATGAATTAGGATGGATTGGTGACATTGATGTATCCCCAAATGAGTAAATTGAGCATATGTAGTGGACTAGTGCTTTTGAGTCACTTCTTGAGTCTTTTTGTTGTCACTTGATTACTTTGAAACTCTTTTGCAATTCTTGGAAGTGTTTTTAAATGAGGGAGTTATTTGGTTAAGATTCACGTTCTTGAGCCTAATTATTAGTACCAACCAAATCCATAAGTATGGCGCTTAATTGGAGAATGTGATTTGTAAATGATAGCAATACTAATTGTGCTTTAAATGGTAGAACCTCATTGAATTGTTGGTTTTGATTTGCTTGAGGACAAGTAAAAGCTTTAAGTTGGGGGTGTTGATGAGTGGTGATTTTACCACTCATTTTAGTCTCTTTTCTTTAGATTCTGTGTCCTTTAATTATAATATGAGGTTGTTTATGGTGTGTATTGATAGATTTTCAGGTAAATGATGCCATGAAGTAATTTGAATTCAATTGAAGTGGAATTGAGAAAGAAAGAGTGAAAAAAATGTAAAACTCTTCAGTGATTCCGCATATGCGGAACACTGGTCGCTTTTGCTACCTAGCATCTGCGAGGAAATGGCAGCATTTGCGGAAGAGGACATGGAAGGCAAGAATCGAATCTGCGATCTGATCAGCGCAACTGCGATCTGATCAGCACATCTGTATAAGCGTTCCTGCGCTTGAAGTCCGCATCTGTAGTCGCGCATTTGCGCAAGAAAGTACGCTTCTGAGGATCAAGAGTTTCCCTACAAAGTTTGCATCTGAGATAGGTGATCCGCATCTGCGTAGCCGCACCTGCGAGGATACGTCCACAAGTGCTGTCAACAGCTTCAGACCTGGGCAGACATGGAAATTAACATCTCCTCAATTCCAAACCCAAAAATACACAACCTAGCAGATCTTTTGCAAATCTTTTGGCTTATTTTTCAGTTCCTAGACTAGAGAAGACAAGTTTTGGAGCTAGGGTTCTTGCACACACACTTGGGTCTTGAAAATTTGAAGCTTTTGGTTGAGAATTTCTTACTCATTTATGCTCATTTCTTCATTTCCTTGCTTTGTATTGAATATTTAAGTGTGTAGTATTTATTCCAATACTTGAATCTTGTTTTTGGAAATATTCATATTTAAAATGTGGATTAAATATGTTGTTAAGCTTATGTATTGAACGATTTTTATTTATTATGAAGTGAGTTGTTATTTCTTTAATTATTCTTGTTCTTTAATGTTTCCAAAGGGATTAGCTAACCCTAGGACTCGCCCTTTTCTTTCGAATTAATTTTGGGAAAGATAATTTGGGGTTGGAAAAGATTAATTAACAAGAACTTGAGCTTTTAACCCTCACTTTATAGATTCTACATAGGGATAGGATTGAACTACTTGTAGCCAAAATCGGGTGTGCTTAATCTCTTAATTGTTTTAGGGAAAAATCAATTAAGAAATCTTGTTAGTCTTTGGAAGAAGCTAATATAGAATTATTACCCTGTAACGACCCGGCCGGTCGTTTTGAGAGTTATAGACTCGATCCCCTATGAAATGCTTCTTCCACATCTATTTCTGCTATTGTGACTTGCCGGGTGGTTTTATTTTGGTTTTTGGAGTGGTTTGAGATAATTAGTCCCTAAATGAAGGTTTAAGCCTTGAGATTTGGACCGTAGTCAGAACTGTGTGAAGACGACTCCGGAATGAAATTATGCCTGTTCCATTAGCTCCATTAGGTGATTCTGGACTTCGGGGCGTGTCTGGATAGTGTTTTGCAGGTCCGAAGCTTATTTATGCATGAAATGGCGAAAGTTGAATTTTTGGAGATTTGGATCGGTAGTGGAAATTTTAATATCGGGGTCGGATCCCGATTCTAGAAGTTGGAGTAGGTCCGTAATGTTGAATATGACTTGTGTGCATAATTTGGGGTCAATCAAACGTGGTTTGGTTGGTTTCGGCATCAGTTGTCGAATTTGGAAGTTTCAAGTTCTTTAAGTTTGAATCAGAGGATGAATTGTGATTTTAGCATTGTTTGATGTGGTTTGAGGGCTCGACTAAGTTCGTATGGTGTTTTAGGATTGGTTGGTATGTTTGGTTGAGGTCCCGGAGGCCTCGGGTGAGTTTCGGGTGGTTAACGGACTTGGAATGGAAGTTGAGAAATTTCTGAAGTTTGGTCTTTTGCTGATATGATCGCACCTGCGAGGGTATTATTCGCAGGTGCGAGTCCGCATGTGCGGTAGGTTGAGCGGAGGTATGAAAGGGGTGGAGATCAACAGGGATCGCAGGTGCGATGGTTTCTCCGCACCTGCGATAGCGCAAATGCGGACCAGAGGTCGCTGAAGCGGAGGCAGCCAGGGGTTAGTGTTTTTGCAGGTGTGCCTATATTTTTCGCACCAGCGGGTGCGTAGGTGTGAGCCCAGGCTCCGCAGGTGCAGGAATGTGTGGGCAGTGCTTAAAATTGAAGGGCTTCGTGAGTTTTGTCATTTTGGACTTTGCAAACTCGGTTTAGGACGATATTTGAGAGCATTTTTGAGAGATTTCTTGAGGTAAGTCCCTTGTGCTTATTTTTGATCAATAATCTTGCTTCCCCAATTATTGTTTCACCTAGTTAGTGTGTATTTAAGGTGTAATTTGGGAGATATAGACTAGGGATTTGGAAAGTTTGATTTGTGGATTTGAAGGACCATTTAGTGTCGGATTTTAGTAAATTTGATATGGTTAGACTCGTGAGTTAATGAGTGTTTATATTTTGTTACGGTTACCCGATTCCGAAACATGGGCACGGGTCGACACTTTAGGGAGAATTTCGGAATTTTTGTTAAAATATTGATATCATTAATTAGATGAGTCTATTATGGTTGTATTCATGATATGCAATTGTGTTTGGCTAGATTTGGGCCATCCAGAGTCAGATAATCGAGGCAAGGGAATTCTTACGGATTGATTGAGCTTGGTTCGAGGTAAGTGGCTTGCCTAACCTTGTGTGGGAGAAATCCCCTTAGGATTTGGTTCTGTTTTGATATGTGAGCGCCGTGTACGTGAGGTGACGAATACGTACACGGGCTAATTATTGTAAAAACCCAATTTCTGCTAAGTAATAACCTGTTTCCTTCTTATTTGAGTTACATTAGCATGTGTAGTATCATGTTAGACTAAAATAGCATGCCTACGTGCCTTAATTGTTTATCTGAACTCCGTGCAACATGTTTAGTGGATTTTCCTATTTTTTCCTTGACTTTTACTTAGACTAAATTGTAGGATTTCGTGTTGTAGTTGTCGAGCTCTATTGCTTGAGCTACATATTTACTTTGGGACTACGGAACGGTATTCCGGGAGATCCCCCTGTCTTGCATATTTACTTTGGAACTACGGAACGATATTCCGGGAGATTCCCCTATACATTTACTTTTGGGACTACGTAACGGTATTCCGGGAGATTCCCCTGCATATTTAATTTGGGATCACGGAACGGTATTTCGGGAGATCCCCTACACATTTACTTTTGGGACTACGTAACGGTATTCCCCTGCATATTTAATTTGGAACCATGGAACGGTATTCCGGGAGATCCCCTGCATATTTACGTTTGGACTACGAAATGGTATCTCGGGAGATCCTCTATTGTATTTCTGTGTAATGAATTCTTTCTTGTTAAATTTCAGTATTTATTTTACTGCGATATTTTATTTTTGCCTTGCTTTATTATTATATATACCAGTAGGGCCCTGACCTGACCTCATCACTACTCGACCGAGGTTAGGCTTGGCACTTACTGGGTACCGATTGTGGGGTACTCGTGCTACTCTCTGCATATGTTTTTCATGTGCAGATCCAGGTGTTCCTTATCAGCTGCACTATTAGTGAGCCGGGATAGCTTTTGAGACTTCAAGGTATATCTGTCGCGTCCGCAGACCTCGGAGTACCCTTCTACTCTTCACCATGTCCATTATCTTCTGTATTTTTCTTTTGTTAGACTCTGATGTATAGAGACACTAGATTTTGCTTCTATAATTTGTGATTCACGATGTTCCGAGTTTTGGGATTGTTGTGTATTTTTGAATAGTTGGTTATTGTACATGCCAAGTGGCATGGTACCCAGTTATGTAGTTATTGCTACAATTAATGGTTAAATTTATGTTTTCATTTCATTATTCCGTAAATGTTAGGCTTACCTAGTCGTAGAGACTAGGTGTCATCACGACGTCAAACGGAGGGGAAATTAGGTCGTGACAAGTTGGTATCAAAGCTCTAGGTTCATAGGTGTCGTGAGTCACAAGCCGGTTTATTAGAGTCTCGCGAATCGGTACAGAGACGTCTGTACTTATCTTCGGGAGGCTATAAAACCTTCAGGAAATAAAACATACTTCTTTTGATTCCTTATAGTGCGAGTTATTGGCATCTAATTCTAAAACTCTATATTCTATTCTTTCTCACAGATGGTGAGGTCCCGTACCGAGAGATCTGAGGACCAGGAACCCACGCCCCCTACTAAAGCCTCCAGAGGCCGGGGCCGGGGTAGAGGACGACCACGCGGTGCAACTAGAGCAGCCGCGCGAGCTACGACAAAGGAGCCCCTAGCAGATCCAGCAGGAGGTCAGGCACCAGAGGTTCCTATTACTGCATCAGCACTCCAAAAGACTCTAGCCCAGTTCATAAGCATGTTTAGCACCTTAGCTCAGGCTTGATTGATTCCATTAGCTCCTGCCACATCTCAGGACGGGGGAGGGACACAGACTCCCACAGCTCGCATTCCTGAGCAGAGGGTCCAGGTTGATCAGGCCTCAGAGTTCATTCCTATTCCGTCGGTAGCTCTGGTTCAGCATGAGACTAGGACAGTCACTTCTGAGATGGAACAGCTCACACTTGAGAGGTACAAGATGTACTACCTACCTACCTTTCAGTGGATTGGCTACAAATGATGCTCAGGGTTTTCTGGAGGAGTGTCATCATATTCTATGTACTATTGGCGTAGCGGAGTCGAGTGGGGTTTCTTTTACTACATTCCATCTTAGAGGAGCAACCTATCAGTGGTGGCGTGCTTATGAGTTGAGTAGTCCGGCTGAGGCAGCTTCACTTACATGGACTCAGTTCTCGGACATGTCTTTGAGAGAGTATGTCCCTCAGAGCCTCAGAAACTCATGGCATGCGGAGTTTGAGCAGCTGCGCCAGGGTGCTATGACTGTGTTAGAGTATGCAATTCGTTTCAGTGATTTGGCCCGACATGCACTGGCCTTGGTTGCCACAGTTCGAGAGAGGGTTCGACGGTTTATTGAGGGACCCAACCCCAGCATCCGGATTAGTATAGCCAGGGAGTTGGAGATGGATATTTCTTATCAGCAGGTTGTGATTATTGCCAGGAGATTGGAGGGCATGCTTGCCCGAGATAGAGAGGATAGAGAGGCCAAGAGGTCTCGAGAGACTGGTTATTATTCTGGAGCTCGTGCCCCAACATCTCGCCATGATAGGGGTTATGTGAGCCGCCCCGTTCATTCAGCACTTCCAGCAGCCAGCGGTGTTCCAGCTCCTTCTAGGCCCCATGAGTTTTATTATGCACCGCTAGTATCTAGTGTGCCTCCAGCGTGGGGTGTTCTTTACTTCCAGTTCAACAGACCTGGCCCAAGCCAGTCACAACAGCCACCCCCTCCCATAACTTGTTTTGAGTGTAGTGACACTCGCCATATGGTAAGGGATTGCCCCAGATTTAGGAGTGGTGTACCTCCACAGAATTTCTCAGCCACAACGTGTTCCACCGGGTTCTCAGGCTATGATTATAGCACCAGCTACCACCCCACCTACTCAGCCAGTTCGAGGTGGAGGTCGGGGAAGTAGAGGTCACCCTAGAGGGGGATACCAGGCCAGATATTATGCCCTTCATGCTCTTACAGAGGCAGTTGCTCCTGATTCTGTCATTACAGGTATTGTTCTGGTCTTTCATAGAGATGCGTCGGTATTATTTGACCCAGGCTCTACATATTCTTATGTGTCCTCTTATTTTGCCCTGTATTTGAGCGTATCTTCGGATTCTTTGAGTTCCCCTATTTATCTGCCTACTCCTGTGGGAGATTCTCTTGTTGTGGACCACGTGTATCGGTCGTGTTTGATTGCTCTTAGTAGTTTTGAGAACAGAGCCGATTTATTATTGCTCAATATGGTGGACTTTGATATTATTTTGGGCATGGACTGGTTGTCGCCCCATTATGCTATTCTTGATTGTCACGCTAAGACCATGACACTGGCTATGCCAGGTTTACCGCGATTAGAGTGGAGAGGTACCTTAGAGTATACTCCCAGTAGAGTTATTTCTTTTCTTAAATATCAACAAATGGCTGAGAAGGGGTGTGACGCATATCTAGCTTATGTGAGATATGTCATTATTGATACCTCTACAGTTGAGTCAGTTCCAATAGTGAGGGACTTTCCATATGTGTTTCCAGCTGATCTCCCGGGCATGCCGCCCGACAGAGATATTGATTTTGGCATTGATTTGTTGTGGGGCACTCAGCCCATCTCTATTCCTCCATATTGTATGGTTCCTCCTGAGTTGAAGGAGTAGAAGG
Source organism: Nicotiana tabacum (assembly GCF_000715075.1). Taxonomy (NCBI): domain Eukaryota; kingdom Viridiplantae; phylum Streptophyta; class Magnoliopsida; order Solanales; family Solanaceae; genus Nicotiana; species Nicotiana tabacum. The sequence goes on from NC_134091.1 coordinate 129,912,301, forward strand.
ATCAGTTACAGGAGTTGCTTGATAAGGGCTTCATTCGGCCTAGTGTGTCACCTTGGGGTGCTCCTGTCTTATTTGTGAAGAAGAAGGATGGTTCTATGCGGATGTGTATTGATTACCGCAAGTTGAACAAAGTCACAGTGAGGAACATGTATCCATTGCCTCGTATTGATGACTTATTTGATCAGTTACAGGGTGCCAGAGTATTTTCCAAGATTGACTTACGTTCAGGCTATCATGAGTTGAAGATTCGGGAGCCAGATATCCCGAAGATTTCCTTCAGGACTCGGTATGGCCACTACGAGTTCCTTGTGATATTGTTGGGGCGGATCAATGCCCCAGCATCCTTTATGAGCTTGATGCATAGTGTGTTTCAGCCTTATCTTGACTCATTCATCATTGTGTTTATTGACGACATTCTGGTGTACTCACGGACACGGTAGGGTCACGAGCAACACCTGAGGACTGCGCTTCAGACCTTGAGAGAAACGAAATTATATACAGAATTTTCAAAGTGTGAGTTTTGGCTAGACTCAGTGGCATTCTTGGGTCATATAATATTGAGTGATGGGATCCAGGTAGATTCGAAGAAGATTGAAGCAGTGCAAAGTTGTCCCAGACCGTCCTCAGCTACGGAGATTCGAAGTTTTCTTGGTTTGGTGGGGTTTTACCGTCCATTTATAGAGGATTTCTCATCTATTGCAAAACCTATGACCAGGCTGACCCAGAAGGGTGCTCCATTCAAGTGGACAGAGGAATGTGAGGAGAGCTTTCAGAAGCTCAAGACACCTTTGACTACAACCCCAGTATTGGTATTGCCTACAGGTTCAGGGTCTTATACTGTATATTGTGATGCATCGCGAATTGGTCTCGGCGCGGTGTTGATGCAGGACGGTAGGGTGATTTCCTACGCGTCCAGACAGTTGAAGGTACATGAAAAGAACTATCTTGTCTATTACCTTGAATTAGCAGCTATTGTTCATGCCTTGAAGATTTGGCGGCATTATTTGTACAGTGTTCCTTGTGAGATTTACACCGATCATCGGAGTTTGAATCACTTGTTCAAGCAAAGGGATCTTAACTTGCGTCAGCGGAGGTGGTTGGAGCTACTTAAGGACTATGATATCACCATTTTTTACCACCGAGGAAGGCCAATATGGTGGCCGATGCTTTGAGTCACTGGGCAGAGAGTTTGGGGAGTTTAGCATATCTACCAGCAGTAGAGAGGCCCATAGCATTGGATATTCAGGCCTTAGCCAGCCAATTTTTGAGATTGGATATTTCTGAGCCGAGTCCAGTATTGGCTTGTGTGGTCTCTCAGTCTTCTCTTTATGATCGTATCAGGGAGCGTCAGTATGATGACCCCATCTGCTTGTCCTTAAGTACACAGTGATGCTAAGGAGGTCACTATTAGGTATGATGGCTTATTGAGTATGCAGGGCAGGCTATGTGTGCCTAATGTAGATGGTTTGTGTGAGTTGATTCTTCAGGGGACTCATAGATCGCCGCACTCTATTCTTCTAGGCGTCGCGAAGATGTATCAGGACTTGAGGCAGCATTACTGATGGAGGAGGATGAAGAAGGACATAGTGGAGTATATGGCTCGGTGCCTAAATTGCCAGCAGGTGAAGTATGAGCATCAGCGGTCGGGTGGGTTTCTTCAGAGGTTAGAGATTCCGGAGTGGAAATGGGAGCGGATCACTATGGATTTTGTTGTTGGACTCCCACGGACTCAACAGAGGTTTGTTGCAGTTTGTGTGATTGTGGATAGGCTGACCAAGTCAGCTCATTTCATTCCTGTGATGACTACCTATTCTTCCGAGCAACTAGCTCAAATTTACATCTACGAGATCGTCAGACTTCATGGCGTACCGATATCTATCATCTCTGACCGGGGTACGCAGTTTACATCACGGTTCTGGAGAGCTGTACAGTAAAATTTGGGTACTCGGGTTGAGTTGAGCACAATATTTCTCCCTCAGACAGACGGACAGTCCGAGCGCACTATTCAAATACTGGAGGATATGCTCCGTTCGTGTGTGATAGATTTTGGGGGTGCTTGGGATCAGTTCTTGCCACTTGCGGAGTTTGCCTACAACAACAGTTATCAGTCCAACATTCAGATGGCACCGTATGAGGCTCTGTATGGTAGGCGGTTTCGGTCCCCAGTGGGATGGTTTGAGCCGGGCGAGGCTAGATTATTGGGTACAAACTTGGTTCAGGATGCCTTGGAGAAGGTTAAGGTGATTCAGGATCGACTTCGCACAGCCCAATCCAGACAGAAGAGTTACGTGGACAGGAAGGTTCGCGATGTTGCATTCATGGTTGGAGAGCGGTTCTTGCTCCGGGTTTCACCTATGAAGGGCGTTATGAGGTTCAGAAAGAGGGGCAAGCTGAGCCCAACGTTTATTGGTCCCTTTGAGTTGTTTCGGCGAGTTGGGGAAGTTGCTTATGAGCTTGCATTACCGCCCAGCCTAGCAGGAGTTCATTCGGTATTTCATGTTTTGATGCTCCGGAAGTATCACGGCGATCCGTCCCATATGTTGGATTTCAGCTCAGTTCAGTTGGACAAGGATCTATCTTATGTTGAGGAGCCAGTGGCTATTTTAGATAGGCAGGTCAGAAAGCTAAGGTCAAAGAACATTACTTCAGTAAAGGTTCAGTGGAGGGGGTCAGCCGGTCGAGGAGGCAACTTGGGAGACCTAGCATTTTATGTGTAGCTGTTACCCTCACATTTTCACCACTTCAGGTATGTCTTTATGCTCATTCGAGAACAAACGATTATTTTTAGAGGGGAAGGATGTAACGACCCGACCGGTTGTTTTGAGAGTTATAGTCCCGATTCCCTATTAACTGCTTCTTCCACATCTATTTCTTCTTTTGTGACTTGCTGGGAGGTTTCGTTTTGGATTTTGGAGTGATTTGGGACACTTAGTCCCTAAATGGAGGTTTAAACCTTAAGATTTGGACCGTAGTCAGAACTGTGTGAAGACGACTCCGGAATGGAGTTTTGTCGGTTCTGTTAGTTATGTTATGCGATTTTGGACTTAGGGGCGTGTCCGGATAGTGTTTTGGAGGAGGTACGTAGCTTATTAAGCTTGAAATGGCGATAGTTGAATTTTTGGAGATTTGGACCGGTAGTGGAAATTTTGATATCGGGGTCGGATCCCGATTCTGGAAGTTGGAGTAGGTCCGTAATGTTGAATATAACTTGTGTGCAAAATTTGCGGTCAATCGGACGTGGTTTGGTGTGTTTCGGCATCCGTTGTCGAATTTGGAAGTTTGAAGTTATTTACGTTTGAATCGGAGGATGAATTGCGATTTTAGCGTTGTTTGATGTGGCTGAGGGTTCGACTAAGTTCGTATGGTGTTTTAGGATTGGTTGGTATGTTTGGTTGAGGTCCCGGGGGCCTCAGATGAGTTTCAGGTGGTTAACGGACTTGGAATGGAAGTTGAGAAAATTTTGAAGTTTGGTCTTTTGCTGGTATGATCGCACCTACGAGGGTATTAGCCGCAGGTGGGAGTCCGCATGTGCGGTAGGTTGAGCACAGGTGCGGAAGGGGTGGAGATCAGAAGGGGTCGCATGTGCGATGGTTTCTCCGCACCTGCGATAGTGCAGATGTGGACCAGTGGTGACTTTTCCCTATGACGGATGGCGTGACGACTTTCTTAAGGGAATTAGTCTTATTTTGTTATGTGGAGACTTTTGGATTGTTTGGTACTAATAAAATTAGTCTCTTGGATGTGAAGTGTGAATTAAGAATACCCCTCCGATGTTTGGTTTTTAAATTGAAAAAGTAAGTTGCATGGGGAAGCATAATTTTTGTGACAACCTTTTGGCTCATTTAGTGACTCTTTCTCCACTAGTTGGCATGATATTTCTTTAAATACTATTGTTAATAAGTGAAATCGACCCGTGTATTGATGCAGGAAGGGTGAGTTTTTGCATATGCTTCGCGTCAGCTGGAGATTCATGAGAAGAATTACCCTTTGCACGACCTAGAGTTAGCCACAATTGTTCAGGCTCTTAAGATATGGAGGCATTATCTGTATGGGGTGTCATTTGAGGTTTATACTGATCATACAGCTTACAGCATTTGTTCAAGCAAATGGATCTCAATTTGAGGCACCATAGATGGCTCGAGTTACTGAAGGATTATGACATTACCATTCTTTATCATCCAGTCAAGGCAAATGTGGTCGCGGATTCCTTAAGCAGGAAGGCATAGAGTATTGGTATCTTGGCCTTCATTACAGCAGAGGAGAGGCCACTAGCTTTGGACATTCAGTCCTTGTCTAACAGACTTGTGAGGTTGGATATTTCGGAGCCCAGCCGGGTTCTTGCATGTGTAGTTGCCCAATCCTTACTGTTGGGGCAGATCAAGGCTCGGCAGTTTGATGATCCGCATTTGGCAGTTCTTAGAGAGACAGTTTTACAAAGTAGTGCCAAGGAGGTTTATATTGGCGAGGATGGTGTTTTGCGACTCCAGGATCGTCTATGTGTCCCTAATGTTGATGGCTTGAGGGAGAGGATTCTAGAGAAGCCACACAGTTCTCGGTACTATATTCATCCAGGTGCTACGAAGATGTATCGTGACCTGAGGCAGCACTATTGGTGGCGGCGGATGAAGAAAGACATAGTTGAGTATGTAGCTAGATGCCTAAATTGCCAGCAGGTTAAGTATGAGCATCAGAGGCCAGGAGGCCTACTCCAGTAGATGACTATACCCGAGTGGAAGTGGGAGCGCACCACTATGGACTTCGTAGTTGGATCGCCGCAGACTTTGCGTAAGTACGATGTGGTTTGGGTCATTGTTGATAGGTTGACCAAGTCGGCACACTTCATTCCAGTTGCCACTACTTATACTTCAGAGAGGTTTGCCCAGATTTATATTCGGGAGATAGTCCGGCTACACGGTGTGCCTGTTTTCATCATATCAGATAGAGGCCCTCAGTTCACTTCGCATTTCTGGAGAGCCATATAGAGTGAGTTGGGTACCTGTGTAGAGCTCAGCACTGCGTTTCATCCTTAGACCGACGGGCAGTCAGAGTAGACAGTTTAGATATTGGAGGACATACTGAGAGCATGTGTAATTGACTTTGGGGGAGAGTGGGATCAGTTCTTGCCTTTGGCCGAGTTTTCTTACAACAACAGTTACCGGTCTAGCATCGAGATGGCTCCATTTGAGGCTTTGTATGGTCGGCAATATCGTTCTCCCATCGGGTGGTTTGAGCCCGGCGAGGATAAGTTATATGGTACTAATTTGGTAAAGAATGCCTTGGAAAAGGTAAAGTTGATCCAGGAGCGACTTCGCACCGCACAGTCCAGACATAAGAGCTACGCGGATCAGAAGGCGCGTGATGTATCATTTATGGTCGGCGATAAGGTTCTCTTGAAAGTCTCGCCGATGAAGGGTATTATGAGATTCGGAAAGAAGGAAAAGTTGAACCTAAGGTTTATAGACCCATTTGAGGTGTTGAGGTGAGTTGGGGAGGTTGCTTATGAGCTTGTTTTACCTCCCAGCCTATCAGGAATTCATCCAGTTTTTCACGTGTCTATGCTCCGTAGATATCATGCCGACTTGTCACATGTGTTAGATTTTAGCACTATTCAGTTAGATGAGAGCTTGGGTTATGAAGAGGAGCCAGTTGCTATTGTTTCTAGACAGGATCGCCAGCTGAGATCCAAGAGGATTTTCGCGGTAAAGGTTTAGTGGAGGGGCTAACCAGTCGAGGAGGTGACCTGGGAGTCTGAGCAGGACATCTAGAGCAGATACCCACACTTATTCAGCACTTCAGGTATGAATCTAACCCGTTCGAGGACGAACATTTGTTTAAGAGGTGGAGAATGTAATGACTCGACAGGTCGTTTTTCTTTCTAGAACCCCGTTCCCGGAAATAAGACTTCCCGTACTTGCATTTACTGATTCATGACTTGCGGGGATGGTTGGTTCGGGATTTGGAAGAGTTTGGGTTGAAATCGGAACACTTGGTTCCTTAAGGTTGGCATGAAAGGCCAAGTTTGACTTCGGTCAACATTTTGAGTAAACGACCTCGGAATCAAGATTTGACGGTTCCAATAGGTTCGTATGGTGATTTCAGACTTGGGCGTATGTTCGGATTGTGTTTTGGAGGACCCGGGAGCATTTTGGCGCCCAATAGGGGAAGTTGATTCTTAAAGTTCTTTAAATTTGGGTTGGAATGGGTTTTGGCGATATCAAGGTCCAAACGGAATTCCAGGAACAGGAATAGTTCTGTAATGTCATTTGAGACTTGCACGTAAAATTTGGTGTCATTCTGAGTAGTTTAAGTACGTTTCGGTGCATTGGAAGTAAATTGAAGAACATGAAGTTCTTAAGTTGGATTCAATTGGTTTTGGGGTGTGATTCTTAGTTTTAATGTTGTTTCGGGCGTTTCGAGAGTTCGAGCCAGTCCGTTTTATGATTCCAAACTTGTTAGTATGTTCGGGCGGGGCCCGGGGGCCCCGAGTATCAATCAGATGAGGCTCGGACCAAGTTTGGACTTGGGAAGCAGCAATTGAAGCATCAGGGTTCTGTCATAATCGCACTTGCGCTTGACCAGCTATAGGTACGGGCTCCCAGGTGCGATCCATGATGCCGCATAAGCGAGATATCAAGGGCAGCCCAGGAACCGCAGATGCAGAAGATTGGGCGCACCTGCGTGATCGCAGGTGCGAGAGCTGTGGTCGCAGGTGCGACTCTGCCCGCAGAAGCGGCTCCTTATGTCCGCAGATGCGAAAACTGGTCAGGTGAGAGAAAAGCGCACCTGCGGGGCATTTTTCGCAGGTGCGAGACCGCATGCGGCCAAGGCACCGCAGGTGCAAAAGTCGTTGGGCAGTGAGGTTCAATTAATACGGGACTTAAGCCATTTTCACTCATTTTCTCTCTCTTTGGGCAATATTTGGAGCTTCTTGAGAGGGATTTCCACCTAGATTTTGGAGGTAAGTAATTTCTACCGATTGTGAGTTCAATACATAGATTTTGGGGAGATTTCAACATGAAAATTTGTAGAAATCACGGGTTAGATGAAAAACCTAGGGTTTGACAAGAATGAGATTTTTACCACGAAATTGACCATGAAACTTAGTGATAATCATATATTCATGTTCCTTAGGTCATGGGTAACAACTTTCTTTAAAAATTTTCGGAATTCGAGCATGTGGGCCCAGGGGTGAATTTTAGGAACCTTGCAAATGTAGGTTGGGAAATCACTTAAATGGTGGAATTATGAACTTTTAAGCATAGATTAATTAATTTATGTAATGTTTGACTAGTTTCGAGTTGTTTGGCGTCAAATTTAGAGGTTTGAGCGCGTTCTTGAATTTTGAAGTAGGCTTTGAGATGAGGTAAGCCTCCTTTCTAACCTTATAAGAGGGAATTAACCCCATAGTGAATTAAATAAATATGTGTACCTATTTGTGGGGGCTACGTGCGTACGTGGTGACGAGAATCCGTACGTAGCTACTATCATGTTATCGTCTGGGTAGTTTAGGAATTATAGAAGGTTACACCCACTTGCTTGAGGATTTGTATGAAATATTTGACTGTAAATGGGAAATGTGTGTTTCCTTGAAAATAAATTGTTATTTGTGGATCGGGCCGAGCGCCTCGGTAGTAAATAGATGCATCTATGGTTCGCGATGTTCAACCCTCCGGTAGTGCACAATTTAATATATTGTTGGATCGGGCCATACGACCTCGGCATAATTGCCCATGAAATTATTTGAAACTCTCTATGATTTACACTGCTTAAATGCCTTGAAATGTAAGTTGTTAAATGATATTACTGAAATTGAGACTATAATTATGAAAGAAGAACTTATCCCTTCATGTTATTGAACTATCAGTATTATTCATGATATCCATGTTTAGCATAACACCTTAATTACATTATTATTGGCCTTAGTAAGTGTCAAGTCGGCACCTCGTCACTACTTCTTCGAGGTTAAGCGGGATACTTACTGGGTACATATTATTTTATGTACTCACGCTATACTTCTGAACTTGACTGTGCAGGATCTGAGGCAGGTGCATCTGGATATCCATCCGGCACAAAATCTTGATCTGGGTTCGGGATTCCACGGTGAGATGCCCTTCCGAGCCGTTCAGCATCATGCCGGAGTCCCTCTTTCTCAACAACCATTCTTAAGTGTTTGGCATTTCATAATAAGTGATAATTCTCTTACATTCGTAATCAACTAGATATTGTTCTCTGTGGGATTCGACCCCGACGCATCGTTGGGTAACTTATATTGCATGCGAATGTGTCCATTTACTTTTTAGTAGTGAATTTGGACGTCAACAATTGGCATCGACAGTAGGGAGTACACTTTACGTTGATGCTTAATTTGTGCCCTTGCTGGGATTATGCTTTGGTATGGATATTGTGTGCCCTTTCCGGGCATGTTTTATCATTGCTTATCATGTGCTCTTGCCGAGCGTAATTTGTGATTAATGATATATTTGCGGATTAGTTACTTTTGTTACTCTATTTTATTTTTCTTTCTTTACTTATTTTCTTTAGTAGTTTTTAGTTTATGTTATTTGTGTTAATTTATTATTAATTGCTTTTGTTATTTTAGTTTCCTTAAGTAGTTTTTGTTATTTTATTTTATTTCTTTAGTGTTTATTTTATCTTCTTTAGCAGTTTTAGTTTACATTATTTTTATCTCTTTTAGTAGTAATATACTTTTCAATAAATGCCCTTGGGTTTTCTTTATGCTACGGTTCTTTTCCAAGGAATATTTATTTGTTGAACCGGGTGACTTTTCCCTATGACGGATGGCGTGACGACTTTCTTAAAGGAATTAGTCTTATTTTGTTATGTGGAGACTTTTGGATTGTTTGGTACTAATAAAATTAGTCTCTTGGATGTGAAGTGTGAATTAAGAACACCTCTCCGATTTTTATTTTTTAAATTGAAAAAGTAAGTTGCATGGGGAAGAATAATTTTTGTGACAACTTATTGGCTCATTTGATGATTCTTTGTCCACTAGTTGGCATGACATAGCGCTAAATGGTCTTGTTAAGAAGTGAAATTGATCCGTCTTGATTAGTTCATGTGCCATGTGTGTTAGTTTTTGTAATAAATAATTTTTGTGTTTACTTCTATCATCTAGAACTTGCTCGGTTGGTCTTTTAATGCTAATGATAATTATGTTTGGTTGGAGGGATGACCTTAGGCATTCTTTGTAATCTTTAAAAAAAAAAACCTCTTTAGCCTTTCAAGACTACCATTGCATAAATATTATCACTAGTTTACACCATTTGAGCCTTTAACTTTTTCTTTGGCCACCTCATTACAAACCTTTACCCTTTTTTGAAATAATTCCCTCTTTTTGAACCCGTCCCTCCTTGAATATTGAGAATGAGGCTAAAAGTCTAATTTGGGGGTGTTGGTGTCACGTAGGAAATTGGTAAGGTTGTACATTGAGGGTAGAAATATATACCTCAAAGTTGTTCATATGAAGTTACTCAAGCTCCAAAAGAAAAATAGTTATATATAAAATTAAAAAAAAGAGAGAAACAAATATGTATATATATAAATATGGAGTCTTGAGAAAATTAGAGAGGTACTGTAAGGTGGTTCTATGTTAGTAACTAGATGCCAATAAGGGCGATGTGGTTTAAAAAGTAGCAAAGTGTAAAAAGAAAGACAAATGTGAGTAGTGTTCAAGGAGGGTGTAGTCACTTGTATCCCAAATGCTTATCCGACCCTTCCCTAAACCTACATTACAAGCTTAAAAATTCCTTATGGGATCTCCAACCGAATGTTCTTGAATAGGCGGCGAATTAAAATAAGGACAAGCTTATGGCATAATATTTTGTAACACTTGAAATTCTTTGTTGAGAGTGAGTGTCTTTGTGCATTTGTCCTTTGTGTTGTATTTGTAAATATGGTGATTTTGGGACTTTCTTTCTTGTGAGGGCACCTGAATTAGGATGGATTAGTGACATTGATGTATCCCGAAATGAGTAAATCAAGCGTATGTAATGGACTAGTGCTTTTAAGTCACTTCTTGATGCTTTTTGTTGTCACTTGATTATTTTGAAACTCTTTTGCAATTCTTGGAAGTGTTTTTAAATGAGGGAGTTATATGGTTAAGATTCACGTTCTTGAGCCTAATTATTAGTACCAACCAAATCCATAAGTATGGTACTTAATTGGAGAATGTGATTTGTAAATGATAGCAATACTACTTGTGCTTTAAATGGTAGAATCTCATTGAGTTGTTGGTTTTGATTTGCTTGAGGACAAGAAAAGGTTTTAATTTAGGGGTGTTGATGACTGGTGATTTTACCACTCATTTTAGCCTCTTTTCTTTAGATTTTGTGTCCTTTAATTATAATATGAGGTCGTTTATGGTGTGTATTGTTAGATTTTCAGGTAAATGATGCCATAAAGTGATTTGAATTCAATTAAAGCGGAATTGAGCAAAAAAGAGTGAAAACAAATGCAAAATTCTTTAGTGACTCCGCATTTGCGGAACACTGGTCTCTTTTGTGATCTCGCATCTGTGAGGAAATGGTCGGATTTGCGGAAAAGGACATGGAAGACAAGAATCGCATCTACGATCTGATCAGCGCATCTGCGTAAGCGTACCTGCACTTGAAGCCCGCATCAGCGGTCGTGCATTTGCACATGCAAGTCCGCTTCTGCGGAACCAGAGTTTCCCTTCAAAGTTCGCATTTGCGATAGGCGATCCGCATCTGCAGAGCCGCACCTGTGAGGATACGTCTGCAGGTGCGGTCAATGGCTTCAGCTATAATACTTTCTCAACAACCATTCTAAGTGTTTGGCATTGCATAATAAGTGATAATTCTCTTACATTCCTAATCGCCTACATATTGTTCTCTATGGGATTCGACCCCGACTCATAGTTTGGTAAATTATATTGCATGCGACCGTGTCCATTTACTTTTCAGTAGTGAATTTGGACGTCATCAGCGATGCCCGGGTTGCCGAGGGTTGAGTGGAGCGGTTCTATAGACTATGTTCCCAGTAAAGTGATTTCATACTTGAAGGCTCAACTGATGGTTAAGAAGGGTTATCTATCCTATTTGGCTTTTGTGAGGGATATTAGTGCATAGACTCCTGCCATTGATTCTGTTCCGGTGGTGCGTCATTTTCCCGATGTGTTCCCTGCAGACCTGCAAGGCATGCCGCCTGACAGGGATATTGACATCGGTATTGATTTGGTGCCGGGCACTCAGCCCATTTCTATTCCACCATATCGTATGGCACTAGCGGAGTTGAAGGAGCAGCTTCAAGAACTCCTTGATAAATGATTTATTTGGCCTAGCGTGTCACCTTGGGGTGCACCAGTTCTATTTGTGAAGAAGAAGAATGGTACTATGAGAATGTGCATTGATTACAGATAGTTGAACAAGGTCACAGTCAAGAACAAGTATCCTTTGCCGCGTATTGATGATTTGTTTGACCAGCTTCAAGGAGCGACAGTGTTCTCCAAGATTGATTTGAGGTTAGGGTATCACCAGCTGAAGATTCGGGATTTGGATATTCTTAAGACAACTTTCAGGACCCGATATAGCCATTATGAGTTCCTTGTGATGTCGTTTGGACTGACTAACGCCCCAGCAGCGTTCATGCATTTGATGAATAGTGTGTTTCACCCTTATTTGGACTTGTTCATTATTGTATTCATTGATGATATCCTGGTGTACTCTCATAGCCAGGAGGAGAATGCCCAGCAGCTGAGGATTGTGTTACAGAGATTGAGGGGGGAGAAGTTTTATGAAAAGTTCTCCAAGTGCAAGTGTTGGCTCGGTTCAATGGCGTTCTTGAGGCACGTGGTGTCCAACGAGGGTATTCAGGTGGATCCGAAGAAGATAGAGGCAGTGCAGAGTTGTCCCAGACTGTCCTCAGCCACAGAGATTAGGAGCTTTCTTGGTCTGGCGAGCTCATTTTGTGGAGGGTTTTCATCTATTGCATCGCCCTTGACCAAAATTGACCCAAAAGGGTGCTCCATTCAAGTGGTTGGATGAGTGCGAGGAGAGCTTTCAAAAGCTCAAGACTGCTTTGACTATGACTCAAGTTCTAGTTCTACCATCAGCTTCTGGTTCTTACAAAGTGTATTGTGATGCCTCACGGATAGGTATTGGATGTGTTCTGATGCAGGAGGGTAGAGTGATTGCTTATGCTTCGCGCCAGTTGAAGACCCATGAGAAGAACTACCCTGTCCATGATCTTGAGCTAGCCAACTATTGTTCATGCCTTGAAGATTTGGCGGCATTATCTGTATGAGGTTCATTGCAAGATTTACACTGATCATCGTAGTTTGCAGCATCTGTTCAAACAAAAAGATCATAACTTGCGTCAGCAGAGGTGGTTGGAGCTTCTTAAGGACTATGATATCACCATTTTGTACCATCCTGGGAAGGCCAATGTGGTGGCCGATGCCTTGTGTCGCCAGGCGGAGAGTTTGGGGAGTTTAGCATATCTTCCAGCAACAGAGAGACCCTTGGCATTGGATGTTCAAGTCTTAGCTAGCCATCTTGTCAGATTGGATATTTCAGAATCTAGTTGGGTATTGGCTTGTGTGGTCTCTAGGTCTTCTCTTTATGATCGTATCAGGGAGCGTCAGTATGATGACCCCCATCTGCTCGTCCTCCAGGATATGGTTCGACGAGGTGATGCTATAGATGTGAATATTGGTGATGATGGTGTGTTGTGGATGCAGGGCCGGATATGTGTGCCCAATGTGGATGGGCTTCGGGAGTTGATTCTTGAGGAGGCCCACAGCTCGCGGTATTTCATTCATCTGGGTGCCGCGAAAATGTATCAGGATTTGAGACAACACTATTGGTTGAGGAGGATGAAGAAGGATATAGTTAGGTTTGTGGCTAGGTGTCTCAACTGTCAGCAGGTTAAGTATGAGCATCAGAGACCGGGTGGCTTTCTTCAGAGGTTAGAGATCCCAGAGTGGAAGTAGGAGCGAATCACCATGGATTTCGTAGTTGCGCTTCCACGGACTTTGAGAAAGTTCAATGCTATTTGGTGATTGTGGATTGGCTGACCAAGTCCGCGCACTTCATTCCAGTTGGTACTACTTACTCTTCAGAACGGTTGGCTTAGATTTACATCCGAGAGATTGTTCGCCTTCATGGTGTCCCAGTTTCCATCATTTCGAATAGAGGCACACAGTTTACATCGCAGTTTTGGAGGACCGTGCAGCGAGAGTTGGGTACTCAGGTTGAGTTGAGCACAACCTTTCACCCTCAAATGGACGGACAGTCCGAGCGCACTATCCAGATATTGGAAGACATGTTACGCCCTTGTGTCGTTGATTTTGGGGGTTCATGGGACCAATTTCTGCCACTCGCGGAGTTTGCATATAACAACAGTTATCTGTCAAGCATTCAGATGGCTCCGTACGAGGCCTTATATGGGAGGTGGTATAGATCTCCGGTGGGATAGTTTGAGCCGAGTGAGGCTAGGCTCTTGTGTACAGACTTGGTCCAGGATGCATTAGATAAAGTGAAATTGATTCAGGAGCGGCTCCGCACGACGCAGTCTAGGAAGAAGAGCTATGCTGACAGGAAGTTCCGTGATGTGTCTTTCATGGTCGGGGAGAAGGTTCTGCAGAAGGTATCACCCATGAACGGTGTTATGAGGTTTGGGAAGAGGGGCAAGTTGAGCCCCCAGTTCATTGGGCCTTTTGAGGTACTTCATAGGATCGGGGAGGTGTCTTACAAGCTTGCCTTGCCACCTAGCTTATCGAGTGTGCATCCAGTATTTCATGTTTCTATGCTCCGGAAGTATATCGGCGATCTGTCCCATGTTTTGGATTTCAGCACGGTTCAGTTGGATGGTGATATGACTTATGATGTGGAGCCGGTGACCATTTTGGAGCAGCAGGTTCGGAAGATGAGGTCAAAGGATATAGCTTCAGTGAAGGTGCAGTGGAGAGGTCAGCCTGTAGAGGAGGCCACTTGGGAGACCGAGCGGGAGATGCGGAGCAGATATCCATACTTATTTGAGACTCCAGGTATGTTTCTAGACCCGTTCGAGGACGAATGTTTGTTTAAGAGGGGGATGATGTAATGACCCGGCCGATCATTTCGAGAGTTATAGCCCCATTTCCCCTATTTCTGCTTCATTACAGCTGTATTATGTCCTACCGGATTGGTTGGTTCGGGTCCGGAGTGGTTTTGGAGTGAATTGAGACACTTAGTCTCTTAATTGGAAGCTTATGTTGGGAAACCTCGATCGGATGATGACTTGTGTATAAACGACCTCGAATTTAAATTTTTATGGTTCTGTTAGCCCCGTTAGGTGATTTTGGACTTAGGAGCGCGTCCGGAATGTGGTTTAGAGGTCCGTAGTAGAATTAGGCTTGAATTGGCGAAGGTTGAAATTTTGGCGATTTTGGCCGGCAGTGGAAATTTTGATATCGGGGACAGATTGGATTTCTAGAAGTTGGAATAGTTCGTGGTGTCATTTTTGACTTGTGTGTAAAATTTAAGGTCAATCAGGCGTGGTTTGGTAGGTTTCGGTATCGTTTGTGGAATTTGGAAGTTTAGAAGTTCTTTAGGCTTGAATCCGGGTGTAATTGGTGTTTTGATGTTGACTTGAGTGATTCGAAGGTTCAACTAAGTTCGCATGGGGTTATATGACTTGTTGGTATGATCGGTTGAGGTCCCGGAGACCTCGGGTGATTTTAAATGGTTAACGGCTTGAGGAGAGTTAAGGAAATGCAGCTGAAGCTGCTTCTACTGGTGTAACCGCACCTGCGGAGTGGGAACCGCAGGTGCGAGTCTGCAGAAGCGAAGAAGGAGCCGCAGATTTGGCCAAGAAGGAGTTGGGCAGGAGCCGCAGGTGCAAAGATTTTCCCGCACTAGCGAGGGTCGCAAATGCGGGCAACTGGGCATAGGTGCGAAGGATGGCCGCAGATGCAATGGATTCCCGCTCCTGCGATAGGTGCAGATGCGGTCTTGGGGACGCAGGAGCGAGGTCGGGATTTTAAGTGAAATCCGCACCTGCAATGGAATTTCCGCAAGTGCAGTGTCACAGAAGCGACAAGAGGACCGCGGGTCTGGTATTTCTGGGTAGAAAAAGACCAGCTCGAGGGTTGGACTTTCATTTTCGATTTTTGGACTTGAGAAGCTCGGGAGAGAGGCAATTGTTTTGAGGATTTTCAAGGAAAATGTTGGGGTAAGTAATTCTAACCCGGATTGTTCTAAATTTCGTGAATCTATGGCTTTCTTCATCACCTAATTAGGGATTTGAGTTGTGAATTTGGGGGGAAATGGTAAGAACTTCATAGGCAAATATTTCGAGTTTTGGAAGGTGATTCGAGGTTGGATTCGAGTAATTCTTGTATGGTTGGACTCCTAAGTGGATGGGTGTTCATATTTCGTGACTTTTGTCGGACTTCAAGACGTGGGCCCGGGGGCCGGTTTGAGCCTATTTCGGATGTTTACTTATAATTTCTTGTTTCTCTTGTGGAATTGATTCTCTTAGACTACATTAATTATATCGTACTGCTTGTGGCTAGATTCAGGGCATTTGGAGATTGATTCGAGAGGCAAGGGCATTTCGGAGTAGGATTTCTACGCTGTTGAGATAAGTAATAGTCTTAAATCTGGTTTTGAGGGTATGAAACCCCGAGAATTGGTATAATGTGAATATTTGGAGGTGACGCACATGCTAGGTGACGGGCGTGCGAGCGTACACCGTGAGGGATTGTGACTTGGTCCGTCCCGTGAGACTGTAAAGTGGAATAGCTATTGTTATTATTTATTTTCCTTGTCCTTGAACAATTGACTGCCTTTCATGTTAGAAACCATGCTTAGGCCATATGATATCACTGATGGGACCCGCAGCGGTCGTATACTTGTTGAATTGACTGCCAATTGTTGTCTTGTACTCAGTCACAGTCTTTCTTGAGTGTTATATCTCTGTTTCCTCTCATTTTTTGTTGATACTTGTTGTATTCTCTATTTGGGTTAATTATTATGATATTCTGTGAGCCCGAGGGGCTGGAGAGGTTAATGACTGGGATAGGGCCTGAGTGTTGAGGTATATTGGATCGGGTTGGACACCACAATAAGCCTTCGGGCTATATATATATTGGATTGGGTTGCACGCCGCAATAATATAGGATCGGGTTGCACGCCGCAACAATATTGGATCGGGCTGCGCGCCGCAACAATATAGCTCTTGGGCTGAAGGAGCCCCTCCGGAGTCTGTACACCCCCAGCGAGTGAAGGTACCTATTGAGAGTGTGTATTGAGGGATGAGAGATGAGTTAAGTGACTGCTACCTTGAGAGGCTGTACTTGATTTTTATTTATTATTGCACTTATGTCGTTATCTGTTGTTGTTGTGAAAATTCTGGAAGATTTATATCTGTTTTACTTGAGCTCGGACTGATTTGACTTATTCCTTGAGCTCGGACTGATTTGACTTATTCCACCAGATTTGAAAGAATGTTCACTCTTTACTGAAAACTGTTGATATGAACTATTTTTTTTTATAGCTCGCCACTGCTTCTCAGTTCCTTATTTAATTATGTTACTTGCTGAGTTGGTTATACTCATATTACACCCTGCACTTCATGTGCAGATCCAGGTGTGTACGGTTCTGGCGGTCGCTGAGTTCATGCGCGGGCTGATTTATCGGAGACTTACAAGGTAGCTATCGACGTCCGCAGTCCTTATTTCTCCTTTCTTATTATCTTTTCTCTTTTGTATTGGCATTTGGCGCAGACTGTAGTAGACTCTGTTTCTAGATTGGTTATTAGATGCTCATGACTTAGTGACACCCCGGTGTCGGGTTATTTTTCCGCACTTATGCTTTTGCGTTGTACCCCCGTTTTATGAAAAACTCTTGTTATTTTAAATGTCTTAATTCATTTTTGTTAAATTTTAAAAGTGATTTTGGAAAGGTCGGCTTGCCTAGTATCGCGATAGGCGCCATCATGACGGGTTAGGTTTTGGGTCGTGACAATAAGTTAGCTATGTGATTCGAGATACGAAGTAAAATTCAAAAGAACATGATGCGCCACTGAAGATGAGACATGTAATATCATTCTTCCAGGAAAAAGTTATGGAAATATTTATATTCTTGATCGCATTGAAAATCTAGATAGTCATATTTGTTTAGCATCCATATCCAATGATCCATGGATTTGGCATAAAAAAAACTTGGTCACGCAAGCATGCATCTAATTGAAAAACTCTCCAAGCATGATTTAGTTATTGGTCTTACCAAACTCAATTTTTCTAGAAATCATGTATGTGATGCATGTCAGATTGGTAAACAAACTAGAAACTCTTTCAAATGTCTTTGGCACTTTTGAAGCTGTGGCTAAAATTTGATTGACCTTGTTGTATTTATTCTAAAAAAAATCATGTGGAAATATCTTACGCTTAATACATCCTTTTGTCCCATTTTATATGAAAATTGTATTTGATTGGACACAAAATTTAAGAAACTAGTTTTAGAATACACGCGTTGCGTGTGTACTCTATATTAATGAATAATTATTTTTTAGAGAAAAGCATAAATTCTTTAGAATAACAAATGTTAATCCTATTCATTTAAGTGTACAACATTCTTTTGTATAGTTGCTATTGTCTTTGTTGCTTAATTGGAATAAAAAGTGGTGATTCAGACTTCCATTTTGTGTGAGACAATTAGGAGAATATTGTACCCGTAAATGTTTTATGATTTTTGGGTAAGAAGGAACGTCTTTGCTTTGTCTAAAGGAATTGTCATTTTTAAAATTTCAAAAATTTAATGATTAATTATTTTTAAATCAAAACACCATAACTAATTGTTTAACTGTTTAAATTGTCATCTCCTTTCATTTTCTAGAAAATTCAAGCAATAATATTTAGGAAGATTGCTCATGTTTGCTAAAATTTCATTCTTCGTTTATCTAAAAAAGTAGTACTCTCTTATTATTTACCAATCTTATAAAACTTTAGGAATTAAAATAACTTTTCATGTAAAAAAAAAATTAAATATATAACAATGCTCTCTTTATATTGGGCGTCAAAGAGTGCAAGAATAATATTTGAAAGAAAAAAATAAATATTATATCTAAAATAATGAAATATGTTTGAACTTTTATTGGCAGAACATGCATACTTACCTCAAAACTAACATAGATTCTTTACCTCAAAACTAATATTGTCCTGCATAGGACACATGAAGAATGATACTGAAGACATGCGAAACTGAATTAGATGCAACTAATCTTGATTATAGATTTTAAAAAATAATCAAACAAAAACAAACAAATGAAGATAAATTTATATAAATATGCCGTAAAAGAATAGAGTTGAGGAAAAAAAAAAGGTCCAAAAGGAAATCTCAATAGTGGAAGCCCCATAATATGTTTGCTACTTCGTCACGACCCAATTTCACCTATAGGTCGTGATGGCGCCCAACACTACAGCTAGGCAAGCAAACAAATAAAGTTAACATATATCAATTATTTTTCAGAATAATTTTCTAAGTAATTTTATTATTTTACTAGCAATATTTAAAGAAATTAAAAAAGATACCGATTAACTTAAATCCAAGAATATATTACAATTCTAAATTATACCAATGTGTATGTCAAGACGTGGTGTCACAAGTGTATGAGCATCTAGTAGATTATACAAAACTCCAAATACTGTCTGAAATAAAATAGACAGAATGTAAATACAAGAAGAGACACTTGTAGCTGCAGAACGGCTCAAAAAGGCAGCTCACCACTATGCCTCTGGATAACGTGGGTGTAAGATGATAGGTCCTCCACTAGTACCTGCCTCAGATCCTGCACAAAATGTGCAGCAAGTGTAGTATGAGTACGGAAACAACGTGTACCCAATAAGTATCAAGCCTAATCTCGAAATGGTAGAGACGAGATGTTCGATTTTGACACTTACTAAAGGTCAACAATAATAAATAGAATAAAATTGAATTTATTTAAATTAGCATGATTCACAGAGTTAACAATAGTTTTTACTAAATCAGCAGGAATAATTAAATTCTTTCAATTCCAACAACTTCCAAACCATTTATTAAATCCACAAGCTGCAAATTAAAAATATCGGGATATCGTGTATTTATTATTATTATTAAGCACGATTTCTGCCGAGGTCGTATGGCCCGATCCAGAGTATCGTGTACACTATCGAGGGACATATGGCGTGATCTATATATGCATCTATCCTGCCGAGGCATTCAGCCCGCTCCACAAGAAAGGAGGACATTTTCTTATGTACCTCCGGAAGGAAAGTATATTTATTATAAGATTAATTCGAGAGGATGAACAATTTATTTTTAATAATTAATTAATTTAAACAGAAAATTAAGCATATGAGATTTTCATCTTTTAATATCTTCCCTAACATATATATATATATAAGTAAAAAATATAATTTACACTAGTAATTCGTGCTTTGAGTCCTAAACTACCCGGACTTTAACATTAATAGTAGCAACGCACGGACTCTTGTCACCTCGTGCGTACGTAGCCCTCACAATTAGCAAACATTATTAATTTAATTACCTATGGAGTAATTTCCTCCACACAAGATTAGACAAGAGACTTACCTTGTCTCAAAGTCCATTTTTCGAATACCACGTCGCGTTAAATTCTCGATTCAACGCCGAAAAATTTGAAACTATCCAAATATTATATAAAATAATTAATACATGTTCAATAATTCGAATTTAGGCTATTAAATAATTTATCCTAACCAAAATAGAAAAATTCACCCCAGGCCAACGTGCCCGGATTCCGGAAAGTTTCGGATGAAAACGTTACCCATAATCTCAAGAACTCAAATATATAATTTCTATCCAATTCCATAACCATTTTCATGGTTAAAATCTCATTTTTATAAAAATCTAGGTTTTTCATCTAACCCTTTGATTTCTAAGATTTAGTAACCTAGTGCTCTGATACCAACTGTCACGACCCGAAATTTCCTACCGACGGGACCGTGATGGCGCCTAACATTTCACTTGCCAGGCAAGCCAACGTTAGAGAATCATTAAACCAATTCCTTATTTCCATTCAGTAAATTACAATAATTAACTAAAATGAAATATAATAAGTGCGAAATATCATAAAACTATACTAATTACTACCACCCGGATCTGGAGAAACAATTCACAAGCATTCTAGAATTTACTACAAGTAATAGTCTGAAAGAAATACAACTGTCTGAATGAATAAAATAGTAGAATAGAAAAGATAGACGGGGACTTCAAGGTCTATGAACGCTGACAATCTACCTTGAGTCTCCGGACAGCGGACCAATAGCAAAATCTCGATCAACCTGAGTCGGTATCAAAATTTGCGCAGAAAGTGCAAAGTGCAGCATCAGTACAACCGACCCCATGTATTGGTAAGTGTCGAGCCTAACCTCGACGAAGTAGTGACGAGGATAAGGCAAGGCACCTACAAATCAACCTGGACAATTTAATAGTATATATACAAATAACAGAAATGAAGAACTAAACAGGAATTATCGGGAGGGAACATACTGAGGGGAATACAAGATGAAGAACTACAACAGAATGATCACCGGAGCACTCAATATACCATGAATCAACAGAAATAGTGAATACAGTAATGAAAAATGCACGGCATCACCCTTCGTGCTTTTACTCTCAATCTCACCATAATATAAATAGAAATGGCACGACATCACCCTTCGTGCTTTTACTCTCATATCATGGCACGACATCACCCTTCGTGCATTAACACTCACAATATGGCACAGCATCACCCTACGTGCATTAACACTCACAATATGGCACGGCATCACCCTTCGTGTATTAACACTCACAATATGACACAGCATCACCCTTCGTGCATTAACACACACAATATGGCACGGCATCACCCTTCATGCATTAACACTCTCCCTTACCATAATGCAATACATAAATAACAACAGGGAGATAGAATAACAAGTGCAAACCTTACTTCAATATTTGGTTCCATAATATCAATCTCAACTTTGAAATAAAAACTCAATTATCAGTAGAAAATTCGTAAACATGATAAGAACGATAAATTGAACAACACTAGCATAACACGTAGCAATTTGACATAGGAAAAGACAATATAAGAAAAACAGAAAAACATGGAAAATAGGTAAATTGGCGGCGCATAAGTGCTCGTCACCTCACATATATTCCGCTCACATGGATTTCACTTAGCAAGTAATCTAAGGTTCCTAATTCCCTCAAGTCAGGGTTAGACACAACACTTACCTCGCTCCGAAGGCCACTTAATTCTCAATCATAGCTTTTCCTTTGGCTCCAAACCACTCGTATCTATTCAAAAATGACTCAATAATATCAAATATTGCTAAAGGAATCAATTATATTGAATAAATTAAATTTCCCAAATTTTCCTCCAAAAAGTCGAAAAATCGACCTTGGGCCCGCTTGGTCAAAACCTGAGGTTCGGACCAAAATCCTTTTACCCATTCACCCCGAGCCCGAATATGTAATTAGTTTTGGAATCCGACCTCAAATTGAGGTCTAAATCCCCAAATTTCCGAAATCCCTAGTTTCTACCCTAACCTCTAATTCTACCATGAAAACTCTAGATTTTAGGTTGAAAATTCAAGAAATGTAATGGGTAATTGAAAGAAAATGGTTTAGAATCACTTACCAACAATTTAGGGAAGAAATGACTCTTGAAAAATCGCCTCTCACCGTTTGGTTTTTGAGAAAAAATGCATTTTTGGCTAAAATCCCGTTTTTGGATTCTCTTAAGTGTTGGGCGATAGTGTTCATCGCGTTCGCGAGAGCACTGTCACGTTTGTGAAGAGCATAGGCTGCCAAGACTTCGCGTTCGCGAGGCAGTGCTCGCGTTCACGTTGGCTACCCTTCCCTGGTCTTTGTGTTCGCGAGACATTGCTCGCGTTCGTGATGAAGAAAAGGCTGACTCCCCCTCCCCAGTGCCTAACACTGCGCGTTCGCGATGGGCTTGTCGCGTTCGCGAAGGGTAATGCCCCCATCGCCTCGCATTCGTGATCAAGCCATCGTGTTTGCGAAGAAGAAAACCTAAGCTGCCCAGTTTACTCATCACGTTCACGAGAGTACCTTCGCGAACGCAAAGAAGGACATGCCAGAACACAAACTCTGCAGAAAAACCAGATTTTCAAAGTCCAAAACATCTCGTGGCCTATCCGAAACTCACCCAAGCCCTCGGGGCTGCAAACCAAACTTGCACACAAGTCTAAAAATGTCATACAAACTTGCTCGCGCGATCAAATCGCCAAAATAACACCTAAAACTATGAATTTAGCACCAAATCAAATGAGACTCTCAAGAACACTTTAAAATTACTATTTTCTCAATTGGACGTCCGAATCACGTCAAATCAACTCCGTTTCTCACCAAATTTCACAGACAGGTCTTACAAATCATAATGAACCTGTACCGGGCTCTGGAACCAATATACGGACCCGGTACTAACAATGCCAAATATCAATCAATTCTTAAAAATAATTAATTTTCAAACTTTTAATTTTCATCAAAAATTCATAACTTGAGCTAGGGACCTTCGAATTCGATTACGAGCATACACCCATGTCCCATAATTCGATACAGACCCACCGGGACCATCAAAACACGAATCCGGGCCCATTTACCAAAAATGTTGACCAAAGTCAACTAAAATCAACTTCTAAGGCAAAAATTCTTATTTTCATTAGTTTTCAACATAAAAGCTTTCTGAAAACCTGCTCAGACTGCGCACGCAAATCGAGAAGGGTAAAAGTGAGATTTTTAAGGCTTAAGAGTGCATATTCGAGTTCTAAATCATAAGATGACCTTTGGGTCATCACAATCTCCACCTCGAAAATAATTGTTTGTCCTCGAACGGACATAGAAAAGTACCTGGGCTGGTGAAAAGGTGGGGATATCCACTCCGCATATCGGACTCCGACTCCCAAGTAGCTGCCTCAATAGGCGGACGTCACTACTGCACTCGAACTAAAGGGTAACTCTTTGACCTCAACTGACGAACCTGCCGGTCTAGAATGGCCACCGGCTCCTCCTAGTAAGTCAAATCCTTGTCCAACTGGACAAAGCTAAAATCTAACACGTGGGATGGGTCACCATGATATTTCCGGAGCATAGACTCAAGAAATACCGGATGAACTGAGGATAACCCTAGAGGCAACGCAAGTCTATAAGCTACCTCCCCCACTCTCTCGAGGATCTCAAATGGGCCGATATACCTAGGGCTCAACTTGCCCTTCTTCCCAAATCTCATAACACCCTTCATGGGCGATACCCGAAGCAATATTTTTTCTCCAACCATGAATGCAATATCACAAACTTTATGGTCGGCATAACGCTTTTCCTGGACTGAGCTGTACGAAGTCGATCTTGTATAATCTTGACCTTGTCCAATGCCTCCTGAATTAAATCTGTACCCAATAATCGAGCCTCCCCCGGCTCAAACCACCCAACTAGCGAACTACACCGTCTACCATATAATGCCTCATAGGGAGCCATCTGAATGCTCGAATGGTAGTTGTTATTGTAGGCAAACTCCATTAACAGCAAAAACTAATCCCAAGAACCTCCAAAGTCAATAATACAGGCATGAAGCATATACTCCAAGACCTGAATAGTACGCTCGGACTGCCCGTCCGTCTGAGGATGAAATATTATGCTCAACTCAACCCGCGTACCCAACTCATGCTGAACTGCCCTCCAAAAGTGCAAGATAAACTGCGTACCTCGATCAGAAATGATAGACATGGGCACACCGTGAAGACGGACGATCTCACGAATATAAATCTCTACTAACCGCTCCGAGGAAAAGGTAACTGCCACAGGAATGAAGTGCGCTGACTTAGTTAGCCTATCCACAATGACCCAAACTGCATCGAACTTCCTCTAAGTCCGTGGGAGTCCAACAACAAAGTCCATAGTGATACGCTCCCACTTCCGCTCAGGAATATCTAACCTTTAAAGTAAACCACCACGTCTCTGATGCTCACACTTTACCTGCTGGTAATTTAGGCACCGAGCTACATAGACAACTATGTCCTTCTTCATTCGCCTCCACCAATAATGCTTCCTCAAGTCTTGATACATGTTAGCGGCGCCCGGATGAATAGAATACCAGGAACTATGGAACTCCTCAAGGATCAACTCACGAAGTCCATCCACACTAGGCACACAAATACAACCCTGCATCTTCAAACCTCCGTCATCTCCAACAGTAACCTTCTTGGCACCACCGTGCCGCACTGTGTCTCTAAGTACAAGTAAATGAGGATCGTCATCTTGCCGATCTCTGATGTGCTCAAACAAAGAAGACCAAGCAACTGTACAAGCTAGAACACGACTGGGCTCAGAAAAATCTAACCTCATGAACTGGTTGGCCAAGTCCTGAACATCCAATGCAAGTGCTCTCTCACCAACTGGAATATTTGCAAAGCTACCCATACTGACTGACTTTCTACTCAAAGCATCGGCCACCACATTGGCCTTCCCGGGATAATACAATATGGTGATATCATAGTCTTTCAATAGCTCCAGCCACCTCCTCTGCCTCAAATTGAGTTCCTTCTGCTTGAACAAATACTACAAGCTCCGATGATCAGTGAATACCTCACATGGCACGCCGTAAAGATAGTGCCTCCAAATCTTCAGCGCGTGAACAATGGCTGCCAGCTCTAGATCATGAACAAGGTAATTCTTCTCGTGAACCTTCAGCTGCCATGAAGCATATGAAATAACCTTGCCACCCTGCATCAATACCGCTCCCAGACCAATACGAGATGTGTCACAATATACTGTATCAGATCCTGAACCTGTGGGTAACACCAATACTGGTGCCTTGGTCAAAGCAGTCTTGATCTTCTGAAAGCTCACTTCACACTCGTCTGACCACCTGAACGGGGCACCCTTCTGGGTCAATCTGGTCAACGGGGATGTTATAGATGAAAACCCCTCCACAAATCGACGGTAATAGCCCGCCAAACCCAGGAAACTACGAATCTCTGTAGATGATGTGGGTCTAGGCCAGTTCTGGACTGCCTCAATCTTCTTAAGATCCACCTGAATACCCTCTACTGATACACCGTGACCTAAGAAAGCAACTAAACTCAACCAAAACTCGCATTTTGAGAACTTAGCATATAACTGGCTGTCTTTCAGAGTCTGAAGAACGATCTGAAGGTACTGCTCATGCTCCTCTCGACTGTGGGAGTAGATCAAGATATCATCAATAAACACAACCACAAAGGAATCCAAGTAGGGTTTGAACACCCGGTTCATCAAATCCATGAATGTTGCTGGGACATTTGTCAGCCCAAATGACATCACTAGAAACTTATAATGCCCATACCGAGTCCGAAAGGCTGTCTTAGGAACATTGGATGCCCTAATCCTCAAATGATGGTAGCTAGATCTCAAATCAATCATTGAAAATACCTTGGCACCCTAAAGCTGATCAAATAAATCATCAATCCTCGGTAATGGATATTTGTTCTTGATGGTGACTTTGTTCAACTGCCAATAATCTATACACATCGTCATCGATCCATTTTTCTTCTTCACAAACAACACAGGTGCACCCTAGGGTGAGACACTAGGTCTAATGAAGCCCTTATCAAGAAAATCTTACAACTGCTCCTTCAATACTTTCAACTCTGGCAGGGCCATGCGATATGGCGGAATGGAAATAGGCTGAGTGCCCGGATACAAATCAATGCAGAAATCAATACCCCTATCGGGTGGCATCCCCGGCAGGTCTACAGGAAACATCACTGGAAACTCACGAACAACCGGCATCGAATCTATGGAAGGAACCTCCACATTAGAATTGCGGCTATAAGCCAAATAATCTAGACACCCCTACTCGATCATATACCGAGCCTTCACATAAGAGATAACCCTGCTGGCAGAATGGCCAAGATTCCCTATCCACTCTAATCGAGGAAACCCCTTCAAGGCTAAGTCACTGTTTTGGCGTGATAATCTAATATAGCATGATTAGGTAACAGCCAATCCATACCTAGTATGACATTAAAATCAACCATGTCAAAAAGTAGAAGATCTACACGAGTCTCAAGACTCCCAATGGAGACCACACATGAACGATAAACACGATCTACAACAGTAGCATCTCCCACTGGTGTGGACACATACACAAGAGCACTCAAAGAATCACGGGGCACAACCAAATAGAAAGCAAAATAGGATGACACATAGGAGTAAGTAGATCCCGGATCAAATAGAACTAAAGCATCTCTACTGCAAACTGAAATAGTACCTGTGATAACAGCGTCAGATGACTCAGCCTCAAGCCTGGCTGGGAAAGCATAACACCGGGGCTGGGCCCCATCACCCTGAACTACGTCCTTGGGACGGCCTCTAGCTGGCTGGTCTCCACCTCTAACGGCCTGACCTCAACCTCTAACAGTCTAGCCTCTACCTCTGGCTGCCTAACCCCTGCCTTTGGCTGGCTGAGCATGTGGTGCAGCAACTAGTGCTGGAACCATGGAATGAGAATTCTGCTGCTGTGAGCTGCCGTTGCCCGAGGGAAAAATCTATAAATGTGCCTCGGATCACCACAAGTATAACATAACCTCGGCTGATGTGACTGCTGACCCTGTCGACCTGAATAACCACCCTGATAACTCTGGAGTGAAGGTGCACTAATAGGAGCTGGTGGTGCACTATAGGCTAGCTGGTCGGAATAATGCATCTGAAGGCCACGACCACCTGAGGCACCGTGGGATTCCTGGAGCGCTGAATGAAAGGCCTGGGAGGATGGCCTCTACCAAAAGTACTCCTGCCTCTAGATGAGGCACCGCTGAACTCACCGGAATGACGAGGTCTCTTGTCAGACCCCTGAACTCCCTGAGTAAGAACCATTTCGACTCGTCTAGTGACATTAGCAGCCGCCTGAAAAGAAATCTCACTCCCAGTCTCCTTAGCTATCTGCAATCTGATAGGCTGAGCAAGTCCATCAATAAACCTCCTCACACTCTCTCTCTCTCTCGGTGGGAAGCAAAAGAATGGAATGACGGGCCAAATCCACAAAACGAGTCTCATACTGAGTAACAGTCATACTGCCCTGCTTGAGACGCTCAAACTGACGGCGATGCTCCTCTCTCAATGTGATAGGCAGAAACTTCTCTATGAAGAGCTGAGAGAATCGGTCCCAAGTAAGAGGAGGCTACCCAGCTGATCTGGTCAACAAGTAATCTCTCCACCATTTCTCGGTGGAACCAGTCATCTGAAATGCAGCAAAATCGACCCCATTGGTCTCCTCTATACCCATGTTCCGTATAACCTAGTGACATCTGTCAAGATACTCCAGGGGATCCTCTGAAGGAGCACCACTGAAGTGAACAGGAAAGAGCTTGGTAAACCTATCCAATCTCCATAAAGCCTCAGAAGACATAGCTGGCCCATCTCCGAACTGTTCCACAATAACTGGCGAAACTAATCCGACTGGCTGAGCTGCTAGAGCCTGATACTGGGGAGCTATCTGCTCCAGAGCAGGAGTGGTGGGAGTCTGGGCTCCTCCTCCAGCCTGAGAGACTACTGGTGCCATGGAAAATGCGCCAGCCTGGGCCACACTCTCCATAAGGTCCACCAACTGGACCAAAGCGTCCTGAAGTACTATGGTAGCAATGAACCCCTCCGGAACCTGAGCTGGTCCGGCAGGAATAGTCTGAGCTGGAACCTCCTCGTCAAGCTCTATCTGAGGCTCCACTGCTGGGGCTGCTGCTCGGGCACTAGGCTGAGCCCTACACCTGCCTCGGCCTCTAGCACAGCCTCGGCCTCGACCTCTGCCCCGCGTAGGAGCTGTCACTGGAGGCTCTGGCTGCTGCTCAGCTAAGGAAGCGGTACCTGTTCTCTCCATCTGTGAGAGAATAAGAGTAGAAGAATTCAATCAGTATTGAGAAAGCAAAATCACACGACAAAGAAGAATATAAGTGAAACTTGTTCCTAAACTTCATAGCCTCTGGAAGACAAGCACAGACATCTCCGTACTGATCCTCCAGATTCTACTAAGCTTGCTCGTGAATCGTGAGACCTAGGCAACCTAGTGCTCTGATACCAATTGTCACGACCCAAAATTTCCCACCGACGGGACCGTGATGGCGCCTAACATTTCACTTGCAAGGCAAGCCAATGTTAGAGAATCATTAAACCAATTCCTTATTTCTATTCAGTAAATAACAATAATTAAATAAAATTAAATATAATAAGTGCGGAATATCATAAAACTGTACTAATTACTACCACCCGGATCTGGAGTCACAATTCACAAGCATTCTAGAATTTACTACAAGTAATAGTATGAAAGAAATACAACTATCTGAATGAAAGAAATAGTAGAACGAATAAAGATAAACGGGAACGACAAGGTCTGTGAACGCCGACAAATCTACCTTGAGTATCCGGACAGTGGACCAATAGCAAAATCTCAATCAACCCGAACCGGTATCAAAATCTGCACAGAGAGTGCAGAGTGCAGCATCAGTACAACCGAACCCATGTACTAGTAAGTGTCAAGCCTAACCTCGACGAAGTAGTGACGAGGCTAAGGCAAGGCACCTACAAATCAACCTGCACAATTTAACAGTGTATATACAAATAACAGAAATGAAGAACTAAACAGGAATTGTCGAGAGGGAACATACTAAGGGGAATACAAGATGAAGAACTACAATAGAATGATCACCGGAGTAGTCAATATACCATGAATCAACAGGAATAGTGAATATAGTAATGAAAAATGCACGGCATCACCCTTCGTGCTTTTACTCTCAATCTCACCATAATATTAATAGAAATGGCACGACATCACCCTTCGTGCTTTTACTCTCATATCATGGCACGACATCACCCTTCGTGCATTAACACTCACAATATGGCACGACAATACCCTTCGTGCATTAACACTCACAATATGGCACGGCATTAACACTCACAATATGGCACAACATCACCCTTCGTGCATTAACACACACAATATGGCACGGCATCACCCTTCATGCATTAACACTCTCCCTTACCATAATGCAATACATAAATAACAATAGGGAGATAGAATAACAAGTACAAACCTTACTTCAATATTTGGTTCAATAATATCAATCTCAACCTTGAAATAAAAACTCAATTATCACTAGAAAATCCGTAAACATGATAAGAACGATAAATTGAACAACACTAGCATAACACGTAGCAATTTGACATAGGAAAAGACAATATAAGAAAAACAGAGAAACATGGAAAACAGGTAAATTGGCGGCGCATAAGTACTCGTCACCTCACATATACGCCGCTCACATGGATTTCACTTAGCAAGTAATCTAAGGTTCGTAATTCCCTCAAGTCAGGGTTAAATACAACATTTACCTCGCTCTGAAGGCCACTTAATTCTCAATCACAGCTTTTCCTTTGGAATTCACCTCCAAACCACTCGTATCTCTTCAAAAATGACTTAATAATATCAAATATTTCTAAAGGAATCAATTATATTGCATAAATTATATTTCCCAAATTTTCCTCCAAAAAGTCGAAAAATCGACCCCGGGCCCGCTTGGTCAAAACCTGAGGTTCGGACCAAAATCCTTTTACCCATTCACCCCCGAGCCCGAATATGTAATTAGTTTTGGAATCCGACCTCAAATTGAGGTCTAAATTCCCAAATTCACGAAATCCCTAGTTTCTACCCTAACCCCTAAATCTACCATGAAAACTCTAGATTTTAGGTTGAAAATTCAAGAAATGTAATGGGTAATTGAAAGGAAATGGTTTAGAATCAATTACCAATAATTTGGGGAAGAAATGACTCTTAACAAATCGCCTCTCACCATTTGGGTTTTGAGAAAAATGAGTTTTTGGCTAAAATCCCGTTTTTGGATTCTGTTAAGTGCTGTGCGATAGTGTTCATCGCGTTCGCGAGAGCGAAGAGTATAGGCTGCCAAGAATTCGCGTTCGCGAGACAGTGCTCGCGTTCGCGTTGGCTAACCTTCCCTGGTCTTCGCGTTCGTGAGACATTGCTCACGTTCGCGATGAAGAAAAGGCTGACTCCCCCTCCCCAGTGCCTAACACTACTCGTTCGCGATAGGCTTGTCGCGTACGCGAAGGGTAATGCCCCCATCGCTTCGTGTTCGCCACCACGCCTTCACGTTCGCGAAGAAGAAAACCTAAGCTGTCCAATTTACTCTTCACGTTCGTGAGAGTACCTTCCCGTACGCGAAGAAGGACATGCCAGAACACAGACTCTGCAGAAAAACCAGATTTTCAAAGTCCAAAACATCTTGTGGCCTATCCGAAACTCACCCGAGCCCTCGGGGTTCCAAATCAAACATGCACACAAGGCTAAAAACATCATACAAACTTGCTCGCGCGATCAAATTGCCAAAATAACACGTAGAACTATGAATTTAGCACCAAATCAAATGAGACTCTCAAGAACACTTTAAAATTACTATTTTCTCAACTAGACGTCCAAATCACGTCAAATCAACTCCGTTTCTCACCAAATTTCACAGACAGGTCTTAAATATCATAATGAACCTGTACCAGACTCCGAAACCAAAATACGGACCTGGTACTAACAATGCCAAACATCAATCAATTCTTAAAAATAATTAATTTTCAGACTTTTAATTTTTATCAAAAATTCATAACTTGAGCTAGGGACCTCCGAATTCAATTACGGGCATACGCCCAGGTCCCATAATTCGATACGGACCCACCGGGACCGTCAAGACATGGATCCGGGCATGTTTACCAAAAGTATTAACCGAAGTCATCTAAAATCAACTTTTAAGGCAAAAATTCTTATTTTCATTAGTTTTCAACATAAAAGCTTTCTGAAAACCTGCCCGGACTGCGCATGCAAATCGAGAAGGGTAAAAGTGAGCTTTTAAGGCTTAAGAGCGCAGATTTAAGTTCTAAATCATAAGATGACCTTTTGGGTCATCACAATCTCCACCTCTAAAACAATCGTTCGTCCTCGAACGGAATTAGAAAAGTACCTGGACTGGTGAAAAGGTGGGTATATCTACTCCGCATATCGGAATCGGACTCCCAAGTAGCTGCCTCAATAGGCTGACCTCTCCACTGCACTCGAATTGAAGGGTAACTCTTTGACCTCAACTGACGAACCTGCCGGTCTAAAATGGCCACCGGCTCCTCCTTGTAAGTCAAATCCTTGTCCAACTGGATAGAGCTGAAATCTAACACGTGGGACGGGTCACCATGATATTTCTGGAGCATAGACACATGGAATACCGGATGAACTGAGGATAGCCCTGGAGGCAACGCAAGTCTATAAGCTACCTCCCCCACTCTCTCGAGGATCTCAAATGGCCCAATATACCTAGGGCTCAACTTGCCCTTCTTCCCAAATCTCATAACACCCTTCATGGGCGATACCCGAAGCAATATTTTTTCTCCAACCATGAATGCAATATCACAAACTTTACGGTTGGCATAACACTTTTTCCTGGACTGAGCTGTACGAAAGTCGATCCTGTATAATCTTGACCTTGTCCAAGGCCTCCTGAACTAAATCTGCTCAAACCACCCAACTAGCGACCTACACCGTCTACCATATAATGCCTCGTAGGGATCCATCTGAATACTCGACTGGTAGCTATTATTGTAGGCAAACTTAGCTAACGGCAAAAACTGATCCCAAGAAACTCCAAATCAATAACACAGGTGAGAAGAATATCCTCTAAGATCTGAATAGTACGCTCGGACTGCCCATCCATCTGAGGATGAAATGATGTGCTCAACTCAACCCGCATACCCAACTCACTATGAACTGCCCTCCAAAAGTAGGAGGTAAACTACGTACCTCGATCAGAAATGATAGACACGACCAACCCGTGAAGACGGATGATCTCATGAATATAAATCTCTGCTAACCACTCTAAGGAATAGGTAACTGCCACAGGAATGAAGTGCGCTGACTTAGTAAGCCTATCCACAATGACCCAAACTGCATCAAACTTCCTTTGAGGCCGTGGGAGTCCAAGAACAAAGTCCATAGTGATACGCTCCCACTTCCACTCAGGAATATCTAACCTCTGAAGTAAACCACCAGGTCTCTGATGCTCACACTTTACCTGCTGGTAATTTAGGCACCAAGCTACATAGGTAACTATGTCCTTCTTCATTCGCCTCCACCAATAATGCTGCCTCAAGTCCTGATACATCTTAGCGGTGCCCGGATGAATAGAATACTGGGAACTGTGGGACTTCTCAAGGATCAACTCATGAAGTCCATCCACATTAGGTTCACAAATACGACCCTGCATCCTCAAAACTCTGTTATCTCCAACAGTAACATACTTGGCACCACCATGCCGCACTATGTCTCTAAGGACAAGTCAATGAGGATCGTCATCCTGCCGATCTCTGATACGCTCAAACAAAGAAGACCGAGCAACTGTACAAGCTAGAACACGGCTGGGCTAAGAAACATCGAACCTCACGAACTGGTTGGCCAAGGCCTAAACATCCAATGCAAGCGGTCTCTCACCAACTGGAATATTTGCAAGGCTACCCATACTGACTGACTTTCTACTAAAAGCATCGGCCACCACATTGGCATTCCCGCGATGATACAATATGATGATATCATAGTCTTTCAATAGCTCCAGCCACCTCCTCTGCCTCAAATTGAGTTCCTTCTGCTTGAACAAATACTACAAGCTCCGATGATTGGTGAATACCTCACATGGCATGCTGTAAAGATAGTGCCTCTAAATCGTCAGTGCGTGAACAATGGCGGTCAGCTCTAGATCATGAATAGGGTAACTCTTCTCGTGAACCTTCAGCTGCCGTGAAGCATATGAAATAACCTTGCCACCCTGCATTAATATCGCTCCCAGACCAATACGAGATGTGTCACAATATACTGTATAAGATCCTGAACTTGTGGGTAACACCAATACCGGTGTCGTGGTCAAAGCAGTCTTGAGCTTCTGAAAGCTCGCTTCACACTCGTCTGACCACCTGAATGGGGCACCCTTCTGGGTCAATCTGGTCAACGGAGCTGCTATAGATGAAAACCCCTCCAAAAATCGACGGTAATAGCCCGCCAAACCCAGGAAACTACGGATCTCTATAGCTGATGTGGGTCTAGGCCAGTTCTAGACTGCCTCAATCTTCTTAAGATCCACCTGAATACTCTCTGCTGATACAACGTGACCCAAGAAAGCAACTGAACTCAACCAAAACTCGCATTTTGAGAACTTAGCATATAACTGGTTGTCTTTCAGAGTCTGAAGAACGATCCAAAGGTGTTGCTCATGCTCCGCTCGACTGTAGGAGTAGTTCAAGATATCATCAATAAACACAACCACAAAGGAATCCAAGTAGGATTTGAACACCCGGTTCATCAAATCCATGAATGCTGCTAGGCATTTGTCAGCCCAAATGACATCACTAGAAACTCATAATGCCCATATCGAGTCCGAAAACCTGTCTTAGGAAAATCGGATGCCCTAATCCTCAACTAATGGTAGCCAAATCTCAAATCAATCTTTGAAAATACATTGGCACCGTGAAGCTGATCAAATAAATCATCAATCCTCGGCAATGGATATTTGTTCTTGATCGTGACTTTGTTCAACTGCCGATAATCTATGCACATCCTCATCGATCCATCTTTAATCTTCACAAACAACACAGGTACACGCCAGGGCGAGACACTAGGTCTAATGAAGCCCTTATCAAACAAATCTTGCAACTGCTCCTTCAATTCTTTCAACTCTGGCGGGGCCATACGATATGGAGGAATGGAAATAGGCTGAGTGCCCGGAGCCAAATCAATGCAGAAATCAATATCCTTGTCGGGTCGCATACATGGCAGGTCTGCAGGAAACACCTCTGGAAACTCATGAACAACCGGCACCGAATCAATGGAAGGAACCTCCGCACTAGAATCGCGGACATAAGCCAAAAAAGCTAGACTCCCTTTCTCGACCATATGCCGAGCCTTCACATAAGAGATAACCTTGCTGGCAGAATGGCCAAGATTCCCTATCCACTCTAATCGAGGAAACCCCTACAAGGCTAAGGTCACTGTCTTGGCATGACAATCTAATATAGCATGATAAGGTGACAGCCAATCCATACCTAGTATGACATCAAAATCAACCATGTCAAGAAGTAGAAGATCTACACGAGTCTCAAGACTCCCAATGGTGACCACACACGAACGATAAACACGATCTACAACAATAGCATCTCCCACGGGTATGGACACATACACAGGATCAAAGAATCACGAGGCATAACTAAATAGAAAGCAAAATAGGATGACACATAGGAGTAAGTAGATCCCAGATCAAATAGAACTGAAGCATCTTTGCTACAAACTAAAACAGTACCTGTGATAACAGCGTCAGATGACTCAGCTTCAGGCCTGGCTGGGAAAGCATAACATCGGGGCTGGGGCCCACCACCCTAAACTATGTCCTTGGGACGACCTCTAGCTGGCTGGTCTCCACCTCTAACGGCCTGACCTCCACCTCTAACAGTCTGGATGGCTGAGCAGGTGGTGCAGCAACTGGTTCCGGAACCATGGCACGAGAATTCTGTTGCTTTGAGCTGCCGGTTCTCCGAGGGCAAAATCTAGCAATGTGCCTCGGATCACCACAAGTATAACATAACCGCGGCTGCTGTGACTGTTGACCCTGAAACTAACCCTGTCAACCTGAATTATCACCCTGATAACTCTGGAGTAAAGGTGCACTAATAGGAGCTGGTGGTGCACTGTAGGCTAGCTGGTCGGAATAATACATCTGAGGGCCACGACCACCTGAGGCACCGTGGGATTCCTGGAGCGCTGAATGAAACGGCCTGGGAGGATGGCCTCTACCAAAAGTACTCCTGCCTCTAGATGAGGCACCGCTGAACTCACCGGAATGACGAGGTCTCTTGTCAGACCCCTGACCTCCCCGAGTAAGAACCATTTCAACTCGTCTGGAGACATTAGCAGCCACCTAAAAAGAAATCTCACTCCCAGTCTCCTTAGCCATCTACAATCTGATAGGTTGAGCAAGTCCATCAATAAACCTCCTCACCTTCTCTCTCTCGGTGGGAAGCAGAAGAATGGCATGACGGGACAAATCCACAAAACGAGTCTCATATTGAGTAAGAGTCATACTGCCCTGCTGGAGAAGCTCAAACTGACGGCGACGCTCCTCTCTCAATATGATAGGCAGAAACTTCTCTATGAAGAGCTGAGAGAACTGGTCCCAAGTAAGAGCAGGCGACCTAGTTGGTCTGGTCAACAAGTAATCTCTCCACCATTTCTTGGCGGAACCAGTCATCTGAAATACAGCAAAATCGACCCCATTGGTCTCCACTATACCCATGTTTCGTAGAACCTCATGACTGCTGTCAAGATACACCTGGGGATCTTCTGAAGGAGCACCACTGAAGTGAACAGGAAAGAGCTTGGTAAACCTGTCCAATATCCATAAAAGCTTAGAAGACATAGCTGGCCCATCTCCGACTTGTGCCACAATAACCGACTAAACTAATCCGATTGGCTGAGCTGTTGGAGGCTGATCATGGAAAGCTATCTCCTTCGGAGCGGGAGTGGTCGGACTCTGGGCTCCTCCTCCAGCCTAAGAGACTGTTGGTGCCATGGAAAATGCGCCAGTCTGGGCCACACTCTCCATAAGGCCCACCAAATAGACCAAAGCGTCCTGAAGTACTGGGGTAGCAATGAACCCCTCCGGAACCTGAGCTAGTCCGGTAGGAACAGTATGGGATGGAACCTCCTCGTCAAGCTCTATCTGAGGCTCCACTACTGGGGCTATTTCTCAGGCCCTAGGCTGAGCCATGCCCGTGCCTCGGCCTCTAGCACGGCCTCAGCCCCGACCTCTTCCCCACGTAGGAGCTGTCACTGGAGGTTCTAGTTGTTGCTGAGCTGAGGAAGCGGTACGTGTTTTCGCCATCTGCGAGGGAATAATAGTAGAAGAGTTCAATCTGTATTGAGAAAGCAAAATTGCACGACAGAGAAGAATAGAAGTGAAACTTGTTCCTAAACTTCATAGCCTCTGGAAGATAAGCACAGACGTCTCTGTACCAATCCTCCAGACTCTACTAAGCTTGCTCATGAATCGTGAGACCTAGGCAACCTAGTGCTCTGATACTAACTGTCACGACCAATAATTTCCCACCGACGGGACCGTGATGGCGCCTAACATTTCACTTGCCAGGTAATCCAATGTTAGAGAATCATTAAACCAATTCCTTATGTCCATTCAGTAAATAACAATAATTAACTAAAATAAAATATAATAAGTGCGGAATATCATAAAACTGTACTAATTACTACCACCCGGATCTGAAGTCACAATTCACAGATCTGTACTAATTACTACCAATAGCAAAATCTCAATCAAACTGAGCCGGTATCAAAATCTGCAGAGAAAGTACAGAGTGCAGCATCAGTACAACCGACCCCATGTACTGGTAAGTGTCGAGCCTAACCTCGACGAAGTAGTGACGAGGCTAAAGCAAGGCACCCACAAATCAACCTGCACAATTTAACAGTGTATATACAAATAACAGAAATGAAGAACTAAACTGGAATTGTCGGGAGGGAACAACTGAGGGGAATACAAGATTAAGAACTACAACAGAATGATCACCGGAGCAGTCAATATACCATGAATCAACAGGAATAGTGAATACAGTAAAGAAAAATGCACGGCATCACCCTTCGTGATTTTACTTTCAATCTCACCATAATATTAATAGAAACGGCACGACATCACCATTCGTGCTTTTACTCTCATATCATGGCACGACATCACCCTTCGTGCATTAACACTCACAATATGGAACGGCATCACCCTTCGTGCATTAACACTCATAATATGGCACGGCATCACCCTTCGTGCATTAATACTCACAATATGGAACCACATCACCCTTCATGCATTAACACTCATAATATGGTACGGCATCACCCTTCGTGCATTAACACGCTCCCTTACCATAATGCAATGCATAAATATCAACAGGGAGATAGAATAACAATTACAAACCTTACTTCAATATTTGGTTCCATAATATCAATCTCAACTTTGAAATAAAAACTCAATTATCACTAGAAAATCCGTAAACATGATAAAAACGCTAAAT
This sequence comes from Nicotiana tabacum, assembly GCF_000715075.1. Taxonomy (NCBI): domain Eukaryota; kingdom Viridiplantae; phylum Streptophyta; class Magnoliopsida; order Solanales; family Solanaceae; genus Nicotiana; species Nicotiana tabacum. The sequence goes on from NC_134091.1 coordinate 129,949,482, forward strand.
TGAACAACACTAGCATAACACGTAGCAATTTGACATAGGAAAAGACAATACACGAAATACAGAGAAACATGGAAAATAGGTAAATTGGCGGTGCATAAGTACTCGTCACCTTACATATACGCCGCTCACATCGATTTCACTTAGCAAGTAACACATAATACCTATTTCCTCAAGCCAAAGTTAGACACGACACTTACCTCGCTCCGAAGGCTACTTAATTCTCAATCATAGCTTTTCCTTTGGAATTCACCTCCAAATCACTCGTATCTATTCAAAAATGACTCAATAATATCAAATATTGCTAAAGGAATCAATTGTATTGCATAAATTAAATTTTCCAAATTTTCTTCCCAAAAGTCAAAAAATCAACCCCGGGCCCGCTTGGTCAAAACCCGAGGTTCGGACCAAAATCTTTTTTACCCATTCATCCCCGAGCCCGAATATATAATTAGTTTTGGAATCCGACCTCAAATTGAGGTCTAAATCCCCAAATTCCCGAAATCCCTAGTTTCTACCCTAACCCCTAATTCTACCATGAAAACTCTAGATTTTAGGTTGAAAATTCAAGAAATGTAATGGGTAATCGAAAGAAAATGGTTTAGAATCACTTACCAATAAGTTGGGGAAGAAATTACTCTTGAAAAATTGCCTCTCACCGTTTGGTTTTTGAGAAAAAATGAGTTTTTGCCTAAAATTCCGTTTTTGGATTCTATTAGGTGTTGGGCGACAGTGTTCATTGCGTTCGCGAGAGCACTGTCGCGTTCGCGAAGAGTATAGGCTGCCAAGACTTCACGTTCGTGAGGCAGTGCTCGCGTTCGCGTAGGCTACCCTTCCCTGGTCTTCGCGTTCGCGAGACATTGCTCGCGTTCGCGATGAAGAAAAGGCTGACTCCCCCTCCCTAGTGCCTGAGACTATGCGTTCGCGGTGGGCTTGTCGCGTTCACGAAGGGTAACACCCCCATCTCTTCGCGTTCGCCACCAAGCCTTCACGTTTGCGAAGAAGAAAACCTTAGCTGGCCAGTTTACTCTTCGCGTTCGCAAGAGTACCTTCGCAAACGCGAAGAAGGACATGCCAGAACACAGACTCTGCAGAAAAACATGATTTCCAAAGTCCAAAACATCCCGTGGCCTATCCAAAACTCACCCGAGCCCTCGGGGCTCCAAACCAAACATACACACAAGTGAGACTCTCAAGAACACTTTAAAATTACTATTTTCTCAACTGGACGTCCGAATCACGTCAAATCAACTCCGTTTCTCACCAAATTTCACAGACAGGTCTTAAATATTATAATGAACCTGTACCGGGCTTCGAAACCAAAATACGGACCCGGTACTAACAATGCCAAACATCAATCAATTCTTAAAAATAATTAATTTTTAGACTTTTAATTTTCTTCGAAAATTCCTAACTTGAGCTAGGGACCTCCGAATTCGATTCCGGGCATACGCCCAGGTCCCATAATTCAATGGACCCACTGGGACCGTCAAAACGTGGATTCGGGCCTGTTTACCAAAAATGTTGACCGAAGTCAACTAAAATCAACTTTTAAGGCAAAAATTCTTATTTTAATTAGTTTTCAATGTAAAAGCTTTCTGAAAACTTGCCCGGACCTGCGCACGCAAATCGAGGAGGGTAAAAGTGAGATTTTTAAGGCTTAAGAGCGCAGATTCGAGTTCTAAATCATAAGATGACCTTTGGGCTCATCACAAATCTATGTATTTAACTCAAGGTGTGTAGAATTTACTTACCTCCAAATTGCTAGTTGAAATCTCCTCTCAAAGAGCTCTGAAATCGTCCAAACATGGAAGAAAAATGGACTGAGCTTCGTTCATTTTTAAGGTTCTGCCCAACAGTGATTTTCGTACCTGCGGAGGAGTGCCGCACATGCGGGTTTCGCACCCGTGGAAAAGTCTCGCAGGTGCGCATTTCCCCCTCTTTGCTTGGCACCGCACCTGCGGACGAGTTGCTCGCTTCTGCGCACAAGGCCTTCGCACCTGCAGGTGCGCCAACTTACTTCGCATTTGCGATGGATGGGCAGATCCTCACCTTCTCACCTGCGATTGGTGGCTCGCACCTGCGGCTGTCCAAGCACATGTGCGATTATGATAGTAGCTTGGAGCTTCAGGTTTTTCTCAAATTTCCAAAATTGGTCCGAGCCTCGTTCGGTTAACACTCGGGGCCCCGCCCGAACATACCAACAGGTTTGAAATCACAAAACGGACTCGCTCAAACTCTCGAAAAGTGTAAAACAACATCAAATCTAAGAATCATACCCCAAACCAAATTGATTCAAACTTAAGAACTTTAAGTTCTTCAATTTACTTACAATGCGCAGAAACATACATAAACTACTCGGAATGACACGAAATTTTGCGTGAAAGTCTTATATCACAATACGGAGCTATTCCCAAACTCGAAATTCCAAACGGGCTTCAATTACTCAAAAACCTACTCCAAACCAAATTTAAAGAACTTTAAACCTTCAAATAGTTGATTTTCACTATTAAACGCCAAAACGCTCCCGGTTTATCCAAAACCCGATTCGAACATACGATCAGGTCCGAAATCATCATACGAATCTGTTGGAACCGTAAAATCCCGATTCGGGGGTCGTTTTCTTAAAATCTTGACTGAAGTCAAACTTGGTCTTTTAAGGCTAACTTAAGGAACTAAGTGTTCCGATTTTAACCCGAACACTTTCAAATCCCGAACCAACCATCCCCGCAAGTCATAAATAAATAAAAGAACATTCGAGGAGTTTTATTTTAGGGAACGGGATTCTAAAAGTTAAAATAATTGGTTGGGTCATTACATTTTCCACCTCTTAAACAAACGTTCGACCTCGAAACGGGTTTAAAATAATACCTGGAGTGCTAAATAAGTGTGGATATTTGCTCTGCATGTCCTCCTCGGCCTCCCAAGTCGCTTCCTCGACTGGTTGGCCCCTCCACTGGACTTTTACTGCAAAAATCCTCTTGGTCTTCAACTGGCGAACCTGTTTATCACCAATGGAAACTGGCTCCTCTTCATAACTCAAACTCTTATGTAGCTGAACTGTGCTGAAGTCCAACACATATGATAGGTCGGCATGATACTTCCGGAGCATAGATATATGGAAAACCGGATGAACTCCCGATAGACTAGGAGGCAATGCAAGCTCATAAGCAACCTCCCCAACTCGTCTCAACACCTCAAATGGGCCTATAAACCTTGGGCTCAACTTGCCCTTCATCCCGAATCTCATGATTCCCTTCATCGGCGAAACCTTCAAAAGAACTTTTTCACCTACCATAAATGATAAATCACGCGCTTTCTGATATGCGTAACTCTTATGTCTGGACTGTACTATACGAATTCGCTCCTGAATCAACTTTACCTTTTCCAAGGCATCCTTCACCAAATTAGTACCATATAACTTAGCCTCACCAAGCTCAAACCATCCAATGGGCGAACGACATCGCCGACCATATAAAGCCTCAAATGGAGCCATCTCGATGCTGGATTGGTAACTGTTATTATAAGCAAACTCAACCAAAGGCAAGAAACGATCCCACTGACCTCAAAAGTCAATCACACATACCCTGAGCATATCCTCCAAAATCTGAATTTTCCGCTCTGACTGCCCGTCGGTCTGCGGATGAAAGGATGTACTGAGCTCTACATGGGTCCCCAACTCACTCTGTACTGCTCTCCAGAAATGTGAAGTAAACTGAGGACCTTTATCTGATATGATGGAAATTGGTACATCGTGCAAACGAACTATCTCCTGAATATAAATCTGGGCTAACCTCTCTGAAGTATACGTAGTCACAACCGGAATAATGTGTGCCGACTTGGTCAACCTGTCCATAATGACCCAAACTGCATCAAACTTACGCAAGGTCCGCGGCAATCCGACTACAAAGTCCATAGTGATACGTTTCCATTTCCACTCTCGTATGGTCATCTGCTAAAGTAGGCCACCTGGCTTCTGGTGCTCATATTTAACTTGCTGGCAATTTAGACACCTAGCTACATACTCAATTATGTCATTTTTCATTCGTCTCCACTAATAAAGCTGCCTCAAATTACGATACATCTTTGTAGCACCTAGATGAATAGAATACCGAGAATTATGTGCTTCTTCTAGAATCTTTTTCTTCAGTCCATCCACATTAGGAACACACAGATGATCCTGGAGTCGCAGAACACCATCCGCACCAATAGTAACTTCCTTGGCACCACCTGGTAGTACCGTTTCTCGAAGAACTATCAAGTGTGGATCATCATACTGGCGAGCCTTGATCTGCTCAAATAATGAAGACTAGGCCACAACACATGCAAGAACTTGGCTGGGCTCTAAGATATCCAACCTCACAAGTCTGTTAGCCAAGGGCTGAATATCCGAAGCTAATGCCCTTTCCTCTACTGAAATGAAAGCCAAACTACCCATACTCTCCGCCTTTCTACTCAAGGTGTCTACAACCACATTTGCTTTGCCTGGATGATATATGATAGTAATATCATAATCTTTTAGTAACTCCAGCCATCTGCGTTGCCTCAAATTTAGGTCCCTCTGCTTGAACAAATGCTGCAAACTGCGATGATCAGTATCAACTTCACAGGACACCCCATAAAGATAATGCCTCCAAATCTTAAGAGTGTGAACAATCTCAGCTAACTCCAAATCATATACTGGATAATTCTTCTCATGGGGCTTCAACTGACGTGAAGCATATGCAATAACTCACCTTTCCTGCATCAACACATAACCTAAACTAACTTGTGTAAGTGTCACAATACACTGTATACATCCCTGAACAGGAAGGCAGCACTAACACTGGTGTTATAGTCAATGATGTCTTGAGCTTCCGAAAGCTTACTTCACAATCATCGGAACGGGGCACCCTTCTGGGTTAATTTGGTCAAAGGCGCTGCAATAGATGAAAAACCTTCCACGAATCGACGATAATAACCTACTAAACCCAGAAAACTCCTGATCTCAGTCACCGAAGTGGGACGATGCCAATTCTGAACTGCCTCAATCTTCTTGGGATCAACCTTAATACCCTTGCCCGATACAATATGCCCCAAAAATGCTACAGACTCTAACCAGAACTCACATTTGGAGAACTTAGCATATATCTTTTGTTCCTGCAACGTCTGAAGCACCACTCTCATATGTTGCTCGTGTTCCTCCTTACTGCGCAAGTAAATCAAAATGTAATCAATGAAGACAATGACAAATGAATCAATATATGGCCTGAATACCCTGTTTATCAAATCCATAAATGTTGTCGGAGCATTAGTTAAACCGAAGGACATCACCAGAAACTCGTAATGACCATATCTAGTCCGGAAAGTAGACTTCGGAACATCCGAATCCCGAATCTTCAACTGATGTACCCTGAACTCAAGTCGATCTTAGAGAACACCCTGGCACCCAGCAACTGGTCAAATAAATCATCAATACGCGAAAATATGTACTTGTTCTTAATAGTGACTTTGTTCAATTGGCGATAATCAATACACATTCGCATTGTTCCATCGTTCTTTTTCACAAATAATACCGGTGCACCCCAAGGCGATACACTCGATCTGATGAACTTTTTGGCTAGTAACTCCTCAAACTATTCTTTTAACTCTTTCAATTATTTCGGAGCCATGCGATACGATGGGATATATATAGGCTGGGTATCTGGAGCCAAGTCAATACAAAAATCAATTTCACGATCAGGTGGTATACTTGGAAGATCTGAAGGAAATACATCGGAGAACTCCTGAACTACAGGCACTGAATCAATAGTCGGAGTCTCTGTAGTATTATCCCGAACATAGGCTAGATAAGTTAAAAACCCTTCTCAATCATGTGTTGAGCCTTCATAAAAGAAATAACCTAATTAAATGAACTAAGAGACGAACCCTTCCACTCCAGCCTAGGTAATGCTGGAATAGCCAAAGTAACAGTCTTGGCATGACAATCTAAAATAGCATGATATGGAGATAACTAGTCCATGCCCAGAATAATTTCAAAATTGGTCATCTCAAGCAATAGGAGATCTGCTCTAGTTTTATAACCACAGAATATAATAATACAAGACCGGTAGATCCGGTTCACAATAACAGAATCGCCCATATGAGTGGATACATAAACAGGAGTACTCAAAGACTCACGAGAAACACCCAGGAATGGAGCGAATAGAGATAACACATATGAATACGTAGATCATGGATCAAATAATACTGAGGCATCTTTGCTGCAAACAGAAATAATACATGTAATCACAGCATCTGAGGCCTCTGCATCTGGTTTGGCCGGAAAAGTATAGAATCGAGTTGAAGCGCCAACTGGCTAGCCTCCACCTGGTTGACCTCCACCTCTAGGATGACCTCTAACCACTTGTCCTCTACCTCTAGGTGGTCGGACGACTGGTGAGTAACCGGTGAGGTAATCATAGGCTGCTGACCCTGCTGCACTGGTCTACTCCGCAACCTGGGGCAGAATCGCCGTATGTGACTGGGATCCCCGCACTCGTAACAACATTTCGATGTGATAAGCTGTTGACTAGAAGTCTGGCCCTGGGAACTTGAAAACCCATTGGAAGGACCCTGAATAGCTGGTGGGGGATAAGAACTCTCTAGTATAGCACTGAGATAAGGTCGTACTCAAGCACCTCGAGGAGGAGGTGGTGCTGGATATGGGGGCCTACTGGACTACCATCTCACGAATTGACCTCTCCCCCCAGACGGAGCACCTCTGAACTCTCCAGAATACCTAAACCGTTTATCTCTCATAACCTGCTCTCGGCTCCGCTGACGCACACCCTCAATTCTCCAGGCTATCTCCACGACTAGATCATAAGAAGTACCCATCTCAACCTCTCGAGCCATAGTGCCCTGAATGCCATTAGGTAAACCAGCTCAAAACCTCTGCACTCTCTCTGCCTCAGTAGGGAGTATCATAACTGCATGATGAGATAACTCAGAGAACCTCGCCTCATAATCGGTCAGTGACATCTGACCCTGCTGGAGCTTCTCAAACTGAAATCGCAACTCTTCCCTCTGGGAGGGTGGAATATACCTGTCCAGGAAGATATGGGTAAACCTGTCCCCAAGTTATGGGAGGAGAATCTGGGGGTCTGCCAAGAATATAAGGCTGCCACCATCTACGGGCCCTGCCCTCTAGCTAAAAAGTAGCAAAGTCAACCCCATGAGACTCTAATATATTCATGTTGTGCAGTCTGTCCCTGCACCGATCAATGAAGTATTGGGGATCCTCATATCACTCACCCCCAAAGACAGGAGGATGTAGTCTAGTCCATCTGTCCAATAGTTTTTGCGAATCAGCAGCTGCAACTGGCTGGGCTCAGGTGTAGCTGTTGCCACTGGCTGGGCTCCACCCATGGGTAGTGCACCCTGGGTATGATATACAGCAGTTGCCTGTCCATTCGCCTGCGCGGTGAGAGTCTGTGCTCCCCCGCCCGCCTGAGATGTGGCTGGGTCTGCCGGAAATAAACCGGCATGAGTCATAGTGTCCATGAACCACAGCATACGACCCATGACATCCTGGACACCCGGTGCAGATGTGAAATCCACTGGAGCTGGCTCTGCTACAGGCACTTCACCCTGTTCCTCAATAATGGGATCCTCTGCTAGACCTACTAGCGGTATAACTGGAATAGTCATGGGACGTCCTCTACCTCCACCATGGGCTGGAGCCCTCCCTCGGCCTCTGTCTCGACCTCTAGCAACTGGGGGAGTAGCTCTTCCCTGGTCTGGAGCCTCAATAGAGCGTGTTCTCATCATCTGTAAGAGAGTGAGAGAAAGATATTTAGTACTACATCAATTTCATGATGGAAGATGAAGAAAGGTAATTTCCTAACACCCTATAGCCTCTCGAAGATAAGTGCAGACATATCCGTACCGATCCGCAAGACTCTATTAGGCCTGCTCATAACTTGTGAGACCTACGTGAACCTAGTGCTCTGATACCATGTTGTCACGACCCAATTTAACCTATAGGTCGTGATGGCACCCAACACTACAGCTAGGTAAGCCAACAAATAAAGTTAACATACATCAATTATTTTTCAGAATAATTTTCTAAGTAATTTTATTATTTTACTAGCAATATTTAAAGAAATTAGAAAAGATACCGATTAACTTAAATTCAATAATATATTACAATTCTAAATTCTACCAATGTGTATGCCAAGACGTGGTGTCACAAGTGTATGAGCATCTAGTAGATTATAAAAAACTCCAAATACTGTCTGAAATGAAATAGACAGAATGTAAATACAAGAAGAGACACGGGTAGCTGCAGAACGGCTCAGAAAGGCAGCTCACCACTATGCCTCTTGATAAACAACTTGTACCCAGTAAGTATCAAGCCTAATCTCGAAGTGGTAGAGACGAGATAGTCGACTTTGACACTCACTAAAGGTCAACAATAATAAATAGAATAAAATTGAATTTATTTAAATCAACATGATTAACAGAGTTAACAATATGTTTTTACTAAATCAGCAGGAATAATTAAATTCTTTCAATTCCAAAACCTTCCAAACCATTTATTAAATCCACAAGCTGCAAATTACAAATATCGTGTATTTATTATTATTATTAAGCATGATTTCTGCCGAGGTCGTACGGCCCGATCTAGAATGTCGTGTACACTGCCGAGGGACGTGCGGTGTGATCCATAGATGCATCTATCCTGCCGAGGCGTTCGGCCCGCTCCACAAGAAAGGAGGACATTTTCTTATGTACCTCCGGAAGAAAAGTATATTTATTATAAGATCAATCCAAGAAGATGAACAATTTATTTTTAACAATTAATTAATTTAAACAGAAAATTAAGATTATGAGATTTTCATCTTTTAATATCTTCCCTATGAGATTTCCATCCTTTAATATCTTTATCAAACAATTCACAATATATTTATATATATCAATTAATATTAATTAATCAAAGAATACAATTTACACAAGTAATACATGTTTTGAGTCCTAAACTACCCGAACTTTAACATTAATAGTAGCTACGCACGGACTCTCGTCACCTCGTGCGTACGTAGCCCCCACAATCAGCAACAATTATTAATTTAATTACCTATGGGGTAATTTTCCCCTAACAAGATGAGACAAGAGACTTACCTTGTCTCAAAGTCCACTTTCCGATTACCACGTCACGTTAAATTCTCGATTCGACGCTGAAAAATTCGAAACTATCCAAATATTATACAAAATAATTAATACATGTTCAATAATCCGAAGTCAACTAAAATCAACTTTTAAGGCAAAAATTCTTATTTTCATTAGTTTTCAACATAAAAGCTTTTCGAAAACCTGCCCAGACTGCGCACACAAATCGAAAAGGTTAAAAGTGAGATTTTTAAGGCTTAAGAGTACAGATTCGAGTTCTAAATCATAAGATGACCTTTGGGGTCATCACAAATCTATGTATTTAACCCAAGGTGTGTAGAATTAATTTACCTCCAAATTGCTAGTTGAAATCTCCTTTCAAAGAGCTCTGAAATCGCCCAAACATGGAAGAAAAACAAACGAAAATGGACTGAGCTTCGTCCGTTTTTAAGGTTCAGCCCAACAGTAATTTCCGCACCTGTAGAGGAGTGTCGCACATGCGGATTTTGCACCTGCGGAAAAGCCTCGCAGGTGCGCATTTCCCCCTCTTTGCCTGGCACCGCACCTGTGGACGAGTTGGTTGCTTCTGCGCAAGCACAGGTGCACCCATTCCTTCACACTTGCACATCCCTCCGCTTCTGCGCACAAGGCCTTCGCTCCTCCACGTTCGCAGGTGCGCCAAATTACTTTGCATCTGCGATGGCTGGGCAGATCCTCTTCTTCGCACCTGCGATTGGTAGCTCGCACCTGCGGCTATCCAAGTGCATGTGCGATTATGACAGTAGCTGGGAGCTTCAGTGTTTGCTCAAATTTCCAAAATTGGTATGAGCCTCGTCCGGTTAACACTCGGGGCCCCCGGGGCTCCGCCCGAACATGCCAACAGGTTTGAAATCATAAAATGGACTTGCTCAAACTCTCGGAACGTGTAAAACAACATCAAATCTAAGAAATATACCCCAAACCAAATTGATTCAAACTTAAGAACTTTAATTTCATCAATTTACTTCCAATGTGCCCAAACATACTTAAACTACTCGGAATGACACGAGATTTTACGTGCAAGTCTTAAATCCCAATACAGAACTATTCCCATTCTCGGAATTCCAAACGGACTTCAATTACTCAAAAATCTACTCCAAACCACATTTAAAGAACTTTAAACCTTCAAATAGTTGATTTTCACTATTAAGCGCCAAAACGCTCCCGGCTATCCAAAATCCGATTCGAACATACGCCCAAGTCCGAAATCATCATACGAACCTATTGAAACCGTCAAATCCCAATTCCGGGGTCGTTTTCTCAAAATGTTGACCGAAGTCAAACTTGGCCTTTTAAGCCTAACTTAAGGAATCAAGTATTCCGATTTCAACCCGAACACTTCCAAATCCCGAACCAACCATCCCCATAAGTCATAAATCAATAAAAGAACATTCAGGGAGTTTTATTTTAGGGAACGGGGTTCTAAAAGTTAAAATAACCGGTTGGGTCATTATATACTTGTTGCAGGTTCCAGAGATAAGTTAACTATATTTATGCATCTACTTGCAATGGATCCCATGGCCATATTGATACACAATAGGCTCTCTTCAGCAAAGATACATAAGCTTTCACTCACATTACAACAACAAGGGTGCTTCTATGAACAAATCAACAAAGCATACTTCCACAGCAAGATCAAATTGCCTTGTATCTGCGCAACAACATACCTTGCCTTGTTCTATTTTGACTACTCTATCTGTGAGGATTATGACAACAAGATAAGAGAAATCTATTACACATGTAATTGGCTACTGCTTCTCCAGAGCTGTTGTGATTACCTCACCCTTATGCCCTTCAACATGACAACCAAGCTGTCACAACCCAATTTCATCATAGGCTGTGATGGCGCCCAACACAGTTGTTAGGCAAGCCAACACTGATAGATCTAGTGGTTTCCACTTTTAATATGTGTGCAAAGTGAATAACTTTCTGCATTTATAAAAGATTTAGAAATTTACTGTTGTAAAGTAATTAAACAAAAGCAACTGAATGCAAATCGGAGTCATAATAATAAATGCAAAATTATAAGTCTACTAGTGTGTACCAAGACCTAGTGTCACAAGTATGTGGGCTACTAGAAGAATAAACAAAAGAATACTAGTTTACTGTCTCAAGGAAATAGATAGGAATATAAATCTAAAAGAGAGACTCTGGTTGCTGCTGAACGGCTCGGAAGGGCAGCTCACCGTGTAGCCTCGATCTAGAAGTCAAACGTGCGCGCCGGACTGGTAACCAGATGCACCTGCCATAGATCCTGCACATCAAGTGCAGAAGTGTAGCATGAGTACGTAAACAACGTGTACCCAGTAAGTATCTAGTCTAACCTCAAAAAAGTAGTGACGAGGGGTTGACTTCGACACTTACTAAGGGCCAAAAACATAATAATGTATAAAATAGGTGATATACAATAATAATAGCGCTCAAAACAAGAAAAAAGTAAGTAAATCCTTCTTTCAAGTAAAAGTCAAACCATTTCTCTCATCTATTCCTTTCACCTTTCAAGTTCATGAAACATTATTAAATATAAGAAGGGATCTCGGTATTACTACGCACGAGTTATGCCGAGGATGTACGGCCCGATCCAAATATACATAATAATATATTGTGCACTACCGAGGGTCGAACGACCCAAACCATATAATATATAACTAAATCCTGCCGAGGCGAACAACCCTCTCCCATGAGAGTAGTGGAAGTTTATCCCGCTGGCGGAATATATTGGCGAAGCGGTTGAACATAAAATTTCTCAACTTATCGTAGTATTTCTCATTTTTTTTCTAAAAATAATAAATTCAACTTGGGTCTTTTAATATTGGGACCTTCAACATCCACTCTAATCCAACTAGTAAGCATAAACAAGCAACGATATCGACAAAACATGGTGTAAGCCTAAGTCTACCCGTACATAAGCATGAATAGTAGCTATGCACGGACTCTCGTTACATAGTGCGTACGTAGCCTCCACAAATAGAAATACATATTGATTAAGCTCACCTATGGGGTTAAATTCCCTCTTAGAAGGTTAGAAAAGAGACTTACCTCGTCTCAAAGTCCACTTCACGGTTCAAGAATGCGCTCACACCCTCAAGTAGGTGCCGAATCATTCCAAACTAATCAAATAATATACAAACTAATCAATATGTTCTCAAGAGTTCGTATTCCAACTATTAAAGGGGTTACCCAACCCCAAATGTAAGATTTTAAAAATTCACCCCCGGGCCCACATGCCCGGATTACGGAAATTTTCAAAGGAAGTTGTTACCCATAACCTTAGAAACATAAATATATGAATTTCACTAAGTTCCATTACCATTTTCGTGGTAAAATCCCATTTTTATTAAACCCTAGGTTTTTCATCTAAACCCATGATTTCTACCAATTTTCATGTTAAAATCTACCCATAATCCATGTATTAAACTCACATTAATTAGAAATTACTTACCTCACAAAGCTAGGTCGAAATCCCCTCCTTGAAAGCTCTCCAATCGCCCAAGAGTTGATGAAAATGTGATAAAAATAGCCTAAGTCCAGTATTAAAGGAACCCTCACTGCCCAACGACATTCGCACCTGCAGTGCTTTACGCCACATCTGCGGTCCCGCACCTACGGCAATTGCCTCGCAGGTGCTCCCTATTCCCTCACCTGGCCAGGCTCCGCATCTGCGGACAAGGAGGGCTGCATCTGAGAACCTAGCCGCACCTGCGACCATGGCTCTCGTACCTGCGCTCACGCAGGTGCGCCCAAATCTCCCGCATCTGCGGATTCTGGGTTGCCCTCTATTTCTTGCTTCTGTGGATCGTGGCTCATGGCTCGCACCTGCGGCTGGCCAAGCGCAGGTGCGATTATGACATATTTGGGAGCTTCAGTTGTTGCTCTAAACTCCCAACTTGTATCGAGCCTCATCCGATCGACACTCGAGCCCCCCGGGGCCCCTCCCAAATATACCAACAAGTTTAGAATCACATAACGGACTTGCTCGAACTCTCAAAATGCCCGAAACAACATTAAAACTAAGAATCGCACCCAAAAACCAATTGAATCAAACTTATGAACTTCAAGTTCTTCTATTCACTCAAAATCCACCGAAACATGCTTAGACTACTCGGATTGACAACAAATTTTGCGTGCAAGTCGTAAATGCCATCACGGAACTATTCCTGATCTCAAAATTTCGCTTGGACCTCGATACGACAAAACCCGCTCCAAACCAAATTTAAAGAACTTCAAAAAATTTCAAGAACCAACTTTTGATATTAGGTGACGAAACGCTCCCGGGTTATCCAAAACCCAAACCGAGCATACGCCCAAGTCAATAATCATCATACAGACCTATTGGAACCATCAAATCCCGATTCTGAGGTCATTCACTCAAAACGTTGACCGAAATCAAACTTAGACTTTTAAGGCCAATTTAAGGAACCAATTGTTCCGATTTCAACCCGAACCTTTTCAAATCTCAAACTAACCACCCCCGCAAGTCATAAAATAGTAAAAGCACATACGGGAAGTCTTATTTAGGGGAACGGGGTTCTAAAAACTAAAACGACCGGTCGGGTCATTACATTCTCCACCTCTTAAACAAACGTTCGTCCTCGAACGGGTCTAGAATCATACCTGGGGTGCTGAATAAGTGAGGATATCTGCTCTGCATGTCATCCTCGGACTCCCAAGTTACCTCCTCGACTGGTTGGCCCCTCCACTGGACCGTCACCGCGGAAATCCTCTTGGATCTCAACTAGCAATCATGCCTGTCGACAATGGCAACTAGCTCCTCTTCATAACCCAAACTCTCATCTAACTGAATCGGGCTGAAGTATAACACATGTGACAAGTCGGGATGATACCTCCAGAGCATAGACACGTGGAAAATTGGGTGAACGCCCGATAGACTGGGAGGTAAAGCAAGCTCATAAGCAACCTCCCTAAGTCGCCTCAACACTTCAAATGGGCCTATAAACCTTGGGTTCAACCTTCCCTTCTTCCCAAACCTCATGATCCCCTTTATTGGCGAGACTTTCAAGAGAACCTTCTCGCCCACCATGAATGATAAGTCACGCGCCTTCCGGTCCACGTAACTCTTCTGTCGGGACTGTGCTGTGCGGAGTCGCTCCTGAATCAACTTTACCTTTTCCAAGGCATCCTTCACTAAATTAGTACCATACAACCTAGCCTCGCCGGGCTCAAACCACCCATTGGGAGAACGAAATCGCCGACCATATAAAGCCTCAAACGGAGCCATCTCGATGTTGGACTGGTAACTGTTATTGTAAGCAAACTCGGCCAAGGGTAAGAACCGATCCCACTGTCCTCCAAGATCAATCACACATGCTCTGGGCATGTCCTCCAATATCTGAACTGTCCGCTCCGACTGTCTATCGGTCTGTGGATGAAATGTTATTCTAAGCTCTGCACAGGTCCCCAATTCACTCTGTACTGCTCTCCAAAAATGTGAAGTAAACTGAGGACCTCTGTCTAAAATGATGGAAATAGGCACACCATGCAGCCGAACTATCTCCTGGATATAAATCTGGGCCAAACTCTCTGAAGTATAGGTAGTCATCACAGGAATGAAGTGTGCCGACTTGGTCAATCTGTCTACAATAACCCAAACCGCATCAAACGTCAGCAAAGTCCGTGGCAACCTAACTACGAGGTCCATAGTAATTCACTCCCACTTCCAATCGGGTATAGTGATATGCTGGAGTAGACCTCCTGGCCTCTGGTGCTCATACTTAACCTGCTGGCAATTTAGGCATCTAGCTACATACTCCACTGTGTCTTTCTTCATCCGCCGCCACCAATAATGTTGTCTCAGGTCCCGATACATCTTCGTAGCACTTGGATGAATAGAATACCGAGAACTGTGTGCCTCCTCTAGAACCTTCTCCCTCAAGCCATCGACATTAGGAACACATAGACGATCCTGGAGTCGCAGAACACCATCCTCGACAATAAAAACCTACTTGGCACTACCTTGTAGTATTGTCTCTCTGAGAACCAACAGGTGCGGATCATCGAACTATCGAGCCTTGATCTACTCCAACAGTGAAGACTGGGCAATGACGCAAGCAAGAACTCTGATGGGCTCAGAAATATCCAACCTCACAAGTCTGTTAGCCAAGGACTGAATGTCCAAGGCTAGTGGCCTCTCCTCTACTGAAATGAATGCCAAGCTACCCATACTCTCTGTCTTCCTGCTCAAGGCATCCGCGACTACATTTGCCTTGCCCGGATGATAAAGAATGATGATGTCATAATCCTTCAGTTATTCAAGCCATCTACGCTGCCTCAAATTGAGATCCCTTTGCTTGAACAAATGCTGCAAACTGCTATGATCAGTGTAAACCTCACAGGACACCCCATAAAGATAATGCCTCCAGATCTTAAGAGCATGAACAATCGCGGCTAACTCCAAATCATAAACAGGATAATTCTTCTCATGGGGCTTCAGCTGACGTGAAGCATATGCAATAACACGTCCCTCCTGCTTCAATACACAACCCAAGCCAACGCATGAAGCTCGCAATACATAGTATACATCCCCGAATCGGAAGGCAACACTAGCACTGGTGTTGTAGTCAAAGTTGTCTTGAGCTTCTAGAAGCTCGTCTCACAATCATCGGACCAACAAAACTGAGCACCCTTCTAGGTTAATCTAGTCAAAGGTGATGTAATATATGAGAATCCCTCCACGAACAGGTGATAATAACCTGCGAACCCCAAGAAGCTCCTGATCTCAGTCGCCGAAGTAGGACGAGGCCAACTCTGAACTGCCTCAATCTTTTGGGTTCCACCTTAATGCCCTCGCCCGATACAACATGCCCCAAGAACGCCACAGAATCTAACAAAAACTCACACTTGGAGAACTTGGCATATAGCTTATGTTCTCGCAAGGTCTGAAGCACCACTCTCAAATGCTACTCGTGCTCCTCCATGCTACGTGAGTAAATCAAATTGTCATCAATGAAGACAATGACAAACGAATAACTATAAGTCCTGAACACCCTGTTCATCAAGTCCATAAACACCGCTGGGGCATTAGTCAAACCGAAGGACATCACTAGAAATTCATAATGGCCATATCTAATATGGCAAGCAGTCTTCGGAACATCTGAGTCCCGAATCTTCAACTGATGGTACCCTGATCTCAAGTCGATCTTAAAGAACACCCTAGCACCCTACAACTGGTCAAACAAATCATCAATATGCGACAACGGGTACTTGTTCTTAATGGTGACTTTGTTCAACTGGCGGTAATCAATGCACATCCGCATAGTCCCATCTTTCTTCTTTACAAATAATACTGGTGCACCCCAAGGTGATACACTTGGTCTAACGAACCCCTTGGCTAGAAAATCCTCAAGTTATTCCTTCAGCTCCTTCAATTATTTCGGAGCCATATGGTATGGTGGGATAGATATAGGCTGGGTACCTAGAGCCAAGTCAATATAGAAGTCGATATCATGATCTGGTGGCTTTCCTAGAAGATCAGAAGGAAACACATTGGAGAACTCCCGAACCACTGGTACTGAATCAATCATCGGAGACTCTGCAGTAGTATCCCGAACATGGGCTAGATTGTGTCGAGCCTTCAAAACAGAGATAACCTGACTAGATGTACTGACAGACGAATCCTTCCACTTCAATCTAGGCAACTCTGGCATCGCTAAGGTAACAGTCTTGGCATGGCAATCAAGGATGGCGTGATATGGGGATAGCCAGTCCATGCCCAGGATGACCTCAAAGTTGGTCATATCAAGAAACAGAAGATCCGCTCTAATCTCATATCCACAGAATGTGACCACACGGGACCTATAGATCCGATCCACAACAACAAAATAGCCCACATGAGTGGACATATAAATAGGAGTACCCAAGGACTCATGAGGAATATCAAGAAAGTGAGCAAACAGAGATGACACATACGAATAGGTAGACCCTGGATCAAATAATACTGAAGCATCCCTACCGCAGACAGAGATAATACATGTGATCACGGCATCTGAGGCCACAGCATCTGATCTGGCCGAAAAAGCATAAAATCTGGCTGGAGCGCCACATGGCTAGCCTCCGCCTACCTGATCTCCACCTCTGGGATGGCCCATACCCACCTGCCCTCCGCCTTTGGGCGGCCGGACGGCCGATGTGGCTACTGGAGCTGTAATCATGGGCTGCTGACCTGGCTGCACTGCCTTGCCTCGAAGTTTGGGGAAATGCCTCTTCATGTGACTAGGATCCCCGCACTCATAACAACCTCTCGAAGCGGTGGACTGCTGCCCTGAAGTCTAGCCCTGATAGCCTGAATACCCACCGGAAGGACCCTGGATAGCTGGTGGGCGATATGAACTCTCTAGCATGGCACTGATATAGGAACTGGAAGAACCATGATGACCGGAGTACCCAGTGAAAGAACCCTGAATAGCTGGCGGGCGGTAAGAACTCTCCGGTATAGCGCTGAAATAGGGCTGTGCCAGAACACCCCGAGGAGGTGGTGATGCCAGATATGGGGGCCTGCTAGGCTGACCCCTCCCAAAATGACCTCTGCCCCCAGCTGGGGCACCTCTGAACTCTCCAGAAAAGCGGGACCTCTTATCCCGCTGCATCTGCTCTCTACTCCTCTGACGGTAACCCTCAATCCTCTGAGCAATCTCCACTACCAACTGATAAAAAGTCCTCATCTCAACCTCCCGGGCCATAGTAGCCTGAATGCTTGAGTGCAACCTCGAAACAAACCTCTGCACTCGCTCCGCCTCAGTAGAAAGTATCATAAGTTCATGATGAGACAACTCAAAGAATCTAGCCTCATAATCAGTCACTAACATCTTACCTTGCTCGAGCCGCTCGAACTGACACCGCAACGCTTCCCTCTGGGAGGGTGGAATATACCTGTCCAAAAATAGGTGGGTGAACTGGTCCCAAGTCATGGAAGGAGAATCTGCTGGTCTACCAAGAAGATAATCCTTCCACCTCCTACGTGCGCTGCCCTCCAATTGAAAAGTAGTGAAATCCACCCTGTGAGACTCCAATATGTTCATGTTGTGTAGTATGTCCCTGAACCTATCAATAAAGTCCTGAGGATCCTCATGTCGCTCACCCTAAAAGATCAGAGGGTGAATCCTAGTCCATTTGTCCAAGAGCTTCTGCGGCTCGCTGGCCGCAGCTGGTCTAGGCTCAGGTACGACTGCTGTAACTGGCTGGGCCCTGCCCACGGGTAGTGTACCCGGGGTCTGATATACGACAGCTGCATGCCCAGGTGCCTGAGCAGTAGGGGTCTGTGCTCCCCCTCCCGCCTGAGATGTGGCTGGGTCTGCTGAAAATAAACTAGCCTGGGTCATAGAATCTATAAACCGCAGCATACGGCTCATGACCTCCTGAAAGCCCGGTGCTGACGTGAAATCTACCGGGGCTGGCTCTACTGCGGGCACCCTACCCTGCTCCTCAACAATGAGATCCTCCACTGGATCTGCTGGTGGTAGAACTGGGGCAACTCTGGGATGTCCCCGTCCCCTACCTCGGGCTGGTGTCCTCCCCCGACCTCTGCCATTATTTATTTTTCTAGTAGGGCCTGACCTGACCTCGTCACTACTCTACCAAGGTTAGGCCTAGAATTTACTTGGTACCGCTGTGGTGTACTCATACTACGCTTTTGCACATCTTTTTGTGCAGATCTAGGTATATCTTATCAGATCAGGCATTAGTAAACTAGTTGTACGAGCAGACTTCGAGGTATATCTGCCAGCGTCTGCAGACTCGGGAGTCCCTTTCTATCTTACTATGTTTTCTTCCTTATTTGTTTTAGACTCTGATGTATAAAGACATAGAGAATAAATTCTTAGAAGCTTGTGACTTATTTCTACCAGGTTTTGGGAGTTGTAATTATGTAAAGTTTCAGATTTCTATTTTTATTCCGCATTGATAGGCTTACCTAGTCTTAGAGACTAGGTGCCATCACGACATCCTACGAAGGGAATTTGGGGTCGTGACAAAATAGTTTTTCCTCACACGGGAATAGGCATAACTCTCTCATACGACATCTGAATTCGACGATTCTTTTTGCTATGGCTCCGTAATTTCAATATCTAATGCTTCAATAAAAACTGAATTTGGAGCTTGTTTGCTTAATGTGATACCACATATACTCGAAGAAGCGACGTCGAAATATCCTAGGTTCGATGCCGAAATATAGCAAATCAAGTCCGATTGACCTCAAATTTTGCACACGAGTCATAATACATCATATGAAGCTATTCGAGACTTCAAATAGTAGAGAGGAGAGTAATTACTCAAAACGACAAGTCAGGTCGTTACATTCTCCCCCACTTAAACATACGTTCATCCTCGAACGTGCCAAGAGTTATTTTCCAAGCCACCAAATCACTATTCCGTCTTACCACGCACATACCCGGGGGTGATCCCATGTCACCCTATTCAACATAAGCCCGACAACACCATCTCAATTGAGATTATTCCTTTTACCCATATTTATAAACTTTAAGACCAAATTTCTTACACTCCAAACATTTTCAAAAGTCCAATTTTCACATCAACGCACAGTATTAGTAAGTGGGTCACAAAATTACAAATCTCACCCATAAGTAGAGCATAATAGGAGGACTCGCCTCAATATTCAAAACCGAATCAAATTAAGGAGAGATATCCCTTTATAACAATTCGGGATCATACTTGTAACAAAACCATCTGGTATGGTGGCCTCGGCCACACCATAGTAAACATATCAACGGGACGGGCCTCCCCCTCGGGGGCGCCCTCTACCCGCCTGTCCTCCACCCCTAACTGTTGTGCACGTGGGGTAGTAGCTGCATTGGGGGCCGTAGCCTGAGTGCTCTGATGAAATCCACCCCTCCCAAGTCTGGAACAATCTCTCATTATGTGCCTAGTATCATCACACTCATAACAACCCCTCTGAGGTCGCGGCTGCTAGTACTAAGTTTGTGCCAGATAATTGGAATAACCACTGTAAAAATTTCATGTCGGTGGTGTACTACAAGATATTATTGGAGCACCCCTAGTAATCTGATGTGCGGACTGATCTAGCCGAGTGCTCGAGCCTCCGCCATAATGGGTCATAGCTGAAGAGTAAAATCCACTGAACCCTCCAGAGTTCTGAGACCCTTTGGCCTCCTTAGACTCCTTCTCCTCACTTCGAACACGTTCTAACATCCCGACAATCTCTACTACTTGCTGAAATGGAATGTCAATATGCAACTCTCGAGACATACATATTTTAAAATCATAATTGAGCCATTCAATGAATCTGCGGACTCGCTCTCTAACTATAGAAAACAAGATAGGTGCATAACGGGCTAACTCACTGAACTTAATAGCATATTATGACACCGTCATGGTGCCCTAACGCAACCGTTCAAACTATGTGCGCCATGCATCTCGGAGAGTCTGGGGAACAAGCTCTTTCAAAAGCATCGCCAAAAATTAAGCCAAAGTTGGTAGTATTGCATCGGCCGGTCTACCTTCTTTATAAACCTGCCACCACTGATATGCTGCTCCTGACAGCTGAAATATAGTAAAGGAAACTCCGCTCACTTCCACAATGCCCATGATGCGGAGAATACGATGACTTTTTCTAAAAGTCCTCGGGCAATATTGGTAGGTGTGCCACCAAAAGTAGGTGGACTATACCACTTTAATCTCTCAAGTCTCTTTTGTTCTTATTCTGATGTCCCTGGCCTGAACTCAGGCTGAACCGGAATAATAGATTGTACTGGCACCACACCTAGAACCTGACTAACGTAGAACTGCCGCTCTGGAGTACGAGCGGTAAGAGTCTGAGCTCTTCCCCCAATATGTGAAATATTTGGTGCAACGGAGATCAATCCTGCCAGAGTTAATATACCAAACATGTTCAGGAACTATGCTAAAGTCTCCTAAAGTCCGGGGGAAACAACAGGTGCTTCCGGTACATGTCCCCCAACCAGAGCTACTGGCGGCTCCTCGATTGTTACTCTGACAGGTGCTCTAGCTGCGACACGTGCCCTTCCTCGGCCTCTACCTCGGCTTCTACCTCGGCACCGGCCTCTTGCGGCTCTAGCAGTATACACGGGTGTTTGCTCAGCTGACCCGATAGAACGTGTCCTCACCATTTGTGAGATAATATAGATAAAAATGCTCAAATTCCAAAATCAACAAATTCCGCACGACAAAAATGAAAGAAGTGGAGATTTCCTAACAGTTCTGTAGCCCCTCAAAGATAAGTACAGACGTCTCAGTACCGATCCACAAGACTCTACTAGACTCGTTTGTGACTCGTAGAACCTATGAACCTAGAGCTCTAATACCAACTTGTCACGACCCAAAATTTCACGACAGGCGTCGTGATGGCAGTTAGTATCCAAGACTAAGTAAGTCGATTATAATTACATCTCGAGCCATTTTTTATTTATAGACAAGTGTCAAAACCAACAACGAAAATAATTATATTCAAACAACCTCCCAAGACTGATAATACTGAGTCACGGACTCTAACTGAATACATGGAATTATCTCGAGGGTCGAATATACAATATTGTTCGAATAAGAAATTAACATTACAATAAAATGGAAGGACTCCAAGGGACTGCAACGACCAAGCAGTCCTACCTTGAATCCTTGCGATCATACTCTAATATCTGTCCGAATCTGATATCTCCAATACCTGGCTCTGCACAAAAATATACAGAAGTGTAGTATGAGTACATCACGGTCGGTACCCAGTAAGTATCAAGACTAACCTCGGTGGAGTAGTGACGAGGTACAGTCAAGACACTCACTAATCTAATAACCTGTACAATATAGTATACAAAAATAATAGAAAACAAATAGCAGTGATAGCAAACATAATCAACTAGTGATGTAAACAGCAAGGCAACAAGAACACCATAAATATTGCTCAAACGAATAATAAACACAAGTACATCCAATTAATCAAATCCTTCAAAATATACATCTTTTATCTATAAGTTCTTCAAATAAAAATCTTTAGAATGTAATCCGTACAATTAAATGTGTCCCGAATATACTTCTTTCAAATAAATATCTTACGAATATAATTCTTTCAAATAAATATCTTCAAATATAATTCTTTCATGTAAATATCTTTTGAATATAATTCTTTCAAGTAAATACCTTTTGAATATAATTCTTTCGAGTAAAAGTCACCATGTGACACCTCATTTAACTTTCTTGGTGTGAGAAATATATTCAATATATCACATCAAATGGCACGGTAATACCTCCACTTGTCTCATTCTCACCCAATACATATATATATGTATATTCAACATATCACATCAAATGCCACGGTAATACCTTTGTGCACTTGTCTCATTCTCACCCTATATATATATATATATATATATATATATATATATATATATATATATATATATATATATCTCACAAAGCATACATATAACAGTACCAACTAAGTGAGAGAAATATCAATAACAATAAAATAAATAAAGTGGGAGGCACACAGGCAGCAACGACTACAAATCACATAGAAAACATAGGTGAACAATAACATCTCAAGATAAAGGCATGAATGTATACACAACGAAAAGATATCACAATATAATGTATGTCTCTTATCCTCGCCTACACGGAAACACCCTTCGTGCGATGAACATATGATAATATAAAAATAATGGCACGACATCACCCTTCGTGCTTTTACTCTCATCCTCACGTGATAATATAATTGAAATAGCATGGCATCATCCTTCGTGCTTTACACTATCAATGGCACGGCATCACCCTTCGTGCTTTACACTCTCCCTCACATGATAATATAATTCAAATGGCACGGCATCACCCTTCGTGATTTACACTCTCAAATGGAGGCATCACCCTTTGTGTTTTACACTCTCCCTCACATCATAATATAATTCAAATGGCACGGCATCACCCTTCGTGCTTTATACTTTTTCTTACCAAGCACATGTATATCATTAACAAGCAAGGTAGGAATCATAAATAACATCAAGGAGAGTGTTTAAACGACAACACAATATAATAATTCATATCGCAATTTGCCCACTAACCACAACCAAATTCCAAATATGTAGAAAAATCAATAAATTTCTCAACAAATAGCCCAAGACTCCACACAATGTATATAAAACCTCAAAAATAACAACAGAGATAGAAGAGTAACTCAGCATAGGACAACACCTTCTTTAATCCAAATTTTGATAAATATATTAACGCCTCAATTTAAACTTATTTAATTAATTATTTGCATATGGAAAATCCATAATGAAATTAATTCCAAGAAATATCGAATCAACAAACACACAGAATTCACATAAAATCCAAGTGGAAATCATCCCAAATTATCATATAAAATACAAACTGGATAAATAAGGAAGGAGGCATGAAAATTAAAGGATTTACTATGTTCCAACAATTTTATAATTTAATACATAAGGGTGTCTACGGATTTAAACCGATATAATTTGCACATATACACCAAGCACGTATGATTTTCAATCACACAATTTCCACATATGACTCAATGCTTAAGGGAAATTTTTCTCACTCAAGGTTAGGCAAGATACTTACCTCGACAAAACTAAGTCAATGCTTTAAATGATCTTCGCGAGTGAAGCCACCACCGGATGGCTCAATTATGAAACTGGCCCCTTAATAATACTACGATGGTCCACCACACTAAACAAATTTTAATCTACAACAATGAAACACAATTGCACCAATATTAGTAACAAATTTCAAAACTTTTGGTCATTTAGGCATTTTGTCAAACACCGTAGGATGTTGTAATGACCGAATCGGTCATTTTAACTTTTAGAACTCCGTTCCCTAAAATAAAACTTTTCGTATGTGCTTTTAATGATTTATGACTTGCGGGGATAGTTGGTTCGAGATTTGGAAGTGTTTGGGTTGAAACCGGAACACTTAGTTCCTTAAGCTGGCCTTAAAGTGCTAAGTTTGACTTCGATCAACATTTTGAGAAAACGACCCTGGAATAGACTTTTGACGATTCCAACACCTCCGTATGATGATTTTTGACTTAGGAGACTGTTCGGAATTTTATTTGGAAGTCCGTAGTTAAATTAGGCTTGAAATGGCTAAAATAGGAATTAAAGTTTGGAAATTTGACCGGGAAGTTGAAATTTTGGATATCAGAGTCGGAATCCAGTTATGAAAATTTTTATAGCTCTGTTATGTCATTTATGACTTGTGCACAAAATTTGAGGTCAATCGGACTTGAATTGATAGGTTTCGGTACATAATGTAGAAGTTAGAAATCTTAAGTTTCATTAAGCTTGAATTGAGGGATGATTTGTGGTTTTAGCGTTGTTTGATGTGATTTGCGGGTTCGACTAAGTTCGTATAATTTTTTGGGACTTGTTGGTATAATTGGTTGAGGTCCCGAGGGGCTCGGGTGAATTTCGGACGACTAACGGATCACTTTTGGCCTTTGGAACACTGTTGATAGCTGCTGATGTTTTCTTCTGGTATCCTTATACGTGATCGCATAAGTTGGTCTGCGATCGCGTAGAGTAATTTAGGCAGACGTGGATTTGTTCAACACGATCGCATGAATGGGGTTGCGATCGCGTAGGGTTAATTTGGGCATCTGGGAATTTGTTCACTGCGATCACGTGGATACGTCCGCGATCGCGTAGGATTGGCCAATGTATATCGCGATCGCGTGTCATTGTTTGCGATTGCGTAGGGGAAACTTAAGAGGAAGCTGGGCCACGCGTTGTGCTACGCGATCGCGTGAACAGGGATGCGATCGCATAGTGTCGGAACCTGCTGAATCGCGATCGCGTGGGACTTGATACGATCGCGTAGGGTTAATGTTTGGGCAGAAAAAAATATGTGCTACGCGATCATGTGAGGAAGTTCGCGATCGCGTAGAAGAAATCACTGAGCAGAGAGTTTAAGTTCTGAAAATGGGACTTCGTCTTATTTTCCATTTTTAACGATTTGGAGCTCGGATTTAGGCGCTTTTTGGGAGATTTTCATAGAAAACAACGGGGTATGTGTTCTTAACTCAATATTGGTTAAATTACCCGAATTCATCACTATTTTATCATTTAATTGGTGAATTGAGTTGAAAAAGTTTGAAAACCCTCTTAGATAGATTTGAGGATTTGAGGGCCGAATTGTTATCGAAATTTAGTGATTTAGGTATGGGTAGACTCGTGGTTGAGTGGGTGTTCATATTTCGTAGCTTTCTCCAGATTCCGAGACGTGGGTTCCATAGACGAATTTTTAATTAATTTCGGAATTTTTATTGAAAATGTAGTATTTTCTTATAGAATTGATTCCTATAATTTTTGGTGATTGTATCGAATTATTTTTGGCTAGATTCGAGCCAGACAGAGTTGGATAATCGTGGAAAAGGCCTTCTAGTGGATTAAATTGGAGCAAGACGAGGTAAGTCTCTTGTCTAATCTTGTGAGACGGAAATCACCCCATAGGGATTAAATTGAATAATTGTTGCTAATTGCGGGGGCTACGTACGCACGAGGTGACGAGAGTCTGTGCGTAGCTACTATTAATGCTAAAGTCCGGGTAGTTTAGGACTCAAAGCATGAATTACTTGTGCAAATTATATTCTTTGTTTAATTAATATTAATTGATATGTATATATGAATATATTGTGAATTGTTAGATAAATATATTAAAGGATGGAAATCTCATATGCTTGATTTTCTGTTTAAATTAATTAATTGTCAAAAGAAATTATTCTTCTTCCCAAATTTATCCTATAATAAATATACTCTCCTTCCGGAGGTACATAAAAAATGTCCTCCTTTCTTGTGGAGCGGGCCAAACGCCTCGGCAGGATAGATGCATCTATGGATCGTGCCGCACGTCCCTCGACAGTGTACACGACACTTTGGATCGGGTCGTACGTCCTCGGCAGAAATCATGCTTAATAATAATAATTACACGATACCTTAATAGTTTATTTCAACTTGCGAAGCTAATTGATAAATTGGATATCTTTAAAATTTAATGAATTATTATTCCTGCTTGTTAAGGAATTATTGTTATTCCTGTAAATGAGACTAATTGATAAATTAAAAATTTATTGAAATTGAATTGCAGCTTG
The DNA here is from genome assembly GCF_000715075.1 of Nicotiana tabacum. NCBI lineage: Eukaryota > Viridiplantae > Streptophyta > Magnoliopsida > Solanales > Solanaceae > Nicotiana > Nicotiana tabacum. The sequence goes on from NC_134091.1 coordinate 129,975,757, forward strand.
TAAAGCTATTTGTTAAATTGAAAGTTTTATTGAAATTTCATGATTTAATTAATAAATTGGAAAATTGTTGCATTTGAAGGATTCTTATTATTTCTGCTAATTGAATAAAATTATTGTTAACTCTGTGAACTATGCTGATTTGAATAATTATAATTTATTCCAATTATTATTATTGACCCATAGTGAGTGTCAAAGTCGGCTATCTCGTCTCTACCACTTCGAGATTAGGCTTGATACTTACTGGGTACACATTGTTTTTGCACTCATACTGCACTTGCTGCATATTTTATTGTGTAGGCACATATATGTATAGCGGCCTTGTGGGCGCAGAGGTATGGTTAATAATTATGGGGATGTGGGTGAGTTGCATTCTATATTACGATCCGCAGCTAACAAAGTCTCTTTCACTGTTATTATATTTTCCTGTCTAATTTTTATTCTGGACAGATGCTGTATTTTATTTTTAATTCTCTAGTAAATGCTCATGCACTTGTGACACCGGGTTTTGGGAATGGTTGTGAATTGTTTAGAAATTTAGCTGCAAAAAAAAAATTATTAGATACTTTATGAGTTTTATCTCTACAATTTTATTAAAGAAATTTTTATTTCAAAAATACTAAAATGGGTAATTAAGTTAATTGATTATGGTTGGCTTGCCTGACAGTGGTGTCCGGCGCCATCACGGCCTTTTTGGATTTTGGGTCGTGACAACATGGTATCAGAGCACTAGGTTCACGTAGGTCTCACGAGTCATGAGCAAGTCTAGTAGAGTCTTGCGGATCGGTATGGAGACGTCTGTGCTTATCTTCGAAAGGCTATGCCTACATTTCCTTCCTATTCAATCTTATGCGACGTGAAACGCTTGTTATAAATTGGGGATCGAGGAAATATTTAATGGTACTACAGATGTAGTGTGGGATGCTTCTCCCTGTGTAATTAATTGGGCTATTGTCATCGCCTTGCGGAAGGTCGCTCTATCATTTCAGTTCAGTATCAATACCACCTAAGGTTTTGAAATTTGGCATTGATTGTTACAACGATTCATGCGTTGTTATCGCACAGTGTTTATGTAATGGTAGAATGCCGGTCTATGTGTCAGGGCAGTAAACGACTTGAAAGAAGGTTTTCTCAGTACATGATTCAGAGGTTCCATGTTTTAAGTCCAGCGGAGAAAAGGCAATCGGACTATGAATGTCCAGGTTTGGGGTTGATGGAGTAAGTCTCAATTGGATTTTGGTGTCATCGCCTTGTAAAATGCGTTAAGGTTCGCCAGTATTATGGTTTTCTTCAACTCGCCTTCACGACGGGCTGTTAGGAATCGGTATAGGGGAAGCAGTCATTAGAGATCGCGGTATGCAGTGATTCAAGATCGAAGCAGCGTTTCTAGTATTGATGTCTTGAGAATGATCATAAAGGTTTAAAGCTGGTAACGAGCTATTGGTTCAAGTGCTACAGAGACGGATTTTGAGTTAAGGCAATAACTGGGCAGCGAAGGATAAGGAAGGACATGTGGAAGGTGCCTTGCAGTGGTTAGGTTCCGAAAAGGACAAGTGTAAGAAAACAGAAGCAGAGTAGTTGCTTAAAGAAGATGGTTGACCAAAGTGGGAGAGTGGCAAGGTAGCACATGGGTTACGTGGTAGGATGATTACACGTCTTGAGGAACGTTTGGAGTGATTTGGGATGGAAAATGGATAGTGACTAGGTCTACGGACTTAAGTTGTAATATTAGCTGCTATATTTAGGAAGATTGGATACAACAGGAGGGAGTTGCTTGATATGAAGAAGGATACAACATGACTTTGGATTGGAATGTATTGTCGCACCTCTAGTTGACGTCTATGAGGAGTGAACGGACTGGTGCAGCTGGTGAATGAGCTCGGACTCAGGATGATCTACTGATTTTGTAGTAATTGCACCCAGTGCAGCGACGTTGGAATATGTCAGCATGTAATTTCCACAGGTGGGTTATCTCCTGTAAGCAGGTTAGCGGTCGCGTGGTGTTGACGAAGCTTCTGCGAAGAATTCTACTGGCTACCCGGTAAGAGATTTAATATGTAAATGTGGCTAGTGGTTTGGAGTGTTTATTAAAGGTTAATAGAAGGATTTTGAGAAAATTTGGCGAGTTGCGTGTGTAGGATCATGTCAACGATGAAGAAAGAATCTCGGTGGATTCCAAAATTTTGTAATTGTAGCATCAAGATAAGTGGGAGAGCCCCACTGTCTATGATTGGATTGCGTAGTGTCAACTTGTGCGGTTTCTAGTTATCGGAGTATTGGTGGGTCATTACGACTAAGGAAAAAAACATCGGTGGTAATTTGAGCAAAGGATTTGGGGAATGTTTTCCATATTTGGCCTTATCAATCCATATTCAAGTTTGTGGTAAGACTCAGAGTTTATGCTTCGTGTAGATGCAATGCACAGGGAAAGTGAGACAGTCGGGTGTTTTCTTGAGAAAGTGTCCATGTGCTAGCAGGGCCTTAGAGTTGATCATGTATGGGAACAAGTCAGAGCAAGTGACTCTCAATAACGGTCCTAGTGGATTCAAAAATTTAATGTGTGGTGTTTAAGGATCACGAGTCTATAGTATGGTTGAGTATCGAGCTTTTGCAGTAGATTATGAAACGGGGCTTGGAGTACTCTGCGTTATCTTCAGGTTGTGGTGTAGCATTAGAGAAACGGAAGAAATAACTTCGGATTCATAAAATAAGTATCAGAATGGGTGTACCAGTTGAAGATGTAAAAAGTGCGCACAAGAAGGGATATGAGATAATTAGTGGGTTTTGAAATAGCGTAGTCTCGTGAAATAAGGTCACTTGGGATGAGTGCGTATTTGAGTTCGTGATGTAATGAATGGAACTATTATTATTTCTAAGGCAAGTTGAGAGTAAATTGAGAAAAGACGGATCGGCTAACAATGGTTGAATCGGCACGATGGTGGCAATGATAAATTCCTTCAGCGCATTGAATTATGCATGTGGTTTGTGGCGGTACGTGCGAGGCTTGACGACCGCCATAATTGATTTTATTTGGAGGAATTCAAGTATTATGACATGTTATGTGTAGAGGGATCCCAGAAGAGTTATGGTGGTTTAGACCACTACTTGAGACCAGTATTTTCTACGGATATGGGAATTCAGTCACGTGTTGCAATGGTTCTCTTGAAATGAGTTAAGAAGAAGGTTTCTATATGATGAAGTGTTTACCCTATTAGTGGTTCAGGAGTTATGATGGAATTCTTGTACTCCTGCGCATTGGCGTGGTTAAGTGCACTAAGTAGCATGGGATTCGAAAGTTGAGGATTTAAGATTTTGGTTCGGTGTTGACAAGGATGTCATGAGCTCGGATGAGCAGGAAAGGGATTTAGATGTTTAGAGTAAGATGGTATTGTTTTTGGCATCATCTAAGGTCAATGTCAGGTGTAAGAGACCTTGTGTATTTATTTGTGGATTCTTGATATACTTTACAGCATTAGTGTAACCGGTAGCATGGATGTGCAGACTTGTTACCTGGTGCGGAAGGTCATGGGAGCGTGTCTCACGGAAAGATTGTGTAAGAGTGACATGTAGTCACTTGATTGAGTGAAGATTGAAATGAAGTATGAAGATTGTGGTAATATCGTTGATTCGAGAATTTATGCCTGGAGGGCGCTCGGTTCATTTGGTTGTCGACTGTGGAAGTATTGTTTCGGTTATGATGGCTATTCTTGTATGTTATGGGGAAAGGGGTTATTATGGATACTTGAAAGGTTATTAGCCTAGTATGATGCAATCAGAATCGACTTGAGGCTTGTGGATGGATTTGAATATGAATATGGGCTCTATATCAGGCAGGATGTGTTCATTTCAGCATAATCGCTCCCTATGGAGGAATATTCAGACGTTGGATGTCGTTCGTCGGTTATTTCATATAATACTATATTGTGTCGTGTGAGTTGCGAAACGGCTTGATAATTTTCATATGTGTTGAGGTCCCGCATAGCGATGGTGCTATGTGAGTAGGATGACTCTCGAGATTCATATCATATATCGCACCTTAGTTGTGCTTGAGTTTTGTAGCGTATGGCATTGTCGGTCCTTCCAAGGATGGTATTATGCACTTAGCGTGCTTGTGTCCGATGTTCGGATATTTTGTAAGTAATGAGCATTCTAGCTCGGTAAGTATTTTCTTATAGATTCTTTTTGTGCGGATTGGGTTGCACGCCGCAACAGTGTGATGTTGAGTACAGTTCCCTATATTCTATTTTGTGTGTTTTGTGTCCCATTTTCTGAGGAAGGCTCATGACACCTTTTTGGTTGTTTAATTTGTCATGTGGGTTGAGTAATCCTTCCCATAGTCTGTTTTCCTTATGTATCGCAATCGAGTCCGTAGCTTATTAGCTCATTGTGGCATCATATTAGACTTTTTGTCATGTCTGAGGTGGCTTATTTCCTGAGCAGCTTATACTAAGTGAGACGAGGTTATTGGATCCGGGATCAGTACGATTAGATTATATGAAGTATAATAAAGAGCAAATACCATTATTTGGTCCATAATGAGGCAATGGTTCTTGTCAGAAGGAGAAACTCAATAATTTGTTGACTCAGCAGTTGGTTATGAATTTCTACACATTTCTTCCATCGTGGAAGCAGTTCAAGAGTTGGAAGAGGAATTATAGGTATCATGAGGTGTGTTGTGAACAACAGATTCGTGAAATTTCGGCTATTGTTATCGGAGGATGATATTATGATCATGTGAATGGTATGGTTCATGGTCTAAATTCAACCAAGGTATGCAACCCTGTATTGGTGCATCATGTAGTGATTGTTACGGTGTTCGTAGGTTGGAAACAGGCATGGTGGAGAATTCTTGATGTTAAAATTGGGCTCTAAAGCTTATTTGCCTAAATAAAGGGGAGAATCTTCAGATTGGCTCGAGCTTATGTGCTCAACTGGGTGTGGTAGCACGGGTAGGTGCACGAGGTGTTAAACAATAATTTTTGGATAACTCTGGAACACTCCTTAGCACGTTCGAGGACGAACGTATATTTAAGTAGGAAAGAATGTAATAACCCAACCGGTCGTTTCGACTTTTAGAACCCCGTTCCCTAAAATAAAACTTCTCATATGTGATTTTAATGATTTATGATTTGTGGGGATGGTTGGTTCGGGATTTGAAAGTGTTTGGGTTGAAACCGGAACACTTGGTTCCTTAAAGCTAGCCTTAAAGTGCTAAGTTTGACTTCGATCAACATTTTGAGAAAACGACCTCAGAATAGAATTTTGACGATTCCAACACCTCCGTATAATGATTTTTGACTTAGGAGCGTGTTCGGAATTATATTTGGAAGTCCACAGTTAAATTAGTCTTGAAATGGCTAAAATAGGAATTAAAGTTTAAAGTTTGACCGGGAAGTTGACTTTTTTGATATCAGAGTCGGAATCCAGTTCTGAAAATTTTTATAGCTCTGTTATGTCATTTATGACTTGTGTGCAAAATTTGAGGTCAATCAGACTTGAATTGATAGGTTTCGGTACATAATGTAGAAGCTGAAAATCTTAAGTTTCATTAAGCTTGAATTGAAGGATGATTCGTGGTTTTAGCGTTGTTTGGTGTGATTTGAGGGTTCGACTAAGTTCGTATAATATTTTGGGACTTGTTGGTATAATTGGTTGAGGTCCCGAGGGGCTCGGGTGAGTTTCGGACGATTAACGTATCACTTTTGGCCTTTGGAACACTACTGATAGCTGCTGGTATTTTCTTCTGGTATCCTTATACGCGATCACGTAAGTTGGTCTGCGATCACGTAGAGTAATTTAGGCAGAGGTGGATTTGTTCTACGCGATCGTGTGAATGGGGTTGTGATCGCGTAGGGTAAATTTGGGCAGCTGGGAATTTGTTCACTGTGATCACGTGGATACGTCTGCAATCACGTAGGGTTGGCCAATGTGTATCGCGATCGCGTGTCATTGTTTGCGATCGCGTAAGGGAAACTTGAGAGGAAGCTGGGCCACGCGTTGTGCTACGCGATCGCGTGAAGAGGGATGCGATCGCGTAGTGTCGGAACCTGGTGAATCGCGATCGCGTGGGACTTGATGCGATCGCGTAGGGTTAATGTTTGGGCAGAAAAAAAATTGTGCTACGCGATCATGTGAGGAAGTTCGCAATCGCGTAGAAGAAATCACTGGGCAGAGAGTTTAAGTTCTGAAAATGGGATAAGTGTTCTTAACGATTTGGAGCTCTGATTTAGGCGCTTTTTGGGAGATTTTCAGAGAAAACAACGAGGTAAGTGTTCTTAACTCAATATTGGTTAAATTACCCGAATTCATCACTATTTTTATCATTTAATTGTTGAATTGAGTTGGAAAAGTTTGAAAACCCTCTTGGATAGATTTGAGGATTTGAGGGCCGAATTGATATCGGAATTTAGTGATTTTGGTATGGGCAGACTCGTGGTTGAGTGGGTGTTCATATTTCGTAGCTTTCGCCAGATTCCGAGATGTGAGTCTCACAGATGAATTTTTAATTAATTTCGGAATTTTTATTGAAAATGTAGTATTTTCTTATAGAATTGATTCCTATAATTTTTAGTGATTGTATCGAATTATTTTTGGCTAGATCTGAGCCAGACAGAGTTGGATAATCGTGAAAAAGGTCTTCTAGTGGATTAAATTGGAGCAAGACGAGGTAAGTCTCTTGTCTAATCTTGTGAGGGAGAAATCACCCCATAGGGATTAAATTGAATAATTATTGCTAATTTCGGGGGCTACGTACGCACGAGGTGACGAGAGTCCGTGCGTAGCTATTATTAATGCTAAAGTCCGGGTAGTTTAGGACTCAAAGCATGAATTACTTGCGTAAATTATATTCTTTATTTAATTAATATTAATTGATATGAATATATTGTGAATTGTTAGATAAAGTTATTAAAGGATGGAAATCTCATATGCTTGATTTTCTATTTAAATTAATTAATTGTCAAAAGAAATTATTTTTCTTCCCGAATTTATCCTATAATAAATATACTCTCCTTCCGGAGGTACATAAAAATGTCCTCATTTCTTGTGGAGAGGGCCGACCGCCTCGGCAGGATAGATGCATCTATAGATCGTACCGCACGTCCCTCGGCAGTGTACACGACACTCTGGATCGAGCCGTACGTCCTCGGCAGAAATCATGCTTAATAATAATAATTACACGATACCTTAATAGTTTATTTCAGCTTGCGAAGCTAATTGATAAATTGAAAATCTTTAAAATTTAATGAATTATTATTCCTGTTTGTTAAGAAATTATTGTTATTCCTGTAAATGAGACTAATTGATAAATTGAAAATTTATTGAAATTAAATTGCAGCTTGTAAAGCTATTTGTTAAATTGGAAGTTTTATTGAAATTTCATGATTTAATTAATAAATTGAAAAATTGTTGCATTTGAAGGATTCTTATTATTTCTGCTAATTGAATAAAATTATTGTTGACTCTGTGAACCATGCTGATTTGAATAATTATAATTTATTCCAATTATTATTATTGACTCATAGTGAGTGTCAAAATAGGCTATCTCGTCTCTACCACTTCGAGATTAGGCTTGATACTTACTGGGTATACGTTGTTTTCGCACTCATACTGCACTTGCTGTATATTTTATTGTGTAGGTACATATATGTATAGCGGCCTTGTGGGCGCAGAGGTATGGTTAATAATTGTGGGGACATGGGTGAATTGCATTCTATATTACGATCCGCAGCTAACAGAGTCTCTTTCAGAGTTATTATATTTTCCTGTCTAATTTGTATTCTGGACAGATGCTGTATTTTATTTTTAATTCCCTAGTAAATGCTCATGCACTTGTGACACCGGGTTTTGGGAATGGTTATGAATTGTTTAGAAATTTAGCTGCAAAAAAAAAATATTTATCAGATACACTATGAGTTTTATCTCTACAATTTTATTAAAGAAATTTTTATTTCAACAATACTAAAATGGGTAATTAAGTTAATTGATTATGGTTGACTTGCCTGACAGTGGTGTCCGGCGCCATCACGGCCTTTTTGGATTTTGGGTCGTGACAGCATAATTCTCTACCACCTCCTTCAATGGAATATCTTCACCTAACATCCACCTTCCACACAAATGATTCACCTCACAATCGTCTCTAGTCCATCCACAACTTCCTTTAGCACATGCATGCCCAACAATTCACTCCCAACCCATAAATCTTATCAATTAATTCATTTTACAATCTCTACAACGGGTATTCATTTAAATTGGGAACTTATGGCTTCCAATCACCATACCATAAGTTCAAATACCTAATTCATACTCATATTCCCATAATATATCCATACATGTAAGTCTAAGGGTGTAGAATTACCTTTTGGAAGAAATCTTGCAAAACCCTCTTTTGAGTTTTTGAAGAAATTTCTTGAAGATCTAAGGATTTCATGGCGGATTGAGTTAGTTGTAGAGTGGAATTGATGGAATGCAACACCAAATTAGTAGGGATTACTCACCTTGAAGATGGGGGGAGTTGGAGGTCTTGAGAGAGTGGAGGAAAACCCCAAAGTTCAGCCAAGAAAAATGAGGTAAAATGAACCCCGAATGAATATATAGCGTTTCGGGCGCCACAGGTGGCGCTGAGGGCTGCCTGTGGCACTGGTTCCAGTAGCTGCAAGAAATCCCATCGCCAGGGACAGCGCTCCGCGCTACCCTGGGCGCTGGCGATGGGAAATGATTTTTTCTGATACGGGAATGGGCATAACTCTCCCATACGGTGTCTGGATTCGACGATTCTTTTTGTTATGGCTCCGTAATTTCAATACGAATCTAATACTTCAATCAAAACTGAATTTGGAGCTCGTTTGCTTAATGTGATACCACATATACTCAAAGAAGCGACGTCGAAATATCCTAGGTTCGATGCCGAAACATAGCAAATCAAGTCCGATTGACCTCAAATTTTGCACACAAGTCATAATGCATATGAAGTTATTCGAGACTTCAAATAGTAGAGAGGAGAGTAATTACTCAAAATGACAAGTCGTGTCGTTACAGGCACGATCCATAGATGCATCTATACTGTCGAGGCGTTCGGCCAGCATTCATAAGAAAGGAGGACATTTTCTTATGAACCTCCGGAATGAGAAAATATTATAAGGTTAACAGATAAGGATGTACAATTTCTATTAATAGTCAAGTAATTTGTACAAAAATTCAAGTATATGAAATTTCAATCTTTTACTAATTTCCTCTAATAATTTACAATATATTTCAGTACTTTAATTAAAGACAGAATACATAGGCGGCCCCATAAACTTGGGCAATATTTTTCACTCAAACACTTCAACTAATAATAGTGCCTATTGAACACTTGAAGTGAATGCAAATTGTGTCAATTAGACACAAATTGCTGACATAGCATAATGTATGTAACACCCCACTGTTGAGGCGCGTGAGAGGCATTATCTTCTGTTTTTCCAATTATTTCTCCTATCTCCTCCTTCCTCCTTTCTATTTCCACCATAGTCGTTGCTTACCACTGTGCAACCACCTCTACATTTCAAATTCAATTTCAGTGACCAAAATATTTACAAACAACACTAAAACATTTTTATTAAAAATCACTTAAACATTCAATAGAAAGAGGGCACCACAAAATTACATTCATCTTCCTCTATTATTCTCCGTCCCAACTCCTGCCATACTCTACCGCATCGCCACAACGGCACCACCGCGAACCCCAAGCCCAAATCTGTCCGCTCTTATACTTCCATCACTTCTAAGTCTCACCTTTTACCTGCACTGCCATGGATTTTGCTCACAAAAATCATCACACAGTCTCAAATAACCTGCCACCACATAAAAAAAGATCCATCAGTTCAACCCAAAACATCGGTATTATTAGATTAAAAAAATAGCACGAAGAAGAAGATGGGTTCTCTCTGAAAATTTGAGCTTTGATTTTTCTTTTTTCTTTTTCTTTTCTATGAGGTCCTGATGGTGAACAATTCTCTTTACAAAATATTGATGAATTCAAATAATCTCTTTTTTATGCGTGAATTTGTATTACTGGTATACTCAGGTTTCTAATCAATGTTGTCAATGGATAATGCATAGAAAAGTATAGAGGTTACTGGAAAATGGGGGAAGAATGAGTTTAAGAGAGAATAAGGGATCTGATATCCCGTCAACTTTTTTCTTTGCTTTTCTAATTTTTTTGATTTTCCCATATTTTTCCTCTTTTACGTGTTCTCTTCTCATTGGTCTGATGTGCCACGTCACGATCAAGTAATTTACACGCATTTTGTTTGCTTGGAGCTGCAAAATTTGTGTCTAATTGACACAATTTGTGTTCACTTCAAGTGTTCAATAGGTATTATCCATAATTTAGGTGTTCAAGTAAAAAATATTGCTTAGTTTAAGGGGTTGCATATGTATTCTGCCTTAATTAAATAAATAATATAATTATTACAAGTAATTCATGATTTGAGTCTTAAACTATCTGGACATAACATAATTAGTAGTTACTCATGGACTCTCATCACCTCGTGCGTACGTAACCCCCACAATTAGCAACAATTATTAATTTAAATCGCCTATAGGGTAAATTCCCTCTTACAAGATTAGATAAGAGACTTACCTTGTCTCAAAGTTCACTTTCCGATCACAACGTCGCGTTAAAGTCTCAATTGGATGCCGAAAAATCTGAAACTATTCAAATGTTATACAAAATAATTAATACATGCTCAATAATTAGAAATTAGACTATTAAATTAATTACCCGACCCAAATTGGTAAAATTTTTAAAATTCACCCTCGGGCCCACATGCCCGGATTTCGGAAAATTTCGGAGGAAATCGTTACCCATAATCTCAAGAACTCAAATATACAGTTTCCATTCAATTCCATAACCATTTTCGTGGTTAAAATCTCATTTTTATCAAAACCTAGGTTTTTCATCTAAACTCTTGATTTACACAATTTACAGGTTATAATCTACCCATAATGTATGTATTTAACTCAAAGTGTGTAGAATTAACTTACCTTCAAGTTGCTAGTTGAAATCGGCTCTCAAAAAGTTCCAAAATCGCCCAAGAATGGAGGAAATATGGGCAAAAATGGCTCAGCCTCGCCCCTTTTAACATTCTGCCCACACAGCATTTTCGGACATGCGGCTCCGCACCTGTGGAAAAATCTTCGCAGGTGCGAGATTTCCCTTCTTGGCATGTCTCCGCACCTGCGTACAAGGGGCCGCTTCTACGCATCCGTAGGTGCCCATAGGAGTTCGTTTATGTGCCAATGCCCGCTTCTGCGCATTTTCCTTCGCACATGCGTGCGCGCAGGTGCGCCCAGAGGCTCCGCTTCTACGGCTTGGGGCTCGCTTCTGCGAGCTCGCACCTGCGGCTGGCCAAGTGCAGGTGCGATTGCAACAGAAGCTGGAAGCTTCAGCTGCTGCGCCAAATTCCAAAATTGGTCTGAGCCTCGTCCGGTTAACACCCGAGGCCCCCGGGGCCCCGCCCGAACATACCAACAAGTTTGAAATCATAAAACGAACTCGCTCGAACCCTCGGAATGTGTAAAACAACATCAAAACTAAGAATCATACCTCAAACCAAATTGGTTCAACTTAGGAATTTTAAATTCTTCAAACTTACTCCGAACGCGCCGAAACATACTTAAACTACTCGAAATGATATCAAATTTTGCGTGCAAGTTTTAAATCACCATACGAAACTATTCTCAGGCTCGTAATTCCAAACTGACCTCGATTACTCCAAAACCTACTCCAAACCAAATTTAAAGAACCTTAAAACCTTCAAATAGTTAGGTTTCACTATTAAGCACCAGAACGCTCCCGGGTTGTCTAAAATCCGATTTGAACATACGCCCAAGCCAAAATTATAATACGAACCTATTGGAACCGTCAAATCCCGATTTCGGGGTCGTTTTCTATAAATGTTGTCCGAAGTCAAACTTGACCTTTTTAAAGCTAAATTAAGGAACTAAGTGTTTCGATTTCAACCTGAACACTTCCAAATCCCGAACCAACCATCCCCGCAAGTTATTAAACAGTAAAAATACATACGGAAAGTTTTATTTAGGGGAACGAGGTTCAAAAAGGAAAAATAACCCGTTGGGTCCTTACAGGTTCAAACATGTCTTTGAGTCGGAAGGTCTTTCGAAAATAGTATCTCTACCATCACAAAGTAGGTTAAGATCCACGTACACTCTGCCCTCTCCAGACCTCACTTTTATGAGATTATACTGAGTTTTAGGGGCGAATTTACAGAGAGAGGTATGGGTTCACGTTAATTCATGCTCCCGTCCCTAGAATGCGCATATCACTGTAATTCTTCTGGTATAATGATTAAATTGGATCTGGGTGAACCAATGCACGAGACGCCACTTTGGTTCATTGGAGGTTGTGTGCCCTTGTGATTGTGTAGGTTAGGGTTCGAATCCCCTATCTTCTACTTCCCTTTATATTTTCTGTCTTTTCTTTTTTCTGTTTCTTGTCTTCCCTTTCGTTCTTTTATTTTTATGTTTCATTTTGTAGTTTTTCTTTTATTGCTTTATCTTTTCTTTATTTTATGTTTATTCTTTTCTCCTTTTTTCTTTCTTTTTTGGTTCATTCTTGAGTTTTAAAATTTCTAAAAAAATAAAATTCACATTTCCTCCTTACCTCTCTTTCTATCTCAATTTTCTTGCGAACAACGGTCATCCTCTAACTAATTTCTTTATTATTTCTCTCATTTATATTTTTCTTCGATTTGTGAAGTGAGTTTTCTCCAAATAACGATGCTATTATTAATCACTTTTAAGGTATAAAATTTGTTAAGAACAATTGTAAAGTGAATGATATTTCCTTGTGATAATAGTATTAACCATGGTTTGCTTGATAAGTTGTTATCATAGCAAAATTTTGATGGAGTCAAGCTAGACGGTAGTATAGTGCACACATACTCTTAAAATTCTAAATACGTCTCTGCTGGGTTTGTTATTGTGGGTGTACATAGGCCGAGTTGGTTAGGATTTTTCAATTACCATACCAACCCAATTGTCTCGAATTTTTAAATCTATAAACTAAACCAAACCAACAAAAATCGGGTTTTCAATCGCAATTTTTCTCGGGTTTTTCGGATTTTTTTCCCGACAAAATCTTCATAGTATAATTGTTTTAATTTGTGCTCTAATATCTCTTAGGTCCTAGTAGGATAAAACTATATAAGATGTTACCCAATAAAATAACACAAAATAATGTAAGATGGGTCATGATTATACTAAAATACTCAACAAATCGCATAAGATAAATATTGCTAATTAATAAGCCATAATAAAAATAAACATAATCTAAAAGTACTAAGTCATGTTAAAATAAGTACGACTAATAAGTTTTAAGTATTAATTACATGACTAAATAATATTAAAAGTAAGTTATGCATTTTCGCTATCTAAACCAATGCAAAACTAAAAATAAAAATATCCATTACCATTGGCATTCCTAGTATTGAATTGAATTTTTTTTCGTTAGCATTAGTATTGATTTGATTTTGTTTTGGGCTTTATTTGAGTTACTAACTTTTATGAGTTATAAAACATATTTGACCATTCAAAAGTTCTAAGTCCAAACTTGAAATAATACATTAAAAGAGAGAACTATTAGAGTTTAAAAAATATTTATAAATTACATTACAATAATTATTTTTATGTATAAAATATTTTTAAAACTTGTATTCATGCAATGTCGGGTTGGTTTGGTTTCGGTTTGATTTTTTTTAGTTAAAACTAAACCAAGCCAATTATGGTTGGGTTTTTTTCTAATACCAAACCAAATCAAACTAAACCATAGTCGGATTTTTTTTCTCGATTTGGTGCGATTGGTCAGTTTCCTTTGTACACCTCTAATTGTTGGGTCCAAACATGTAATGTCATTAAGGATGAAGTTGGTATGCTAATTTTAAATAATTTTTAAATAAGAAAATGCATCATTATATATTTTTTAAAAAGTGTATCACATAACAAGTGATGGCGGGACAACAACAGCCCAGTACAATCTCACCAGTGGGTTTGGGGAGGGTAGTGTGTACGCAGACATTACCCCTATCCTGGGGTAGAGAGACTATTTCCGATAGACCCTCGGCATTCCTCCATTCAAGAACTTCTCATCTTGCTCTTGAGGTGACTCGAACTCACAACCTCTTGGTTGGGAGTGGAGGGTACTCACCACTAGAGCAACCCAGGCGGGAGTACTAGAATATTCAGACCGTGGCCACAACAAATACGGCAAAGAATGTGAAATATCACTATCCAAAAGCAAGTCAAACGTTTTACGAAGAATGACAATTTCATTCTGCAAATAATAGGGCAATAACGTTGTCATCGTTAGTTGTATGAAATGACAGTCCACTCTGAAATTTCCTTTCCAGTTTCACTCGTTTGGCATAGATGGATCATAGCCCTGTTAATTCATTCTAAGGTACGGGTTCGAAAGAATTATTTTAAGTAATTCATTTAATACGTATGAATTACTAATTTAGAATTCAATAATTCAAAAGGTCTAAAATCCAGAGTCATAAACTTTAAATCATCGATTCAGAGGCAGGCCAATGTTAAAAAGAGAGGGGTCACTAACAGTTCGACAAAAATTTCATGTATACATGTATATGCCTTTTAAAAATTAGTGATATATTAATAGTGACACTATATATAAAGCTGATTGAATGAAAAAATACACCTGTGTGTCTGATGGTCCTTGCCTTGTGCTACATGCAATTTTTTCCCATGTAACTTCCAGTATAGTTGTCTCCTTTGTTGCTTTAATTTTGATGCTATTTTCTTCAGATTTAAGTCAGAAAACTTCATACAAACTGGTTGACTTGCTTGCTTATTGATCATTGGAAAATAATGAAGATTTGATAACCAATTCTTATAAGTTCTTCCAAATGAAATTCAATAATGCCACCTTAGACTTTAACATAGAAGATTTCAAAGATATGTATCAGTTCTTGTAAGATTTTGTGGATACAAATCTCCTACATTTGTAAACAAGTACAACTACAATAATAGCATTTAACTTGTTGTATAGTAAGTTGCTGCCTATTTTAGAATATTCTTGGAAAATAGCTCTAGGAAGATTCATGTATACTCAAACCTGCATCATGACTAATTTGACACATGCAATGGCATGGCAAGTTCTCTTACTCAATACAATCAAATTTTTTATACATTAAAAAACAAAAACAGCCCAGCGCATAAATCATCCGGCATTCACACAGGAACCGGGAAAGGGTCACACCCTAAGGGGGGCGTGATGTAAACAGCCTACTCCGTCAGTGGTTGATTAATTCCACGACTCGAGCTCATGACATATAGGTCACACTGAGACAATTTTACCATTGCTTTAGGACTCCCTTTCAAATGTTTAATAATTTAAGATCAATCCCAAACATACATGGGCATCTGCAATTACATCCTCCACACTGATGAAGTAGCTAGGTTCAATTCACGCGAGTCTCCACATGCAATTTCCTCAATAAAATGGGCGATTACTCTTCTTGCCAAAGATGCCACGCCCATAAGTCGAAGAAATCAAAGCAGCAAGGAGAGGAAACTGCATAAGCACAAAGGAGATGATAGGTAAACAAGCGAGTGTAGCCACAGGTACAAGAACATATGATTTCCTCTGCCCGGACACAAGATACACTGTTGCACTGAAGCTAAGCGTCATGAGTGTTATGGAAAGAAATAGTGTGAACAAACCCAGAATTAGACTTCTAGGCAAAGCATAGAGGAAATCTTCTTCTGCATAACGGGATGTCAGAACAGACAAAAACACTAACATAGAGGTGCTAGAAGCGAATAGTGATGCTGCATTTGAGATGGCGAAAATGCTGAAAGCACTGTTTCTGGAGAAAATGGGGAGTCCACTTTCATTGTTGTTTCCACCTGGAACTGTAATTGCTGCTGCAAATGCGATGGTAGCAACGAGTGCTGCTGCAATTGTGCACGAATTTGCTGTAGCTTTCATCCATTCCTCTCCGTTTATCTTCAACTCAGCATGTTCCTTAGTAAATACTTCAGCAGGAATTTTGTCCTCATTATTGCCAAATTCCCAATAAGAAGGCGGTACAAGCTTCTTTACTGCCTATACAAGATCGTTATGCAATGTTAGTGAAGATCTGCTGCCACAAGGGTTCTTTCTTTCTATTTGCCGAAAAGTATAAAATAGTTACTACTCCATAATACTACTAGGGTAAAATGACAGAAAAGGAAAGTGCATCAAAGAAGTTAGAAAAATTGAAATTGAGATTAATTAACTGTAAAATAAGGTTCAGATACACGGTAGCTCTACAAACAAACTTGTTTTGTTTAGAAATGAGTGGTCAAATCCTAAACGTTGTGCTTAAAGTAAGTTATTGAATGGCATATTAATCCACAAAAGAACTATGGTGAGAGGTACATGTCCAACCTAAGTTGCTTGGACACGGGTGCGGGTGTCCGACACAGGTACGGATCTAGAAGTCGGATCCTTCGAGATATAAATTCTAAAATTCGGGGATATTGATCCTAGTACGGATACAGGTGCTCGGATTCGGATAAAAATAATTTAAAAATATAAAAATATCTCTAAATTATGAGAAATTTTGTGCAATATTTACGTATAGCTTGTAAAATATAGATTTCTTTTTTATTCTCAAGTTGTAGATAATTAAAGGATTGATTTCCTAGATAAGGTATGTTATTTTCTTCACATTTACCCTAGTTTTGGTTTTGATTTCGGGAATCAAATTGTATATCGTCTCGAATTTTTCGTTTGTTGTGGTCAAAGTACCCAAAATTCTTTGACAAGATCTGGTACGGATCCCATACCCACACTCAAACTAGTGTCGTGTCGACACGGGTGCGGCACCTAAACTGCTGTGTCGGAGCAACTTAGCGTCCAACAATTAGCACGTCCAATGCTTACGAAACACACTTGCACATTTGACATTGGGATAACCTATGGTAACAAAATTCTTCCGCTGACAGGCTAAGAATAAAACTGGATTAGATCTGGAAGAAAAACTATGTATATTTACACGTAATGACATAAATTTAAAAAGTGCGGGAGTACAATGAAGTTATATTTACCTTAAACCACTGTAATTCTCGTTGCATATGAAGAGCTGGACCGGAAACGAGATTTAGTTTATTTTGTGGCGCCAGTTTTCCAGCCAAATGCAGCATGGTATTGCGAGATGAGTCTATCGAAATCATCAACTGATGCCTATGCTGACTCATCTGGTAAACCAAGTTAAACACGTTTTCGCAGCGATGCTCTATTGCAATGTGAAATATATTCTTGCCACTTCGGTCGGTAAAGTGAACTAATGAAGGAAATTTCCTCACAATAATTTCAACAAGCTCATAGCTGCCGTAGCGTGCTGCTTCAAGAAGAGGACGACTAACAATTGAGACAACTTCTTCGTGACTCAAACTCTCTATTTTCTCGCATAGGCATTCTGCAAGCTTAAGTGCATTGTAATGTTTTTTGTTGTGTTTCAAAGGAGGCACTGCAATGCATGATCAGACGTTAGACGATGAGCAAAATCTCAACGTGTTTAGATTTTTGGGAGGTGAAGTAAAATGATATATGTATGAATGGGAAATGTGAATGACTTATTATTTAGCAGTACTACAATATACATACGAGTAATTGATGTTATCTCTAAACTACATGCCATCAAATTAGAACGACATTATTTTCTGACAAATTTGAAAATAGACATTCCGTTAAAGGAGTGATGTATATCATTTCCACTTTATATTTGAATAGCAAAGTATATAAAGAAAGATAAATTTCTTTATGAAATAAGGCACAATATATTGGGATAGCAGGAGAACTTACCTATTTTTTCAAGAACGACAAACAGAAAGGCACCCAACTTCTTGATCGCTGAACGGAGACCAAGTTATTTATTAGTTTAACACTATGTATAGAAATCCATGTCATTAAGTATGTCATATTTAGTACTTCAGTTAATTCATTTTCTCTTCCTTTTTGTTTTTCTCCTTTTGAGAATGTCTCTGCCTTCAAAATATGTTGTGGACATATCTCTTGGACCAAATTTATATCCCTCAAAAGTTGAAGGAAAAAGGAAAGATGATAAAACTCACCTGTAATGAAGTAAATCCTTTGATAAGACTCACCAGTAATGAAGTAAATCCTTTCACAAATTGGTGAAAACCAGCAGTTTTTTGGCTTTAACATTTGTCGTTCATTGGTTACATTCTCAATGTCATTCCGTATTCTTTCGTGTGCGTCTTCTTGAAGTTGACCTGATGGGAACACTTTATTAAGACAAATGAAATTAAAAGGTGATTACTGAAACACGAGTTAATTAAAGCTTTTTTCTTTCTTTTTACAGGAGGGCAAGGAGTTTACTCACACGAGAAGAATAATCGTTGCCAACAGTTTAAACGACTCTCACTTTGTTGCCAACAGTTTAAACGACTTCCACTACGGAATGCAAATTCCTTCATGGCAAGCTCCTTCAAAGCAGACGATCTTTCATCTGTGTCATTTTTTGCCAAATCAGGATGCTTTGTGACCAACTCTGTAGCGAAATCTGCCAATTATTCTTGCTAAATATTAGAGTAGGTAATAAGCTGAAATGATATACTCCCTCTGTCCCAATTTATGTTGTGGAGTTTGACTCAGTATGGAGTTTAAATAAAAAAATAAGATTTTAAAAACTTGTGGTCTAAAACAAACCATGAATATTTGTGTGGCCGTAAAAATAAATTGTTTCTAAATAAGAAAATGTAACATTCTTTTTCGAACTGACTAAAAAGGAAAACCACATAATTGGGACGAAGGGTATATTAGATATAGGTATATATAAGATTGGGACTATAAATTATCTTATAGTATAATTGATCAATGATCAAATGAAGCATTCAAGAGTGAACTTGTGAAATGTAGAATAAAATTGTAAACTAAGAGATAAGATGTGCTCACCATACATGTCAGAATGGATTAATCGACGGAGAAGCCTAATACCACTGGAGCCTGTATAAGAATCAAGGACTGTGGTGACACCCAAAAGATAAATATACACATCCATAGAATTATATCCATATTCAGCAGCATCATGGATTGGAAAAAGACCATCGCAACCAATATTAGGCAAATCCTTATTTCGGGCAACAAGGATTTTAGCTGCATGTAAGTTGCCAAATCTAGCAGCATAGTGAAGAGGAGTGCTCCCAAGACAATCTGTCATATCTAACGGGTCGTCCGCCATCGAGGCCACCAACTTCTCGACGAAATGCTTGGCATTATCATTCTTTGCACCAACCGCGACGTGTAGTGCTGTCTGTAAGAAAGAGTTGAGCGGAGCTCTGCTCGCGTTGTTGTCTCGATTGAAGAATGCTTCTGCTTTCTCCCAAGTTCCATCCAGTGAAGCTCTGTATAGTGGCAAGTATTGGTTGTAATCTTCTTCATCACTATCTTCTGTAAAATCACAAATCCTCATTATATGCAATCCTTTTTTTAATAACCATGGTGTCCGGATCAACTTGCACGCACCTCTATTAATTTTAGAGGGTACCTGTGACCTCTCACCAGCACAGATACTGGATAACTCTACCCGACAAGGCTATTATACGCAATCTATTATATTGCCCATTGTTACCAATCCCTTTTAAGTAACTTTTTAAAAGTTATAATATGTAAATTCTGTTTTAAACTAATTATATTGCTTTGTCTATACTTCAAATGATGATATATCTTATTCCACATTATGATTTCACAAGATAATTGACTGGTGCTTTTTATTTGCAACACCTATATCTTACTCTTTCTAGCTACGGGTTTGGCAGAACCCAATACTTTTGGCCAAAATCCTGTATTTGTATGAAGAAATCCCTTGAATATGTATAAATAATTTATCCAGAACCCAGTAAGCTGTTTTTTCTAGAATTTAGAACCCATCAATTTCTACATAATTTTTAATAGCGTGATGTCATTTCCCATTTTTAGTCTATGTTATTGGATTTGCAAATATAACAAACTAATTTATGGAGTAAAAAATGCAAACAAATAGCAATAAAACATGTCAGTTAAGTAACTTAGGATAATGAAAGAATGATAAAAGTGTGAGAACAACAAAAATAAGAGCTGCACCCAAGGGTGTAAACTAGTGGTCCGTGAACTGTGGAAAGAACCATGAGGTCTCAGCTGCAAATCCTACCTTGGCGAACAGAGTTATCCGATACTTTTGCTGGTGGGAGTTAGCATGCGTCCCTGAAATTAGTCGAAGTACGCCTAAACCGACTCGGAAAAAATAAGCCTTGCATCCAAGACTTAACTAGTAGTCAGTGAAGTATCTTGAGAACCATGAGGTCTCAGGTTCAACTTCTGACGAAGGCAAAAATACTAGGTAATTTCTTTCCATCTGTCCAAGCCTTGGCGAACATAGTTATCCGATACTTGTGCTGGTGGGAGTTAGCATGCATCCCCGAAATTAGTCGAGGAGCGCCTAAACTGACTAGGAAAAAATAAGCCTTGCATCCAAGGCTTAACTAGTAGTGAGTGAAATATATTGAGAAACATGAGGTCTCAGGTTCAAATCCTAGCGAAGGCAAAAAAATTAGGTGATTTTTTTCTCTGTCCAAGCCTAGGTAGACAAAGTTATCCGATACTTTTGCTAGTGGGAGCTAGCAGGTCACGGAATTAGTCAAGGTGCACGCAAAATGACCGAATATCACGGTTATAAAAAATAAAAATAAAAAATATTAGCCTAACCTTCAAATTGAGGATTGCAAATATGGTCCAACTCCAACCAAACATCTCTTGCAGTAGCTTTATCGAGTACATCTCTAAGGACTTGTTCAGTAAGAGAGCCGAGAATCAATCCTTTAACAAAACGGTCACTCTTTTTCCATTGCAAGTAATCTAACCCATCAGTTTCTAGGGGTGATGTGATTGTTCCGTCGACAAAACCAACTAATTCTTGACTTTCAAGCAGACAAACTATCTGTGCTTTCCAAAGACTATAATTTGATTTTGATAGCTTTATTGATACAAAATTTGCTTCATTTACTGCTAATAAGTAGCGGCTTGGGATCTCAATTGCCATAGAATATGCAGAAATATCATATAGACATATACAGTTGTTCGTACTTGCAAGTTCACAAGGGGAAATGAAAAGATAATAGGTCCACTGAAAAGCTTTTAACCAAAGGACTGTGACAATAATCCACTTGAGAATCTAACTTTCCCTTTTTGTTCCTTTTCTTCTCTATTTTTTTTTTTTAATTTTATGTAGAATATCCTATGTGCCATTATTAATAACAATAACAAATGGGGTCCGAAGAGGGCGGGGTGTACACACACCTTATCCCTATATCGTATGTGAGGTAGAAAAATTATTCCTGATAAACCCTCTTCAAAATAAGTATTTAAAAACTATAAGAGTGAAAAAAATTAAGAAAAAAATACCTAAGAAAAAAATGTAAGACGTAGAAAAGCCGGTTCCAACAAACTCTAAGCTTAAGATAAGTGTTTGAATCTAACTTTGAGAATCTAACTTTCTCTTTTTGTTCCTTTCTTTTTCTCTTTTTTTTTTAATGTAGAATATCCTAAGTGACATTGTTAACAACAACAATAAGTGGTGTTCGAGGAGGGTGGGGGTGTATATAGACCTTACCCCTACCTTATGTGAGGTAGAAAGAATATTCTCGGTAGACTCTTAGCTCAACAAAAGTGTTTGAAAAATACAAAAATAAAAAATTTAAGACAAAAATGCCGACAAGAAAAAGGTAGAAGATAGAAAGGTTATTTTTGATATATTCTTAGCTCAAGAGAAGTGTTTGAAAAATATAAGAGTAAGATGAAAATAATGAAGGGAAAAAAATAGTAACAACAAAAGAGTAGCATATCTAAGGTAAAAAACAAAAAAAACACAATAGTGATAACATATGTGGCATTGTTAAAAAGGTTCATTAAGTGAGTTGGGGTCATTATTAGAATTACAAAAAAGTTGGGGGTGCTTTTCAAACTCTCTAAAATTCAATTAGCTGAGTTAGCATACCTACTTGATTTTTTCAATAAAACTTAATGAGTTCCGTCCCTTCATTTTTAGTTGTCCACTATTTTAAAAATAGATTTTTACTTTTACGTGTCACTTTTAGCATATTAAGAGAAAATAATTTCTTTTTTCTTATTATCCCCACCGTATTAATTACTCATTTCAGATAATTTTCTCAAATCCATTAAAAATATGCATCAATTTATATGGGTATTATGGTAAATTATGCACTTCATTTATTATTTTTTAAGGGATGTGCAAAGTCCATAGGACAAGTAAAAGTGAATGGAGGGAGTATATATTAAGTAATCAACTCAATGATTTTAAAGTGATAAAAAAATAGTGTATTAACTTTGTACTAGAAAGGTTTAAGTGAAATGATTATTTGAAAAATTAACTCATGTATTTCAATAAAGTTCAACGGTAAATTTCGTAAATAACCACATAATTATAGATTTTTTGAGTCAAAGTCACACAACTTTATTTTATCACTTAATACTTACAATACAACTAACCAAATGATGACAACAGGTAGAAAATATAATTTTAGGTGGGCTTTTTAAAAATTTTCCTTTTCAAATTTTTAAACAAATGACCATCGAAAAAAAATTAAACAAATGTGGATTCATCGCATCAATAAGCTATTGGCTATATTATCTTTTTTTTTTTAAATCAGGATAGGTTTGGGATCTCAAATGCCATAGATGCAGAAATATCTCATACAGCCTTTCCTGCTTGCAAGTAGGGGGGATAAAGACTATACGTCCAAAGTTTGTGGAGAGACCAAAGGACTGTGACAGTAATCCATTTGAGAATCTAACTTTCACTTTTTGTTCCTTTTCTTTTGTCTTTTTTATGTAGAATACCCTATGTGGCATTGTTAATAATAACAAGTGGTGTCACAATGCGGTGTACACAAACCTTACTTTTTACTTGTGTTAGGTAGCAAAGTTATTTCTGATAAACTCTCAGCTCAACATATTATTTGAGAAATATAAGAATAAAAATATTAAGATGAAAATACCTAAGAAAAAAAATAATAAAGGTGTTTACCCACAAAACGGTACAGTTAAATTTATACGTGGTTTCTAGACAAGTGAACTAATTTGATCCCGAAATAATGCAATAATTGAAAAAATATACAATACTTAGCCTTAAAATGTAGATGAAACAGACAGTTCCGGGAATAAAATTTTTGAGCACAGCAATGATGAGATCAAAAAGCGGGAAAGTAAGATTGTATTAAGCTTTGTATATAATGTAGTGTAAGTTTAGCCAGAAAATTCATGTCCTTTACAATGATAACTAGGCTCACTATTTATAGTTGTGTCTAGGGAAGGAGGTCCTAGGATCGTGTCCTCCTTTAATGTCAATTATGAGGGTCATTGATGAAGATGTAACGGTGAACATAAATGTCAAATTCTCTGTAACGGGCCGTCGCTCTTAATGCTGCAGAATATTTCTTATTAAATGCTACCGGACACAGAGCATTTAATACATCTTTATGAACGTTATCCCTTCTGGTGACAAGCGGAATGGCTGCGTTCGGTCTTCGGCCATCCCTGTCTTGGGTTCTACGCGTCTTTCCTTTAGATGACTACGTGTAATATTATATTTTACCCTATACAGTCCCCCTGCTTTCCGGTGACATAACTTTGTGTTACCGGAAAGTTGGTAGAAATACTCTTTTAGTGGGAATTACTATAACTCCCTCTGAAGGCTTTCTGACGGTTGATTAGACACACGTCTCTCCGCATTTAATGCTCATAATACGCGTCATCACACGATTCAGCATAGCTTTTGCCGATTATCGAGGTAATCATGGCCATAACTTTAGCCGCCAAAATTTTACGTATACGCATCATTCTTTTCCTCTGCACTTCATAATTTCTCGAGCTTCTGATTTGTATCTTTGTTCTCCATCCTTTCTCTAATTCTCTTCAAACAAAAACCTTTTCCTTTTTCTTATTCAATGGCTTCTTCCTCCAAGCGTGCCGGTTCTTCAAAGAACAAAAACAAAGTCGAGGACTCTGCTCCTCCAACGGTGGATTCAATCATCCCTAGAAGTCTTATTACCACAAAGACTTTGAAGAAAAAATCTACTGCTAATTCGCGTACATAGGCCGTCAGCATGTATCCTTCTTCCATACGGCCTTCGAGCATTCCTGCTGTGAAGGAAGACTGTCGCTGCCATGACTTAGAAATTATCGCTCCCGATATGTCGGAGTGAGTCACCCTTCCTAAGGAAGGTTTTACATATGTTTACACGTATCCCTTTATTTTGGGTGCGTTTTCTTTGAGTGGGGAGATTGATTCCGTGATTGCGAAGTTTTGCCTCCGCTACTAAGTGTGTTTGGCACAAGTAAGTCCTTCTGTGTGGAGGACGGTTTCTTGCCTTCGGTGTTTGTGTCAGGAAACTATAGAGGAGCTAACCTTAGCTCATATGATGAATCTCTATTCTCCTAAAATCTTCTGCAGGGGAATGATAAACCTCTACAAGTGTGGCCACCATACTTTGCTGTCTAGCATGGATGATAACAACAACCGTGGGTGGATGGAACAATTCATTGTAGTCGCCACCAACGACATCATTCCGGCAACAGCTTCATCCTTTTCGGCCACTTAGAACCGCACTTGTAAGCTCTTTGTTTAGTATTTCTTTTTACTAAATATTTTTCTATAGTCATATTGATCCTCCATCCTTCGTTTGTTTCAACAACTTGATAGATCCCACCGATGATCGAAGGTTTAGACTGGTGGGTACAAAATATCTTGCACGTTACGACACCTGAGACTCGGCTCTGTAACGAATTGGCCCCTAAATACGGGTGGAAGGCCAAGAATCATGGTAACTCAAACTCGCCTTGTTTCAATTTTTCATGTAAAGAACTTGATTGATCTCTTCTAACTTGTCTACGAAATTAGGTCTACCCACGGGATCTGTTGTCGTTCCCGAGGAGGATGTCTTGGCTAATCCTACTAATGCAGCGAGGCTGCTTCAGAAGGCGCTTACTCGAACAGGTAGCTCAGGGCCTGCTTCAAGAACAAATGCTTCTTTACGGAATCCCCGGCTGGAGGACAAACAACCAAAGAGAAGACGCTCCTCTGCAGTCAAGGAAAATAATAAGAGAGCGAGGACCGATGCCCCCGAGTCATCTCCGGTAGCGATGGTGATTGGCCCTCCTTCTGGGCCGGTCATAGACACCGTGACGATTGATGATGATGAAGAAGCTAGTGATGAGGGAGATTTTTTAAATAGAAGACAACGATCTTCACCATCTCAACAGGATGCTCAACCTATTTAGAGAGTTACACCAACCGAGGATGATGCATCGGCACTTTGGGGAGAGTTTGATTTGGTAGATAATGTGAACTCTCATTTTCGGGCCACAATTGTTATGTCCGGTACTGCGGGGCTGAGTACTGGATCCCTGCCGTCTTTGGTTAGCGAGCATCCATACACCAACATTGCATTTGATGTAACTGCTTCTTACCCTTCGACTCTATTAGCTTCATCTCCACTTCACCAACACCAGCAACTGCTACATCATTTCTACCTTCATCCACTCTTCCACCAGCAACTGCTACATCATTTCTACCTTCATCCACTCTTCTACCAGCAACTTCTACATCATCTCCGCCGACCGCACCTGACCATGGAGAGGGTGTTCCTCTTCCCTAGT
The DNA here is from genome assembly GCF_000715075.1 of Nicotiana tabacum. Lineage (NCBI taxonomy): Eukaryota > Viridiplantae > Streptophyta > Magnoliopsida > Solanales > Solanaceae > Nicotiana > Nicotiana tabacum. The sequence goes on from NC_134091.1 coordinate 130,001,492, forward strand.
CCCTAGTTCATGGGAATTTGGGGCAAAATTATGCGGCCCCTTCTGAAGATCCACAAAAGAGGAGGAACGTTACTCTTTCGGTCTTTACCGAATGCAACTTGCTATCCCGGCCGGTAGATCTTGCTAATTATCTGAAGCCTTTGGCTTCAGAGAAAGACTGGGAAAAGATTCAAGCACTCTCGAGGGAGTGTTTGTTGAACAATGTCATGCACAATGTCACATCGGTGCGTTCCTTTCTTCCTTTGTTATTTCCTCTACTTTTGTATGAATATATTCTAAGTTTTACTTCTTCTTGTTTTGTAGGCCAACTTTCTTGCTTCCGAGGATCTTTAGAGGTTGATTCGTGAGAAGGAGGAACTTACTTCTGAACGGAATCAGCTTTTGGTGGAACGGGACCAAACTGTTCTTTGCCTCTCAGAACTAGAAACCAAAGCTACTAAGGTCATTATTTTGGAGGCTCATTTGCAGCAAAGCGAGCAAGAAATGGTAACCCTTAGCCACGAAATTGTCTCGTTGAGGGTCAGATTTGATGAAGCCAAGGACAAATGGGCTGAAGTCCGGGACGCCGTTCTTGCTATAACCGAGCGCGAGGCTGCTACTGCCAAAAAAGTGACTGACTTAGAAGCAGCTTTGAACTCCAAAATCGAAGAGCTTGCTGTTATGAGGGCGAAACATGCCCAGTTAAAAGAGAAGTACAGGAAAACTATTGAGCATAATAGGCTCTTTAGTTCAGTTGTCCACGACCTTGATGTCAGCCTCAAATCTGCTAGGTCCGCCCGGGAAAACCTTTCTACCGAGGTAACCCAACTCAAAGAAGAACTCAAGCGCTGAGAGGCTTCCCTCGTTGTTGAAACAACTTACGCCATGTACAACATAAAGAGAAAAACCTTCGAAGAGGCCAAAGCTAGTGTCATTGACTTTGATGCTGAAATTGCTAAGGCACGTGAGCTTGAGTTAGCTACTAAAAGTGGACTCCCATCGAGGTCTGATGTACCTGGCCCTTCTGGTTCTGGTTCCAAGTTTTTGGAAACTGATGAAGAATGGAAAGATGATGATGCCGAAGGCCAAACTGATGAAAATATTGAGCCATCGGTGGACCCACCTACTTCTCCCGGGGATGCGGACACTTCTCTTCCTCCTGGTTCCAGAGACACTAGAGTTTAGCTTTTATTTTCTTTTTCCCATTTTGTACTTTTGCCGTTTTTGCACATTCTTGTAAATAAAGACATATTTTTGCTCAAGCATTGTTTGAGTCTTACTTTCGTTTGAATATCCATGCAAGTCTTTAACCTTTGCATTTGCTTAAAAATTCTGCGAACGTTTTTTTGTTCGCGCTTTACTATGTGTAGCCTCGGATGCATTTTCCTCGAAGCACTTTGGTTTCGAGCATTATCCCTTTTATATGAGGGTTTCTATAAGTATTTGCGCAAGTTTAGTTTTTGCGTCCTTTCGTGTATGTCTTCGAGTGCATTTTTGCTCGAAGGCATTTTGATTCCGGGCACAAATTCTTCTGAAACCAACCCTTTAACGTGAGGGTTTTCATAAGAGAGGGCCCTCTTATGTTTACGATGCTCTTGAAGAGGACATCTCATATTCTTTACGGCACTAACATTTGAAGTAATTATTTAACTTTCAAATGACAAAGTTAGTTCATCGTTCAAACAAGAAACAAGATAAAAAGATTTCATTTCATATAATTCTTTCTATTTTCAAAAGTACACAAGCATTTATTATGCTAAGAAATTGTCATTACTTGTGGGTAGCATTTATTATGCTAAAAGGAAATTATCATTAATTGTGGCTATCTTGTACAACTTATTTCTACGGGACTGGCTGCGCATTCCCCGATCTCGATGATGCATTTGGTTTTCGAATTTTCATTTCCCGATTGACGTGGCAGTCAATGTTGACGTATCCTCATATCATTCCCCCCTCAGTATTTGAATGCCAAGAATGTGAATTGGAACACTGGAAGTCTTGTGTCTTCAAAATATTCCACCAATGAATTGCTAGATAATCCTTAACTCGGCAACATACCTTACTTCCCCTTAGGAATCCATGTTATCGAGCGAAAGAATATCTAACAATCCTCTAGTGGTGTGTGCTCATGAACGGTCGGGTAACCTCTGTTCGGTAGCAAACTTAACTTCCCGGTGGGAATTTGCTATCGAACCAAAGATTATCTAATTGTCCCTAGTGGAAGCTTGTTTGTTCGCCTTGCTATCAAAGGTCTTATTGTTGTTGTCTTCGCAGTATGCTTTCTATCGCTACCTCACTAAAAACCTTGCCAGAAAAACTCAATTGGGACAAAAACTGAATGAAGGAAAAAAGAGTGTAGCACATACTTTTCGCTTGAATAATGTTCATCAGCGATAATATCTTTTGAGGTGTATCACATTCCAGTTGCTAGGAAACTTGTCTCCATTCTGGTTCTCTAACTCGTATGAACCTTTCCCAGTGATAGCTGAAATCCGGTAGGTACCTTCCCACGTCGGACCTAGCTTCCCCGCGTTGAGCTCCCGGGTATTTTGGGTTATTTTCCTTAGAACCAAATCTCCTACTTTGAAATAACGGAGGTTGGCTCTTCAAATATAATATCGCTCTATTCTCTGCTTTTGAGCTGCCATTCTTACACGCGTCAAGTCCATGCGCTCCTCGAGCAGTTCTAAGTTGATTAACATTGCTTCGTTGTTCGATTCTTCATCTGCCTAAAAATATCTCAATGTGGGTTCACCCACTTCCACCGGGATTAGGGCTTCAACACGGTACAAAATGGAAAAAAGAGTTTCTCATGTGCTCGATTTGGCCATTGTTCGGTAGGCCCATAGAACTTCGGGCAAATCTTCGGGCCATTTGCCTTTTGCTGCTTCTAACCTTTTCTTGAGGTTTTGAATAATCACTTTATTTGTTGACTCCGCTTGACCGTTTGCACTCGGATGATAAGGGGAAGATATGATCCTCTTTATCTTCAAATCTTCGAGGAACTTTGTAACTTTTGCACCGATAAACTGTGGCCCATTGTCGCATGCTATCTCTTTTGGTATTACGAACCTGCAAATTATATTTTTCCACTGGAAATTGACCACTTCGCATTCTCCGATCTTCTGATAAGGATCTTCTTCCACCAATTTAGAAAAATTGTCACTCAAAATTAAAAGAAACCTTACCTTTCCGGGAGTCGGTGGCAGCGGTCCGACGATGTACATCCCCCATTTCATGAACGGCCATGGGGACAGAACCGAATGTAAGGGTTCTGCCAGTTGGTGTACTAGTGGTGCGTAGTGTTGGCACTTATCATATTTTTGTATGAAGTCATTGGCGTCTTGTTCCATGAGAGGCCAGTAATATCCTACCCGTACTAACTTCAGCACCAAAGAATCTGTGCCCGAGTGATTGTCGCATATCCCTTCGTGGACTTTTCTCATGACATAATTAGCTTCTGACGCTCCTAGGCACCGGGCCAGCGGTCCTTGGAAGGATTTTCTATACAATTGGCCTCTCTTGAAGCTATAACGTGTAGCCTTGGCACGCAACGCCTGTGATACTTTGGGGTCTTCGGGAAACTTCCTATGCTCGAGATAGTCGATTATTTCATTTCTCGAGTCCCAAAACAGACTAATCAAATTTACCTTATAGTAACCATCCGTATCCAGGACTGAGTTCATCAGTTGCACTACCATCCCGGACTCCGATCCCTTTATTTCTGTCGATGATCGTAAGTTTGCTAATGCATCCGCTTCTACGTTATCCTCCCTCGGGATATGAGTAATTAACCACTCCCGAAATCATGCCAAAAGAGCCTAGACCTTTACCACGTATTGTTGCATACGTTATTCTTTGGTATCAAAGATCCCGTAGAGCTAATTTACCACCAGCTACGAGTCATATTTAATTTCGATAACCTCGGAATCAAGTCCCCGGGCCAATTCGATCCCTGCAATCAAAGCTTCACACTCTACTTCATTGTTAGTTAAAGGGATCATTCTGATGGCTTGCCTTAAGGTTTCCCCTGAAGACGTGATTAAGACTATTCCGAGTCCGGACCCTTTTATGCTGGAAGCTCCGTCCGTAAATAAGGTCCAAACCCCCGATATCGATTCCAATACCATTATTGCCTCCTTGATTGCCAGAGGCAGTAGTCCCGGACTGAAATAAGCCACGAAGTCAGCCAAGACTTGCGACTAAATTGCAGTCCTTAGTTTATATTTTATGTCGAACTCACTCATTTCGACGTCCCATTTGGCCAATCTTTCCGAGAGCTTGGGTTTATAGAGGATGTTCCGCAAAGGGAAAGTAGTCACCACAGCTATCGGGTGGCATTGGAAGTAAGGCCTTAACTTCCGAGCGGTGACTACGAGAGCTAAGGATGGTTTTCTAAATGTGGGTAGCGAGTTTCTGCTCACGTTCAAATTTTGCTAACATAATAAATGGGAAATTGCGTACCTTCGTCCTCCCGGACTAAAACCGAGGTAGACTAGCAATATTTCACCTTCTTTTGGTTTTTAGAGCAATGGGGGGGCGTCTTGATAAGTACTTCTTCAGGTCCCTTAGAGCCTGCTGGCACTCCGGTGTCCATTCGAAATTATTTTTCTTTTTGAGCAGTGTGAAGAAGCGATAATATTTTTCCGACGACCGGGAAATGAACCTGCTCAAAACTATTGCTAATCTTCCTATGAGCCTTTGGACTTTTTTTATGTTCGACAATTGATCCGGGATATCCTCTAGGGCCTTGATTTTGTCGGGGTTTACCTCAATTCCCTTTGTGAGACCAGAAATCCCAGAAACTTACCAGGATGTCATGCTATGCTTCCTCAGGATGTCGAATATTTCATGTTATGTTACCTCAGGATGTCAAATATTTCTTGCAAATGCTTAAGGTGCTCACCTGTATTCAAAGACTTAACGAGCATATCGTCTATATAAGCTTTAATAGTCTTTCCTATTTACTTTTCAAACATCTTATTTACGAGCCGTTGATTAGTGGCTCTGGCATTTTTCAACCCGAATGACATCACATTGTAATAATATGTACCGAAATTCATTATAAATGAAGTTTTTTTCTGATCTTCCGGGTTTATCTTGATTTGGTTGTACCCAGAATAAGCGTCGAGAAAACTCATTAACTCGTGTCCGGTGTGGCATCAATCATTTGACCGATATTTGGCAGTGGGAACGAGTATTTCAGGCATGCATTATTAAGGTCTTTATAGTCTACACACATGCAAAATTTATTGTTCTTCTTAGGAACTACTACTACATTGGCTAACCAGTCCGGATATCTTACCTCTCGAATTGAACCGATATTAAGCAAGCGGGTTACCTCTTCTTTGACTAATTTATTCATGGCCTCGGCAATAGGGCATTTCTTTTGTCTTACCGTAGGTGTGTTAGGATCCAAACTCAGCTTGTGCACGGCTACTTCCGTCGGGATACCTGTCATACCCTCGTGCGACCATGCAAAACAATCGACATTAAATTTAAGGAATTCAATAAAAACAAACCTGAGCTCCGGGTGCAGTCCTGTCCCCAAATGGAATTTTCTTTCTAGGAATTCTTCGAACAATGCAACTTTCCCCAGTTCCTCCGCCGTGGACTTTGTTGCGTCCGTCTCTTCTGGAACTTGGAAATATCTCGGCACCTGATAATGTTCTAACAACTCTGCTCCTAGGCTAACTTCTTCTAGCTCGGGAGTTGGTGTCGGTTCCTATAATTGCTATGTCGTGTGCTCCTTCCCTTTGATACTGGAAACCAAAATTGCATTCATCTCTCTTGATGTCGGTTGATCACCTTTTATCTGCTTGATTCCTTCGGGCGTTGTAAACTTTAGTAATTGGTGATACGTTGAAGGTAAAGTTTTCATCTCGTATAACCATGTCCTTCCCAGGATGATATTGTATCCCATGTAACCATCTACTACTTCGAAGAGAGTTGTTTTCATTACTCCTTCAGTGTTCGTGAGCAGCAAAATCTCTCCCCATGTCGTCACGCTTGCAAGGTTGAATCCAGCAAGGAGCTTTGTTGCCAGAATAATGCTTCCGGTGAGTTTAGATTGCTCAAATAATCTCCATTGTATGATATTAGCCTAACTTTCTGGATCCACTAAAACACGTTTAATCTTAAAATCCAACACATTTAAAGAAATTACCAGTGCGTCATTGTGTGGTAATAGCAATTCGCCTGCGTCCTCCTCCGTGAAAGTGATATCGTATTCCCGGAGTCTTTTACTATCTGTATCTTATACTTTTTTATCTTCTTCGCTGCCAAAAAGGTGACCCCGTTAATATCATTCCCTCCGAAGATCATATTGATCTTTTGGTGTGGGGGTTCCTCTCTTGCTTTCGAAGGTTCTGCGTTGTCTCTATTACGACCATAATTGTTATAAGCTCGGTTACTCAAGAATTCTCTGAGGTGACCATTCTTCAATAGTGTTGCCACATCTTCCCCGAGGTGTCGGCAGTCCCCTGTTCGGTGGCCGTTCGTCCCATGGTATTCTGTCACGACCCAATTTAGGATCATGACCGGCGCTTAGGAGCAAGTGCCCCCAAGTAAGCCTCATCGGTATTTTACAGAAAATCAGACAGAGTTTCCCCTATTTTAGGACTATTCAAAAGTTTTCCTGTCTGATAAACAATTAACAACCAACCAATATTCACCCAAATCAGTCACAATCTTCATCAACTAACCAAAATGAATTTTCACCAACAATACCATTACCAACATAATAATACTAAACCCATCTTAAAATATAGAGAGAAAGTGCAATACTAGTAACTAGTCCAATATAACGAATGAATCATCATGACACCAATAAGAATGACTATGGAGCGACTCTAAGAGTTTAAAAGAAAAGACAATAACAATAAATAAACTCTTCGCCCACGCGAACAAGTGCGGGGCTCACCAGGAACTATCAACCTGTGTGCTCTAATTAACAAAATTCTCACCCGTGTCAACTGTTGTCTTTGTAAAAAATTAGCGGGGAATGAGTCGCTAGCTTAGTAAGTAATAACATTAACCACAAGCATTTTTATTGGGGACAAGTCAGAAAACATGCTAATATATATATTAAACAGAAAATATCATAAAAATGCCCTTTCAGAAACAATAAACAATAATCAGTCTCATCATTTTTTTCATGTAATATAAATCAATTTACAATTCGGTAATAAGCTCGGTAAATACTGTGTAATATCAATATTCATGTTTGGGAGGTTTCAATGAACGGATCATATAATCGGTATAACTGTGGACTTCTTCGCAAGGAGTCAAATATAACGGTAGTCTCTACTCGAGGGAAATCAGTAACGGTATGCTAGTTCTACCTTCCCACTAGCGAGGGCTTTAACTGTAATCAGTAATTACAAGGTGCACCAGGTCTAACGAACCCTTCGTTATCTACGCGATCCTTCAACGTCAACTCCTATTTATACTTGTCTCTATAATCCGTATATACTCGTAGAAAATATTTTAAAACAATATAGGGAATTTCGGTTCTTATCAAATCATGAAATTTTATTTCGATAACAGTAAATTCAAGTAACGGTAAAACAGATCTAGTGACATCGGGAATATTAAAAACAACTGTAATCATCTCAAATTATTTTTCGGTATCATATATATTAAAAGACTTGTCCCGCGTGCAACTCAAAAATAATCGGTAACATATTCATATTAAAAACCATGAGTACATCATGCAAGTTATGAAAATACAAGTTGCAGTAAGATTACTACTCACAGTACTCGTGCCGAAATACCACATGCTTCATCTCGAGCAATTCATACAACTTCCTCCAATCAATCTATACTTACATAATATCGATCTCATGATAATTTCCTTATTTAGGCTAATTCATATTTGACTCTTAATGCACCGAATTATATTTACCCACATATGAGTAATTACTAACCTATCAACTCCAACCTATTCATATAATTTATTAATCCAATTTCATAAAGTTCTATTGATTCTTTAGGAAGAAAATTCTCAATTACGTGAATGAACTAGTATAATTTCTATTACTCTGTAGAATCTTTCATTCATGGGAATCAAAATTAAAATCTACCAGAAGAAGAAGCTTAAGTATTATCCATAAGACTCAATTAGTGATTAAGATTCCTCAACAGTTATAGCTATGGTTCCAGCGCACTGCATCAACTTCTTTTCTCTTTTCCTTCTTGCTTTCCCTGCTGTTTATTTTTTTGGTTTCTCCTGAAGCTTTTGCTTCGTTCCCATTCCCCTAACCCTTTTAAACTTTTGGCAGATATGTTTGTAATGGGCTTCGGCCCTTTTGTTTCAATTCGTTATCATTTTTCCTTTTTTTGTTTTGTTTTGTTTATTTAGTTGGTTATTTTTTATTTTTTTAAAACTTAAATTATTTACTAAATATCCCATATGTACCCATTTAAAATATTGGGGTATTACATATTCACACCATAAGTTGGGACCCATTTGGCTAGAATCAGATCTCATAGGTCTCAGGAATCGTGCCTGTTTAATATTTCTCATGGCTGACACCAACTCCATTATACTAAGTTGAAGTTATATTCCGATAACTTGGGGTAAGAAGGATCCCGAAACCCCGACGTCTCTTTATACTGGATTGATCTATTGTTTCAACCATGATCGGTCTCTCTATCAACAGTGAGCTTCTTTGCTGCTCGGAAGTTTTTACCACGGCCTTCGGTCCTCTCGTAAGGCAAAAAATGGCCCCTCGAAGACTGTTTGTTCGCGTCGTAGCCATCCTTTGATTTTTCTCTGCTCTTCTCCCGTCCTTTGGTCGATGATGTAGAACCGACCTGGTCATCTTCGATCCTTATCTTTGACTCATATCAGTTGTAGACATCTACCCAAGTTATTTCTTGAAACTCAAGCAGGCTCTCCTTCAGCTTCCGGGAAGCGTCTGAACTTCTCGGATTCAATCCTTTGGTGAATGCTTCAGCTGCCCATTCATCCGGGACAGCCGGGGGTAACATTCTTTCTTTCTGGAATCTGGTAACGAACTCTCGTAATAATTAAGATTCTCCCTATGTGATCCTGAATATTTCGGCCTTCCGGGCTTGTACTTTTACGGCCCCGGCATGAGCCTTGATGAAAGAATCTGCGAGCAGATCAAAGGAATATGTGGAATTCTCGGATAATAATGAATACCATATTAGAGCTCCCCTCGTGAGAGTTTCTCCAAATTTCTTTAGTAACACAGATTCAATTTCGTGAGGAGCTAAATCATTTTCTCTTACCGCTGTTGTGTATGTGGTAATATGCTCCTGTGGGTCTGAAGTCCCGTCATACTTTGGTACTTCAGGCATTTTGAACCGCTTTGGGATTAGTTCTGGTGCCGTACTCGGCTTGTACGATAATTAAGTATGCTTCTTCGAGTTCGGGCCTTTCAATACTAGTGGTGCGCCCAGGATTTGGTCTATGCGGGTGTTTACTTCCCTCATAAATCGTAAAAGTTCATTCTTGAATGGGTCGTTCTCATTGTTGAGACCGGATCTGCTCCCCCCAACCCGTCGGAGCCAACTTCACCCCTGGGAGTGTTGTTGTCGACTCTCTGCGTTGTTTGGTTTGCGGGAACATCGGGAGGAATTGGATCTCGTGTGTTTGCATTATTCGAAGCCCCCAATAGTGCCTGCTTCAGCTCCTTCATAACATTATCCTGCCGCATGAGATGGCCTAGAATGATCGCTTGTTGCTTTTACAGGACCTTCACTGTATCCACGACATGCTCCTCATCAGCATCATCGGGAGTTGTCTCCCGAACCTATCGAGGGTACTGTCTGTCATGCACCAGCATGGCGTCATTCCCCTCATTACGGGTGTCACTGATTGAATCCTCGAAATGAGGCTGATCCCCTCGAATTTCAGGGTTATGTGTGTTGTTAACAGTGTTATCTGCCATTTTTGTGATATTTTTTCTAAGATAAAATAATCAAATCACGTTAGTAAAAAAGGCAAGGATCAATTCAATTGTACGGCTGTCTAGGCCCCACGGTGCGCGCCAAACTATTTACCCGTAAAATGGTACAGTTGAATTTATACGTGATTTCTAGACAAGTGAACTAATTTGATCCTGAAATAATACAATAATTGAAGAAATGTATAATACTTAGCCTTAAAATGTAGACGAAATAGCAGAAATGACAGTTTCAGGAACAAGATTTCCGGGCACAGCAATGATGAGATCAAAAAGCGAAAAAGTAAGATTATATTAAGCTTTGTATAGAATGTAGTGTAAGTTTAGCCAGAAAATTCGTGTCATTTACAATGATAACTAGGCTCACTATTTATAGTTATGTCTAGGGAAGGAGGTCCTAGGATCTTGCCCTCCTTTAATGTCAATTATGAGGGTCATTGATGAAGATGTAACAGTGAACATAAATGCCAAATTTTCTGTAACGAGCCATCGCTCTTAATGCTCCAGAATATTCCTTATTAAATGCTACCGGGCGCAGAGTATTTAATACACTTTTATGAACGGTATCCCTTCTGGTGACAAGCGGAATGGCTGTATTCGGTCTTCGACCATCCCCGTCTTGGGTTCCACGTATCTTTCCTTTTGATGTCATATCATATTTCACCCTATACAGGAGGTAGAAAGACTGTTTCGGATAGACCTTCAGTTCAAGATAAGTATTTGAAAAATATAAGAGTAAAAAAACTAAGAAAATACCAAAGAAAAATAAAAGGTGGAGGTAGAAAGATTGTTTCAGATAGACCCCGAGCTCAAGATAAGCGTTTGAAAAATACAAGAGTAAAAACAATTAAGACAAAAATATTGAAGAAAAAAATTAATAACAGTAAAATAATAACATGTTCATGATTAAAAAAAAAACAATAGTGATAACATATGTGCATTGTTATTAGAATTACAAAAAAGTTGGGGGTTCTTTTCAAACTCTATAAAATTCAATTAGCTGAGTTAGCATACCTACTTGATTTTTCAATCAAATTTAATGGGTTCTTTGAACATATTTATTAAGTAATCAATTATAGGTTCAGTGGTTTTAAAGTGATAAATTTTTCAGTGTATTAACTTTATACAAAAGGTTTAAGCGAAATGATTATTTAAAAACATTAACTCACATATCTCAATAAAGTTCAAAGGTAAAATTCGCAAATGGACATACAATTATAGAATTTTTGCATCAAAGTCAACAATCTTATTTTCTCACTTTATAGTCACAATACCATTAAGCAAATGATCACAACAGCCAGAAAATTACATTCTGTGGTTTTTTTTTTTTTCCACCTTTTTCAAATAAATGGCCATCGGAAAAAATAAACAAATGGAGATTCATCACACCAATAAGCTCTTGGCTACATTATCATTTTTTAAAAATTACTTCTTTTATATACTTCATTAGGATAGATTTTAGAATTAAGAATATTGTTTTCCACCATTATTGGTATATATAAGTTACATACAAAGCAAAACAATAACAATAACCTCTAGATTTTTCTTTCTTCCAAGAGAAGAGGTAAATTTAAGTCCTACAATAAATTAAACTGAAGGTTATTTTTTTCAAAGGATATTTTTCTAAAAAAAGGTAAAACGGTGAAAAAATAAAAAGTTCACAAAAAGTTATTATTTTCGGCTATTGTGATCATTTGGTTATCAACATGATAGTAGTATGACTTTTAAGTGACAAAACAAAGTTGTGTAACTTTAATGCAAAAAGTTTTTATAGTTGTGACCATTTGTGTAATTTAGTCCTATTTAAGGGGCTTTCATGTTAATAAAATAGAAAAAACTATATTAATATATATATTTTTTGTATATTAATATATAATATACATGTTTTATACATAATCAATATATATTTATTGTATATTTAACTAGCGCATGTAATTATTTTTAGTCAATTAGCCAAACGTGTAGCTTGCCCAATAAAATGTGCAGTGAACCTTAAGGGGTCGTTTGGTTGGAAAACAAGTTATTCCAAGGTTAGTTATCCTGAGATTAGTTATCCCGGGATTGTTATCACACTCTTTAAAAGTAACATTACAATCCGGACACCGTAATTTTATCTCAACCAAACATGAGATAAACTCATATCAAATTTAATCCCGAAATTAATTATCACATTTCCTCGTACCAAACGAGCCCTAAAGAGACGGAGGAAATCCAACAATGAGAAAATATGACCGTTAGAGACGCCTTAAACAAAAGCCAGATATAATTCAAAATTTTCCATTAATAATGATTACTATCTAATCCTTTAATTTCAATCCAACAATTGGATTCCTCATTAATATTACCGAATCAGATACCATGTACAAATCTTAACAAATCTTTAAACACACACACACACATCATTTTTGCTAAGTTCTGTGGTCACATATTGTTCAGGTGATAAAGGGAAAGGTTGATTTTTTTTTTCTTCATTAGACTCGTTACGTTGTTGATTGGAGAAGTGGGGTTGTTCATATATAGATGGCAAAAAGGAGTGATGAAGAGATGAGAAGTGAAATGGTAGCAGCAGCTGAAGGAGAGGCAAAAATGGAGATATTTAAGGAGGGTACTGTTGAATCTCATCCTTATGCATTTCATGTTTCGGGGCCTCGAAATGTTTCTTCGCCGAATTGGAGAGATCTTATTAATTCAAGTTGGTTAGCGCTCTCTCTCTCTCTCTCTCTCTGTTCATTTTCTTGATTTGTTTTCAAAGTTGCAAGCTTTAGTCCTTAGCTGATCATATAGAGTGTGATTGCTTCAGTTGGGGGGGGGGGTGGATTTGAGAATTTCTCTTGAATTCAGATTTCATTGTTTTTTAAAGCTTTGATTTGGGTCATCTTGTGGTTTAAGTGAAATCTAGCTGAAGATCATTATTTTTTCTTGTTGTTGTTAGTACCAGAGATATTCCTGCAAAGTAAAAACAGAAAAGAGACAGTAATGCAAATGATGAATAAAAATGAAAAAGTTCTAAGCCCAACAGAAACTGTATTTCCTTAACTAATTTAATCCCCTCATTATTGCACAAGTTTGTTGGATTAATTCCTCTCAAGATAGAACGGAACGATTATTCTGTAATACTAGCAATCGAAATTACAGAATTTCGACGGACTCGACAAACGAAGTAAATCACACTTGACACCTAAGTTGCACGGATAGGGATGCGGGTGTCCGACATGGGTAAGGATCTAGAGGTCGGATCCTTCGAGATATAAATTCTAAAATTTGGGGATACGGATCCTGCTAAAAATAATTCAAAAAAATAAAAATATCTCTAAATTATGAGAAATTTTGTGGAATACTTACGTATAGCTCGTAAAGTGTGAATTTCTTTTTTATTCTCAAATTATAGATAAATAAATAATTTATTTCCCAGATAAAGTTTGATTATGATTTCGGGAATCAAATTGTATCTCGTCTTGAATTTTTTCATTCGTCGTGGTCAAAGTACCCAAAATTATTTGACCAAATCCGGTACAAATCCTATACCCATACCCATATTAGTGTCGTATCGACACAGGTGCGGCACCTAAACTGTCGTGTCGGAGCAACTTAGCTTGACACTTATGTTTATGTGAAAAAACAATGCACGTAGAAAATAGGGAAGAAGTTTTCAGATTTTTCAGTGCGTAAAAAAGAGGCCAAACCTCTAAATTTATAGTCAATGAAAGGGTGACTGAAAATATGCCACCCAGAAGGTACCTCTTCTATTTTCTATTCACGCCCTTTAAAAAAAAAACCATCACTTCTAGCTGGCGGCTTATCGCTTCTATTGATTTTTCAATACATAATAAGCAAGGTTCATAAAGTTCAATGTAGTCATGGGTGGATCTAGTACAGGTTTTGTGGGTTCAGATTAACTTATTACTTTTGACTTAAACTATATAGACATATGCAGAAAAAAGAATAGAAAATTAAAATGTATACATATTATATGATCACACTCATTCTGAACCTAGTGACACTAGATCTTGGACTCGCCTTTGAATTTATGGGTCAAAGAAAATGGCATCCTCCACTCTCTCACTAGCTAATTTACTCCTTCTAACTAAGGATAACAGAAAGGATAGCACTTTAAGGTATTGGATGCTTGCATATTCATCCATAGGCCAAATCGGATATGAAATTATTGGAATAATTGTTAGAGACTCAGATGATGGATATGCATAACAAATCTGACTGATTATAAATTTATTACTAAAAAACCAAATTGTATGGGTCAAAATAACAGTGCGAGAAGGATCCGCAAATTACCATTTAAAAACGGTCATGAAGTCACATTAGCCGAGGTCGAGGAGTCTAAGAAAGTCGTAGTCAAAATACCGATGAGGATAATGGTCGAAAAGTCGAGGAGGGTCGTGGTCGAATACTAAGTATAGAGCTTTAACGGCTAGTTTTCAAAATGGAATCAGAAATGGAATATTCTAGTGAATATTCCTTACATTTGTACTACTAGGGTTTTTCGGGAAAGGATCCCATATAAATAGAAGGAAGAGAGAGAGGAAAGGCAAGTGAAATTCATTTTCTTGTTAGAACAACACTTTGAAAAAGATTTATTCTTCACTCAATACAAGACTTTCATTAAGATTCTTGCCAGATCCGAGGAATCCTCGACTATTTGAGGATCTGTCATCCAATCATTATCAGGTGGAAGTTTCTTTTGTTCCACTTTTTGTTGCTTAAATTATTTCCCTTAATTACGTGGCTGCCACCAGATTGACACTTATTGAATATCTTGCATATTGTTATTGTTCTTGGTAGTTATAAGACATCCATTGCAAGGAATCATTATAGTCTTCATAAATGCTTTTCAACTACCTCTTTGATATCAAGAAATTATTCTTAACTAAAATTAACCTATATTTAATTAGAATTAATTATTTGAACCGAGATTTACGTTTTTGGGTCAAACACAAACAAGTTCTTATAGATTGTCATTTCAGAAGTGATGTGTGAGGTCGGGCCAATGAGCGTAGTTAATATTTTTAAACTATTGTTTCTAGCCTGAGAAGGTAGAGCTGACTTCTTCAGGGTACACAAATCTTTCATGGTAATGATTTTTGTGAAACTGAATATACAAATATGAATAAAAAGTCAATTTGTTATTGCTTAGTTATTTCCATGTAAGTTCTAGATTCTTGTTTAGACTAGTCTGTGTATTTGTTATTGCTTCACTTATACTTGATAGGATGGAATTTGGTTAAGGTCATACCAGGTGACTGTTGATGTATGCCTTTTTCTTGATTTCAGTATTTAACTACTATCTTGATAGCGATGTTAGTATCTCATTCACTTGATATCTTGTGGTTGGGCCAAAACTTCCATTGTTTAGCCTCAAGAATGAGGAAGATCACTGGTGTTGTCCATATATTATTAGCGTCATCTTTTTATCTCTCTTTTTAATTCTCAATTTGCAACTACTATCTTATCTTTCACCTCGGTTTCTTAGTATTTTGTTGTTGTTACAACTTGTTGTTACTGTTTCCAGTTGCTGTTATTATCTTTTTGGCCCTCTTTGTTGATATTGCTTGTTTCTTCTGTGTTTGTTTTTCATCTTTCTTGAGCCGAGGGTCTATCGGAAACAGCTTCAGTAGAAAGGGCGTAAGGTTTGCGCACACACTACCCTCCCCAGACCCCACTTGTGGGATTTCACTGGATTGTCGTTGTTGTTATTGTTGTTGTTGTTGTTGTGCTTCTGATCTTACAAAAAAATATCAACTTCCTATTCTTTGACTCTGATATGAAATAAGTAATTCAATTGGGCAGGAAGGACTCTAACTACAAAAGAACTGTAATGGCCTGTTTTGTCCAAGCAGTTTACCTTCTTGAGATCGACAGACAAGAAAACAGGACAGCAGAAAATGCACTTGCTCCAAAATGGTTGATACCCTTCAAGTACAAGTTAATCGAGACTCTAAACGACGAAAGAGATGGATCCATTTTCGGTGCAATCTTAGAATGGGATAGATCAGCAGCATTGGCTGATTTTGTACTAATCAGACCAAGTGGTGCACCTAGGGCTGTTCTAGCCTTAAGAGGAACACTTTTAAAAAGCCAAACAATGAGAAGAGATATCGAAGATGATCTCCGTTTCTTAACTTGGGAAAGTTTGAAAGGTTCTGTTAGATTCAACGCAGCACTGAAGGCGTTAAAATCAATCGCCAACAAGTATGGAAGCAATAATGTGTGTGTTGTAGGCCATTCACTTGGTGCTGGATTTGCTCTTCAAGTAGGAAAAGCGTTAGCGAAAGAAGGTATACATATAGAGGCACATTTGTTCAATCCACCCTCGGTTTCACTTGCTATGAGCTTGAGAAACATTGGCGAAAAAGCTGGTTTCGCGTGGAAAAGATTTAAATCATCAATGCTCCCGACAAATACTGATACTGAAACCAGTTGCAACGAAAATATGCCATCATTTCGGATAGGTCTAAAACAATGGGTGCCTCATTTGTACATTAACAATAGTGATTATATATGCTGCTCGTATACTGATCAAGATAACGGTTTACAAGACAGGCGCGCTGATAAGGAGAACGCGAAACCAACAAATGGACATTTTGCTGGTGCAAAGCTTTTCTTGTCATCTAATAAAGGGAAACAGAAGTTTCTTGAGGCACATGGATTGGAGCAATGGTGGTCTGATAATTTGGAACTACAAATGGCAATTAGTAACAGCAAGCTTATTACTCAGCAGTTGAAATCTTTGTACACTCTTCCTGCTTCTCAACTAACACAAGCGAAGCGCCAATGAATTGAAATACTTCCTTCTTTGTGTGCATCTTTATTGTTCATATATTTTTTCTCCTTGCGCTTGTATTAAAAATGAATGTTTCGAAATTTATATAAAGAGAAGAGCCATAAAGAACCTCAATATGCAATTTAGTTTATGCTCAAGCTCAACTTTTCATTCTAAGAGTATAACCTTTCTAGTATCTTTTGTGACTTATAGATCACGAGTTCGAACCGTGGAAACAGAAATTAATGCTTGCATTAGGGTAGGATGTCTACGTGACACCCCTTGAGGTGCAACCCTTTCCCGGATCATGAGTGAACGTGGGATGCCTTGTGCACCGTGCTATCCTTTTTATGAATGCTTGTATTAAATATGAACGTGTCAAAATTTATACAAGGGAGGAGCCATAAATAACCTCAATGTGAAATTTAGTTTATGATCAAGCTCAATCTTTTATTCTAAGAGAATAACCTTTCTAGACTCTTCTGTGACCTATAGGTTACGGGTTCGAGCCGTGGAAGCATCCATTAATGCGTGCATTAGGGTAGGATGTCTACATCACACCCCTTGAGGTGCGACCTTTTCCCGGATCATGCGTGAACGTGGGATGTCTTGTGCACCGTGCTATCCTTTTTAGTCTCTTTATGCAGGCCGATAGAATATTTTGTTCGAGTAAATGTAAGCACTAGCTTTAGCCAATTCATAAAAATCATAGCCTTCCTTCTCTCAGTAAGTTTGAATTGGTTAACATTTCTCCAAACAAAAAGAGAGAAGAAAAATCAAGTGACTTAATAGGGATTCTAAGTCTTTTATACCAATGAAATGGCAAGGCCAAAAAAACAAAATAGTTACAATCGACTCTGCTGGGGATCGAACCCAGAATCTCTGGTTTCGTAGACCAGCGCCTTATCCATTGGGCCACAGAGTCTTTGTTGTCATACCAAACATAAAGTTAACTAATATAGTAAACTCTAACATATACTTCAAATAATTCAAAAAGGATACTATTAGAATCAATAACTTTGTCCTGTGAATTATTTCGAGAAACATTTAGGAATCATTATTTAAACTATCGATATGATCAAATCATTTGTGGTATAGTTGAAAATATCATATGTACTAAAGATAAAATTAAAAAAAATAGGACATAACAAATAATCATCAAATAAAAATTACAATAGACCTTTTACAAATAATTATTTAAATACATGATGGTTCAGATCAATTTCATTTCCTCGAATATTGATTTAAAAAGAAAACAAAAAGAGAGAGATAGAGAGAGGGGGGAAATTATTAATTGGTTTGTGCTCTATAATATTTCCATTCCTTAATCTGTATCTATATTTATTATAAAAGCATGAATACAATGTCGGTTTACAAAAATAACCTTATAATTTTAAGCATAATAACTCATAATAAAAGGACATAACCGGAATTCTAGATATTAGCCTTATAATCCTATTAGTTTTAGGACATAATACTACATGTTAGGAATCCTGCATGACTAGCTTTAGGAATCCTATTAGTATAATTATTTTCAGGTTGTCTAATCCATATAAAATTCCTATTACCAATTTAATTTAAAAACGTATTATAATTTTCTATTACTGAATTAATTTGAGAATGTATTATATTGTCCAAATCCATTAAGAAAAATGAGAGCATATATTATAATAAAAGCATAAATACAATATTAATATATCAAATTGCCCTAAAATATTAAACGGAAGAACTCATAGGGAAAGGACATAACTGCAATAACCTATTTTTTGGAAAATGACATAACTGCAATAACCTATTTTTTGGACTATAATATCTTCTATGCTAATTTTTAATATTTAAAATTTTAAAATTAATAAAATTTTGTCTATTAAATTCTTATTAAAAATATGTAGGAAGGTTTAATAAAATTAATTTCATAAGAATCCTCTGTATTGGCAATACATTACCACTACATAATGTCCAATACGAAGAAAAAATAAAAGTAATATTAAATAGAATATATAAAGAGTTAAAATTGATAAAAAAAAAAAATACCCCCACGATAGTATATTTTTATATTATATTTGAACTATTTTCCTACTCAAATAATATTTTTTTTATTAATTTTTTGTGTAATATTAAAAAAAATACCCAATTATTAAACAACAATTAAGAATATAAATTTGTGAGAAAAAGAAAAAATGGTTGGTAAGAGTCAATACCACTAATGATTCTATAAACATAAAGATCTAAAAGTAAAATGTCATATCAATCTTTTACTCCTTGAAAATAAAATTTATGGTGGATAATATTATAATTAAGATTAAATATTCAAAATAATAGATGAAACTAATATTAAGATCTGAATCAACATAGAATAAATTATTTTTTATGTTAAACCCAAATAATTAAATTGTTAAATTAATTATTTAGCAAGAGAATTCAATTCAATTATTTTGAATTCATCATATGAGTAAAATTCTTATTCAAGTTAAACAAAATCTCCGGGTACATAAATTTATTCCATAAAAAGAGCGTTAGAACACAAAATAAAAAGGTTAATATATTATTAAGAATCAAAATGCTATACAAGTGTCTAAGGAAGCACAATCAAAACTAAATCCTAAACAAGAACAAGTTTTCAAGACTATTTTATAAAGAGTCGACTCTGGTATAACAGGATTATTCTTTGCAGATGCCTCCGGCGGAATCGAAATAATATTTCTATGTCATGCATTACTTGCAAATATCATATCAAGAGGCATGACATTGTTAGCAATAATAGCAAGTGGTGTACCAACAACGATTTTATTGTGAGACCACCCACTTTAGATTTGATATACCTCTTCAAACAACTTATATAACAATCACAAATATATCAGAGTAGAGCAATGGTGTTAAATTTATAAGGAAAGAAAAGTTGATAATATGGGATAAAACACTTATGGCTAAGTGTCAAACGATCAAAATAACTGATCGGAGTTCTAGAGATATATTAGGAATCGTTTGGTAAAAAAATTAATGGTTTGGGAGGTGATTTCTATCAAGTACTACCAATAGTTCCAAAATCGACAAAAGCAGATATTGTAAAAGCTAGCTTGCCAAAGTTATACTTCTGGCCTCAAACGAAAAAGATTCAACTGACAAGAAATATAAAGTAAGAATAGATCTTGTATTCAGTGTCTTCTTGCTTTGTGCCGGAAACGAAGAAGAGCATCCAATAAAAGATGATTTGGTTCTTCCTAAACACTTAATTATTAATCCCAATGGTAACGTGCATTTAATAAGAGAAATATTTCTATCATTAGATTAAAACGCAATTTGTGCAAATCGCATGATAGAATTAAAAAGATATCTTAGCTAGCAGAAATGAATATGTTGATCAACTAAATAAAAGGTTGATTGCAAAATTTATAGTAAAAACAAAATATTTTTCAATTTTTGACTCAGCAGAAAATGATATCAATAATTACTACCAAGAAGAATACTTAGATACTTTAATACCAAATGGCCTTCTACCATACATATTTGTTGTAAAGTTTCTTATTTCTTACATATGTTAGTGTCACCGTATATATAATAGACTAAGTTAAAATTGATCTTCCATTGTATATAGGTTAATTTTGAAGAAAAATATGCTTGTCATGCTACTGGAAAACTTAGATACGCCGAGTACCTTATGTAATAGCACACAGATGGTATATAGAAGTTTTGACAATAACGTCATACATGCAAAAATTATGATACTGGTGAATGTGCTTCTAAGTATATTCCTATCCCTGAATTCAACTTTCATTTTTCGAAACTTTCTTTTTAAATTTGTGTGAAAATAATTTTTAGTATGCTTATGTTTTGCAAATATAATAAATAAAGCATAAGGACAAACATCCTAAATGCTCGACTATATTTACCACAGTATATTTTCTTGCACGAACAACTGTATGTTGAACTTTCAAAACGGATATCAAGATCAACAATAAGAGTTCTGGTTAAGGCAGAGCAACCAACGCATTAGGAGGAAACATACATAAAAAAATATTGTCCACAAAGAAGTGTTCGTTAAGATACCATCACATTAAATACTTTTAAACTATAACTAATATAACAAAATTAATTATTTGTGCAAGTTTTGATGATGTCCTTTTATTTTAAATTCATATATTATGTTAATGTAATACTAATATTTTTCGGCATTTAGATGATTGTTGTATTATTATACATAAAATTTCTCTTATTAATTAAATTTTATTGTTCCTTCATATAAATAAATGTTTAAATCATCACGTGCCATTATTAACGTTAAGCACGTTCATAGATACTAGTATATAAAAATATTATTAATCTTGTTCACTCTACAATTTATTACTATTTTCTCTATTTATATTCGAGAGACAGAGAAAGGAAAAGTTACGGTGGAGGATCTAACAATAGGTTCGTGTTGAGTTGAATATGGCTGCTGGCAAAGATGTTAAAGAAACAATAGTTAAAGAAATCCCTGCTGCTAAAGTTGATACGATGGAGTTAGATCTTAGCTCATTGGCATCAGTGAAGAAATTTGCTTCTGACTTTAAATCATCAGGTCGCCCATTGAACCTTTTAATCATAGACAGAGACCTGTTCTTGAACCAACGGCACGTACCCCTCGGCCCTCATAGTAATAATTAGAACATGGCTCTATCTCCAATAGCCATAACTCCATTTTCTTATATTCCGCAAAAAAATCCATAATTTCTTGGCTTGCTGCGGAACTATCTAATGTTGTAAGCGATGATTTTTGGATGAAAGACTCATGTGTCGTAAAAGATGATAGCACACTTTCTTCGGATTTGAATAAAAGGATAAGTCTTGGCTAATACTTTCTTGATGTGACACATTTAGAGAATACACTTGTCTATCGTTGATTATGTAAAGATCTCTAAAGGGGTTTATAATATGGTCAGTAACTTCATGCATTGACTTACGATTTTGAGTTGGATGCTCAGATTCTTGAACAAGATTCTTGAAGTTTGAAGAGTTAGTGATATAAACTTTGGGACGCAAAAACTTTATTAAGCTGTTGAGTTGTTTCTTGTTGCAAGAAGTAATATTGATCTTTCCCATGTTTCTTGCCTAGAACTAGGAACTAGGTAACTTTTTTGGCTTTCACTTTCTTTGCTCTTATCGGAAAGGATCCTAAAGAGGAGGTATTAATATGAAAAATTTTGATGGCTTTTGGAAGAAGTAAGCTGGGTATTTATTTACACAAATAGAAAATTAAAAGATGCTGAAAAAGAATGTTTTATTTTACAGTAATGTGTGAAAATTAGAGTCCATTCTATTCTTTCTATGATCTCTAATCTCTTTCCTTTAATCACCTTAAGCTGTAATTTATATATCAAGAATATTCCAAGAATTGTAGTTACATGGATTGGTGATATCTTTTTAGTAATATTAGGACGTTAAATGTGGATGTTAGTCTATTCTATAGTTTTCATTAGAAAAAAATATTTGTGAAAGGTAAATAAAAATAAAAATAAAATGAAATGATAATGTCGTATCACGTAGAAGAACAACGAAGGCACGCAGCAAACTCTTCAATTTTTTGTTATATTATTCTACAGTTATATATAGACATTAGTCTATCTAATATCTATAGTATGATTCTCTAATGCGGGAGAAAAATTGGAGAATAAAATAATTTAAGGATAATTACAATATGGCCGAATAGCTGGATTTTTATAAACTTGAAGGTGAAAGTCAATCCTGTGAAGCACTTGCGTTATAGTTAAGAAAAATCCTTTAATTTTGACTTGTAAAGAAGGGTAATTGAACTTGGTTGAACTTCCACTTTGTGCATATTTTTTCTGCTTTTACTGCTAATCACCTACTCAATTATCTGGAAAATGGAAACTCCATTGATTGTGTTATATAAAAAGTTCCTAACTTGAAGTATAATGCCTTGCTAACTATTTACGCAATGAGCCAAGGGTCTATCGAAAACAGCTTCTCTACTTGACCATGTAGGGATAAGGCTGCGTACATGTTACCCTCCTTAGACCCCACTTGTAGTTGTAGGAATACACTAGGTAGGTATGTTGTTGTAACTATTTATCTGAGAATAGGACCTCTCTTCTCTTCTCCTGGCACTTGAGGAAAAACAAAACAGTCCGCAGAGCAAAGAGAGAAACAAACAGCAGTTTTTTCTTTTGATAATGATTAAAAAATTGATGCATTTTCTTGAAAATCTAATCTCTGGCAACCAAAGAGGTAGTAATGGTATACTATAATATTGTGTGTATATATATATATATATATATATATATATATATATTGCAACAAATAATAAAACTACGTTCTGGGGGGGGCAGTGTCATTATATGAATATTGACCAATGATCAGGAAGACCACGCAAGAGCATCTCAAAAACACAACATTCTTCATGTTTGACTAGTCAGAGAATGAGAGCTGTGGACAAAGATATAAAATGAGGCACTGAATACTATAATCCATCTCTTTGAATCTGTGCACTATCAGGAAAATACTACAAATGTGAGGGAAAAAGAAGATGACAATCAATTGAGGTAAAATATATAAAAGAAAGCATGACACTAATGCAAATGAAACATAGATAATGGTCTGCTATGTGCTGTGACAACATTATTGAAACAAAAATCTGGTGAAGGGGATGTACCAAGAGAAGATGATTTGAGCTTTTGCATTCTCTCAAAGTTCCTCTAACGATTCCCAGATAAAGAAGAGCCGATTTCTAGCATCAAAGGATAGACAGGACTAAATTCCTTGTCCCCTCTTGACCGTACCTTAAGAGCATAGTCGTCCAGAGTAGCTTTAATACCTTTCCAGATTTGGTCCTCCCCTTGTGAATCCATCCACAGTGAATACTGCATCGGAGTAAATCTATTTCTTTGCAATGGTGATTGTAGTTCTTCAGGCCCGCGCGAGTAAAGATGGTGCAGTATGACACTTGGCGGTAAATCTTGACGAAGGGGGGATGATGCAAGTTGAGATGTTTCCAGGAAAATAACAGGCCGAAATGCTCTAAGTGCTCGATATGGGGCACCAAGCTGTTCTACTGGAAACAAGTTTTGGCCTACCGCTAATTCAAGTTCAGCCATGTCCCTTGCCAATCTCAACTTTCCTGATTCTGAGAGAGGTCTAACAAGTGAAGCATGCCTGATGAAAAATATCAGAACTCTAGACGCCATGCTCCTCACAAGTCTAGTACAAATAGTTTCTGAACTTGTGGTAATGCTATTTGATGAAGAAGGCAACAGCCTGGACAGGAATTCACTACGGAAATGGAGAATACTCCGTTGCAACTCTTCCATATAAGGTGATGCATTATTGTCCATAGCAGCATCCATACCAAGGCTACCAAAATTTTGATCATGAATTTGCAAGACGCACAACTCCAGTCGATCAAGCATTGATTGGAAAAGTGATGTCACTGAATCAGCTGCAACCCCATAAATAGATCCCAGTGCAGGAGACAGAATATCGGTTGCAATAGTTGGTAATCCTGCCACCATGGATGATATGCGGGTATGAATTTCTTGTAGATGCTGGTATAATGCAAAGTTCTTCAGCTGTGCTGGAGTTGCAGCACCTGTTATTTGCCGGGCCTCAGGCCCAGTAGATATCTGCAGAAAAATTAAATGTATGAAACTCAAGTAAAAGTTTATCCTGAATGTATTTCCCTAAGTTAAATTCATTAACCGAATTACTCAGATGATGACGTAATGGAATTGTCAAAAAGCAATTCATCGAGGATAGAGACATTATTGATATCACCAGACCATCCCGGATCACCAACCCTCTATCCCATCTAAACGGGGATGGGGAGAACAGAGAAAACATTTAAGGAAAATCAGTTGCTAATGCTGTCAAAGAACAGAGAGAGAGAGAGAGAGAGAGAGAGAGAGAGAGAGAGAGAGAGGCTGAACAGCACCCATCAATCTCCGAGCAAACTTCCACCTCTCGGAAAAGGAAAAAAAAAGGAAGAGAGGTAGTGCTTATCAGTTGGTACAAAAATTCAGCATAACATACTCATAAGAATATCAACCATTTATAGTTACAGTAATAAAAGGAATTCAACTGATTCCAGACATCAAGCTCAGAATACCAATAGCCTACAAAGATTAATCCACTCGAAGTTGTAGATGTTTAATAAACAGAAAACGTAGGACCTCAAAGAATAAAGTTTTATGAAAGTGCAGAATAGCACGAGAAAGGGCAAGAAAAAGATGGAAAAGAAGAAATATAAACGGAAAAGAAAAAAGTTTCTTGGTCAGTGTTTGTAATTCACAAATCTTGCATTTTCATTTTTCCTTTTCTGTTTTGGGAGGATGGCATGTATAGGCATTTGCTTAGCAATCAGTTTCTTATTTAACTTTTCCTCTTTCAAGAACATCCACTAATCTTTCAAAAACATCACTATGCAAACAAATTTTTCCCCTTCAAACCATAATCACGAGCATTGAGAACTAACTGGCTGCAAAGTATAAATCATTATTTTCCATTTCATTTTGCATTGTAACATCGTCCTATCTAAGACAAGGAAAAACTCAAATTGTGGTTGTTGTAGTAGGATAGAACAAATCATTTGAGTAGGATAGAACAAATCATTCAAGATTCTTCCATTTGAGGTTCATGAAATATGATCTGCAGTACTTTGTCAACTTGCATCAATGCATACTCTTTCCCTTTTTTAGTAACATGCATCAATGCAAACTCTTTTAGATTACTATTAGTTCAGCTTGGCTAATATATACTGTCTTTACTCTCTAATAAAAAATATATATACTGGCCATACTCTATATATCTACATGCTAAATAGAGGAACTCCCAACCCTAGGGCTAAGATTAACGCCTTCTCCTTTCCCCTGATTGCAGCACTTTCCAGTGGCCGTAAGAACGAACTTGATGAAATTTCTGGAAATGCAGCCCTATCTCCACAATGGCAACTCTCTCTCACTCCCACTCGACAAACAAAAGGAATAGTATTATTCAAGGGGAAAACAGCCCCTTCAAATGTTCAACGTACCCCAAACTGCAGATATCACATAAATCATGAAGAAATATAGGAGTGAGCTCATGCTATATAGTTTTGCTTCTTCAATTTATACGCATAGTGTTTTCTTCAAAGAACATTCTGCCATACAAATGTGAAAGCATACCTGGTATTCTGTTCTTTCTGAAAGCAGAAGCAGAACTTTGTTGATCTCACGCAAGACAAGAAGGGTTAACCGAGCATCCATCTGGACAGCTTCTATTTCTTCTTGAATTCGTGATATAATCCTTGAGATATGATCTTTTGAGGGAATACTTCCACGACTAGACACTGGAAATACAGAATTAACCAGATCCGAAAGACGACTCAGGCAGAGGGTTAGGAAAGCAGTCTGGAATATTTCTACGGAAGATAACATTTGGTCCTTTGCTTCTGAACTGAGAGCTGGTGGAACTCCTTTGACATCTGTATCACGTGAAATTCTTTCAAGGAGATTTTCTAACATAGAGAAGAGTTTTGGATACCCAACAGTGAATATCTCCTTAACAAAGCTTGATGCGGTGAAAGTGGATTTCATTTGGTTAGCAAAGGATTTAACCAATGCCTCCCAAACACGATCTGTCAATATTGGATCACCTTCCTGATAAATATGTGGTAATGTAAGCAACCACGGAAAAGAAACCAACAAATCATTTATAAGAATGAAAAAGATATTCATAAAAACACTGTTCTCCCAAACACTTTTTTTCCCCTTGAGCGGAGGGTCTATCGGAAACAGCCTCTCTATCTCTATAAGGTAGGGGTAAGGTCTGCGTACACACTACCCTCCCCAGACCCCATTTATGGGATTATACTAGGTTTGTTGTTGTTGTTGTTGTTTGTTGTTTTCTTTTCTATTTTTTGGTTGGTTTCGGGGGTGGGGGAGGGAGGACATGGCGGGGAGTTCATGTGCTTCCTGAGACAGAGGTTATCCATTTTCTTGGGATTTGGCAAGGGAAGGGCATGATTCTGTTATTCTGTAACCAATAAAGTTTGAAGAAAAAAGAAGACAGTTAGATACATATGACTAAACACAAAGCCAATTCAAAATTAGGTACTTGTCCAAGAAATCCAGTGTACCCAAGGAACGATCTTGCCTAAGACATATTATTGTTCCAAAGAAACAAACATTGCCTGTTGTTAAGTCCACTCATTCAAAAAATAAGATAGGTTATCGAGAATATTCATTTTCTAATTGGGCACATGGGGAGATAAAATCTCTGAAGCACCATTTGCATAAGCCTTGGTAACAAAATTACTCGGTACTTGTGCTGGTGGGAGGTAGCAAGTACCTAATGGATAGTCCAGGTGTGCGAGTTGGACCACATGCCACCGCTATTAAAAAAAAAGGGGCGTAACAGAAATGAGTTGTTTTTACTGCAACAATTATTGCCTTCCCTTTCACTGTGCAAAGGTTCACTCATCTGCTAAGAATAATGCCCTCTCGCCGCTAATTTTCTTATAATGCACATATTAAGGATTTGAGAAGGTTTCATATAAAATACTAAGGATAGGAGAAGGATTTTTTTTCTGGATCTACTAGAATCCTGCTCTTTTGTCTAGCTACTTGTCAATCTTCCTTTTTTCTTAAATATGCTACTATGTTTTGATTGCATGTGTGGGAGCTTAGCCTATATTTATAAATATTCACATAATTTCATCTGGTGTTGTGTGATGACCTTGCTGACATGAAAGCATTAGGAAGCAAGTTTCTAAAAGTATCAGGC
The DNA here is from genome assembly GCF_000715075.1 of Nicotiana tabacum. Taxonomy (NCBI): domain Eukaryota; kingdom Viridiplantae; phylum Streptophyta; class Magnoliopsida; order Solanales; family Solanaceae; genus Nicotiana; species Nicotiana tabacum. The sequence continues at coordinate 130,028,933 of NC_134091.1, forward strand.
TTTTCACCAAAACAATCGCCTAATCTCACTAGAAAATAAATGGAGCCGGATATTTCACCACCTAAAGGTAAGAGGTTGGATTCCTTATGGTTCGCTCCGAAGTCCTAACTATCAAATTCTTCTGGTGGGTACTAGTTACCTTAGATTAATGATTTACATGAAATATTTGTATCCACAACCTCTATCCAATGATCCGGAAACCAGAACAACTTAAGAAAACTAGATTAACCATCAGAAGTAGTAGGACTATAGCCACCACCAACCACTAACATGAAACGACTGTTTTTTCCAAAAGAGAAACTTAAATTATTTACTACAACCAACAATGACTCCCTTACTGGTTTTTTTGTTAAAAAAAGAGAATCTCAATCTTCCCACAACTTCTCTAACACCAAGCTGAAAACCAAGACTGATTTTATAAAGCTGTTATTTCTTATAAGCAGAAGAAGACTGATAAAGAGAACTTATTATAAAAGCTCATTGAATATTTTTTAGGTAAAATACCTTGAACCCAAAAGTAGAAAAGTACCACTATCCTCCCATTTCAATGAAAAACAAGATATCACAGTAAAAAAGGAGAACTTTTCATCAAAAAAGAAAGTGAAATAGGACAACTGTCTCCCATAAATGCACAAAAATTGCCAAGGATCACTCATTATGCCATGATACAATTCAAAATAGAGACTTGACTATTGGGGTTGACTTCTCATTTCAGCAGGAATTATTAGATTCAAGCTTCATTCTCCATAGCTTCGAAATGCTTGTTCTTGAAATACTAGTAGAGCATCTACTTGGATGGCTTCATACCTATGTTGCTCGGACTTCTAAAACATGCTGCCGGGTGCGGGTCAGATCTTTTAAAATTAGTGCATTTTCGGAGGATCCGACAAGGGTGGGCAACATTTTCAAAGAGTCCGAGCAACATAGCTTCATACCAATATCCAAGCATGGTGAGCATCATACTAGGTCATTAAGTGGAGTTTTAATATTATATTTCATTGTGCAACTAATGTTGAGGATAGAAATTGTAATATCCATGATTTCAATACAGTAGCTATGTTTCAGAGACTCTTCTGCGGAGAATCGACTACAATTCCTTGAAGATGCCAAGTTTTTTTCAAGTTTTAAATTTTAGGATTCATGGAATCAGATAAAATGCACTTTTAATTTCATTTTGCTATTTGTTAGCATTTTACTGCAGTAAGAGGTTAAATGCTTGACGCATAGATGAACTATGTCATATTACTACTCCAGAAAATGATCAGCAAATAAAAGAGATCAATAGAAGAGAAACTTGTGACAGTGCTCCCTGGGGCTAGCCAAAAGAGAAACATCTCTATACTTGCTCTCAGCTTCAATCATTCCTTAATAAATAGTTTTTTTTTTATAAGGGAACCATTCCTTTCTAAATAGTAACTCAACTATACTATCCTTTTGGTAGCAGAAAACCATTTCAAGACTGATAAACTTAATATTCCTCTTCATTGCCACATTTGACACCCTTAATCACAGGATCGGATTGGTACAAAAGGATTTTTTTGTGATCCGCATCATTAAAACACAACTACACAATGAACATTAGTAAGGACAGTTATCAGTACTCCCCATAATTTCAGTTAATTTCATTTTTTTTCACAAAGTACTGCTTTTAGAATCCTGCTACTAACTGCATCAGGTTATATTCATCTCATTTTTATTTTTTTGATTTTGCACCGGGTGTCCGAGTCTCTTTGAGACCCGACTAATCCCGGGGGTGCACAGGCCCTCGGCAAGGAGTTTCCCGCAAGTGCACCACGGTTAATTCAGGTTTTACCCAGTCCGATGACCCTCAGAAATTGTTTGCACCCAGTGGGTTTCGAACTTGAGACCTTGAAAGGGAGCAAACCCCAAGGCTCAAGTCAATTTCCACCAGGCCAACCCCTGAGGGTTTCATTTTTTATCAAGAGGTTATATTCATTTCATTTGGAACCAACCTCTCTAGCAAGGGAACCAAAGCAGTTACTTCCTTAAGCTGGCTCAATTGCTTCTATCTAGCTATAAAGTTATAATCAAGTTTTATCAATTCTAAGTTTCCGACACGGGGCAACATGTTCAAGCTCAACGCAATCACAACATTTTAGATTACAAATAACTTGATATGAGAAAGGCGTCATATAATAGTAACTACTTTAAAACGATTCATATCAAGTAGAAACACATGCGTTCACACACCTGCATGACTTCATCGAGCAGCAAGACATGCGTGAAGGGATCTCTTTTCTTGGACAAAACCCTCTGCAAATGCCAAACAGCAACCACAACAGAATGTAACTGGTCCATACAACCATTCATCCGTTGCCACAATGCATCCTTCGCCTTTGCGCTTCCTCCAAACTGAGGTGTTCCACTTCTCTGCACACCTCCTGGCCCACCAAATCCACCACCAACAGAAACAGCTTTCATATCCAAAGCTGTTGTTATACTCTTCACTCCCATTGCCTTATACTTACTCACTAACCCATCCACTGTCCCCCTCAACTCCCCCATATTATAAAACACCTGAAGCCCAGCTCCAACTTCAGCTTGATTCAAACCCTCAAGCCCATTCTCCAAAACCTTCATCCCTTCGGCCCGTAACTTCAGCCCAATTTCAACAACCCATTTCAATTCCAAATCAACCACATCAATCCCAGCTAAATGATACTCATTGTACAGTGATAGTATTTCAAAATGCAGCTGTGCAGCTTTAGAAAGATCCAATTTTTCCGGGTCATGAGTCGGGTCCATGAGATCACGGAGCTTTTTGGATAATCTCAGGGTTCGAATCGTAGACTGAAGAAGCTCGGTTGTAGAATGCAGATTGTTAAGCTGAAGGGTATGTTTGGAAATTAATTGGTGAGGATCGGAGAGTTCGGAACGGACGCGGCGGAGGGAGGATTGGAGGGAGGAAACGGAAGAGCGGAGGGAGGAGAGAGCGGATTCAGCGGCGCGTAATGAAGTGAGCTGGTTGAGGAGATCGTGGTGGCGCGTGAGGACCTCGTGACGGAGTTGATTGTTGAGGAGATTAAGACCTTCTTGAAGCTTCTCAATACGTGAAGCGGCAGAGCCGGAGGAAAGTGCGGCGGAGGAGAAAGTAGTGGAATCGAAGTCAGAGGAGAGGAATGAGGAGAAAATTGGATCGGATGTGAAGGAGTCGAGTGGGGATGGAGATGGAGTGAGTGGGGTATGGGGAGTGGGGGTGGGGGTGGTAGTGGTGGTGGATCTGAAAGTTGATAGGCGTTGAAGGGGAGAAGACGACGGGGGTGTAGAGGGTGGGTGATGGGGTGATCTCTGGATCGCCGGAGACGCCATTGATTCCGGCCACCGGCGATGTAACAATGTAGTGGTTTTGGATCTCACTGACCAGTTTAATTACTCTTCTGTTATCACTTCCGATCGTTTTCCAGTTTTTGTTTTAGGAGAACACTTTTCATTTTAGTTTTTCTACTAAAATAAATGTATAAGTACTATTATATTGAGTTCTTTTTTTCCATTCTTTTATCTTCCTTATTTTTTTTATATAAGGAAAAAAAACTAATACTATTAAAAAATCAAATTATAACAAACATTAGTAAAAAAAAAAAAAAAATGTTACTGAAAGTATTTCTTTTTGACTTCTACGTCTCTTGGAAATATAGATCGAAAGAAGCTTCTATTTATAGACTTTGGTGGTGGTCTATTTCATAACTTTTCGCAATATGATGGCATTATAGTACAATAACAACCCAGTAAAATTTTACTAATGGGGTTTGGGGAGGGTAGTGTGTACGCAGACCTTATCCCTACCCCGAAGGAGTAGAGAGGCTATTTTCGAAAGACCCTCGGCTCAAAAAATAAAAAAGACAAAAGGACAAAAAGGGAGACAATATTAGTATCACAACAACAATCATAGGATAAATATGAACACCATGAAATCCAAAAGAAAGATGCAAAGCAAAGGGAGACAATATTAGTAAATATTAGTATCACCACAACAGTCATAAGAAAAATAGGAATACCATGAAATCTAGAAGAAAGATGCAAAGCAAAAGCGATAGCTAGTAAATAGGACATGCATTGAAAAGCGAAATAGTAAGCCACAACATTCCCACTAGCTATCTTAGACAAAAATCCTACATGGCTAGTCCCACCATGATACGAAGTAAGGCACGACTCAACTACCTCCTAACCTACAACCCTAATACTCGACCTCCACATCTTCCTATCAAGTGTCATGTCCTCAGAAATCTGAAGCCTCGCCATATCCTGTCTGATCACCTCTCCCCAATACTTCTTAGGCCGCCCTCTACCTCTTCTCGTGCCCTCCGCAACCATATGCTCACACCTCCGTACCGGAGCATCTGGGCTTCTCCTTTGAACATGTCTGAACCATCTAAGCCTCGCTTCCCGCATCTTGTCATCAATGGGAGCCACATGCACCTTCTCCCGAATATCATCATTCCTAATCTTATCTATCCTAGTGTGCCCGCACATCCACCGTGATATCCTTATTTCTGCTACTTTCATCTTCTGGATATGTGAGTTCTTAACGGGCCAACACTCAGCCCCATACATCATGGCCGGTCTAACCACCGCTTTATAAAACTTACCTTTGAGTATCGGTGGCACTCTCTTGTCACACAAGACTCCAGATGCTAACCACCATTTCATCCATCCTACCCCAATACGGTGTGTGACATCCTCATCGATCTCCCCTCCCCCTGGATAACCGGACCAAGGTACTTAAAGCTGCCTCTACTCGGGATGACCTGCGAATCAAGCCTCACATCCATGCCCACTTCCCCTGGCTCAGCGCTGAACTTACACTCCAAGTATTCTGTCTGCGTCCTGCTCAGCTTGAAACCCTTAGACTCAAAAGCCTGTCTCCAAACCTCCAACCTCTCGTTAACACCGGCTCGCGACTCATCAATCAGAACTATGTCATCGGCGAATAGCATGCACCATGGCACATCCCCTTGAATATGGTGTGTTAACGCGTCCATCACCAGAGCGAATAAGAACGAACTGAGCGCAGAACCTTGGTGTAACCCCATTACAACCGGAAAATGCTCAGAGTCGCCTCCTACTGTCCTAACCCGAGTCTTAGCCCCATCATACATGTCCTTAATCGCCATAATGTAGGGAGCCGACACAACTTTTGCCTCAAAGCATCTCCAGAGTAATGAGAGTTTTTTAATTCTCATATCGGCAAGTACTCCCACAATTTGGATTTCGGCTGCAACTCGCCTGAATTGCTAATAATCGTCGGTTAGCCATAGGCGGTGAATTCCTTAAACTAAAATCTTCCAAAAGAAGTAAATATTAGTGCACAATCTAATTATTGTATAATGTCAATTTTAGTTACTAAATAAATTGTTTTATAAAAGCTAAAATCAAACTAAACTAGATCGTGCTCTAACATCAAACATGCTTTTTCACTTTTTAATCGAAAATAAATCAAGGGGACAAAAGGTCTAACGTTACCCAAATATGTGACATATAGAATATGAGTGGAGTTATTGCTATTGTTTAACTTATATAAGTTATTTATTTTCTTAATAAGTGCTCGTAGTTGTTATAAGATAAAAGAAAAAACTATATTATCATAATTACAAACATGTTTACTTAAATTGAGAAATATACGTGGCTGAGCACTTTTTAAAGAATATTTAAGAAAATAATAGTACTGTTTACTTATTACATAAATGAAAGTTTTTTTTTACACTAATAGCATTTAACCATAGGTTTTAAAAATAAAAGAAGACCCACTAAACTAGGGATCTATTTTGATCCTTGTTAACATATACTTTGTCCCCCCCCCCCACCCCCCCCACCCCACACCCCACACATCCGTTCTTCCCTCATTTTTTGGGGGCTAATTAAGCCTCGCTTCTTTCTCTTACTACTTTGTTTCTTATTTCTCCCGCCCCTCAATTGTTTCCCTTTGTGCTTGAAAAAAATAAAAAATAAATTGAGTATACTTGTGTCATTTATATAATTAAATATTGCTAATACGTAAATACCAGAATTATTATGTAAATATACCAGAATTGTTTTCTAAATAAATTCATAAATGCGGACGCAATATACATGATACAACTATTATTTGTATAATTAAAATGCTAGAATTATCCCATAAATATTTAATAAAATTATCGGTTATTAGTATACCTTTTATATAATTAAATATTAATTATAGATGCAATATACTAAGAATCAATTCTGGTGGAAGTCATATTCTTGCGATAAATTCAGAACAATTGAAATATAAATGCATTGAAGAACAATTCCACATTTTATAATAATACCATTATTATACCAATTATATAATTAAATAGTGATAAGTAAATATGTAATATAACATAACTATTCCAGAAATATATGTATAATATATATTCCAATTAATACATTATATCATTGTTATTATACCTGCTAAATTCCAAATTCATTGGAGTTATATTGATCTTATTTCCAACGGATTGGATACACTTCAAATATAAATGAATATTTTAAAGTATTTTCTCGTAATATTTTTGATCTTATTGTTCTTACTTTTCAATTCTTAGTGGTAGTATATATCAATATACCTATTATATTCAATATATATTATTTTAATATTTGATTATTTTCTCAACTGTTGATTGCTTTATGCATGTTTTATCCCAAGTTTATTTATAAATAACTTTTATGAATGGAAAGGAATCATTGAGATCCAAGTTTGTTCTCAAGCGTGATATATGGGACGTAGTTAATTAGAACTTGAACCGTTTACGATAATTTAGTAACTGAAAACGTGATTCTTGGTCCAATATTATAGGTTTCTGCTAGAATTATAGTTAATTAGTTGTCATATTTGTTAATTACTTATTGTTGCTGGAAGTCTGTAAAAGTTTCTTAAATATTGCCTAATTATGTTTTTTCCCCTACTAAATTTACTTCATGAAACATAACATGTAAGTTAATTAGAAGAGCAAATAACAGATATTTTTCCAACAAAACTAGTTCCGTATTTAATCAAATGAAGTAAATATTTACCAATAAAAGTATATTCACTAAATAATTTAATTATTATTAATTTTGTATTATGATATTGTCGTTATAAAATAACTTGTTCACTAACTAAAGATCCTCAAATTGTATATTTCATAGAACTTAAACTCTTCGACATTAGAAATTAAGTTGAAAAAACTTTATAGAAGCTGGGCTAAAAAGAAGAAGAAAAATCAAGACTCTGCAACTTAAAAAAAAAAAAATTCAAGAATTTTATTTGCTTCTTGCACTATTTATTTTAATTTTATTAAAAGAAAAATTTTCTGTATACTTATGTTGAAAAAACTTTCTAGAAGCTTGAGCTAAAAAGAAGAAGAAATATCAAGACTTTGCAACTACGAAAAAAAAAACCAAGAATTTTATTTGCTTCTTGCACTATTTAATTTAATTTATTAAAAGAAAATTTTCTCTATTTGAACAACTGCTTGTGGTGAAAAAAATACAGAGTAGAGAAGAAAAATGATACTAAATTATGCTTCTTCTGCGTTTATCCAATGGAACAAAACTCCAAAGAAAATGATATATTTCTCTGCTTCTACTGCTAATTTAAATATGGAGAAGCTTAGAGAACAATTAGACCATCTTCACAAGGAAGCACAAACCACAAGAAACAAATTTATTATCTCCCCCCCCCCCCCAAACTTATTTTTTCTTATCATAAATGTGTATGTTTGAATTTAGCTTTATGTTATGCAAATTGCTTATTTGAGGATTTATATGTGAGATAATACGAAGTTGGTGTATAAGATATTGAAAATTTTATACCTTTAATTGATTTCTTCTTTTGGGGTGTTAAATTTAATGTTGGTTCTGTTTGAATTTGGGTTTTATGTTTTATAAATTACTTGTATGAGGGTTTTGATGTGAGATTTTACAAATATGGTGAGTAGGATGTTGAAAAGTTATAGCTTTGATTGATTTCTACGTTTTGGGTGTTAAATTTTATGGTGTTTTTTTAATGAATTTGGACATTAGAAAAATTGAACTGTCATATAGGGTTCTTGATTCCGCGCTTGCAAGTTTTATAATTTATTAAGAAGTATTATTGAAAAGGCTGACTGCACTTCAATGTTGTAGTTTAGATAATGTACTTGTGCTGGTAGGAGATAGCGGGTAGCAGTGGAATAGTCCAAGTACACGCAAGTTCACCTCAACACCATTGTCGTTTGCAAAAAGTGTTTAGACACAATAAGAACAAGATAAAAGGAAGAGAACGAACAAAAGGTGTCGAATGATGGCCAACTTGTCTTGTCTTGTCTTTTCATTGATTGGCTTACGGATGGAAGGTTCGAGAAGAATTCCTAGGCCGAGTGTTGGGCTTTCGGGATCAAAGAATCTTAAGAATTGCCTCTCTTACTTTCATCCTTGGTTGATGAATTAAGACTGTCCCTCCATCTGAATGAAATCCCGAGGACCGTGTAGTTGCAGCTCCGGGCACCATCAATTCTCTTACTCCTAGGTGTAGTACCACTTCCCTGGCTTGTTTGGGACTGAGGCGGGATTGTTGTTGTAGGTGTATTACCACTTCTATTCAGGGATAGGGGTAAACACTAGATGGTTCAAGAGCTTCCGCTAACACAGCAAACAATTCTAGATTACCACTTCTCTTAGTAATGGACTTCATTGAATTCCTCGGGAGAAACCACAACAACTGGAAAATAGGAAGAATTTCCTTTTGTCTAAAAAGTCTTGAAGGAGACGTGATTACATTGAACCTGATCGCCTTAAATGGAATGCAAGCAGCAATGATTACAGTGAAGTCCTGTTATCGGCGACTACCAAAAACTGCTAGCACATTGAAACTTGGAATTGGAAGCATATTTGGAGTAAAATTCTGTTCAAGTCTTTCAGTTGTTCTGCGGATTTTATTTTCTTAAAGACTTTAAAATTTGCAGATGTCCGGCTGCATAGGCTCTTTGTTGTATTTTCTTCATGTATGTAGATTTCCTTATTTTTATACTTTTGCGGATAATTTTGTTCTTTGTTATGTTTCTTATCTATGTTCCAGGTTTTGTTCCTTATAGATTTTTATGTTTCTTATCATTTCACATGAAAAAGGTGGAAAGCTGAAATGACATGGTTATAACTATTTCGTCTTGGATCACTTTTATTCAATACTGTGTTTCTTTTTCCTCTAATTATTTAGTCATTGATTCGATGGACAGCATACTATTTATTGAACAGTTTGAGTTCTTACTGATCAGAATCCTGGCTATTCAGCGAATAATGCAAGATCGAGGCTACTTCGGTTGTCTGAAGCAGCAGAGAAATTTCGGCGACAAGCAGCCGTTAGTATTCAAACTGGAAAGGAGAATGACGCCAGGGAGCTACTTTTTCAAAAGAAGAAGATTATGCAAGCGATGGAGAAGTCAAAGAGTCGCATTGAATTGCTTGATGAACTTGCAGCGAAGCTTAATGAGGTATGGTTGACTATTTTTTAGTTTTCTCCAATGATCTAAAATCATTATGACACTTAACAAAAAAATCAAATCAAATCATTACCGCACTTCATAGATTCAAATCCCTACTCAATACGGTACCTTAAGGAGAATCCGAAGCTGGTTGCTAGTAGAAGTATTCCTTTCTGTGGTTTTGTTTATTCACTCATAGGAAAGACTTTAGATATTGTGTTCTGTAACCTTATTGGGAACCTCTACCTATACAATGTAGTTGCTCAAACATCAGATACCAAAAGGTGTTAAACTGATACAGTTGCTTCAATGGTCTTATGGTGTTGAGTTGTCATAAAAAAAGCCCGAGATTTTGACAGGACGTCTTAATGCCCCATGTCTTTGATTCTTTGGTGGATATATGATCATTGATTATAGATATTGCTTGTTCAGGTGAAAGAGCTACTCCCACTAATCATAGAACCGCATTTTGGTCAAAATCTACTTTTATATATATATATATATGTATCTTTTGCTCCCTTTTCATGGCGTCGTGTATTTTCAGGCAATATCTATGAGGGAGAAGCAGTTAATCGGAAATGTTGCTTTTGACCTTGATATTGCTATAGATGATGCTCCAAGTCCTGTTCGAATAGTATCTCCAAAGGATGAAAATACAGATGAAAATGAAAACTTTGACCAGGAAACTTTAACATTAGATGATAGCCAAGAATTGCAAGCTCCAAATGATGGTAATGCAAACATTACAACTGATTATGAATTGAAAAATCTTGAGGCATCAACAAGTGGGAACATGTCCAAGGAAGCTGACAAGATCGATAGTTTAAAGGGGGTATCTTCGTATGAGGAGTTTTTGGAACATATAGACCAACAACTAAGAGATATTGAAGTAGAACTTGTCACCTTTTTTAGATTTTCATCCTTAATACTCGAAAGCAAAGAGAAACTAGAAAACTCAAAGGTACAGCAAGCACTGGACGTTCTCGAGGGTGTTCATCAGCTTAGAGGGAGGTAATGCATAAGCAGATCAAGAAGCAAGTGAACTTTTACTTCTCATTGCTCCACTTTTCAGGTGATTTTTTTATAAAAACTTGACTCAGACAAAATCTCAACTCTTTTGCAGAATTGCAAGCATAGTGCAGAAAAAAGCAGATTTACATTGAAGCTTTCATTCGCTATACGCAATTCCTGCAGTGACCGATGCTAAGGCAAAAGTTTATTTCTTTGTGTTTCCTGTTGGTGGTGCGACTTCGGTAAGATCCTAAGCGCTCTCTCAGAAGATCAAGCTGCTGTAAGATAATAAGATATATGCTTCGTGAACAACAGGAGAAAACTACAGCCTTCTTTCACTGGTAGATATGAAATTCATCGTGTTCTTGTGTACTAATATATTTCTGCATTTTACCAACTCCGTCAATCTCTTTCTCAATTGTACACTCAAGCAATCATATCTCAAGTATCAATTTTGCGTTACTATGTGCTCTATAAGGTGGTTCAATTTTTATAGCTGGATTTTTATCATCTGATCGTTGGTTAGTCTTCTGTTGCCCAAACGATCTGATCATTGATTACATTTTGAAAGGACAAAGATGCAAATACTAGGCAGAACTTGTGGCAATATTTTTAGTACAGTTGCTGTGCTCTGAGAACACTATATATGCTGTAACTAAACACTATATATGCTGTAACTTTATTTTATTTCATAACTCATCCTGTTACTGATGAAAGCTTGGCAGTTTTTCTCCTGAGAATACGCCGGGATAGGACATCTGAATGCAAATTTTCTTTAAGGAGATCTGTTTGCCAGTGATTGAAATTGGAGAGCATAAAAAAGGTGCAAAACCTTGTAACTAGATAAACTTTATCAGTGTAGTTCAGGCCAGTGTTGTGAAAAGCGCTTGCTTCAGCGCTTTAAGCGTGAAGCGAAGCGAGGCGGCCACTGTGTCGCTTCTGTAGGGTGAAGCGTAGCAGGTAGGTTGAAGCGTCCGCTTTTGCCTAAAAAGCGAGAAGCATTAGCGAAGCAAGAAGCGACGGAAGCGCTCGCTTTTGTCTTTTAAGTCACTGATAAATAAAAAAGCGAGTCTTTTTTTACAAAATCAGCGAGCAGCAGAGCAAGCAGCGACTAGTGTTTCATTTTTAAAGCCCAGGTATGTTTGCAGCGACTAGGGTTTCAATTTTCAAGCCCAGGTATGTTTTCTTCTTCTTCTTCTTCTCAGTGCTTAAAATAGCCTACCAATTTTTTTCCCCTTCAGCTCTTATTCTTTTTCTCATTCTCTTCTTCTTATTTTCGTTTTAAGTCCTTAAAATTGCAGCGAAATGCTACCAATTTTTTTTTCCCTTCAGTTCATCATCTTTTGTTTTTAGTCTCACTGCCAATTTTTTTAGTATTGGCAGTTACATGTGTAACATGTGTTGTCTATGCAATATTTATTTTAATATTTTTCTTAATTCCGCTTCACTTCAAAAAAGCGAGCGCTTCACTTCTCGCTTCACGCTCTTCACAATACTGGTTCAGGCAGGAAACTGGTATGATTTTTCAGTCAAGAGTTGGGTTTCTATATCCACATTCAGGTTATCCATAGTAAATGTAGGTTACCTCTGAGCTTATGTTGCCCAAACAATTTGATGATATATCATCAATCTTGTTTAATCTCTTACTGATTACTATCTTCTTCAAATTCTGTAGAGTACTATTCCATGTTATACTCTCAATTTTGTTCTATCCCTTACTGATACTATGCCGATGTCTACCTGAACTTTTCTTACAATATTTCTAGTTCTGTGTCAATTTGAATTTGCCGTATGGTAAGTATAAGTGAAGAAGATAGAACTGAATAAGATTATGTAAGCTGTAATTACGTGAACCTTGCATTGAGCATATCACTTTTACCATTTAACAAAGTAAATAATACCTCTGAAAAAATTAGACACAAAGTAATAGGGTTTTTTCCCCTTAAACATGCACCTTTCTTTTTAAATAATAAAGTTAGATCATAGCTCAGCAGTCTGAAGAATATGTACAAAAATGATACGAGGAAAGGGATAAAACTAGTCATTAGCTGGGGGAAAATGGCCAGAGTGCGCTGATGATATTTTTTTCTCTTTTGGCCTGGCCTGTATGTACATATTCTATCAGACCTGAAAAAACAGAAACATATACAGCTAAAGAAAAAAACTCAGCGCACTTCAGACAGCATTAGTCAAGCTCTTTCCTAAACCACCACGAGCGCCCCCAGCAACTGATTCATCCTTGCAATTCCCGCTTGTATTTGTCGTCTGACTAACACACCTGCACCTGAGGCAAATGAACCTCGCAGGAACAGCATCCAGGTCGGGTATGCCCGCACATCTGGTATGCTGCCAAACACCGCAGACATCACAAGCCAACATCCTCTCCCCATCATCATCCTTTGCTCCACAGAAGCAATCTACTGTCCATCTCTCGACTCCCCTTTCCATTCTATACCTGCTCAGTGCATTTTTCCCAAGGAATTTTCCCCGGACTGTTACAAACTCAGCAGATCCTAAAAGGAGTTTGACCTGAGTGGCTTCTTTCAGCCCGCTGTACCCAACTAACTCATCAGCTTGGAATCTTCTAAACATCAAGTATACATCTTGAAATGTCCTCGTTGCCTCCGCTTTCAAGTCAGAAATAGTAGCATCCGAGGGCAGAATCATCAATTCTGGAGGAGGGTTTCTGGAATGCACATCAGATTGTTCCATAATGTCCACCTCACATAACAGCTGGATAGCATCTGATTTTGGGATAGGCAAGAATCTCTCAGGTTGATATTCTTTCATAAATTGCTTGCAATCAAGAACAATTCTAGCCGAGCGAACTGCAACTTCCCTTTTGGTTAAAGGAATATGATTTAACATTGTCTGCGGGTTTAGCATGCACTCATACAAGTACTTCAAATCTCGACGCAGATGTTCCTCAGATGGGAAGTTTGGAGCGCAAGGCAATCTGTTCTCATTTGTATTCACATTAACCATTGGGTTGCCACGCTCAAGTTTATACTCCATAGCACCAGAACCATTAACACAGCGGGCGTTGACAACCATCCCATCGGCTGCCTGCTTCCCATTGAGCTCCTTTAAGCAACAATCAAGTAGTTCCGGAGGTCCAGCTTTACAGACCGCACCCCTAAGAGCACGCCAGCTGACCCAATTAGACCCAGAGACAGCTCGTAGTACTCTGAACATTGCTTCTTCAACACGTAAAACATCATTACTGGTCCAAGCACATAAGACCTTGGACTTGGAGTCGCAAAGTTTGCGCTTCTTACAAGTGGCATTATCACCAGCCCCCAATGCAGATTTGCGGGCATCACGAATGGAACTAGTCAAGAAAACAAACAGGTCTCTAATATTTACAAGTTCACCTTCCGACAATGACTGATAAAACGAAATCAAATCCTGCAAACGCGTTCGAGGTTTCCTTCCTTGAGATAAAAATATGGTCAAGGGCAGAGAAGAAAGGTTCTCTACAGCTTGTTTATAAGCATTTTGAGTCAAACCAAAACTACCAGCACCAAACTGATAACCCCATTCACTATACCATGGATGACCTTTTGTAAGGGAATGTAGTAGACGTAACTCCAAACCATACTTCTTCGACACATCCATCACACTGATTTTTCTAGCTCCAATAACTTTACAAAGTCGATCCCAGAAATTCATTATATTGTTACCAGAAAGCAACCTGGAGCCACCTTCTCTGCCGTTTACCCTGAGAAGATGCCCATAGCCATTGGAATGGATCACAGCATGCAGAAGATGACTGTTATCTTCCAACTGATGGTACATCCAATCTTCAACATCTTCTGTAGTCATAACATGATTACATGATTTGCACCTAGACTCAGATAAGTGAAGGGCTTCACCACAGCCGGCACACGGCTTGTTATAACCGCCGATTGAATTTCCGTCTCGCTTAATAATAAAGTGAAAACGCTTTGCACAAACCGGATTACTGCTCCAACCAACGACTCGGCACTGGTCGCAATAAACGGATCTAGATCTGGCGACGTCTTCTTCGATTACATCGAGGCAGACGACTGCCGGAGAAGAGTCGTCGTCGCCGACGTCGTTGGTGAGGTCGCCGACGCGGAAGAGGATCTGCCACGTCAGCAGGTGAGGAAACAGCGAAGAAGGCGGCGGTAAGAGCGCGTGCTTCGACAAAAAAGCCTTTACCGTCGTCCTAAACGGTTCGCTACTACCACCGGCGATATTTCCGACGTCAGGGAACGTGAGAAAGTCGTTGAGGTCCGCCGTGACTCTCCTCTTCAACCGCTTCATAGGCCTTCCATTCATTACCACCATACTTGTCGTACCCTCCTGATCTCCGCGCGTGTCACCCAGATCTCGGCGCGTGACGTCGGTTTATCAGATCTGAGAAAGAGCGTGACGATGATGGAAAAAAGTTCTAGAGAAATAGAGGGGGGAAAAGTCTAAGGAAGGTTTGTTTCGGAGTGAGAAATTAGGGTTTGGTAAGTTTTTTTTGGGGCTTTTCTGTATTTTTATATTTATTTTGTTTTCTCCAATTTCGCAGAAAAATAGGAAAAATATTCTGAAGGCGGTGTAACAAGGAAGCTTGACTATTTCGGGTGAGAGATTAAGTATTAGGAAGTGACTGAAATACCCTTGATGGTAAACTAGAGAGACTTTTGAGGGAAATTTCAGGAATATTTGGCCATTTGGGGGTTATTATTAACGGGGCTGGACATATATAGGGTATAATCGATAACTCGAATCGATAAAATGTTATTGGGTTATAGATATCGAGTTATTGGGTATGATCACGATTTCTATAATAAAAACATAAATTTTTTTGGATATTTTTTATTCTTATCGGGTAAACCGATAACCGAACCGATAAGGATCGATAACCGACAACCAATATATTATCGGTTCGGTTATCGGTTTAGCATATTTATAAACCGACAACCGATATGTCGAACCGATAATATTCACACTCGGACGGAACCGATCGATGCCCGCCCCTAATTATTAATGTAGGTTTTTTGTTGGAGAAGACAGGAAGGTTGAGATGAAATGACAGGTGTGCCCTTTGAATTTTGAATGGAGAAGGGACGTGCGTAAAGTAATGCTCACTCTTGCTTCTTTTCCTTTCATGTTTTCTTCGAGCCTGAGGGTTTACCTTCGTAATGTAGGGATAAAATCAGCAGAACCTATTTGTAAAATTATATTGGTTTTTTATTGTTATCGTCGTTATACTTTGGAACATTAATTAAGTATATTACTCCCTCGATACACATCACACACATTAGGGAAATACGAACTCCTAGAGAAAAAAAGTTTGACTATTTCGGGTGAGAGATTAAGTATTAGAAAGTGACTGAAATACCCTTGATGGTAAATTAGAGAGACTTTTGAGGGAAGTTTCAGGAATATTTGGCCATTTGGGGGTTATTATTAACAGGGCTGGGCATATATTGGGTACAATCGATAACTCGAACCGATAAAATATTATTGGGTTATACCCACGATTTCTATAATAAAAACATGAATTTTTTTGGATATTTTTTATTCTTATCGGGTAAACCGATAAGGATCGATAACCGACAACCAATATATTATCGGTTTGGTTATCGGTTTAGCATATTTATAAATCGATAACTGATATGTCGAACCGATAACATTCACACCCGGACGGAACCGATCGATGCTCGCCCCTAATTAGTAATGTAGGTTTTTTGTTGGAGAAGAAAGGAAGGTTGAGATGAAATGACAGGTGTGCCCTTTGAATTTTGAATGGAGAAGGGACGTGCGTAAAGTAATGCTCACTCTTTGCTTCTTTTCATTTCATGTTTTCTTCGAGCCTGAGGGTTTACCTTCGTAATGTAGGGATAAAATCAGCAGAACCTATTTGTAGAATTACATTGGTTTTTTATTGTTGTCGTCGTTATACTTTGGAACATTAATTAAGTATATTACTCCCTCGATCCACAGCACACACATTAAAGAAATACGAACTCGTAGAGAAAAAAAGATGTATTCACTAAATTAATATTAATTAATTGTTACCTCGACACATTGGAATATGTAAATAAGGGCAAATTTTGAAAAAATAAAAATAATTCCTTCTTGTAAATAGACACTTATTTTGGACCAAAATAAAAAGGTAAAACGGTCACTTATTGTGGACCGGAGGGAGTATAGACTATAATTGACTTTACTTCTCAAATTCTTACAACACATTAATTGAGTATATTATTGACTATATTAACTTTTACTTCTTCTCAAATTCATACTTGTTAGGATGGTTGTTGTGTATTGTATCATAATGTATCATATCATATTATATAGTATTGTACAATATTGTTTTGATGACTACAACGTTTGAATAGATTGAATCATTTTCCATTGTTTCATAATTTCACACACCAATAATTTGAAGGATAAACTTATAATATAATAAAGAAAAAGCATGATACGAGGTAGAGTTGATAAAAAAAAGAATAAGGTAAAATATAATTATTATTAAGGACAAAATGAGAAGAAGAAAAATAAGCGATCACACCAAATCAGTCGTTATATAAAATGGAATATTTCATCGTTACATAACGACCAATTTAACAATATGATATAATAAAAATTAAATAACAATCAAAATATTATATTTAAAGTAACAATACAATACAATATAATAGGTAACAACTATCCAAACAAGTTGTCACTCATAGAAAGTTGTAAAGACTTCTTGAAAATCAATTAAAACCTTTGGAAAGAAAAGATTAATAGCTCCTTGAATTTTGAAAAAATCGATTATTTTGGATCAGATAGAAAATACTAAAAGAATTAAATAAAAAAGATGGATGGAGCAGGTGATTATCCAATATGTACTACATCCTGCAATTCAATTGGACATTGATGCAGATTCTCTTAAGATGGTTATACTAAATTCCTTATTCGAGGAATAATCTACCTAATTGTGCAGAAAATTGGCATATGAAAATGTCAGTTGTGGATGTTGCATCTCCATTCTCCAATAGGCAATGGATTTCTAGTTGCTATTTTTTTTATAACCGTGATGTCCGAGCTAACTTGCACGCACCTCGATTAATTTCACAGGGTACCTGTCACCTCCCACCAGTAATAGGTACCAAGCAATAGGTATCAGGTAACTTTATCCACCAAAGCTTGGATAGATGGGAAAAAATCACTTAGTAATTTTGCTTCCGTTAGATTTAAACCTAAGACCTCACGATTCTCACTCAATTCATTGACCACTTCATTGACCACCAGGCCACGCACCCTTGGGTGTGAATTTCTAGTAGCTATTATGTAGTATGTCTAGTCATCTCTCTAGTTTTAGAGGTCGCATGTTAATTTAATAACATAGGGTGTCACTGTATAGATGTCAAGTTGTAAAAACCTATATTGCTCGAACTTTCAAAAATATTGTTAGATGATGTTCCAAAAGCAATGGATTTTCGGAGGATATGACACGGGTACGGCATTACTTTTAAAGAGTCCGCGCAACATATGTAAAAACTAATCTGTCAATACAGTTAAGAAGCATGGTGTTTCTTTTTCCCCTTTTACCACTAGTGACAACATACAAAATCTTTCCGAAGTTTTCATCATGATGCAGTACTTAGACAAAAAATGTTTAGATCAACTAATTAAGACATATTTGTCTCCATCTGATAATATGCCTGCAGCACCGGCTGGCATCTTAGCTTCTGAAGCATCCTTTCGAACCTGAGCATGCGATTCAGCTTCGTGCTGGAACATCTTGACGAGTTCTTGCAACTCTAGTCTTCTAACCTCGACCTGCTCCTCGATGACTGGTTTTTTCAATCCAAGATAGATCAATCCAATAGCAATCAACACAGCTCCTAGCAAGACAAGAGCGAGCGAGAAGAAGGCAAATGCATATGGGGAACCCCCATTTCCAGGAATTCCATCCACATTTATCCCAAAGAGCCCGGTGATAATAGAAAGAACAAGTCCACAGCCTCCAAATACACCTAGATTATGTTGGACACGAAGGCTCTGATCCTGAAGTTAAAAGAGGTTCGGAGTAAAAGCTCAATAGAAGTACATGAAAATTACTGTCAAATAAAGATGAACACTCCTAATACACGTCAGAGGAAATGTCTGATATGTAAGCGAACCACCGCTCAAATGTGCTCACTGAGTTGGTCGTCGGTTGACTAACATCCCCCCAGAGAAGAAATGAAGAAACAAAGTGTTTATAGGTTTCAGCTTCATTTATATACACCTTCACAACCATTAATATTTTTTATTTTTGTTCTTTTATTTCTTGGGCCTGTTGGTCTAGCAGATGATTCAAGAGTGAAGTTAAGTCTGGTGATAGTTTTATTAAGTTATAGTAGATCTTTACTACTGATATTTCTATGAATTAATAACACCACATATGGAAAGAACTTCACTCGAAGCTGCATATCAAAATCAAAGATAACCACTTAAAGTTGTGCTGTGGAACTTTCAACTTAAATCACGTATTTGGAATAGAATTTATCATATGATAACAAACTTATGGCACCTGTAACCATGCACGGACGGTACTCTGCATGACATCCTGAATTGTAAATAAGCGACCGCGAACCGCTTCTTGCTCTTCAATCATTTGTCTTGTACTTTTTAGTATTCCTTGAAGCAAACTCCTTGCAGCATTTCCCCTCAGATGTTGGAGAAGCTCGACTACAATCTCCTCTCTTGCATGTAAAGACCATTTTACTCGTATAACCTTGAAGAAAAAGAGAAATAACATATTGGTCCAAGTCCGACATATAACATGCTTTTAAACAGTAGTCTGAAATACAAAATCCTCTCAAATATAAAAATGAAGTTCATAGATATTCCTATACCTTGAATAAATCAAGGGAACTAGTAGAGAATACCTGAATGACATGTATAGTGTTAGACTTATTTTCAAATGTTTGAATTGTCTTTGTTGTACTTTTCACCACCAATCAAAGTGTTGTGCTAAGACTCAGGAGGAAGAGTCTCACAGCGAGACAAGCTTTCTTAGAATGTTAATTGCTTTTCTACATTTCTCTTTTTCTAATTGGCTTTGGCATCAATCAGAATAAGCACATTTTTTATGCTCTGAGGGATCAATTTCCTACAACCATGAAACTAAAGGTACCTGTGTTGAAAGCCTTCTAATTTCTTGATTCAAAATTATACGGAACAAGTGCATATCTTCATGTGTTCTCCTGTCCAACAGGGTTTGCTTCATAAGTTAATAATGGATACGAGTAACTAAACCAAGTGCAATGTAACTTCCGTTTCATCGCAAAACAGTCCATAGTCATGAGAGGGAAAACCTGTTCATGAACTTTAGTTCAGCTTCATCAGCTGCCCCAAAAATATACTTCCGAAATAACCTAAACAAATGCGTATTAGATAGTTGAAAAAAATCCACAATCATAAATTCCAAGCAACTTTAATCCAAAGTGAGGAAGTTATAGGTTTCAGCTGTGAACCATAAATGCAGAGGCAAAAGCAATCGACAATTTGAAGCAATTGGAAACAAACAGTAAATTTTACAATCTTTAGACAAAGTTAAGTAGCATGAAACATAAAGGTCAAAGAAAGTAGATGGATGGGACAGGAAGGAAACAAATGGCATTGTACTAAGTACAGAAGTTTAAATAAATCTTACGAAAAAAGAAAAACCAAAAATTGTCACTGCCTAGCAGTGTCACCTACGATTTATACAAGTATAAATATACGGTTTATGTCACGAACAGGATTGCTCAGATGGTAGGAGTTGTTCCCATCCAAAGCACTGAAGTTCACATCTTGATCCACTCCTATTTACTCTGGATAACTTGTATTTACTGAAGACGTTTAATATAATTGATACATACCATCTAAAGAAAGAAAAATAACAAGAAAGATGTCGTTTCCCTGAGATGGAAAAACATCAAAAAGTTGTAGCAACGAATATGAGACAAAGGGACTATAATATTGAAGGTATGCCATTTCCCATGTCTTAAATCTATTTTATCTTTTATTTTGAGAATAAAAATCTCAATTTTTCCCCAAAACTTGTCCGTGGACTCCGGTCAAAGTATCCGAAGTTGGTTGATCGAATCCCAAACATATCCCGCACCCGCACCCGTCTAGTGTCGTGTCGACACGGGTTCGGCATAAAAAATGAAGAGTCCGCACAACGTAGATCATGACTGGAAAGTGCCCGAGTCTACTCTCATTGTCCTTACACGAGTCTTGGCTCCGTCGTACATGTCCTTAATCGCCCTAGTATATGCGACATGTACACCTCTAGCCTCCAAACATCTCCACAGAACCTCCTTTGGGACTTTACCGTATGCTTTTTCTAGGTTGATGAACACTATATGTAAGTCCCTCTCCTTTTCCCAATAATGTTCCACCAATCTCCTTACAAGATGAATGGCTTCTGTAGTCGATCGCCCCAGCATGAATTCAAACTCATTCTTGGAAATAGACACACCCCCTCCTAACCCTCATCTCCACCATTATCTTCCAAATCTTCGTGGTATGGCTCAGTAGCTTGATACTCCTATAGTTGTCGCAATTTTGAATATCATCCTTGTTCTTGTACAACAGAATCATTGGGCTCCATCTCCATTCTTCGGGCATTTTTGCCGTCATAAAAATGACATTAAATAACCAGTAAGACACTCCAGACCTCCCTTCCCGCGCTCTTTCAAAATTCCATCGTGATCTCGTGTGGCCCGGCCGCTCTTTCCTGCTTATCTTACGCATAACCCCCTCAACCTTCACAACCTTTACATGCCTACACCACCCACAATCTCGATGCCTCTCGGAGTGTTGCCCAGCACAATATTTATGTTCATTTCTTCATTCAAGAGTGTATGGAAGTATATCTGTCATCTTCGTCTAATATGTGTCTTCCGCCAATACTTTTTCTTGCTCGTCTTTGATGCACTTTACTTGATCTAGGTCTCGGTCCCTCCATTCTCTCGCCTTAGCTAGCATGTAGAGTTTCTTATCCCTGCCTTTGTCCTCAAGCTCTATATATAAACGTTCAAATGTTGTTGTCTTCGCCGCCGTATACCACTAACTTCGCAACCTTATACCTCCCCCTATGTGTCTGTTTATCTTCCTCGTCTTTGCACTCCAGTAAATTCGCATAAGCGACCTCCTTGGCCGTTCTACCACTAATCCTCTCGATGTCCCCCAGCATTACCCCTTGACTGCTTCCCTAATATAACTAGTTGTCCGATCCCACATACTGCTTGCATCCACACTATTCCCCAAGCCCCCATCGCCATCAACTTCTCCCCCAACTCCTAAGCTCTAGCGGTAGTCAAGCCACCCCACTTGATCCTAAGCCTATCGCACAAAGCCTTCTTTTTCCTCTTTGTCTTAATCTCTAAATCCATCGCCTAGAGTTTTATGTTGGATTGTAAGATTCTCACTCTGGGATAAACTTGCAGCCCTTACAAAGAACTCTATCATCCTTCCTAGGGAGTAAGTAATCTATTTGAGTCTTAGCCAGGCGGAAGGTCACCAAGTGCTCTTCCTTCTTCGGGAAACTCAAATTGACTATCACCAACTCAAAAGTTTTCACGAAATCCAAAAGCGAGACTCCTTTGTTTTTATCCCCAAAACCAAAACCTCCATGCACAACGCCATACCCCCGGAAGAAAAAAAAAAACAAAAGAAGAAAATTGAATAGAAAAAAAAATGTAATTAAAAAAAGTGATCCTTAAAAGGGAACCTATGCAAAAAGGCTTACAAACCCCTCAAAAAGCAAGAAATATAGAAAAAACATATTTTCTGTAGAGTCAAAGCTATTGCGTTGATCAGTAATACCTCCTTTTTCAACCTGCTTCAAGCATTTTGTATTTGACAAGGAATATAATATGGTTTGAAATCAGATGAATTCAAAAGATTCTGGCAAATAAGGATATAATGAACATGAGGTCCCTGGTTTGCTAGAATATGCAGTCAGAATAAGCGGAAAAATTTTAACATAATGAGATCTGAAACACAATAGAACATGTAAAAAGAGAAAACTGACACCTGTCATCCCACCGGGCCAAGCGACAAGTTAGGAGTGCTACAACCTCATGAATTGTTCGTGGGACATTACAAGACCCCGCCGCGAGTAGCTCCTATGCACCATATCATTAAACTATGAGAAATCTATAATTAAACAATCCAAGCATTACATTGTCTCCACTCTCCAGTAATGTCAAACAGATGATAGGCAGAAGGATAGCTTGCTACATAATCATTGACAAACCTGAACTTCTGCAATACCTAACACGTTGATATTTGTTGCAGATCCTTTAACATGCAATGCAGTTAACAAGAAATTGTGTGCTTGCCACGATCGTAAAACAACTGGTATATCATCTTCTTCAACAAAAGGATCACCAACTGACTGCCCCAAGAGCTCAAATAGTAGTCCACCAGCCACTCTAACTGGCACCTGAGCCCAAAACCGCAAGAAGTGAAAGGTTATAGAAGCTCAAATCTGTGGACATAGTTTTCACATGGAAATATAATAATCACCGTAGTACACAGATATTTGATTTTCCTTTTACAAACTATCCATGATTCTCTGCATGTATTTAGGCTACCAGAACTCTCAGGTCCAAATTTAAACCTCAACAAAGAGCCAAAATATTTAAATAAACGTTTAGAAAAAGCAAAATGCTGTCTGTCATAGCTCGCCTTTTTCCTTCTTTTTCCTCCATAGCTTTTTGTTCAAAATATACTCTTTCTATATCCTTGGTGTTCTTAGCAGAGTTCTCACAAACAAAATTGAAAATAATAAAAGAAGATTCATGAATACCTCGGACAAAACATAAAGAACTTTTGTGGGATGATGCTATTTGAGTTGATAGAGACAGTGGCTCTTAATGATGTCCTTTGTAAATAAGTGACAATATATAAGCCAAATTTTGGGATTGAGTTAGGCCCAGAATCCATTTTCTTAACGTGATATCAGAAACTCATCTCTATTTTTTGTTTACTCAATGTTGGGCCTCATCCATGTTATATTGTTCATGCTCTAAATGTCCAGAACTAGGTGTGAGAAGAGGAGTTAGAATGTCCTAAATTGGTAGAAAGAATGAGTTATTGTCTCCTTATATGGTCTTAGGCAATCTTTACCATATGAGCTAGTTTTTAGGGTTGAGTTACGCACAAGATCCATTAACATGGTATTAGAGTCAGACCCATCTCTATTCTTTGTTTACCTAATGTTGGGCCCCCAAGTTATATTATCCACGCTCCAAGAGTGTCCAACCTTGGCTATGCGGAGGAGTGTCAGAATGCCACAAATGGCTTAGGGAATGAGCTGTTTATTTCCTTATATGGCCTTGGGCAATCCTCACCTCATAAGCTAGCTTTTGAGGTTGAATTCAACCCAAAGTCCATTTTTCAAAAACGTCAAATTGTGGAGAGAAAATGGTTTACAAAATCAAATGACTGGTTGCCAGGTTAACAGACAGAAGCTCTAATCTCAATGATCTTAAGAACCGGTGTCAGATCACCTTAAACATGCCATTTAGCAGAGATAAGATCCCATTACGGACTGTCTATATTCGGTCCTCTCCTTCTATCCCAGTTGCAATGTCATAAAGAGCCATTTATACATGGAATATGTACCTACCAATGTAGGTAGTAAGTAACATTGGGCTTGTCTGAGCATCTTTTGGTGCTTCTTCTGAGCAGCCTACTAGAAGGCCTAGAAGTAGAAGTGGCTGGTCAGTGATATAATTTTGTAGCATAAAACACCATTACTTGCATTTCTTTTTTCCAGGTTTTTCAAAGTTATCAAGAACAAATTCTCCTCTAGGTCATTTTAAGGACCAATGGTGTACTTCCTGATGCAGTTTTAATCCTTATAAAGTTCTACATCCTAAAAATTAAAAAGGAAGGAAAAAACCAGAATACCCAGGCAGATTATGCAATAGGTTAGAGATCATGTTGCTATTAGGAGCCAAAAGAAGGTTTAATCTTCCCGAGGTTGTTAGCGGTATAGCATGCTCGAGTATAAACGTATACAAGCGAAATACCTCATAGAGAAGGTGCTTCATACGTTCACTAATCAGCTTACTTTCATCTCGCAAGGCAATACTTATGGCAGGATGTAGCCACTGAGCATTGTTCAACCATGCATTGACGAAAGGGTGACCGGCAGCTACATGACACCACCAAGTTGGTCCAACCGGGCGTTCCCAGTATGGAGCTGCAACATCTGCTACAGTGACATCATCTTCCTCATCGGTAAGCTCAACAGGCTGAGAGGCCCAATCTGTATCAATATGCACTGTTTGAAGCAGCTCAGATATTCTAGCCCAGCCTATTGGTATCCAGTAACTACCAGAAGACCTTTCTCGGGGATTATAAGGATAATCTTGTTGATAACCTTGGCCATGTGGGTTCTCGATGTCAACATATCCAGACTCTGTACAATAAGGTTCTATAAACTGATCCTTGTCGACATCTTGGGGTGAGGAATAACTCACTCGACATTTAGATAGTGGTGGCTTTTTAGTTTCCCTGGCAGCATAACGTCGTGCGGAGTGATTTTTAAAAGTGGATCTTGATTCATTTGTCTTCAGTTGGCCACGGACAAATTCAAAGGCACAAAGCAGTCCATCTGTCCATAACTCTCCCAGCATAACATCTCTGGACAGTTGCTGTTTATGATTCTCTTGGTTCTTCATGCCATTGCTCATTTCTGCACTCTCATGAGTAACACTACTCATTTCGCTCCCCCTTTTAGTTTCAGCTTAGCAGACATTCCTGAAATACTCAGCAATAGATGGACTCAAGTCTGTAAAAAAGGTTACAAGAAAAAGGAAGACAACAACGAGAGAATCATAGATTATCAGCATTATTTGAGGATTGCAAGTATTAACGTTTTGCCTAGACCAGGTCACGTTTGTAATGTAATCTCATGGAACCATTTTAACAAAAAAATTGAGTTACTCCGATTGTCCAATCGATTCGGGCAACAAAAGGTAATACCATTATGTCATAAAAACTAAAGATATATACTAAGACCAAAGGAACTAATGCTGCTGATATGAAAGATGCAAACTACACGCCCACTTATCACTCCACCACTTCAATACCAACTAAAGATATATACAAATACCAGAGGAACTAATGCTGCTGATAGGAAAGTCAAGGGCTGTACACCCACTTATAACTCTACCACTTCAATTCAACGAAAAACATGATGAAATTATAAAAGTTCCCATCTTCCCAAGTATCACTGGTGGTGACTAGAGCAGCTGCAAATGATGGTGATTCTTGTTCATAACAAGCCGATAAATAGCAGGAATAATATATTCAGGGATATTCACCAGCACTTATGGTAGAAGTTATGCACAAAACTACATGCACTAATTATTCATCAACACTTTCGATGATCGTCACAAAATGGTGTATAACAAATATTAGAATTATCATTATGGGAAGAAGAATGGTTTTCAGCAGGTAACTCGCTCCAAATTGTGGGATTATCTTTTTACCGAAACTCAACTGAATATGCATGAATTGAGACACATTCACCAAAAATTACATAATTTGCACTTTTAAGGCTCATGTATATTAGTACAGCCAGAAATCCACTAAGTATTAGTACACTTCGAAAGCGTATCATGCATTCAACAGTTAACGGTACATTTCTAGACACATGTTTTACAAGGCATAACAATGACTAAACAGAGAATAGAACCAATGAAGGAAAATATTTTTCTTGAAAAAGTCATTTATGGTGTTTCTGGTGTTTGGTTACGGAAAAATATTTTCCAAAGGAAAAAAAATTCCACTGAAAGGGGAAAAATTGTTCCTCACTTATGAGCGGATTTTATTTTCTTTACAAATATCCCAACTCTTAATCCTTACATGTCACTTGCTCTAAGCCTTACCAACACATACACATTAGTATCAAACTATAACACTCAAAAAATTCATAAAACCGTTTTCCAAGACGCCTCAATACCAAACAAGTAGAGATTAGCTATATGAATCCCCATTGATCATGTTCCCCATTTAAATTCATCTTAAACCATCATTGTACAAAGTAAAAAAACAAAAATGAAAAGTATTAGAAATTCTCTACATTCCCTACTAGCATACAAATCACTAATGGGGCTAAAGAAACTCCTAGAAAGCATAGCACTTAAAGTAAAACTCCGCCATAGCGACACGTTGCCGGCTCAAGCCGGCCGAATAAAAGAGGAGGGTTGCAGTCAGTGGCGAAGCTAGAAATTCAAACTTGAAAGAAGTGAAAAATTCACCGACAATTCAGTATACCTTATATAACTCTAAAACCTAATATTTTACATATACCCGGTGTAAGTTTTCGACGAATTGACCACCCTTTAAGACATGTAGCTTCGGCAGCTAGCGTAAAACTACCCAATTCATATGAATTCGCTGATATTATCATCAATCTTTCATAAATTGTACATTCACCAAACATGCTTCTCTCTCTATATATATATATTGCATAAACGTTTAGGAGAACTTACGATTAGAGAGGGTGAAGAGTGATTGACCCCAGATGAAGAATTTGTCCCTTGAATTCCAGAATTTTCCTGTGCGCTTCCCTCATATATTCCGCCGTTTCTTCTATACATGCCAAACTGCCGCAATCTGCTGACTGACTGAAACCCAGCGCCCACCGATCACTAATCAATTCGAAGCGCCTCACCCTCAATTTTATCAACAAAAACGAGTATGTTGCATATTTTAAGGGGTGAATAAGTTTAACTACAACTTTGAACAATTATCATTTTCAATCATTTTATACTAGGCAATGTCTATATTACCTTCATATTTTCAACTCTTTCTATATGTAATACTTTGTTTATATTATTTAGATATTTTTTATGGATGAAAATTATTTAACTCCCCCAAATTTACTCTAAAAGTTAAACTCATTCTCCAACTTTAAATAATTTTCATCCTTTCATCCTACGCAAGGTCTATTTTAACATTGATATTTTCAACTCTCCACATTATTCTAGATCTGTGAACACATTTGACTCGGCACAAAGTTTAAAAAAAGAGATAAGACTTTTGAACTTATGGTATAAAATAAGGCACATATATTTTGTGTGGTTATAAATTATTGCATAAATATAAATTATTTCCAAATAGAAAAATTAGTCATTCTTTTTCGCGTGGACTAAAAAGGAAATAAGTTCACTTAAATTAAAATGGAGGGAGTATATAAAATAATTATATTATGAATTTATTACAAAATGTATTGCTACTTTATTATTATTTTAATATTATGTATATTAATATGCATATAATTTATGTCGATGTGTGTGTGATTTTAAGTTCCATTATTCTTATTATTCTCTATGTGTATATAAATTTTGTGTTTTGATTGTTATTACTAGATTTTTTCTAAATTATAATTTAAGTTCATGTAAAGTGTAAATAGATAATTTTTGCAAATTTATTATAAAATCTACCTCTATTTTACGCCCATTATTTTTTTTATTACCTGCATTGTATAATTTATAAATTTTTCACTCTGTTTTATTCTCAATTTTGTAAATAGATTGAGTTTTGATTGTTATTAATAAAATTACAGATACGAGTAAATTATTTATTGTAATTTTTTATTTTTCTCATTTATTTCACTATTGAACATCATTAACTTATATGGTTGGCTACTACTTCTCACTCTTTTGGGTTTCGAAAAAGTTTTTTTAATTTATCTATAGGTATAGGTAAGTCGATAACATAAATTAAAATAAAAAAATATCATTATATTAAAGAATAAAAATAAGAGATAAAAATTGTAGAGGGTAAAATAGGCATTTTAAGGAGTCACCTTTGATATGAGGAGTAGAATGATAATTGTTCAAAGTTGGAGGAAGAGTTTGATTTTTAAAGCAAACTTGAGGGATGTAAATGATTTTCATCCTATTTTAAGATATTGTTATATTATTTAAGTTGACTACATTTTGTTCAAATACTTTAAAAATATTTTACACATATAAGGAGTTGTGAGCGGTTGGCTTTAGCGGGTATGCGAAGAGGTAGAAGGCGGCTTAAGAAGTATTGGGGAGAGTAGAGCAGGCGTGACATGGCGCGACTTCAGATTTTCGAGGACATGACCCTTGATAGGAAGGTGCGTAGGTGGAGCATTAGGGTTGAAGATTAGGAGGTAGTTGAGCATTTTTCTACTTTGTGCCGGGTGCGAGGCTAGTTTGACAGTGTTCTGTCCTAGACTGCTAGTGGTTCATGTTGTGTTCGTACTATTTTCCATTTTCTTAGTACCATACCTTTGTTACTGGTTATTGTTATTTCTTTCCCATATATTTTCTGGTTCTTACGATGCTGGTATTAACTTTCTAGCTTCTGTTGATGTTACTGATCTATTATCTCTTTTCGTCTTCTTGAGCCGGGGGTTCATCGAAAACAACCTCTCTACTCCTTCGGGGTAGAGGTAAGGTTTGCGTATACACTACTCTCCCCAAACCCCACCTGTAGGATTTTACCGGGTGGTGGTTGTTGTGGTTGTACATATAATATTATCAAACAGTTTAAACAGCTTTTAATCTACAAATTTGCACTCTCTATTTTATTTCATATGGCACTTTTACTATTGTAGACACGAGAAATTCATTGAATTTAGTCCATACATAATTTGGGCTTAATTATTAGGTTTGTAAAATATTGACACTAAGTCTAGATTAAATTATTTAATCCAAAATATGGATTTAACTAAAAGTTCAAATTCGAGCTAGTCCATTGAGTTGGTTTTCAAATGATGAACGCGCTCCATTAGTCGAAAGTCTATGTCATGTGTCAAAGGACATGGCATGCCTAGTCAAATAAATGACCAATAAAATAATGCCATGTGCGCAAGTGTTGTAGCGTGTTAGTCAAAATAAGAACCAATTAAATGTAGATAAGTACTCAAATGATATGGTTCAAGCAATCACGTGCAATCTTATCACTAGCATTGGTGATAGGTTTGATGATTCAAGTACACCAATCATTGGAGGAAAAAAGTTTGCACAAACTCTCTTCCCCTATAACTATAAATAGGAGTCTCCATAAGACCAAAATATAATCAGAAAATGCGTAGAGAAACTCTCATATCTAGTAGTGGTCCGCAAGTCTTCCACATATCAAGAAGTCTTCTTCTCTAAATGGTGAGCCGCAAGTTTTTATACCTCCACAATTGTGATCAAAGTCTGGCTCTGCATTTGTGGTGAAATTTCAACAACATATAATCCATCAATTTGTTACGAGTCTCTTAATAGGGGAAGGGCATAGTAGTCATTTCAGGGGGAAAAGTTAGTTAGGCGGTTAGACAATGTTAGTTAGGGGGGAGCTGACATTTAGTTAGAAGAGAATCTCGACTAGAGAATATAAGGGAAGAAGCTCAGTTATAATAGCTATTCATACTTAATACAATAACATTTCTCTCTCTCTAATCTTTCTTTGTGTTCTTAGTTCTTCAAGAACAGTGTAGTTGTAGATTGTTCAAGAGTTATTCTCTCAATTGGCTCTTTAGGTTTACAGATTTGTACTTAATTCAACTAGGTACATAACATTGGTATCAGAGCGACGATCTTAGGTGAAACTATGTCGGAGACGATGACCAGAAACGACGAAGTCTGATGGGAATTGGATTAGCTCTGTGAGCAAATTCGTTCCATGGTGGAGAAACATGATGAAAAGGTTCGAGAAATGGGGGGAAAGGTAGGAGGACGCGTTGGGTGAAATCTGTCAATTCATTACGGCTATGACAACCAACCTTAGGGTGGTTGCCGGAGCTCCGGTAGAAAATGGGGGAAATCACGGTCATGGTAATAATAACCCATTTGGAATGAGATATTCTAGGGTGGAATTTCCTAAATTTAGGGGTGATGATTTGGATGGATGGATTTACAGGTGTGAGCAATTCTTTGAGGTTGACGAAACTATGGAGGAATCTAAGGTACGACTAGCCGCCATTAATTTGGAAGGTCGGGCGTTACAGTGGCACAAATCATTGATGAAAGCCAGAATAGGCAGGATGCCTAACTGGAATGACTATGTGCGAGCTTTACAGCTAAGCCTTGGTGACAATTTGTATGATGATCCGATGGCGGAGCTAGTGGAATTGAAGCAGACAGGAATAGTGCAAGAATTTTTGGACAAATTCAATGGGATAATAAATCAAGTGGAATTGATTGTGGAGTGCTCGATTAGTTGCTTCTTGAATGGGTTGAGGCCAAACATTGAAGTGCAGGTACGTATGCTAGCACCAAGAACTCTTATGAAGGCTTATAGCTTGGCTAGATTAGCAAAATAATCCTTGAAGTTGCAAAGAGAACATAACCAAGTGGCTATTAGGAGTTCCAGACCATTGCTTCCTAGCCCCAATTCTTCATGGCAATCGAGGAACTATTCTCAGCACGTGAACAATGACAGCCATAAAGGATGAGGGGGCAGGGTTCCTAATCAACCTGAAGTCAAATACTCTAGGAAACTGTCAACTACTAAGATGGATGAAAGAAGAGCATAAGGCTTATGTTACTAGTGTGATGAGAAATACTCTCCTAAGCATGCCTGCAAGAAGAGAAAACAATTGTACCTTTTAGAAGTAGATGGGAAGGGGAAGAGTGGCAACTGGAGGATAGTGTGGAGGAAGAGAATTTTGAAGAATCTGCCTTACAACCTCAAATGTATGTCCATGATTTGGATGGTACAATGGATTATAGAACTATGAGGGTGAGAGGAGGGGTTAAAGGTAAGATGGTGCATGTCTTGGTTGATTCGGGGTCAACACTCAACTTCGCGTGCTTATCCATAGCCAAGAAGTTGGGGTGTAAGTTGGAAACTACTCCACTTTTTCAGTGGTTGTTGCAAATGGTAGCAAAGTGCATAGTTATGTCACTCCCCAAACCTAGGGGGCGTGGCTGGCACCCAGTGCCTTACTGGCGCGGGCGAACCACTCTGTAACTCATGATCGTTCGACCAAAACTAGAACATGCATAGGTCGAGTTGGCTAAACTCATTCTTTCTGTAACCATCATAGGCCAACATGGTCACAACTCGTAATGTATAATTGTAAGTGGGAAAACGCTATATCAGTGATCCATCGTACTTAAAATATGAATACACACGGGCCGTCAATACGAATAATATATTGAGTATGTAAGGCATGTAAATCAGTATAAAAAGGACATGAAAGAAACATGGAATAAAGGACTCAACCTGTAAGTATGGATAGCTCTGTAAATCATGAAATATTTATAATGTCATGCATATGCGTATAAATATCATATAATACATAGGTCTATGCGTACATAACATCATCAAGCCTCTGAGAGCATCCCATCATATCATCTCAGCATTTGTGGGCAAAATCATCAACGTATACCAACTTATCAGGTGGTGGTGTGTATATAACGCCATAACATTTTCCCATATCCATATACATATAATATACGCGTATATAACGCCATCTGGTCATGGGTCAATGTACATATATAAATGAATACAATTCATAAGAATTAAGTCAATAAGATCTCTCGAAATGTCATAAGATCAATATTCCTTCGGATAAACTTTATCAACTACGTATTTTTGTGAGACCTCTAGTACTTCTATGAATAGAGTCATTTATGAAAGTTGTGCGTTCTCGTTTCGTTTGTATCATATGGATCATGCCAAAAAGAAAGAAGAGATAACCTTAACATAGCTTTAATATCAACTTCCTACTTGTATTTGTGAACAATCTCTTCTACGCCTCAATCTCGAACTACTTCCGGCTTAACGATAGCACGAGTTCGAAATAACCAAACAAATGTATACCTATTGTGACTAACCCCTCTGTTTGTTTTTTTTTGTCTAAGCTCCATAGAGAGCAGCCCTAGTTTGTTCAATTCCATATCACTAAAATGAGATCTTAAGTGAAAAATTGCTCTATTTATGTCCATGTGCCCACATAATTAAAGTCATGACTTTATCACTAATAAATTGACTATAAAGATGCCACCAACATGATAATTTGTATTAGTCACTTGTTGCTCCTTGCTATGTAGCCATGTGGTGACATCCTTGTCACCTTGTAATTGTCCACAAATCCTCATCCTAAAGTATTACTATTAAAATATCAAACATCAACGAAACTCACTTTCTTTGATTTGTTTACCCTCTGACCTTCACGATACTTACTTATCACTTATTTGAAATAGCATAAATACTTATAACCTCAAAAATAGTCTTGTCCTTGAACTTATGTCGATTATCTTATGATAAACCCAACGTACAAAAGTACGGAATGTAACATCTTACACGAGCAGGGGAGTTCATGGAAAATGCAAGGTGTAGAGTTCAAGGCAGACATGTTAGTAATGCCTTTGGGAGGGGCTGATGTAGTTTTAGGGATTCAATGGCTTATTACATTATGAGACATAATATGGTATTTCAAACTTCTTAAAATGGAATTCTAGATAGGAGGAAGGAAGGTCTCATTGAGGGGCAGCCAACCTGGGGGTCAATAATGATTAATAACAGTAGAATGGAAAGGTTATTGCACAAATCAGCGGGACTTAGTATGATGGTTGTAGCACATGTACAATCAAGGGACACATCTAAGGCCTGACTCAACTCGCAGCAAGTAGAGATACCTGGTGATTTGCAGGGCGTGTTAAACCAATACTCGACAGTGTTTTCAACTCCTACTGAGTTGTCACCCCCATAGAAGCCATGATCACAAAATAATTCTGAAGGAGGGAACACCTCCAGTAAACGTCAGACCTTATCGATACCCAGTTTTGCAGAAGAATAAAATTGAACGAATGATACAAAAGACGGTGGACGCAGGGGTAATCAAACCTAGTGTAAGTCTTTACTCTTCTCCTATAGTCATGGTTAAGAAGAATGATGGAACATTGAGTCTATGCATTGATTATAGATAACTAACTAACCACAGTGTCAAAGATAAGTTTCCTATTCCTATAATTGAAAAATTACTAGATGAATTAGGAGGGGCTGAGTATTTTTCTAAGTTGGACCTTAGGTCAGGATATCATCAATTCAGAATGCATGAGAAAGACATTGAAAAAACAACGTTTAGATCTCACCATGGGCAATATGAGTTTGTCGTGATCCCCTTTGGTCTAATAAATTATTACACCCCATATTTTCGTACGTAAAACAGTGTCGTGATCAAAACTAATGTAGGACCAAAAATGAGATCATCTTTGAAAATATATAAATTAAGTTAATTATGTTACCTCAGAAGTTACAAATATTGAAGATCATGAACAACAAGTACAAAGAGGGTTGGAAGATTCAGAAGCTAAAGGAATTGAAGAAAATAATATTTCGTCGAAAGTCGACAAGTTGGGAATATTATAGCATGTAATTTTGGGGTGAGACCAGGGTGTTTAACATGATAAGGAGATTATGTTATGAGTTATGTTAGTTGTATTATAGCCGTGTATTATGTTTTGAAGTCAAGCGAGTGGTGGAACAAAGGTCGATGAAAGTTATCAAAAGCTACGTTCATAAGTTTTACTGAAACTTTGGGTCAAATGTAACTGCAATTTTCTCCCAATATAATTAGATTTATGGGATGTTTAAAACATAAAATTAAAGATCTATGATTCTATTTTCCAATGCATTAAACCATTTGTCAATACGATATCGGAGTAGAGAGATATGGGCATTTTTGCGAGACTACGCAGAGTGTCACCTACTTGCTTAAACGAGAATCCAAAAATGGGTCAATTCGGGTCGTCCAAAGAGGCATTTTTAAAGGCCTATCCCCTTAATATATTAGACTGATAATAGGTCAAAATAACCAGATATAATCTCTATAAAAATCCTCCCAAAAATTGCCCATAAACCCCAATTGATTTTCTCTACCTTTCAAGTTCTAATTGGAGGTAAAGCCTAGAGTTTGAAGAACAAAGATAGGAGCTGAGTTATCCAACAAATAAGGTAAGTTTACTGCTCTCTTTCATCCATTTTCTTTTTCTGTAGATGCATAGTAAGTCGTTCTATATTTGTAAGAACTCACGGGACGGTGATCGGAAGTCGTGAGTTCGAGTTATTCACTTGTAGCAGACTGTTTTGTGGATTGTTTTGTGTTGCTATTGGGCTGCGTTTTTTGCTACTATTTTGTAGAGTTTTGGAGGAGTAAGGGTGTGGAGAAACACCACATAAATGCAGGGTGGTGGGCTAGTCGTTCGTCGTAATATTTTCAGGATGTTTGACACTACTACGGTGGTCGTTTTGTATATGAAGACATTGGGGTGTGTTGGGTTGTTTTGTAGTATTTTGTGGTATATATAAGGATGAAAAATAATGTATATAGATTGTTATTGTTGCGTTCTTATATTGTTGGTGTTATCTTGAATTTGGAGGAAGTAAAGATTATATGGGAGATGCTGCATGTTTTAATACAAAATAAGCTTGTCGTTCGTTGTGCGATAGTTGTACCTTTCGTAACTTAATGATAATATTATTATCATTGTTGTAGATTAAGGTGCGACGAGGCGAGTTCAACTTGGTGGTTGGAAAGATTGTGATAAGGTATGTTAAGGCTAAGACCTTCCTTCATTTTGGCATGATCTCGTAGCTACATGTGTTTGATAACGGGGCATAAAGAGAAGTTCATACTCCCGAATTTATATATATTATCCTAGTCTCATAAGTTACAATATTCTCCCTTATAGGGACTTTATATTCAATTGAGTATTGTCTTCTTCCAGTTAAGAGAGCAGAGGGTCTATATATATACTGTATTACAGTATTTTTGCCACCATCGAGCTATAATCAGTGGGCAGGCCCTTATTGGGCAACCTCTGATCAAATGGTAAGTTATATATACCGAGCCTACTGTGTCTGGGCGCCTATGAGCGAGCCCAGGATTGGCAAGATACAGAGCCTAGTATGGCCGAGCGCCTATGAGCAAGCCTACTATGTAGAGCAGTTACACGTACCGAGCCTTATAGGGCCGGGCATTTATTTTACTTACTATATTGAAGGAGTTGAGTCAGTATCAGCAGGTAAGTATATCTCCAGATCATCTTTGACTCCCAGTTCCTTTCAGTTATTATATTATCAGTTCAGTTTCAGTTTTCAGTAATGTTATTGCCTTACATACTCGGTACATTATTTTGTACTGATGTCCCTTTTCTGGGGATGCTGCATTTCATGCATGCAGGTTTAGATAGACAGACGGGTAGACCTCCTTAGTAGGTGTTCCTCGAGTTCAGCTTGATCGGTAAGCTCCACGTCATTCGGAGTTATCGGGTCTAGGGTTTTGTGTATATCTTTTATATATATATATATATATATATATATATATATATATATATATATATATATGGATAAATCGGGGCCCTGTTCCGATCACAATACATCTATCAGTAGAGGCTTGTAGACATATCCTGTCAGTTAGTGCAGTATGTTGGGCTTGTAGGCCTGCTATGTATATTTTTGTGGTTTGTCAGCTGTAGTAGTTATGGCGGCATTGTTGGTCCAACTTTATATTGATATTTAGTCAGCGCTAGTTTCGATTCAGTTTTATATTTTACTTCGCAAATTATCTTGCAATGTGGCCCTATGACCAAATTATGACATTATATGTTTAGAGTCCCTTAGTAGAAATTTGGTACGCTAAGTTAGGTGAGGCATCGGGTGCCGGTCTCGCCCCCAGGTTCGGGGCGTGACAAACTTGGTATCAGAACAGTTCTGTCCTAGGGAGTCTACAAGCCATGTCTAGTACGGTCTTGTTTATAGATGTGTTGTGCACCATATTATATAAGCATGGAACTACAGGGCATTTGGGAGTTGGTTACCCTTCTTTCAAATCTAAATCGTACTGTAGAACTGAGTTACAGGAAATTTGAGTTAAACTTACGTGTTTGTGTTTGCATACACAGATGACGGTGACTAGGAAGACTACGGCTAGCCAGAGGGGAGATACAACAGCAGGTGAGGGGACCAGCAGGGTACCCCAGTAGATGGGTCCTAGTCTGAGGCCCAGGGCGAGACCCTTACTCAACCATTATGGCTCCTCCACCACCTGAGGAGATTCCTAGGGATACCACACATCTAGTTCCCCCTCCACTTCCATCAGATCAGGACTTGAGGAGTGCGGTGCATTTGTTGACACAAGTGGTAGCTACCCAACAACAAGGTAGGGCATCAGCTAGTGTAGGATCTTCTGAAGGGCCTGGGAGTTCAAGGGTCTAAGAGTTTATTGCTTTGAGTCCCCCAGAGTTCACGGGGACAGATCAGAGGGAGGACCAGCAGGATTTCATAGATCAGCTTCAGAGGATCTTTTGGGTTATGCATGCCACAGAGAAAGAGGCAGTTGAGCTAGCAACTTTTTAACTTCGAGATATAGCCATCCTTTGGTACGAGGGATGGGAGAGGTCCAGGGCACGTGATGCACCTCCAGCTAGTTGGGAGAATTTTTCAGATGCCTTCATTGACCAGTACTTACCGCGGGATATCCGACATGCTCGGGTCGATCAGTTTCTAGCCCTCAAGCAAGGAAATATGAGTGTTCGAGAGTATAGTCTCCGTTTTGACTAATTAGCCATATATGCACCATCTATAGTTGCTACTATGCGAGACAGGATCCACAAGTTTATAGCAGGGTTACTCCCTAGAGTTGACCGAGGCATGTGCCACCGCTGCATTGCATGATAGTATGGATATCTCCCGATTCAGGCATTCGCTCAAAATATAGAAAAGGGGTAAGCATCGGCAGTAGGGTACAAAGAGGACTGAGCAAGGGTAGCGTAAGAGGATGAGATTTCCCAGGTCTCAAGAGCAGTCTCAAGGTAGTTATAGGCCCCAGTACTTCGGACGACCACCTAGGCCTCTGCCACCTCAGTTACAGGGTTACAGAGATGACTGTTATACATAGCCAGGACCAGGTGAGAGCTCATGGGCGTCGGGTTTGCAGCGACATCGAAGTTCAAGGAAGACATGGTCATTTCCACCGTGGTGAGACATATATGATAGAGGACACTTGGGCCAATGCCGAGCAGGTTCTGATGCTTGTTATACATGTGGGCGCCCAGGGCATATGATGCGAGATTGCCCAAATAGAGATTCCGGGGGTATGGCACAACCAGCGAGTTCAACAACAGGATCATCTATGTTTGTGCATCCTTCAGGGTGCGAGTCTCAGTCTTCGGCTGGTAGAGGTCGAGGCAGAAGTTTCAGTTCAGGTGGTAATCAGAACCGTATCTATGATTTAGCGAGTCGACAGGACCAGGAGTCGTCACCAGACGTTGTGACAGGTATATTGACCATTTTCTCTCACGATGCTTATGCCTTGATAGACCCAGGATCTACATTATCATATATTACCCCATTTGTCGTGGGTGAGTTTGGTATAGTGCCTGAAATACTAGGTGATCCTTTTGCGGTATCTACATCGGTCAGAGAACAGATTATTGCTAGACGGGTTTACCGAGGTTGTACGGTGACAGTTTGTAGTCGTCAGACCTCAGCCGACCTATTTGAGCTAGAGATGATGGATTTTGATGATATCGTGGGCGTGGACTGGTTGACATATTGCTATGCCACAGTTGATTGCCGAGCAAAGGAAGCCAGATTTCATTTTCCGAGTGAGCCAGTCCTTGAATAGGTAGGTAATACAGCGACACCCAGAGGTAGGTTTATTTCCTATCTGAAGGCGAGGAAAATGATCGCAAAATGGTGCATTTATCATATTGTGCGAGTTAGAGATGCAGATGCTGAGATACCTACACTTTAGTCTATTCCCGTAGTCAAAGTGTATGCAGATGTGTTTCCAGATTAGCATCGATTTGCTTCCAGGAACTTAACCAATATCCATCCCTCCGTATAGAATGGCACCTGCCGAATTGAAGGAGTTGAAGGAGCAGTTAAAAGATTTGCTGGAGAAAGGTTTCATTAGGCCCAGTATCTCACCTTGGGGTGCACCGATACTATTTGTTCGGAAGAAAGACGGCTCCCTGAGGATGTGTATCAATTATAGGCAGCTAAACAAGGTAACCATTAAGAATAAGTATCCACTTCCAAGGATCGATAACTTTTTTGATCAGTTGCAGGGGGATAGATTCCTTACAAAGATAGATTTGAGGTCGGGATACCACCAGGACAGAGTTCGGGAGAAAGATATTCCGAAGATAGCCTTCAGGACCCGATATGGCCACTTCGAGTTCCTTGTCATGTCTTTTGGGTTGACGAATACACCCGCCGTATTTATGGACATGATGAATAGCCTATTCCGGCCATTTTTAGATCTGTTCATGTAGTATTTATTGATGATATTCTGGTTTATTCAAGTTCAGAGGATGAGCATGCGGACCACCTGCGAGCGGTACTCCAAACCCTCTGTGATCGTAAGTTGTATGCTAAGTTTTTTAAATGTGAGTTTTGGTTGAAGTCTGTAGCATTCTTGGGGCATATTGTATCCGATTGAGGTATTAAGGTAGACACTCAGAAGATTGAGGTCGTGAAATCTTGGCCTAGACCTACCACTCCGACAGAGGTTCGTAGCTTTCTAGGCTTAGCAGGATACTACCGGAGGTTCGTAGAGGGTTTTTATTCCCTTTCGGCACCATTGACAAAGTTGATACAGAAATCAACTAAGTTTCAGTGGATGGAGGCTTGTGAGCGGAGTTTCCAAGAGCTTAAGAACATGTTGACCTCAACGCCAGTTCTAACACTTCTAGAGGGTCCTGAGTTATGCCGTGTATTGTGATGCCTCAGGTGTCGGGTTAGCATGTATCTTGATGCAACATGGGAAGGTAATTGCGTATGCTTCAAGGCAATTAAGAAAGCACGAGAAGAATTATCCAACTCACGACCTTGAGTTAGCTGCGGTTGTCCATGAATTTAAGATATGGCGACATTATTTATATGGTGTTCATGTTGATGTATTTACAGATCACAAAAGCCTGCAATATATCTTCAATCAAAAAGAGTTGAATTTGCGGTAGAGGCGATGGCTTAAGTTATTGAAATATTACGATGTTAACATTCTCTACCATCCAGGGAAAGCTAACGTTGTAGTAGATGCCTTAAGTCGCCGATTTATGGATAGCTTAGCACATGTAGAGGTCTAGAAAAGATAATTAACTAGAGAGATTCATCATTTGTCTTGTTTGGGGGTTCATTTAGTAGATTCCGATGATGGTGGAGTTGTACTCCAAAACACTGCAAAATCATCTCTCATAGTTGAAGTCAAGGAAATGCAGTACGAGGACCCAGAGTTGGTCGAGTTGAGAGAGTGAGTTCCGCAGTAGAAGAAGCCGTTGTTAGAGCTCAAGGGAGATGGGGTTCTCAGATACAGAGGTCGTCTGTGTGTTCCAGATGTAGCAAGGCTATGAGATAGGATTATGTCAGAGGCACATTATTCGTGGTACTCCAATCATCCTGGGTCGACGAAGATGTATCATGACATTAAGGATGTGTACTGGTGGAACGATATAAAAAAGAACATTATTGAGTTTGTCGTCCAGTGTCCTAGTTGCCAGCAAGTGAAGGTAGAGCATCAGAAGCCCGGAGGGCTAATGCAGATTATAGAGATCCCGACATGGAAATGGGAGGCAATAAACATGGACTTTGTCACGGGTTTACCTCGTTCTCATTGTAAGTTCGATTCTATACAAAAACTTGTTGCGACCAAACACACTCACGCAAGTATACGCGGTCGTCAAGTAATAAAGTGACTAAAAGTCGGATGTCGAACCCACGAGGACTTATGATTAGCTATTAACTAAATTAGCCTATCTTAATTATCTAAACAAGAATTAAATCTAAAAATATTTTATTCTAACTAATTAAATAAGAAAAATATAAATAATAAACTTTGAACAGAGAAAGAGCAGATTTTAATGATATCAATGTAATGAAAACGATCTAGGGTTATGGGCTATCTAACAATCCTATTGTATTCTTCAATTGAATTGACCGACTAATTTATCTAGCTTATTGGTTGACAGGGTTAATATTGCTCATAAGAATCTGTCGAGTTCTTACTCGCCTATTCAAGCTAACCTAACGCCTATATGTCTATGGAGTTAGAATCAACAAGAACGCATTTATAATTCCTGTAAATCAACCAAGCAAGGCAATTAGGTATATGTCTATCCTAACCACGAATCCGTTCCCCGATGCCCGAGTTCAAGAACTTGCCCTACTCAATCCTATATGCAATATAGAATTCCCACTTTCGAGTTCAATTCTAGATTCGTAGATAATATTCAATTGGTGATCAAGCAATTAAATAATTAAGCGCAAGATTGAATAAATAAACTAATATGATAAATCAAGAAGTCAAAATCAATATCCGAATAACAATAGTCATGAAAGAACCACAACCCTAGAACGTGAAGTTTAGCTCCATATAGACATGGTAGCCAAACAACAAATCATACAAAGAAACATAAAAATTACTAAGTTTGGTAGGAGAAAGATGAAACTTGATGAATTCCGGCCTCCACAGCTTTGTCGTGGCTTTTTCCCCCTTCCCAATATGTTAGATAACCTAAAAGAGGCGTTTTTAGCTTATATATTGCGTACAAAAGTCGTGGGCCAAAGCTCTCCTATTCCTAGTCCAATTCGGCTTCAGGGATTGATGCTAAGGTGGATGCGACGCATCCACCTTGTCCTCCATTTCAATTTTTGCCTGCGAAGGTGGATGCGACGCATCCAGCCTTCTTTTCTACTTCCCAGTTTCGCACGCGATGGCGAACGCTATGGCCCAACTTCACTGCTAAGGTTGCACGCAGGATGATGTTTTCCTAGGTTGGATGCGACGCATCCAACTCTTCTTCCTCTGGCTAAACCACCTTTTCTTCATATTTTGCACTCCGAACACCTTAAATCGTCACACATAACTTAATTAGTCATCAAACCAATAATTACACCATGTTGGGTGTTTTAAAGATTAAATAACATCAAAAAGTGGTTAAAGCATGGGTAAAGTAACATCAACACATATCGAAATATGCCAAACATCACTACCCCACACTTAAACCTTTGTTCGTCCTCGAACAAACCATCCTATAGTAGACGAAACAAAATTAAGCTCTTATTATTCAAAGCACACTACATCTATGACCATGGTTATTTGCTACAATTAGGCTCTAGACTATGCATCAACACACTTCCCTTTTCTTAGGCCCTTCTTTAAACATATTCGAACAAAGACAACATGCTCATAACAATCCTAACCTCAAAAACCGACTCAATGTCACAATGCACTCATGGCTTGAACAACCAACATCATAGAGAAGTCTAATAACGTTACCTATCCCTCGTGAAACCATGTGCCCTCACAACAAAAGCAGAGAGAGTGAAATCAATCCACACATTCGAATCTCATGCGCACAAAGAAAATCGCTCACTCTCACAAAAGAAGTCACATGCATGTAGTTGGTACCATAGGCATGCCCTTAATGTAAATCTCTACTAATGTAAGCTCGCTCGATCTAAAATCAATTAGGACTTTTTCATGGTTGTAATGTGGGCTAAGGGACGGGTAGGATATATTTTAGGAATAGTGACTCAACTTCCTAAGCACTTTAACACATCATCAAATAACTTAAGCGCAAATTCTTCAACACCACTTCAATTTCACAAATAATATCACCCCAACAATATTTCCTCTTTCTTTAAGCACTACTTTAATTCATACCCACTAGCAAGAATAAGACAATAATTTATTCCTCTATATTTTTCTTTCTTTTTTTTTTTTCGCTAGTGGCGTATTATTTTACAAAATAAGTGCACCCTTCTTTCTTTCATTGGTTCCACTCAAAAGTCACCCCACACTTAGTCCCTTCTTACTTCTTTTAGCGCTCATCTAACAATTAAAGTGCTTTAAGAGGTAAAAGGATCAAAACAATGTCAATTAAGAATAAAAAGGGTATAGGCTTGTAATATGTGTACCAAATAAAAGGTCTACAGGCTCAAAAAGGGTTAACTAGGGATAGATTTTATTTGTGATAAGCAATAAGCTCAAAAAGATCAAAGAAAGCCTAAAATTATTTTTCAAACCGAGCATCACCTAAAATTTCACTTCAACTCACATACAGGGCAAGTTCTAGACACAAGTACAATACATGGGCAACACAAAAAAAACTCACCACACATGGCACATGACTCACTAAGGACGATCACATTCCGACTCTCAAGCAATGCAAGTATTCACGGAGCCACGAGATATTAAGTATTAAACACAAGGTGAACATAAGTCATGTAAACGAGACATAGGCGCCACAAAACATGTTATCCAATTTAACAAGGCATCATCAATAAATTCAAATCATACAGAAGATACTACACATGCGAAAGTATAAATATGTTACTATCAAACAAGTCAAGGGCGCCTAGGTTCATCATTCTTGCTCCTTTTATTCCCTAAATTCCTAATCTACTCAGAAAGAAAAAAATTACTTCAAACTACATCCCATGGAAAAGAACCGAGGCACAAAGAAAAACCACAGGGGATTATTACTACCTAAAGAAATCTAAAAGATATATTTTGAATTTTTGTTTAGACTTTAATCCCTCAAGAAAACTGTCTAGGAGATCAATCGTCGGGAAAAGTCCAATTTTTCTACTTTTTCGTTTTTTTTTTCTTTTTTTTCACAAAAGCTACTACACTTAAGAATGAGTACTACAACTAAGCTAAAATAGCACAGAAACTCATCCAAACGATCTTCTCACCCCACACTTAAAATTTTGCAATGTCCTCAATGCACATTATAAATAATAAGAGGGTAAACGAGACTCCCTGGTAGGCCAAAGGCCGAAGCAATAGCGGCTCACGAGGTACTCAGACTTCCCCCAGACATCGTCCTTTGTGTGGGCACCCCACACTTAGTCCTCACCATCTAGCTCACTTTTGCACTCTTCTAATGGCTTTGCTTCCTATGCTCATAATCCTACAAAACAAAAATAAATACTACAAAATAATAAAAATAAAATAAAATAAAAAGTAAACAAAAATAAAAGAAAGCAGTAACGCTGGGTTGCCTCCCAACAAGTGCCTGATTTAACGTAGCGGCACGACGTGAATCACTTTTTGCCTCCACCTCGAACTTATGAATTGAGCCCCTAACATGGCATCCAGTTTGCGGCTATGCTCCAGTGGTAGGGCTACAAAGATAACCAGGCCAAGTAATAAATTTTTCACTCTACACTTCTCGGCCTTTAGATGAGGAATGTATTTTTTGCTTTTTGGCATGACAAATTCAAAAATATAGGCATCATGTTCCTCTTCCATTGACTCCTCCAAAGGCTTAGATGACTCGATTTCCATGTCATCATCCAAATACAATGTCGAAAAATGTTTAGAATGAGGACCAACACGCCCCAACTTTAGAATTGTATTACTATTTATATCCTCATATGTGCACACATTAGAGTCTTCAAATATAACATTATCTGCTACCTCGCATGGCTCTAGTGTACTTTTCTCAACATGGGCATCATCAACAGAAATATGCTCGAATGATTGGCTCTCCACTTTTAGCTCCTCAATTTGGCGTATAAGCTCCTTTTCAGCTTCTGACAACTCATTACTATTTTGTTGGGCGATAGACGCAACAACCTTTGCATTTAATTTATCTTGCAAGTCGTGAATAGTAGTGACAAATTTATAGATCCCTTGTCCCAGTTTAGATCTTCCCTCTATAAAGTGTCTCATCCCATCAGTAAGTTCCTCATGTTGAGTTTCATATATTTCTAACTTTTCAGCCTGTTCTGCCAGCCAAGTTTGGCTCAAAATCTCCTCTTTTTCAAAAATTTTCTCTTGCTGGTACTCGCTCTCTTCATTCAATTCTTCCATATTGGCCTTCATTCTTGTGATTGCTGCCCTCATTCTTTTCATATCTTTTTTGAGTTCATCCTGTTGCTCTGCTACTTGCCTCA
Organism: Nicotiana tabacum; assembly: GCF_000715075.1. Taxonomy (NCBI): domain Eukaryota; kingdom Viridiplantae; phylum Streptophyta; class Magnoliopsida; order Solanales; family Solanaceae; genus Nicotiana; species Nicotiana tabacum. Next base: position 130,073,296 of record NC_134091.1, read on the forward strand.
GAATATCCCTAATATATGCATCAGGCTCCATATCCTGCACTTCATTGCCCCTATCAAACTCAGAAATATCATTAGAAAGATCATAATAAGGGCTCAGAGAAGGATGAACAAAATTAGGACAACCATCCCAATGGCCATCTTGACCACCACACATATTACAAATATTCCACTCAAAGGATTGAGATTGTGCGCACAACTCGCTCCTGGGAACATTCTGACAATTTTTCCACCAGTGGGGTCCTCCACAATATGGACAAGGATCATCAAAATAAGAATAACCATCATTCGAACAATTTTTATTCCAAGATGCCATGCTAAAATAAATAAAAAATACTAACTAAAATAAAATAATAAAAAAAACATGAATAGATAAAAAAAAATGTCTAATCTAGAAAAATAGCAAATTTCTAAGTCCCCGGCAACGGCGCCAAAAACTTGTTGCGACCAAACACACTCACGCAAGTATACGCGGTCGTCAAGTAATAAAGTGACTAAAAGTCGGATGTCGAACCCACGAGGACTTATGATTAGCTATTAACTAAATTAGCCTATCTTAATTATCTAAACAAGAATTAAATCTAAAAATATTTTATTCTAACTAATTAAATAAGAAAAATATAAATAATAAACTTTGAACAGAGAAAGAGCAGATTTTAATGATATCAATGTAATGAAAACGATCTAGGGTTATGGGCTATCTAACAATCCTATTGTATTCTTCAATTGAATTGACCGACTAATTTATCTAGCTTATTGGTTGACAGGGTTAATATTGCTCATAAGAATCTGTCGAGTTCTTACTCGCCTATTCAAGCTAACCTAACGCCTATATGTCTATGGAGTTAGAATCAACAAGAACGCATTTATAATTCCTGTAAATCAACCAAGCAAGGCAATTAGGTATATGTCTATCCTAACCACGAATCCGTTCCCCGATGCCCGAGTTCAAGAACTTGCCCTACTCAATCCTATATGCAATATAGAATTCCCACTTTCGAGTTCAATTCTAGATTCGTAGATAATATTCAATTGGTGATCAAGCAATTAAATAATTAAGCGCAAGATTGAATAAATAAACTAATATGATAAATCAAGAAGTCAAAATCAATATCCGAATAACAATAGTCATGAAAGAACCACAACCCTAGAACGTGAAGTTTAGCTCCATATAGACATGGTAGCCAAACAACAAATCATACAAAGAAACATAAAAATTACTAAGTTTGGTAGGAGAAAGATGAAACTTGATGAATTCCGGCCTCCACAGCTTTGTCGTGGCTTTTTCCCCCTTCCCAATATGTTAGATAACCTAAAAGAGGCGTTTTTAGCTTATATATTGCGTACAAAAGTCGTGGGCCAAAGCTCTCCTATTCCTAGTCCAATTCGGCTTCAGGGATTGATGCTAAGGTGGATGCGACGCATCCACCTTGTCCTCCATTTCAATTTTTGCCTGCGAAGGTGGATGCGACGCATCCAGCCTTCTTTTCTACTTCCCAGTTTCGCACGCGATGGCGAACGCTATGGCCCAACTTCACTGCTAAGGTTGCACGCAGGATGATGTTTTCCTAGGTTGGATGCGACGCATCCAACTCTTCTTCCTCTGGCTAAACCACCTTTTCTTCATATTTTGCACTCCGAACACCTTAAATCGTCACACATAACTTAATTAGTCATCAAACCAATAATTACACCATGTTGGGTGTTTTAAAGATTAAATAACATCAAAAAGTGGTTAAAGCATGGGTAAAGTAACATCAACACATATCGAAATATGCCAAACATCAGTGATAGTCGATAGCCTCATGAAATCAGCTTATTTCCTACTGGTTAGATCTACATATACAATAGAAGATTATGCAAAGTTATATATTAAGGAGATAGTGCGGTTACACGGAGTACCATTATCCATTATATCTGATTGTGGGGCCCATTTTACAACACATTTTTGGAGGTCATTTCAGAGAGGTCTAGGGACTCAGGTGAATCTCAGCACAATATTTCATCCACAAACTGATGGACAAGCCGAGCGCACAATTCAGACGATCGAGGATATGTTACGAGCATGTGTGTTGGATTTTAAAAGAAGTTGGGAGGAACATCTACCTCTTGTCGAGTTTGCATATAATAACAGTTACCACTCCAGTATCCAGATGGCTCCGTACGAGGCTTTGTATGGGTGTAAGTACAGATACTCCTATAGGGTGGTTTGATGTTGGAGAATCTGGGTTACATGGGCCAGACCTAGTTCAGCAGGCCGTGGAGAAAGTAAAGCTTATCCAGGTCTGATTGTTGATAGCTCAGAGTCGTCAAAAGTCATATTTTGACATGCGGCGACAAGACTTAGAGTTCAAGGTTAATGACCGGGTATTCTTAAAGGTATCCCCTATGAAGGGCGTGATGAGGTTTGGCAAGAAAGGAAAGATTAGCCCACGGTATATTGGGCCTTATAAGATCATTCAGAGAGTGGGCCAAGTAGCTTATGAGTTAGAATTGCCCTCAGAATTGGAGTTAGTCAATCCGATTTTTCACGCATCTATACTACGGAAGTGCATTGGTGATCCTACCAGAGTGGTGCCCACGGATGATGTATAGATTACGGAGGACTTGTCATACGAGAAAATTTCAGTTTCCATCCTAGACCAAAAAATTTGCAAGCTACGAAATAATGAGGTAGCCTCCGTGAAGGTTTTACGGAGAAGCAAGAATGTGGAAGAGATGGTATGGGAAGCGGAGGAAGAAATGAAGTCTAAATACCCCTACCTATTTCAAACTGAAGATATGGCTCGAGATGGGATGCTACAGCATAACTCTATTCAGGCTAGTAGGTCATCACGTAAGCTCTTATTTCCTGACTTTCAGTATTTATGATTTACGATTGTATGAGGCAAAATGTTGCTATTTATAGACATTGGCCATGTGTGGCATGCATATTATGTTTTCTGGCTGCGTGGAGGTTGGTTTTAGTCTAGTGAATGGAGGAGACTCTGGCAAAAATTTTCCAAAGTCTCTAAGAGTAAACATTCGAGGACGAATGTTGCCAAGGGGGGAATAATGTTACACCATATATTTTCGTACGTAAAACTGCGTCGTGAGCAAACTAATGTAGGACCAAAAATTAGATCATCTTTGAAAATATATAAAGTAAGTTAACTATGTTACCTCGGATGTTACAAATATTGAAGATCATGAACAACAAGTACAAAGAGGAAGGTTCAGAAGCTAAAGGAATTGAAAAAAATAATGTTTCGTCGAAAGTCGACAAGTTGGGAATGTTATAGCATGTACTTTTGGGGTGAGACCAGGGTATTTAACATGACAAGGAGGTTATGTTATGAGTTATGCTAGTCGTATGATAGTCGTATGTTATGTTTTGAAGTCAAGCAAGTGGTGGAACAAAAGTCGATAAAAGTCATTACAAGTTACGTTCATAAGTTTTACTGAAATTTTGGGTCAAATGTAACTGAGATTTTCTCCCAATATACTTAGAGTTATGGGGTGTTCCACCTATAAAATCAAATATCTATGAGTCTATTTTCTAAAACATTAAATCGTTTGTCAATACGATATCGTAGTAGAGAGATATGGGCGTTTTTGCGAGACTGCGCAGACTGTCACCTACTCGCTTAAACGAGAATCCAAAAATGGGCCAGTTCGGGTCGTATAAAGAGGCCTTTTTAAAGGCCTATCCCCTTCATATATCAGACTGATAATAGAGCAAAATAACCAGACCTAATCTCTGCAAATATCCTCCCAAAAATTGCCCACAAACCCCAATTGATTTTCTCTCCCTTTCAAGGTCTAATTGGAGGTAAAGCCTAGAGTTTGAAGAACCAAGATAGGAGCTGAGTTATCCAACAAATAAGGTAAGTTTACTGCTCTATTTCATCCATTTTCTTCTGCTGTAGATGCATAGTAAGTCGTTCTATATTTGTAAGAACTCATGGGACGGTGATCGGAAGTCGTGAGTTCAAGTTATTCACTTGTAGCGGACTGTTTTGTGGACTGTTTTGTGTTGCTATTGGGCTGCGCACTTTACTACTGTTTTGTAGAGTTTTGGAGTATGATGAGTGTGGAAAAACACCACATAAATTTAGGGTAGTGGGCTGGTCGTTCGTCGTAATATTTTCGGGATGTTTGACACTACTACGGTAGTCGTTTTGTGTATGAAGAGATTGGGATGTGTTGGGCTGTTTTGTAGTATTTTGTGGTATATATAAGGATGGAAAATAATGTATATACGTTTTTATTGTTGCGTTCTTGTGTTGTTGGTGTTATCTTGAACTTGGAGGAAGTAAGGATTATAGGGGAGATGTTGCCCGTTTTAATACAAAATAAGTTTGTCGTTCGTTGTGCGATAGTTGTACCTTTCGTAACTTAATGATAGTATTATTATCGTTGTTATAGATTAAGGTGCGAAGAGGTGATTTCAACTTGGTGATTGGAAAGATTGTGATAAGATATGTTAAGTCTAAGTCCTTCCTTCATTTTGGCATGATCTCGTAACTATATGTGCTTGATAACGGGGCATAAAGAGAAGTTCATACTCCCGAACTTATATACATTATCCTAGTCTCATAAGTTACAGTATTCTCCCTTATAGGGACTTTATATTCAATTGAGTATTATCTTCTTCCAATCAAGAGATTAGAGGGTCTATATATATACAGTATTACAATATTTTCACCACCATCGAGCTATAATCGGTGGGCAGGCCCCTATTGGGCAACCTCTTATCAGATGATAAGTTATATATACCGAGCCTATTGTGGTCGAGTTCCTATGATCGAACACATGATGGGCGAGATACAGAGCCTAGTATGGCCGAGCGCCTATGAGCGAGCCTACTACGACCGAGCAGTTACACGTACAGAGCCTTATAGGGCCAGACATTTATTTTACTTCTATATTCAATGAGTTGAGTCAGTATCAGCAGCTAAGTATATCTCCAGATCATCTTTGACTCCTAGTTACTTTCAGTTATGATATTATCAGTTCAGTTTCCGTTTTCAGTTATGTTATTGCCTTACATACTCGGTACATTATTTCGTACTGACGTCCTTTTTCTGGGGACGCTGCATTTCATGCGTGCAGGTTTAGATAGACAGGCGGGTAGACCTCCTCAGTAGGTGTTCTCCGAGTTTAGCCTGATCGGTAAGCTCCACGCCCTTCAGAGTTATCGGGTCTAGGGTTTCGTGCACATCTTTTGTATGTATGTATATATGTTATGGGTAGGTCGGGGCCCTGTTTCGATCAAAATACATCTATCAGTAGAGGCTTGTAGATATATCCTATTAGTTAGTACAGTACGTTGGGCTTATAGGCCTGACATGTATATTTTGGTGGTTTGTCAGCTGTAGTAGTTATGACGGCATTGTCGGCCCGACTTTATATTGATGTTTAGTCAGCACTAGTTTCTATTCAGTTTTATATTTTACTTTGCAAATTATCTTGTAATGTGGCCCCATGGCCAAATTATGACATTATATGTTCAGAGTCCCTTAGTCGTAATTTGGTACGCTAGGTTAGGTAAGGCACCGGGTGCCGGTCTCGCCCCCAGGTTTAGGGCATGACACAAATGCCCCATCTACCTTCCAAAGTTTAATGAATAAGGTTTTTCAGCCCTAATTAAGAAGGTTCATCCTATTCTTTTTCGATGATATTTTGGTATACAATTTTTCATGGAAGGAACATATGACACACTTACAGAAAACCTTTGAGATTTTGAAGGAAAATTGCTTATTTGTTAAGATGAGCAAATGCTAATTTGGTCAGTCAGAAGTGGAGTGCCTGGGACATGTTATATCTGCTAAAGGAGTAATAACAGAACCCTCTAAGATCAAAGTCATGGTGGACTGGCCTACTCCTAGAACTGTCAAAGAGGTGAGGGGATTTCTAGGATTAACTGGGTACTACAGACAATCTATCAAAGATTATGGAATGATAGCCAAACCTTTAAATGAACTCCTAAAAAAGGAAAAGTTTACGTGGAATGAAATGGCTTCCACAACTTTCCAGGAACTGAAGGTATCAATGACAACAACACCTATGCTGGTCCTTCCCAATTTCAATCTGGAGATTATTGTAGAAACTGATGCATGTGGTATTGGCATTGGGGCAGTGCTAATATAGGAGGGATATCTTTTAGCTTTTATGAGTAAAGCACTTAGGAGTAGACATCAGCAACTTTCAATTTATGAAGGGGGAAATGATGGCCATAGTAGCAGTTGTACAAAAATGGAGACCTTATCTCATTGGATGACATTTCACTATCAAGACTGATCACCAAAGTCTAAAATACCTCATGGAACATAGGACATCAACCCCTAGTCAACAAAAATGGCTAGCTAAGCTCATGAGGTATGATTATACTATCACCTACAAGAAGGTTCGAGACAATTTGGTTGCAGATGCATTGTCTCGATTCCCTAGAGAGGAGATTCAACTGCACACTTTTATCATATGTGTATTCTGACTTCTTAGAAAATATCAAAGCTTTTTATGAGAAAGATACCCACCTACAGCAGATTATCCAACAATTGCAGTAGGATCCTATGTCTAAAACTTTGTATATACTGAAGGATGGTATACTCTATAGAGGGGGCAAGATAGTGGTATGTGTAGATAAGGAAGTAAGGCAGGAAATACAACAATTTCTGCATAATGGAGCAGTAGAAGGTCACTCAGGAATAACTGCTACTCTGAGAAGGGTCACTCGGTTTTATCATTGGAAGAAACTAAAGGTGGATGACTATGAACACATTAGAGGGTGTGAAGTTTGTCAAAGATGTAAGGGCAAAAATGTGAAATCACCAGGACTACTACAACCCTTTCCCATCCCAGATAAGGTGTGACATGACATTAGCCTTAATTTTATCGAAGGCTTACCAAAATACAATCACTACTAAGTGATCATGGTAGTGGTTGATAGGTTGAGTAAGTATGCTCATTTCATTGCCATGAAACACCCCTACATTGTTTCCTCAGTAGCTCAGGTTTTTTTGGATAATGTTTACAAGCTCTATGGACTACCTCAAAAAATAGTTAGTGACAAGGAAGTGGTCTTCCTCAATAAATTCTGGCAGTCTCTTTTTGATGTTCAAGGAGTTCAACTGCATCATTCTACAATTTACCATCCTCAATCGAATGGCCAAACTGAGGCAATGAATAAATGTTTGGAAGGGTATCTCAGATGCATGTGTAATGATCGACCCAAAGATTGGGCACACTGGTTGTCACTGGCTTAATGGTGGTATAACACCACCTACCATGTTGTTACTAAATTGACCCCATTTGAGGTATTATATGGCCAAAAGCCCCCCACGCACATGCCTCATGTTCCATACAACTCATTGGAGGAAGAAGTGGATAGAAGCCTGCTGTCGCGCCCCCTTTTCTCTCGAAAACGGGTTTTGACATGTGACAACTCTTTTAAATGGGTATCAAAAGAAAATAGTCACCACCTAATAATTTTGGATTGCGTTAGGGCATCTCTTTACAAATAACTCTATTTGATTAGTCTATGTCGCCAAAAATCGAGTAAGAGCTCAAATTACCTCAAAGAGAAAGTGTTAGGCACTCTTCGAGGTCCACAACTGTGGGTCCCGGTCGAAGTTTACACTATGTGGGATTATCGAATTATAATTGTCCTAAGTGATCATATAAGTGAGGAAAGACAAGGAATTTAAAGGTTCTATTATGAACAAGTGTAAAGAAAATCGGGCAATAATTAAATTATATAAATAATCAATACAAGTCTTTAGAGGTTACAAGGTACAACTTAATTATTCTACATTCAATGACTAAGTGTGAACAATAAACATATAAAGGAGTAGAGTCCTAAGTTTTTTAGCCTAAAGGATCACCCCATGCAACATAAATAATATTTCGCAACTCCCTTAGGGTAAGGGTTACTCATATTATTCAGCAGCTACAGACTATCATCTCTTACTACCCGATTACTATGTTAAAGTTGTTTACTTAAAGAGCTATAATTCAATTCTAGACCATCTCTTATGCGTGCGCTACTCGTCCCATGTCTATGGTTCAAGAAGCTTTGGACCTACTGTTTGGGTGGTTCTAGACTCTACTTAGGATGTTCAAAATGATAAAACTAGGCACGTATTCAAAATACATAGGACTTCAAATAAAGTCAATAAATGGCTCAAGTTGGCCTCCACACATAAGCAGCAAATTGCTCGTAGACAGATTCATACATTAGGTGGCAGACAGTTTCAAATTAGAGCACGTTAAAGTCATTAAGCCCTATAAACATGGTTTCGATATGATTCTGATTTCCAGTATCGTATAGGCAGGATTTCTAATAGTTGATAATCGAATTTGATTTTATAATACTTTATCCCTATAGGCATATCATTTAAGCGTGCCAGTACAATGAAGCAACAAAAGTAGTCGATTAATTGATTAAGATCCTTCATTCATGATGTCTGGATGAGTAATGTAATAAAAGCAATGGAAGTAACTGATTGATTGATTAGTTGAAGCCCTATAGACTTGGTATCTAGATTGGAAAAGCATGTGCTATTGCATCTTATAGACATGATGTCTAATAATTAACCAAAATATTTGATTCTTATAGGCATGTTGTCTAAGAGCGCACAATAGTAGACATGGAAACAGGCATAGCAAATACTTAAATTAACATGCTTTGAACAATGTACAAGTGAAGTGTGTACGATCCCTATAGCCATGATTTCTATGAGTGTGTAGAATAGGAGCACGTCAAACAAATAGCAAACAAGGCAATTAAATCCTATAGGCAAGTTTTCTACCCTTTCATGCGAGAATCAGAATACCCTAGCCCCATTTTTACTAATTTTCCCATTATTCGTTGTCACAAGTTATTACAGGCACAAATGGAATAATACAAGCTCAAATATGAATAATTACATAATGAAACAACTATTGGCCTAATAAAACAATGACATGCCCAATACAAAATAGCCTAGTGCTGTTTTTTGGCCTTCAATGACTTTACTTTCATACGACCAGTAAACCCAAATCCCAAACTCATAGGAGCAGTAGAGTAAGCCTAAATCCAACGCCTAAGTCCAACAACATATATGGCCAAACACTAGGCCCAAACGAATGAATTACATCCCAATTAAATGTCAAACTTAACCACACAAACAATAAACTACACGTGGAATTGATTAAACAGAGTAAGAAGTCCACACACTTAGTTCTTAGGATTATAATTAACATTACTTCTCACTAAGACATATAGACAAGATCATATGACATATTGGCAGGGCACACATAAGGCAGGTTCATGCTTGCATTTTAAAGGCTAGGGTGACATGATTGATCATCATGGGATAGCAAACTATTTTAAAATGAAGCTCCAAACAAAGCATGGTCAGAAGCAGCCTAAAGCACTTTTAAACAAAAGGTTTGATCATGAAAGCTAGGAGAATCAATAGAGCATAGCCTAAACATGAAGGTTCTAACATGAAAACCTAATGAAAACATCTTAACAGAATAAATTCATGATCGATCAATTACTTAACTGGGCAGGGGAGAACTTTAACATGCTAAACATCAGTCACGGTACAAGAGGCATGTCAATTTTCAGAAGTAAGACAAACATGCATCAGATACAACAATAGTTGACCACATATAGGAAAAAGCTAGTTGCAAAGTTTAATCTAAAGGTTTAACTAGTACTAGGGAATACATAGTTGAGCATGTCAACAAACACTCTATAGAACATAAATTGCATGAGAACAAGTCGTAATGAATGGTAGAACCCCAAAAGGCAACATGTTAGGCATAAATGATTTAGCAGAATATTTTTCGGGCTATCATAATAATCTATAATAAGGCAGAGAAGAATACTCAGGATTAACCTCAGGTATCAACATAACACACCATAATAAACAAGTTTAGGAGAATTAGAAAATCATCCATGCTAGTACATATGCCAAATACATCTCACAACTAAAATCTAGGCAAGTTCAATAATGAGACATAAGAAAGACCTTAGAGCAAGTAAAGTTACAAACAAAGTGACATAGTAGAGCAGTGCTTCATAGAAGTTTCAGGGACATGAATTAGGAAAACACATGATACAACCAAAGAGAATGAAATTGTTGTGGCCAAGGAGACTTACTAGTCGCGAATAATCAAACAAGCAAATAAGCAAAACAATCCCAGTAGTGCTTCAATGGAAAAAATAACAATAGAACCCCAAAGTTCTCAGTGTGTCAGAGTTCTCATGAGTCTCAGATGAACCCAGGGCAGTGCTCACACTGGGAAAGGTTGAAATAGTCAGATTCCGGTAGCCTTGGCTTTCAGCCGGCTAAAAATTGAAGTCTTATAATAATATAGAATGAGTGAGATAATAGTGGTAATAACAATAGTCCAAAATAGTTGTTCATACCTCAGAAGGGGAACGGAGAAGGGGGTTTATATAATAGTAGAAATTAAAAGAACAAACATGAAAAATAATTAATTAAGCACAAATAAGGAAAGAAAATATCACATAAAAATCAAAATCAGTAGAGGAGATGGAGAGTCTCAAACCCTAATTGGGTTCAATTATTTGAAAATCGAACCAAGAGTGCAAACCGCTCCTTGTTGGGTGTATAGATACGGAATACCACCCAAAATCTAAAGATTCGAGTCGTTTTAGTCCGATCTCGGAAGTGGTACTTGCCAAAGTTAGGAAAGTACCTAAGTAATACCATAAACAGACATGAGAGAAGGCTAATAAGTTAAGTAGATCATAGGTAGATTTCATCTCTAGGTCGTAATCGGAGAGGAACTGATCAGCGGCTGCTAAGGTTTGCAGAAGAGAGGAGAAAGTTCGAGAGAGTATAAAGGCGACTGATTTGAGAAGAATGGTCTTTAGGGTTGGGTTATGGAGATATAAGGAAAAAAGTTTGTGTTTATTGTGGGTCATTGGTCTTAAGAGATCAACAACCAGGATTAAAAAAAGTTGGGGTGGGTCAAGGAAATGTGTTCCGACCGGGTTAAGTCAATTGGGTTGTTTGGTTTTTGGGCTGCTGAAGAATGAAAATGAAGTGGGCTAAGTGTTTGGGCCTGATTTGGTCCGAAAATGAGCCCTATATTGGGCCATAAAATTAAATACATAAAAATTATTTATAAAATAATAATTTATAAATAATAAAAATATTACTTATGCAGTACAATGATTGAAAATAATAGCTTAACGTTATAAAAATATAAAATTCTATTTTAGTGTAAATAATATAATTATGTATTAAATATAGGCTATTATTGTAAAATTATGTAAATAGCTCAAAAAATACAAATGTAATTATATGAAATAAAATAAAATATTATAAAATATATATGTGGGTGTAATAATAAATTTTGATGATTAATTCATCACAAAATAATTTGAAAGGGTAATTAATAAATATTTGAACAATTTACATGTAAGAAAATCAATTTTAAAGCTCTAAAAATTACATAAAATACTTATATGACTCTTGTAAATTGAGTAATGATGCGAAATGATATTTTGAAAATATATAAAATTTTTTATAAAATATGAGGGCAACATTGGATATCAACACCTGCAAGCTAGGGAAAACAATATCAGGCTACTCAAGCATCATCTACTGTTAGCTCAATCTAGAATGAATATTCAAGCTCATAAAAACAGATCCTTCAGAGAGTTTGAGGTGGGAGATCAAGTGTTTGTGAGGCTGCAACCTTACATGCAGATGTCCATGAAAGGTCACTCTTATCACAAACTAAGCCCAAAATACTTTGGTCCATTCCAAGTCATTACGAGGGTTGGATCTGTACCACTTACACTTACCTCCTCGTATCAAAATTCATTCCACATTCGATATTTCACAGCTCAAAAAGCACATTGGATCTGCTCCTGTAATACCTGATATACCAATATCCATTTCTCTTCATGTCAATATTGTTTTGGAACCAGAGCAAGCACTAGAATTTCGATCCATTTCCAAGCATCACAGGCATGTCAAGCAAGTGTTAGGTAAAGTGGTTCAACTGTCCAATTGAAGATAGTACTTAGATAGGTGTCCATACCTTAAAGCAGCAGTTTCCTCATTTTGTCCTTGTGGACAATGACTCTTAGCGGGGAAGATTTGTTATGAGTCTATTAATAGGAGAAGGGCATAGTAGTCATTTCAGGGGGGAAGTTAGTTAGACGTTTAGATAATGTTAGTTGGGAGGGAGGGGGCTGGCATTTAGTTAAAAGAGAATCTCGACTAGAGAATATAAGGGAAGAAGCTCAGTTGTAATAGCTCTTTAGACTTAATACAATAACATTCCTCTTTCTATAGTCTCTTAGTGTTCTTAGTTCTCTTTAAGAACAAGGTAGCTGTAAATTGTTCAAGAGCTATTCTCTCAATTGGCTCTTTAGGTTTACAGATTTGTACTTAATTCAATTAGGTACATAGCACAATTCAACCAAGCAAAGCCATTGAGTCGACGATCGTGAAAAGAAGAATCAGGGGATTACATCTTTTTATTTAAGATTGCTAAAAATTGTAACCAATATAAATTACTGAAATTAAATATTAATATTTATCTCTACTTTTTTTTTTGATTATTTATTTTTCAGGAACGAAATTTAGTTGTTATAGTAGTAACTATTTGTAGGATTGAATACCCTTTTTATGTACGGTTTTCTTAAAACATATTTTTAGGTATATTTAACTATAAAAAATAGCATTTTGTTTACTTTCTGTTAGTGATTACGTAATTTTGTATAGCATTTTTATATACATTCTAATTGTAGCTTCTATTATAGTAAGTAAGATATAATCAAATTCATTAAAGATCTTAAATGTTGTTGATTCTCATACTCTAAATTTCTGGTAAAGTAGTTTTCATGTAAGATTTAAAACTTATGAGTACGAAATTTTAATTTTTTAAAGTTATTGATTCTAAATTAATGTAATTTATATATATTAAATAATTTTTTCGGACAAACATAGAATGGACTAAGGTATGTAACACTGGCCTTTGGCAACTTGGGATTCTTCGAGCTTCTTTAGTTCTTTTTTCTTTCTCTTGTGTTTATATTCGTGTTTTTTTTTTCTTTCTTTTTTGACCTTTTCCTCTACATCTTTCACTCTTGTCTCTTCCACACATGTTTATATTTTAAGTCGACTATCTAATCGAATATTTGTTACCTTTTATTAATGCAGGTATCGAAATACATTATTTTAGTAATGAAATTTAAACAACTAATTTAATCTCATGCTCAATTGTTTTTTGAAAAAAAAACTGATATAGTCAATTATTCAATAAGAATTCAAGTTGATAAAAACATCAAATATGGATAATCTTTTATATATATATATATATAAATGAAAATTCCTCTGAGCATTCTAAAGTACCCATTTTAGTACCTCTGAGAATTCATTGACCTTCTTAACCAGAAAAGTCTTGAGGGACAAATTGTAAAATTCGCCTTTCGGCTCAGTCTTTGCGCCAAAACTCGAAACGTGTGCCTTTCTACTTGGAATCAAGATTTTCAATTGTGTAAAAAGAAGTGCACATGATCCCAACAGATTAGCATTAATGATTAAACAATAGTCACTAAACTCTCGCCTCAGATTTCATGTGAAGTATATGTTACAGTGAAGGGTCACCGGACCCATAAGTTTTGACAAAAATCTTGTATATGTAAATGTATATAACTTAAAAATAGTTAATTTAAAGCACTTGACACCCTAAATATTAAAATTCTTTAGAGGGTACTGATTGAGCAGAATATTGTACCTCAATCACGTAAAAATCCTAAGTCCGCCTCCGATCACTCCCTTTAAGAAACAATAAATAACACAGTTATTTTGCTATATCACCCCTATTTATAATATGTTGAAAAATGAATTGAAAATAAGTGGTACTTAATAAGAATGGTAAAATAAGTATAAAATAGTAAATTATCCATTGATTTTTTAAACTGGACAAATAAAAGTAAATCTCTATTTTTAGTATAGTAAACAAATAAATTTGGACGGATAAAATATTTATATATTTTAAATAAATTTTCTAATACAACAACAGAATCTAAACAAAAATTAATTTATCCGACCACGTACCTAATGCTCTAGTTCGGCTTTGTTTTTGATCTCCATCAAATGCATGCCCCCAGTTACATTAATTAATCCCAAGGGACACTATAAGTACTCACTTTACTTGCAGCTTACAAAGGATAATTTTTTATACACCGACCCTAAGAACTTTAAAATGGATTGATCAAAGGTACTTCCTTTAGCTAGGATTTGGATAGATTACTCGTCATTAGTTTTCAATAGTTTATTTAACTGTGGGAGCAGTTGCAGACTTGAATTTTCACTTTTTGACGAAAATCTTCCTTGAAATTGTAGAAAAGCCATAAACACACGTAAAAATAAGTACGGACTAGCCAGTTTTCGAACTTGTAATTAAAAAATAGACAGTGTTTGCAAAGTCATTGAAAAATAGCCACCATTTTGCTGCAACACAGAAAGTTCCAGCATAATATACTGGAGATTAGTTCACTTGTATATGAACTCTAGCACACAGAAAGTTCCAGCATAATATACTGGAAATTGGAGCACATGTGTATCAACTTCCAGCATATTATGCTGGACCAGTATTGTCACAACCCAAAATCCCACCACAGGCGTCGTGATGGCACTTAGTCTCTAAAACTAGGTAAACCGATTACAATTACAATTCAAACCATTTTTTTAAACATATAATTTAATACATGTATCGAAACCAACAACGGAAATAATTATAACACCTTCCCAAGACTGGTAATACTGAGTCACGAACTCTAACTAAATACGTGCAATGATCTCAAAGATCGAATATACAATACTGTTCGAATAAGAGTTGACAGTACAATAAAATGGAAAGACTCCAAAAGACTGCAACGACCAAGCAACTCTACCTTGAATCTTTGCGATCAACATACTAACTCTATCCGAGTCCGATATCTCCAATACCTGACTCTACATAAAAATGTGCAGAAGTGTAGTATGAGTACACCACAGTCGGTACCTAATAAGTATCAAGACTAATCTCGATGGAGTAGTGACGAGGTACAGTCAAGACACTCACTAGTCAAATAACCTGTGCAATATAGCAGTATACATTAATACTTGTCACGACCCGAAATTCCCACCTTCGGACCGTGATGGCGCCTAATATTTCACTTGCTAGGCAAGCCAACGTTAGAATAATATTAACCAATTTTTAAACAATCTTTACATTATTAAAAATAAATGAAGCAAAAGCGGAAGCAAAGTTTGAAATATAGTAAAATTATTCATAAATGCAACGATGTCTAAATACCATCCCAAAATTGGTGTCACAAGTGCACGAGCTTCTAGAATAAATACAAATACAGGTCTGAATAAAATAAAGCTGTATGAAAATAAACACACAGCTAGAGTAAAATAGACGGAGAGTTCAGAACTACGGACGCCATGCAGTTATACCTCAAGTCTCCTCTTGTAGCTGAAATTCGAGCAAGTCTATGGTACGTCGCTGAGACCAACTCTGAAATCTGCACAAGAAGTGCAGAGTGTAGTATCATTACAACCGACCTCATGTACTGATAAGTGCTGAGCCTAACCTCGGCGAAGTAGTGACGAGACTAAGGCGGGTCACTTACATTACCTGTACGCAGTATTAGTAACAACAACAAATAGTAGAAATAAATTAGGTAACTCATTTATAATAATTTAAGCCAACTCAGCAGTCATAACCAGTTATCATTTCCATCAATTCTGTTGCAGCGTGCAACCCGCTTTCACAATATATTCACATTCAATTCTGTTGCAGCGTGCAACCCACTCTCACAATATATTCACATTCAGTTCTGTTGCGGCGTGCAACCCGCTCCTCCATTATATTTATTTTAGTCAAGTCTGTTGCGGTGTGCAACCCGATCCCCCAATATATAAATATGTATGCCGACTTTTAAATAAATCTGTTGCGGCGTACAACCCGATCCTCCAATATGGACTTTTAATAAGTCTGTTGCGGCGTGCAACCCGATCCTCCAATATATTCATTGTAATTAATTCTGTTGCGGCGTGCAACACGCTCCTCCAACATTTTTATTTACTAATTCTTAAAGAAGAATTTCTCCAATAAATGCAATAATTAATATAAAATTATAAGACAACAAACATACAATAATTATGAAACAAACAAAGGCAAATAGCAAATTATTATAGAAATCAGAGAGAAAATATGCAGTTCAATATTTAATATGCTAAATGTTAAATAACAATTAAGGCACATAATTCAAATAGCATATAACAATTAATGCAGGAATTTAAGAATTAATATTTGACAAAGAATATGAGAGAAATAATTATTATAATAATTAATTTATGATTTAAACAATTTATGATTTTTCAAGTAAGCAGGCAAACAATTAATTTGACGACGTATAGACACTCGTCACCTCGCCAATACGTCGTTCGCATGTATTTCACATAACAAATAATTTAAGGGTTCTATTCCCTTAAGTCAAGGTTAACGAGGACACTTACCTCGCTTTGTAAATTCCAATCAATTACTCAACCACAATTTTTCCTTTTAAATTTATCTCCGAAAGCTTCAAATATATTCACAAATAATTCGATATATTCAATAGTCAATACTAATCATAGAAATTAATTCCATATGAATTTACAATTTTTTCCGATAAAAATCTGAAATTCAATTAAATATTCGACAATGGGACCCACATCTCAAATCCCGAAAAAACTCGCGAAATCCGAACACCTGTTCCTATATGAGTTCAACCATACAAAAATTGTCCAATTCCGATATCAAATGGACCTTCAAATCTAAATTTTTCGTTTTTGGAAGATTTTAGAAAAATCTAATTTTTCTTCCATAAATTCACGGATTCATTATATAAACGAGTATAGAATCATGAAATATAATCAATATAAGATAAGGAACACTTACCCCAATATTTTTCGTGAAAATCGCCCAAATATTCGCCTTAACTGAGCTCAAAATGACCAAAGTGAGTAAAAATGTCGGACTCTTTGATATATACACTGCCTAGGCATTTCCGTATCTGCGGTGCCTGGGCTCGCACATGCGAGCTTGCATCTGCGAGAAAAATCTCGCATCTGCGATATGGGGCTGTCAGGCGAGGCCTGGCACTTGCGGAGTAAAAGTGCGCACCTGCGCTGCCTTCGCTTCTGCGATTATTTGGTCCGCTTCTGCGAACGCGCGGGTGCGTGCAGGTTTCCGCCCCTGCGGACTTTTGCACACCCACGCCCGGGAGCATCTGCAATTGAAGGCTCGCTTCTGCGAGCTCTCACCTTCGATAAAAATCAGCATATGCGATTACAACAGAAGGAAAAATATAGATTTTACTTAAGTCCATTTCTTGATCCGATTTCAATCCGTATCACTCTCGGGGTACTCGGGACCCCGTACGAATATACCAACAAGTTCGATAATATAGTACGGACTTACTCGGGGTCTCGTATCATGCCAAACAATGCTGAAATTACAATTCACACCCCGATTCGAACTTTGAGTTTTAAACTTTCAATTTGCAAATCTCGTGCCAAAACATATTAAATGAATCCGGAATGACTTCAAATTTGGCACATAAGTCATAAATGACATAACGGAACTGTTCAAATTTTCAGAATTTAATTCCGGCTCCTATATAAAAAAGTCAACCCCGTGGTCGATCATTTGGTCTGCTTCTGCAGACGCGCGGGTGCGTGCAGGTTTCCGCACCTGCGGACTTTTGCCCAGCCACGCCCGGGCGCATCTGCGATTGAAGGCTCGCTTCTGCGAGCTCGCACCTCCGATAAAAATCCGCATGTGCGATTACAACATAAGAAAAAATACAGATTTTTCTTAAGTCTAGTTCTTGATCTGATTTCAATCCGTATCACTCTCGGGGTACTCGGGACCCCGTACGAATATACCAACGGGTTCAATAATATAATACGGACTTACTCAGGGTCTCGTATCATGCCAAACAACGCTGAAATTACAATTCACACCCCGATTCAAACTTTGAGTTTTAAACTTTCAATTTGCAAATCTCGTGCCAAAACATATTAAATGAATCCGGAATGACTTCAAATTTGGCACATAAGTCATAAATGACATAACAGAACTGTTTAAATTTCCAAAATCGGATTTCGGCTCCTATATAAAAAAGTCAATCCCGTGGTCAAACTTGGAAATCTTTAGCGTTTAAATTGCTAGTTCAGTTATATGGTCATAACTTGAGCTACAGACCTCCAAATTAAATTTCGGGCATACGCCCAGGTCCCAAATCACGATACGGAGCTACCGGAACTGTCAAAATACTGATCCGGATTCGTTTGCTAAAACTGTTGACCAAAGTCAACTCACTTGAGTTTTAAAGCTCTATTTCATATTTTAATTCATTTTTCACATGCGAACTTTTTGAAATTATTTACGGATTGCGCACGTAAGTCGAGAAATAATAAATAATATTTTTTTGAGGTCTTAGAATACAGATTTACTTATTAAATTTAAATATGACATTTTGGGTCATCACAGTACTGAAAAATAACTAGCAATGATAACAACAAAATCAACCAGTGATATAACAACAAGGCAACAAGAACATCATAATTATTGCTTAGACGAATAAGAAACACAAGTACAACCAATTAATCAAGTTCTTCAAATATAAATGCTTCACCTATTATTCTTTAAGATAAATATCTTTTGAATATACTTCTTTTGAATAAATATCTTTCAAATAAATATATTTTCAAGTAAAAGTCACCATGTGACACCTCATTACCCAATCATAAAAATTACGGCTCTCAGCCCACTTTTTATATTTTTCACGGTACCTCGTGCCCATATTTCTATCACAAGCACACGGACAACTCACGTGTCAATAATAAAACCATCATATTTTCCTCGGCACCTCATGCCCGTATTTTTTCATAACCGCACGGACAACTCACGTACCAAAATATCAATATATATAAGATCCGCATGATCAATTTATTTTTAATAAAATAAGTTTACAATTTATAAACCAAGTAAGAAATCATCAAACAAATGAGTTTATTTTTTAACTCATTTGGATGAAGAAAATGACATTCCAATTAAAATGAAGCATCCGATGACTACTAATTTAGATGTAAAATTTATTAAATTAAAACATAATAGCAATTTATTTTATTCGAAACAACTCAAATCTCGAAAATCAGTAAAAATCATAAACACAAATTCTCAGAGTCTTGTACAGAGAGCCAAAGCCAACACAATACAACAAAGAATACAAAACACATAATAAAATTAAATAATACATCACGGAAGAACACAAGAATTTACATATCGCAGAAAAATAATATAACCAAAGGCAAGTGCAACCATAAAAAAATATCAACAAAGGGCACTCCCGAGGTACCGCCTCGTAGTCCCAAATCATAAATAATTTTCAACAACAACAATGGCCCAGGCTATCACAAGTCATTACAAATCAATCTCTGACATAACCCACCTTGTCTCGCCACGTGCGCAATAATAAAGTAAATGTCTGCCTTGTCTCGCCGCACACGCATAATAATATTCCCACCTTGTCTCGCCACATGCACAAACCCACATATATAGCCCGCTTTGTCACGCCGCATGTGCATATATCAATAGTAACAATAGCACGGAAGAAATCTCGTGCAAACACCGGTACAATCCTCCCAACAATATCATGTGCCAATATCACAACATCTCATAAATTACACTTCAAGTGCTCAAATATTACAAGATATCACAAATTGCACATCGAGTGCTCAAATATCAAAACATATCACAAATTGCACCTCAAGTGCTCAAATATTTTAACTTGCCACAAAAATCAACAATACATCATCTTCCGCAATAAGGAGCCCATGGCTCCACCATAATGTCCCACAAAAATCTTAACAAACATGTCTAGGAGCGAACAACTCAACAAAATAATATTTCACAATTTAACACTTTGCCTCAAATATTATTTACGGCCTTTATAACTCAATACCAATTGCAACAACATGAACTGGAAAGTAATTCATAAAGGAACAACGCCTTCTTTAATCCAATTTTTTGGCAAATAGATTAATGCCTCCTTTTAAACTTACATAATAAATTATTTGCAAATGAATAATCCATAGTGAAATTATCTCCATGAAATATCAACTCAACAAAAATACGGGATTCACATATAAATCAAAGTGGCAATCACACCAAATTATCATATAAAAATAAATTCAACAAACAATGATTTATGCATGACAAATAAATGATTTATTATGTTTCAATAATTTTCTAATTTAATACATAAGGGCGTCTACGAATTTCAACCAATATAATTTGCACATATAAACCAAATACGTACTCGTCACCTCGTGTACATGGTTTCAATTACACAATTTTCACATATGACTCAATGCCTAAGGGGTAATTCCCCCACTCAAGTTTAGGCAAGATACTTACCTTTTTTTGAAATTATGCCGATATTTCAAAATCGCCTTCTAGCTTGAATTGACCTCCAGACCACTCAAATCTATCCAAATTAATTGTATAACTTCATTAAAATTCATCGGAATAATTTCGGATAATAAAATGCCGACTTAAAAATTTATTCTAAAAATTTAACAAAAGTCAACGCGGGGCTCGCCTCTCGGAACCAGACATAATTTTCACGAAATCCGATCATCCATTCCGATACGAGTTCAAGCATACCAATTTTATCAAATTCCAACAACAAATCTTCCTCCAAATCTTGAATTTTTATTTTTGGAAGATTTTCAAAAATCTTGACTTCTTTCATTTAAATCCGAATTAAACGATGAATATAACCATAGATTCATAAAATATAATCACTTTAGGATATAGAACACTTACCCCAGTCGAAATCGTGCAGAAATCCTCAAAGTCGCCCAAAATTCGAGCTCCAAAAACCTCAATCGAAAATGAAGAAATGACAAATTTTCAATTCTTAAGTTTCTGCCGAGGTTCGCATTTGCGAATGAACAGTACCTCATATGAACAGTGTTCGCAATTGCGAATGAACAGTACCTCACCAGAACTTGTCCGAAATGATCCGAAACGACCCTGAAACTCATCCGGAACCTCCCGAACACAAACCATATATGAATTTTAATCATAAAACATGCTACGGACCTGCTCGCGCACTCAAAATACTGAAAAGAGGTCGTATTGACCCGATATTGACTATGGTCAAACTCCCAAATTTTTTAACTTTACTAGTCTCTCAACCAATGATCCAAAAATACACCCAAGCCTCCCGGGACCCGTCAAATCATACCAACAAGTCCTAAAACATCATACGAACTTAGTCGAAACTTCAATTTACATCAAACAATGCTAGAACCACGAATCACAAGCTTAATGAAACTAAGAAATTTCAACTTCTACATTCAATGTCAAAATCTATCAAATCACGTCCGATTGACCTCAAATTTTGCACATAAGTCATAAATGATATAACGGACCTATACAAATTTCAGAACTGGATTCCGACCCCTATATCAAAAAGTCAACTCCCCGGTCAAACTTTTCAAAAAATTAATTTTCGCCATTTCAAGCCAAATTTCACTACGGACTTTCAAATAATTTTCCGGACACGCTCCTAAGTCCAAAATTACCATACAGAGATATTGGAATTATCAAAACTTCATTCCGGGGTCGTTTGCTCAAAAGTCAACTCTCCGGTCAACTCTTCTATTTAAGCTTCTAAATAAGAATTGTTCTTTTAATTTAATTCTGAATCTTTCGAAAATCAAACTCGATCACACCCGCGGGTCATAATACATATTGCGAAACTTCTCGAGATCTTTAGTGGTTGAACGAGGCGTTAATTCTTAAAACGACAAGTCGGGCCGTTACAAGTATATTATGCTAGAACTTTAGTATATTATGATGGAGTTCTAGTATAGTTATACTGCAACTCCATCATAATATATTGGAGTTCCAGCTCTAGTATATTATACCGGAAGTTCACATGTAAAAAATTCGAACTCCAGTATATTATAGTGGAATATTTTCCGGATTTTGAACAGTGTTTTCGTTCAGATTTATTTTTACATGAAAAATGACTTAATTTTGATTACTTTTGAAAACTGTGACTATTTTTCAATTATCACTTGTAAATCTGGTTATTTTTGAATTTCACCTTAAACACAACAGCAACTATCGGAAAAGTCCATATTTAGCACCTTGAAGAGCAAATTTTGTGAGTGTAATGGTAAGCAAGTTAGCCCGACTATTTTTCCAAAAACATATTATTTCGAATTAGTCTAATGTGTACCGAAATTTGTCGTTTAAATTTCAACGTGAAATTATAAGACTTGAACTTAAAATTGCATAATTGCACTACTAAGGGATTTGGTTGGTCCTATGAAGAAATAGTGTTGAGCCAAAACTATTAAGTCAGAAATGGAAGCATCAGTTTGCTATTATTGGGTACTTAATTTGGTCCTATGAAATAGTGAATAAAGTTAAATGTCACAAAAAGAGAAAAAGAGGAAATTACACATATTATCATCATTACTATCATCACTAACTTCAACTCAAACCCCACGCTTAAATTCCAAACAATTCCCTCTTTCACTTTCTTGTCTTCTCCTTTTCCCACTTCTTCTCCCCCTTTTGTACCTTCTTTTTTATTTTTCTTGCTCAACTAAAAAAAAAAAAAAAGTAAAAAAAAGAAAAAGGTACAAAAAATAAAATAGGATAAAGATTGTACAACTCAATATTGATAAATTTTTATACATTGACAATATAAAAAAAAAATTCATATGATCGAATCAACTAAATAATAATTACATGTAAGCGCCGTAAAAATGAGATAACATCCTAAAAAATGAGATATGTTTGTTTTATATTACAACATGTTAAGATATACCGGTATCATAAAAGTTTTTTACTTTTTCTGTCTACATAAATTTAATCATATTGGTATATATACACAAAATCATCTGCTTTACAAAAAGGTAATCATGGTTTCTTGTTTTTGACATGGCCTTACTCTTTCCTCCTCCCTTGCAAAGGAAACTAAGAGCAGAATATGATACAATAGAAGATGAAAAAGAAAGTTGGAAACTTTAGAGCAATGAATACAAGAATTCTCAGCAGTCTTTTATTTTTTCAACTCAGTTCTCTTTGTATCTGTTCAGGTGAATGAACCTTGTCTCTTTCATTTGCACAAGTTTCTTTTACAAAAGGGTATCTTATTCTCTGTTATATTTTTCCATTATTCCTCTGCTTTGTAATTTAGATTCACAAGAATTTGCATGTTAAGTTGAAGGCCAAACATAGGAAGTAGTAGTTGCAGCTCTTTTCTTTAACAGAATATGCTACTTCAACTCTGTTAAACAAAACAGCTATAATGCTCGGACTCTTCGAAAATATCGTCGGGTGCGTGTCGGATCCTCCAAAAATAGTGTATTTTTGAAGGATCCGACATGATTGCGGCAGTATTTTGGAGAATCCTTACAACGTAGTTAAATAGAACCATTCTAGATTTCTTTTCACATTTTACACATAATTAGACATTCAAGCCACTAGCTCTTTTGAGTTATGTTGCACGGACTCGCCAAAAATGATGTCGCACTCGTGTCGGATCCTCCAAAAAATGCACTACTTTTCGATGATTCAAAGCCGAGCAACAATAGCTTTTTTTTTGTGGGCGTGGGGTGGGGTTGTACAACTACATTTCTTGTAGAGATAACTATTGTCCAGTAACTTATATTACCTAAAGTTTAGAAAGTAGTCATAATTACATAAAAACAGAAATGTCATCTCATAGATTACAATAGTCTGTCCCCAAATATAAACTTTTAATGCATATTTAAAAGTTCCTTTGCTCCTTACAGGTTCAAATGCAACACCAAAAGAATTCATAGAGCAGAAGAAAATGTTATACCAAGTAGAGGAGAAATTTGAGAAATCTAACACAATTTCTAGTAGCCAAAAAGATATAACAACCCCTATAACAACAGTTCCAACAGGAAATCCTACCACATCCACTCCTGTCCTGAATCCAACAATCTCAAATCCTGATTCGACTCCCACTGGCCCGACTAATTCAGTAATGACACCAGCGATAACCAATTCTCCGGTGCCTTCAGGCGCGAGTTGGTGTATTGCTAGCCGAGCAGCTTCGCAAATTGCTCTGCAGGTTAGTGGCGGATACAAAATTTAAGCTATATGGGTTCAACCTTTAAGGCTATTAGCATTGAACTCATTGTGTTTTTAAGCTATGGGTTCAGACCTATAATTTATTGCAATTTGAGTAGATTTTTACATATAAATCTATGCTTCGCGTCAAAAGTACTGGGTCAGATGAACCCGGTGGTCCAATGCTACATCCGCCCCTGGGCGGATCTAGACTAGACGCAACAAGTTCAAAAGAACATACTGTATCTAGCTCGGACTTTATAATCGATTGACTTTAAATCCTGGATTCGCTGTAACTGCAGGTTGCTTTAGACTATGCTTGTGGCTATGGTGGTGCTGATTGCTCAGAAATTCAGTCTGGTGGCAGCTGCTACAAACCAAACACTCTCCGAGATCACGCTTCGTATGCATTCAACAACTACTACCAGAAAAATCCAATTCCAAATAGCTGCAATTTTGATGGCACTGCTATTACTACCAACACTGACCCCAGTAAGCTAGTTACATTTGTTATTAGTTAATTACTATGTCCAGTGGCGGAGTCATGATTTTAAGGGGAGTCAAAATATAAAAAATTAAACTCACCAAGAGTCAATGGGTGTCATTATATAGTATATATATACATATTTTTTTTAAAAATTACCGAGCTAAACAGTGTAATTTTTCAACGACCTTGGAAGCATGTGGCTCCACCACTCACTATGTCGTTATGACGTGTTAGTTATTGAAATACGTCACCATCTCATTTAAAAGTTTAAACTATTAAAGAGAACAGTCTTTTAATTACTTTAATTATATTATGTCTGTCAACATTATTAAGTTCTTACTTTGTATGCAGGTAGTGGTTCATGTCAATATCCATCAACAAGGTAACTTAATTGTTATACTTCTTTTCTTTAACAGAGAAATTCTGACAAAGCTTGGGAATTTTTACAGCACAAATGCATCTATTTTGAACATAAGTAATGCAAGTGGAGTATTTGGCGCCGGACCAATTACACCATCTACCTCATCAGCTGCCGCGACAAGTTGCTCTTTAAATTATCATTTCTACATCTTAGCTTACCTTGTGATACTGCTAGCCTTAATACTGAAGCTAATTTCATAATATTGGTTTAGTTGCTTTTATTTTTTCTTTTCAAAAAGGGTCAAAACAATGTCTCAAAGGCAAGAATTGGAAAGTTTAAATGAAAGGGCAAAACTCAAAAGGAAGAAAACAGATTCAGTCAAAGTCCAGGCAAGAATACAAGAAAGTATGTCAAAGAAGACATGAAACTGTCTCTTTTCCATTAATACATTGATATCATTCTCAAGGCTATAGGCATTACTTGTATTTGTAAAATAAAGACAAGATAACAGTTTTCGTTCTTGTGTTATATACCATTACATACATACTACAGATCTGTCCAAGAAATGACACAATTAGTCTGTGCCTACACAAGGCTTGCAAAAAGTCACATATATATGCACAGAGCATGCGATGGTTAGAAAAGAATCCGATCATTATATCAATACTTATATTTAAAGGTTCCATTAATTAGGACTAGACCAATTCTAATATTAGCAATGTATTCTGGAAAAGAAAAGGTTCCTAGCTACTCTAAACTTTCTCCAAGATAAAATGTTTGGAAAAGAATAAATCAGTCAACTACATCTTACTCCTAAACTAGAAAGTGTGTGATTCATCCTATTGCGATCATCACGCCAAACATAAATTCTTAATATCCGTTGCGCAACATTGTATTCCCCTGAAAGGATGAGTAACTATAAAATTGGCAGTAGGAGCACAAGCGCCCAATGTTGATGATCCACCATTGTACAGAAAGAATGGATCATCCAACAATTCTTCTGCGGACGGCCTAACAGACATGGGAAGTGAACACTTCTCAATGATATCCTTCACTCTCGAGTCTTTAACCTTTCCAAGAGATGCAGGTTTTTCACCAGTGATATACACTTTCCTAAGTATTTGCCCTTGATTGTTGCATTCCCTATATGGATATTCACCAGTAACCATCTCAAGAAGACACATCCCGAATGCATATATATCCACCAGTTCATTGTATTCCTCATCGTAGCACTCAGGAGCCATGAATTGAGGCGTTCCCTTAACCTCTTTGGCGAAATCACCCTCCATAAGACGAATCGCCAACCCAAAATCTCCAAGCTTAACCTGTTTCCCACCACTCTGAACAAAAATATTATCACACTTGATATCTCTATGAATGATCTTCGGGTTCTGTCCATGAAGAAAGCTCAAACCTTCAAGAATCTGCCTACCCCAGTTCTTGATATTCCCCAAATCAACACCACTCCCATTATTACTTTTCAACATATACTTTGTCAAACTGCCTGAAGGGAATAATTCTGTGATCATGTTTAGGGTTTTTGCCTCGGAATCGAACCAGTAAGAGAAACACTTCATAACCCTTTCATGGTTTAAAGATTGCAAAAGAACAGCCTCAGAAAACAACTTTTCTGGGGTTTTTAATAATGCTTCACCATCTTCTCCATGAAAACTAATTTGGTTCCATGCAATTTCAATGTTTTGAACTTGATCAAAACCTAGGTACACTTCTTTATAAGCCCCTCCACCTAACACGTCACTATATCTAACGAACCTATCACATGGAGATTTCTCTTCAAATCTGTGTAACACATAATCCATCGTAGCTTAAATTCGGATTTGAAGAAAACAAAGAGATTGAAAAACCAGAGTGTGACGTGGAAAAAAAGATCAAAGCGGGTGTTCAGAGAATGCTTCGATTGCAGCTGAGAAAGAATCCATAACTAACGACAAATTTGGCTGAAAACGCATGATGTTTGATAGCTTAAGATGAGATGATCTCAACCTTTTCATCTCATGAATTTATGCATTAAACAGAATGAAAACAAAATTAGGAGCCGATGACAAAACGATTAATGTAGGTAAAATATAGTGAAGGAAGGGCATAATATTTCTTTTTCGTCCGAACTTAGTAGTTATATAGTAGAATAGAAATTCCCTAATTAGTGAAAAGTTAGGATTTCACATAATTAGAAGCTTCTGCCTTCACGGTAAAGATTTCCCAATTCAGTTTGGATTAATCTTCCCTCTCGTTTTACAATTATTTTCCTCATTTGACTTGGATTGAAAGATAGAAGAGATTTGAACTTCGAATTTTTTCTAGTTTCTTTATAGAGACAATAATAAGTAGGTTCATTTAGTTAATACTTAGTAAACTGTAAAATCAAAATATGGTTATTTCCACACCCAAAAAAACGCATTGTTTTATTTAGTCACAAAGAGAAATTTTAATTACGACATTACTTCGAAAACTAAATTATTGTTAAATAAGGTAGAATAATTCTAATTGGATGGGTTATTAAATCTATCTATATCTATCTATCTATATTTCTATATCTATATCTATCTATCTATATTATTATAAAAGCACGAATGTTAGAACACTAAATATTGAACGACGAAAATATCCTCAAAATATTACTCGATTTTTATACCCTTTGAAAGCTAAATTAATTTAAAAAGGAATCACCCTTAAAGGATGAAAACGTAATATTAGTGATCGTGTAATACTAATTGCACTTGGACAATAACTTCGAATAAAGAATCCGCATGTCCTAATTCTGATTTATTAGAAGAAAAAGCACAAGAAGAGATAAAAACCTAATCAGTCAAAATTATGTCCCACAAAGCAGTTGAAGTGGCATAAACTTAAATGAACATACACCAAGATACTGTTCACAAAGAAATAGGCAAGATATGACAAAGACACAAAGTTGCACATCTTTGTGCTACAAAAAAAAAATACTATCTAATTTAACTAAATCGATCATCTTTGTGAATTCAACCGGTGTGGAATCATTTTAAATTCAAGTACTATATACTGCAATAATATTGATTTTTAGTATTTAAATTGTTGAACTTTATCCATGTAAATTACATTACAATGTAATATATTTAACTTATTGCTCATATAAATGTTTGATTGTAGATTTACGTGCAACGCACGTATACAGAGACTAGTACTATATTAAAGCACGAAAGCCCTTAGCAAAATGTGATTCGTTTTTTTTACCATTTTAAAATATAATTCACACTAGACAAAATAGTCATTTAATTATTTTCTTAATATTTAGCATTTTGTAGTCAACTAAAACTTTACTTATTAAAGTTTTCCTTATTTGAACGAGACTACACATAGAATTCTAATATTTAGGACATCAAAATCAATTATATTTATCATATACAATATTATATTATTATACTAAAAATATAAATGTTTACGTGTCATATTTCCTAAAAGGATGTGCATATAATGTAATGGAAGGAAACGGCCAAAATTATAATAGATAGCCTAACCGTAATTTGAAAACTAACAAAGGCAGCAAAATTTTTATATTAAAATAAATAAATAGTGGAGCTCTTAATTAACTGATTAAAGAAAATATTCAATTTAATTCTTTTTCAACTTCATCATATTAGTAAATTTATTTTTCAAATTGACAAATAACTTTTTAAAAAAAACTTGACAATTGTACTTCAGGTTGAAATAATCTAATTTAAGAGGTGATAAAGAGATATATAAATACGATCTTATCATTTTACTTAATTATATCAACCATATGCTAATTAATCAAAAAATTAAGAAGACAATTAAATAACTTTGATAAGTGGGGGCAAAGCGTGAAATCATAATAAAGCATCTGAGGATTTATGCAAGACATAATTTCTTCTTAAGCTAGCTAAATATGATTAACATTCATCATTTTCAGGACCTTATATTTTTTCCTATAATATTTTTAATAACTCGTACACATTGGTTAATATGGATATGCAATATTTAAAAGTTATGTGTTCATGAATATAAAGTACACGTGCAAAGCGCGTACCATGAGACTAGTTATTATAAAAGCACGAATGTTCCACGATAAATGTTGAACGACCAAAATATCCCTAAAATATTGATCGACTTTTACACCCTTCAGTATTTAAATTATCTCTTTAACACTAATGTCCAAAAAAGTAAAAGTATTTGAATTCTTGTAGAGTCCAAGTCTTTTAAAAATCAAAACCATCGGTTGATGGCTTGATGCTCCAAATGATCTGTTGGTCATTCAAACAACTGGCTCTCCAATTTGCTTTAGGATACAAATCCTATTTGGTCCTATTTTCCGATTATGCAAACTTCATAGTTTTAGTAGGAGATGACCTAGAGATTTAAGATTAAGTTTAGTCGGTCATTGAATCCCGCACGATAAGAGCAGATTACTCTATCTGAAAGATCATAATCTTCAGCCTTTGTCCAATTTGAACTCCCGTCATTACTAAGTAATTCAACTCTTAAAAATTCCTTTTGATTGTTTGAATGCTATTTGTAAGTTGTATCTGTAGTATTTTGGCTTTTCTATAAAATATAATTATGTCATGAATATCATTGAGGCAGGAATATCATGACACTGCAGAAATCAAGGAAGCTCCACGTAACCACAAATTAATGATTTCTTGAAAGTTGAAACTTTATCATCTATACACATGGTAATAATTGTATAACATTGTTGTGAATATTCTTGTGTATTTTGGCTACTCTATAATTTTAACTGTTGTTAGTATTTATAGAAGTATTTTTCCTTATTAAGTTAATAAATATTTTCATGTACTAAATACATATATGCATGGAAACTCTGACATATGTTGAAGATACAATTAAGTAAATAAAAGTATGTTCTCACTAATAGCTTAACCTTTTAGATGAGATGATCATACACTTTAACAATATATAGTTAAAACAATTAATATACAATCTTCAAAGTCAAGCCTTTTTTGTCGTACGAGTCTTCAGTCAAACGAACTACGAACAACATTCAGTATAGAAATAACAATTGTGTTGCTCCAGAATATTTCTTTCATTAAGTAATATTGGATATAATTGCCATAGTGCAGACAATTCTTTTAAATAATAATGTTTATTATCATACATATCTTTCTCATGCAGGAGATAAATAACTCTATTTATTTAGTTCAATAGTGGGATTTTATACTATCATGGACATCATATATAATTCCTACTATTGGTAGAATCTTTTTAAGATAGTATTCTACTATTTTTGGACTACTTCCAACATAATTCTCATTGAGAGAATTCTTTTAGGATGATATTCTAATTGTTATTGGACAATTCACCGCTAATATAATTCTCATTGATCGAATTCTTTTAATATAGTTCTAATTGTTATATTGGACAACAACGAGTAAATATAACAGAGACCAATACAAAGAAAATTCTAATTGCTAGCTTTTGGACAGCCAGGACTCATTGCCAACTGATTCTAATTCCAATTCTTTTTGGATAGTATAACAAAAATTAATTCAAAGTTACTTTTATCAGATTGTATATTGTTTGGATATATTAATCCCCTTTCTTTTTTTATCATTGAACTATATTGTCAATGCAATGGGATAATACTAACTTTTTTTTTATAAATGTTTTTATTCCCCTTCCCTTTGATTTCCCTTTGATCCCTCTTTGTTGGAGCTTTTGCTCCTTTGGTGACTCGAACCCACAATCTCGGGGTTGTAGGTGGGGGATGCTGTCTATCTGAGCAACCCCCTCTTGTCGGATAATATTAACTTATTGAATGAATCCATTTCTAAAAAGAAGGAGCCAAACAAGAACTTATTCTTTTACGATCATTATATTTGTGGACCTGGAGTAGTACCTTCATTATATTTCATGTATTGCTTAATTTATGTAACTAATCAAGCTTTGTATCTTTAGGAAAACATATTGTAACTTGACTAATTAATTTCACTTCTCGCCATAACATATTTTCTTGAAAGGTTTTAATATTGGAATGTATTTGCCGCAATATGTTTTCACATAGAGACAACTATACGTTGCCAGAAAGGATTAACCAGAATAGAATGAACGAATAATTCGATTCCATGCTATGTTGTGTGTAAATGGGAGAGTTGCTCTGCGAAGCTGTGCATTCAGTATTCTTATGGAGGAATCATACTAGAAAGAGAATCGAAATGGCCTTCAAAGAAAGCGAGGGAGTGATGGGATACCAATGTCGTAAACAAGAGTTATGAATATGACAGAACAGTCAAAAATGATACAGGAGATCAAACACCGGAAACATCGTCTATAAGGAAGACAAAACTATTAGGCGATATACGACCCTATTGCAATTTTTTACATTATAAACATATGTTTCTAACTTTATTAAATTGATCAATTTGGCAAGACGATAGATTTTGAATTGAAATATTATGTTAATGTAATAACATAGATTTTAATATTCCAAATATTATAGCAATTCTTTTCACGCCAATGGTTTAAATTGATTCTTTTTTCTTATATATAATTTTTAATAAATTTAATTTATTGTTTGTTCATATATAATATAGCGAGAGATATACGTGCAAAGCACGTATATAGAGACACTAGTTATTATAAAAGTATGAATACAATGTCGGTTTACAAAAATAACCTTATAATATTAAGCATAATAACTCATTATAAAAGGACATAACCGAAATTCTAGATATTAGCCTTATAATCTTAATAGTTTTAGGACATGATACTACACGTTAGAAATCCTACATGATTATCTTTAGGAATCATATTAGTATAATTACTTTCGGGCATAGACATATAATACTACATGTTAGCATGTATACCTAATACATTTAGGATCACGTTATGTTTCCTTTTAATATAATTACTTTCGGGGTAAAGACATATTTTTAGTCATGTAATCCTATTATTTTTAGGATATACTTCTTAAAAATTTCTATTACTAATTTAATTTGAGAATGTATTATATTGTCAAATCCATTTAGAAAAAGAAGAGCATATATTATTATAAAAGCACAATACAATATTAATAGACCAAAATAGCCCTAAAATAATTAAAAGAAAGAACTCATAGGGAAATGACATAACTGCAATAACCTATTTTTTTTTACTACAATACCTTTTATGCTAATTTTTAATATTTAACATTTTAAATTTAATAAAATTTTATTTATAAAAATATGTAGGAAGGTTTAATAAAATCAATTTCATAAGAATCCTCCGTATTGGCAATACATTACCACTCCATAATGTCCAATATCAAAAAAAATAAAAGTAATATTAAATGGACTGCATAAAGAGTTGAAATTTAGAAAAAACAAATACCCCACGATAATATATTTTTATATTATATTTGAACTATTTTTTTACTCAAATAATATTTTTTTATCAATATTTTGTGTAATATTTAAAAATACCCAATTATTAAATAACAACTAATAAAATATTTAAGAATATAAATGTGTGAGAAAGAAAAAAATGGTTAGTAATAATCAACACCACTAATAATTCTACAAATATAAAGATCTAAAAGTGAAATGTCATATTAATCTTTTACTCTTTGAAAATAAAATTTATGGTGGATAAAATTATAATTAAGATTAAATATTCAAAACAAGAGATGAACTAATATTAAGATCTGAATCAGCATAGAATAAATTATTCTTTATCTAAAAATCAAATAATTAAATTTTTTAATTAATTATTTAGATAGAAAATCCAATTCAGTTTTTTTTTTAAAAATTCATCATATGAGTAAAATTCTTATTCAAGTTAAAAAAATAAATCTTAGGGTACATAAATTTATTCTATAAAAAGAGCGTTAGAACTGTCACGACCCAAACCGATGGGCCGCGATGGGCACCCGGTACCTTACTCAACCGAGTACCAATGTAACGTATCTTTTGTATCATACTATCATAGGTAAGTGAGTCGGAGAGGATGTCATGAGATAAGTAGAATAAAACATGAGGAAATACTCAATATAGGGTGACCCAACTTGATATACCAATTATACATATGACGTACTGGCCTATAAGACCGATATGATCCTTAATATACTTTAAATATAGGCCGACAAGGCCATACCAATATCCCTATACATGGCATTGTTGGGACCAAACACACTCACACAAGTATACGTGGTCGTCAAGTAATAGAGTAGTGAATAGAGTATCGTTCCCACGAGGACTTATGATTAACTTTTGACTAATTCAAACTCAAATAGCTTATCAATTCAATCGATTCCTTATAAAATAGATAATTGTCTAATTTACTACCTAAAAAGACTATCAAGTAATGGAATACCAGAAATCAACACAATACTTAAATAGTTTTAAATAAAAATCAATGGGAGATAATATTCCAGGGTCACGGGTTATTTAATAATCATGTTACATTCTTAGCTTAAAAATAACTAATTAATTTATCTGGATTGTTGGTTCACAGGGTTGATATTACTCATAAGAGTCTGTCGAGCCCTTACTAGCCTATTCAAGCTAACTTAATACCTATATGTCTATGGAATTAAACTTAACAAGAACGCATGTACAATTCCTGTATTGCAACCGAGCAAGGCAATTAGGTATATGTCTATCCCAATTGCGAATCCTTTCCCCTATGCCCGGGTTTAAGAACTTGCTCTATTTAATTCTATATGCAATCTAGAGTTCCCACTTTCGAGTTCAACTCTAGATTCGTAGATAATATTTCGCTGTTAGCTACTCAGCAAGATAATTAAAAACAGAATTAAATAAACAACCCGATATGATAAAATCAATTTCGTCAATTTACACTTCAAACATCAACATTCATGTATACCCATGACCCTAGAACAATAGGGTTCTTAGCCACTCATATTCAGGCAATCATCAAAAATTCACAAGAGTGCATAAGAATCAATAAAAGAAAGAGAGAATAGGAACTCAAGACGAATTCTGTGGTTTTAGAACTTTTTTGTGCCTTTTTCCTCTTCTCCAATATGTTAGATAACCTAAAGGAGGCGTTTTTGGCTTATATATTGCGTACAAAAGTCGTAGGCCAAAGCTCTCCCACCTTGTCCTCTATTTCTCAGCTTTGCATGCGAGGGTGGATGCGACGCATCCACCCCTAGTTCCTCCATCTCAGCTTTGCCCAGGTGCGGATGCTATGGCGGATGCTATGGGCTGACTTCACTGCTAAGGGTGCGCGAAATCTGATCTTTTTCTAGATTGGATGCGACGCATCCAATCTCTCTTCCTCTACCTAGAGCACCTTTTCTTCATATTTTTGCACTCCAAACACCCTAATTCACCACACACAACTCAATTAGTCATACAACTAATAATTAAATCATGTTGGGCATTTTGAAGATCAAATAACATCAAGAAGCGGTTAAAATATGGGTAAAGTAACATCAACACATATCGAAATATGCCAAACATCACTACCCCACACTTAAACCTTTGTTCGTCCTCGAACAAACCATCCTATATTAGACGAAACAAAATTAAGCTCTTATCATTCAAAGCACATTGCACCTATGACCATGGTTATTTGCAACAATTAGGCTCTAGACTATACATCACACACACTTCCCTTTACTTATGCCCTTCTTTAAACATATTCGAACAAAGACAACATGCTCACAACAATTCTAACCTCAAAAACCGACTCAATATCACAATGCACTCATGGCTTGAACAACCAACATCATAGAGAAGTCTAATAACGTTACCTATCCCTCGTAAAATTATGTGCCCTCACAACAAGAACAAGAGAGCGAGCTCAATCCATACATTCGAATCTCATGATCAAATATATTTTAATGACTCACATATATCAAAGAAAATCGCTCGCTCTCACAAAGAAGTCACATGCATGAAATTGGTACCATAGACTTGCCCTTAATGTAAATCTCTACTAATGTAAGCTCGCTCGATCTAAAATCAATTAGGACTTTTTTATGGCTGTAATGTGGGCTAAGGGAAAGGTAGGATATATTTTAGGAATAGTGACTCACCCTCCTAAGCACTTTAATACATCACGAAATTACTTTAAGCGTATTTTCTTCAACACCACTTCAATTTCACAAATAATATCACCCCTAAAAACAGTCCCTTCTTTCTTTAAGCACTACTTTAGTTCATACCCACTAGCAAGAACAAGACAACAATTTATTCATTTCTATTTTTCCTTCTTTTTTTTTCAAATCCCGCTAGTGGTGTAGTATTTTACAAAATAAGTGCACCTTTCTTCCTTTCATTAGTTCCACTCAAAAGTCACCCCACCCTTAGTCCCTTCTTACTTCTTTTAGCGCTCATCTAATAATTAAAGTGCTTTAAGAGGTAAAAGGATCAAAACAATGTCAATTAAGAATAAAAAGGGTATAGGCTTGTAATGTGGGTACCAAATAACAGGTCTACAGGCTCAAAAGGGTTAACTAGGAATAGATTTTATTTATGATAAGCAATAAGCTCAAAAAGATCAAAGAAAGCCTAAAATTATTTTTCAAACCGAGCATCACCTACAATTTCGCTTCAACTTACATACCGGGCAAGTTCTAGACACAAGTACAATACATGGACAACACAAAAACCTCACCACACATGGCACATGACTCACTAAGGACGATCACATTCCGACTCTCAAGCAATGCAAGTATTCACGAAGCCACGAGATATTGAGCATTAAGCGCAAAGTGAACACAAGTCAAGAAAATGAGAAATAGGTGCCACAAAATATGCTATCCAATTTATAAAGGCTTCATGATCAATTTTAAAACATAGGAAAGGCACTACACATGCCAAAGCCTGAACATGCTATTATCAAACAAGTCAAGAGCCCCTATGAATCTCATATTTCTTCCTCTATTTATTTTCTAAACTATAATCTATTCTCAAAGGAAAGGAAAAAAAATATTTTTACTACCCGGTTCAAAATACATCCCATGGAAAAGAACCGATACACAAAGAAAAACCACAGGGGATTATTACTACCTACACAATAATTTTACTGATTACTCAAGGCTACTACTCTAAAATTTTTTTTTTCAATCTCCTAATACTAAACTAATTTCAAGAATCAACTGAGAGTTACTCCATATAGATAAATTTACTACTATTACATGCCATTACTCCTTACAGCCCCCAACATTCAAATTGTAACAGTTTAGTACATTCATCCATACAAAAAAATATGAATAACCTCCACCCCACACTTAGAATTGTGCATTATCCCCAATGCACACAAATAAGGTAAAGTAGGGTGAGAAGAAACTCCCTCAAGTCAAGGTGGAAGGCGCATCCGCAGTCTGTGGAAGAGCATCGGCATCCATGGCATTCATCAAGACCCCCTCCGGCCTTGCAACATCATCCTCACGCATAGGGAAAGCTGTCATTGTCCTGTCATCACCAACTGGAGCTGATTCTGTAGCAGGTGGTACATCGACCTCAGTAGGCCTGGTGTGTGGAGCCTCAGGGACTATAGGAGGAACAGGAGTGGATGGTCCGACAGTGGACGATGCAATCAGCTGTGAGATGTCTATATCTGCACGTTGAACTAGAGCTCTGAGGAGTAATGATATCTCCCTCATCATCATTGCCTGCTCAGTCTGGACTCGACTTAGATCCGCACGAGTCTGACTCAACTCATCCCTGGTGGCACTCAACTCGACACGAGTCGCTATTAACTCAGCCCTATTCTCTTGCATATCTGCTTGCATCTGCTCAAATAACTGTTGAATGGTGAGCTTAGAAGACCTTCCCTTGTTCGGCTCTAGAACATGAGTGACATCGTATGGTCCTGGAGCTTTAGCCTCAATGTCGTCATTCTCCTTGTCCCATAGTACTCCCATCTCTGTCAAGAAAGCCGATATGGTATTTGCAAAGAACAGCCTCCACTTGTAATTCATCCTGGTGTGCTGCATTTGATCATGCATGATGGCTCCTAAGTTGAGCGGTATCCCCTCCAATAAAGCATACAATACTAGTGCGCGGTGACGAGGGACATCAGTTTTGTGTTGGCATGGCATCAGGCGGTTGCATATGAAATTTAGAGCCACACGTGCTAACGCACTCATGAATTCCTTGGCTATAGAATGGTACTCCATACTCCCATGCTTCCAATCTGCATCCTTCCTGGTAGGGCATAGGACAGACTTAATGTGTGCATAATCTGGTGTTTTGCATATGGAGTCAAACCTATCTGTTAGTGTGTGTGGCACCCCTAAGAAATTATTCAGAGCTTCAGCTGACACATTAATATCTACCCCTCTTACTCTCACAATGTTGCCCCTGGCGTGACGCCAATTGGCGTAAAGCTCTCTAACAATAGTGAGGTTGGCTTTGCCGTGACCCTTCAAGATGGGTCCCCATTGTTTCACCTCGCAAATTGATTTCAGAAACTCTGGGTACTTTTTCTTAAGTGTTCCGATGTTGATCGGCTTTTCTGGAATGTACTTCTTTGAACCCAGTATCTTATTATAGGCTCGGAATGCCTTCTCATTAACAAAGTTCTTCTCCCAAGCAACTTGGTCTATGGGTTCACCCTCATCTTCATCACTCATGTCGACATGTAGAAGGTCATTATCCGAATCGGATTCGGACTCAGATTCTGCAGTAATCTTCTCCTTTCCCTTATCAGTCGGATCACTCTTTTTGGAGGCTTTTCTCTGGTATGTCACATGCTCTCTTATCTCTATCCCTTTGCTTGGTGGATTTAATGATGTTTTCGTAATACCCTTCTTCACTGTCCTCCTGACTAATGGTTCCTCTTCTTCTTGCTCTGAATCATCACTTAACTGCCTAGGCTGCAGTTCCTTTTCCTTCTCCATCCGCTTCCTTTTTTTTTTGTGGATTTGGGGAACCTGCTGCCTTTCCGGTAGGCTTTTTGGGCGGTTGCTTGTTATTATCTTTGTCTTGTTGCTTGGATGGTTTATTCGTTGCTGCCATTTTACGAACCTAATTACCTGCAATGCAAAGAAATCAACAATTAGTGTATAAAACAGTGAAGTTCAGCTCTAAAACAGTTGCAACAGCTTGCACTTCCAATTATTCGTAGAGTCATGCCATTCAATACTTCATGAAACTATAGCTCATGGCTATATAGATATCATTATGCCCAACATGAGGTTTATCCGAGCGACGCTCACTAACCATGTTCAATTGCACGTAGCACCTCACTCGACCCCACACTTATTCTCACGACATATCATTACGCATAGCGCTCACACAATGTAAATCGAGTAACACTTTATAATTCAAGATGTCTAGCATGTGCTGGATGTTCAATTCATTTAGACAATATATCATAGGCTCAAAACGTTGCTGTACACAATCAACACAAACAACCTCACACTTATACACAAGCATATACCAATGTTGCTCGGTTACTCAGACTTCACCGGCGCCCAAATTTACCTCACGGTCAATTCATCAAACATGTGATATGCAACAGTTGTGCCTAGTTCATTCTATCAGTTGGGTGATGCGACTACCCTCCCCAAAATTAACGAGATGAAGGGAATTATAGTTTATCATCTCGCAACCATTACAACTAACAAGAATGACAGCCCTAAACCTCAGGCTTTTTCAGTCCCTCTCTTAATCACATGTGTGATATTTGAAATTGGCAAAGCCTAACTTGTTGCTACCATTGAGAGAGGAAGAGAGGAGAATTAGGAGAGAAGAACAAGAAAGAACGAAGAAGATGATGCGTACCTGTCGCGTTTGGATGCGTCGCAATTGGGATTAAAGAAAGAACGAGAAAGACGGGCTTTTTTATGTTAGGGTGTCGTGTTTGTTTTTATGTTTGAATTTTGTTTTTAGCCTAAGATGTGTTAAAATATAGCACTTACCTGTGCGTGCGAGCTTGGACGCGACGCATCCTCTCTGCTTTCTACAAAAATTGGTTGGACGTGACACGGACGCGATAGACAGACTTCACTGCCCTGAGCAATTGGTCCATCAATTTTTTTCATGCTAAGGGGGATGCAACGCATCTGCCTCGCGATGCGTCCTAAGTGACTTCTCTGAATTATTATTTTTTTTTCTTTTTTTTATATACATACAAGATCTAATTCCTACAAAACAATGAACTAACTAACTTGGGTGGCCTCCCAAGAAGCGCCTGATTTAACGTCGTGGCACGACGCAACACGTTCTTCATGCCTCCACTAAATCCATCGAGGTCTTGTGACGTGCAATGTCACCACCCCAATAGTGTTTTACTCTCTGGCCATTTACCAAGAATGTCGCATTGGAACCTGTATCACGCAATTCTACCGCACCATGAGGTTTCACACTAACCACTTCAAACGGACCCGACCATCGAGATTTAAGCTTTCCTGGAAAAAGCTTTAGCCTTGAATTAAACAAGAGAACTTCTTGACCTGGCTCAAACTCACGATGTTGGAAGTGCTTATCATGCCACCTTTTGGTCTTTTCTTTATACAATTTGGCATTTTCATACGCATGCAATCGAAACTCATCAAGCTCGTTGAGTTGTAGCAATCTCTTCTCACCGGCCAAGTCCATCTCCATATTTAGCTTTTTAATCGCCCAATATGCTTTGTGTTCAAGCTCGACGGGCAAATGGCATGCCTTCCCATAAACCAACCTGTACGGAGAAGTACCTATGGGGGTCTTGTATGCAGTGCGATACGCCCATAATGCGTCATCTAGCTTCCCGGCCCAGTCCTTTCTATTCCCACTTACTGTTTTTTCCAAAATCTGCTTTACCTCTCTGTTGGAAACTTCTACTTGACCACTCGTTTGGGGATGATAGGCAGTGGAAACCTTGTGCTTAACTCCATATTTTGCAAGAATATTGTTCAGCAATTTGTTACAAAAGTAAGTTTCCCCTGTCGCTTATCAACACTCTTGGAGTCCCAAAACGTGTGAAGATGTGCTTCTTTACAAAGCTTACCACTACCTTTGTGTCATTAGTAGGAAGAGCAATGGCCTCCACCCACTTAGAAACATAGTCGACCGCCACCAAGATGTACCTGTGCCCATTAGAATATGGGAATTGTCCCATGAAATCAATCCCCCAAACATCAAAAAGCTCTACTGCCAGAATATTTTGCAAGGGCATCTCGTGTTTCCTCGTGATAGTTCCGGTTCTTTGGCATCTATCACAATTTTTAACAAAGGCATGTGCATCCTTAAACAATTTTGGCCAATAGAAACCTGATTGTAGCACTTTTTGGGCGGTTCTATCCCCGCCGTGATGACCTCCATATGGCGAAGCATGGCAGTCATGCAGTATAGCGTTCATCTCTTCCTCAGGAACACACCTTCTCACCAACTGATCTGCGCACTGCCTATATAAGAATGGCTCATCCCACATGTAGCGCCTTACATCATGTAAGAATCTTCTTCTATTATCAGGTGTCAATTCTAGTGGTGTCACCCCACTTGCAATAAAATTCACATAATCTGCATACCATGGGGCTTCACCTGAGGTGACGGCTAATAATTGCTCATCAGGAAATGTTTCTTTGATTGACCCTCCTTCAGTTACATGATTCCGACTTTCTAATCTGGACAAATGATCAGCCACTTGATTTTCTGTCCCTTTTCGATCTCGGATCTCTAAGTCAAATTCTTGCAAGAGGAGGACCCAACGAATCAGCCTCGGCTTGGCGTCTTTCTTTTCAAACAAGTATCTGATAGCTGAATGATCTGTGTAGACGATGACTTTGGTTCCCACTAGATAGGATCTGAACTTGTCAAACGCCCACACCACTGCAAGCAACTCCTTTTTAGTAACTGTATAATTCATCTGAGCTGGATTCATAGTTTTTCTCGCATAATAAATGGAGTGAAAGATTTTATCCCTCCTTTGCCCCAAAACCGCTCTGATTGCTATGTCACTTGCATCGCACATCAACTCAAATGATTGTGCCCAATCTGGGCCAATGATAATTGGTGCAGTCACCAATCTTCCCTTCAGCTCCTCAAATGCTTTCAGACATGCATTATCCAACTTGAAGGTGACATATTTCTCTAGAAGCCTGCACAAAGGAGAAGAAATTTTCGAAAAATCTTTAATGAAACGACGATAAAAACCTGCATGACCCAAGAAACTGCGAATGCCTTTGACGGATGTCGGTGGGGGAAATTTCTCAATCGTCTCCACCTTTGCTTTATCCACCTGTAGACCATCTTTTAACACCTTGTGCCCCAAAACTATACCTTCACGTACCATGAAATGGCACTTTTCCCAGTTTAACACCAAGTTCGTCTCTTCACACCTAGCAAGCACTTTATCAAGGTTCATCAAGCAATTATCAAAAGAACATCCAAACATAGAAAAATCGTCCATGAATACTTCTACAAATCTTTCAACCATGTCAGTAAAAATAGCCATCATACACCTTTGAAAAGTCGCAGGTGCATTACAAAGACCGAAGGGCATTCTCTTGAACGCATACGTGCCATAAGGACATGTAAATGTAGTTTTCTCTTGGTCCTCTGGGGCTATAGCAATCTGATTATACCCCGAATAACCATCCAGGAAACAGTAGTATTCCTGGCCAGCTAACCTATCAAGCATTTGGTCAATAAAGGGAAGGGGAAAGTGGTCTTTCCAGGTGGCATTGTTCAATTTTCTATAATCTATGCAAATTCTCCATCCAGTGACAGTTCTTGTAGGAATTAAGTCATTATTTTCATTAACTACTACAGTCATCCCCCCTTTCTTTGGCACACATTGAACGAGGCTTACCCATTTACTATCAGAGATTGGAAATATAATACCTGCATCAAGCCACTTAATCACTTCTTTTCTTACCACTTCTTTCATGATTGGATTTAGTCGGCGTTGATGCTCTACACTTGGCTTGTGTCCGTCCTCCATGAGGATTTTGTGCATGCAGAAAGCTGGACTAATGCCTTTAATGTCAGACATTGTCCACCCAATTGCTCGCTTGTGCTCACGTAGCACCCTTAATAGCTTTTCTTCCTGCAATTTAGACAAGTGAGAAGAAACGATAACAGGTAAAGTGTCAGAACTACCCAAATAAGCATATTGAAGGTTAGGGGGTAGGGGTTTAAGCTCCAATTTTGGAGCTTCTTCAATTGACGGCTTTGGAGGGGGGCCACTTGGCCTATTCAGGGGCTCAAACGGGTGTATTCCTTGCATGTAAGCACATGATGCATCTAGGATATGCATCATTTTTTCAACCTCATCATCAATCATCAAGCTATCAAACAACATGATTGCTTTTTCTAGAGAGTCCTCTAGATATACACTCGTGTCG
This sequence comes from Nicotiana tabacum, assembly GCF_000715075.1. Classification (NCBI taxonomy): domain Eukaryota; kingdom Viridiplantae; phylum Streptophyta; class Magnoliopsida; order Solanales; family Solanaceae; genus Nicotiana; species Nicotiana tabacum. Next base: position 130,115,587 of record NC_134091.1, read on the forward strand.
AGAAGTTGCGCATCCACCTCCACAACAGATATCATAGAGAGCTCCTCATAGTGGCGGGGAAGTTGGATTGCTTTGTAGACATTGAAGACTGCTTCCTTGTTGTCCACCCTCATAATCATTTTCCCTTCCCTCACTTTAATTATTGCATCACCAGTAGCCAAGAGAGGTCGTCCCAATATGATTGGAACTTGTTCATCAGCCTCGAAATCTAGAATAATGAAGTCAGTTGGGAAGATAAATTTCCCAATGTGCAGCAGCATATCTTCAATCACTCCTTCGGGGTAGGCTATGGACCTATCAGCTAATTGCAGCATCACCGTGGTTGGTCTCGGAGCTCCCAGACCCAATTGCTTAAACAAGGACAAAGGCATCAGATTTATGCTTGCACCCAAATCACAAAGAGCACGACCCACATCAATATTACCGATTTGCACTGGAATGGTGAAGCTGCCAGGATCCTTAAGCTTTTGGGGAAGCTTGTTTTGGACCCTTGATGTGCACTCCTCAGTAAGCACAACCGTCTCGAACTCAGTCAATTTCCTCTTGTGAGCCACTATATCTTTAATGTACTTAGCATACTTTGGAATTTCACGAAGTACATCCACTAATGGAATATTTAATTGAACCTGACTCAACATAGAGAGAAATTTGTTGAACATGCGATCGTCATTCTTTTTCTGCAATCTCTGGGGGAAAGGTGGTGGTGGCCTTGTAGCCTCCATTCGCTCTGAACTTGCATCATTTTCCTTTGACTCGTGTATTACCTTAGGTGTCAGCTCCCCCTCAGGTATAGGATTTTCCTTTCTCTTATTTGGCACTTCCTCTAGTTCCCTCCCATTTCTAAGTGTAACTGCATTAACTTGAGGGTTCTTCTCTGTATCACTGGGAAGAGAGCCTGTAGGTCTAGTATTTTGATTTGCTGCTAACTGCCCCATTTGCCTCTCAAGATTTCTGAAATCGGTCCTGAGCTGTTGATTGTCTAGCAACAACTTTTTTAGCAAGTCATTCGTACTCTCTTCTATTTGTTGGGGTGGCTTCTGAGGCTGATTAAAATTTCCTTGAGGCCTATACTGATTCTGATTCTGTTGATTTCCGCCCCATGAGAAGTTAGGATGATTCCTCTAATTTGGATTGTAAGTGTTCCCATATTGTGCATGTTGATTCATAGAGCCTCTGTTTTGTTGCCCCACATAGTATATAGATTCAGGATTCGTGGGGCACATGTCACTCATATGACTGTCACCATATATTTCGCAACAAATAGACATATGTTGTACATGTTGCATTTGTTGTGTTGTCATTCGGTTCATCTGATTTGCCAGCTTTGCAATATCTGCTCTCATGGCTGAGAAGTCATCAAGCTCAATCAACCCGACTGACTTCTGTTTAATTGCTCTTCTTGTATCCCCATCTCCTTGCAAATTATGGTCATTAGCAGTGAAGTTATTTAGCAAGAGTTGTATTTCACTATACGGCCTCGCCATGCAACTACCCCCACAAGCTGAGTCAAGATTCATCTTTGATGCTTCATCTAACCCATCAACAAAAGTGTGGCCCAATACCTCATCAGTCTGACAATGATGCGGGCAGTCTCTGAGTAGCTTCTTGTATCTTTCCCAAGCTTGACGAAGTGTTTCGCCATCCCGTTGTTGGAACCCATGAATTTGGCTTCTCAGCGATTTTGTCTTCTTAGTAGGGAAAAACTTGATTAGAAATTTCCTTGCTAAATCATCCCAAGTGTGGATTGAGTTTGCGGGCTCCTTTTGCAACCATTCCTTAGCTTCCCCCAACAGTGAAAAGGGAAATAGTGTCAGCCTGACATAGTCCTGGGAAACGTTCGGATAATTGTAAGTGTCCGTAATTTCCAAAAAGTTCTGAATGTGCCTCTGCGGGTCCTCATGAGATAGACCCACATATTGTCCTGTGGACTGAATCAGCTGTACCATGTACTGTTTGAGTTCAAAATGCCCAGTGATATCAGGCTTCACAATAGCCTGAGTCATATTCGCAAGATTGGGCCTTGCGGCTTCAATCACCGGACGCTCTTCATTACCTGCCATCTCTATTGGCTGTGGTTAAACTACGATGTCCAACTCTCTTTCTATTCTCGTTCTAGCTTCGACTTCCTTTCTCACTCTATGAAGTGTTCGTTCAATTTCTGGATCAAAAGGAAGTAGGTTGTTTGCACTTCTGCTCCTCCGCATTCAAGAGAAGAGCCTGTGAATACAAACAAGGCAAACTGAAAATTAAAACTTGAACAAATAATTAATAACAGCTTAACTCAGTCAAGTAGCTAATTTCTAGGTCCCCGGCAACGGCGCCAAAAACTTGTTGGGACCAAACACACTCACGCAAGTATACGTGGTCGTCAAGTAATAGAGTAGTGAATAGAGTATCGTTCCCACGAGGACTTATGATTAACTTTTGACTAATTCAAACTCAAATAGCTTATCAATTCAATCGATTCCTTATAAAATAGATAATTGTCTAATTTACTACCTAAAGACTATCAAGTAATGGAATACCAGAAATCAACACAACACTTAAATAGTTTTAAATAACAATCAATGGGAGATAATACTCCAGGGTCACGGGTTATTTAACAATCATGTTGCATTCTTAGCTTAAAAATAACTAATTGATTTATCTGGATTGTTGGTTCACAGGGTTGATATTACTCATAAGAGTCTGTCGAGCCCTTACTAGCCTATTCAAGCTAACTTAATACCTATATGTCTATGGAATTAAACTTAACAAGAACGCATGTACAATTCCTGTATTGCAACCGAGCAAGGCAATTAGGTATATGTCTATCCCAATTGCGAATCCTTTTCCCTATGCCCGGGTTTAAGAACTTGCTCTATTTAATTCTATATGCAATCTAGAGTTCCCACTTTCGAGTTCAACTCTAGATTCGTAGATAGTATTTCACTGTTAGCTACTCAGCAAAATAATTGAAAACAGAATTAAATAAACAACCCGATATGATAAAATCAATTTCGTCAATTTACACTTCAAACATCAACATTCATGTATACCCATGACCCTAGAACAATAGGGTTCTTAGCCACTCATATTCAGGAAATCATCAAAAATTCACAAGAGTGCGTAAGAATCAATAAAAGAAAGAGAGAATAGGAACTCAAGACGAATTCTGTGGTTTTAGAACTTTTTTTTGTGCCTTTTTCCTCTTCTCCAATATGTTAGATAACCTAAAGGAGGCATTTTTGGCTTATATATTGCGTACAAAAGTCGTGGGCCAAAGCTCTCCTATTCCTAGTCCAAATCGGCTTCAGGGATTGATGCTAAGGTGGATGCAACGCATCCACCTCGTCCTCCATTTCAGTTTTGCCCAGGTGCGGATGCTATGGCGGATGCTATGGGCTGACTTCACTGCTAAGGGTGCGCGAAATCTGATCTTTTTTTAGATTGGATGCGACGCATCCAATCTCTTCCTCTACCTAGAGCACCTTTTCTTCATATTTTTGCACTCTAAACACCCTAATTCACCACACACAACTCAATTAGTCATAAAACCAATAATTAAACCATGTTGGGCATTTTGAAGATCAAATAACATCAAGAAGCGGTTAAAACATGGGTAAAGTAACATCAACACATATCGAAATATGCCAAATATCAGCATCTGTCTACAAGCCTCTAAGAGTACATAAATTTCATAAAGGTTGGGACCGGGCCCCGCCATACCAATCAATACATATTCAAATCATACTGACCAAATAGGCAACTCCGGAGCAAGTGGAGTGCACAAACACCTTCTGCTGAGCTGATAGCCTACTAGGAGAACTCTCAACCTGTCTATCGAGACATGCGGGCATGAAACGCAGCGCCCCCAAGAAAAAGAGGACGTCAGAACAAATAAAGTACTGAGTATGTAAGGCATGACAGTAGTATATAAAAGACATGAAAGAAACATGGAGTAAAGAACTCAGTCTGTAATTCTGAATAGCTCTGTGAATCATGAAAAATTTATAATGTCATGCATATGCGTATAAATTCCATGCCATGCATAGGTATATGCGTACATAACATCATCAAGCCTCGGAGGGCATCCCATCATATCATCTCAGCCACTGTGGGCAAAATCATCAACGTATACCAGTTGATCATGTGGTGGTGCGTATATAACACCGTAACCTTTTTCCATATCCCATATACATATAATATACGCATATATAACGCCTTCTGGTCATGGGTCAATGTACATGTATAAATGCATGAAATGCATAAGAAATACATTAATAAGATTTCTCGACTATCATAAAATCAATATGCTTTTCGGACAAATTTTATCAAATACGTATTTTTCTGAGACCCATGAACAGAGGATATAATAATAATTCACATGGGAAAATCAAGAATATAGACACTCCTAGTATTTCTATAAATAAAGTCATTTATGAAAGTTGCATATTCTGCTCGTTTCGTTTGTATCATTTGGATCATGCCAAAAAGAAAGAAGGAATAGCCTTAACATACCTTAACTCCGTTGAGTCCTTAATACCTTCCAAGAAATTCTTCAAACAACTCAACTCAATCTACCACAGCATAAGGAGATTCAAAATCAGTGCTGTGTAAAGGCTAAGTTCGCAACTAAAACTAGTGCCTTGTTTACGTAAATTTGGGCAGCATCTCCCCTGTAACTAGGCCCTCCTCCAATACCATATACCAACAACAACAAGAACACAACAATAAAAATATGTAAGCATCATTTTACAACCTTATCTCCATCACAATATATCACAAAACAGACCACACACCTTAATCACTTCATACATAAAACGACAACCAAAGTAGTGTCAAACAACCTAAAAAAAATGTAACGACGAACGACCAGCCCACCATTCTGTCACTATGTGGTGTTTATCCACACCATTTGTACTCCAAAACTCCATTAAACAGTAGAAAAATATACATCCCAAAGGCAACACGAAACAACTCACAAAACAGTCCACTACAAATCAAATAACTCGAACTCACGGCTTCCGATCACCGTCCCGTGAGTTCAAACTATTAGGAAATGAATTTATCAACCTTCCTTGATATTTAAACACTTAAATACAGAAAGTACACGTTTTCTTAACTATGAAGTACCTTCCAAATCTCAAACTACAAAGAAAAAGAGAGGCGATATAGCGATACTTACATCGTAGGGATCGTTTTAATGTTATCGCTTCTTGATTCCATGTCCGGGATGATAATCTTATTTGAAGCTCTTGCAGAGAGCTTAAGAGTAAAGTTAGGGGTATTATTTGGGCGAGCTCTCTGGAAAGATAGAGAATGAGACGAGATGGGATGTAAAAATCCCATTTATTTAAAAGTCAAAAAGGTGCTACTTGGCACCCTATGATTGGCCCTTCTTCCAATGCTTATAACTTTTTATCCGGGTGTCGTATGAACAAACAGTTAAGAGCATTAGAAACTACAAGACCTTAAATTTGATATATAATATGTCCCAAAAAGACCTCATATAGCATACAAAATTTATTTCTCATAAAGCTTTGTTACAAGGTAAATTCTTAGTTAGTTTTTCTGCAACTTTAATCCGATTTTTCCCAAATTTCATATTTTCTATCCAAACATCATATATAGCCATATTATGACTTTAAAATCATTTAAATCATGATTAACAAGTCTCATATTCATTACGTCACCTTGGGAAGCACATGATGTAACGATTTTCCCCCTTAGAAACATTCATCCTCAAATGTTAAACTCCCAGAAATCTATAAATATTTTGGCAGAGTCTCCTCTGTAACGGTACTACTACCAACCTAAAGGCTGTGATATCTCAGTCTGATCCTCCTCCGTAAGTGGAAACAAGTGAGGATACCTAGTCTTCATTTCTTCTTCAGCTGTCCGAGTCATCTCCTCCACATTATTGTTAATCCAAAGTACTTTAACCGAAGCTACATCCTTAGTTCTTAATCTACGAACTTGTCTATCTAGTATAGCAATGGGAGCTTCCTCATATGATAGCTTCTCTGTAACCTGAACATCGTCAACTGGAATGACTTTAGAGGGATCTCTAATACATATATGGAGCATAGACACATGAAATACTGGATGTACAGACTCTAATTTGGAAGGCAAGTCTAACTCATATGCTACTTGTCCTACTCTGCATATAATCTTGTAAGGTCCAATGTACTGAGGGCTAAGCTTTCCTTTCTTACCGAATCTCATAACGCCTTTCATCGGTGATACCTTTAGGAATACCCAGTCATTTACCTGAAACTCCAAGTATCGTCGTCTATTATCTGCATAGGAATTCTGATGACTCTGTGCTGCTAATAGCCTTTCCCTTATAAGCTTAATCTTCTCAACTGCCTGGTGTACTAACTCTGGTCCTACTAACTTAATTTCCTCAATCTCGAACCATCCTATAGGAGACCTACACTTTCGTCCGTAAAGAGCTTCGTATAGAGCTATCTAAATGCTTGAATGATAGCTATTATTATATGCGAACTCAATAAGTGGAAGATAATCATCCCAGCTACCCCTGAAGTCCATCACACAATCCCATAGCATATCCCCCAATGTCTGAATAGTACGTTCAGCCTGACCATCTGTCTGGGATGAAATGTTGTACTAAGACTTACCTGAGTCCCTAATCCTTTTTGGAAGGACCTCCAAAAATTAACTGTAAACTGAGCACCTCTATCTGAGATAATAGATATAGGGACACCATGAAGTCATACTATCTCCCAAATGTAAAGCCTTGCATAATCCTCTACTGAGTAAGTAGTTCTGACAGACAGAAAATAGGCTATTTTTGTAAGTCTATCGACAATAATCCATATAGCATCGAACTTACGTTGGGTACGAGGTAAGCCTATGATGAAATCCATATTAATCACTTCCCATTTCCAAGTCGGAATCTCTATAGCCTGTAATAATCCACAGGGTTTCTGATGCTCAATCTTAACCTGCTGACAATTTGGGCACTGAACAACAAACTCTGCTATATCCTTCTTCATTTCGTCCGACCAGTATATTCCCCTGATATCATGATACATCTTCGTCGCTCCTGGATAAATAGAATAACGAGAATAGTGAGCTTCTCCCACAACCGGCTGGCGCAACCCTGCCACATTAGAACACATAATCGACCTTGATATCTGAGGACTACATCTCCTGTAATCTCAAATAGTGTATTCTCCTTTTGAGGGGATGTATCTCTGTAATGAGCTAGCACAAGATCCTCATACTGGCGTTCCTTCATTTCAGTACTATAGATGATATTGTCGTGTCCTGAATAGTAACTCCGGTATCACCTGAGTCCAGTAATCGAACTCCAAGACTAGCTAGCTGATGAATCTCATGGGCTATCCCACACTTCTATGGCTGTAAATATGATAGGCTACCCATAGATCTACGACTGAGGGCATCGGCTACTACATTCGCCTTCCCCGGATGGTATAAAATATCAACGTCATAGTCTTTCAGTAGCTCCAACCATCTCCTTTGGTGTAAATTCAATTCCTTTTGATTGAAGATATATTGAAGGCTCTTATGATCCATATAGATATCAATATGAATGCCATACAAATAGTGCCTCCACATCTTTAGTGCATGAATCACCGCGGCTAACTCTAAATCGTCGGTCGGGTAATTCTTCTCGTGCTTTCTTAGTTGTCTTTAAACATAAGCAATTACTTTTCATGGTTGTTCTGCCACTTGTTGCATGAATACATGGCTTATATCATTGCCTACAAATACTAGAATTTCCTGTAACTCATATGATCTCAAATATCATCTTTTGATTTTTTTTCCCGTTCATTAGCCATGATAGGTGCCACTTTCTTATGGAGTGCATACAATGTTGTTGTGAGACTGTTGTCACAAGACCATTTCTTCTTTATGTCACCATGCTTAAGTTGAAGCCTTCTTCCTTATTCCCCCAGCTAGTCTTTCTTTGTAGTACTTAAGAGAGACCCTTTGACACTTGTAAAGCTGCGAGCTTATTACATTGTATACCCGAAAGAATGTTTTTTTGACGTTCTTACTCACCTATAATTATCCTTAATTACTTACCTCTGCACCCTTGTGCTTGTAAGGTTGATTCTGAACTGAAATTTTTGACTGTACAACCCCAACTCCGATCTGAATATTTCTCAAGGATTACGATGTCATCATATTTGCGACACTGAATTCCCTATGTTGGGTTTCACTATGTTTATCTTGCACAACCTGCTGATTTGTCTGTATCCTCTTGTTTAGCCATGTCTAGGCTCTTCCCGAATCAACTACTAACTACACGTTAGTCCATTCTGATATCTATATTCTGCATAATCTCTTTTGGGTTATATCTTTGTCTTAACTTACCCCGCACACTGGCTCCTTATGTATCCAGTGTTCATTTGCACTTATTTATCAATAACATCTAGTGATGGAACCCTTACTGCCTCTCCCCGTCGTCATGCTTACATAATGTTCTGGAGTCATATCATATCCGTAGGATCTGAATAAATGCAATCTCATTCCTTTCGCCTTTCTACCACATTCTTCCTTTACTATTCCATAGTTACCTTAATCACATAACTCCGACTTAATACTGTATCACACCATCTTCCCCCTTTAGGGGAGTACTAACATTTATTGCTATGGAGATTTACTTATAAATGTTTCACCTCTTCATATTTGGCATCTTTTCACATCTTCACGGACTCCTACTTACCTTGCAGTAACCCTTTTGTACCAGGGTTAATTTAATTTCTTACACACAAAGGTGACACCTAGTGTAACTGGCACACTTAGTCCCTTAAGCTTAACTTGGATCATAGTGCTCGCTTTAGGGAAACGTCTTCCTGAATGACCTTTAAAGGTTATTCTTCTGTTGTCCATTCAATTATCGCCGGAACGTGATCTCTGAAATTCTCACGATGTCAACTATTATCAAATCCTTCGGTCCCGAATTCATGTTCAGTTTATCTAATTCACTAGCCCATACTAATTTCTTTTACTCCGGGGGTCTAACTTTTCCTTCTAGTAATCACGTATTAGTCACTAACTCATTTCTCGAAATGGGGACATGACTTTATGGCTTATACTCTTTTATTTTCTCAAGGCGTGTAACTTATTGTCTTTTCCTTCACTTGACTATAGAATCTATAGTCGTGTCATATTTTGATTTACCGTTATCATCCATTTATCACATCTTACTCATAATGTTTCATTTACTTTCTTCTTATTCTCCTGCTAATATTTCTGTCTATCACCTTATTATGAAAACTTGTTCAAAACATTCTTTCACTTTTAGCCCCCCTTGATTCAACTCAATGGCTCTTCGGGTTGCCTGACACTCTCTCTTTACTAGGGACGAGATCCATACAAAGGTAAATATTTATCCCTTCTAGGATTCCAATGCCAATCTTCTGAAATTTCTAAACATTCTAGTATTCATATCAGATTGTACTATTCTAGAGTGCACCATCTGGGTGTCTCACAAGGAGAACCATTGCCACGTTTGCAATAACCCTCGAAAATGTGAGCTAATGATAACAATCCATCCACAATTTTGGGTTACTCTAAACCTAGTTGGATGCTGATATCCCATCCTTCTCTTAAATTATATCTGTTAGCTCCCACAGGGCATAACTGAAATGGGTGTTGTCAAGTGAATATATCTTTGTTATTGTTGAAAGTAACTCAGAATGCTTATATTTCTCTGCCTGAATTGTAAATACAGATAATCTTCACTAACTGGGTACCTCGTATCCTTCTTCACCTAGCTTCTTTTACTTGTTGAAACTTGTATCTACCTTCTGATTCTCTCGTTGCTTTTTACCATAGGGGTAGATAGATATTCATGCCTTAGGGCTCCTTATCAAGAGGCTCACACGTCATAGTACACACATATCTACTGAAGGCCTTACATTTACTCATCATAAGTATGATGCAAAATCGAGTTCCTCTGACTCAACTCTTCCACAACCACATTCAATCTCTTACCAACTCTCTTTCTGGATATAGATGTCGTTGTATAACAAATAAAATAGAATTTAGGAATTTGAATTTCTTATAATTGAGCTCTACCACACGATCTAGAGTAAGAAGAAAGAGTGACGGTCCTAAATGCCCTGTAGCCTCCTGCTTATAAGTGTGGTGCACAACACACCTATAAACAAGACTCTAGTAGACACGACTTGTAGACTCCCTAGGACAGAACTGCTCTGATACCACTTTTGTCACGACTCAAACCGACGGGCCGCGACGGGCACCCGGTACCTTACTCAACTGAGTACCAACATAACGTATCTTTCGTATCATACTATCATAGGTAAGTGAACCGGAGAGGCTGTCATGAGATAAGTAGAATAAAATATGATGCAATACTCAATTTCATATACCGATTATACATATGACATACTGGCCTATAGGGTCGGCATGATCCTTAATATACTTTAAACATAGCCCGACAAAGCCATACCAGTATACGTATACATGACATCTGTCTACAAGCCTCTAAGAGTACATAAATTTCATAAAGGTCGGGATAGGGCCCCACCATACCAATCAATACATATTCAAATCATACTGACCAAATAGGCAACTCCGGAGCAAGTGGAGTGCACAAACACCTTCTGCTGAGCTGATAGCCTACTAGGAGAACTCTCAACCTGTCTATCGGGACCTGCGGGCATGAAATGCAGCATCCCCAGGCAAAAAGGACGTCAGTACAAATAAAGTACTGAGTATGTAAGGCATGACAGTAGTATATAAAAGACATGAAAGAAACATGGAGTAAAAAACTCAGTCTGTAATTCTGAATAGCTCTGTGAATCATGAAAAATTTATAATGTCATGCATGTGCGTATAAATGCCATTCCATGCATAGGTATATGCGTACATAACATCATCAAGCCTCTGAGGGCATCCCGTCATATCATCTTAGCCACTGTGGGCAAAATCATCAACGTATACCAGCTGATCAGGTGGTGGTACGTATATAACACCGTAACCTTTTCCCATATCCCATATACATATAATATTTGCGTATATAACGCCTTCTGGTCATGGATCAATGTACATGTATAAATGCATAAAATGCATAAGAAATACATTAATAAGATTTCTCGACTATCATAAAATCAATATGCTTTTCGGACAAACTTTATCAAATACGTATTTTTCTGAGACCCATGAACAGAGGATATAATAATAATTCACATGGGGAAATCAAGAATATAGACACTCCTAGTATTTCTATAAATAAAGTCATTTATGAAAGTTGCATATTTTGCATACTTTGGAATTTCACGAAGTACATCCACTAATGGAATATTTAATTGAACCTGACTCAACATAGAGAGAAATTTGTTGAACATGCGATCATCATTCTTTTTCTGCAATCTCTGGGGGAAAGGTGGTGGTGGCCTTGTAGCCTCCACTGGCTCTGAACCTGCATCATTTTTCTTTGACTCGTGTATTGCCTTAGGGATTAGCTCCCTCTCAGGTATAGGTTTGTCCTTTCTTTTATTTGGCACTTCCTCTAGTTCCCTCCCGTTTCTAAGTGTAACTGCATTAACTTGAGGGTTCTTCTCTGTATCACTGGGAAGAGAGCCTGTAGGTCTAGTATTTTGATTTGCTGCTAACTGCCCCATTTGCCTCTCAAGATTTCTGAAATCGGTCCTGAGCTGTTGATTGTCTAGCAACAACTTTTTCAGCAAGTCATTCGTACTCTCTTCTATTTGTTGGGGTGGCTTCTGAGGCTGATTAAAATTTCCTTGAGGCCTATACTGATTCTGATTCTGTTGATTTCCGCCCCATGAGAAGTTAGGATGATTCCTCTAATTTGGATTGTAAGTGTTCCCATATTGTGCATGTTGATTCATAGAGCCTCTGTTTTGTTGCCCCACATAGTATATAGATTCAGGATTCGTGGGGCACATGTCACTCATATGACTGTCACCATATATTTCGCAACAAATAGACATATATTGTACATGTTGCATTTGTTGTGTTGTCATTCGGTTCATCTGATTTGCCAGCTTTGCAATATCTGCTCTCATGGCTGAGAAGTCATCAAGCTCAATCAACCCGACTGACTTCTGTTTAATTGCTCTTCTTGTATCCCCATCTCCTTGCAAATTATGGTCATTGGCAGTGAAGTTATTTAGCAAGAGTTGTATTTCACTATACGGCCTCGCCATGTAACTACCCCCACAAGCTGAGTCAAGATTCATCTTTGATGCTTCATCTAACCCATCAACAAAAGTGTGGCCCAATACCTCATCAGTCTGACAATGATGCGGGCAGTCTCTGAGTAGCTTCTTGTATCTTTCCCAAGCTTGACGAAGTGTTTCGCCATCCCGTTGTTGGAACCCAAGAATTTGGCTTCTCAGCGATTTTGTCTTCTTAGTAGGGAAAAACTTGATTAGAAATTTCCTTGCTAAATCATCCCAAGTGTGGATTGAGTTTGCGGGCTCCTTTTGCAACCATTCCTTAGCTTCCCCCAACAGTGAAAAGGGAAATAGTGTCAGCCTGACATAGTCCTGGGAAACGTTCGGATAATTGTAAGTGTCCGTAATTTCCAAGAAGTTCTGAATGTGCCTCTGCGGGTCCTCATGAGATAGACCCACATATTGTCCTGTGGACTGAATCAGCTGTACCATGTACTGTTTGAGTTCAAAATGCCCAGTGATATCAGGCTTCACAATAGCCTGAGTCATATTCGCAAGATTGGGCCTTGCGGCTTCAATCACCGGACGCTCTTCATTACCTGCCATCTCTATTGGCTGTGGTTAAACTACGATGTCCAACTCTCTTTCTATTCTCGTTCTAGCTTCGACTTCCTTTCTCACTCTATGAAGTGTTCGTTCAATTTCTGGATCAAAAGGAAGTAGGTTGTTTGCACTTCTGCTCCTCCGCATTCAAGAGAAGAGCCTATGAATACAAACAAGGCAAACTGAAAATTAAAACTTGAACAAATAATTAATAACAGCTTAACTCAGTCAAGTAGCTAATTTCTAGGTCCCCGGCAACGGCGCCAAAAACTTGTTGGGACCAAACACACTCACGCAAGTATACGTGGTCGTCAAGTAATAGAGTAGTGAATAGAGTATCGTTCCCACGAGGACTTATGATTAACTTTTGACTAATTCAAACTCAAATAGCTTATCAATTCAATCGATTCCTTATAAAATAGATAATTGTCTAATTTACTACCTAAAGACTATCAAGTAATGGAATACCAGAAATCAACACAACACTTAAATAGTTTTAAATAAAAATCAGTGGGAGATAATACTCCAGGGTCACGGGTTATTTAACAATCATGTTGCATTCTTAGCTTAAAAATAACTAATTGATTTATCTGGATTGTTGGTTCACAGGGTTGATATTACTCATAAGAGTCTGTCGAGCCCTTACTAGCCTATTCAAGCTAACTTAATACCTATATGTCTATGGAATTAAACTTAACAAGAACGCATGTACAATTCCTGTATTGCAACCGAGCAAGGCAATTAGGTATATGTCTATCCCAATTGCGAATCCTTTCCCCTATGCCCGGGTTTAAGAACTTGCTCTATTTAATTCTATATGCAATCTAGAGTTCCCACTTTCGAGTTCAACTCTAGATTCGTAGATAGTATTTCACTGTTAGCTACTCAGCAAAATAATTGAAAACAGAATTAAATAAATAACCCGATATGATAAAATCAATTTCGTCAATTTACACTTCAAACATCAACATTCATGTATACCCATGACCCTAGAACAATAGGGTTCTTAGCCACTCATATTCAGGAAATCATCAAAAATTCACAAGAGTGCATAAGAATCAATAAAAGAAAGAGAGAATAGGAACTCAAGACGAATTCTGTGGTTTTAGAACTTTTTTTTGTGCCTTTTTCCTCTTCTCCAATATGTTAGATAACCTAAAGGAGGCATTTTTGGCTTATATATTGCGTACAAAAGTCGTGGGCCAAAGCTCTCCTATTCCTAGTCCAAATCGGCTTCAGGGATTGATGCCGAGGTGGATGCCTCCATTTCAGTTTTGCCCAGGTGCGGATGCTATGGCGGATGCTATGGGCTGACTTCACTGCTAAGGGTGCGCGAAATCTGATCTTTTTTTTAGATTGGATGCGACGCATCCAATCTCTCTTCCTCTACCTTGAGCACCTTTTCTTCATATTTTTGCACTCTAAACACCCTAATTCACCACACACAACTCAATTAGTCATAAAACCAATAATTAAACCATGTTGGGCATTTTGAAGATCAAATAACATCAAGAAGCGGTTAAAACATGGGTAAAGTAACATCAACACATATCGAAATATGCCAAACATCAGCATCTGTCTACAAGCCTCTAAGAGTACATAAATTTCATAAAGGTTGGGACAGGGCCCCGCCATACCAATCAATACATATTCAAATCATACTGACCAAATAGGCAACTCCGGAGCAAGTGGAGTGCACAAACACCTTCTGCTGAGCTGATAGCCTACTAGGAGAACTCTCAACCTGTCTATCGAGACCTGCGGGCATGAAACGCAGCGCCCCCAAGAAAAAGAGGACGTCAGAACAAATAAAGTACTGAGTATGTAAGGCATGACAGTAGTATATAAAAGACATGAAAGAAACATGGAGTAAAGAACTCAGTCTGTAATTCTGAATAGCTCTGTGAATCATGAAAAATTTATAATGTCATGCATATGCGTATAAATTCCATGCCATGCATAGGTATATGCGTACATAACATCATCAAGCCTCGGAGGGCATCCCATCATATCATCTCAGCCACTGTGGGCAAAATCATCAACGTATACCAGTTGATCATGTGGTGGTGCGTATATAACACCGTAACCTTTTTCCATAGCACATGTACATATAATATACGCATATATAACGCCTTCTGGTCATGGGTCAATGTACATGTATAAATGCATGAAATGCATAAGAAATACATTAATAAGATTTCTCGACTATCATAAAATCAATATGCTTTTCGGACAAACTTTATCAAATACGTATTTTTCTGAGACCCATGAACAGAGGATATAATAATAATTCACATGGGAAAATCAAGAATATAGACACTCCTAGTATTTCTATAAATAAAGTCATTTATGAAAGTTGCATATTTTGTTCGTTTCGTTTGTATCATTTGGATCATGCCAAAAAGAAAGAAGGAATAGCCTTAACATACCTTAACTCCGTTGAGTCCTTAATACCTTCCAAGAAATTCTTCAAACAACTCAACTCAATCTACCACAGCATAAGGAGATTCAAAATCAGTGCTGTGTAAAGGCTAAGTTCGCAACTAAAACTAGTGCCTTGTTTACGTAAATTTGGGCAGCATCTCCCCTGTAACTAGGCCCTCCTCCAATACCATATACCAACAACAACAAGAACACAACAATAAAAATATGTAAGCATCATTTTACAACCTTATCTCCATCACAATATATCACAAAATAGACCACACACCTTAATCACTTCATACATAAAACGACAACCAAAGTAGTGTCAAACAACCTAAAAAAAATATAACGACGAACGACCAGCCCACCATTCTATCACTATGTGGTGTTTATCCACACCATTTGTACTCCAAAACTCCATTAAACAGTAGAAAAATATACATCCCAAAGGCAACACGAAACAACTCACAAAACAGTCCACTACAAATCAAATAACTCGAACTCACGGCTTCCGATCACCGTCCCGTGAGTTCAAACTATTAGGAAATGAATTTATCAACCTTCCTTGATATTTAAACACTTAAATACAGAAAGTACACGTTTTCTTAACTATGAAGTACCTTCCAAATCTCAAACTACAAAGAAAAAGAGAGGCGATATAGCGATACTTACATCATAGGGATCGTTTTAATGTTATCGCTTCTTGATTCCATGCCCGGGATGATAATCTTATTTGAAGATCTTGCAGAGAACTTAAGAGTAAAGTTAAGGGTATTATTTGGGCGAGCTCTCTGGAAAGTTGGAGAAAGAGACGAGATGGGATGTAAAAATCCCATTTATTTAAAAGTCAAAAAGGTACTACTTGGCACCCTATGATTGACCCTTCTTCCAATGCTTATAACTTTTTATCCGGGTGTCGTATGAATGAATAATTAAGAGAGTTAGAAACTACATTCCAAGATCTTCAATTTGGTATATAATATGTCCAAAAAGACCTCATATAGCATACAAAATTTATTTCTCAAAAAGCTCTGTTACAAGGCAAATCCTTAGTCGATTTTTCCACAACTTTAATCCGATTTTTCCCAAACTTCATATTTTCTATCCAAACATCATATATAGATATATTATGACTTTAAAATTATTTAAATCATGATTAACAAGTCTCATATTCATTACGTCACCTTAGGATGCACAGGGTGTAACAAGAACACAAAGTAAAAAGGTTAGTATATTATTAAGAATCAAAATGTTATATAAGTATCTGAGGAAGCACAACCGAAGCTCAACCCTAAGCAAGAACAAGCTTTCAAGACTATATTATAAAGAGTCGACTCTGGTATAACGGGATTATTGTTTGTAGATGCCTCCGGCAGAATCAAAATAATATTTCTATGTCATGCATTACTTGCATATATCATATCAAGAGGCATGACATTGTTAACAATAATAGCAAGTGGTGTACCAACAACGATTTTATTGTGAGGCCACCCACTTTAGATTTGATATACCTCTTCAAACAACTTAATTAACCATCACAAATATAACAAAGTAGAGCAATGGTGCTAAATTTATAAGGAATGCAAAATTGATAATATGGGATGAAGCACTTATGGCTAAGTTTTTCGGAGTTCTAGAGATATATTGGATATTAATGAACCGTTCGGTGGAAAATTAATAGTTTTGTCACGACCCAATTTCCTATAGGTCGTGATGACGCCCAACATCACAGCTAGGCAAACCAACTAGTGATTTAAACATATAATTATTTCTTTTAAAAATTATCTGAGTAATTAAACTCTTCTTACTTGCAAAAATAAAGAAAAAAATATGAAAGACCTGGTAAATTAAGAACCAAGAAAATAATTAAATCCAAAACTCTACTAGTTTGTGCCAAGACCTGATGTCACGAGTGTATGAGCATCTAGTAGATTATACAAAATTCTAAATACTGTCTGAATAAAATAGAGAGAATACAAATACAAGAAGAGGCACTAGTTGTTGCAGAACGGCTCAGAAAGGCAGCTCACCACTAAGCCTCTGGATAACGTGGGTGCGCTCCGATAGGTCCTCCGATAGTACCTGTCTCAGGTCCTGCACAAAAAGTGCAGCAAGCGTAGCATGAGTACGTAAACAACGTGTACCCAGTAAGTATCAAGCCTAATCTCGAAGAAGTAGTGACGAGAGGTCGACTTTGACACTCACTATGGGTCAATAATATTACAATAGAATATATTTAATTAAACATGATTTTTAGGTGAACAACAATAATTTTCTTAACAAGCAAAAATAATTAATTGCTTACATTTTAATAATTTTCAACTTATCAATTAACTTCACAAGCAACAATTAAAATATCAAGGTATCGTGTAATTATTATTATTAGACACGATTTCTGCCGAGATCGTACGACCCGATCCAGAGTGTCGTGTACACTGCCGAGGGACGTGCGACATGATCCATAGATGCATCTATACTGCCGAGCCATTCGACCCGCTCCACAAGAAAGGATGACATTTTCTTATGAACCTCGGGAATGAGAAATTATTATAATATTAACACATAGGATGTTCGATCTCTAATAACAATTAAATAATTTACACAAAATTCAAGTATATGAAGTTTCGATCTTTTACTATTTCCTCTGACAATTTACAATATAATTCCAGTAATTTAATTAAATTAAAGATGCAATTATCACAAGTAATTCATAATTTGAGTTCTAAACTACCCGGACATAGCATAATTAGTAGCTACGCACGGACACTCGTCACCTCGTGCGTACGTAGCCCCCATAATTAGCAATAATTATTAATGTAAATCACCTATGGGGTAAATTCCCTCTTACAAGGTTAGACAAGAGACTTACCTTGTCTCAAAGTCCACTTTTCGATCACAATGTTGCGTAAAAGTCTCAATTTGGTGCCGAAAAATACGAAACTATCCAAATGTTATATAAAATAATTAATACATGCTTAATAATTTGAAATTAGACTATTAAATTAATTACCCAACCCAAAATGGTAAAATTTACCCCGGGCCCATGTGCCCGGATTCCGAAAATATTCGGAGGAAATCATTACTCATAATCTTAGGAACATAAATATATGATTTTCACTAAATTTCATAATCAATTGTGTGGCTAAACCTTATTTTTATCAAAAACCTACGTTTTCACCTAAACCCAAAATTTTTACTAATTTACATGTTATAATCTACCCATAAACTATGTATTTAACACACATTGTATAGAAATTACTTACCTCAAAGTGTTAGGTGAAATCCCCTCTTTAAGAGCTCCAAAAATCGCCCAACAATGGAAATAAATGAGCCAAAGTGACTAAGTCCCGTTTTAAAAGAGACCTCACTACCTCCAGTGATCTCGCACCTGCGGTCGCATGGACGCACCTGCGTTATCGCTTCTGCGGACAAAAGTTCACTTTTGCGAAAGTTCCCAGGTAGGTTGGCTTCGCTTCTTCGGACGGGGTTCCGCTTCTGCGGTCCCACTTCTACGGAAGTTGGGGCGCACCTGCGGATCCTGGGCTGCCCTTCCTTGGCCGCTTCTGCGAGCTCGCACCTGTGGTTGGCGAAGCGCAGGTGCGATTATGAGAGCAGCTGGGAGCTTCAGCTGTTGCTCCTAGTTTTCAACTTGGTCCGAGCCTCGTCCGATTGACACTCGGGGCCCCCGGGGCCCCACCCGAACATACCAATAAGTTTGAAATCATAAAACGGGCTTGCTCGAACTCTCGGAACGCCCGAAACAACATTAAAACTAAAATCACACCCCAAAACCAATTGAATCAAACTTATGAACTTCAAGTTCTTCAATTTACTCCCAAGGCACCGAAACGTACTTAAACTACTCGAAATGACATCAAATTTTGCGTGTAAGTCTTAAATGACATTACGGAACTATTTCCGGTATCAGAATTCCATTTGGACCTCTATATCACCAAAACCCGCTCAAAACCAAATTTAAAGAACATTAAACCTTCAAATGGTTGAATTTCACTATTAAGCGCCGAAATGCTCCCGAGTTGTCCAAAACCCGATTCGAACATACGCCCAAGTCCAAAATCATCATACGAACCTATTGGAACCGTCAAATCCCGATTCTGAGATCATTTTCTCAAAATGTTGACTGAAGTTAAACTTGGCCTTTTAAAGCCAAATTAAAGAACTAAGTGTTTCGATTTCAACCCGAACACTTCCAAATCCCGAACCAACCATCCCCGCAAGTCGTAAATTAATAAAAGCACATACGGGGAGTTTTATTTAGGGGAACGGGTGTCACGATCCAAAATCCATTTAAGGTCGTGATGGCGCCGGACACCGCTGTCAGACAAGCCAACACTATATAATTAATTAAATCCTCTTTTAGTATTTTTGAAATCAAAATTTCTTCAATGAAATAATAAAGATAGAACTCATAGAGTAAATTATAAATATTTTTAGCAACTAAACTTCTAAACAATTCATAACCATTCCCAATACCCGGTGTCACAAGTGCATGAGCATTTACTAGGGAATTAAAAATAAAATACAGCATCTGTCCAGAATATAAATTAGACAGGAAAATATAATAACTCTGAAGGAGACTCTATTGGCTGCAGATCGTAATATAGAATGCAGCTCACCTATGTCCCCACAATTATTAACCAACCTTTGTGTCCATAAGACCGCTAGACATATATGTACCTGCACAATAAAATATTCAGCAAGTGCAGCATAAGTACGAAATAACGTGTACCCAGTAAGTATTAAGCCTAATCTCGAAGAGGTAGAGACGAGATGGCCGACTTTGACACTCACTAAGAGTCAATAATAATAAATAAAATAAAGATAGCAATGTCTAGATCAACATGATTTATAGAATTTACAATGATTTTCTTTAACCAACAGAAATAATTAAATTCCTTCAATTCCAATAAATTTTCAATTTATTAATTAGCCTCATTTACAGGAATAACCATAATTTCTTTAACAAGCAGAGATAATTAATTCTTTCAATTCCAGTAATTTCAAATTTATCAATTAAATTCCTTCAGATACAACAATTCTCAATCTATTAATTAAATTCATAAGCTGCATTTAAAATGGCAAAGTATCGTATAATTTTCATTATTAGGCACGATTTCTTCCGAGGTCGTACGTCCCAATCCAGAGTGTCGTGTACACTGCCGAGGGACGTGCGACATGATCCATAGATGCATCTAACCTGTCGAGGTGTTCGGCCTGCTCCACAGGAAAGGAGGACATTTTCTTATGTACCTCCGGAAGGAAAGTATATTTATTATAAGATAAATTCGGGAGGAAGAACAATTTCTCTTAACAATTAATTAATTTAAACAGAAAATCAAGTATATGAGATTTCCATCCTTTAATATTTTTATCTAACAATTCACAATATATATATATATATATATATATATATATATATATATATATATATATATATATATCGAATAATATTAATTAAACAAAGAATACTATTTACACAAGTAATTCACGCTTTGAGTCCTAAACTACCTAGACTTTAGCATTAATAGTAGCTATGCACGGACTCTCGTCACCTTGTATGTGCGTAGCCCCCACAATTAGCAACAATTATTACTTTAATTACCTATGGGGTAATTTCCCCCTCACAAGATTAGACAAGAGACTTACCTCGTCCAGCTCCAATTTAATCTACTAGTAGACCCTTTCCTCGATTATCCAACTCTGAATGGCTCGAATCTAACCAAAAATAATTCGATTCAATCACCAAAAATTATAGAATCAATTTCATAAGAAAATACTACATTTTCAATAAAAATTCCAAAATTAATTAAAAATTGTCTGTGGGGCCCACATCTAGGAATCTGGTGAAAGTTACGAAATCCGATAACCCATTCAATTACGAGTCCAACCATACCAGTTTCACTCAAATCCGACTCTGAATCGATATCGAAATCTCAAAAATTCGTTTCTATGAGATTTCTAAAAATTTTCCAAATTTAAATCTCAAAACACTAATTAAATAGTGAAAATAATGATATATTCGTGTATATTGATCAAATCCGAGTTAGAATCACTTACCCCAATGTCTTTTCCTTGAAAATCTATCAAAATTCGCCTCTGCCCAAGCTCCAATTTGTTAAAAATGGCGAATGGGACGAATGCCCTCCTTTATAATTCTGCCCAGGCAGCCCTTGATCCTCGGCCTCGATCGTGGTTCGATCATGAGCTCGATCTTCAGCCTCGATCATGGTCTCGATCCTCGGCCTCGATCGTAGCTTCGATCATGGCCCTCGAGCCTTTGTCTTCGATCATGGCTCTCGAGCATGGGCTCGATCACAACCCAAAATTTCCAGCATAAAGGAAAAATTGCAGCAGCTGTTTTAAGTCCAACTTTTGATCCGTTAACCATCCGAAACTCACCCGAGGCCCTCGGGACCTCAACCAAATATACCAACAAATCCTAAAACATCGTACAAACTTATTTGAAACCTCAAATCACATAAAACGATGCTAAAACCACGAATTATGCTCCAATTCAAGCTTAATGAAACTTAAAATTTCCAGCTTCTACATTCAGTACCGAAACCTATCAAATCAAGTCCGATTGACCTCAAATATTTCACACAAGTCATAAATGACATAACAGAGCTATGAAAATTTTCGGAACTAGATTCCGACCCCGATATCAAAAAGTCAACTCCCCGGTCAAACTTCCAAACTTAAATTCCTGTTTTAGCCATTTCAAGCATATTTTAACTACGGACTTCCAAATAAAATTCTAAACATGCTCCTAAGTCCAAAAATCACCATACGGATCTATTGGAACCGTCAAATCCCGATTCCGGGGTCATTTTCTCAAAATATTGACAGAAGTCAAACTTTACATTCTAAGGCCAACTTAAGGAACCAAGTGTTCCTATTTCAACCCGAACACTCCCAAATCCCTAACCAACCATCCCCGCAAGTTATAATTTATTATAAGCACATATAAGGAGTTTTATTTAGGGGAACGAGGTTCTAAAAGTCAAAATGACTGGTTGGGTCGTTACATTCTCTCCCACTTAAATATACGTTCGTCCTCGAACGTGCTAAGGAGTGTTCCGGAGTTATCCAAAATCATTGTTTAACACGTCGTATACCTACCCGTGCTACCACACCCAGTTGAGCACATTAACTCGAGCCAATCTAAAAATTCTCCCCTTTATTTAAGTAAATAATCCTTAGAGCCCAATTCTAACATCCAGAATTCTCCACCACGCATGTTTCCAACCTATGAACACCGTATCAATCACTACACGATGCACCAATACAGGATTGCATACCTTTGTTGAATTTAGACCATGCACACATCATTCACATGATCATAATAACATCCTCCGAT
Organism: Nicotiana tabacum; assembly: GCF_000715075.1. Classification (NCBI taxonomy): domain Eukaryota; kingdom Viridiplantae; phylum Streptophyta; class Magnoliopsida; order Solanales; family Solanaceae; genus Nicotiana; species Nicotiana tabacum. Next base: position 130,138,141 of record NC_134091.1, read on the forward strand.
AACAATAGCCAAAATTCCATGAATCTGATGTTCACAACACACCTCATGATACATGTAAGTCCTGTTCCAACTCTTGAAATGCTTCCACGATGGAAGAAATGTGTATAAATTCATAACCAACTGCCGAGTCAAAAAATTATTGAGTTTCTCCTTTTGACAAGAACCATTGCCTCATTATAACCAAATAATGGTATTTGCTCTTTATTATACTTCATATAGCTCGATCGCACTGATCACGGATCCAATAATTTTGTCTCCCCCATCATGAGCTACTCAGGCAATAAGCCACCTCAGACACGGCAAAAAACCTCATATGACGCCACAATGAGCTAATAAGCTACTTACTCGATTGCGATACATAAGAAAAATGAACTCTGGAAAGGATTTCTCAACCCACGTGACTAATTAGACAACTGAAAAAGTATCATGAACCTTCCTAAAATAAATGGGATGCAAACACATAAAATAGAATATATGGGACTGTACTCAACATCACACTATTGCGGCGTGCAACCCGATCCAAACAACATACCCGTGGGGGCGTGCCACCCGATCCGCCCAAAAAGAATCTGTAAGGAAATACTTACCGAGCTAGAATGCTCATTACTACAAAAATATCCGAATATTGGACACAAGCACGCTAAGTGCATCATACCATCCCTAGAAGGATCGACAGCGCCATATGCTACAAAACTCAAGTACAACTAAGGTGCAATATATGATCTGAATCTCGAGAGCCATCCTGCTCACTTAACACCATCGCTATGCAGAACCTCAACACATAAGAAATTTATCTAGCTGTTTCACAACTCACACCGCATAATATAGTATTACATGAAATAACCGACGACGAAACGACCTCCAACGTCCGAATACTCCTCCATAGGGAGCTTTTATGCTGAAATGACACATCCTGCCTAATATAGAGCCCGTATTCATATTTAAATCCATCCACAGACCTCAAGCCGATTCTGATCGCACCGTACTAGGCTAATAACCTTTCAAGGATCCATAATAACCCTTTTTCCCATAACACACAAGAACAACCATCATAACCGGAACAAACTTCCACATTCCACAACCAAATGAACCGAGTGCCCTTCAGGCAAAAATTCTCAAATTGGCGATATCGCCACAATCTTCATACTTGGTTGTTAAATGTTTAATCAATCAGGTGACTACTTGTCATACTCATACAATTCTCCCGTAGAATACGCTCCTACGACCTTTCGCAATAGATAACAAGTCTACACATCCATACCACCGGCCATACTAATACTGTAAGGAGAATCAAGGATCCGTAATTCAATACATAAAGCCTTTTATACATAACGCCGATCTCAAGTGACACTGAAGACAATACCAGCTTGCTTTAAACCTCTAACTCCTTTTTTGCTCATCCGAGCTTGTGACATCCTTGTCAACACCGAACCAAAATCTTAAATCCTCAACTTTTGAATCTCATCTACTTAATGCACTTAATCACACAAATACGTAGGAGTACAAGAATTTTATCATAACTCCCGAACCACTAATAGGGTAAACACTTCATCATATAGCAACCTTCTACTTAACTCATTTCAAGAGAACCATTGAAACACGTGATTGAATTCCCATATCCGCAGAAAATACAGGCCTCAAGTAGTGGTCTAAGCCACCATAACTCTTCTGAGATTCCTCTACACATAACATGCCATAATACTTGAATTCCTCCAAATAAAATCAATTACGGCGACCGCCAAGCCTCGTACCTACCGCCACACATTACATGCATAACTCTATGCGCTGAAGGAACTAATCATTTCCACCATCATGCCGATTCAACCATTGTTAGCCGACCCGTCTTTTTCTCAATTTATTCTCAACTTGCCTTAGAAATAATAATAGCTCCATTCACTACATCACGAACTCAAATCCGCACTCATCCCTAGTGACCTTATTTCACGAGACCATGCCGTTTCAAAACCTACGAATTATCTCATACTCCTCCTTGTGCGCACTTTTACATCTTCAACTGGTACACTCATTCTGATACTTCTTTTATGAATCCGAAGTTATTTTCTTCCGTTTTTCTAATGCTACACCACAACCTGAAGATAACGCAGAGTACTCCAAGCCCCGTTTCATAATCTGCTGCAAAAGATTGATACTCGACCATACTATGGACTCGAGATCCTTAGGCACCGCACTTTTAATTTTTGAACCCTCTAAGATCGTTATCGAGAGTCACTTGCTCTAACTTGTTCCCATACATGATCAACTCCAAGACCCTGCTAGCACATGGACACTTTCTCAAGGAAACACCCGACTATCTCACTTTCCCTGTGCATTACATCTACACAAAGCATAAACTCTGAGTCTTCCAAATACCTGAATATGAATCGATAAGTCCAAATATGGAACACATTCCCCAAATCCTTTGCTCAAATTACCACTGATGTTTTCTTCCCTTAGTTGCAATGACCCACCAATACACCGATAATCAGGAACCTCACAAATAGACAACCATGCAATCCAATTGTAGATGGTGGGGCTCTCCCACTTAGCTTGAAGCTACAGTTACATAACTCTGGAATCCACCGAGATTCTTTCTTCATCGTTGACATGATCTTGCACACGCAACTTGCCAAATTTCTCAAAATCCTTCTATTAACCTTTAATAAACACTCCGAACCACTAGCCACATTTACATATTAAATCTCTTATCGGGTAGCCAGTAGAATTCTTCGCAGAAGCTTCGTCAACACCACGCGACCACTAACCTGCTCACAGTAGATAACCCACCTGTGGATATTACATGCCGACATATTCCAACGTCGCTGCACTGGGTGAAATTACTAGGAAATCAGTAGATCATCCAAAGTCTGAGCTCATTCACTAGCTGCACTAGCCCGTTCATTCCCCATGGACGTCAACGAAAGGTGCGACAATACGTTCCAAACCAAAGTCATGTCGTATCCTTCTTCATATCAAGCAACTCCCTCCCGTTGCATCTAATCTTCCTCAATATAGCAGCTAATATTACAACTTAAGTCCGTAGACCTAGTCACTGTCCATCCTAAATCCCAAATCACTTCAAATTTTCCTCAAGCCGTGTAGTTATCCTACCACGTAACTCATATGCTACCTTGCCACTCTCCTTTAAGCAACTACTCGACTTCTGTTTCTCACACTTGGCCTCCTAGGAACTTAACCACCACAAGACTCCTTCCACACGTTCTTCCTCGTCTTTCGCTGTCAAGTTGTTGCCTTAACTAAAACTCCATCTCTGTAGCACTTGAACCAATAGGTCGTTACCAACTTTAAACCTTTTCGAGGATCATCCTTCTCGATACATCAATACTAGGAACGCGGCTTCGACCCTGAACCACTGCACACCGCAATCTCTAACAACAGCTTCCCCTATACCAATTCCTAACACCCCTCCGTGAAGGCAAGTTAAAGAAAACTATAACACTGACAAACCTTAACGCATTTAACAAGGCAATGACACCACATCAAAATTGAGAACTCTACCACGCTTGAAGATATCAGGCTCCGTTACTCCATCAACCCCAAACCTGAACATTCATAGTCCGATTGCCTTTTCTCTGCTGGAAGTAAAACATGAAACCTCTGAATCATGCACTGGGAAAAACATTCTTTCAAGTCGTTTATTGCCCTGACACATAGACAGGCATTCTACCATTACATAAACATTGTGCGATAACAACGCATGAATCGTCATAACAATCAATGCAAAATCTCAAAACCTTAGGTAGTATTGCTACTGAACTGAAACGATAGAGCGGCCTTCCACAAGGCGACGACAATAACCCAATTAATTACACAAGTAGAAGCATCCTGCACTACATTTATAGTATCATTAAAAAATTCCTCGATCCCCAATTTATAACAAGCGCTTCGCGCCGCATAAGATTGAATAATAAGGAAATGAAGGCATAAGCCTCAAAGGAATCGGATCTCACAATGAGGAATCAAAAAGGGAAGCATTCCTAACAGCCTTGTAGCCTCTCGAAGATAAGCACAAATGTCTTTGTACCAATCCGCAATACTCTACTAGACTTGCTCATGACTCGTGAGACCTACGTGAACCTAATGCTCTGATATCATGTTGTCACGACCCAAAATCCATTTAAGGTCATGATGGCGCCGGACACCGCTGTCAGGAAAGCCAACACTATATAGTTAATTAAATCCTCTTTTAGTATTTTTGAAATCAAAATTTCTTCAATGAAATAATAAAGATAGAACTCAAAGATTAAATGATAAATATTTTTAGCAAATAAATTTCTAAACAATTCATAACTATTCCCAATACCCGGTGTCACAAGTGCATGAGCATTTACTAGGGAACTAAAAATAAAATACAGCATCTGTCCAGAATAAAAATTAGACAGGAAAATATAATAACTCTGAAGGAGACTCTGTTGGTTGCAGATCGTAATATAGAATGCAGCTCACCTATGTCCCCACAATTATTAACCACCCTCTGCGCCCACAAGGCCGCTAGACATATATGTACCTGCACAATAAAATATGCAGCAAGTGCAGCATGAGTACAAAACAACGTGTACCCAGTAAGTATCAATCCTAATCTCGAAGAGGTAGAGACGAGATGGACGACTTTGACACTCACTAAGAGTCAATAATAATAAATAAAATAAAGATAACAATGTCTATATCAACATGATTTATAGAATTTACAATGATTTTCTTTAACCAGCAGAAATAATTAAATTTCTTCAATTTCAATAAATTTTCAATTTATCAATTATCCTCATTTACAGGAATAACCATAATTTCCTTAACAAGCAGAGATAATTAATTCTTTCAATTCCAATAATTTCAAATTTATCAATTAAATTCCTTCAGATGCAACAATTCTCAATCTATTAATTAAATTCACAAGCTGCAATTAAAATAGCAAAGTATCGTGTAATTTTCATTATTAGGCACGATTTCTGCTGAGGTCGTACGACCCGGTCCAGAGTGTCATGTACACTGCCGAGGGACGTGCGGCACAATCCATAGATGCATCTAACCTGCCGAGGCGTTCGGCCTGCTCCACAAGAAAGGAGGACATTTTCTTATGTACCTCCCGAAGGAGAGTATATTTATTATAAGATAAATTCGGGAGGAAGAACAATTTCTCTTAACAATTAATTAATTTAAACAGAAAATCAAGTATATGAGATTTTCATCCTTTAATATTTTTATCTAACAATTCACAATATATATATATCATATAATATTAATTAAACAAAGAATACAATTTACACAAGTAATTCATGCTTTGAGTCCTAAACTACCCGGACTTTAGCATTAATAGTAGCTATGCACGGACTCTCGTCACCTCGTGCGTACGTAGGACTCTCGTCATCTCGTACGTACGTAGCCCCCACAATTAGCAACAATTATTACTTTAATTACCCCTGGGATAATTTCTCCCTCACAAGATTAGACAAGAGACTTACCTCGTCTTGCTCCAATTTAATCTACTAGTAGACCCTTTCCTCGATTATCCAACTCTGAATGGCTCGAATCTAACCAAAATTAATTCGATACAGTCACCAAAAATTATAGAATCAATTTCATAAGAAAATACTACATTTTCAATAAAAATTCCGAAATTAATTAAAAATTCGTCCGTCGGGCCCACGTCTTGGAATTCAGCAAAAGTTATGAAATCCGATAACCTATTCAAGTACGAGTTCAACCATACCCGTTTCACTCAAATCCGACTCCGAATCGATACCGAAATCTAAAAAATTTGTTTCTATGAGATTTCTAAAAATTTCTCAAATTTAAATCGCAAAACACTAATTAAATGGTGAAAACAATGATATGTTCGTGTATATTGATCAAATATGAGTTAGAATCACTTACCCCAATGTCTTTTCTTTGAAAATCTATCAAAAATCGACTCTGCTCAAGCTCCAATTTGTTAAAAATGACGAATGGGACGAATGCCCTCCTTTATAATTCTGCCCAGGCAGCCCTCGATCCTGACCTCGGCCTCGATCGTGATTCGATCATGTCCCTCGATCCTGGGTCTTCGATCATGACCTTGACCCTCATCCTCGATCATGGCCTCGATCCTCGGCCTCGATCGTGGCTTCGATCATGGCCCTCGAGCCTTTGTCTTCGATCATGGCTCTCGAGATGGGCCTTCGATCATGACCCTCGATCTTGGGTCTTGATCCTGGGCCTCGATCATAACCCAGAATTTCCAGCAGAAAGGAAAAATTGCAGCAGCTGTTTTAAGTCCAACTTTTGATTTGTTAACCATCCGAAACTCACCCGAGGCCCTCGGGACCTCAACCATATATACCAACAAGTCCTAAAGCATCATACGAACTTATTTGAAACCTCAAATCACATAAAACGACGCTAAAATCACAAACTATGCTCCAATTCAAGCTTAATGAAACTTAAAATTTTCAACTTCTACATTCGGTACCGAAACCTAACAAATCAAGTCCTATTGACCTCAAATTTTGCACACAAGTCATAAATGACATAACGGAGCTATGAAAATTTTCGGAACTGGATTCCGACCCCGATATCAAAAAGTCAACTCCACGGTCAAACTTCCAAACTTAAATTCCTATTTTAGCTATTTTAAGCCTATTTTAACTACGGACTTCCAAATAAAATTCCGAACACGCTCCTAAGTCCAAAAATCATCATACGGAGCTATTGGAACCGTCAAATCCCGATTCCGGGGTCATTTTTTCAAAATGTTGACCGAAGTCAAACTGAGTATTCTAAGGCCAATTTAAGGAACCAAGTGTTCCTATTTCAACCCGAACACTCCCAAATCCCGAACCAACCATCCCCGCAAGTCATAATTTATTATAAGAACATATAGGGAGTTTTATTTAGGGGAACGAGGTTCTAAAAGTCAAAACGACCGGTTGGGTCGTTACAACGGGGTCCTAAAGTCAAAATTACCGGTTGGGTCATTACACTCTCCACCTCTTAAACAAACGTTCGTCCTCGAACTGGTTTAGAATTACACCTGTTGCACTGAATAAATGTAGATATCTGCTCCACATGTCCTCCTCGGCCTCCCAAGTCACTTCCTCAACTGGTTGGCCCCTCTACTGGACTTTTACCGTAGTAATCTTCTTGGACCTCAACTGGTGATCCTGTTTATCAACAATGGCAACTGGCTCCTCTTCATGACCCAAGCTCTTATCTAGCTGAACCGTGCTGAAGTCTAACATATGTGATAGGTCGGCACGATACTTCCAGAGCATAGATACAAGGAAAACCGGATGAACTCCTGATAGACGGGGAGGCAAAGCAAGCTCGTAAGCAACCTCCCCAACTTGTCTCAACACCTCAAATGGGCCTATAAACCTTGGGCTCAACTTACCCTTTCCCCAAATCTCATGATTCCCTTCATCAGTGAAACTTTCAAGAGAACTTTTTCACCCAACATAAACGATAAATCACGCGCTTTCTGATCCGAGTAACTTTTCTGTCTGGACTGTGCTGTACGAAGTCGGTCCTGAATTAACTTTACCTTTTCCAAGGCACCCTTCACCAAATCAGTACCATATAATTTAGCCTCACCGGGCTCAAACCATCCGATGGGCGAACGACATCGCTGACCATATAAAGCCTCAAATGGAGTCATCTCGACGCTGGATTGATAATTGTTATTATAAGCAAACTCGGCCAAAGGCAAGAAACTATCCCACTGACCTCCAAAGTCAATCACACAAGCCCTGAGCATATCTTCCAAAATCTGAACTGTCCGCTCTGACTGCCGTCGGTCTACGGATGAAAGGCTATGTTGAGCTCTACATGGGTCCCCAATTCACTATGTATTGCTCTCCAGAAATGTGAAGTAAACTGAGGGCCTCTATCTGATATGATGGAAATTGCACACCGGACAACCAAACTATCTCCTGAATATAAATTTGGGCCAACCTCTCCGAAGTATACGTAGTCACAACCGGAATAAAGTGTGCGGACTTGGTCAACCTGTCGACAATGACCCAAACTGCATCAAACTTCTGCAAGGTCCGCGGCAACCCAACTACAAAGTCCATAGAAATGCATTCCGTTTCCACTCCGGTATAGTCATCTGCTGAAGTAGGCCACCTAGCCTCTGGTGCTTATATTTAACTTGCTGGCAATTTAGACACCTAGCTACATACTCAACTATGTCTTTTTTCATCCCCCGCCACCAATAATGCTTCCTCAAGTCACGATACATCTTCATAGCACCTGGATGAATAGAATACCGAGAACTGTGTGCCTTCTCTAGAATCCTTTTCCTCAGTCTATCCACATTAGGGACACATAGACGATCCTGGAGTCGCAGAGTACCATCCGTGCCAATAGTAACTTCCTTGGCACCACCCTGTAGTACCGTGGATCATCATACTGGCAAGCCTTGATCTGCTCAAATAGTAAAGACTAGGCCACAACACATGCAAGAACTCAGTTGGGCTCTGAAATATCCAACCTCACAAGTCTGTTAGCCAAGGAATGAATATCCAAAGCTAATAGCCTCTCCTCTGCTGAAATGAAAGCCAAACTACTCATACTCTCGGCCTTTCTACTCAAGGCGTCTGCAACCACATTTGCCTTGCCCGGATGATACGAGATAGTAATATCATAATCTTTTAGTAACTCAAGCCATTTGCGCTGCCTCAAATTTAGGTCCCTCTGCTTGAACAAATGCTACAAACTGCGATGGTCAGTGTAAACTTCACAAGACACCCCATAAAGATAATGCCTCCAAATCTTAAGAGCGTGAACAATTGCAGTTAACTCCAAATCATGTACCGGGTAATTCTTCTCGTGGGGTTTCAGCTGACGTGAGGCATATGCAATAACTCGTCCCTCCTGCATTAATACACAACCCAAACCAACGCATGAAGCGTCACAATACACAGTATACATCCCCAAACCGGAAGGCAACATTAACACTGGTGTTGTAGTCAATGCTGTCTTGAGCTTCTGAAAGCTCACCTCACAATCATCGGACCATCGGAACGGAGCACCCTTCTGGGTTAATTTGGTCAAAGGTGCTGCAATAGATGAAAATCCCTCCACGAACCGATGATAATAACCTGCTAAACCTAGGAACCTCCTGATCTCAGTTGCCGCAGTGGGACGATGCCAATTCTGAACTGAATTTAGCCAAAACTCACATTTGGAGAACTTAGCATATAGCTTTTGTTCCCGCAGTGTCTGAAGCACCACTCTCATATGCTGCTCGTGCTCCTCCTTACTGTGCGAGTATATCAGAATGTCATCAATGAAGACAATAACAAATGAATCAATATATGGTCTGAAAACCTTGTTCATCAAATCCATAAACACTGCCGGTGTGTTAGTCAAACCAAAAGACATCACCAGAAATTCACAATGACCATATCTAGTCCGGAAAGTAGTTTTCAGAACATCTGAATCCCGAATCTTCAACTGATGGTACCCCGACCTCAAGTCGATCTTAGAAAATACCCTAGCACCCTGCAATTGGTCAAATAGATCATCAATACACGGTAACGAGTATTTGTTCTTAATGGTGACTTTGTTCAGTTGGCGATAGTCAATACACATTCGCATAGTTCCATCCTTTTTCTTCACAAATAATACCAGTGCACCCTAAGGAGATACACTCGGTCTAACAAACTCTTTGGCTAGAAACTCCTCAAGCTGTTCTTTCAATTCTTTCAATCCTTTGGGAGCCATATGATACAGTGGGATAGATATAGGCTGGGTATCTAGAGCCAAGTCAATACAGAAATCAATATCACGATCTGGTGGCATGCCTGGAAGATCTGAAGGAAATACATCGGAGAACTTCTAAACTACAGGCACTGAATCAATAGTCGGAGTCTCTGCAGTAGTATCCTGAACATAGGCTAGATAAGCCAAACAACCCTTCTCGGCCATATGTTGAGCTTTTAGAAAGGAAATAACCTAATTAGGTGCGCTGACAAACAAACCCTTCCACTCTAACCTAGGAAATTCTGGCATTGCCAAAGTAACAGTCTTAGCATGGCAATTTAGGACGGTATAATATAGGGATAGCCAGTCCATGCCCAGGATAATATCGAAGTTGGTCATATCAAGCAATAGAAAATCTGCTTTAGTCTCATAACCACAGAATGTAACAACATAGGACCGATAGATCTGATCCACAATAACAAAATCGCTCACAAAAGTGGACACATAAACAGGAGTACTCAAGGACTCATGAGAAACACCCAGAAAATGAGCAAATAGAGATGACACATATGAGTACGTAGATCCTGGATCAAATATACGGAGGAATCTTTGACGCAAACAAAAATAATACATGTAATCACTGCATCTGAGGCCTCTGCATCTGGTCTGGCTGGAAAAGCATAGAAACGAGTTGGAGCGCCAACTGGCTGGCCTCCACCTCTAGGACGACCCCTACCCACCTACCCTCCACCTCTGGGTGGTCGGACAGCTGGTGGAGCAACTGGTGCGGTAATCATAGGCTGCTGACCCTGCTGCACTGGTCTACCCCGAAGCCTGGGGTAGAATCTCCGTATATGTCTGGAATCCCCACACTCATAAAAACGTCTTGATGCGATGGGCTGCTGACTAGAAGTCTGGCCCTGGTGACCTAAATACCCACCGGAAGAACCCTGAATAGCTGGTGGGTGATAAGAACTCTGTAGCATAGCACTCAAATAAGGTCGCACTGGGCACCTCGAGGAGGCGGTGGTGCTGCATATGGGGGCCTACTGGACTGCCCTCTCACGAACTGACCTCTACCCCCAGACGGAGCACCTCTGAACTCTCCAGAATATCTAACCCGTTTATCCCTAATAACCTGCTCTCGGCTACGCTGACGCACACCCTCAATCCTTCGGGCTATCTCCACAACCAACTCATAAGAAGTCCCCATCTCAGCCTCTCGGGCCATAGTGGCCTGAATGCTAGTATGTAAACCCGCAACAAATCTCCATACTCTCTCCGCCTCAGTAAGGAGTATCATAAGTGCATGGAGAGATAACTCAGAGAACCTCACCTCATAATCGGTCATTGACATTTGACCCTGCTGGAGCTGCTCAAACTGGAACCGCAACTCTTCCCTCTAGGAGGGTGGAATATACCTGTCCAGGAAAATACGGGTGAACCTGTCCCAAATCATGGAAGGAGAAACCATTGGTCTGCCAAGCAGATAAGACTTCCACCATCTACGGGCTCTACCCTCCAGTTGAAAAGTAGCAAAGTCTATCCCGTGAGACTACAATATCCTCATGTTATGCAGTCTGTCCCTACACCGATCAATAAAATCATGTCGCTCACCCCCAAAGATAGGAGGATATAGTCTAGACCATCTGTCCAATAGCTTCTGCGGCTTGGTGGCCGCAGCTGGTCTGGGCTCAGGTGTAGCTGCTGCTACTCATTGGACTCCACCCATGGGTAGAGCACCCTGGGTCTGATATACAGCAGCTGCCTATCCATGAGCCTGTACGGTAGGGGTCTGAGTTCCCCGCCCGCCTGAGATATGGCTGGGTTTGCCGAAAATAAATCGGCCTGAGTCATAGTGTCCATGAACCGCAGCATACGGCCCATAACCTCCTAGAATCCCGGTGCAGACGTGAAATCCACCGGAGTTGACTCTGCTATGGGCACCTCGCCCTGTTTCTCAATAATAGGATCCTCTGTTGGACCCACTGGTGGCATAACTGCAAATGTTCTGGGAATCTTCGTCCCCTACCACAGGATGGATCCCTCCCTTGACCTCTGCCTCGGCCTCTAACAACAGGGGGAGTAGCTCTTCCCTGGGCTGGAACCTCATTAGAGCGTGTTCTCACCATCTGTGAGAGAATAAGAGAAAGATATTTAGTACTATATTATTTGCACGATGGGAGATGAAGAAAGGTAGTTTTTCTAACACCCTATAGCCTCTCAAAGATAAGTACAGACATCTCCGTACCGATCCGCAAGACTCTATTAGGCCTGCTCATAACTTGTGAGACCTATGTGAACCTAGTTCTCTGATACCATGTTGTCATGACCCAATTTCCTATAGGTCGTGATGGCGCCCAACATCACAGCTAGGCAAGCCAACTAATGATTTAAACATATAATTATTTCTTTTAAAAATTATCCGAGTAATTAAACTCTTCTTACTTGCAAAAATTAAGAAACAAATATGAAAGACGTGGTAAATTAAGAACCAAGAAAATAATTAAATCCAAAACTCTACTAGTGTGTGCCAAAACCTGGTGTCACAAGTGTATGAGCATCTAGTAGATTATACAAAATTCTAAATAATGTCTGAAATGAAATAGTCAGAATACAAATACAAGAAGAGGCACTAAATGCTATAGAACGGCTCAGAAAGGTAGCTCACCACTAAGCCTCTGGATAACGTGGGTGTGCGCCGATAGGTCCTCCGATAGTACCTGTCTCAAGTCCTGCACAAAAAGTGCAAAAAACATAGCATGAGTACGTAAACAACGTGTACCCAGTAAGTATTAAGCCTAATCTCGAAGAAGTAATGACGAGAGGTCGACTTTGACACTCATTATGGGTCAATAATATTACAATAGAATATATTTAATTAAACATGATTTTTAGGTGAACAATAATAATTTTCTTAACAAGCAAAAATAATTAATTGCTTACATTTCAATAATTTCCAATTTATCAATTAACTTCACAAGCAGCAATTAAAATATCAAGGTATCATGTAATTATTATTATTAGGCATGATTTCTGCCGAGGTCAGACTGAAGATCTGAAGGTCACGTGTTCGATCCACGCTCACCGCATTTTATTTCTTACGCTTTTCAGTGCATGTCCTATTTACTAGCTATTGCTTTTGCTTTGCATCTTTCTTCAAGATTTCATGGTGTTCCTATTTTTTTTATGATTGTTGTGGTGATACTAATATTTACTAATATTGTCTCCCTTTGCTTTGCATCTTTCTTCTGGATTTCATGGTGTTCCTATTTATCCTATGATTGTTGTTGTGATACTAATATTGTTTCCTTTTTGTCATTTTGTCTTTTTATTTTTTTGAGCCGAGGGTCTTTCGGAAACAGCCTCTCTACTCCTTCGGGGTAGGGGTAAGGTCTGCGTACACACTACCCTCCCCAGATCCCATTAGTGGGATTTTACTGGGTTGTTGTTGTTGTTATTGATTTCTGCCGAGGTCGTACGGCCTGATACAGAGTGTCGTGTACACTATCGAGGGACGTGCGGCACAATCCATAGATGCATCTATACTGCTGAGGCATTCGGCCCGCTCCACAAGAAAGGAGGACATTTTCTTATGAACCTCCGGAATGAGAAGTTATTATAATATTAACACATAGGATGCTCGATCTCTATTAACAATTAAATAATTTACACAAAATTAAAGTATATGAAGTTTCGATCTTTTACTATTTTCTCTAACAATTTACAATATAATTCCATTAATGTAATTAAATTATATATGCAAGTATCACAAGTAATTCATGATTTGAGTCCTAAACTACCCGGACATAGCATAATTAGTAGCTACGCACGGACTCTCGTCACCTCGTGCGTACGTAGCCCCCACAATTAGCAATAATTATTAATGTAAATCACCTATGGGATAAATTCCCTCTTACAAGGTTAGACAAGAGACTTACCTTGTCTCAAAGTCCACTTCCCGCTCACAATGTCGCGTAAAAATCCCAATTCGGTGCTAAAAAATTCGAAACTATCCAAATGTTATATAAAATAATTAATACATGCTTAATAATTCGAAATTAGACTATTAAATTAATTACCCACCCAAAATGGTAAAATTCCTAAAATTCACCCCCGGAGGAAATCGTTACCCATAATCTTAGGAACATAAATATATGATTTTCACTAAATTCCATAATCAATTTCGTGGCTAAATCTTATTTTTATCAAAAACCTAGGATTTTACCTAAATCCAAAATTTTTACTAATTTACATGTTATAATCTACCCATAAACTATGTATTTAACACACATTGTATATAAATTACTTACCTCAAAGGGCTAGGTGAAATCCCCTCTCTAAGAGCTCCAAAAATCGCCCAACAATGGAAATAAATGAGCCAAAATGACTAAGTCCCATTTTAAAAGAGACCTCACTGCCACCAGCGATCTCGCACCTGCGGTCGCGTGGCCGCACCTACGCTATCGCTTCTGCGGACAAAAGTCCGCTTCTGCGGAAGTTCCCAGGCAGGCTGGCTTCGCTTCTGCGGACGGGATTTCGCTTCTGCGGTCCCGCTTCTATGGAGGTTGGGGCGCACCTGCGGATCCTGGGCTGCCCTTCCTTGGCCGCTTCTGCGAGGCCTGGCTCGCTTCTGCGAGCTCGCACCTGCGGCTGGCGAAGCGCAAGTGTGATTATGAGAGCAGCTGGGAGCTTCAGTTGTTGCTCCCAATTTCCAACTTAGTTCGAGCCTCGTTCGATTGACACTCGGGGCCCCCGGGGCCCCGCCCTAATATACTAACAAGTTTAAAATCATAAAACGGGCTTGCTCGAACTCTCAGAACGCCCGAAACAACAATAAAACTAAAATCACACCCCAAAACCAATTGAATCAAACTTATGAACTTCAAGTTCTTCAATTTACTCCCAAGGCACCGAAACGTACTTAAACTATTCGGAATGACACCAAATTTTGCGTGCAAGTCTTAAATGACATTACGGAACTATTCCCGATCTCAGAATTCCATTTGGACCTCGATATCACCAAAACCCGCTCCAAACCAAATTTAAAGAACATTAAACCTTCAAATAGTTGATTTTCACTATTAAGTGTTGAAACGCTCCCAAATTGTCCAAAACCCGATTTGAACATACGCCCAAGTCCAAAATCATCATACGAACCTATTGGAACCATCAAATCCCGATTCCGAGGTCGTTTTCTCAAAATGTTGACCGAAGTCATACTTGGCCTTTTAAAGCCAAATTAAAGAACTAAGTATTTCGATTTCAATCCGAACACTTCCAAATCCTGAACCAACCATATCAAAAAGTCATAAATTAATAAAAGCACATACATGGAGTTTTTTTTTTTGGCAAACGAGGTTCTAAAAGTCAAAATGACCGGTTGGGTCATTATAAGTTTGGGAGGTGATTTCTGTCAAGTACTACCAATAGTTTCAAAATTGACAAAAGCATAGATTGTAAAAAGCTAGCTTGCCAAAGTTATACTTTTGGCCTCAAATGAAAAAGATTTAACTGACAAGATATATAAAGTAAGAACATATCCAGTATTGTAATGACCCGACTTGTCGTTTTAAGCATTTACGTTCCGTTAGGTGGCCTAAGGTCCCTAGCAGCTTTGAAATGTGTATTATGACTTACGAGGGTGGTCAAGTTTGGTTTTCTGATGATTCAGGATATAATTGAAAGAACAATTCTTATTTTGGAAGCTTAAGTTGAAATGATTGACCGAATGGTGAATTATGTGTAAACGACCCCGAAATAGAGTTTTGAAGATTCTAATAACTCTGTATGATGATTTTGGACTTAGGAGTGTGTCCGGAAAATTATTTGGAAGTCCGTAGTGAAATTTTGCTTGAAATGGCGAAAGTTAATTTTTTGGGAAGTTTGACCAGGAAGTTGACTTTTTGATATCGGAGTCGAAATCCAGTTCTAAAAGTTTTCATAGATCCTTTATGTCATTTATGACTTGTATGCAAAATTTGAGGTCAATCGAAATTGATTTGATAGGTTTCGGCATCGAATGTAGAATTTGGAAATTCTTAAGTTCCTTAAGCTTGAATTGGGTATGATTCATGGTTTTAGCGTTGTTTTATGTGACTTGAGGTTTTAACTAAGTTCGTATGATATTTTAGGACTTGTTTGTGTATTGGGTTGAGGTCCCGAGGGCCTCGGGTGAGTTTCAGAGTGGTTTCAGATCATTTTTAATTGCTGGTTGTTTTGACAGCAATGTGCGAAATATCTTATGCACAGAGCTCACTTTGGAAGCTTATATCTCAAAATCTATAAGGAATATGGAAATTATCAAAAAATATAAGTTGTAGCTCTTTGATTCTAGTTTCCATAGTGATAAACCATTCATCATATGGATATTTGTATAGAAAGTTATGATCGATTGACTGAACCTGGTACTGCAGATTTTGGCTACAGCAATGTGCATCGCTAGAAATATCTGTTGCACAGGGCTGACTTTGGGAATTTATATCTCGCAATCTATAAGGAGTTGGGCGATGAGCAAAACATGAAAGTTGCATCCCTTTGTATCTAATTTGCAGAAATTAAGCCGTTTGGCAGTTGGAGTTGAGTACAAGAAATTATGGTTGATACACTACATGTTGTTAGGGAAGAGTTTTGGAAGAGTTTGATATTTTCAGCATAAGCATGTAATGATCCAAAGTTCCATTTTTAGTTCTAGAGATCGAAATTCGATTTCGAGACTTCCGCGATTTTGATAATGAATTATAAGAGTGATCTGAAAAGTTTGGTCTAATTTCATCAAGTCACGATTGGGTTTTAGCGCGAAACATGAGTTAATTGTTTAACGAGCAAAATTGGTATTGCATTGAGCAAATGAGCTCCGAATTGAGTTTCGATTGAACGACTATGTTCTTATTATTATTTTTGACTCATAGGAACAAGAACCATCGAATTCCGAGTTCGTATGATGGGGTTAGAGCCTTTTTAGTGAAAAACATAATTGCTGGTGCAAGCAAGTTCTGGTGTGGACCTTTAGTGACAGATGGGTAGAAACTTAAGGACCAAAAATGGTCATTTCCTTCATTTCATTTTGGATTTTTAGAGCACGGTTCTTGGGCGATTTTGAGAATTTCTTCACGACTTCGACTTGGGTAAGTGTCCTATATCCAAAAGTGATTATATTTCATATATCCATGATTATATTCATCATTTATTTCGGATTTAAATGGAAGAAATCAAGATTTTTGCTCTTCAGCTATGACCCATTATGGCAGAGGCTCGAGCAGTCGGCCAGCTCAGTCCGTACATCATATTACTCGGGATGCCCCTGTAAGTTCTTATAGTGCACCACTGACACGAGATTCTTACTGTGGTTATTCCAGTTATCCGGCATAGACTCAGTACGAGGAGCCGCAACCTCAGAGGGGTTGTTATGAGTGTGGTGATACTAGGCACATCATGAGAGATTGTCCCAGACTTGGGAGAGGTGGATTTCATCAGAACACTCAGGCTATGGGCCCCAATGCAATTACTACCCCACATGCACAGCCAGTTAGGGGTGGAGGACAGGCAGGTAGAGGGCGCCCTAGAGGGGGAGGCCCAGCCCGTTGGTATATTTGCTATGGTGTGGCTGAGGCTACTACACCAGATAGTGTCATTACAGGTACGATCCCGATTTGTTATAAAAGGATATTTTTCCTTAATTTGATTTGGTTCTGAATATTGAGGCGTGTCCTCCTATTATTCTCCTATTATGGGTGAGCTTCATAATTTTGTGACCCACCTATATGTTTATCCATGTTGGTAGATTCGATGATGTTAGCCCGTGTCTATCATTTTTATTTTATACACTATTGAGGACTAGAAGTCCAAAAGTAACTCTCTATTACTCTCTACAGTGGGTTTTGATATGATTTCGGAATAATTGAGTTTAATTTTATGAATTGCATGCCCTATTGGTATGGGGGTTCATTATGTGTTGTGAAAATTATTCACGGAATTTATTAAAAAGAAGAAAGAAAGGAAATGGAAAAATTTCAGTTGGCACAATATGCAAAATACTTGTGATTCAGAGTTGAGGATGAGATCCTCACATTTTTATATGATGTAAAATATTTAAACCGGGCTACAAGTTGCGGTGGAAGTTATATAAGGATGGGGTCCTTGTGGTGAAAACTTTATGAGTTTAAATTCTCCCTTTGTGAAATTAAATTTGAACTATAGTATTAATGGGGAGTCATGCCTGTTAGGCTTATTTGATAATTCTTTTATATGTTTTTGTGCATATTTAGCCATATTCGTGCTGTAAACAATACGTTTTAGCCTATAAGGTGAGTGCTCAGGTGGTGTTAAATGTGACTCGTTAATTCGGATAAATAATTATGAGGTATTCATGCCTCGCGTGTTGCTGTCAGTGTTGCAAAAATTTAAAATGAGATTAATTGAGGATGCTGGAATTAATTATAAACAACTATTATGACCAGAGATGTGGTTATGGGCATACGTTGATGTGTGCGTAGGCACGAGTTGCTATAGCTGGTCGAAACTAATATTGTGCGTTGATGTGATAATAAGGCCTTTTGAAATTAATTGGAATGTAAGAAGTTGTCTTTTTAATTTATAAATGAGGATAAAAGAAATAATCTCAACTGAGATGGTGTTGTCAGACCCATGCTAAATTTTGGTGACGTAGAATCACACGCGAGTATGTGTGTAATAATACACTCAGTAATTTAATGTCCTCAGAATAATTCTTGGCACGTTCGAGAACGGACGTATGTTTTAAGAGGGGGAGGATGAAACAATCCGACTTGTCATTTTAAGAACTTACGTTCTGTTAGGTGGCTTAAGGTATCGAGTAGCTTTGAAATGTGTATTATGACTTACGAGGGTGGTCAAGTTTGGTTTTCGGATGATTCAAGATTTAATTGAAAGAACAATTATTTTTTTGGAAGCTTAAGTTGAAATAAATGACAGGATGGTGAATTATATGTAACAACCCCGAAATGGAGTTTTGATGATTCCAATAGCTCTGTATGATGATTTTGGACTTAAAAGTGTATCCGAAAAATTATTTGGAAGTCCGTAGTGAAATTTTGTTTGAAATGGCGAAAGTTGAATTTTTGGGAAGTTTGATCGAGGAGTTGACTTTTTGATATCGGAGTCGGAATCCAGTTCTGAAAATTTTCATAGATCTGTTATGTCATTTATGACTTGTGTGAAAAATTGGAGGTCAATCGGAATTGATTTCATAGGTTTCGGCATCGAATGTAGAAGTTGGAAATTCTTAAGTTCCTTAAGCTTGAATTGGGGTATGATTCATAGTTTTAGCGTTGTTATATGTGATTTGAGGTTTCAACTAAATTTATATGATATTTTAGGACTTGTTGGTGTATTGGGTTGAGGTCTCGAGGGCCTCGGGTAAGTTTCAGAGTGGTTTCGGATCATTTTTAACTGCTAGTTATTTTGATAGCAATGTGCGAAATTTCTGATGCATAGAGCTGACTTTGGAAGCTTATATCTCGAAATCTATAAGGAATCTGGAACTTATCAAAACATGAAAGTTGTAGATCTTTGATTCTAGTTTCCATAATGATAACCCATTCATCATCTGGAAATTTGTACAGAAAGTTATGATTAATTGATTGAAGCTGGTACTACAGATTTTGGCTACAGTAGTGTGCATCGCAAGAAATTTCTGCTACACAGGGCTCACTTTGGGAGCTTATATCTCGCAATCTATAAGGATCTGGGCAATGAGAAAAACATGAAATTTGTAGTCCTTTGTATCTAGTTTGCAAAAATGTAAAGTATTTGGTAGTTGGGGTTGAGTACAAGAAGTTATGGTTGATACACTATAGGATGTCGGGGAAGAGTTTTGGAAGAGTTTGATATTTTTAGCATAAGCATGTAATGATCCAAAGGTCCAGTTTTAGTTCTACAGATCGAAATTCGATTTCGAGACTTCTACGATTTTGATAATGAATTATAGGAGTGATCTGGAAAGTTTGGTCGAATTTCATCGAGCCACGATTGAGTTTTTAGCGCGAAACATGAGTTAATTGTTTAACGAGCGAAATTGGTATCGTATTTGAGCAAATAAGCTCTGAATTGAGTTTCGATTGAACGAGTAGGTTTGTATTATTATTTTTGACTCATAGGAACAAGAATCGTCGAATTCTGAGTTTGTATGATGGAGTTAGAGCATTTTTAATGAAAAATATAACTGCTGGTGCAAGCAAGTTCTGGTGTGGACTTTTAGTGACGGAAAATAGACTTTTAGTGACGGATGGGCAGAAACTTAAGTACCAAAAATGGTCATTTCCTTTATTTCATTTTGGATTTTTGGAGCACGGTTCTTGGGCGGTTTTGAGAATATTTTCACGACTTCGACTTGGGTAAGTGTCATATATCCAAAAGTGATTATATTTCATAAATCCATGGTTATATTCATCATTTATTTCGGATTTAAATGGAAGAAATCAAGATTTTTGCAAAACTTTTCAAGAACGAAAATTTTAGATTTGGAGGTCGAGTTATTATCGGAATTTGATAAAATTAATATGGGTGGACTCGTAATTGAATGGGTTGTCGGATTTTGTGAGTTTCATCGGATTCTGAGACATGGGCCCTACGGACATTTTTGAGTTAAATTTCGGATTTTGTTGGAAAATTAGTATTTTCATATGGAATTAATTTCTATAATTAGTATTGACTGAATTGAATTAATTTGGATAGATTTGAGGTGTCCAAAGGTCAATTCAAGCAAGAAGGCAATTTTGGAATATCGGCCTAACTTTATAAAGGTAAGTATCTTGCCTAACCTTGTGTGGAAAAATTTTCCCTAGGCATTGAGTCTTATGTGGAAATTGTGTGATTGGAAAACCATGTACGCGAGGTGACGAGTACGTACTTGGTTTATATGTACAAATTATATTGGTTAAAAATTTGTAGACACCCTTATGTATTAAATTGAAAAATTATGGAAATTTAGTAAATCCTTGATTTGTCATGCCTCATTATTTGTTTGTTGAGTTTGTATTTATATGATAATTTGGTATGATTGTGACTTGGAATTTTATGTGAATTTCGTATGTTTGTTGATTTGATATTTTCTGAAAATAATTATATTATGGATTTTTCTGTATGCAACTAATTTATTAAATAAGTTTAAATTGAGGTACTAATATATTTTTCAAAAATTTGGACTAAAGAAGGTATTGTGTCATGCTGAGTTAATTTTCCTTCCTTGTTGTTGTTTTTGAGGTTTATATACGTTGTGTGGAGCCTCGGGCTATTTGCTGTGAAATTAATTGATTTTGTTACATCTTTGGAATTGGTTGTGGCCTATGGGCAATTTATAATATGAATTGTTGTTTTGTGTTATCATGGTAATATTCGTGTAAATTGTTATGTGATTTAGGTTGTTGTTATATGGCGGATAAGGGTGGCATTCCACTGTTGATATTATGTGGGTATAAGGGTGGTATTTCACTATGGTTATGTATAAGGGTGGCTATTAAACGGACCGATAAGGGAGACTAATATAGGAGCAATAAGGGTGGATGTTATTGATATTATCAGGACGGAGGGATAAGGGTGGCTATTGTCAGGGGTGATATGTGATGATGTGGGATTAATGTGTTGGTGATTTTTATGTGATGTTATGATTTCCTTGTGACTTCTTTTATATATTGTGCAATTTATTTTATAAATTCAGTAAATTTGATAATAGTCAGATATATGTTGAAATTATGAGCCTGTGGATATTTCAGGGGATTATGATATAGGCACGAGGTGCTGGGAAAATATGATGAATTTATTATTGGCACATGAATTATCCGTGCAGTTATGATATGAAATATGGGCACGAGGTGCCGTGGTTATATAATGAAAATGATATTGGCACGTGAAATGTATGTGTAGTTGTGATATGAAATGTGGGCACGAGGTGCCGTGAGTAAATGATGATGATATTGGCACGTGAGTTGTCCATGCGGTTGTGATAGAGATATTGGCATGAGGTTCCTTGGAATTATGAAAGTGGGTTGAGACCCGTATTTTATGATTATGAAATGAGGTGTCACAGGGTGACTTTTATTTGATAGAATTATATTCGAAAGATATTTATTTGGAAGAATTATATTCGAAAGATATTTATTCGAAAGAATTATAATGGAAAGATATTTATTTGAAGGAAGTATATTCGAAATATATTTATTGGAAAGGATTATATTCTAAAAAAATTTATTTGAAAAACTTATAGATGAAAGATTTATATTTGAAGGACTTGATTAATTAGTTGTACTTGTATTCATTATTTATTAAGCAATATTTATGTTGTTCTTGTTGCCCTATTGTGTATATAACTGGTTGATTATTGTTTCCATCATTGCTATTAGCTTCCTATTATTTTTATATGCTATACTGCACAGGTTATTAGACTAGTGAGTGTCTTGACTGTACCTCGGCACTACTCCACTAAGCTTAGTCTTGATACTTACTGGGTATCGACTGTGGTGTACTCATACTACACTTTTACACATTTTTGTGCAGAGCTAGGTACTTGAGATATTGGACTCGAACAAAGTTAGTGCGTTGATCGCTAGGATTCAAGGTAGAGCTGTTTAGTCATCGCAGTCCCTTGGAGTCTTTCTATTTTATTGTATTGTCAATTATTATTCGAACAGTATTGTATATTTGATTTTCTTGAGGTCATTTTATGTATTCAGTTAGAGTTTGTGACTCAGTATTACCAGTCTTGGGAGTTTGTTTGAATATTTCCGTTGTTGGTTTCGATACTTGGTTTCGATTATCTATGTAAAAATAATGGCTTGAATCATTGTTATGATCGGCTTACTTAGTCTTAGAGACTAAGTGTCATCACGACGCCTGTGGTGAGATTTTGGGTCGTGACAAGTATTCAGTATCTTCTTGCTTCGTATCGGAAACGAAAAAGAGCATCCAATAAAAGATGATTTGGTTCTTCCTAAACACTTGGTTATCAACCCAATGGTAATAGTAGTGCATTTAATAAGAGAAATATTTCTATCATTAGTTAAAACGCAATTTGTGAAAATCTCATGATATAATTAAAAAGATATATTAGCTAGCAAAAATGAATATGTTGATCAACTAAATAAAAGGTGAGTTGCAAAATTTTATAGTAAAAACAAAATATTTTTCAGTTTTTGACTCGGCAGAAAATGATACAAATAATTACTACCAAGAAGAATAATTAAATATTTTAATACCAAATGGCCTTCTACCATACATGTTTGTTGTCAACTCTATTATTTTTTACGTATGTTAGTGTCACCATATATATAATAGACTAAGTTAAAATTGATCTTCCATTGTATATATGTAATGACCCAACCGGTCATTTTGACTTTTAGAATCCCGTTCCCCTAAATAAAACTCCATGTATGTGCTTATATTAAATTATAACTTGCGGGGATGGTTGGTTCGGGATTTGGAAGTGTTTGGATTGAAATCAGAACACTTGGTTCCTTAAGTTGGCTTTAAAAGGCCAAGTTTGACTTCGATCAACATTTTGAGAAAATGACCCCGGAATAGAATTTTGATGATTTCAAAAGCTCTGTATGGTGATTTTGGACTTAGGAGCATGTTCGAAATTTTATTTGGAAGTCCGTAGTTAAATTAGGCTTGAAATGGCTAAAATAGGAATTTAAGTTTGGAAGTTTCACCGGGGAGTTGAATTTTTGATATCGGAGTTAAAATCCAGTTCCAAAAATTTTCATAGCTCCGTTATGTCATTTATGACTTGTGTGAAAAATTTTAGGTCAATCGGACTTGATTTGATAGGTTTCGGTACCTAATGTAGAAGTTGGAAATCTTAAGTTTCATTAAGTTTGAATTGGAGGATGATTCATAGTTTTAGCATTGTTTTATTTGATTTGAGGTTTCAAATAAGTTTGTATGATATTTTAGGACATGTTGGTATATTTGGTTGAGGTCCCGAGGGCCTCGGGTGAGTTTCGGATGGTTAACGGATCAAAAATTGGACTTAAAAAGCTACTGCAATTTTTCTGTTCTGCTGGATATTCTGGAATGTGATCGAGCCCAGATATCAAGCCCAGGGTCGACGGCCAGGGTCGAAGCCTGGGACGAGGCTCAGGATCGAGCCCAGCTCGAGGTCCATGATTGAAGGCT
Organism: Nicotiana tabacum; assembly: GCF_000715075.1. Taxonomy (NCBI): domain Eukaryota; kingdom Viridiplantae; phylum Streptophyta; class Magnoliopsida; order Solanales; family Solanaceae; genus Nicotiana; species Nicotiana tabacum. The sequence continues at coordinate 130,161,991 of NC_134091.1, forward strand.
CAGGCTCGATGCCATGATCGAGGCCATGATCGAAGGCCCAGGCTCGAGGGCCATGATCGAAGCCACGATCGAGGTTCAGGCTCGAGGGGCATGATCGAAGCCACGATCAAGGCTCAGACTCGAGAGCCATGATCGAAGCCACGATCGAGGCCCAGGCTCGAGGGCCATTATCGAGGCCTAGTTCTGAAGGCTGCCTAGGCAGATCTATAAAGGAAGGAATATCATCCCATTTGCCATTTTTGACGAACTTGAGCTTGAGCAGATGCGACGTTTGTCAGCTTTTCAAGGAAAGACATTGGGGTAAGTGATTCTAACTCGGATTTGGTCTATATACACAAATATATCATTGTTTTCACCATATTAATTAGTGTTTTGAGATTGAAATTTGGAATTTTATTAGAAATCTCATAGAAACGAATTTTTGAGATTTCAGTATCGATTCGAAGTTGGATTTGAGTGAATCTGGTATGGTTGGACTCGTAATTGAATGAGTTATCGGATTTCGTAACTTTCGTTGGATTTCGAAAAGTGGGCCTCACAGACGAATTTTTAATATATTTTGAATTTTATTGAAAATATAGTATTTTCTTATAAAATTGATTCCTATAACTTTTAGTGATTGTATCGAATTATTTTGGCTAGATCAAGCCATTCAGAGTTGGATAATCGAGGAAAAGGCCTTCTAGTGGATTAAATTGGAGTAAATTGAGGTAAGTCTCTTGTCTAATTTTGTGAGGGAGAAATTACCCCATAGGTAATTAAAGTAATAATTGTTGCTAATTATGGGGGCTACGTACGCACGAGGTGATGAGAGTCCATGCGTAGCTACTATTAATGCTAAAGTGTGAATTGTTAGATTAAAATATTAAAGGATGAAAATCTTATATGCTTGATCTTCTGTTTAAATTAATTAATTGTTAAGAAAAATTATTTTTCCTGCCGGATTTATCTTATAATAAATATACTCTCCTTCTGGAGGTACATAAGAAAATGTCCTCCTTTCTTGTGGAGCGGGTCGAACACCTCGACAGAATAGATGCATCTATGGATCGCGCCGCACGTCCCTCGGCAGTGTACACGACACTCTGGATCGGGTCGTACGACCTCGGCAGAAATCGTGTCTAATAATAATAATTACATGATACTTGATAGTTTATTGCAGCTTGTGAAGCTAATTGATAAATTGGAAATCTTTGGAATTTAAAGAATTATTATCTCTGCTTGTTAAGGAATTATTGTTATTCCTGTAAATGAGGCAAATTGATAAATTAAAAATTTATTAGAATTGAAGGAATTTAATTAATGTATTGAGAATTATTGCATTTGAAGGAATTTAATTATTTTTGCTGATTAAATAAAAATTTTGTTGACTTTGTGAATCATGCTGAGTTAAATAAATTCTATTTTATTCTATTTAATATTGTCGACCCTTAGTGAGTGTCAAAGTCGACCATCTTGTCTCTACCACTTCGAGATTAGGCTTGATACTTACTGGGTATACGTTGTTTACGTACTCATACTACACTTGTTGCACTTTATGTGTAGGATCTGAGACAGGCACTAGTGGAGGACCTATCATCGCACATCCAGGTTATCCATAGGCATAGTGGTTGGCTGCCTTTCTGAGCCGTTCTGCAGATACCAGTGCCTCTTCTTGCATTTTTACTCTGTCTATTTTTCTTTCAGATAGATTTTGGAGTTTTGTGTAATCTACTAGATACTCATATACTTGTGACACCAGGTCTTGGCACACACATTGGTGTATTATTTTCTTGGATTTAAGTTAATCAGTATCTTTTCAAATTTCTTTAATATTTCTAGAAAATAATAAAAATTACTTAGAAAATTATTCTGGAAATAATTGATATATGTTTAATTTATTTGTTGCCTTGCCTAGCTGTAGTGTCGGGCGCCATCACGACCTATAGGTGAAATTGGGTCGTGACAACATGATATCAGAGCCCTAGGTTCACATAGGTCTCACAAGTTATGAACAGACCTAATAGAGTCTTGCGGATCAGTACGGAGACGTCTGTATTTATCTTCGAGAGGTTATAAGGTGTTAGGAAACTACCTTTCTTCATATTCCATCGTGTAATTAATGTAGTACTAAATATCCTTCTATTATTCTCTCACAGATGGTGAGAACACGCTCTAATGAGGTTCTAGACCAAGGAGGAGCTACTCCCCCAGTTGCTAGAGGCTGAGGTTGAGGCCGAAGGAGGGGTCCAGCCCGTGGTAGAGGGCGAGAACGTCCCAGGACTGTTCCAGTTATGCCGTCAGTGGGTCCAGCAGAGAATCCCATTATTGAGGAACAGGGTGAGGTGCCTGTGGCAGAGCCAGCTCTGGTGGACTTCACATCTGCACCGGGATTCCAGGATATTAAGGGTCGTATGTTGCAGTTCATGGACAATATAACTTAGGCCGGTTTATTTCCGGCAGACCCAGCCACATCTCAGGTGGGCGGGGGAGCACAAACCCTACCGCCCAGGCTCATGGACAGGTAGCTGCTATATATCAGACCCAGGGTGTACTACTCGTGGGTGGAGCCCAGCCAGTGGCAGCAGCTACACCTTAGCCCAAGCCAGTTGTAGCCGCTGATCCACATAAACTATTGGACAGATGGACTAGACTACATCCTCCTATCTTTGGGGGCGAGCGACATGAGGATCCCCAGGATTTCATTTATCGGTGGAAGGATAGACCGTACAACATGAGGATATTGGAGTCTCTTGGGGTAGACTTTGCTACTTTTCAGCTAGAGGGCAGAGCCCGTAGATGGTGGCAGTCTTATGTTCTTGGCAGACCAGTAGATTCTCCTCCCATGACTTGGGACAGGTTCACCCGTATCTTCCTGGAAAGGTATATTCCACCCTCCTAGATGGAAGAGTTGAGGTTTCAGTTTGAGCAGCTCCAGCAGAGTCAGATGTCAGTGACCGATTATAAGGCAAAGTTTTCTGAGTTATCTCGGCATGTGCTTATGATACTCCCTACTGAGGCAGAGAGAGTGTGGAGGTTTGCTGCGGGTTTACATACTGGATTCAGGACACTATGGCTCGAGATGTTGAGATGGGTACTTCTTATGACCTAGTCGTAGAGATAGCCTGCAGGATTGAGGGTGTACGTTAGCGGAGCCGAGAGCAGGTTATGAGAGATAAGCAGTTTAGGTATTCCGGAGAGTTCAGAGGTGCTTCGTCTGGGGGCAGAGGTCAGTTCGTGAGAGGGCAGTCTAACAGGCCCCCACATCCAGCACCACCGCCTATTCGGGATGCTCCAGTGCGACCTTATTTCAGTGCTATACCAAAGAGTTTTTATCGCCCACCAGCTATTCAGGGTCCTTCCAGTGGGTATTCAGGTCCCCAGGGCCAGACACTTAGTCAGCAGGCCATCGCACCAAAGAGTTGTTACGAGTGCGGGGATCCCAGTCACATACGGAGATTTTGCCCCAGGCTTCGGGGTAAACTAGTGAAACAGGGTCAGCAGCCTATGATTACCGGACCAGTTGCTCCACCAGTTGTCCGACCACCAAGAGGTGGAGGACAGGTGGGTAGGGGTCGTCCTAGAGGTGGAGGTCAGCCAGGCGGAGGCCAGTCAGTTGGTGCTCCAGCTCGGTTCTATGCTTTTTCGGCCAGACCAGATGCAGAGTCCTCAGATGCCGTGATTACAGGTATTATTTATGTTTACGACAAAGATGCCTCAGTATTATTTGATTCAGGATCTACGTATTCATATGTGTTATCTCTATTTGCTCCATTCCTAGGTGTTTCTCGTGAGTCCTTAAGTACTCTTGTTTATATGTCCACTCATGTGGGCGATTCTGTTGTTGTGAACCGGATCTACCGGTCATGTATTATTACATTATGTGGTTATAAAACTAGAGCAGATCTCCTACTGCTTGAGATGACCGATTTTGAAATTATTCTGGGCATGGACTGGTTATCTCCATATCATGTTATTCTAGATTGTCATGCCAAGACTGTTACATTGGCTATTCCAGCATTGCCAAGGCTAGAGTGGAATGGTTCGTCTGTTAGTTCATTTAATCGGGTTATTTCTTTTATGAAGGCTCAACACATGGTTGAGAAGGGTTGTTTGGCTTATCTAGCCTATGTTCGGGATACTACTGCAGAGACTCCGGCTATTGATTCAGTGCCTGTAGTTCGGGAGTTCTCCGATGTATTTCCTTCAGATCTTCTAGGTATGCCACCTGATCGTGATATTGATTTTTGTATTGACTTGGCTCCAGATACCTAGCCTATATCTATCCCACTGTATCTCATGGCTCCGAAAGAATTGAAAGAACAGCTTGAGGAGTTACTAGCCAAAGGGTTCGTCAGACCGAGTGTATCGCCTTGGGGTGCACCGGTATTATTTGTGAAGAAGAAGGATGGAACAATGCGGATGTGTATTGATTATCGCCAATTGAACAAAGTCACTATTAAGAACAAGTACCAGTTTCCACGTATTGATAATCTATTTGACCAGTTGCAGGGTACTAGGGTGTTCTCTAAGATCGACTTGATGTCGGGGTACCATCAGTTAAAGATTCGGGATTCGGATGTTCCGAAGACTGCTTTCCGGACTAGATATGGTAATTATGAGTTTCTGGTGATGTCCTTCGGTTTGACTAATGCCCCGACTACGTTTATGGATCTGATTAATAGGTTATTCAGGCCATATATTAATTCGTTTGTCATTATCTTCATTGATGACATTTTGATCTACTCGCGCAGTAAGGAGAAGCATGAGCAGCATATAAGAGTGGTGCTTCGGACGTTGTGTGAACAAAAGTTATATAATAAGTTCTCCAAATGTGAGTTCTAGCTAGAGTCTGTAGCATTTTGGGGGCATATTGTATCGGGCGAGGGTATTGAGATTGATCCCAAAAAGATTGAGGCAGTTTATAATTGGCATCGTCCTATTTCGGTGACTGAGATCAGGAGTTTCCTAGCTTTAGCAGGTTATTATCGTCGGTTCGTAGAAGGTTTTTCATCTGTTGCAACACCTTTGACCAAACTAACCCAGAAGGGTTCTCTGTTCTGATGGTCCTATGATTGTGAGGTGAGCTTTCAGAAGCTCAAGACAGCATTGACTACAGCACCAGTGTTAGTGTTGCCTTCCGGTTCGGGGATGTATACAGTGTATTGTGACGCTTCACGCGTTGGCTTGGGTTGTGTATTGATGTAGGAAGGGCGAGTTATTGCATTTGCTTCACGTCAGTTGAATCCCCACGAGAAAAATTATCCGGTACATGATTTGGAATTAGCTGCGATTGTTCACGCTCTTAAGATTTGGAGGCATTATCTTTATGGGGTGTCTTGTGAAGTTTACACTGATCATCGTAGTTTGCAGCATTTGTTCAAGAAGAGGGACCTAAATTTGAGGCAGCGTAGATGGTTAGAGTTACTGAAAGATTATGATATTACTATCCTATATCATCCGGGCAATGCAAATATAGTTGCAGACGCCTTGAGTAGAAAGGCGGAGAGTATGGGTAGTTTGGATTTCATTTCAGCAGAGGAGAGGCCATTAGCTTTGGATATTCAGTCCTTGGCTAACAGATTTATGAGGCTGGATATTTCAGAGCCCAGCCGAGTTCTTGCATGTGTTGTAGCTCAGTCTTCACTATTTGACCAAATCAAGGCTCACCAGTATGATGATCCACACTTAATGGTTCTGCGAGAAACGGTACTACGGGGTGGTGCCAATGAAGTTACTATTGGCGCGGATGGTGTTCTATGACTCCAGGATCATCTATGTGTTACTAATGTGGATGGACTGAGGAAAAAGATCCTAGAGGAGGCACACAGTTCTCGGTATTCTATTCATCCAAGTGCTAAGAAGATGTATCGTGACTTGAGGCAGCATTATTGGTGGCGACGAATGAAAAAAGACATCGTTGAGTATGTAGCTAGGTGTCTAAATTGCCAGCAAGTTAAATATGATCACCAGAGGCCAGGTGGCCTACTTCAGCAGATGACTATACCGGAGTGAAAATGGAAACGCATCACTATGGACTTTGTAGTTGGGTTGCTGCGGACCTTGCGGAAGTTTGATGCAGTTTGGGTCATTGTCGACAGGTTGACCAAGTCAGCACATTTCATTCCGGTTGTGACTACGTATACTTCAGAGAGGTTGGCCCAAATTTATATTCAGGAGATAGTTCGGTTGTACGGTGTGCCAATTTCCATCATATCAGATAGAGGCCCTAAGTTTACTTCACATTTCTGGAGAGCAGTACAGAGTGAGTTGCGGACCCGGGTAGAGATCAACACATCCTTTCATCCGCAGACCGACGGGCAGTCAGAGCGGACAATTTAGATTTTGGAGGATATGCTCAGGGCATGTCTAATTGACTTTGGAGGTCAGTGGGATCGTTTTTTGCCTTTGGCCGAGTTTGCTTATAATAACAGTTATCAATCCAGCATCGAGATGGCTCCATTTGAGGCTTTATATGGTCGGCGATGTCGTTCGCCCATTGGATGTTTTGAGCCCGGTGAGGCTAAGTTATATGGTACTGATTTGGTGAAGGATGCCTTGGAAAAGGTAAAGTTGATTCAGGAGCGACTTCGTACAGCACAGTCCAGACAAAAGAGTTACACGGATCAGAAAGCGCGTGATTTATCATTTATGGTAGGTGAAAAAGTTCTTTTGAAAGTTTCACCGATGAAGGGAATCATGAGATTTGGGAAAAAGGCAAAATTGAGCCCAAGGTTTATAGGCCCATTTTAGGTGTTGAAACGAGTTTGGGAGGTGGCTTATGAGCTTGCATTGCCTCCCATCCTATCGGGAGTTCATCCGGTTTTCCATATATCTATGCTCCGGAAGTATCATGCCGACCCATCACATGTGTTAGACTTCAGCATAGTTCAGCTAGATAATAGCTTGGGTTATGAAGAGGAGCCAGTTGCCATTGCTGATAAATAGGTTCGCCAGTTGAGGTCCAAGAGGATTTCTGCAGTAAAAGTCCAGTCGAGGAAGCGACTTGGGACGCCGAGGAAAACATGCGGAGTAGATATCCATACTTATTCAGCACTTCAGGTATAACTCTAAACCCGTTCCAGGACTAACGTTTGTCTAAGAGGTGGAGAATGTAATGACTCAACCGGTTATTTTGACTTTTAGAACCCCGTTCCCCTAAATAAAACTCCATGTATGTTTTTATATTAAATTATGACTTACGGGGATGGTTGGTTTGGGATTTGGAAGTGTTTGGATTGCAATCGGAACACTTGGTTCCTTAAGTTGGCTTTAAAAAGTCAAGTTTGACTTCGGTCAATATTTTGAGAAAATGACCCCGGAATAGAATTTTGACGATTCCAACAGCTCTGTATGGTGATTTTGGACTAAGAGCGTGTTCGGAATTTTATTTGGAAGTCCGTAGTTAAATTAGGCTTGAAATGGCTAAAATAGGAATTTAAGTTTGGAAGTTTGATCGGGGAGTTGAATTTTTGATATCGGAGTCAGAATCCAGTTCCGAAAATTTGCATAGCTCATTTATGTCATTTATGACTTGTGTGCAAAATTTGAGGTCAATCGGACTTGATTTGATAGGTGTCGGTACCTAATGTAGAATGTAACGACCTAACTGGTCGTTTTGACTTCTAGAACCCTGTTCCCCTAAATAAAACTTCTCGTATGTGCTTTAAATGATTTATGACTTGTGGGGATGGTTGGTTCGAGATTTAAAAGTGTTTGGGTTGAAATCGGAACACTTGGTTCCTTAAGTTGGCTTTAAAAGGCCAAGTTTGACTTTGGTCAATATTTTGAGCAAACAGACTCGGATTAGATTTTTTTGACAGTTTCGGTAGGTCCGTATCGTGATTTGGGACTTGGGCGTATGCCCGAAATCAAATTCCGAGGTCTCTAGCCCGAGATATGGAATTTTGATGAAAACAAATTAAAAGTTTAAGTTCAAATAGTGACCGGATGTCTAATTATGTGAAAATGACCCGGAATAGAATTTTGATGATTCCAACAGCTCCGTATGGTGATTTTGGACTTAGGAGCGTATTCAGAATTTTATTTGGAAGTCCGTAGTTAAATTAGGCTTGAAATGGCTAAAAATAAGAATTTAAGTTTGAAAGTTTGACCGAGGAGTTGACTTTTTGATACCAGAGTCGAAATACAGTTCTGAAAATTTTTATAACTCTGTTATGTCATTTATGACTTGTGTGCAAAATTTGAGGTCAATCGGAGTTGATTTGATAGGTTTCGACATCGAATGTAGAAGTTGAAAATTCTTAATTTCATTAATCTTGAATTGGGGCATAATTCGTGATTTTAGCGTTGTTTTATGTGATTTGAGGTTTCAAATAAGTTCGTATGATGTTTTAGAACTTGTTGGTATATTTGGTTGAGGTCCCGAGGGCCTCGGGTGAGTTTCGGATGGTTAACGGATCAAAAGTTGGACTTAAAACAGCTGCTGCAATGTTTCCTTTCTGCTGGAAATTCTTGCCCAAAATCGAGGCTCAAAATCGAGGCCCAAGATCGAGGCCCAAAATCGAGCTCCCAAGATCGAGGCTAAGGATAGAGGCCGAGGATCGAGGCCGAGGATCGAGTCTGGGGATCGAGGCCGAGGATCGAGGCTGAGGATCGAGGCTGTGGATCGAGGGCTGCCTGGGCAGAATTATAAAAGAGGGCATTTGTCTCATTTGCCATTTTTAACAAATTGGAGTTTGAGCAGAGGCAATTTTTGATAGATTTCAAGGAAAAGACATTGGGGTAAGTGATTCTAACTTGGATTTGGTCTATAAACATAAATATATCATTGTTTTCACCATTTAATTAGTGTTTTGAGATTGAGATTTGGAAATTTTAGAAATCTCATATAAACGAATTTTTGAGATTTCGGTATTGATTCGGAGTCGGATTTGAGTGAAACTGGTATGGTTGGACTCGTAATTGAATGGATTGTCGGATTTCATAACTTTCGCTGGATTCCGAGATGTGGGCCCCACAGATGAATTTTTTATTAATTTTTGTATTTTTATTAAAAATATATTATTTTCTTATAGAATTGATTCCTATAATTTTTAGTGATTGTATCGAATTATTTTGGCTAGATTCGAGCCAGACAGAGTTGGATAATCGTGGGAAAGGCCTTATAGTGCATTAAATTGGAGCAAGACGAGGTAAGTCTCTTGTTTAATCTTGTGAGGAGGAAATTACCCCATAGAGATTAAATTGAATAATTGTTGCTAATTGTGGGGGCTACGTACACACGAGATGACGAGAGTCCGTGTGTAGCTACTATTAATGCTAAATTTCGGGTAGTTTAGGACTCAAAGCATGAATTACTTGTGTAAATTTTATTCTTTGTTTAATTAATATATATATATATATATATATATATATATATATATATATATATATATATATATATATATATATATATATATATATATATATATATATATATATATATATATATATATATATATATATATATTGTGAATTGTTAGATAAAGATATTAAAGGATGGAAATCTCATATACTTGATTTTCTGTTTAAATTAATTAATTGTTAAAAGAAATTGTTCTTCCTCCCGAATTTATCTTATAATAAATATACTCTCCTTCCGGAGGCATATAAGAAAATGTCCTCCTTTCTTGTGGAGCGGGCTGAACACCTCGGCAGGACAGATGCATCTATGGATCGTGTCGCACGTCCCTCGGCAGTGTACACGAAACTCTGGATCGGGCCGTACGACCTCGGCAGAAATCGTGCTTAATAATAATAATAATTACACGATCCTTGGACAGTTTATTACAGCTTGTAAAGCTATTTAATAAATTGGAAATTTATTGAAATTGAATTGCAGCTTGTAAAGCTATTTGATAAATTGGAATTTTTATTGAAATTGAAGGATTTAATTAATAGATTAGAAATTATTTGAATTGAAGGAATTTAATTAATATATTGAGAATTATTGAAATTGAAGGAATTTAATTACTTATGCTGGTTCAATAAATTATTGTTAATTATGTGAATCGCGTTGATATAAATATTTCTATTTTCATGATTATTTAATATGATTGACCCATAGTGAGTGTCATAGTCGGCTATCTCGTCTCTACCTCTTCGAGATTAGGCTTGATACTTACTGGGTAAACGTTGTTTTTGTACTCATAATGCACTTGCTGCACATTTTATTGTACAGGTACATATATGTATAGCGGCCTTGTGGGTGCAGAGGTGTGGTTAATAATTGTGGGGACATAGGTGAGCTGCATTCTATATTACGATCCGCAGCTAACAGAATCTCCTTCAGAGTTATTATATTTTCCTGTCTAATTTGTATTCTGGACAGATGTTGTATTTTATTTTAATTCCCTAGTAAATGCTCATGCACTTGTGACACCGTATTTTGGGAATGGTTGTGAATTGTTTAGAAATATAGGTGCAAAAATATTAATCATTTACTCTATGAGTTTTATCTCTACAATTTTATTAAAGAAATTTTTATTTCAAAAATACTAAAATGGGTAATTAAGTTAATTGAATATGGTTGACCTGCCTGACAGTAGTGTCCGGCGCCATCACGGCCTTTTTGAATTTTGGGTCGTGACATAGAAGTTGGAAATCTTAAGTTTCATTAAGTTTGAATTGGAAGATGATTCGTAGTTTTAGCGTTGTTTTATGTGATTTGAGATTTCAAATAAATTTGTAAGATGTTTTAGGACTTGTTGATATATTTGGTTGAGGTCCCGAGGGCCTCGGGTGAGTTTTGGATGGTTAACGGATTAAAAGTTGGATTGAAAAAGTTGCTGCAATTTTTATCTTCTGCTGGATATTCTGGGCTATGATCGAGCCGAGGATCGAGCCCAGATATCGAGCCCAGGGTCGACAGCCAGGGACGAGGCTCAAGATCGAGCCTAGGTATCGAGTCCAACTCGAGGGCCATGATCGAAGGCCCAGGCTCGAGGGCCATGATCGAAGCCAGGATCGAGGGCCATGAACAAAGCCACGATCGAGGCCCAGTTCTGAAGGCTGGCTAGGCACATCTATAAAGGAGGGAATTTCGTCCCATTTGCCATTTTTGACGAACTTGAGCATGAGCATAGGCGACTTTTGTCAGATTTTTAAGGAAAGATATTGGGGTAAGTGATTCTAAATCGGATTTGGTCTATATACATAAATATATCATTGTTTTCACTATTTAATTAGTGTTTTGAGATTGAAATTTGGAATTTTTTTAGAAATCTCATAAAAACGAATTTGTTAGATTTCGGTATCGATTCGGAGTCGGATTTGAATGAATCTGGTATGGTTGGACTCGTAATTGAATGGGTTGTCGGATTTCGTAACTTTCACCGGATTTCGAAATGTGGGTCCCACAGACGAATTTTTAATTAATTTTGAATTTTATTGAAAAATGTAGTATTTTCTTATGAAACTGATTCCTATAATTTTTAATGATTGTATCGAATTATTTTGGCTAGATTCAAGCCATTCAGAGTTGGATAATTGAGGAAAAGGCGTTCTAGTGGATTAAATTGGAGCAAATTGAGGTAAGTCTCTTGTCTAATCTTGTGAGTGAAAAATTATCCCATAGGTAATTAAAGTAATAATTATTGCTAATTGTGGGGGCTACGTACGCACGAGGTGACGAGAGTCCATGCGTAGCTACTATTAATACTAAAGTGTGAATTGTTAGATTAAAATATTAAAGGATGAAAATCTTATATGCTTGATCTTCTGTTTAAATTAATTAATTGTTAAGAAAAATTATTTTTCCTCCCGGATTTATCTTATAATAAATATACTCTCCTTTCGGAAGTACATAAGAAAATGTCCTCCTTTCTTGTGGAGCGGGCCGAACGCCTCGACAGGATAGATACATCTATGGATCGTGCCGCACGTCCCTCGGCAGTGTACACGACACTCTGGTTCGGGACGTACGACCTCGACAGAAATCGTGCCTAATAATAATAATTACACGATACTTGATAGTTTATTGCAGCTTGTGAAGCTAATTGATAAATTGAAAATCTTTGGAATTTAAAGAATTATTATCTCTGCTTGTTAAGGAATTATTGTTATTCCTGTAAATGAGGCAAATTGATAAATTAAAAATTTATTGGAATTGAAGGAATTTAATTAATGTATTGAGAATTGTTGCATTTGAAGGAATTTAATTATTTCTGCTGATTAAATAAAATTTTTGTTGACTTAGTGAATCATGCTGAGTTAAATAAATTATATTTTATTCTATTTAATATTGTCGACCTTTAGTGAGTGTCAAAGTCGACCATCTCGTCTCTACCACTTCGAGATTAGGCTTGATACTTACTGGGTACACACTGTTTACGTACTCATACTACACTTGCTGTACTTTTTGTGCAGGATCTGAGACAAGCACTAGTGGATGACCTATCATCGTACATCCACGTTATCCAGAGGCGTAGTGTTGAGCTGCCTTTCTGAGCCGCTCTGCAGCTACCAGTGCCTCTTCTTGTATTTTTACTCTGTCTATTTTTATTTCAGACAGATTTTGGAGTTTTGTATAATCTACTAGATGCTCATACACTTGTAACACCAGGTCTTGGCACACACATTGATAGAATTTGGAATTTGTATTATTTTTTTGGATTTAAGTTAATCAGTATCTTTTCAAATGTATTTAATATTTCTAGAAAATAATATAAATTACTTAGAAAATTATTCTGGAAATAATTGATATATGTTTAATTTATTTGTTGCCTTGCCTAGCTGTAGTGTTGAGCGCCATCACGACCTATAGGTGAAATTGGGTCGTGACAATATAGGTTGATTTTGAAGAAAAATATGCCCATCTTGCTACTGAAAAACTTAGATACGCCGAATAGCTTATGTAATAGCACACTGATGGTATATAGAAGTTTTGACAATAATATTATACATGCAAAAATTATGATACTGGTCAATGTGCTTCTAAGTAAATTTTTATCCCTGAATTCAACTTTCGTCTTCCGAAACTAAGGAATACCCTTTTAAATTTGTGTAAACATAATTTTTAGTATGTTTATATTTTGCAAATATAATAAATAAAGTATAAGGACAAACATCCTAGATATTGGCCTATATTTACCGCAATATATTTTCTTGTACGAACAATTGTATGTTACATTTTCAAGAGGGATATCAAGATCGACAACAAGTGTTCTGGTTAAGACAGAGTAACCAAAGCATTAGGAGGAAACATACACATACAAAAATACCATCCACAAAAAAGTATTCGTTAAGATACCATCATATTAAATACGTTTAATCTATAATACATAATTATCTAACTAACATGACAAAATTGATCATTTGTGTAAGCTTTGATGATGTCTTTTTATTTCAAATTCATGTATTATGCTAATGTAATAATATTTTTCGTCATTTAGATGATTGTTGTATTATTATACATAAAATTTCTCTCATTAATTAAATTTTATTGTTCCTTCATATAAATAAATGTTTAAACTATCACGTGCTATTATTAACGTACAACGCACGTTCATAGATACTAGTACTATATTAAAAGCACAAAGGCTCTTAGCGAAATGTCGTTCGTCGTTTTTTACTCTTTTAAAACTAGAGTTCACATTAGACAAAATAATAATTTGATTATTTTCCTACTATTTAAAATATCATTTAATTAATTTCATACTGTTTTAAGAATAGTTATTTAATTACTCTTTTAATATTTATAATATTGATCTTCAATTCCTCTCGGTTCTAGAATTTCAAGCACACATACCTGGTACTTTGATTATAATACCAAAATAATTTATATTATACCCGGTCTTTAATTTGTTTGCGGTGTTTGTAGGCATATGTTTCAAGATTAGTGCATTATAACCCATCATCTTGGAGTTCATGTACTTTTATTTTTGGAGTTATATTAGAAAGCTTCTAAGAATATCTTGTGAGGATATTTCATTATAGTTTAGCATGCATAATAAGACAAATAGTGTGTTCTGCTAATACTTTTATGATGCAAATTTTGGTACACTGAGATTTTTTTGGGATTCTACGAGCGAAACCAAAATTGAAAAATACTACTCCCACAATCATGACGATGGCCACATCCCAAAACTAAGACATGACACAATCTCTTTCGTGCTCTAACTTCAAAAGTTTCAATTTTAATTTATTTAATTACACTTTCAATTTACAAATCAAACACAATTTTTAATAACATTTATATAATTTTTAAAATCAATTTACTCGTTGGAACTAAAATGCACACGCAATGCGCGTATCCTAAAACTAGTAATTTTAAAAGGAAAATCAACTCTTATCGATTTAAAAGTTTTTGGTTAATCCATTTTCTTAAATTAAAAAAGGCAAAATATCTTCCTCTTCTCTTTTGGCAAATTAATGTGAAGTAGAAAATTTTAATTCCGAGATTATTTATATAAATTATGTATTATTTTTATACCACACATTATGAAGGATGGCAATCTTAGGATTACTAATTCCGGGATAAAATAACATATTGATGCATTTGTCCTTCTCCAAAATTTTCTCCCAAATTCTTTTAAAAAATCGAATACTAAATTTGGAAATAAAGTTTATCCAAATTTATCTAATTTAAACAAGACACATATTTTATATTATACCTTTTATATTTCATTTTTAGTCGATAAACTAAGCATCCACATAAAATGGTATCTCCACTAAATAATCATCACTATTTAATCTGTGTATTATAATCCTTCTGTAACGACCCAACATATCATTTTTCCTTCTAGAACCATGTTCACCTAAATAAAACTCCTTGTAGGTACTTTTACTATTTTATGACATGCGGGGATGGTTAGTTCGAGATTTGGAAGAGTTCCGATTGAAATCAGAATACTTGGTTCTTAAGTTGGCTTTAAAAAGGGCAAGTTTGACTTCGGTCAACATTTTGAGAAAATGACCCCGGAATCGGGATTTGACAGTTCCAATAGGTTCATATGATAATTTTGGACTCGGACGTATATTCAAATCGGGTTTTGGACAACTCGCGAGCGTTTCAGCGCTTAATAGTGAAAATCAGCTATTTAAAGGTTTAAGGTTCTTTAAATTTTGGTTTGGAGTAGGTTTTGGAGTAATCGAGCTCCGGTCAAAATTCTGAGTTTGAGAATAGTTTTGTATGGTGATTTAAGACTTGCACGCAAAATTTGGTGTCATTCCGAGTAGTTTAAGTATGTTTCGGCACGCTCGGAGTAAGTTTGAAGAATTTAAAAATTCTAAGTTGAATCAATTTGGGTTGAGGTATGATTCTTAGTTTTGATGTTGATTTACATGTTCTGAGGGTTCGAGCGAGTCCGTTTTATGATTTCAAACTTGTTGGTATGTTCGAGCGGGGCCCCGGGGGCATCGGGTGTTAACCGGACGAGGCACGGACCAAGTTTGGACTTGGCAGGAACAGCTGAAGCTTACAGCTTCTGGTTTAACCGCACCTGCGCATGGGCAAGCGCAGGTGCGAGCTTGCAAGTGCAAGCCACGAGCTGCAGAAGCGGCAAAGAGGGAGGCTGCCAGTGATCGCAGAAGCGGGGAAATGAACCGTTCCTGCGAAGGCGCGGGTACAAGAAAGGCATCGCAGGTGCGGGCGAGGGCGCAGGTGCGGCGTATGCACCGCATAAACGGTCTCGTAGAAGCAAGCCACTGATCGCAGAAGCGGATGAGCCGGCTAAAGGGAAAAGATGCATCTGCGAGGTCCTTTCCGCAGATGCAGCTATCGAGCCGCAGAAGCGAAAAATCGTTGGGCAAAATGTCTTAAAACAAGGCTCAACCACTTTTGAGCCCATTTTCTCCATTCTTGGGCGAATTTGGAGCTTTTTGAGAGGAGTATTCACCTAGCCACTTGGAGGTAAATTAATTCTACCTATTTTGAGTTAAACATATAGATTATGGGTAGATTATAACATGTAAATTGTGGAAATCAAGTGTTTAGATGAAAAATCTCAGTTTTGACAAAAATGAGATTTTAACCACGAAAATGGTTATAAAATGGGATAAAAATTATATATTTGAGTTCTTGAGATTAGGGGTAACGATTTTATCCGAAAATATTTGGAATCCGGGCACGTGGGCCCAAGGTAAATTTTAAGAATTTTACCAATTTGGGTTGGGTAATTAATCTAATATTCTAATTTCGGGTTGTTAAGCATATATTGATTATTTTATATAACTTTTGGTTAGTTTTGGATTTTTCGGCACTGAATTGAGGCTTTAACACGAAATTGAGATCGGAAAGTGAAATTTGAGACGAGGTTAGTCTCTTGTCTAACCTTGTAATATGGCATTTACCCCATAGGTGATTTAAATTAATAATTGTTACTAATTGTGGGGGCTACGTACGCACGAGATGACAAGAGTCCGTGCGTAGCTACTAATTATGCTATGTCCGAGTAGTTTAGGACTCAAATCAGGACTTACTCGTAATAATTACATCCTTTATTTAATTAAAGTACTGGAATTATATTGGAAATTATTAGAAGAAATAATAAAAAGACCGAAATTTCACATACTTGAATTTTTGTGCAAATTACTTGGCTAGTAATAGAATTGCACATCCTTATGTGTTAGCCTTATAATAACTTCTCATTCCGGAGGTTCATAAGAAAATGTCCTCCTTTCTTGTGGAGCGGGTCGAACACCTAGGCAGTATAGATGCATCTATGGATCGTGTCGCACATCCCTCGGTAGTGTACACAACACTCTAGATCGGGTCGTACGACCTCGGCAGAAATCATGCGTAACAATAATAATTATACGATACATTGACATCTAATTGCACCCACTGAAGACAAATGATTAATTGAAAATTATTGAATTTAAAAGAATTTTTTTTATTCCCGCTTGCTAAGAAGATTATTGTTATTCACATAAACCATGTCTATTTAAATATTTCTATTTTAATATTATTGGCACATAGTGAGTATCAAAGTCGACCTCTCGTCACTACTTCTTCGAGATTAGACTTGATACTTATTGGGTACACGTTGTTTTCGTACTCATACTACGCTTGCTGTACTTTTTGTGCAGGATCTGAGACAGGAACCTTAGGCGGTCCTACCGGTGCACACCCACGCTATCCCGAGGCCTAGTGGTGAGCTGCTTCTCCTTAGCCATTCTGCAGCACCTAGTGTCTCCTTTGTATTTATTTTCTGTCTCTTTTGTGTTCAGACAGTATTTTGGATTTCTTTATATAATCTACTAGATGCTCATATACTTGTGACACCAGGTCTTGGCACACACACTAGTAGAATTGTGATTTGAATTATTTTCTTGATTTTTATTTAATCAGAACCTTTTATATTTTCCTTAAATCTTGCAAGAAAGAAGAGTTTAATTACTTAGAAATTTATGAAAAGAGGAAATATATATTTAATTCACTAGTTGGCTTGCCTAGCTGTGATGTTGGGTGCCATCACGACCTATAGGTAAAATTGGGTCGTGACAATATGGTATCAGAGTACTAAGTTCACGTAGGTCTCACAAGTTATGAGCAGCCCTAATAGAGTATTACGGATCGGTACATAGACGTCTGTACTTATCTTCGAGAGGCTATAGGGTGTTAGGAAAATACCTTTCTTCATCTCCTATCGTGCATTTGGTGTAGTACTAAGTATATTTCTCTTATTCTCTCACAGATGGTGAGAACGCGCTCTATTGAGGTTCCGGACTAGGAAAGAGCTGCTCCCCCAGTTGTTAGAGGCCGAGGCAAAGGCTGAGGGAGGGCTCCAGCCCGTGGTAGGGGACGAGGACGTCCCAGAGCTATTCCAGTTATGCCACCAGTGGATCCAGTAGAGGATCGTATCATCGAGGAGCAGGGCAAGGTGCCCGCAGCAGAGCCAACTCCGGCAGATTTCACATCCACGCCGGGATTTCAGGAGGTCATGGGCCGTATGCTGCAGTTCATGGACACTTTGACTTAGGCCAGTTTATTTCCGAAGACCCAGCCACATCTCAGGCGGGAGGGGGAGCACAGACCTCTACTGCACAGGCTCATGGGCAAGCAGCTGTTGTATATCAGACCCAGGTTGTACTATCCGTGGGAGGAGCCCAGCCAGTAGCAGCAGCTACACCTGAGCCCAGATCAACTGCGGCCGGCGAGCCGCAGAAGCTATTGGACAGATGGACCAGGCTACATACTCCTGTATTTGGGGGTGAGTGACATGAGGATCCCCGGGACTTCGTTGATCGGTGCAGGGACAAACTGCACAACATGAGGATATTGGAGTCCCATGGGGTAGACTTTGTTACCTTTCAGCTGGAGGGCAGGGCCTGTAGGTGGTGGCAGTCTTATTTTCTGGGCAGACCAGCAGATTCTCCTCCCATGACTTGGGACAGGTTCACCCGTATTTTCTTGGATAGGTATATTCCACCCTCCCATAGGGAAGAATTGCGGTTTCAGTTTGAGCAGCTCCAGCAGGGTCAGATGTCAGTGGACGATTATGAGGCGAGGTTCTATGATTTGTATCACCATGCACTTATGATACTCCCTACTGATGCGGAGAGAGTACGGAGATTTGTTGCGGGTTTGCACACTGGCATTCAGGACACTATGGCCCGAGAGGTTGAGATGGGGACTTATTATGAGCTGGTTATGAAGATAACCCGGAGGATTGAGGGTGTGCGTTAGTGTAGCCAAGAGTAGGTTATGAGAGATAAGCAGTTTATATATTCTGGAGAGTTCAGAGGTGCCCCGTCTGGGGGTAGAGGTCAGTTCGTGAGAGGGCAGTCAAGCAGGGCCCCATATCCAGCACAACTGCCTCCTCGGGGTGCTCCGGTATGACCCTATTTCAGTGCTATGCCAGAGAGTTCTTACCGCCCACCAGCTATTCAGGGTTCCTCCAGTGGGTATTCAAGTCATCAGGGCCAGACTTCAGGCCAACATCCCACCATACCGAGGGGTTGTTTCGAGTGAGGGGATTTCAGTCATATGCAGATATTCTACCCCAGGCTTCGAGGTAGGCCAGCGCAGCAGAGTCAGCATCCTATGATTACAGCACCAGTTGCTCCACCAGCCGTCCGGCCACCCAGAGGTGAAGGGCAGGTGGGTAGGGGTCGTCCTAGAGGTGGAGGGAAGCCAGGTGGAGGCCATCCAGGTGGCGCTCCAGCTCGGTTCTATGCTTTTTCCGGCCAGACCAGATGCAGAGGCCTCAGATGTCATGATCACATGAATTATTTCTATTTGCGGCAAAGATGCCTCTGTATTATTTGATACAGGGTCTACATATTCTTATATGTCATCTCTATTTGCTCATTTCCTAGGTGTTTCTCGTGAGTACTTGGGTACTCTTGTTTATGTGCCCACTCCTGTGGGTGATTCTGTTGTTGTGGACCGGATCTACCGGTCATGCATTGTTACATTCTGTGGTTATAAAACTAGAGCAGATCTTCTGCTGCTCGAGATGACCAACTTCGAGATTATCCTGGGCATGGACTGGTTATCTCCATATCATGCCATCCTAGATTTGCATGCCAAGACTATTACCTTGGCGATTCCAGCGTTGCCTGGGTTGGAGTGGAATGGTTCATCTGTTAGCACATCTAATCAGGTTATTTCCTTTCTAAAGGCTCGACACATGGTCGAGAAAGGTTGTTTAGCTTATCTAGCCTATGTTTGGGACACTACTGCAAAGACTCCAGCGGTTGATTCAGTGCTTGTAGTCCAGGAGTTCTCTGATATATTTCATTCAGATCTTCCAGGCATGCCACCAGATCGTGATATTGATTTATGTATTAACTTGGCTCCAGATAACCAGCCTATATCTATATCACTGTATCGCATGGCTTAGAAAGAATTGAAGGAGTTGAAAGAACAGCTTGAGGAGTTACTAGCCAAAGGGTTTGTCAGACCGAGTGTGTTGCCGTGGGGTGCACCGCTATTATTTGTGAAGAAAAGGGATGGAACTATGCGAATGTGTATTGATTATCGCCAGTTGAACAAAGTTACAATTAAGAACAAGTACCCGTTTCCGCGTATTGATGATCTATTTGACTAGTTGCAGGGTGCTAGGCTATTCTCTAATATTGACCTGAGGTCGAGGTATCATCAGTTGAAGATTCGGGATTCGAATGTTCTGAATACTGCTTTCCGGACTAGGTATGGTCATTATGAGTTTCTAGCGATGTCCTTCGGTTTGACTAACGCCCCGGCGGCGTTTATGGATTTGATGAACATGATGTTCGGGCCATATATTGACTCGTTTGTCATCGTCTTCATTGATGATATTTTGATCCTCTCGCGTAGTAAGGAGGAACATGAACAACATATGAGAATGGTGCTTCAGACGTTGCGGTAACAAAAGTTATATGCTAAATTCTCCAAATATGAATTTTGGCTAAATTCTGTAGCATTTCTGGGGCATATTGTATCGGGCGAGGGTATTAAAGTTGATCCCAAAAAGATCGAGGCAGTTCAGAATTGGCGTCGTCCCACTTCGGCGACTGAGTTCAGGAGTTTCATGGGGTTAGCATGTTATTATCGTCGATTCGTGAAGGTTTTTTCATCGATTACTGCACCTTTGACCAAATTAACCCAGAAGGGTGATCCGTTCCGATGGTCCGATGATTGTGAGGTGAGCTTTCAAAAGCTCAAGACAGCATTGACTACAACACCAGTGTTAGTGTTGCCTTCCGGTTCAAGGATATATACAGTGTATTGCGACGCTTCACGCGTCGGCTTGGGTTGTGTATTGATGCAAGAGGGATGATTTATTGTATATGCCTCCCGTCAGCTGAAGCCCCACGAGAAGAATTACCCGGTACATGATTTGGAGTTAGCTGCGATTGTTCACTCTCTTAAGATTTGGAGGCATTATCTTTATGGGGTGTCTTGTGAGGTTTACACCGATCATCGCAGTTTGCAGCATTTGTTCAAGTAGAGGGACCTAAATTTGAGGCAGCGCAGATGGCTCGAGTTACTAAAAGATTATGATATTACTATCATGTATCATTCGGGCAAAGCAAATGTAGTTGCAGACGCCATGAGTAGAAAGGCAGAGAGTATGGGTAGTTTGGCTTTTATTTCAGAAGAGGAGAGGCCATTAGCTTTGGATATTCAGTCCTTGGAAAACAAACTTGTGAGGCTGGATATTTCAGAGCCCAACCGAATTCTTGCATGTGTTGTTGCCCAGCCTTCACTATTTGAGTAGATCAAGGCTCGCGAGTTTGATGATCCACACTTATTGGTTCTCCGAGAGACGGTACTACGGGTGGTGCAAAGGAGGTTACTATCGGCGAAGATGGTGTTTTGTGACTCCATGATCGTCTATGTGTTCCTAATGCAGATGGACTGAGGGAAAAGATCTTAGAGGAGGCATACAGTTCTCGATATTCTATTCATCCATGTGCTACGAAGATGTATCGTGACCTGAGGCAGCATTTTTGGTGGCGGCGGATGAAGAAGGACATAGCTGAGTATGTAGCTAGGTGCCTAAATTGCCAATAAGTTAAATATGAGCACCAGAGGCCAGGTAGCCTACTTCAGCAGATGACTATACCGGAGTGGAAATGGGAACGCATTACTATGGACTTTGTAGTTGGGTTTCCGCGGACCTTGTGGAAGTTTGATGCAGTTTGGGTCATTGTCAACAGGTTGACCAAGTCGGCATACTTCATTCTGGTTGTGACTACATATACTTCAAAGAGGTTGGCCCAGATTTATATTCAGGAGATAGTTCAATTGCACGGTGTGCCAATTTCTATCATATCAGATAGAGGCCCTCAGTTTACTTCACATTTTTGGAGAGTAGTACAGAGTGAGTTGGGGACCCGTGTAGAGCTCAGCACAGCCTTTCATCCGCAGAACGATGGGCAGTCAGAGCGGACAGTTCAGATTTTGGAGGATATGCTCAGGGCATGTGTGGTTGTCTTCGGAGGTCAGTGGGATCGTTTCTTGCCTTTGGACGAGTTTGCTTATAATGACAGTTACCAATCCAGCATCGAGATGGCTCCATTTGAGGCTTTATATGGTCAGGGATGTCGTTCGCAAATCGGATGGTTTGAACCCGGCAAGGCTAAGTTATATGGTACTGATTTGGTGAAGGATGCCTTGGAAAAGATGAAGTTGATTCAGGAGCGACTTCGTACAGCACAGTCCAGACAGAAGAGTTACGCGGATCAAAAAGCGCATGATTTATCATTTATGGTGGGTGAGAAAGTCCTCTTGAAGGTTTCATCGATAAAGGGAATCATGAGATTCGGAAAGAAGGGCAAGTTGAGCCCAAGGTTTATAGGCCCATTTGAGGTGTTGAGGCGAGTTGGGGAGGTTGCTTATGAGCTTGCTTTGCCTCCCAGTATATCAGGAGTTCATCCGGCTTTCCATATATCTATGTTCCAGAAGTATCATGCCGACCTATCACATGTGTTAGACTTCAGCACAGTTCAGCTAGATAAGAGCTTGGGTTATGAAAAGGAACCAGTTTCCATTGTTGATAGACAGGTTCGCTAGTTGAGGTCCAAGAACATTTCTGCGGTAAAAGTCCAGTGGAGGGGCCAACCAGTCGGGGAAGTGACTTTGGGAGGCCAAGGAGGATATGCGAACCAGATATCCATAATTATTCAGCACTCCACGTATAATTCTAAACTCGTTCGAGGACGAACGTTTGTTTAAGAGGTGGAGAATGTAACGACCCAACTGGTCGTTTTGCCTTCTAGAACCCTGCTCCCCTAAATAAGAATTTCTGTAGGTGCTTTTACTATTTTATGACTTGCGGGGATGGTTAGTTCGGGATTTGGAAGAGTTCGGGTTGAAATCGGAACACTTGGTTCTTAAGTTAGCTTTAAAAAGGGAAAGTTTGACTTCGGTCAACATTTTGAGAAAATGACGCCGGAATCGGGATTTGACGATTCAAATAGGTTCGTATGATAATTTTAAACTCGGTCGTATGTTCGAATCGGGTTTTGGACAACCCGGAAGCGTTTCGGCGCTTAATAGTGAAAATCAACTATATAAAGGTTTAAGGTTCTTTAAATTTTGGTTTGGAGTAGGTTTTGGAGTAATCGAGGTCTGGTCAAAATTCTGAGTCTGGGAATAGTTCTGTAAGGTGATTTAAGACTTGCAGCAAGATTTGGTGTCATTCTGAGTAGTTTAGGTATGTTTTGGCGCGTTCGGAGTAAGTTTGAAGAATTTAAAAATTCTAAGTTGAATCAATTTGGTTTGAGGTACGTTTCTTAGTTTTGATGTTGTTTTACACTTTCTGAGGGTTCGAGCGAATCCGTTTTATGATTTCAAACTTGTTAGTATGTTCAGGCGGGGCCCTGGGGGCCTCGGGTGTTAACCGGACGAGGCGCGGACCAAGTTTGGACTTGGAAGGAACAACTGAAGCTTCCAGCTTCTGGTGTAACCACACATGCGCATGGGCAGCCACAGGTGCGAGCCATGAGCCGCAGAAGCGTCCAAGAGGGGGGCTGCCAATGACCACAGAAGTGGGGAAATGGACCGCACATGCGAAGGCGCAAGTGCGAGAAAGGCATCGCAAGTGCGGACGAGGGCGCAGGTGCGGCGTATGCACCGCAGAAGAGGTCTTGCAAAACCGGTCTCGCAGAAGCGGACAAGCCGGCTAAGGGAAAAAAGCCACATCTGCGAGGTCCTTTCCGCAGATGAGGAGCCACAAAAGCAAAAAATTGCTCGGCAGAATGTCTTAAAACGGGGCTCAGCCATTTTTGAGCCCATTTTCTCCATTCTTGGGCGAATTTAGAGCTTTTTGAGAGGAGTATTTACCTAGCCACTTGGAGGTAAGTTAATTCTACCTATTATAAGTTAAATACATAAATTATTAGTAGATTATAATATGTAAATTGTAGAAATCAAGGGTTTAGATGAAAAATCTAGGTTTTGACAAAAATGAGATTTTAACCATGAAAATAATTATGGAATGGGATAGAAATTGTATAATTGAGTTCTTGAGATTATGGGTAATGATTTCCTCCAAAAATTTTCGGAATCCGGGCACGTGGGTCCGGGGTGAATTTTAGGAATTTTATCAATTTGGGTTGGGTAATTAATCTAATACTCTAATTTTAAGTTGTTAAGCATGTATTGATTATTTTATATAACTTTTGGCTAGTTTCGGATTTTTCGGCACCGAATTGAGGCTTTAACGTGAAATTGAGATCGAAAAGTGAACTTTGGGACGAGGTAAGTCTCTTGTCTAACCTTGTAAGAGGGCATTTAGTCCATAGGTGATTTAAATTAATAATTGTTACTAATTGTGGGGGCTACGTACGCACGAGGTGACGAGAGTCCGTGCGTAACTACTAATTATGCTATGTCCGAGTAGTTTAGGACTCAAATTATGACTTACTTGTAATAATTGCATCTTTTATTTAATTAAAGTACTGAAATTATATTAAAAATTATTAGAGGAAATAGTAAAAAGACCGAAATTTCACATACTTAAATTTTTGTGCAAATTACTTGGCTAGTAATAGAATTGCACATCTTTATGTATTAGCCTTATAATAATTTCTCATTCCGGAGGTTCATAAGAAAATATCCTCCTTTCTTGTGGAGCGGGTCGAATGCCTAGGCAGTATAGATCCATCTATGGATCATGTCGCACGTCCCTCGGTAGTGTACACGACACTCTGAA
This sequence comes from Nicotiana tabacum, assembly GCF_000715075.1. Lineage (NCBI taxonomy): Eukaryota > Viridiplantae > Streptophyta > Magnoliopsida > Solanales > Solanaceae > Nicotiana > Nicotiana tabacum. The sequence goes on from NC_134091.1 coordinate 130,186,560, forward strand.
TCGGGCCGTACGACCATGGCAGAAATCGTGCGTAACAATAATAATTACACGATATCTTGACATCATATTGCAGCTTGTGAAGATAAATGATTAATTGAAAATTATTGAATTTGAAAGAATTTTTTTTATTCCCGCTTGTTAAGAAGATTATTGTTGTTCACATAAACCATGTCTATTTAAATATTTCTATTTTAATATTATTGACCCATAGTAAGTGTCAAAGTCGACCTCTCGTCACTACTTCTTCGAGATTAGACTTGATACTTACTGGGTACACGTTATTTTCGTACTCATGCTACACTTGCTGCATTTTTTGTGCAGGATCTGAGGCAGGAACCTTAGGCGGTCCTACCGGTGCACACCCACGCTATCCCGAGACCTAGTGGTGAGCTGCTTCTCCTGAGCCGTTCCGCAGCACCTAGTGTCTCCTTTGTATTTGTTTTCTGTCTATTTTGTATTCAGACAGTATTTTGGATTTTTTTGTATAATCTACTAGATGCTCATATACTTGTGACATCAGGTTTTGGCACACTCACTAGTAGAATTATGATTTGAATTATTTTCTTGATTTTTATTTAATCAGAACCTTTTATATTTTCCTTAAATCTTGCAAGTAAGAAGAGTTTAATTACTCAGAAATTTATGAAAAGAGGAAATATATGTTTAATTCACTAGTTGGCTTACCTAGTTGTGATGTTGAGCATCATCACGACCTATAGGTGAAATTGGGTCGTGACACCTTACGTCATAATTAACAATTGCACGCAAGCAACAAATATTGACTAAGTTAGCATGTAAAGAGTATTAGTTTTATTGTTATTTTTTAAACTTATGACAACGTGTACAAAAATACAGCAAGTATTAAATATGTACTTGTTGTAGATTTAATGTAAGTATTACAGTAGTGATTTGGATAGAAGAAGATATTCATATTCGTATTTATTTTGCTAGAGGTAGAGTGGTATTTTAGAGAAGATTTCTTTTTATTTTCTAAGATTACAAATTAATTTGGTATAGAGAATTACATACAATTACCTTTTAAGTAATCTGATTGTAAATCTTTTTCACACTATCTATGCATATAAGCACTAGGAGGGCAATCATGGCCGCTACAATTCCTTGTGAATTTGTAAATAAAAAGGGTCTAATTTTTATTATGTTGATAGTAAGATTCTTTTTGCATCTTTACTAGTAGGGCGCAGACGTCGTTAAAGAATATTAATTATATTAAAGTATGATCTGATTTGTTTAAGCAAAATGAGATCATATTTTTAACAAAATCATAAATGTCGTCTTATGTCACTGTAAGTGTATACACAATAATAAAAATTTATGTATTAAGTTTAAAAGAATCATATAGCATTTCGAATAATTTTTGGATGAAACTCAAATATAATAATTATATAATTTGTGCTACAAACAATGTGAAAATATAACATGATTCAAAACATATCTCAAAAATGAAGTAAACAAACCAACTGCAGTTCTAGAATTTGTAAGTTCTCTGATTTCTCAAAATTGTTTTGAAAAACAATATTTAGTAAATTATAGTATAAAGTTATCATTATTGGGAACATCATTTTTAATTAAGTTGAAACACGTTCAGTCAATGTTCATTCTTTTTCTCTTTTTGATTTCCTTCCGATATTCAGTATCCGCATTAAGGCCTCGAGTAATCTGAATCTGCGCCGCGTAAGTCCCATTTGAGGGGTGAAACGCTTCCTAACGGAGGGTTTTTCCGGTGTTTTAAAAGGCATTTCTGGGACTCGCCCTGGGCTCGCCCCTGGGCGGGACACTTGCAAAATACCCTGGGGCTCATGTATGAGACTTAGTTCTGTGAGGTTTACGCCCTAAGCGTCCGACCGTACACCCTAAACACGCATAACGCCCAATGCTCGGGGCTCGCCTAACAGTTCTAACGCAAATCACGTGTCGAATTTCTAAATTAATATCGTTGACCTTCAAAATTCTTTAACAAATTAATGATAAAAATTCTATTCATCGATAGAAATATGAATATTGAGTATAACTCTAATAATGAGACATAGTATTGCGAATTTATATCTTCACTTGTTATTGGTCGTGTCTTAGTTCATATGTCCCTCCTTGTTATATTCTTTTATTAATTTGATATCTTAAACTAATTTGTATTTATTCATGAAGGAGTAATATTTTAATTATCTTACTAATAAAATTTTATTAATTATTTACTTTTAGGAAGGTAAAATGTGGAGTTTGATCATTTTTTTAAAGAAATTGTAAGTTTTTTATTATTTGAAAGTTAAAGACGTTATACGTGATTTGTATGCATTAGTTATACTTAAGAATGATGCTAGATATTTTTTTTCTATGAGTTCCTTTAATTTTCTTTTAATTTTTAACTTTTAATTTATATTTTATATTTTTTGTGTTATTATGTTATTTTATTAATTTATAAATTAAAAATTTTTAAGCTCCATGGGGCTTACGTCCCCCCTCCCCCCCTCAGGCTTACGCCTCGCCCCATATCAAGTAAAACGCCCCACCTCACACCCCCGCCTTTTAAAACATTGCTTGTAAATAGCGTATAATAGATTGTTTGACTAGTTTTTTGTGGGGATGGAGCGCGCGCGCGCGCACACACACACACACACTATATATATATATATATATATATATATATATATATATATATATATATATATATATATATATATATATATATATATATATACACACACACACACACACACACACACACACACATCAATTTTTATGTAATTTTACCTGTTTATAAATATTTACTATCATTATATTATTTTATAAAATATTAAAAATTAAATACCTATGGGGCTTACGCCCCGTGCCTCGGGGCTTACGCCTCGCTGAGGCATATATAAAACGTCTCGCCTGATGCCCACGCCTTTTAAAAAACTGGGTTTTTCATACCCAAAATTCGAACCCTAAACTTTTGATCAAAAGTAAAGGAATTCCATGTGTTTCACCACAACCCTTAGTGAATGTTCATCCTCAATATTTTCAAAGAAGAAAAAAATATTGAATCTTGTTGATCTTTTCTTTTCCCTTTTGCATACTTTATATTTTAAAATACTCCATTTAATATATATATCACTACCCTAAACTAAATTTTATTTATCCAAATCAAATACGGTACGCATATTTTCTCTCATCATTTGCTTTATTTAATTTTAATTTTTAATGTTTGTAAACGGAATGCTATCACATTGTGGGGTGGGACATTCAATATATTGCTGGAACTGTTCCTGGTTTTGTAACCAGTAATTGATTATCCTTAGTTCCTACCAAGTTGGAATATAATTAGAGTAAAATACTATATTAAAGCCATGTGCATGCATTTCCTCATTAATAATTGGAGGAAAACTCTCGCCGACACCTTAACTGAAATGCAATTATCCATTTGATTTTTTTTTATTAATCTTGGTGTCTTGAATATCTTGCGCTCACCTTAATTAATTTCACGGGGTATTTGTTATCTTTCACTAGTATAGATATCGGATAACTTATCCATCAAAACTTGGATAGATGAAAAGAAACCACCTATTTTTTTTTTCGGCTGACATTTATGTTTTGACAATATTTTAAATTATTTTTATATTAGTAGTCCCATTTTAGTTATATACTAGTAGTATGTTTTTTTGGCTCACTTAACCAAGATTGAAAAACCAAAATATATCACGACGTAGTCCAGAAAAAAATGACAAAGAATTCTAGGTCAAATGATGAATGTAAAAGAAAATATAACATGGCATGACCTACTTGAGAGTTGCGTATAACTCACTAATGTCGTGTTAGTATTCAAATGCCAACTGCCTTTAATTTGTTGAATGATTGTGAAATCATGTAAATCACTTCTTCTTTTTTTATTTTTCATATGGTATCTGGTATCTGTATTGAGGTCCCTAATGATACGGAGTCGTGCTGCTTAAAGCCTATTAAAGTAGGAATCGCTCGCTACCAAAAAAATCATTTCTAGGGATCAAATCGGTAACCTCTAGTTAAGGATAGAGAAATCTTATTCATTTTACCATAACCTTTAGCGGTAAATCAATATCTTAATTTATACCCAAGAAGTCGAATATTTTAGAAAGAAAAAAGTAAGTTGACAAACGGACCCTTTATCTATTAGTAGTCACTCATTGTGGCCTATGATGTCCCCTATTCTTCTATTTTTGTAACTGTTTTTTGTACATTTCATATTATTCCATCTTCTTCTTCTTTTTTCTCCTCTCTATATGGAAGAGAAAAACCAACATCTCCTTCAACCTCTCATAAAACCAACCACAAAAAACTCTGCCATATACCCCTCCTCCAATCTTGAAGTTGATGAAAATAACCACAAAAGCACTTCATCAAAGACAAGTATAATTCTTAGGCTTGTTGTGGTCATTTTTGCAATAGTAGTCTCCTTATGGGCAAATTATGAAGCCTCCAAAGGTTTTTCCATAACAATTGTCAATGAAGCTGATGCTACATTTGCAAAGAGGCGTTTCGATCTCTTTTTTGTATCGAACGACGAAGCCACACGTTTAGTTTTGAAGACAAGTAAATTTGTTGAAAATATTCTTTATCCTACTAGTGATGTTGATTTTGGTCAATCCCAGAATAAGAAGCTAGTTAAACATGTCATACTCCGACTATCTAGCCGGAATATGACTCGTCCAATCATCGTTGAGTCCCGTGACAACAACGTTGAGTTTGTTCTACATATTAGTCCTTCAATATTGTATAGTCCAAATTATAAACATGCCATGTCTTTGGCACTTCAAAAAGGCATGGCGCGTATATGGCTATGGAATGGTCAAGGTAATGCCCCGGCTAGTCTTGTAAATGGCATGATTGAGTATATTGCTAGTTTAGCTAGTTCTGGACGTGCAACGTCAGAATCTGAATCTGTCGAGCCAGTGACAGTAGAGCGAAGCTGTTGGAAAAGCAAGAACTCAAGAACCATAGCAAAGTTCTTGAATTATTGTGAGGGGAAAAGAGAAGGATTTGTTAGGAGATTGAATCAAGCAATGAAAAATGGTTGGCATGAGAAAATGATAGGTGATGCATTAGGAATACCAGCTTGGTATCTATGTGAAACTTATAATTCTTCAGGTAAATTGTTAAATTATGTGTAAGAGAATATGGCATTTGGAAGTTGTCAAAATTATGTTGGTTATTTATGTCAAGATCAAGCTATTATTGGATGCCAATTGGCAACATCATCACATGACCCCAAATGGGTGCACAAGCAGAAGAACATGGCTATAAATTAAAGAAATTGAAGTGGGGTTGGAGCATTATTTCCATCTATTTTTCCGATAATTGACAACTCACTTTAGATTCATTTTTTTCTTTATTATTTAATTTATCGTGGTCAACAATTTTGTATGGCGATTCTTTCTTTTGTTTATAGATCACTAATATTTATCATGTACTTTTGATGTGTAGCTAAAATTTTAAATGCCATTCAGCCTAAATTTTTTATTCCCAACACTCGAACTTATATATTATTGATTAAAGGGAGCGGATCTCAATCATCTCATCGCTCCCCGCCCTCGATGGTGACTCTAGAGGATTCCATTTGTAATGCATATGGCTTTTTATTACCATCCTTCATAGGCATGATGTCGGAGGGTTTCAAACTTATCATATTATATTGGTAAATCTTCTCAATATAGTCGCACTGCAAAATAATAGTCGGTAAATTTATATATAATATATATATTTTATATATAATTGATGTGTGTGTATATATATATATGTATCAATCTAAATCACAAGAATAAAGAGTTCAGGCGGAAAAGTAAAATAGCACAATCATAGCAATCAACTTCGAAAATATGGGGGAGTATCACTACTAGAAATTCGACAAAAATCGATTAAGGTCGACCGATCAACTTTGGTCGGTCAAAAAACCGACCAAAAAACCGACCAAAGTTGGTCGATTTTTCAAAATATTTTTTTTTTTTTTACGAAACCGACCAACTTTGGTCGGTTTTCTTTGGAGCAAAAATGCGGGAAACTATTTTTGAGTCCCGCGAAATTTATGTTTCAAGAAACCGACCAACTTTGGTCGGTTTTTCAATTAAAATAAATAAAAATTAATATTAAAAAAATGACCAAAATTGGTCGGTTAATTCGGCGGGTCATTTAAAAAAACCGACCAACTTTGGTCGGTTATTTTCGTGTAAAAATATAATTAAACAGTATAAATCAAATAAAAGACAGTCTTAAAATAAAATGTACCAATGGTCTAGTGGTAGAATAGTATCCTGCCACAGTACAGACCCCGGTTCAATTCCCAGATGGTGAATCTTTTTATTACATAATTAAAATACCGACCAACTTTGGTCGATTTTTTTTTGCAATATTTTTTTTTTTGAATTTAAGTGACGCACTAAAGTTGGTCGGTAATTTCCGACCAACTTTGGTCGGTATTCCTTTCCGACCACAAAAATTCCGCCCACACGCAAATGGTCGCGTTTTGGTCGGTTTTTTGCCATTAGCGACCAACGTTGGTCGGTTTTTACCGGATTTCTAGTAGTGTATCAGGCCCCTTTCACATTTATCATTGACAACACAAAATATCTGGAAAATGCATATTTCAGTGACAATTTTGGAATAGTATTAGTTAAGGATACAGTATTTGTTTTGGTCTTATCGATAAATTTGAAACATAATGTAGCGGTTTCATCAACCTAAAATTCCATGTTTTTTATTTACAAGAGGACTCTCTGTATTTGAGTCAAGTCGAGCCGGCTTTTATTCAATTAAATTATTAAAATAAATAATTACAATGAGATTTTAATTCAGAAGAGATTAGTTAAAATGTATAAAAAAAATTATCTTTGGATAGCCAAAAACGATATTTTGTATTGAATTTCATAACTTCAGAAGGACAATTTGTATTTGAATTTCATAAGTAACTTCAGTTACAGTGTTTAAACTGTTTAATTGCAGTTCATGTGACCATAATTAGGTTTAAATTACAAGTTATTGAAATTTTATTAGATTAAATAAGTAAGAAGTACAAGCAATGTTTTAAAAGAGTTGGGAAACTTCCAAGCAGTCCAACGTACATAAACTTATGTATTTTGCAATTCCCCCTCGTTGACTCTCAGTATTTGGCAGATAAACAAGGAATACATTTTGTTATACTTATTTCAGATAATATTTGTATTTTTTCAGTTTCCTCAACCAAAAAAAAAAAAAAAAAGAGTTACACGTGGAACTGGACATTACCCCAAGGCAAAGAGGGTAAAGCGTTATGAATTTCTTGTAACATTTTAAGAATAAAAAGATATAATATAAAAATAAATAAAAAAGAAAGATGGAAAATCATTTTAATTCTTTTTTAAAGCCATGTAACATAATATATAATATCAAAGGATGAAGATCAAATTTGTTCCTATACAAAATTGAACAACTTTGTCCTCCTTTAAGCTTTTGGTCTAATATTACTTTGCCCTTGTCTTTTAATGGAGTTCCAACCGAAGAATAATTTTGAAATATAGTTAAAGTTGAGAAATAAATTTGGATAACTTCTTGAAAATTTTGGATATGTGAAGTCTACAATTTTATATTGAAGCTCGTTAGCAAGAGTAAATACGAAATGATTTACTTTTGTTGGCTTTTTTTATTGGGTGTGAATGAGAAATGAAAGAGGCACATCTTGGCTTGCACCTCTTCATCTCACCCTTTTATTGTCTATAAATTTAGAGACTTGGCCTCATTTTTACACATGGAAAATCTGAAATTTTCTTTTCTCCTTTCTAAATTATTACATTGTTTTTCCATATAAACAAAGTGTCAAGTGTGATTTGCTCCGTTTGTTGAGTTCACTGAAGTTCTGTAATTTCAATTGTCAGTATTACAGAGTAGTTTTTCCGTTCTATCCTGGGAGGAAGTAATTCATAACCTTTGTGAAGGGATTAAATTTCTTAAAGACACACAAGCAACTTGTGAGCTCGAAAATTATTAATGTTCTGTTATACTGAACTAGCATTTCTTTTCTTCTCTGATTTTCTAGTATCGAACACAGGTTTTCAACAACTTTTACTAAGGCAAAGAGCCAATTTGGATGAGCTTGTTTTAAGTGACTTTTAAGCCAAAAGTCATAAGTTAGGAATTCTAACTTTTGGCTTTTGGCTCATTTTTGTTATTTTAGCTTAAAAACAAGTGCTTAAAAATACTTTTTTACTTTATTCAAACACTACAAAATGGCTTAAAAGCTATTTTAGCTTAAAAGCACTTAAAATAAGTCAATCCAAACGGGACCAAAGTGTGAATGGACCAAAAGTGTAACATGTGACAAAATTATAACAATTTTGAATAATAGGCGAATTTGGATATTTTCCTGAATTTTAAATGCACCAATTAATTAATCTTCTTAGAGAGCAACAGTAACAGTACTAGTACTAGTTCAAATGTTCAATAAGGTTTAAGAAAAAATGGAACTGGGCTAATAGTAAATTATGTATGTTTTAGAGGACTAAAACAGCAAATTGTTGGAAGACTTAAACCTTAGTCAAAAATCCTTAAACGACAGGCTTAAACTACAACTCTCCTGCAATTTTGTCACACACACACACACTGTGTTAAGATGGAGAAGGCAACAGTAAAGAAGAAGAAGCAAGTGCTTCTATACTACTGTGTTGAAATGGAAGATGTTGCTCGCAAAATCGCTTCTGAATCCGACTCCATTATTCTCCACTCTATTAACTGGAGGTTCGATTTTACTCTCATATGCCTTTGTATCAGCTTGCTATATACGCAAATTATACATCTTTACTTCAATTTCGAGTAAAAAGTTTTTAGTGTGTCGAGTCGAATGGTAAAATTGAATCAAGATTCCTCCTTTTATTGTTAGTAGCTTTGTTTCGAATCATGTATTTGTCTTGAGAAATTTCATTGAATAGGTACAAATTATTAATTTTGAATCCAGTAACTTAAAAAGATTTAGAATCCCGAACCCATAAGCTTTAAATTCTGGCTCCGACTCTGGTTCTACTGTGAAATGGGTGAACTCCGCGTATTAAAACACTTTGAGGAAAAAAGTCCGAATTTATCCTCTATGGTTTAAAATTACCTCTCTGTTGTGCTTCACCTTGGAGCTCCGGTAGTGGTCAACGGAAAAACGAGACTATTTCCTAATAGCCAAGGTAAGATTAGACCCAAAGTATAAGGAGAGCAAAGTTGCTAAATTTCAGATGTAATATGGGCTAATTTAACCTTTTTCCTATAATGGTGTAATGACCTAAATCAATCGCTAAATATATTGCTTCAGCTATGTTGAATTCTCAATGTTGAATTCTCAATGTCGATTTTGCTTTTCATTCACAGGATTGATCATTGTTTGAAAATTATTGTATGATGAACATTAACCTGCCACAACCCTCTTCATTTATCTTGGTTTTAGACTGGCTATCATTTGTTAAACTAGACGGACGTTTGAGGAATGACATAGCAAGACCTAAATTTTGGCTGAGGGTAGTAAAAGATGTTTGTTTTAAAAAAAAAAAAAAGAAGAATCAGGCAAAGGAAAAGGATTATATAACATCACTTTTGCATTGGTTAGTGGTTACACAGAAGTTCAAGTTTTCAGTTCCTGCATATTCTGTAATAGGCCAATAATCAAACCTTCAACTGGCAACTTGTATGCGGAAGCATTTGACTAGTTGATGTAGTTATTAACCTTGATACGATGCTATGTACTATAGTATAGGGGCGAAACGCATTATCTACCAAGTTTCGAACCCTACACCAGCAGGCCCTCAGGATTTCTCGGTTATTAGAAACCTAAATTTCGTCGAGGTATAGTGGTAAAAAGAGACGAATGTTTTAAACAATAACCGGGGCAAAGGAAAAGTGTGCGTTATTTTTGCATTGGTTACACAGTAATTCAATTATTTAGTTCCTGCCTATTTTGTAAACAATCTTCTATTGGCAATTTGTATGCTAGAGGATTTGACTTGGTATACTAATTACCTTGAAATGATGCTATTACTTGTACTATAGTTGACCCTTTACTGGGACAAACACTAACCAATATGAATTTCATGTTCCAGGAGTTTCGCTGATGGTTTCCCAAATCTCTTTATAAACAACGCACATGATATCCGTGGGCAGCATGTTGCTTTTCTAGCATCTTTCAGCTCACCAGCAGTCATCTTTGAACAGCTTTCTGTGATATTCGCACTTCCAAAGCTGTTTGTCGCCTCATTTACACTTGTGTTACCTTTCTTCCCAACTGGTACCTTTGAGAGGATGGAAGAAGAAGGAGATGTGGCCACTGCATTTACAATGGCCAGATTAATATCAAATATTCCAATATCAAGGGGTGGTCCGACCAGCTTAGTTATCTATGACATACATGCATTGCAGGTTAATTTATTTCATCATGTAATTGTATGCCATTTGGACATTTTGTATTCACATTGCGCTCTTATTTGATGTGATGTTCAAAGATTTTATCTAAGATTCTTCAATTTAATTGATAATTGGACTACGCGATCATTCAGAAGCATCAATTTATACACATCCTATTTTGGCTTTTAGGTTATGCTTTTTATGGTTTTGCCAGAAATGTCAATAGTTATACTGAAAGCGCAGAAAATCTCACCTTTCTAATGTTGATTATAACTTTATTTTCGTTGTTATTACGAACATTACTGGCCAACAATATTTCATCTATATCACCAGTGTTATGTTTATCTTGCGAAGTGTATCCTTTTATGTGATATAGGCGCTCTAAAGATTTTCAAGATATCCACGTCCATCTCTGTTGAACGTACTTCTCTCTTTTCTGCAGGAGAGGTTCTATTTTGGAGATAATGTGCTGCCTCTGTTTGAGACTGGAATTCCGCTGCTGAAGCAACGGCTTCAGCAGCTTCCTGAGTCTGAAAAAGTGGGCACGAGTTCTTCTGAGCTATTTTGTCCTTGTTTTTCCAATAAAATTACCTTGAGATGTAGCAATGATGTTTTAATGTCTTTCCATTTTCCAGATAGTTATAGCCTTTCCTGATGATGGAGCTTGGAAGAGGTTTCACAACCAATTAGTTGACTATCCCACTGTTAGTTAAAAATGACATTTTTCTAATTTGGTTTCTGTATGTTTACCCAATCTTGAACTTTTTTGTAATCAGCAGATTTTTTTATTTAGGTTATCTGCACTAAAGTGCGTGAAGGTGATAAGAGAATCGTCAGGCTAAAAGAGGGTAATCCTGACGGCTGTCATGTGGTCATTGTTGATGACTTGGTCCAGTCTGGAGGTACCCTAATCGAATGCCAGGTACTCCTTCCTCTTAGATCTGATAAGGGTTTTAGTATCTGTGTTAAAGAGTACTTAAATATGTCACTCACCGGTATGTGACAATTATTTGAAACTTTAATGTCTCTTGTTTCGTAAAAAGGCTCTGTGCTTGGTTGGTTGCGTAATCATTCTGATTGATCTGTGTCATTTATTTACCTTCATTCCTTCATAAGTGAGGAGATTCTGGGGATTTATATATTAAATTGTGTGATCATCTCATCTAAAAACTTAAGCTATTAGAAAGAGCATGCTTTAATTTATAATTACATTCTCAATGCGTCCCCTCACATGTGGGCCTGATTTTTTTCATGGGCCAAGCACGGGAAATTCTTTTTGATAACGGGTAGTAGTGAAACTCGAACCCAGGACCTCTAACTTGGCTCTGATACCATGTTGAATTGTGTGACCATCTCATCTAAAAGGTAAAGCTATTAGAGAGAGCACACATTTATATACTTAATTACGTTCTCAACATTATACCTTCTCAAAAAGAGATCCAGAGAGTTTATATTTTGTGTAGTTATTAACTCTTAGTATTTGTTTTTCTCCTTTCCTTTGTTGGTGTGATAGCACACGGATACTTTTGAACCCCAAACAAGATGATTTCTTCACATGAACAAGATCAAGGGAAACGGGCAGATTTATGGGCAATACACATGGCCGACAAAGATTCACACAACAAAACAAGAATAAACTACCAAGAATACCACGTGGTCAGAAAGGTAAAGAAAGAACAAGAACCAGTAGGGTTTCTTAAGATATTAAGAAATAAAGAAACCTGATTACCTCAAAGTAAATCGCTCACTTGAATGGATAATCTGTAAAGTTCTTACGAGAACCACTAAGGTTTCTTAAGCCTCACATGGGAGAATATATTTTAATCATCCTAAACTGATTGTTTACACTTAAAACCAGTTGTTATATCTATAATAAAAGACAACCCTAGAATCTTTCCAGAAATGCCCCATGCTTAACTCTAAAAATCAGCAAAGAAGACATTAAAAATGGCCTAAATAGGCAAAAGAACGTGTGGCAAACATGTACAAGTCCTACACACCTAAGTGACTGGACTAAGTCCCATATTCACTCCAAATCAGTGACGTTGCATTCTTGAATTTTCCTCAAGCGGAGCTACTTTTGAAGGCCTTGAAGCTTCTCTTTAAGTGAAACTTTGTTATGAGCATCTTGGCACTTCATGTGTTGATTCTTGACTTTTTTATGCCTCATGGCTCCCGCAAATACCATTGAACTCCTCACATCAGCCCTCCATGTTTACCCAAGAATTTCAAGGCATCCTTCTAACTCTAGCTTTTGGCATGCGTTATCTTTTTGTTGGATCCTTTGACGTGCTATCATGGTGTCTTCTCTTTTCAGTTAAAATTTTACCATATTTTGGTAATATTCCTTTCTTTGGCTTAAAAGTTTTAACTGATCCATGATCTGCCAACGTGTCATTTTTTGCCACAAGTGGCTTAGAAGAGACATAAGGTTATTACCCTCAACAGTTCTGGACTGTAATTGTGGTACAGAACAATTACGGGATGAGGTAAACTTAAGGATCCCAGCAATGCACGTCAAACTAGATTTTTGAAAAAACCCCAAATGGAAGGGAAAGGAGAAAGGAAGTTAGAGAGTGCACAATAAGAATCATTCACTTCGAAACTAATACTAGCATTCGTGGATTGCATAACTCTCCTTTTAAGGACTTGATGATATGAAGAATGTTTTATCCAGACCTCCACAATTTAATGCATTCTTGTTAAAAAGCGGCGCTACTCGTCTTTAATGAGTACATTCATATGACAAGTTGCTAATATTGTACTTCTTTGATGCTTGGTTGTCCCAGAAAGTTTTGGCCGCTCATGGTGCATCAAAAGTTAGCGCTTATGTGACTCATGGAATTTTCCCAAAGCGGTCATGGGAGCGTTTTCTCCACAAGAACGACGGTAAATCTTTGAATTTGTATCCGCCTGCCTTTTAGTTAAGCATCTCCTTTACCGGGTTTCTGACTGTTACCAATGTTTTTGTTGTCAAGGTTCAGAGAAAGCATTCACTTACTTTTGGACCACAGATTCATGTCCTCATACTGTGAAAGTTGTCTAATCAAGCTCCGTTTGAAGTTATCAGTTTGGCAGGATCAATAGCTGATGCTCTTCAAATCTGAGAACCTTAGACAGGATCATTTATAGTGGAAGAGTGTTGAAAAACTTGTTCGCTGACATGTTGTAAGGGAACTTATAAGTTGGAATTGCTGAGACATTTCCTGTTGTAATGGGAAACTTGCCTTGTTGCTTACCTTTGCCAACTGATTTCCTAATGAACAGGCAGAGTATGCTTGCGCTATATATTATGCATATGCATGGTCTTAGAAAAATATGTTCTTATCAACACTGTAGCCAACATCAAATTACAAGGATACAATAGTTTCTTAGCAGTGGGGTGAATCAGAAGTCAGATTTCTTTACATATACAATTAATTTTGCTTTTGTTCGTTAGAGCATAAACGCGTAATATTGTCCTATTCAAAGACGGATATAGTGCAGTTCATCAAGTTTAACTAAACTTATTGCTTTTGTCTAGAATCAGGTGTATATTAATTTTTTGATTGTCTTTTCCTATGACCCCAGAGCAAAGTGGCACATCAAATATATATACAATCAAACCTCTCTAGAACAACCTCGTTTGTTCCGAATATACTTAAATGTTATAGCGAAGTGTTGTTATAGAGAAAGTGAAGTGTTGTTATATGAGGATGTTGTTATAGAGAGGTATGACTGCATATAGCAGACAACACAAATAGCCATACAAAATATATGTGCCTCATTTTACACCATAAGTTTAAAAGTCTTTTCTTTTTTGCTTAAACTTCGTACCCAGTCAAATAGATTCACATAAATTGAAACAGTGGGAGTATTTTTTACCATCCATTTCCATGAAGGGTCGTCGTTGGAATGCAATTTACTTGTTGGTGAACATACACAAGATTTTCTTCTATGCTTCTATGTTCTTAACAGTACTTTGCTTTCGGTATCCCCTCTTGAGCCCTTTACAACAACCAAAAGAAGGGACAAGGTTTCTTTCTTCTTCTAACAAACCATAACAAATCAATCAACTAAGCCTCAATACTAAACTAGTTGAAATCAATAATATACATTTCCTATGCATCCTGCTCTTTAGATCATTATTATTAATCGTATGTCGTTTGCTTCCGTTATCTTATTATCTTCTTCTTGGCCGAAGGTCTATCAGAAACAGTTTGTCTCTACCTTCACTAGATAGGAGTAAGGTCTACACATTACCCTCCCCAGACACCATTTGTGAGATTACACATGGTTTTTTGTTGTTGTCCTATATATCCTGCTCTAACATCTATTCCTGTGAGGATTCAGCACATGTAACTATCTTTAGGCAGACCATTTACCACAATAATGTTATAACATTGGTTTCCGGAAACAACAGAAGTTAGCTACTTTCAGAAAAAATACTTACCCCATCCTTTGGAAAAAGAAGGCATCATTTAAACCACAAATGTGATAAATACAACAGTAGGAAGTCATTACATGATTCAAGAAATAATGCAGGGTCTGTTAATCTCCATCCTATACACTTATGAAACAGCCCAAGTATAAAAAAGTATGCATTAATTAGGTAAGAGAATCCCACCACAACAAGAGGCATAATAGCCAAAAAGTAAAAATAGGAAGGAGAAATCCTGCATTGCTGCAACTAGCAAAGCATATCAGCTGAGGAACTTCACACTTTGGCTGAATGCTTAAACCTTATTTTACTCCCCTTTGTTAAATAGATCATCAATTGTGTCATCATTCTACATATAAACAAAATGCTCTCTGCCTCGGCAACAATTCGGCTTACATGCTCTAGAGTGTCTTTCATCCAAAAAGTAGACACTACTAGCATACACAAGTAACTATATGCAATTTCATGGCTTCCTTGAGAAATTATGTACTCGAATTTCTATTCACAGTTAGAACTCACTGCCACCATTTATGAATAAAGTCAGCCGCTTCCAGTGAATATCTCCGGCTTCCCATCGAGACTACCCTTTGGGCTATCAAGAGAATCTCCCGAATAGGATCCATCAGGCCGACGAATACAAATATTAAGATTGCTCGATGGCAAAGTTTCCTGACGAACCAAAAAAAGTAATCAGCGATGTCAGTTTAACTATGGATATAACATCATGTTATTACACCTCAAACAAGGCAGTTTTTCGGTTATACAAAGATAAACTATACTCTTGTCTAAGCTACCTGATCAGCTGCATCTTGGCCCTCTGACTGGAAAAGAATTGGTCGGCACCGTTTGTCTTCATTCATTAAGCTTGAGTTCTGGAAGTGAGTAACCAGAGCTACCTTTCCCTGGATACGTGCATAAGCCAACGTCGCAACTTTTTCACTGTTAAACTTTTCCCACTTCTTCCCATTGAATACCTGCACAAGTGTCTGAGGTTATAAGGCCATTCTAAAATATTTAGAACCTCCAGATAAGATACGAACGCGCAAGTTTTTTAGTCTGAACGAGGGAGATACACCACATTCAACTAATTCATATGAAAATGGTTCCAAATATTTTCACCCGATAAATTTGTGGTTATTAAACAACAAAGAACTATATAACAACAAAGAACTCTAACCTCATAAAAGGAGACAATATGTGCAGGAGACACCATGTTGATGAAGGCATAACCAACATTACATTTATTCTGAAGCAGCAAAACAGTGAAACAATCAGTTCTACTTTCAGTATAATGTTATATACAAGTCACTCAAAAGGTCTACCCTCCCTCCATAAATTTATCGAAAAATGTAAACAAAGGAAAGAAATATACTACCTTGAAATCAATTGGCAAATAGAGGAAATCGTATGTATTCTTATGAGTCTCATCAATTGCTGCAAGTAGCATCTTCGACGTGTATCTTAAATGAAGAAGAAAAACACAAAAGAGAGAGTGTAAAAAATCTTAACAAAAAGCACATATTTCTGATTTATAATTTCGATAGTTCTTACTTGTTTGGGATGTTCTTAATCATCAAAGTGGTCCTAGTATCTTCTCCTCTCCTGATCTTCTCCAGATCAAGCTGATACTGTTTCTTGTTGTCAATCTGATTACCACTCTCAATTTTCCGACTTCGACCACGTTCAATTAGTCCTTCGCCGTTAACTGTTCCTAGTCCTCCGTAAGAGCCATTTCCGGAAAATATAGGTCCATTCCTTGTCAATGGCATCATTCTAGAGCTAGGAGAACCACTGTCAGTAAAGTTCCCAGCGAGATCAACACCCATGTTCATCGCTCCAAGGGAACCTATATTCATAACCTGACTTCCATTGTTATGAGTAGAACCTCCGCTTCCAAATACAAGTGGGTTTACATATGATGTCTGAGGAGATTCCGGGAAACCAAAATGCCTTTCCAGAGGAATTCCAGATGGAGCAGACCCCACGTGATGTGATCCGAGGAAAGAACCTTGCCTACGTGAATGGAGATAGCCTTGTCCTTGTCCATTTGATGCAAATGGAGGATGTGCCATTGATGACGTTGGCCAGATAGAAGAGTCGGTACGCTCCGACTGAATAGGGGGACTACCCCACAGAAACTGTGGACCGGAAAGTGTTGCAGTACCAGATGGCTTAGAGTAGTTACCAAATGGCATAGATCCCATGCCTGAAGCTGGATTCCTCTCCGGGACTGAAAAAGAATGCTGATAATTACCCACTCCTTGCGCCAACTTTGGACTAGTAGTTACCTGATTCAAATGGCCAATCCTTCCGGTATCTTTACCGATAGGTGCAATCTTCGGACTTGAGAGGTGTCCAGGAAGAATAGAGGCCAGCCCTGGCATAAGATTACCATTTACAGGGCTGAGATTTCTCAGACCAGGTGATTGACTATAACCTCGCAAAGGGTTGGGTTCGACAGGACTGCCGAAGTTTGACCAGCTGCCTGTTGAATATATAACACCATTATCAGGATAGACTCTCCAAGGTTAACATCAGCAGTTATGTTACTTATTCAAAAAAAAAGAATTTTAAAAAAATGCATTTATTACATCAATGGAAATACCTGGAGGAGAGCTGGCCACCGGAGAACCAACTGAGTGCCTAAATGTTCGAATTTCATCGCTTTCCAGTTCTTGACTTAGTTGCTGCATCAAACTAGACATGCAAAAAAAATTATTTTTCTTCCAAACTGGTCAAAAACTTGCATAATAGATCACATCCATCTGAATGATGCAACACGCTTTTTTCCTGATCCAAGCAAATTAATCAGCCTCTACAGATGGAAAGTGATGATGACAGGTTTCTCGGAGAAAGGATAGGCTGGGAAATCCACTAATGCATCTCTGAGACGTTCTCTAGATGTATCCGATTAACACTCAACAGCTATTTGTACATTCAAAGCGAATTTTAACCCCCCCCCCCCCGATGTATCCGATTAACACTCATCAGCTATTTGTAACATTCAAAGGGAATTTTAGGGTGGGGGTGGTGGGGTGTTGTTAGACAAAGACAACTGCAAAATACCCTCATATAGAGAGGTAAGCATGATTTAAGTAATAGAAACCTTGCCAACAGTCTATAATACATTCTACAAGTAAAAATTTATATTTTTCACCCGTGCTAGTACTATATATACAGGGCAAAGCAAACTATGTGGCTGCAGCATTGACATCTGACATAACTCATCCATAGAATTATTAGGCTACAACCTAGTGACGGTATAAGATTTGGTGAAGGATGCAATTTAAACCCTACAATACTTGAAACAGAAACATAATCATAATCCGGACATATTTGAAGCAGAATTCCACTTTTGCAGCAATACTTTGATAGTCGGCAAGCAGTGCTGTTCCAGGCTACTAACAGAGAGATTATCTTTCTCTCTTTACTTTCTTTTTCTCTTTTGCATTTAAGTTTACTTCTTTTTTCTCATTTATGTCTAACCATAAGCACTTGTAAATTGGGGTAAAACACCTAGCTTATAAATTTCATTGCAAAGCTACACCCGAAGGTGAACAAGCAGAAGTAGAACATACTTTCGACGGGCTCCACCAGGTCGGCTGGGTTCAAGCTTTATCCGCTTTCCAGCTATGTCGCTACGATTTAATGCTTTAAGAGCTGCGTCCGCTGCTCTGACATCATAGAATTCAATGAACTTATGATGGCGTTTATGTGGTGTTTCCCTGATCTGCAATTTGCATACAACATGAACTAATGAATCTAAAAAGTTTAAAATTGCGGATAAACACAAAAAACATCAAAGTAATATATCAGTAACGGTGAACAATTAAGTAAAAGTGATACCTCCTTGACTTCACCATATGTCCCAAATATTTGCCGAAGATCCTCATTGGATACCGATGGATCCAAGTTGAACACTACAAGAGTTCCTTGGTTAATATCTTTCTCTGATGGATTTTCCTGGATGCGGCAATAAAGAAAAATTGTTGGAATTGTCCTTATATGTCGGCATACGTCT
Source organism: Nicotiana tabacum (assembly GCF_000715075.1). Lineage (NCBI taxonomy): Eukaryota > Viridiplantae > Streptophyta > Magnoliopsida > Solanales > Solanaceae > Nicotiana > Nicotiana tabacum. The sequence continues at coordinate 130,205,375 of NC_134091.1, forward strand.
ACATAATGCGGATTCAAACCTTAGGAATGGAAAAATGAATGTCTAGCTTTCTTCGTCTCAAGGGCTTATTTTGTAGTGCACGCATTGCAGTTCGAGCAGCTCGAATATCATAGTAAGATATCATCACAAAGCCCCTATGCTTGCATGCAGTATATAGAGTTCTGATATCACCAAATTGCTTCAAAAAAAGGTATAGTAATACTAGGTTAGAAGTCTCCTATCAGAATCAATACAGATCAAGGAGTCCAGCGACGAATGAAGTGCAAACCCTCTTTAAATATTAAGCAGTGGGACAAGGAAAAAGAACACAGGGAACAAGCTCTAAAAATGGAAGCATTGGATTAATATCATAGAGAAGCTAAAGTAGCAGGTCAAATTTGTTTCAATTTGACATACTACCTTCGTTTCAATTTGTTTGAACCTTTTCGGAGTACGAGGGTCAAATTGACTAATTTTATGTATGAACTCGGACATAGATTCTTTAAGTTTTTTGAAATAAAATTTACATATTTAGAAACTACATAAAACTACAATAAGTCACAATAGTTAACAATTCAAAAAATTTGAAAACTATTTGCAAAAAACATGGTCAAAGAAAACCTTGTTTGACTCATGAATTGTAATAGGTTCGTTCTTTTTTAAACGGAGGGAGTATTATATATGGGAACAATGTTCAAGCATATGAAGTCGTCCAAAAGAAAATATCTCTTGCACAAACAAAATGAGAAACAAGCATTTCAACTGCAATAAAGGAAGTACGAAAAAGGATAGCTAATTAACAGAGGCAAATTTAAAGAAACTGGTAAGTTAAGCACTACTTCAAAGAGCGATTTCAACTCTGAGTCCTCTACGTTGCTGTTAATATTTCGAACGAATAATGTCCTTGACGGATGCTCTCCATATGGGTGTTCCCCGACAACAGTTGCAGCACCATTTGGATAACTATAAGACATGCTTAAGTTTGCAATACCATTAAGCAAATTATTTTGATCATCAGGTTCCATTTCGAGTCCTCCACTGCCAAAAAAATCATCGTCCAAATCCTCCACCTGCGTCGGTAATCCACTAAGATCAAAATCATCCATTAAGCCTGCTAGTAGCTCGTCTTCATCACCTGGAAGCAAGAACCCAACTGGACTTGGCTCAACCTCTTCTAACGGATCTTTAATTTTATCTTCCACTTGATGCTTGCTTAAGCTAGGTGAGTTATCGTCAACGGATTGACCATAGTTCTCAGACTCATTGAAGTTTACTGCACATCAGCAAAACCAGTTAAAAACGATTTGGTCCAAATTGAAGGACAAAAAGACAATTGAAAATAAGATTATACTCACGTTTCGCATGTGGCAGCACAGGCAGTGAGCTAGAAAACAAGCTTGTGTCAGTTGATGCGTGATACACTGCAGATCCAAGGGGAATAGCCCAAGCGTTCTTCTCTTTACAAGAAGTCTTTGCTGAAGAAGCTATTCAGATCACAAAACAATGAAACATGTGAATTCATCGAAAGCATAACAAAATTGTGCCAAAACTGGCATACACTTTTCATAAGCTAAAAGAATAAAACAGTATTACCTTCAGATTCTTCTGACATAGGTTTCTTTAACGGCTTCTCCATCTTGTCAGTTCCTGCAAATATGATTTAGAAATAATATGCCATGAGAAGCATGATCCAAAGGGGTAAGTGCCTAGAACTAAAATATTAAGTGCTACACATGCGATTTACCGAATAATATCAGATAGAACTCCTTCAGTAAACTTGGCATGGTAAGCGACACAACACATAATATACATACAAAGAGCACTAAGATAGTTGGCAAGGAGAAGAAGTAAGCAAATCTCGAATACAATGCATATGTATATGAATTTATATAGAAGAGCTACATATTAAGAAAGGTCTGTTTGACCAGTTATATATGGAGAAAGTATTGTGCTTCAGAACCCAAAGAACAGGAAAAAAAAGTAAATATTAGTCTTTGTAGGAGAAAGTGAGCCGTTCACATCAAGTTAACCCAAAGGTCTTTGGACATATATGAGTTAACAAACAAAATCAGTTCTCAGGAGTTCCAAAGCAAGTAAAAACCGACATGAATAATTAGTAAAATAGCATTAAGAGTTTCAAAACTTGCAATTAGGCATATTATTGATTAGTAAACACTAGAAACACAACTGACTTCAACATTATTGCCTCCCTTGTAAACTGAAATCAACCGAAACCCCGAATCACCAATATCATTATCAACATAGCCATATAAGTAATGACAACACTAATAGAAAGCTCAGCTATTAATTTTTAACTTAAAGTTCAATGCTTTGGGAAACCCACAACAGAATTGAAACAATTTCAGACCCCAAAAAAGAGAGGAAAAATCAGCTCTTGGAATTTATTTTTCTTAACTAGTCAAACATACCCCTAACCAAAAATCTACTGAACTTAATCAAACCCCATAAGCACGTTAAGTTCTTGGAATTTACTTTATTTGCTGGTCAACCCTACAAGATATCAAAAACACTGAATTTCATCAAATCACATAAGAGAAGTCACAAACTATGTTGCTCGGACTCTCCGAAAATATCATGTTCGGATCCTCCAAAAGTAGTGTATTTTTTGAGGATCCGACATGGGTGCATCATCATTTTGGAGAGTCCATGCAACATAGGTCACAAAGAAACACTAAACAAACAATTGATTTCAACATTATTACCTCCAACATTACAACTTTTTACAACTAAAAACACAATCAGCCACATAAATACACGAAATTTATTGAATCTAAGCAAGAACTTGAACACCCACTTAAAATTTCCAGAAATAGAAACATTTAAGTGTCATAATTAATGAAACTAATCAAAGCACAAAAGTAAACTCACAAAAAACACTAAACAAACAATTAATTTAAACATTATTACCTCCCATGTAAACTAAAATTAACCATAACACAGTAAAAATTACAACTTTTCACAAATTAAAAGCAAAGCACAAGAGAATTGGCCACACAAAAAACAGGAAATTGAATGAATTTAAGCAAGAACTTGAACATCCACTTAAAAATTCCACAAATAGAAAGATTTAACTGACATAATAAATAATTAGTCCAACATTATTACCTCCCATGTAAAATGAAATTAGCTGAAACCCAAAAAAAGATTAAAACTTTTTACACTATAATTCAAGAATAACACAGTAGGCCAACCAAACAACAAACAACAACAAACCAGACCTTACCCCTACCTGGGATAGAGAGGCTATTTCCGATAGACCCTCGGGCTCCCTCGCTCCAAGAACTCCCCAACCAAACACAAGAAATTTAATGAATTTAAGCAAGAAATTGAATACCCACTTAAAAATTCCAAATATAGAAACAATTAACTGTCATAATTACTGAAACTAATCAAACTCCATAAGCAAAGTCACAAAGAAACACTAAACAAATAATTGATGTAAACTGAAATTAGCTGAAACCACAAAAAGATTATAGCTTTTTATACTAAAACTCAAGAATAACACAATCAGCCACATAAAAAACACGAAATTCAATGAATTAAAGCAAGAACTTAAACACCCACTTAAAATTTTCCAAAAATAAAAACATTGATACTAATCAAAGCACAAAAGCAAACTCACAAAGAAACACTAAAAGAAATTAATTTCAACATTAATACCTGTAAACTGAAATTAGCCTAAACCCAAAAAAGATATTCACATTTTTTTACAGAATAACAAAATCAACCACATAAACACACGAAATTCAATGAATTAAAGCAAGAACTTGAACACCCACTTAAAATTTTTCAAAAATAGAAACATTTAACTGTAATAAAAAAGCCAAAAAAGGGATTACCTCATAGATGGGTACTAGCAAGTGGACAAAAATTAGGAAGATCGCACACTACCCAAAAAAAACAAAAACAAAAAAGAGAAGTCCCCAAGAGGTGAGGGAGCAGCAAAGATAGAGAAAATAAGGAAGAGTTTTGGTAAAAAGGCAGAGGAATTGTTTACTTCTACGCTTTCACTTCCTTTTGTCAGAGAGAGAGAGAGAGAGAGAAAGGGAAAGAAAGTTTTGTCCATGAGTAAAGGAGAGAGAGAGAGAGAGAGAGAGAGAGAGAGAGAGAGAGAGAGAGAGAGAGAGAGAGAGAGAGAGAGAGAGAGAGAGAGAGAGACAAAGATAGAGAGAGAGGAAGAACTCAGAAAGTATCTTGAATCTATATAATTGAAACACAACACCAAAAACATATAAAAAAGGAAAAGGACAAGATAAAGTTATTTGGTGCTGACGGTTTAAGAAATTGTTCATAATATTGGATCATGCCAAAAATAATAAAAAGGGAAAAAAAAGATAAGTTCTTAACACTGATAAGGTAAAAATATTTACATAATTATATCATTTATAAGATAATTATAAATAAAAACTTATGATAAGCATTATATTGCATCAAAAATATAAAAATAAAAAGTAAAAAATTAACTTATACATTGATGATATAAAAATTATTTTTATAGTCAAATTATTTATAACGTAATTACATGTAAGATATATAATTACTTTCGAGTTTTGAGTATGAAGATTGATTTGCTCTCAATGTCAAATTTTAAGTCGGTAATATGGATTAGTCGGGTCCCAATATTATCATTGAACATCGGGTTGAAAAGAAAAAAAAATCCATTTATACTACTATACTCTTGAAAGCTCGTTGTAGCATACTTTTTTATATTTAAAAGTTCAAAAATATTTGCGAAGGTAATTAATTTTTGAATAAAAAAATTCTTTGATTATTTTTTCTTTCAACGATTTTTGCTAGAACAGAATTAATTATGGACGAAGAACCTTGGCTCTTGAGGTACAACGATTTCTTTCACTTTTGAACTAAAAAGAACACCATCTTTACTAGTATTCCTAATACTTTAACAAACTCACAAAACTTCACAATCTATTAAGTACAATTCAATATGTTTCTCCAAAAACAATGTATTTTTTTCAAAAGTATTTGTCTTTGTCCTAACTGAATTTTGACATTACTATATACATGTAACTCAAATTAATATGTTATATTTTTATATTCCTAATTAATTTGTAAATAAATGGGTATTACTCTCTCTTGAAAATACTAAAGAAACACACAAAAGAAAGGTAGGGGACAAGAACAATAATGATATGTCCTTATGAATTTGGGATTTAAAAAAAAATCTGATATATAAGTCATTCCGCATTCACATGTATTTCACGAAAAGGTGCACCAGTTATAAAAATATTTTATCTTACAAGTATAAAAATTATAGATATACTGGAACCAAAAATACATAAAACTTTGTTATCGTAAATAAGTAAAATGAAAGGAATTAGACATCTAAAGCATTTAATTTGCTTCTACCAAAGGAATTAGAATGCAGTTTATTTGAATTTTAGCTAATTAAGAATGATTTAAGGAGTATTGCGCGATGAAAAGGCAAAATTAAAACCACAATTACGTAAATTTCATCTTACAACTGTCAATTACTATACAAATAAGATAAAATATGATTAAATGACAATATTGTCCTTGATTTCAGTATGAAACTATGTTGTTTTGCTACTTGTTTGTGGTTGGAATTTAATAATTATTGCTGGAAGATCCACCAAGAAAATAGGGGTTGAAAACGAGAAAAGAATTCCCTTACCTTTTTAATTTGTCCTTTTTCGGTTTTATAAACAATTTAGCTATGATATAAATTTATTAAAAGCATAACTCGAAAGCAGGACCGCATAAAAAAACTTTAATTTATTATTCTCTTTTTTATTTCATGTCACGCTTTCTTTATAAATTGTTTAAAAAGGAATGCTTATATGTATGAAACTGTCTAGGCATACTAATTCTATTTTATTCTTAATAAAATATAACATGATTTGTTTGGAATCTTTTGATACAAATTTCATTTTTAATGGACTTACATGCGGAAATTTCATACCTCTTATTTAATTGTTGGTAAAGAATATTCATTTCTTTCTTTCTTTCCCATCGATTACAGTGATTGAAATGACGCGAAAAATTCAAATCTCCGATGGGAGGCATTTGGGAAATTCAAGCCGATTTGGTGTCTTCGTGACGAAAATTCTTTCCTTCTAGTAAAAGACGGTATCTCATTTTCGAAAGAGAGTCTCGGCGTGACGATGTAATCTTAACTAAATTTTTATTTGAAAGAGCAAGCCAAAAAAGAAATATTGAGATACTTTATATATGTATATATATTTAGTTTACGTCTCCAAAGTTTTATTCTTAAATGTTATTTCAAATTAAATATTCTCACAAATATATATATATATATCCTTTCTGAGATGTTTGGGTAACTTTAATACATTTATTTAAGATGTTTGGTTTGGTTTGGTTTTCCATGTGTATTTAAGATAGGAATTAATGGAAGTGATACACATACTACTCACCTCAGTAGTCAAAATGGATAGGAAAATGGAGACGTGGGTGAGAAGGTTGAGTTTTTATCCCACATGATAAACATAGCTAAATTCCACTTGTTAGATATCAATTCAATTAATTATTATATTTTTGTATGATGTATTTTGACGAATTATGAAATTTTAAAAGAAATAAAATTTTAAAAATTTGTACTCTAAAATAAGTCAATATATTATCTCATTACAGATAAAATAAATGTTTAAAGTTAAATTAATTCTAAATAAAAAAAAGAAATTGATAGGTTATTTAGGATAGAATCAAGGGAAGTGATATACATATTACGCAACTCAGCAGTCAAAAACAGTGGATAGGAAAATAAAGACGTGGATGAAAAAATAAAAGAAAAATGCTGACGTGGATGTTAGAGACGGTTTGAGTTTTTCATCCACATGATAAACATTGCCAAATTCCAAATTTGGAGTTTGGGATATAATAATCAATTATTTTATCTAACTTTAGATGTGTAAAGTTATATTCGTGTGATTTATGGGTGTGATTTATAGATTATGGGTGTGAGCCGTGGAAATGAACACTAATGTTTATATTGTTGGGATTAAAAGATTGGTAAATGGGAAATTGAGGAATTAAAGTGAAGGGAAAGTGAGTTCTCTTTTACTTTGGAAAGAGCAAGTGTCCCTCATTGGTGGTGGAAAGAAAAATGAATATGCTTGTACTGAGAAAACACTTTCCTTTGTGTTAAATGGGTTGGAAAGAAAACACTTCCTTCGGATTCGGACAAACATTGATTGATTAATCTTTTTGGATAAATTTTCTTTTAATTATTTAATTAATTAACGAAAAGTCAATCTGGAATAACCCAGGACCCCCGACGCGACCCGATCTGTTTATTTTTCGGATTATTTTAAATTAATTTCCCGGAATATTTTAAATGGGAATCATTCCCACCTGTCCCAACGGTTATGGCTGTTTCTAAAAGATTGCAAACTTTTCAGAAAACAGTGCCAGAAAATAGCTATAAGTATGCCTTAATCCCAAAATCTTTCCTTAAGAAATTTTCTAAACTTCTTCTCCCTCTTCTGCACAATTAAATCTCAGTGTGGTTTACAGCCTTTAAGTGGTTCGTTGTTTCACCCGTATTTTTTGTACCGATACTCTAGTGAGTTAAATCGTTCTATCCTAGGAGGATAATATTCCAACACCTCGGATACTTGAGGAAAATAATTTCCTTAAGGACACATTGTACATTCAGTGAACTCGATTTTATTCTGAAATATATTTATTGATTCTCGTTTCTAATAATCTCCAGTTTCTGCCTATTTCTGTTTTTTCTTGTTTCTGTTTTATGTTATAAAATTTTACTGTTTTGTAATATTATATTATACTCCCTCCGTTCCAATTTATGTGAAGTTGTTTGATTGGGCACGAAGTTTAAGAAAAAATGAAGACTTTTAGAATTTGTGATCCTAAACAAGTCAAAAATGGGGTCAGGGTATTTGTGTGGTTATAAAAGCTTCTCATTAAGGGTAGAATTGTAAGTTTAATCAAAATTATTTCCAAATTTAGAAAGGGTTCATATCTTTTTGGAACGGATCAAAAATGAAATAGGTTCACATAAACTCGAACAAAGGTAGTAGTATTATAGATTACTAAAATATATTAGGATAAACTGCCTACATCATAACTCTTGGGGAGCGGCATTTTCATAAACATGAATGCGGGATGCTTTTGTGGATCATGATGCCCTTTTTTTTTTAGATATCAATGCAATTACCGCGGATTATTATTGTGGGTTGAATAAGAACTACGTATCTTTAATCACATGACTTGATTTCAAATTTTGAGAATGAAAAAATCATGATAACAAACGCTTTCACCCCTTATGAGTCTTATACGGCGTGAATCCGAATTATTCGGGTTTCACTGCGAATATTAGCCGCACATAGGAAAATAAAAACAAAAAATTCAATTACCTTTTAAAATTTGTGTAAGTACTACAAGCAATAATTTGTTATGGTTAAAGGAATCTAAAAAGAAGGTCAGAATCAAATTATTAATACAGAAAATCAGTTAAATTAATTATATAGTACTTACAAAATTAATTTAGGTTCTGGTGTAATATGAATGAGAATGTTTTGTGGAAACAATATAACCTTATTTTAACACGTAGCATGCATCTTACTTGTTTTTCTCATGCTTTCTCTCATACTTGATATATATATATATATATATATATATATATATATATATATAAAACACATTATCATTAGTTGACTTTAATTATAGATTCCGCGGTTAATGTATAAATATTTTTGTGCAAAAAAATTTACCTACACCGGATGTTAATAATACAATTTATTATGCTCAAACGTTAAATCAAAATGAAATTCCAAATTAATTAACTATAGTTAAATAATTTAAAGTTGATCAATTATCACATACCATGTATTAATTGGTTAATTAATCCCCCTTCTTTCTTTTTTTAATTCTTTATTTTCCCGCGATAGCATAATGTTGCGCAAAACACTCGACAACCAAAGATGTAGCACACCTTTTTTGAGAAATGATGATAGTCCAATTATCAAGAATTAATAACTGAATTAGAAATTAACTTGTATAATAAAACATACTAAATATAGAGTTATGTCAATTATAGTCATTTTAACATTCTGTAAATGTCAATGAAAATGTTAATTGCAATATAGTACATTAATGTTTTTTGCTTATTTAGGCAAGCAGAGTATTATTAATGTAATAGAATATCATTGCGAGTTGATGTCATATCATATTCTTATTATTGATAAATGGAGAAAGACTTTTATACTTGATCATAGAATACCGTGCATAAATTTACAATGATATCAACAAATAATGATAAAAAATAAAAAATAGCCAGATTTATAATTTGTAACTAAAAAATAGTCACAATTTTAAAAGTAATAGAAACTTAGCCACTTTTTATGCAAAGATAAAATCTAAACAAAAGTACTCTTAAAAATCCGAAAATATTCCAGCATAATATGTTGGAGTTCGAATTGTTTACATATGAGATTTTAGCATAATGTGCTGGAACTTTTCGAGTGCTGGAGTTCCAACATAATATGCTGGAAGTTTATATGCTAGAAGTTTATATGTATGAGTTCCATAATTCAACATATTATGCTAGAATTTTCCTTGTTTCAGCAAAATAATAGTATTTTTAGTGACTTTGCAAACGCTAACTACTTTTCAGTTATCAGTGTGAAAACTGGATAGCCCGTACTATTTTCACACAAATAATGAACTACAGTGTCACCAATTTATTTTAAAATGAATTCAATTATTAAGCTATATAGAAGTCTACGTGCTTTTGGAAGTTATTGCGTAATTGTAGCTACTAAAAAATAAAAAATTAATAAATCCACACACATTACATAAACTATTTGTAAGTAACTGTTGATTTTTAGACCAAAATGTTGTCGGCGACATAAAGGTTCTCCAATCCAATAAAAGTTATTGCGTAATTGATCTCTTTTCTCCCTTTATATCATCATCATCATCATTTCGTTCCCAGTAATTATGTTTATAGGTAAAATCGGGGCTAATGAGCAATGCGATTTTACGGTGGGGCAAACGAAGCAAGAACGTAATTACAGGGAATCGAAATCGAAATTGGGAGCCTCTCGTATCAAGGCCCGAACAAAATATCTGTCTTCGGAGCCATTGAGACCATGCCTCCTGGATTCAGTTCGAGCTCCAAGACCTCGAAAAGCATTACTAGACGTCCACACACGACGGGCCGTGATATCCGTGTCCGACCGGATGTCACGGCGTGGATCTCGACCCGTATCGGCAGCAGATTAGTGATTAACGAAAAAGAAGATTTTTACCTTTCTTAGAGTTATAATAGGGGTGGAACTCTTCTACTATATAAATGAGATAATTTTTATTCAAGAGGCATATTGTAACACACATACCAAGACAATATACATTTATTTTCCCTACTTCTAAAAGTTATTTAAAGTTTTTATTTTTGCTCATAGCTCTTCATAAGTGTTTGGCTCCGAACCGAAGGCTGGCAAATTGTTAAGCTCATAACCAAGTCGGACTCAATACTACTACTGGTTTGGCTGTTTGTTCTATCTTTAATTTGCTCATTTAACGTTATTAATCACTTTTATTGAATTAATCTACATATCCTTAAAACCGCGTATAAATTTAATTGTTATCCATTTTTAAGGAAAACATATATATTTATTTAATCCAAAAAAATCTTATTGAGTATCGGCCTCTGATATGGCTATGATTGAATGGATTACAATCCTTGAAGGATACGAAGAGAACGATAATTTCGCTAGAGAATATAATGAATGATTAATCTAAAGTGTTTTATGTAAATCTGATGTGTGTTGCAGGTGAACAGAGTAGGGTATTTATAACCTAGAAAGGATAATTCGGATCACGGTTCTTCTGCTCCCCATGTCGATCGCGGTTCTTGTGCTCCCAGAAACTTGACTTCTGTGCTCATACGCCTGGAGTCAATCTCACTACGTGTCAACATTTCACCGTGCCACGTGAGTTTTACCAATATAATATTGGAGTAACAGTAATATTGTCTCCGTGTTGACCTATAGGCAAGGGCGGATCCAGGACTTAGAGGTTCTGGGTGCCAAGCTAATCGATTTGATCAACTCGAGCGTCGGCTCAGGTTATTTATCTTTTTTATTTATATAGACACACGATCAAACGAAAAAAGTATAACAACTATAACTAATTGACGCAACCATAAAACTCCCAACAATAATATTAATATTATAAATATACATCATCTACTTACATTTGTGAATACATCACGCTATATGTAACAAACTAAACAATTATTTAAATATTGGCCACCCGTGCTATTCCATTCTTCATTCTTTATCTGCTTCATGGATGAGAATGCTCTCTCCACAGTTACGGTAACAACAGGTAAAATCAGAGTCAACTTCACAAGTAAATAAACATACGAATAAGTCTGTACAAGAATTTGCCTCAACCAATGCTTTTGACAAATCACTAATTTCTTGTAAGTTGGAGAACTTGGGATTACCAGCGAGCATATGAACTATAAAAGTATCAAGTTGATAACTCAAGTCTCGAATCTGTACCTCATCAAACTCATTTGGATAATATTTTGCTAAAGTCATTATTCTACCTTTATCAAAATTAGCAAAAGAATTGGCTGGATTCAAGCTAACCATCCCGAGAAGCAAATCGCTACTCACTACATCAAAACGGTTATTAAGCTCTTGAAGTTGCGCATCAATTACAACATAAAAGATATCAACACGCAAGTAGTGTGAATAACAAACACCGGAAGACTTGCGCTTCGACTTTCCAGGAAAATAAGATTCATCCATCTTGGGAATCAAAATGTCATGCATAACACAAAATGAGGAAATATTATTTAGTAAAGATTCCCATCCACTTTCTCTCATTTCTTGCAATCTTTTCTTTGTGATGTTAAGAAACTCTACGGCATTAACAATATCTTGATCCCTTTTTTGTAGGATCTTGTTCAACTCATTTGACATTGCCAAAACTTTCAACATCAAGTGAAACATACAAACAAATTTGAATGTTGTTATCTCACTCAAAAGATATTTTGCTTGATTTCTCTCATTTGAGGTGGAACCTTCATATTTAATCACTTCAAGCATACGAACAATAGATGGGAAAATAACAATAAAGTTATCTAATGTTTTGAAATGTGATTCCCAACGAGTGTCACCTGGTCTTTGAAGCCCGCGTTCTTGATTTAGTCCTCGCCCAATATGAACTTCACCGGACTCAAGTAGTTGCTCAAACTTTCCAGCTTGAAGATGTCGAAGCAAATCTCTGCGCTTAAAAGATCCTCCAATGACATTCAACACGTTAGTAACATGACAAAAGAAGTCTTCAACATCCAAATACTTTTTAGCAATATCTACAAGTGTTAATTGCAATTGATGTATAAAGCAATGAATATAATATGCCGATGAACTATCTTTCATAATCAAAGTCTTGAGACCACTTATCTCCCCACTCATGTTACTAGCTCCATCATAACCTTGTCCACATATTTGTGATGGACTTAGTGAGTGCTCCGAAAGCAAATAGTAGATTGCTTCTTTCAATGAGCATGTTGATGTATCACTAACATGGACAAGACCAACAAATCGCTCTACCATTTTACAATTTTTATCAACATAACGCAAAACAAGAGCCATTTGTTCTTTGTGTGAGATATCTTTGGACTCATCAACTAATATACCAAAGTAATCTCCATTCAAGTCTCTAATTATAGCCTTTATTATTTCTTTTGTACAAACATTGATAATATCCTTTTGGATCATAGGGCAAGTCAAAATATCATTTTGTGGAGCATTTTCTAATATGACTTTTTCCACATCCCGGATGCCTGTCCCCATGCCATTGTAAGAATCCTAGAAAGAGGCATAGATTAGTTGAAGTTTCACGTTCATCATGACCCCTATAAGGCAATACATACAACAATAGAAGTCTTGCCACATCAATTGATGCTTCTAAACGCATCCGATACTCGCTTTTCAACTTATCGGAGTACTCATAAAAAATAACTTGAATTGATTTATGATGATTTGATAAGTCTAGCATCTTCTTGAAATATTTATCATGGACACTATTAACATCACCAACATGTAAACGAAATCTTTCAAGACCCTTATTCCAAATTCTAAAATCATTCTTTGTATAGAATTCGCCCGCACTTTCTTGAATAAATTCTTTTTTGAATAAATAACAACATAAACAATATACCACATCTTTCTTCACACTATACTCCAGCCATTTAGAAAATTGGCCCTTGAACCAACTTGGAACAAATTGACACATTCTTTCTCCTATTTGAGTTTTAGGAAATTGATGCTCGAAAGGTTGGCAAGGACCTTGTTGAATGTAATGTTTCCTTACTTCATCTCGTATTCGAAGGTGATAGTCCGCGATAGGTATTCTTTCTCCTGGATTGCCTTTAAGTGACCCCAAATCGAGTTCATTTATAAGATGAGAAATATTGGCATTCGCTTGGCTCAAGGATTGACAACTAGGACTTGGTTGAGAATGGTCCAACCTCATGATAAATTTATCCATTGAATTCAGTTCCTATAAAATAAAAGCTCATTATAGTGAGAAAGCTTTCTATGTAGCTCACTATGAAATATAGAATAATTTCTACTACTTCATACCATCAATAAGCTTAGCCAATCAAAATTATTCAACTATCCTAGTATCCCTAATACTTTTTATTGTTAAAATGAAGTTAATTTTGAATTTTTCTTGGTAAAAAATATTGGGGATGTTCTTTCTCTTTTAGCCACGAAATTAATTTCTACAATGAAACCATTTAAGTGGCATAAGATTTTCAACAAAATCAAAGAAATACATAACAAATAAATCAAAAGTGACAATAAATTTTGCAAAAATATTAAAATCCAACTAAATAAAAAAAATAGAGCAAAAATATATATTTAATGGAGAAAAAAATAGCCACAGCCCACATAGATATAGGGTTAAGAAATAAATAAGAGGAAGTGAGGAAGCATTACAATGGTGATTGATGGCTGTAGAGTAGTGACTAGTGAACAAGCGTGCTTTGAAACAGCAAAAGAGAAGAATTGAAGAAGTGAGCGTGATAACCGGAAGCCAACGAACTAGACGAGCAAAGTGGGTGTTGGGGACTTAGGAATTGGGATTCCTTTTGCCGGAGACTAATTTTGGGAAAGGAAAAAGTGGCGGAAGGCTTTTAGGTTTTAGCTTTCTATGAATATTATTTTAATTGTAAAGCTTTTTATTATTATTATTATTTTATCTTATTAGTTAAAAGCCATACATGGATTCGAACTCATAATCATCAGAAGGAAAAGATGGACCTTTGCCAATGGCACCTTAGTCACTTTTGTTTTGTGGGTGACACTTTAAATATATATACTATTTCTTATATATATATATATATATATATATATATATATATATATATATATATATAGTTTTTGTCAACGCTAACGGTGTCCCTTGACCATATACATAGATCCGTCCCTGCCTATAGGTCACGAGTTCGAGCCGTGGAATCAGTCACTGATACTTGTATTAGGGTAGGTTTTCTGCATCACACCTCTTGGGGTGCGACTCTTTTCCGGACCCTGCGTGAACGCAGGATGCTTCTTGTACTGTGCAACCCTTTTTAGTATTGCTTTTTGCAATCAAATTAGGTCATGAGAATGTGGATGGAGTACTCTATGGACCACTAGTTCATATGCTATAAAAATGACAAAACTATAGGCTATAGGAGCTGTATGATATCCTTGTCAAACTTTAGGACGAAAGCAACCCCATAATTATCTTTGACTTAACACGTTGTATTAGACTTGGTAACTACCTTATCTATATTTTGATTTGATTATTTGGGAATTTCTTGTCTTACACGTATCTTAGTTATTTAAAGCGCAAACATATATAACAAGTGTAAATTAATCTAAGTGACACTAATATATAAATATAAAGAATAATTAATCTAAGCAACTATGTAATAAATCTCAGTTGCAGATACGCTCATTCGATACACTAAAATCAAACACCTAAATCTCCTATATAATGAATACTGGTAGTTGTACCCGCGCAATGCGCAGTCAATATTAAAAAATATTAATTAAATTAAATTGTGATCGGACTTGTTTGAACATATTAGATCATATTGATTTAATAAATTTTAATTGTCATCTTATTTGTCAATATGATATACCCAATAATAAAATATCTATTAAATTAAAGGGACTTATATAGTCATTGAATAATTTTTCTGCCACGCGATGCGCGGTCACTATTAAAAAATATTAATTAAATTAAATTATGATCGGGTTTGTTTGAACATATTAGATCGTATTGCTTTAATAAATTTTAATTGTCATCTTGTTTGTCAATATGATATACCAATAACAAAATCTCTATTAAATTAAAGGGACTTATATAGTCTTTGAATAACTTTTTTATTCTATATTTTTCTTTATTCTATCATCCAATGTTTAGTATTTTTACATTGTTAATAGAGATTTTTATTAGCATATTATTTTATTTAATATTTTTGTTTGCTCGCTTTCTTTTTGTAATATAAGAGAAAATATATATGTTTTAGTAATCTTGAAATATTTTTTTATTTTATATTAGCATATTATTTTATAATTTTGTCTACTTCTTGAAATATTTTTTTATTTAAAATTTTATCCTATTATTTTCAATAATATTATCTGAATTTTAATGAATAAAACCTCTATTAAATTAATGAGACTTATATAGGCATCGAATAATAGGCTTGTTCGGTATTTGTTTTTTATTATATTATCCAATATTTGATATTATTGAATTGTTAATAGAAACTTTAATTAGCATATTACTTTATTTAAATTTACTTTCTTTTTATAATATAATAGAAGATATATTATTTTATTTTATATTTTATTCTATTATTATCAATAATATTTTCTGAATAAATGAATTTTTAATTTTAAAAATAAAAACAAAAATTATTTTAAAAAAAAAAGAAATTTTGAATTGGTAGTTTTTTATTTTTTGTAATTTTAGTTTTTTATTTTAAAATGATTTTAAAACTGTGAGTTGAAATTACTCTCCAATTTGAATGGATAGATTTTTTTTTAAATTTCGTTTTTTATTATACAATATTTTATTTTATAGATATTTAAATTCATGAACAATAAGCAATAACTAATTATTAACTATTTATGCCATGTGGCTTTTTTCTAGGCTGCCACTTGGCTTAAGGAGAGGGCTTTTTCCTCTCCTTTTAATAATATATAGATTTTTTATTTTAAAATAATTTTAAAATTGTGACTTGAAATTACTCTCCAATTTGAATGGATATATTTTTTTACATTTTCGTTTTTTATTATATAATATTTTATTTTATAGATATTTAAATTCATAAACAATAAGCAATAACTAATTATTAACTTAAATAACTAATTATTAACTATTTATGTCATGTGACTTTTTTCTAGGCTGCCACTTGGCTTAAGGAGAGGGCTTTTTCCTCTCCTTTTAATAATATATAGATTTTTTATTTTAAAATAATTTTAAAACTGTGACTTGAAATTACTCTCCAATTTGAATGGATATATTTTTTTAATTTTCGTTTTTTATTATACAATATTTTATTTTATAGATATTTAAATTCATAAACAATAAGCAATAACTAATTATTAACTATTTATGTCATATGACTTTTTTCTAGGTTGCCACTTGGTTTAAGGAGATGATTTTTTCCTCTCCTTTTAATAATATATAGATATAGATTACTCTCCAATTTGAATGGATAGAATATTTTTGATTTTCGTTTTTTATTATATAATATTTTATTTTATAGATATTTAAATTCATAAACAATAAGCAATAACTAATTATTAACTATTTATGCCATGTGGCTTTTTTCTAGGCTGCCACTTGGCTTAAGGAGAGGGCTTTTTTCTCTCCTTTTAATAATATATATAGATAGATTTTACACAATTGTTAACAGTTATCCTTGTATATTTAAAATCAAACACTTAAAACTCCACTTTTAATGGGAATCATATACAATATTTTGTGTCATGGGAGGTTTAAATGTTTGATTTTGAAATACAGATAATTTATCTGTAATTGATCAAATTTTTTTAAGATGAAATAGAAAAAAGTTAAATTTTTTATTCTTTAACAAAAATGAGAAATTCAATATTTAGTAAATTTTGAGAGGAATTCAAAATAGAGTAGAAACAATATAGCTTTTTAAGTAATGTGCTTTCCAGTTAGAGAATTGGAATGTTAGATCGTTAATGTCGTTATGCGAAAAATAAAAACAGAAAAAGGATGGATCAGTATATAGTCGGTGTATAACCAATATATAGCAAGCGTATAGTGTATAATGTATACACACGGATTATACACTACATGTTGTGGGCTTTGTTGGGTTACTATGTGGTAAAATCTCCAAAAGAAAAGAAAGAAAAAAGAATATTTACACGAATAAAAGACCAGATTTACTATTTATTTTTTCTTGCCAATATACATAAATTATATGCTAATTATACAGAGTAAATATACACCAATAACAAATTCAGTGTGATCTCACAGGTGAAATATGTGGAGGATAGTGTGTATAGAGAGACTATTTTCGATAGAACATAAGCTAAACAAAAATATAGTTACAACATTATTGAAAAAAATACATATAATATATATCTGCCAACTATTTTTAATTTAAACGGCTGAATGAGTGACTATTTAGGTTAATTCTTCAAAAAGGAAAAAGAAAAGATCTCACACATTCTTATCAAAGTGTAGGCCCACAATAGATGGCCCAGTTACCCTAGTAGAAATAACGTGAGATAACCACCTTTTAATATGATATTTAGTTTTTATCCAATATTTTTAATGCTGAGCAAAAGTAATCATTACTCTATTAAAAGTAATACGAAAAGATGTTTTTACCCTTTTTTCTTGAGTGTTGTGTAAATATTAAGGACATGGTGTCCTTAACATTTACATTGCACACATGAAGTTAAGGACGCCATGTCTTTAACATTTACACTGCACGTATGAAGTTAAGAACATGATATCCTAAAGTTTAACAACGGAAGGTGCAAATACATGACACTTTGTCCTTAATATTTACACAATATTCATGAAGTTAATGACACCAGTCCTTAATATTTACACAATACTCATAAAGTTAAGGACATTATATCATTAAAATTTACACTGCACACATGAAGTTAAGGACACCATGTCCTTAACATTTATACGGTACATATTAAGTTAAGGACATGAGGTCCTAAAATTTAATAACAGAAGGTGCAAATACAAGTTAAGGACATTATGTCCTTAACATTTATACTGCACACATGAAGTTAAGGACGCCATGTCCTTAACATTTACACTGCATATATGAAGTTAAGAACATGATATCCTAAAGTTTAACAACGGAAGGTGTAAATATAGGACACGTTGTCCTTAATATTTACACAACATTCATGAAGTTAAGGACACCATGTCCATAATATTTACATAGCACCCATGTCTAGCACATAGGTATTTTCGTCAAGGCGGGTAAAAATTTATAAAGCACTGGCTAAAGAGTAAATACATTTTAAACAGTGGCTAAAGAGTGAAGACATCCCTAATTGGTGACTAATTGTGCACTTCCCTCGTTACCCTACTGGCTTTGAACTTGCCCAAACAACCACCAAATACCGAAAAAATTAGATGGGTTAACCACTTTTTAGGCAGGCTATTAGAGCTTAGCCATATTTTAAATTACAATGGCAAAGTAGCTAGCCCCCAACTAAAATACAGAACACAAATCCAACAGTCTATACTGGAATCCAAAGTTCGAGGCAAGTTTTCTGATTTTTCAGTCTTTACTAGTGTAAAATCTAGGAACGATTCATGGAGTTCAAAATAACTGGGTTCAATCTTCCATGGGTGAAACATGTGAAAATGATTCAAACCCCAATAATGATTGTTGGGGATTGAACCTATAAACATTTGAAATCCAGTAATCGTTGTTGGGGATTGAACCTATAATATTTGAAACCCAGTAATCGTTATTGGGGATTGAACCTATAAATATTTGAAACCCAGTAATCGTTGTTGGGGATTGAACCTATAAATATTTGAAACCCAATTGTTGTTGGGTTTTGAACCTAAGAATATTGTTTCACCTATGATACCTCTTTTGAACTCTAGGATAATATCATGTATTTCAACTCGTGGAAGTTAGAACTCCGTGACTGTGTATCCTTGAGTGAAACAATGTGAAAAGGATTCAAATCTCACTAATTATTGATGGGATTTGAACCTATAAAGTTTTGAACTCCAATAATCATTACTAGGGTTTGAACCTATAGCGATTATAACCCTAGTAATTGTTGCCGGAGTTTGAATATATGAAGGTTTAAATTCCAGTATATTATGTTTAAATATTTTCTTTAAAGCTCTAAAATCTAGTACCATATATTTGGGATTACACCTGTAGAGAATTTTTAAAACTCTAGTATATTATGTTGGAGTTTCACCTGTAAAATATTTGAAATCCAACATCGATTGTTGGAGTTCATCCGTATTTTAAATATGTATATTTTTGAGGGACTACTTTGTCAATACAATTGGAAAGATAGCCAAACTCTAATAGCGGGCCCAAAATGTGGCTATTTGCCAATTTTATTCCCAAATACCAATCCATTTGGAATTTGGGTTTTTTGTGTAAAAGAAGAAAAGTTGAGTCCTTTACATCGTTTTAGGCACATGGCGCCCACTAATCAAAAATCATTCTTCTGATTCGGTGCTGTCCAATAATCACATCGTATCGTCATTCGCCACCTTACAATTCCACAACCCATTAATTTTTAGATTCCACAAATCACACCAAAAAGTGATCTTTTCGAATCAAATAATAATACAGTAACAACCAAAACCCTAATTCCAATCGAATTCACATTCTTCATTTCTCAGGTACAGCGTTCACATTCCACTAATTTTTATTTTTGTTTATCATTTGATATTTGATTATTTGATTTTCTGTTATTTTTTCCCCTTCAGGTGTCTCGCACTAGGAAATTGTAGAATTTTAATACATTTTTGAAATGAAATGAATATTTAGGATCTTATTACTTTGGGATTAAAGGGTAGATGTTATTGTTGTAAATTACATATTAGGAACGGAAGTTTTTAGTTCTGTTCTTGTAAATCGAATTCCATATAATTGAGCCTATTTAATCTAGTTTTCATAATTGGATGATTTCAAAATTTTTCATTTCTCGGTCAGTGAATTTGCTGTTTCGCAATTTTCTCAAAGTTTCATTTTATGGATTTATCAGTTGAACACTCAGAAAAATTATATTGTATATATAAAAAATTATACTGTGTATATATAGGTCAGATATTACTTTTGGTACATATATATTAAATCTTGAATATCCCCAGGATAATTTTTGGCTTCGCCACTGTTTGACAGGAATATTGTTCTATTGATTTCAGGTTATTACTATGGCTGACGAGAATGTTGCCAACGGGGAGGTTTTTGATGATGCAGTGGAGATCGAAGGAGAGGAGGATTCTGAGGGTGCATTGAAAACCTCTCCTTTGACGCAGAAGATAGCTGCCTTGGAGCAAGAGAACAATCAACTTTTTCACGAGAATCAAGTTGTCAAAGAGAAGATGGAGAAATTGAAGCACTCGATTGAGGAAATGGAGAACGAAAAAGTTGAGTTGCAGAAGAAGGCGGAGAAGTTTGAGTCGGAGAATAAGGCTTTAGGATCAGTAGCTGCACGAGCAGCAGAGCTCGAGGGCGAACACTCACGACTGCAACATGATCTCATAACTGCGATGAACGATCTAGAAGAATCGAATTTGGAGTTGTCGAAACTGAAGTTGGCTCTGGGGGGTTTGAAGAGTAGTGATAATGAGAAGAGTGGGAAATTGAGTGCCATTGAGAGTGAAAGGAATTTGTTATTGTTGAAAGTCGAGAAGTTGGAAGCTAGTGGAAATGATCAGAGGGTTGAAGTAGAAGTGAAGGAGAAAGAAATTAGGGGCTTAAAGAAGAAGATTGAGGATTTAGAGGCTGCTGTGATGAACAATGAGGCATGGAAAAAGGAGAAGGAGGCGCTTCATATGGTGAAAGATGATTTGGAGAAGAGGATAATGGAGATGATGGGTAAAGTGGCTGAGCTGGAGAAGAAGTTAGAGGAGAAGGAAACGTTGATTAATGAAAGAGATGTTGACAGCAATGTTAATGGAATTCCAGGAGCGGAGAATAAGGTTGGATCTTCGGGTGTAAAAGTAGGCTTGTCAGTGGTGGCTGTATCTTCAGTTGCTATTGCAGGCATTTTGTGCTATCTTCGATATGCAAGAAAACCATAAACTCAGAGCTTGGTCTTGAACAGGTCGAGTTTTTTGTCTGACCAAGTTATGGATTTTACAATTTTGATAGCACTTTGGTTATGTTGCGCTTTCTTGCTTAGCTTTTATCTCACTTGACACTAGATTGGATGTTGGCTAGTGGCAATGAACTACATTTTATTTGCGAAAGTAGACAAAGCGACATATTTCTGTTAGTACTTCTCTTTCTGCGAGTTTTTATCGCAACCTTAATTTTCCATTTAAACAAGGTTTACTGGTGTAACCATTCAAAGAAAGCATTTGTATTGCACTTCAACACTGGATTCATATATAGCACTGAATGTCTCAAATAATTGAGTTCTTATATAACTCTCCTTTGGTTTATTATTTTGGCTGCCTGAAGTGTTAATGCTATGTTGCATTGAAGCCAGATTGTTGCTGTTGCAATCTTATGACAATCGTACGGGGATTTTCCTTCTGATCGGTTTAATGACTGATGCATGCCTACATAGTTAAATAGCTTGAGTATTGGGAAAGCTAGAAAGAGAGCCTTATTTCAGTATTTTGTACCTTTCCTTTGTAAAGGTAGTGGTATCTTGTCTAAAGTGACTGACCTGATAAACACGAGGTGCTGCAATGAACTTGCTGTGCCTCTACTATCTTCGATTGATCTTTGCCTTCATTTCGTAGTTGTGTTGATGGTGGTAAAAGAACACGTCTTTGCAGCATTAAGTTAAGCACTCCCTATCCCCCTCGGATTTCTTTTGGTGGCTGGTGGGGGTTGTGAGGGGGGGGGGGGATATGAGGTTGTTTTGAAATGACCTAAATTTGAAGATCTTTTAATTACTCATGCTTAACCTTGTTCCTGCAACCAAACTGATAAAAAAGGAAATTTTCTCCTGAAACCTCTTGAAATAAACAGGTCTGATCTGAGTGAATTGCTGTCTATTTTGTATGTTCATGCCTTTCTACATTCAATACGTATTAGTGTCAAGAAGTGCTTCGCCGTGGTAATAATAAGTGAAACTCAATTTATACGGTGTGATGTATTCTGGCTTGCTAATTTGTGTTGGCTAGTGTGTTTGCTAACACTACATCTTTCCTTTTTGGCTATCATCCTAAAATGGTTTATATGCATGTGACATTCCCCTGCTTATTGTGGCCTTGTTGCCTTTGAAATGCACTACTAATTTATGCACTAGTCATCCTCTCATTTGCTAAATTCTTTATAAAGTTTTGGCTTATGACCTCTCTTGAGAAGTTTGTCTTCTCTAGCTGAAGTGCTATGTAACATCACTCTTTGTTTGAAATCTCAAGAGGATGGTGCACAAAGAGTGAAACTAGTCTCTTTCCGAGTGTTGTATTTTGATATGATAGGGAAGATATTATTCCTTACATGTGTTGGATGATGGAAAATTAACCTTACAGTTTTCATTCTTGAAAAATGATCTATATAATTGAAGATCTTAGGAAGGGAGTCTTGAAGCAATGGTAAAGTTATCTCCGTGTTACTTATAAGTCACGAGTTTGAGCCGTGAAAACAGTCACTCACTAATGCTTGCATTAGGTAGGTTGTCTAATCACATCCCCAGGGGTGCGGCCTTTCCTGGACTCTGCGTGAATACAAGGCACTTTGTGCAGTTGACTGCCCTTTCTATCGTTGAAGATCTTAGAGATGGGTTCTTATGCATCCTTCTCTCGTAAGCACTCGTATACATATCAATAACATTAGCAAATCCGAGTAGTGTTTTAACGAAAACTTCAAGTATTAAAGTTTAATAAACAAGTAATCTGAAAGTTAAAACTTTTAGACAATTATAAAGAAAATGTTTTTTGTCCTACATAGTCGAGAGAAAAATCATTTCCTCCCCACTAACAGAAAATGTTTTTCAAGCACCAAAAAATAAATTTTATATAAAATAACTATTTTTAGCAACCATGACTATTAATATGAGATAGAGAAAGTAACTTTTATCATATCAAACATATCAACTATAACTATTGTCACAAACATAAGTCGAACTAACTAAAAGAGTAGACGGGGATTCTAGTAGCTCTCAGAAGAACCTTAGGCCGTTTAAGTTATGGATCCAACTCAAAGTTGTAAGTTACCAATGCAAATCTTTGCCTAGGCAATAGTAGTATCTACTTTTTGGTCTGGTGAAATCAAGCAATAAAGATAGTTTTACACTAGCAATCAATCCACCACAAGATACAAAGTTTATGAGTTCCTACAATAATTTTAAGGTAATAATTAAGTAAATTTTTTTAATACACATACAGGCGGAGCAAAAGGTAATTGGTTCACGTTAGTGGTGGCAAAATGGGTAAAAGAAAACAGTTATCTATCAATATTATTTATTAAAAAATAGGTTGGATAATAAACTTTTTAAAAACGGATTAAATTTAGATAAAAATCATATTATCCACTTAGACTCAAATTGAGGATTACTCAAGTTTGGGAGACTTGAAATTCTTTCAAAAGTGATCATATTCAAGAACCCATGGACTCAACTCTCTCAATATAGTAAGTAAAATAGTTGTCGGGCCCTATAAGGCTATATATATATATATATATATATATATATCGTGACGATCCGGCCAGCATCATTTTAAAAAAAAAATAGACAAGTGAGAATGTAGAATTAAAAAAATGAGAACTTAGTTTTATAAAATACAGAAAATTAAATAAATTTAACGTTGATTGCATCATAACTGAAATGGGAGAACCCAAAAAACATAAGTGACTTCTTTTTTTCAGTAAGTCCCTTTCTATATTTGGTAACAATTCAACTTTAGATTTTTCTTTTTACCATTAATGAGATGATTTCTAGCCCAAAAACTTCTATGATTTATTTAAGATTACAAGTTTCAAAAGCCTTCCTTTATTTCATAAAATCCATGTCCAGGCAAACACTTTCATATAAATTGTGACGGAGAGAGTATAATTTATGTAAGGAAAATAAATAATAAGTTAGATTATTAGATATAGTTACGTGACCAACTAATGGATAGAGAAATATAATTAAGTAAAAAAGTAAAATAAGGTTGACAGAAAACTATTTTAGTTATATTAATTAGAGGAAGAAATCGAATTATTAAAAATTAATATGACAATAAAAAAATAAATTTATCAATAATAAAAAATAATTATATAAATAATAGACAACTATATATAGAGAAATACTAGTAATTTTGGGGCCCTTAAATATTTGGGGCCTTCACTTGCTTTAGGGTTGGGCCGCCCCTGTCCGTCGATTAATCCTTTTTTTATCTGTATTAAATATGGATCGGATCGGATAATTTACCTATTTTTTACATTTCTTATTTTTGACCCGTCCATATCCGCCCCGTTCCGCCCGTTTGCCACTCATAATTCAAGTAAATCCGTATCTATGAGCTAGGTCCGCCCCTGTCTAAGACTGTACAACCATCATCAATTACCGGAGTCTTGAGTCAACTATTTATAAGTACAATAGAGTGAATTCATCATATTACGCATTTATTGGTTCGTGCTTTCCTATAAATATTTAAATAATTTCAAAGAAAAATTATGTAAATATAAAAGGGTCATCCACTATATTAAACCATAGTGGGTCGTACGGTATCAGGGATGAAGAATGTAACCCAAGATAACTTTGATATTATTTTATCTTATATTTGATTGGAATTTTCAATTTTGAAAAAAGTAATTTCAAGATTATATTATATCATAATTTTATTTTATAGCATATTCAAAGTGAAATTACAGTACTCGGATTAGCTAATCATGAATAAAACAAACAAATGACAACAATGTCCTTCTCCCAAAGCTATTTCCCAAGCAAATGCAACTTCAAATCAAAAGCATATTTTGGATTATACGCCGTATATCTTATTTTAATTCAATAAATCAAACATATCACTAGTATTAAATAATAAAAAATTATTAATTACTATCTGACACAGCTTTTGTTTAGGTTTTATTATTATTATGTTACAGATTCTTTGACTTTTTCACTGCTGCATTTCTTTTTCAATACTATTATGATTATATATGCTTTCTTTAGGGCGAAAATTTATCAGAAATAACATCTCTATATGCACAAGATGAGGTAAAGATGTGTACTCTTTGCCCTCCCCACACCCCTTATGAGATTACGCTGAATATGTTATTATTATGCTCTATAATTTTCTTAACAAAACTAGACAATACCTTTACCTTTGTGTAGGAGGTTTTTTTCATAATAATAGAAAATAAAAATGGTGTAAGTTTACAACAAATAGCCAAAAATATTAAGTACCGAAACAGTTTCAGTTTCTGAAGTTCTAAGTGAGAACCTACTTTTGAAAATTACGAGTGCTGCAATATGTGTAGGCAGTAGCCGTTTCAACATATTATTATTATTATTCCCTATGCAACTTTGGCTCCCTTTTCTCTTCCTCGTAATTCGTGCACCTGGGGAAAATGAAAACCCCCTTCTTAAACCCCAACACACACACACACACAGAAAAAAGAAAAAAAGAAAAAAAGAAAAAAAGGAGAAGTGTTTCACTGTTAAAACTGTCTCTGCCTTTAATGGAACAAGACAAATAATAAAAGAGAAAGAACAAATCTTTTTCAAGAAGAGAGAGAGAGTGTGTGAGTGTGTGTTTTAAGATCTGTTTGAATGCATTTTCTCACTGTGTTTCTCCTTTTTTTGTGAAAACACTTTGACCAGTTAGGGTTTGTTTGGACCAAAACTAAGTTCTTTGGCCATGGCATTGCTACTGGATTTTTCAGGAAGGTGGTTTTTTCCCCAAGAAAGGTAAAACACTACAGACCTTTTTTTTTATTTTTATTATTTTTTTCTTGCAAACTTAGCTCCAATCTGTTTTCCATTTGTTTATTAAGCTTCTAAATATGAAGAGAACTCATTAAGCTCATTTCTTGATTTTGTATTCACTTTTTTTTTTTTTTTTTTTTTGTGTGTGTGTGTGTGTGTGTGTTTTCAACTTGGTCCGTTCATTATGTCTAAAAATTTAACTTTTTTTTTTCCTGAATGGGAAATTTAAGGAGCTTCTGTTCTGGCTTTAGCATTTGTTTTCTTCCGTGTTATGGTAATTTTTCCAATTAGAATTCATTCTATTATCCTGTATCTTCTGTATATATAGTTGAAGCAGAAAGATTGAATCTTGATATGCACATTTTGTTCAGAGCAGGCACTTATGTAGTGAATGGAAATCCTAATAGATATATTAGTTGGATGATTTTGAGCCTTTGAGGTTTACTTTTGAGTAAGATATCTCCTCCACCTTCCCCCCTCCCTTCCCAGGGGAGCCAAGAGATCAGCTATTAAAATGAGGAGCTTTATAGCAGTGAGGTTATAGGTTTTGCGATTTAGTTATTTGAGCATTCACCCTTTAACACAATTAAAGAAGGTGCATATGGTTTTTCCACCTGGCGCTGTAGGCTATGTTGTTCGGACTCTTCGAAAATGTTGCCGGGTTCGTGTCAGATCCTCCAAAAGTAGTGCATTTTTTGTGGAGGATCCAACACGGGTGCAGCAATATTTTGGAGAGTCCGCGCAATATAGGTTGTAGGGAATTCAAAGATCTTGGGGTGTCTTAGGTGAAAATCATCTAGCAGTGAATATTTCTCACAATTCCACTATAGCGGATATAAGAGTGTTCACAAGATTGACTTTACCTGATAAAAATGAGTTTTCAAAGGATCAATAATTAAGGTAGATCCTCATTTTGAGGTCAAGAATTTCTGTTGGTGAAGGTCAAAGTTCCCCTGTTGCTACCTGTGCTGGTGGGAGAATTTGAGGTGCTTGTAAGCTGGCCCAGACATCGGATACCAGTGTAATAAAAAATCTCCCCTGATGCATATAATCTTTAGTCGCAAAGGACTCCATTGTCATTTTAATCTCCATAGTTTAATGTGGCTCTTGGTGCTAAAATATTCTGTACCTGCAGGTCTAATTCTGAGATAATGGTGGCAAATATATGCAAAAAGTTTAGTACTTTACAGTTTATTCTGTAAAATTGACATATTTTCAGAGATCATACATTTACTTAATGTGGGAATAAACAAAAGTCATTCAGATAAAGAAAAGAGTCACATAAGTTGAGATGATAAGGAACAGGCAGATAAAATCCAGAGCTTAAATTCCTATGCTTGCCTATTTAGGTGTATATCATATAATTCACGTTGCTCATGCATATCAATCCTGGTGGAGTGGTACGTTTTTTGTCCCTAGAATTTCATGCTTTCTTTTCTAGGTATTGACAACTAGTGAGAGACCTTTCAGCTGGATGCCTAAGGCTACTCCATTCTCATTTCTCTTCCCCCTTTCCTCCCTTATGATATGAAACCATTCAGCCTAAGCTCTAGACTTGTCATGTAGGAAAAATTGCTACTTGAAATCTGTTTCAAGGATATGCAGTGAGGATTTTTTGAGGTAATTATTGTGAAGGAAGGGGTTGGATTCTATAAGAAGGGATAAAGAGCCGCTGCTGTTCAGGAGCTAAGACGAGAGGAGGATTTAGAATTCATATATCAGTAGTTGCAGTGCTGGACAGTTGAGTTATCTTTCATTTTGTTTTCAATCTTCCGGAAGTTGCAGGGAATGAACAGATAAGAGTAATGAGGAAAAAGAAGAGGCAAAAACATGACTAACGAGCCCCTTTGCTCTTAGGAGGCGGATTTGAAGAACTAGACACATCTCTTTAAGATGGTTGGGTGGCATTTTCAAAGCTTAACTATAAGATACAGGAGGGGTTCTAGTGGTCCATCTTGAAGAGGAAAACTAATTTATTGAAAATGGTGCTAAATTCTTAGAGGTCTTAAATGGAACCTAAAAGCCGAAGGCAAAATGCAACGTTATATTACTCCATTTTTTTCTCTTGGCTTTAAATATCTTACTGAAAATACTATTAGGCTAACACGCCCTCCCCTCAGGCTTTGGTCCAGTAGCAAGAGCACAACGCATGGTATGTGGGTTGGACGCACGTCATGAGTTCAAACGTAGCTGCAGACAAGAGCAGACAAAAGCATGGTATTTAAGTGGAGAAGGGTTTGGGGGCGGGGGGGGGGGGGGATCTAACCTCAGATTTGAAGCAAGGTGCATAAGTTTGTACTCGATGGATGCTTGTCCATATATTTTTCTTCTTGAAGATGAAATGGTCCCTTTTCAACTGCTCAATCCCAATGGTGTTTCGATCCGATGCTGTTCCAACTGTTGATTTCTGACTTTTTCTTGCTATATCTTCTGCAGGTCAGATAGAGAAGCAGGAGTTGAGCTTGCTTCAGAGGTTTTGAGCTGGTGGTCAACTGTTAAACCGGGTTGAACTTCCTTGTGATTTTCTAGAACATGTGAACTAATTACATAATTAGTTAATTAGGGAATGAAGCCATCGGTCCGCGAAGCATATCAAGCTTTGTATCATATTGACAATACCAGTAGTGATTCATAGTGCATGAAGTATTTTTTGGCATATCAAAGCTACTAAGGTTTATATTATCTAAGTTTTGATCTGTTCCTATTCAAACTTTAATCGGGATCTTATGCTCAATTAGCTTGGAGATCTATGATCACTTGATATTTTACGCGTATTGTACATCCAATTTCCTGCTTGTTGTTACTCTTTCCTTTTTACCTTTCCCGAGCCTTTTTATCTGTTTATCTTTGTATCTTTCCTGAGCCGAGGGTCTACCAGAAACAACCTCTCTACTTTCTCAAGGTAGGGGTAAGGTCTGCGTACGTACTATCCTCCCCAAACCCATATGCGGGATTAGTCTTCCTTCTTGTTACTCTGAGATGGATATATTATGCTTGCAATATTGAAAATGAAAATCATCATCAATTAAGTATCAGACTTCAAGATCCTACTGTGGAGGAGCTGTGAATATTGCAGGCAGATTGTGAATGATTTTGAATATTGTCTGAGGAGCATAGGACTGATTTTAGATTTTAGGATTCTTTTTCCCTTTTTATGTGAAGATGTTGAAATACTTACTAAATTTGTGGGTATTTTATGGATTTGTCATACATATTTATGCCTGAGATGAGATTGAATTTAACATGGTTGTGAGAATTCATATATCCAATCCCAATTTACTTGGGATTGAGATGTAGTTGTCTAACATATTTGCTGAATAGCTATGATAAAGATTTTTAATGCTACAAACTCTAAGGATTCCCTTGTAAAAGATTTTTAATGCTACAAACTCTAAGGATTCCCTTGTAGTACCTTTGGTATTATTAATCCCTTATTTGGTAGTATTTTTCACCTTATGTATAACTAATATATGTATTAGTTACATTATATCGCCCATTCAGTACTATTCTTATACATTGCAAATCAACATTAGCAATACCATCAAACCAAACAGTCGATAAAAAAAAGTAATTCCGGCAGCATTACTAATACATCATATTAAATACTATTCTTATACAACTACAACACAGGACACACTTAAGATTTGATTTTGAACAAGTATTAATATTTTTTAACTAAAACAACAATATTCTCTAACGCAAAAAACAATACCATAGTTGCCTAGTTGATCCTATTGGGCTCATATATAATATAATATATGCGGTCAGATCTCTTTATAAAAGTTATTCTTTATAACAACACTTCATTATACTGGTCAATTTTTTTTGGAACCAATCTTTTATGTTATGTTATAATATCTGTTCTCTATAGCAACACTTCATTATATCAGTCAAAAAATTTCAAAAAACGAAACTGTTATAAAGAGGTCCGACTGTACATCGTAATTTGTAGTGTTTAACTCAATTGTAGTAGAATATAGAGTAAACCGCCCACGGTATAGTTCAAGTTAAGAAAATTGCATAAACGATATTAGCACAATTAATTAATCAGTTTATTATTTTAGAAATCCATTTGCATAATTCCTCCATGATTATTTTTTTCTAGTATAATGAGAGTGGAAAAGATGCTTCTGCTAATTAAACGTTTAATACGTCCACTGAAAGCTAAAAACTGTATTTTTCTAATAAACACAGCAGATATGTTTTCTTCTTTCTCTGAATTAAATTTTGAAAAGATATGATTATGAATAATCATAGACTCCACAGGATAATGATTGAATATTATTAATATATATAGTGAATGCGGATGATTCAATAAAAGCATAGATGGATTCGGGACAGGTTGTGTGGGTTCAACCGAGTTTGTTTTCTACTCCAACTATGTATATATACATAAAAAGTTAAATTATATGTATATAATAAGATTACGCTCATTCTGAATGCACTAAATCTAAATTCGACTGGCCCTTTCTATTTTATTTTTCTCCGAATTAATTTTGGAATAATATAATCATGAATAATCATAGACTTTACATGATAATTCATGATTTTAATTAGAGAATGAACGTTACGTGATTTTCTTTCATCTGCCTAATTATCGGGGATAGAATGACGACCCCATATCTTTGTTAATGGAAGGTAGCAAATACCAAATAAAATAGTCGACGTGCATGCAAGCTGGCCTATAACCGTATTATTATTATTATTATTATTATTATTATTATTATTATTATTATTATTATTATTATTATTATTATTATTATTATTATTATTATTATTATGTATTAACAAAGGAATTCTATGAATGGATTTAACCATCTAAATGTAGTTATATAATTGGTTGACTTTTTCAAGGGCGGCAAAATGACTTTGAATTTAAGTGATTCTTGTTGTTCTAATTAAGTTATTCCCCCATGCAAAGCATATAAATGTCACGATCCTAAATTTTCACCGTCGGGACTGTGATGGCGCCTAACATTTCACTTGCTAGGCAAGCCAATGTTAGAGAATAATTAAACCAAATCCTTATTTCCATTCAGTAAATAACAATAATTAGCTAAGATGAAATATAATAAGTGCGGAATAATATAAAAACTGTATTAATTACTACCACCCGGATCTGGAGTCACAATTCACGAACTTCTAAAATTTCACTACAAGTAAATATCTGAAGAAAATACAACTGTCTTCGATACAAATGAAACAGTAAAGGAAATGCATAGAAGGGGATGCCAAAGCCTGCAGACGCCAACATGACTACCTTGGGTCTCCAAACGGATCAAGCCAACAACTAGACTCAGGGTCAACTCGGTCCGGTACCAAAATTTGAACAGAAAGTGCAGAGTGCAGCATCAGTACAACCGACCCCATGTACTGGTAATGTCGAGTCTAACCTCGGCGAAGTAGTGACGAGGCTAGGACAAGACATCTACAAATAAACCTGTACAATATATCAATTTATACAACAATAACAACAATTAAAGAAACAAGGCAATAAATATTGGGAAGGGGACATGCCGAGGGGATTACATGGTGAGGAATCACAACAAGAATGAGAACATGATCAATCGATATATCTTTAACAGAAAGAAACAAGCAAACACAATAAAGGAAAGTGCACGACATCACCCTTCATGCTTTTACTCTCAATCTCACCATAAGAAACAATAGGAAAGTGCACGACATCACCCTTCGTACTTTTACTCTCAACCTCACCATAAGAACTACTAGGAAAGTGCACGGAATCACCCTTCGTGCTTTTACTCTCAACCTCACCATAAGAAATAATAGAAACAGCACGACATCACCATTCGTGCATTAACTCTCTCATAACATGGTACGGCATCACCCTTCGTGCATTATCACTCACTCACAAAACGTTGCACGACATCACCCTTCGTGCTTTAACACTCTCCCTCACCAAGATAATGAACAATAACAACAGAGATAGAAATATCAAGAACAAGTCTTACTTCAATATTCAATTCCACGTTACTAACTTCAACTTTGAGTCAATACTCAATCAATACCAATTTCCGTAGAACATAATCAGAGTTGTTCAACATAATGAATAGCTAGCGTAATCATGAACAATATGATCAAGGAATACCACGATTACAATAATAAAACTCACTTGCATGTTATGACTCGACAACAACGCATAGGTACTCTTCACCTCACCTATATGTTGTACTCGACATACAAACACATAGCAAATAGGCACATAATACCTAATCCCTTAAGCCAAGGTTAACCACGACACTTACCTCGCTCCGAAGGCCACTCAATACTCAATCACAACTTTTCCTTTCACATAAGCCTTCAGACCAATAGAATCTAGCAAATTACTAACCAAACAATTCAATTCAAGCTTTAGGAACTACCCACGATTGCAAAGAATTCAATTTAGGCCATTTTTGAAAAAAATCAACAAAAGTCAACACCCGGACTCGCTTGGTCTAAACCCGAAATTCGGATCAAAATCTGATTACCCATTAACCCCCAAGCCCGGATATACAATTGATTTTGGAATCCGACTTCAATTTGAGGTCTAAATCCCCAAATTTCGAAATCCCTAGTTTCTACCCAAAAATCCCCTATCCCACCATAAAAACTTTTGATTTTAGGTTGAAATCTTGTAAAACGTAGTGAAAGATTGAAAGAGACTAGTTTAGAATCACTTACCTATGATTTGGGGAAGATATGGTCTTTGAAAAATCGCCTCTTGTGTTTTAGGTTTTGAAGATTTGGGAAATGAATCAAAAATCCCGTCCAAAAGTCATTTTGATCAGCTGCAGATGTCGCATTTGTGACTTGGGCTTTGCAAATGCGAAGCCCGCAAATGCGAACTCCTCGCATCTCTGCTGCGTTCGCAAATGCAAACCATTTGTTTGCAATTGCGAACATTGAACCATCGCAAATGCGATGAAAAACTCGCAAATGCGAGAATCCCAGTCCGAGTCCATCTTCGCAAATGCGGACAACCGTTCGCAAATGCGGCATGTGATGATCGTAATTGCGATCCTAAACATTGCAAATGCGAAGATCCCCTTCCAATCCCACTGCTCGTAAATGCGATGCTTGCATTTGTGAGCTAGACCTCGCAATTGCGAAGTCTGTAGACTTGAAGCACACCAACTATGATTTCTATGTTCAATCCACTCCGTAGCCTATCCAAAACTCACCCGAGCCCTCGAGGTTCTAAACCAAAAGTGCACACAAGTCTAAAAATATCATACGAACTTGCTCGCACAATCAAATCGCCAAAATAACACCTAGAGCTACGAATTTAGCATCAAATCCAATAAAATTCTTAAGAACACTTTAATATTCCTATTTTCTCAACTGGACGTCCGAATCATGTCAAACCAACTCCGTTTCTTACCAAATTTCACAGATAAGTCTTAAATATTATAATAAACTTGTACCGAGCTCCGTAACTAAAATACGGACCCGGTACTAACAATTCCAAACATGAATCAATTCTTAAAGACATTAGATTTTCAGACTTTTAATTTTCATCAAAAAATCATAACTCGAGCTAGAGACCTCCGAATTCGATTCCAGGCATACACCCAAGTCCCATATTTTATTACGGACCCACCAGGACCGTCAAAACACAGGCCCGGGTCCATTTCCTCAAAACATTGACCGAAATAAACTAAAATTAACTTTTAAGGCAAAACTTCTTATTTTCATCAATTTTCAACATAAAAATCTTTCCGAAAACACACCCGGACTGTGCACGCAAATTGAGGAAGGTAAAAATGAGATTTTTAAGGCTTAAGAGCGCAGAATCGAGTTCTAAAATATAAGATGACCTTTTGGGTCATCATATTCTCCACCTCTAGAATAATCGATCGTCCTCGAACGGACATAGAAAAGTACCTGGGCTGGTGAAAAGGCGGGGATATCTACTCCGCATATCGGACTCGGACTCCCAAGTAGCCGCCTCAACAGGCTAACCTCTCCACTACACTCGAACTGAAGGATAACTCTTTGATCTCAACTGGTGAACTTGCCGGGCTAGAATATCCACCGGCTCCTCCTCGTAAGTGAGATCCTTGTCCAACTGGACAGAGCTAAAATCAAACACATGGGACGGATCGCCGTGATACTTCCGGAGCATGGACACATGGAATACCAGATGAACAACTGCTAAACTAGGTGGCAATGCGAGTCTGTAAGCCACCTCGCCCACTTTCTCCAGAATCTCAAAGGGCCCGATATACCTAGGGCTCAACTTGCCTTTTTTTCCCGAATCTCATTACACCCTTCATGGGTGATACCCGAAGCAACACTCTCTCCCCGACCATGAATGCAACATCACGAACTCTGCGGTCGACATAACTCTTCTTCCTGGATTGAGCTGTGCGAAATCGATCCTGAATAATCTTGATCTTATCCAAGGCATTCTGTACTAAGTCTGTGCCCAATAACCGAGCCTCCCCTGGCTCGAACCACCCAACTAGCGACCGACACCTCCTACCATATAATGCCTTATAGGGAGCCATCTGAATGCTCGACTGGTAGCTGTTGTTGTAGGCGAACTCTTCAAGGGGCAAGAACTGATCCCATGATCCTCCGAAGTCTATAACACATGCGCGGAGCATATCCTCCATGATATGAATAGTGCGCTCAGACTGCCCGTCCATCTGAGGATGAAATGCTGTGCTCAACTCAACCCGCGTACCCAACTTACGCTGTATTTCCCTCCAGAAGTGCGAGGTGAATTGCGTACCTCGATCAGAAATGATAGACACGGACACACCATGAAGACGGACGATCTCGCGGATGTAAATCTCTGCCAACCGCTCCGAAGAATAGGTAACTGCCACAAGAATGAAATACGCTGACTTAGTCAGCCTGCCTACAATGACCCAAACGGTATCGAACTTCCTCTGAGTCCGCGAGAGTCCAACAATAAAATCCATAGTGATACGCTCCCACTTCCACTCAGGAATCTCTATCTGCTGAAGCAAACCACCAGGTCTCTGATGCTCGTACTTTACTTGCTGACAATTTAGACACCGAGCTACATATGTAGTTATGTATTTATTCATCCTCATCCACCAATAATGCTGCCGCAAGTCCTGATACATCTTGGCAGCGCCCGGATGAATAGGATACCAGGAACTGTGGGCCTCCTCAAGAATCAAGTCACGAAGTCCATCCACATTAGGCACACAAATATGACCCTGCATCCTCAAAACTCCGTCATCTCCAACAGTAACCTGCTTGGCACCACCGTGTCGCACTGTATCTCTAAGGCAAGCAAATGAGGATCATCATCCTGCCGATCCCTGATGCGCTTAAACAAAGAAGACCGAGCAACTGTACAAGCTAGAACACAGCTGGGGCTCAGAAACATCCAACCTCACGAACTAATTGGCCAAGGCCTGAACATCCAATGCAAGCGGTCTTTCACCAACTGGAATATATGCAAGGCTACCCATACTAGCTGACCTTCTACTCAAAGCATCGGCCACCATATTGGCCTTCCCGGGATGATACAATATGGTGATATCATAGTCTTTCAATAGCTCCAACCACCTCCTCTGCCTCAAATTGAGTTCCTTATGCTTGAACAAGTACTGCAAGCTCCGATGATCCATGAATACCTCACATGGAACGCCGTAAAGATAGTGCCTCCAAATCTTCAGCGCATGAATAATGGCTGCCAACTTTAGATCATGAACATGGTAATTCTTCTCGTGAACCTTCAGCTACCGGGAAGCATATGCAATAACCTTACCACTCTGCATCAATACCGTACCTAGACCAGTACGGGATGCATCACAATATACTGTATAAGATCCTGAACCTGAGGGTAACACCAATACCGGTGCCGTAGTCAAAGCTGTCTTGAGCTTTTGGAAGCTCGCCTCACACTTATCGGACCACCTGAACGGGGCACCCTTCTAGGTCAATGTGGAGTGCTGAATGAAACGGCCTGGGAGGATGGCCTCTGTCATAAGTACCTCGGCCTCCAGATGAGGCTCCACTGAACCCGCCGGAGTGGTGAGGTCTTTTGTGAGACCCCTGACCTCCCTGAGCAATAACCATCTCGACTTGTTTGGCGACATTGGCAGCCGCCTGAAAAGAAATCTCACTCCCAGTCTCCTTAGCCATCTGCAATCTGATAGGCTGAGCAAGTCCATTAATAAACCTCCTCACCCTCTCTCTCTAGGTAGGAAGTAGAATAAGAGCATGACGAGCCAAATCCACAAAACGGGTCTCATACTGAGTAACAGTCATACTGCCCTATCGGAGACGCTCGAACTGACGTCGATGCTCCTTTCTCAATGTGATAAGGAGAAACTTCTCTAGGAAGAGCTGAGAAAACTGGTCTCAAGTAAGAGCAGGCCACCCAGCTAGTCTGGTCAACAAATAATCTCTCCACCATTTCTTGGCGGAACTATTCATCTGAAATGCAGCAAAATCGACCCCATTGGTCTCCACTATACCCATGTTCCGTAGAACCTCGTGACAACTGTCGAGATACTCCTGGGGATCCTCTGAAGGAGCACCGCTGAAGTGAACTGGGAAGAGCTTGGTAAACCTGTCCAATCTCCATAAAGCCTCAGAAGACATAGCTGAGCCATCACCGGTTTGTGGCACAACAACCGGCTAAACTACTCAGACTGGATGAGCTGCTGGGGCCAGATACTGGGGAGCTATCTGCTCCAGAGTGGGAGTAGTGGTTGTCTGGGCTACTCCCCCAGCCTGAGAGACTGCTAGTACCATGGGAAATACGCCAGTCTGGGCCACACTCTCCATAAGGCCCACCAAACGGACCAAAGCGTCCTGAAGTACTGGGTGGCAATGAACCCCTCCGGAACCTGAGCTGGTCCGGCAGGAACAGTCTGGGCTGGAACCTCCTCGTCAAGATCTATCTGAGGCTCCACTGCTGGGGCTGCTGCTCAGGCTCTGGGATGAGCTCTGCCCTTACCTCGGCCTCGGGCACGGCCTCGACCTCGACCTCTGCCCCGCGTAGGAGCTGCCACTGGAGCCTCTGGCTGTAGCTCAGTTAAGGAAGCAGTACATGTTTTCATCATCTGTGAGAGAATAAGAGTAGAAGAGTCCAATCAGTGTTGAGAAGACAAAATCGCACGACAGAGAAGAACATGAGTGAAGTTTGTTCCTAAACTTCATAACCTTTGGAAGATAAGCACAGACGTCTCCGTACCGATCCTCCAGACTCTACTAAGCTTGCTCGTGAATCGTGAGACCTAGGTAACCTAGTGCTCTGATACCATCTTGTAATGACCCGAAATTCCCACAGTCGGGACCGTGATGGCGCCTAACATTTCACTTGCTAGGCAAACCAATGTTAGAGAATCATTAAACCAAATTCTTATTTCCATTCAGTAAATAACAATAATTAGCTAAGATGAAATATAATAAGTGCGAAATAATATAAAAACTGTATTAATTACTACCACCCGAATATGGAGTCACAATTTATGAACTTCTAAGATTTCACTACAAGTAAATATTTGAAGGAAATACAACTGTCTTCGATACAAATGAAACAGTAAAGGAAATGCATAGAAGGGGATGCCAAGGCCTGCGGACGCCAACAAGACTACCTTGGGTCTCCAAACGGATCAGGCCAGCAGCTAGACTCAGGGTCAACTCGGTCCGGTACCAAAATCTGCACAGAAAGTGTAGAGTGCAACATCAGTACAACCGACCCAATGTACCGGTAAGTGTCGAGTCTAACCTCGGCGAAGTAGTGACGAGGCTAGGACAAGACACCTGCAAATAAAACTGTACAATATATCAATTTATACAATAATAACAACAATTAAAGAAACAAGGCAATAAATATTGGGAAGGGGACATGCCTGAGGGGATTACATGGCAAGGAATCACAACAGGAATGAGAACATGATCAATCGATATATCTTTAACAGAAAGAAACAAGTAAACACAATAAAGGAAAGTGCACGGCATCACCTTTCGTGCTTTTACTCTCAACTCACCGTAAGAAATAATAGATACGGCACGGCGTCGCCCTTCGTGCATTAACTCTCAACCTCACCATAAGAAACAATAGAAACGGCACGGCATCACCCTTCGTGCTTTTACTCTCAACCTCACCATAAGAAACAATAGAAACGGCACGGCATCACCCTTCGTGCATTAACTCTCTCATAACATGGCACGACATCACTCTTCGTGCATTATCACTCACTCACAAAATATTGCACGGCATCACCCTTCGTGATTACTCTCCCTTACCAAGATAATGAACAATAACAACACGGAGATAGAAATATCAAGAACAAGTCTTACTTCAATATTCATTTCCACGTTACTAACCACAACTTTGAGTCAATACTCAATCAATACCAATTTTCGTAGAACATAATCAGAGTTGTTCAACATAACGAATAACTAGTCTAATCATGAACAATATGATCAAGGAAAGCTACGATTACAATAATAAGGCTCACTCACATGTTATGACTCGACAACAACGCATAGGTACTCGTCACCTCACCTATACATTGTATTCGACATACAAACACGTAGCAAATAGGCACATAATACCTAATCCCTCAAGCTAAGGTTAACTATGACACTTACCTCGCTCCGAAGGCCACTCAATACTCAATCACAATTTTTCCTTTCACACAAGCCTTTGGACTAATAGAATCTAGAAAATTACCAACCAAACGATTCAATTCAAGCTTTAGGAACTACCCACGATTGCAAAGAATTCAATTTAGGCCATTTTTAAAAAAAGTCAACACCCGGGCCCGCTTGGTCCAAACCCGAAATTCGGACCATATCCCGATTATCCATTCACCCTAAAGCCCGGATATACAATTGGTTTTGGAATCCGACCTCTATTTGAGGTCTAAATCCCCAAATTTTGAAATCCCTAGTTTCTACCAAAAATCCCCAATCCCACCATGAAAATATTAGATTTTAGGTTGAAATCTTATAAAATGTAGTGAAAGATTGAAAGAGACTAGTTTAGAATCACTTACCTATGATTTGGGGAAGAAATGGTCTTTGGAAAATCGCCTCTTGTGTTTTAGGTTTTGAAGATTTGGGGAATGAATCAAAAATTCCGTACAAAAGTCATTTTGATCAGCTGCAGATGTCGCATTTGCGTCCTGGGTTTCGCAAATGCGAGAATTATATCGCAAATGCAAACTCCTCGCATCTCTGCTGCCTTCGCAAATGCGAACCATTTGTTCACAATTGCGAACATTGAACCATCGCAAATGCGATGAAAATCTCTCAAATGCGGACAACCGTTCGCAAATGCGGCATGTGATGATCGCAATTGCGATCCTGAACTTCGCAAATGCGAAGGTCCCCTTCCAACCCCACTGCTCACAAATGCGATGCTCGCATTTGCGAGCCAGACCTCGCAATTGCGAAGTCTGCAGACCTGAAGCACATCAGCTATGATTTCTATGTTCAATCCACTCCGTAGCCTATCCGAAACTCACCCGAGCCCTCGGGGCTCTAAACCAAAAGTGCACACAAGTATACAAATATCATACGAACTTGTTCGCGTGATCAAATCGCCAAAATAATACCTAGAACTACAAATTTAGCACCAAATCCAATGAAATTCTCAAGAACACTTTAAAATTTCTATTTTCTCAACTGGACGTCCGAATCACGTCAAACCAACTCCGTTTCTCACCAAATTTCACAGACAAGTCTTAAATATTATAATGAACCTATACCAGGCTCCGGAGCCAAAATACGGACCCAGTACTAACAATGCCAAACATCAGTCAATTCTTAAAAATATTAGATTTTCAGACTTTTAATTTTCATAAAAAATTCATAACTCGACCTAGATACCTCCAAATTTGATTTCGGGCATACGCCTAGGTCCCATATTTCATTACGAACCCACCGGGACCGTCAAAATATGGGTCCGGATCCGTTTACTCAAAACATTGACCGAAGTCAACTAAAATCAACTTTTAAGGTAATTTTTTTTATTTTCATCAATTTTCAACATAAAAATCTTTCCTGAAACACGCCCGTTGCGCACGCAAATCGAGAAAGATAAAAATGAGATTTTAATGCTTAAGAGCGCAGAATCGAGTTCTAAAATATAAGATGACCTTTTGGGTCATCATAATAAATAACATTAGCTCTTCATCTAATTAACACACTAAAAGCTGCAAAATCCCATAATCTCTATTTTTTCAATGGCTATTGAAATAAACTTTCCTCTTTCTTTATCCTTAGTCTTTTTCATACTAGCCTTTTTTCTTTTATTGAGACATTACAAAATTGGCCACAATTCCAAGAGCAAGAAAAATAAGCTTCCACCAGGAGAAATGGGGCTTCCCTGGATTGGAGAAACTCTACAATTCTACAAAGCACAAAAAAAGAACAGAGTACATTCAAACTTCTCTATAACGACATCCCTATATAACGATACTTCTCTATAAAAGCCAAGCTTTTTCGGAACCAATTTTTATGTTATGTTATAATATATGTTCGCTATAACATCCAAAAATATTCGGAACAAACGATATTGTTATAGAGGGGTTTGACTGTATATGAAGAATTTGTTCAACTCCAAATCGAAAAATATGGAAAAATCTTCAAAACAAGAATGATGGGATCAAATATGGATGTTGTCAATGGAGCTGAAGCAACTAAGTTCTTATTGTCTAATGAGTTCAAGTTGTTTATAAGTTCATGGCCTACTTCTAGAGTGCAACTTATGGGCGAAAATTCCATAATAGAAAAGCAAGGAAATACACACATATTCCTTCGTGGCATTATATCCTCAAGTCTTGGTTTTTTAAGCCTAGAGACTATGGTTCCTAAAATATGTAACACAATCCAATTTCATCTAGACAAAAATTGGCACGGCCAAAACCAAATTAATCTTTATCACTTTACCAAATCTTTGACATTCAATATTGTGTTTGAGTGTTTGCTTGGAATTGATGTCAAACAAGGGCTAATTGACACATTTGAGAGAGTCTTGGGAGGTGTTTTTTCTCCACCATTTAAGTTTCCAGGGTCAAAATATTCAAGAGCAATAAGTGCAAGATTGGAAATACAGAAAATGAATCTTGAAATTGTGAGAAAGAATAAAACAGAAATAGAAGAACAGGGCAAAGAAGGAAAATTAGAAGAGACATTGCTTTCTACATACTCGGCATCCCAGGCTACTGTTTAACCAAAAAAAATTAAGATTCTCGGTCAAAGAATATTTTTAGAAGAACTCGGGTTACTGATAACCAAGAAATTCCGTACTTTTTCAATTATATGAAAGGAAATAAACATGACAAGAAATATGAAAATAATTGATTGAAAACAAAAGAAAGTAATTGTATTCCAGTAAGAATCAGAACGTGCCTTTACAA
The DNA here is from genome assembly GCF_000715075.1 of Nicotiana tabacum. Classification (NCBI taxonomy): domain Eukaryota; kingdom Viridiplantae; phylum Streptophyta; class Magnoliopsida; order Solanales; family Solanaceae; genus Nicotiana; species Nicotiana tabacum. The sequence goes on from NC_134091.1 coordinate 130,246,869, forward strand.
GTGATATTCTCTTCCCTTATATAGGGGTTTACAAATATAACGTTTCATTCCTTTTATGTCTGAGTCATTATGAGAATTAATGACATTAAATGAACCGTTATAATTGGCGATCGTAACTATCCATGAAGATTCTGTAACGGTTTCAATTCTTCTTCCTTATTAATTGGAGGTTCGTGAATCTTTCCTTTTTATTGTCTTGATTCATTTCATCCGTGTCTCTTCATTGAACAATTTAGGCTCGAGACTGCGTCCTTTCATCTCGTGAGTGATTTGTTCGTACCTTTTGTAACTCGTGCATCTTTTAATTATTACACTCCAATTGTCATCTTCTTAGTGATCCACGTATCATGCCCGGCCAGCCACATATAATTCCACGTGTATTATTTATTTTCTACCAATACAGATAGTCCCCCCACTTGCCGAATATTCTGCAATTGAATATTTGGGAAGTGGTACGTATTTTCCATGTATCACCGCGTCTTCTTTAGAACCAACGCGTCGCATGTCACTTCCATTTAATGTATGTGCCACGTGGCCTTCGTCCATTGGGTCTACGACTCTTCATCGGTTTTTAGGGCTTTCTTGCGGCTGCGTCAGTCACGAAGTGACTGTTTCATTATGACGTTTCCATCATGACTTACTTTACATGACGATTGCTTTTTCTTATAAATACCTCATGTGCTTTTAGTTTCACGAAACCTTCAATCTACAGTGTTCTTCTTCTTTAATCGTTCTTGTTCTTCAGCACGCATTATTTTTTTGTATAACCATGTCTTCATCAAACCCCGATCCTTGCAGAGTAGTAATTGTAGATGAATTTCCCCCTTCAACTACTCCTGTTAGGAGTAGAAAAGGTGGTAGATTACGTAGTTTAGGATCTGTATCTATTCGTGGTTCTACTTCCCAAACCAACATTGTTACTTCTTCTTCTTATAGGACTAGGGCTTCTTCAACCCATAAATCTTCTGCCAGAAATAGGGAATCAAGTGAATCCATTCGAGAACCAACGGTTGATGAAATCGTTCCTCAAGAATTTTCTTTCTCTACTGACCGTGAATCGAATAGGAACCAAGTTACTTCTATGACTTCCCATGATTGTGCCGATGTCTATCCTTCCCAGATTACTAATGGCTTGATTTCTCTTGTGCGAAGAGAATGCCACTAGAAATCTGATTTTCCAATTTTAGTTTCTGGCTCAAACCAAAGGATAACTTCGTACCAGGCTGGTTATTCTTTTGTTTCACATATCCTTTTACCTTAGGTTTCAGACCACCTGTTGACCCAGCGATCATAGAATTTTGTCGTTTCTTTAATGTTTTCTTAGGACAGATTGGTCCTATTGTATGGAGAGCTGTTGCATGTCTACGATACCTATCTAATTTGGCTTCCTTACCCTTTACCTTTCAACATTTGCTTCATCTTTATTCCCCTAAGTTATTTCATTCAGGGGTCTTTACTCTCGTGACCAGAAGCAAAAGGGTTTTGGTTAGCCCTGAAGATGATAGAGATCGTGGCGGGTATGCCCGTTTCGTTGCTGCTCCCACAAGTGGTTTGGTGGGTGATGAGAACATGCCTTTTCCAGAAAAGTGGAATTTTGCATGTAATTTTTTTAAGTATCTCTCTTCTTCTTTTATGAGGGAAGAAGAAACTTACGATCTCGTGGATTTTTTCTTTTCTTTTTAGCAATCATGGAAGTTTTTGAAGAAATACCAAACTTCCCTGCTTGGGTAGAGAAATTGTTGTCGGTTGCTCCTATGAAAGGAAGGTCTTGGAAATACCTTTCTCATAGGTTTGGTTGGAAAGTCAAGACTCATGGTATCCTTCTCTTAAATTTTTATCCTTTCTTTTGTATTTACTTGGAGGTTACTAACTTTTTCCTCTACTAGGTTTTCCCATTCGAGGTGTCAGTGCCGTATCTATTACTTTATCAAGACTCTCTTTGTCCCTTGCTCAACAGATGATTTTAAATTCTTCATCAAAGAGAAAATCAGAGGGAGCTCGTGGCTCGGAGGGTGAAGAGGAACAAGAAGAGGGTCCTTTAGTGCGTAGGCCTCGGGCTAGGAGGCGCGTTATTTCGGATGATGCAACCATCCCTCCTCCAAGTTTAGTTCCTGTGAATGATCCTGAAAGTGCTACTTTAATGAGTTCTGATGAAGAGATGAATGTTGCCCCTCGTGACTCTACCGATCAATTATTTTCCCGTGGTTTTGATAGTGAAGATTTTGGTCCTGTTTCTGAAGAAGTACCCCTTGCCTCTTTTCCAGTGTCAGTTCCTATTGATTCTCAGGTTTTCGCTCCTGTTGTTACTGCTACTTCTCCTCCCGTGGCTGTTTTCACTTTCGTAACTGTCCCTATTGCTACCACTTCTCATGTTGAAGTTGGTACTTCCAGTAGCAATTGGGTGATGAAAAAGGTTACCATAGAAGTCCCCGAGGATGGTAATCTTTTGAAAAATCTGGTCAAGCCGACGTATGGCCAAAATCTCTACTTGGCCCAATTGAGAAGTCGAAGTTGGAAAGCCACAGTTCCTTCACGTGGATGAATGATATTGTTCATTAATCTTTGAAGGTACAAGTCTTAGCTCTTTCCTTTATTTTCCTCGTGATTTTTTATCTTTGTTTGTTAATCATTTCTTCTTTTTGTTTTGTAGATCAACTTGATAGGCACAAAGCTTATGAAGAGAATTTTCCATACTGAACAACTAGTAAACGATTATCGTACGGAGGCGGATAACTGGAAGGAACAATACGAGGGTCTTCAATTGGAGAAAGAAGTTTTAGATGAGGAGAAATGTGCTTTGGAACAGCAAGTAAGAGTGATGGCGGTAGAATTGGCAATTAAAAAAGCCTCTTCCAGTCAAGTTGGCAAAGATAAAGACATCCTTGAGTCTTCATTTGCAGAGCAACTTTCCAAAGCTACCGAAGAGATTAGGGGTTTGAAAGAACTCCTTAATTAGAAGGAGACCTATGCCGGGGAGCTTTTTCAAACATTCACTCAGGCTCAAGAAGACCTTCGTGCCTCTACTGATAAGGTCCAGTTCTTGGAGAGATCCCTCGCCCCTTTGAAGGCTTCTTATGATGCCTCTTTGACTGAAAGAGAAGAGTTGAAGGCTGAAATTGAGCAATGAGAGAAGGACTACGAGGCTCTCGAAGATAAATCAACTCTTGACGTAAGCTGGGCTTTTCTGAACACGCGCCTAGAGACTTTGATGGAGGCTAGCCAGAAAGGCTTTGACTTGAATGCTGAGATTGCAAAGGCTAAGGAAACTATTGAAAAAACTCAACAAAGTTAGAACTTTTCCTCACCTGAGGTCGGAGTTCCCGAAGGTGATGAACTTACTCCTGGTGAAGTTGGTGTTCAAGCCTCTTCTGCTCAAGTCGAATCTTCTCCCACTGCTGATGATGCCATATTGGATTCTGCCTCTCCCGCTTCTGATAGTGTTACTTTGGATTCTGACCCATAGTGTTCTTAGTTTGTTTCTTGAATTTTTGATGGGAAGTTTGTTTTGTTTGTTTTTGTTTTTTATTTTTAGAATAATTGGCTAGTTTTTACCCCTGGTCCATTTTGGGGTTTGTAATCAAACTAAAACCTTGGTTTTAACTAAGTTTATACTTAGTTTTAGCCAGGTTTATTATATAATATTTCGTTTGAGTTTATGTTTTACTCTTTGACTTGCATTTTAAAAATACTTTAGTATTTCGTGATTTTGGTATAGACACAAATTTTATAAAAGAGGGTCCTTTTATAAATGACACTAATGAAGAAGACGTCTCAACTTCATATTGGTGTAAGTATATGAAAGAAGTAGGAAAATACATGTTTCAAAAAGATTTCTTGAATAATTTGAGGAAGTTTCATATTTTGAACTTTTAAATTATATAACACTTTACATGTATTCAAGTAACTTTTTGTACAACATCTACAACATTTTCATAACTATTTTTCTTATAACAGATTTCATAAAATTCTAGGGTATATTTTGCAACCCATGACTAATCGTTGCCCTTAACCTAAGTACTCGTAGGATCTTGTAATTTACATCTGCGAGTTTACACTTTATCAAAGCTTATTACAAAGGTTTTTGAATCATGCTTGTTTTTTGGCTCTTGATTAGCTCTTGATTTTTGAGTTTTGGGTTGATCCAGGCTTGACTTGAATTCTGACTCTTTTAGTCTTCTTTAGTCTTCTTTGCCTTCCATAGTCCCCCAAGTATTAGAGATTTGAAGTATGAAATCTCGAGCACTTGATTATTCCTTCCATGTAGTTCATTTCCTGAAAAGGAAAATACATACGGGACTCGGGGGTATATTTTTAGATGATGACTGCTTAACCCTTTTTATTTCCATCAGAAAGGTTGTAACCCAGACCAGGAATAATTTTGTATACCACGTGTCTTTCAGGTCTAATATCATCATTTGGTGTGGGCTAGCTTTTTGCCTATCATCTAAAATTGTTAGTATAATTTAACTGAACAAAACAAAATCGTAGTTAAGTGATACCTGACCTTGGGTATTTTTCTTGCTTAGAAATAATATTTCTTCAAATGAACAACATTCCAATTCGAAGGTAACACCTTGCCGTCCATGGTTTCTAATTCATAAGCACATTTCCCAGCGATACCTCGAACTTTATAAGGACCTTCCCAATTTGGGTTCATCTTTCCTGCTCCAGCTATTTTTGTTGATTGAAAACCCTTTTTGAGAACGAAGTCCCCAATTTTGAAGTATCTGAGATGATCCTTCCTGTTGTAGTATCGTTCAATGGTTTACTTCTGTGCTGCCATCCTTATTAGAGCTGCTTCTCTTCTTTTCTCGAGTAAATCCAAGTTCATTCTTAACTCTTCATCATTTGATTCTTCTGTTGCTTGTGTGAATCTCATACTTGGCTCTCTTATTCAACTGGGATTAAGGCTTATGAACTATAAACAAGTGAAAATGGTGTTTATCCCATGCCTGTCTTTGCTTTTGTTTGATTAGCCCATAATACTCCTGGTAATACTTCGGGCCAATTGCCTTTGGATTCTTTTAATCTTTTCTTCAAATTATTAATAATAATCTTGTTTGTTGACTTAGCTTGTCCATTTACCACGGGATGATAAGGTGAGGAAGTTATTCGTTTAATTTGCCAACTTTAAAAAAATTCTGTGACTTTCGGGCTTATAAACTGTGGGCCATTATCACATACGATTTTTTTTGGCACTCCGAATCGGCATATAACATTCCGCCAAATAAAATCCATTACTTCCTTTTCTCGCACCTGTTTGAAAGCTCCTGCCTCTACCCATTTGGAAAAATAATCCATTAATACTAACAAAAATCGTACCTTTCCTTTAGCTTGTGGCAAAGGACCCACTATATCCATTCTCCACTTCATAAATGGCCGTGGGGAAATAACCGTGTGTAATAATTCTGCTGGGCGATGTATATTATTGCCATATCGTTGGCATCTATCACACTTTGCTACAAAACTTTCTGCATCTAGTATCCTGCTCTAATTAGAGTTTTTACCAAAGATCTACCTCCTGCGTGATTTTCACAATGCCCCTCATGCACTTCTTTTATCACATATTCCATTTGAGCAGGTCCAAGGCATCTTGCTAAAGATCCACCGAATATTTTTCGATATAGATTTTCTCGAATTAAACAGTAACGAGCAGCTTTTCGTCGAATCGACTGAGACTCTTTTTTGCCTTCAGGTACGGTTCCATACTGCAAAAAATTAACAAGCTCGTTTCTCCAATCCAAGTTAGATTATTGAAACTTACCTAGTTTTTATCCTGGTCCAGTGCTGAATGAAATAAATGTATTACGATAGCATTTTCTGCACTTGTTATTTCTGCAACTGATGCAAGATTAGCTAGTGCATCCGCTTGTGTATTTTCTTCCTTGGGTATTTGCACAATCTTCCATGATTGGAATCGCCTTATCAATTCTCATGCCTTTTTCAAATATTGTTGCATCTGTGCCTCTCTAGCTATGTAAGTCCCCTACATCTGATTGACTACCAGCTGAGAATCACTTTTAATCACGATTTTCTCTATGGAGAGTTCTCGTGCCAGTTCTAACCCTACAATTACAGCTTCGTACTCTGCTTCATTGTTAGTAATAGGGTAACATTTAATTGCTTGTCTTATACTTTCTCCCGAAGGTGGAATTAAAACAATACCCAAACCTGCTCCTTTAATATTTGAGGAGCCATCAGTAAATAGAGTCCACGTACCTAGATTACATCCGGTGAATATTTGTAATTCCTTTTCTACTTCAGGAACTATTTTTATGCTAAAATATACTACAAAATCGGCTAAAACTTGTGATTTTATTGCAGTTCTAGGTTGGTACATGATATTGCCCACTTGGATAATCTACCTGACAATTCTTGTTTATGCAAAATATTCCTTAAAGGATATGCACTTATTACGGAAATAGGGTGATATTGAAAGTAAGGTCTCAGCTTTCTAGATGCCATAACTAATGCTAAAGCAAGTTTTTCTAAATGAGGATATCTAGTCTCATCATCCAACAAAGATTTACTGACATAATAAATTGGAGATTGTTTACCTTTGTCTTCTCGTATCAAAACTGCACTTACAACCATTTCTGAAACTGCGAGATAAACAAACATCCTCTCACCATCTTTTGGTTTAGCCAACAAAGGAGGATTTGATAAGTATGCCTTCAAATTTTTGAGGGCTTGTTGTCATTCTTCAGTCCACTCGAACTGATTTTGATTTTTTATCACTGAAAAGAATTTGAAACTTTTCTCCGAAGACTTAGAAATAAATCTTCCCAGAGCTGCTATCCTTCCTGTAAATCTTTGTACCTCTTTTTTGCTCGTGAGTATATCAGGAATTCCTTCAATAGCTTTGATATGTGCAGGGTTTACTTCAATACCTCTATTAGATACAAGAAAACCTAAGAACTTACCTGAAACTACGCCGAAGGCACACTTTTCTGGGTTCAATTTCATATTATAGCTGCGGAGGATCTCAAAGGTATTTGAAAGATTTTGAAAATCATCTTCCGCTCGTGCAGATTTGACTAGCATATCATCAATATATACTTCTATAGTCTTTCCCAGGTGTTCTTGAAACATCTTGTTCACCAACCTTTGATATGTGGCTCCAGCGTTTTTCAAACCAAAAGGCATGACTTTATAACAATAAGTCCCCCTGTCCATAATAAATGAAGTTTTTTCTTCATCTAAAGGGTCCATTTTTATTTGATTATAACCTGAATACGCATCTAAAAAACTCAATAGCTCATGACCTGCGGTAGAATCAATCAATTGATCTATATGCGGTAAAGGAAATGAATCTTTTGGACAAACTTTATCTAGATCAGTATAATCTATGCAAACTCGCCATTTACCGTTCTTTTTTGGAACTACCACAGTATTATCTAACCAATTAGGATATTTTACCTCACGTATTGAACCGATCTTTAAGAGTTTTTGTACCTCATCATGAATTACTTGATTTTTGAATGAACCTTGCTTCCTCTTCTTTTGCTTGACAAGTACGTATGATGGATCTTCATTCAATTTATGAGTCATCACCTCCGGAGGTATACCCGTCATATCCGAATGCGACCAAACAAAACAATCTGCGTTAGCTTTTAAAAATTCAACTAACTTACCTCTCATTCCTGGGCTAAGTTTTGCTCCAATATAAACTTTTCGATCTGGCCATTAATCGAATAGCATAACAGCTTCGAGCTCCTCAATTGTTGTTTTGATGTTTTCATTCTTTCCTGGTTTTTGAATTACATCTGGTCTCGAATCCATATCAGTTTTCTTTGAAACATTTTCAGATGAGATTTGATTTACCACGTCTTCCACGAAATCCTAATTTGTATCAATGCTTTCGTTGTGTGACTGCACCACTGAATTGATATTCTTAGAAGTTTGTTGATCTCCTCGAATTTGTTGAATTCCCTATTTTGAAGGAAACTTAATAACTTGATGTAACGTAGACGACACAACATCCATGTCATGAATCCATGGCCTCCCAAGAATCACATTATAGGCCATGTCCGTGTCTATTACTTGAAATTTCGTCTCTTTGATGACTCCTTCCGCGAATATAGTTAACATTATCTCACCCTTCGTAATAACAGTTGAATTATTGAATCCCGATAAGGAACATGCTTTTGGTATCATCTGGTCGCCAATTTGCATTTCGTTCACCACTCACAATAAGATAATATTCACGGAGCTACCTGGATCAATCAAAACTCGTTTTACATTAGTATCATATATAAGTAAAGATATTACCAGTGCATAATTGTAAGGAATCATTAAGCCATCCGCATCTACATCATCAAATGTTATGCTATTTTCTTCCAAGGTTTGTCGAACTCGCTTTCCGTGGGTTACTGTGAATTTTACCATCTTTTTCGCAGTTGTGTACGTTACACCGTTGACTTCTTCTCCCCCGCTTATCATGTTCACTGTTTTCTTGGGAGATGGAGGTTCTTGTCTATTTTTCATATAAGACTGTTTACCTTTCTCGCTGAACATGTCCGTCAAGTATCCCTGCTTTAACAAATATTCTACCTCACCTTGTAATATTCTGCAATCTGATGTTCTATGGCCGCGGTCATTATGAAACTCGCACCAAAAATTTAGATTTCTTCTGTTTGGGTTTGATCTCATTTCCTTTGTCCATCGCACCTTATCTCCCATACTCCTTAAAACAGCTACCAACTCAGAAGTACTGATATTGAAACTATCGTTTCCAATCCTTGCATTTGCGTTGGTATCCCTATCATGCACATCTCGATCTTTTCTGAACCTAGATGATGATGAACCTGAATCTCTGTTCCTCAATCTATGGTCAGATCGTACATTTTCTGGCTTGGAACGTGCGTCTCGCCCTGGGGGTCCCATAAAAGGTTCGTACCTGTTATTACCGGACCTCTTTTCAGATTCCGATCACCTCGATCCTGTTCTCTCATTAACCTTTGACTGAGCAACGATGTCTTCTTTAATCTGCATCTTGGTACTATACCTGTTATATACATCATTCTATGTTGTGACAGGGAATTCTCGTAAGCTTTTTTTGAGCCTCCTCGTGGCTTCTGAACTTTTTTCGTTTAGATTACTCGTGAACTCCACAGCTTCCCAATTATCAGGTACTCTTGGTAACATCATTCTTTCATGCTGGAATCTATCTACAAATTCTCTGAGCAATTCTGTATCTCCTCACTTCACTTTGAAGATATCTTCCATTCTTTTTTCAACTTTTTGAGCCCCCGAGTGTGCTTTTATAAATAAATCTGCAAGCTTAGCAAAAGAGTCAATAGAATTTTCAGGTAAAAGAGAATACCATGTTAACGCCCCTTTCGTGAGTATTTCGCCAAACTTTTTGACCAACACTGACTCAATTTCCTGCTTGGTTAAATCATTGCCTTTTACTCCTGTGGTGAATGCAGTGACATGGTCACATGGATCGGTTGTTCCATCATATTTTGGGATGTCAGGCATTTTGAACTTCTTGGGAATGGACAATGGAGTTGTGCTTGGTTTTCGGGGTTGTTGCGAATATTTGTCGATATCCACTCCCTGAATCACATGTGGTACGCCAGGTATTTGCTCGATGTGGTCGTTTTATTCTTTCACCTATTTCTGCAAAGTTAGTAGTAAAGTTTGTAAATCAGAATTATTTGGTGTACCTGGTCTCCCATCACGTGATTCATTGGGAGTTCCCCCGCTTCCTGAATTAGCAAGCCCTGAGCGTGGAATTTCCACAGTTGCAGTACTATTTGGGGGAGGAGTTGGTGGTACAGTTGACAGTCCCCTCACGAAAGATTAGAGAGCATTATTCACGTGTTCAAGGATCAACTGTTTCACAGCATCCTGCTCAACGGTCTGCTCATCTCCATGTTGTTCATTCGTGTGAGTAGCAGATCTTTCAGGTGTTCCTTCTCGAGAAGTGCGTGGATATCTCTGAGGTGATGGAACTGGAGTTCCTTCTACCTGTTGGTTGTTGTCATTGACAGTTGACATGATTTGGTTGTGAGAGAGAAAGCATTGGAAAGTAAAAAGATTATCAGATTCCCGGTAACAGAACTAATTTGTTTAACAAAAAAAATAAGATTCTCGGTCAAAGCCTATTTTTAGAAGAACTCGGGTTACTGATAACCGAGAAATTCCGTACTTTCTCAATTATATGAAAGGAAATAAACGTGACAAGAAATATGAAAATAATTGATTAAAAAAGGAAGAAAGTAATTGTATTACAGTAAGAATCAGAACGTGCCTTTACAAGTGAAATTCTCTTTCCTTATATGGGGGTTTACAAATATAACGTTTCATTCCTTTTATGTCTGAGTCATTATGAGCATTAATGACATTAAATGAACCGTTATAATTGGCGATCGTAACTGTCCATGAAGATTCTGTAACGGTTCCGATTCTTCTTCCTCATTAATTGGAGGTTCGTGAATCTTTCCTTTTTACTGTCTTGATTCATTTCATCTGTGTCTCTTCATTGAATAATTTAGGCTCGAGCAATTGCGTCATTTCATCTCGTGAGTGATTTGTTCGTACCTCTTGTAACTCGTGCATCTTTTAATTATTACACTCCAATTGTTATCTTCTTAGTGATCCACATATCATGCCCTGCCAGCCACATATAATTCCACGTGTATTATTTATTTTCTATCAATACAGCTACGCGTTTCTCCTTCAAGGTACGTAACGTTAGAGAAAGCATACTTTTAATTGCTTAATTATATTACACATTCGCTCGTAAGTAAACACATAGAAATACTTTTGCTTCTTGGCTAACCGTGACATTTGAACCCTAGATTTCCTTAGATTTTTGTTCTGATGTTATGTTGAATTGTGTGACGATCTTATCTGATAAGTTAAGTTGTTAGAGAGAGTATAGTTTTAATTACTTAATTATGTTGTATGTCTCAGAACATGTCGATATCACGAGCAAGAAAAGACCAGGTGAAATCCTGTCATTGGAAGACACCAAGAAGATGAAGTATACATGGCAAGTTGTTCAGCAAAGCATGAGGTTGTTCCCTCCCATCTTTGGTTCATTCAGAAAAGCAACTGCTGACTAATATGAAGGATTTACAATTCCAAAAGGGTGGAAGGTAAGAATTATGCATCTTATTTAACTAATAATACACTAACATTATAAAATATCTTTATACTATAAACGTTTAGAAGGGGAGCCTTAGATCAACGGTAAAGTTGTCTCTGTGTGATCTATAGGTCACGGCAGTGACGGATCCAGGATTTATAGGTCGTGGGTGTTTCAATAATTTTAGTGTAAATTCTAAATGGTCAAACATAATCATAATGGGTGCTCATGGTCAATTATTTAAATTTTTAGATATTATCTATGAATATATTGCACAATTTGGCCAAATCCAAGGGGTGCTTCGGCACCCATACCTCCAAAGATAGATCCGCCACTGGGTCACGGGTTTGAGCCGTGCATTCAACCACTGACGCTTGCATCAGGGTAGCCTGCCTACATCACACCCCTTGGGAGTGCGGCCCTTCCATGGACCCTGTGTGTAGGGGTGCTTATCGGTGGATCAGACGGATAAGTACGCTTAACGGTTCGGCTTAATGGTTATCTGATTATAAATGTAGTAATCTGCTAGCCATTCAATAAGACAACATGCGGATTGGTATCGGATTAACAATTATCGGGCGGTTATCGGCTAAACCAAATAATTTTTTTTGAACAATCATTCAATCAATACCAAACAGTTTCAAATTAATACCAAAATTTTAATACCATCTAAGATCTAACCAAACGATATTTTTTAATTGAAGGGTATTCAAGACTATTCATATTATCATACATGTATTAATCAAATTTTTAATACCATTAAGACTATTCATACAAACATACACGTATTAATCATTGAGATTTTGATTTTTCGACTTCTCAGTTCTCAGTTCAAGAGAGAGACGAGACTGATGACTTCTCTGCCTCTAGTGGCTGCAGACAATTGAGAATTAGAAAACAGAAATTAGGGATTTAGCCATTTAGGGTTTCAATAGTACTTTATATACATAGGGGTAAAAGTGTAAATATAAAATTTTTTAACGGGTTAACGGTTTACTTGATAAGAAAATTGAGTAATCCGCCCCCAAACTGTTAAGCCGTTAATTATAAAATCTCAATCCGTTCATCATCCATTACCATGATAATCCGATACCAATAAGCCAATAAGTCATCGGTTTGATTCGGATAACAATTTGGGTTCGGTTTTGAACAACCCTACATGTGTGAACCCTGGAAGCTTCGTATACCTGATGCCCTTTTCTATAAGCTTTTAACTTGTTATAGCAGGTTACCTATCTGTGATTACATTTTCAGTGATGTGTAAATATCTTTTAAACTGTCAGTGCATAAAATATCAAACAAAGACATTCTTCATCCATTGCTGTGATCTAAAATGGTCTTAATTTTTGCTACTACTGTGTAGGTGCTGGGGACAACATATGGAACACATTATAGCCCAGAGTATTTTGAAGACCCTCGGGACAACATATGGAACACATTATAGCCCAGAGTATTTTGAAGACCCTCAGAAATTTGATCCAAGCAGATTTGACAAGCCAGTTCAACCATATGCATTTGTATCATTTGGTGGAGGGCCAAGACTGTGTGCTGGATATCATTTGGCAAAGCTAAACATTCTCATTTTTGTACATTATGTTGTGATTCAATACAACTGGTCACTGTTATATCCAGATGAACAAATTTTAGCAGAACCAGTTCCCTTCCCTTCTAAAGGAATGCCCATTAAAATTTCTTCCAAGTCTTTATAAAAGCATAATTTTGTTACTAAAATTTCTATCTAAAAGTACACTTCATTATTTTGAAAAGAAATCGTAACTTCTTTATCATTAATTAGGACAGAACAAATCTCAGCTATTGAAGACACGTGTAGAGGGAATTGTAATGGAGAATAATGCTTCCTATTTCTATGACAATCAATGACATTGTTTTTTACAGTTTTTTTGTTTGTTTTAGATTCATAAATAAAACACTATTAACAGCTTGTTTGGATGGTTGTTACATGTCATTTCATAATGTATCATACTGTATTGTTTAATGAATATAATGTTTGAATAGATTATATCATTTACCGTCATTTCATGATGTCACGCACCAACGATTTGAAGAATAAACTTGCAATATTATTAAAAAAAATAGGATATAAAGTAGAATTATTATATAAAAAAATAGGATAAAGAATAAAATATAATTATTTAATAATAAAGAAGGGCAAGATAAGAAAAAAAAGCAAGGTAACGACGCCACCACACCAAATCCATCGTTTCATAAAATGACACTTTTCATCGTTACATAACGATGGATTTAACGATACGATACAATAAAATTAAAGTAACAATCAAAACAAATATTATATTTAAAGTAACAATATGATACAATACGATAGGTAACAACCGTCCAAACAAGTTGTAAGTGACTAAATTGGTAATTAGATGAATGTAATTACTAATATACGACAAGGGCCTCATTGGGTTATTTTGAAGCGGCAGATAATGCCAATGGAAATGGGGTCTCCTCATCTTAATGATGGCCTCATCTCTATACATTTATTACAACTCAATTGACTGTCGTCTAAGCGACGGAGTGAGAAATTTTATTAAGGAAATCAAAATATAAAGAGTAATAAATACATGAAAATGTCAAGAATATTCTACGTATAATATATATCAGAAAAAAGTTGACTTATTTACACGACATAATTTCAAGGGTGTCAATTAAATCCTCTTGGCCTATTGGACAAGTATAGCTCCGCCCTTTGCCTTTAGGCACATCTAGCTGCATTTAGAGGCGGACCTAAAACTAGTTTTGTATATGTTTAAAATGTATGAATATAACAATAATAAGATCACACTCATTCTGAACTCATCGACATGAAATCTTGAACTCAATTCTTGCCTCGCATATGCATCAGTTTACAAATATTAAACGGTAGATAAAAAATCAAAAGATGTGAAGGGTTCATTACCAAACTCAGCTCTTGTTCATCCACAACAGTCACAGGTGGCTTTGACACAAAAAGAGAAAGAATTTAAAAGCTCAAAGTCCCGGGGGGACAGACAACAATTTTGCAGTCTCATTTACTACAGCAATTCAATGCAGTATTCCTTCACCTACCTGTCTGAGAAGGCATCAAGTCTCATAGGAGTATTAATTATGTCAGCCAAAACTGGTCTTACTCATACCATTCTTTTCCAAGTGTTTCCTTTGTGGAAATTCTCATATTTACTACTTAAACTCAAAATAAGAGTGTGTGTTAGTGGAGAAAACACATAAAATAGGAGTGCTATCAGCTCAGTTGAGCTTAAACAAGCAGATTCCAAGAAAAAGGACCTGGATTCAACTGTATCAGTGCAGTATATTACACCGTATTGCCTTATCGGAGCTGGCTCTTCCGGAAGAGCGTAGGTTAATGATTATTATAAAGGCGTATGTGAAGGACAATGATAGCAGTGGGGTTCCAGATGTCGTCGCTAGATTGAGATCTATAGGGTGATAAGTACTTCAACTACTTTGTATCAAGTGAAGAGAAGGGGGTGGTAGGCTTAGTAGGGCTCGAACTTTCAATATCACCGTTATGAGTGATATAATTTCAACTTTCTACTAATTAAACTTAAAGCTGGTATGGATCTCTACCTGCAATCGTCTCACTATATCCACATATACAGTGAGATTTACATCAAGTAACAGCAGAGCATATGACTTGGACATATTTCAGTATTCCCACATAATAGTACAGGCAATTCTAGAAAGAGATTCTCCTAGCCAGAAAGTGTTTATATGGTCATACATTTTAGGCCAAATACCTATACGGCCCCTTAAACTTGGCTCCAATTTCCATTTAAACACTTCAACTAAGGCCAGTACCTATTGTATACTTTAACTTAATATATTATGTACCTATTAAACACCTCATGACATGTGGCACGATGTGTTATTTGCACTTAAGAGTTCGGCGCGTGAACAAGAAATGTTATATTTTTTCTGTTTTCTTCTAGACATTTTTTTAATTCTTTTTCTTTCTCTTTCATTTCTCATCGCTACCTCCATCCCTGAGTTGAACACATGCCTACAGTTTCCAGCTGCTGATATCTGAGGAAACATGAAGAAAGGATCAAGATTCTTGAAGAAAAGGAAGTCGGCGTCTACGAATATGAGTTTATCATATTCCTCCTAATTTCCTCTAGGGCCTTTTTATAGAACTTCTAATTATGGGAATATAAATCCATTAAATGGTTTAATCAAAGGCAGCTTCCAATTGTTTTGATAGCAAGATATAAGAAAAGTAGCAGGCATGAAAAACGATTCCAAAACACAAACCCAAAGATAAATTGTTCAAAAAATAGTTTATTTAAATTCCATCCAAAGATCCGATACCTAAAAGAAGTGAATCAAATTGGGATAGCGGAAAATAAACTCAGCAATTTCAGAAAATAATCAAGCAAACTCGAGTAGATTTTGCAAAGAGAAACCCAGCAAGAAAAGCGCAACAATTTCAAACATCAACTCTGTAAAATTGATCCGATTTTACACCGATAAAACTCAACAAGAAAAATCCAGCAATTTCAGACATCAAAAACATGAATTAATTTTGAAGCTACAAACATGGAGTTCAATCCAACGATTTCGCCGGCATCGAAATTTTCCGTCCAGATGTGAAATTTAACGGCGAAGATGTACAACTACAAACATGGAGATTTTCCAACCAAGAAGACAACAATATGCTTTTTGTTTGGACATTACTAGAGAGGTGGAAAAATATGAATGGGCAGGGAAGAAGCAAATAGCTTGAGAAAGGAGAGGGGAAAAGAAATGACTGTTCGGAAAAGATGAGTTTGGTAGGTGGGTGGGGGAGTAAAGTTTTTAATATTTTTTTAAATATTTTCCAATTTGGATTATTTAACCTTAAATAAAGAAAAAAGAAAATGGACACAACCACGTGTCACTCTTTAATTCGATGTTGCACCACATTATCTGAAAGTGAACACCACGCACTTACCTTTTTACACTGGGTGAGTGCGAGGTATTTCATAGGTACATATTGCATTAAGTTAAAGTGTATAATAGGTATTGGCCTTAGTTAAAGTGTTTAAATGGAAATTGGAGCCAACTTTAAGGGGCCGTATATGTATTTGGCCTACATTTTATAACTGCGACTATGGAAAGTATTTTGAATTTGTGATAATGACATACTTGAATATAAAGGGCAGCCCGATATACTAAGCTCCGGCTATGCGCAGGGTTCGGGAAAGGGTTGGACCACAAGGGCCTATTGTACGCAACCTTAGCCTTCATTTCTGCAAGAGGATGTTTCCACGGCTCGAATCTCTGACCTCCTGGTCACGTGACAAATGACATACTTGGATATGTTTAGAGTAATGAAGGACCTTTGTCCATATTCTGCAATATGAGATTTAGATGACACCTTAAATGCAACCTGCAACATATACAGCTAACCTCAAACTCTTTCACCTGCTTATATTAACTTCTGTACATCATTACTCTTTATATATACAACTCTTCTCTTGTATCACTAGACATAAGTTAAACTCTTTACCCCCCCAAAACTCCCTCTTATTCATTCTCTTTTCTCTCCTTTAGTTCCCTTGAGAGCAAACCAAGATGGTGAAGGAGAAAAACATGCAAACTTTTCTAATCCTATGGGTTGCAGTTGCCGCTTTGCTCTCACAGAATTTGCTCATTCCTGTCATGTCTACTGCGGCGTTTGAAGAAAAGAAAACCTATAACTCTCCGGACCCAAATATCAGAAGTCCTCCAAGATGTCTGTCCTTACCTCTCTATGTCAAGCTGTTTTTGCCTTTTGCTTCAGTCTTTCTGTCACTAGCTATTTTCAAGATATTGCCATAAGCTGCTTTCTTTAACTACTTTTTAAGCTTAATATTTGCTTAGATACTGGACTAAAAAAGACAAATAAGAAATGTTATTATTACTACTAAATGTTTGCTGAGTCAAGATATCTAGGATAATAGGATTCTTTTTCCAAATTTGGACTAGATTTTTGCTTGTAGACAGGTTCATGCAAATCTCCTTCAATCTCACAATTTTATATATTTTATGACAGCTTCGCGAACACCTCCATCACATGGCTCAGGAAGCGGCTCGGGAACGCCACCCTCTCAAGGAGGCGGTGGCCATGGAGGAACACCGCCTGCTAACTGTGGTAATCCGCCAAGCGGAGGGGGGCGTCGTAATCCCAGTCCACCTCCTCCTTCTGGAGGTCGTGGAGGTGGTTACTATCCCTCCCCTCCAACTTTTGGGGGAAGCCCTCCAAGTACTCCCTCCACACCTACCCCACCAACTACTCCTATCATTGGCCCAGGCACGCCAAGCACTCCTGGCGTCTCCGTACCATCACCTCCATTTAATCCCAATTCACCACCTTCTCGAGGTGGTTACTATCCCTCCCCTCCAACTTATGGTGGAATTCCTCCAAGTATTCCTACACCTAGCACCCCGTCCACACCAACCATTGTAACCCCACCAACTACTCCTATAATTGGCCCAGGCACCCCAAGCACCCCTGGGATATCCACGCCTTCAGCTCCATTTGACCCCTATTCACCACCTTCGGGCGGTTACATCTATCCCTCCCCTCCAAGTTTTCCTACACCTAGTACCCCCGGTTTTCCCACAATTCTAACTCCACCTACTCCAATCATCGACCCAGGCATTCCAAGCACTCCTGGTATTTACATACCTCCACCTCTATTTGATCCCAACTCACCACCTTTCCCACTCGAGTAAGTGAATTGTGTCATCAGCTTTACATGCAGTCAATTGCAGCATGCAGCATATACTAACAAGAAATGTTATGAATTGCAGTTACTGGAGAACTAACCCGGCTCTAATATGGGGCTTGTTTGGCTGGTGGGCAACTGTTGGTAGCGCATTTGGTGTGGCTAGTACTCCAGGGTTCGGGGGGAACTTGAACCTGCTGCAAGCACTTTCAAACCCTTGTGCCGATGGCGTTGGGGACCTCTACAGGGAAGGAACAGCTTCTTTGTTGAACTCCATGGTGAGCAAGAATTTCGCTTACAGTACCAAACAAGTTAGGGATAGTTTTGTTGCAGCACTCAGTTCAGACAAGGCAGCAGCAGCTCAGGCGCGGGTATTCAAGTTAGCCAACGAAGGTCGATTCAAGCCCAAAGCTTGAAACACTCATATTTCCATAGTCACTGTGTATCTTGCTATGTCCAGTTTCATTGTGATTTCCTGTGAGTTCGCTTTAGGATTGAATCTTAATGTCTCAAGAGGATACCAGCTTATAATCACGTATATGTAAATTATTACTCTGATGTGCTGTGTGTTAGATTGCCTTATGCAGATTTCAGAAACATTTGAATGTCTTCTTTGTAAAGAAATCACATGTCCAAATAAACAATAACATAGTATTGTATTAGGTCAGCATGCTGCTTCTCAGAATCTCCACAAGAACTCTGTAGTTTTGTCAAAAGTAATAAACCTTAATTGACCAAAGTTGAAAAGAGAGACATGCACACGTCATACAACCACCTATATAAATCGGACAAGAACTTATCGTCGTTAGATGATCTTTCTTCAACGTCAACATAGTTTACCAATAGGAGAAAAATAATTAAGCAGTAGAATTGACCATATTGTGTCTATTGTATGCGACTTCCGCTATGTAGGGAGTCCGGGGAAAGAATTGACCATATTTTGTCTATTATATGCGGCTTTACCTTGTATTTCTGCAAGAGGCTGTTTTTGTAGCTTGAACCTGTAACCTCCGAAAACTCCCCGTCACAAAAAAGGAGCACACGAAAACAAATGTAATGTTTTCTCCCATTGTAGTGTTAGTTCATAAATCAAGCTCCAAAACAATTATCCATAATAGCATGTGCATTATTTGTGTCCGGATGATAATCCAAGACTTTTACCTTTGCAAATAAGCTGTTAAAAGTTAAAACTTGCAGTGCAACCACAAGTCAATGTAAGAAAACTCTGTGTGAAAAGGGTAACATAAGATACATTTCTCATTTCAGAGACATTTTCATTAAGATAATTACCCAAGCTCTGGGCAAGTCATTGGTTTGCATAACCTAATCAGTCACTTTTCCCAAAATTTTCATTCATGTTTAACTTGCACAAGTAGATGACAACAGTTTGATCCAAAAAAGTTCAAAAAAATTACTTACTATATTCACAAGGTTATTCTATCTGCTAAAACAACAAAAACTGAAACCACTAAACAACAACCTGTGGTTGGTGAGTGCATATCAGATTTCAGTTTTAAACTTCATCATACCAGTTTGATTCTGGTTTTTAAGGCACACCAATGGCTTAAAACAAATAAATAAATCAAGGTCTAAATGTAATAAAGCAAACAAAAGATTCAGTAGTTTTCATGAGATGTTGAAAAGATTGCTCAAAGGAAAATTGTAATGAATAGTTTTGATTATGAGTAGCAGGATTGGCAAAAAGCAACCCCACAATATTAAAGAAGCAATGGTGCAACATTAGACCTTTAGTTCACCACATTATAAGGTTTTAAAAAGTGCAGAACTATTCATATATCATATCTACAATTGAAAATCAACCAACAATACAACTCCAGAACAATACATTCAGCAGCCAAACAGTATGATAGTCCAGAAAGTATTTTCCATCACAATGCAAGCACAGCAAGTGGAATGAACCTGGTCAAAATATTATTAGCACCAAACGACATTATTCAGGTTCGCTGTCAGTAGTCCAAAGCAGAGTGAGTGACATTCTCCCCGCGCTGTTAGAAGAAATTAAGCAGGACAGAAGACCTGATTAGCTCAAATGAGTCTCAAACCAGTTGAAGATTTGCTCAGATTGCAAGCTGGTCATTTCATGAAAAGCAAATGCAAGGTTCATTTCCTCTTCAATGTGCTTTGCTAAGGACTTATCCGGGAGAACAATATCTCTCTCTTGGAGAGTCTCCTTCCAATGTATATCACGCCCATCATTTGTCATGAAACCATTCTTATCGACAAAACCCTTTTCCTGAAATAGACTAAACAACTTCGCCGATGTAGCAACATCAATATCAGGGATTCTATCAGCAAACAGATTAGGCGACAGAGGAAACTCCAAGCATTTAACTTCTGCAACATCAATGTGTTTTCCCTTCAGGAGTATCGCGAATCGTTCTAGTTTCTGCATCCTACTCTTATCTTTTGGCATGTGCACAAAAAGGGTGGGCGGATAACTCTCTGGTATCTCTATTTGATCATACAATCCTTCGATAATCATGACCGTGATGCTACTAAATCTTAAATCAGTCGCGAGAATTGAAACAAAGTATCCTCCAGAGGAAGCACCCAAAGCTACAAGAGGCAAATGTTGAAGCTTTTGCTTAGCAATCCACCACTCAATAATATCTTTGACGACGAATCTTTCCTCTTTGAACGACCAGCACGCCTCAGCACTTGATACCACGATAACTGAAAATTTCCTAGCTAGAGCATTAAGTGTAAGAAGCCTCTCTTCAGGTAAACCGACACAATTCGGGCACTTAGATGATCTATCCCAAAAGTTAGCTGCTTTACCATCACAACCATGTGCAAGAAAAAGAATTGCTTTGGGTGAGTCAGGGATTTGCCATATTATATCTGTTCCATTCCTGAACTCTACTGTGGGGTCTAACTTAACGACAGAGCTAAAACTATCCCAATTCTGTTTGATTATCTCAGATGATGAACCAGATTGTTCTCCGTTCTCTCGATACAAAACCAAATATAGAACAGAAATGAAGAGTAGAAATGCAATCACAATAGACAGTCGTTTATTTTGGACATTATTCGGTAGTTTGAGCACCATCTTTACTCGTTCGAGCACGCCTGGTAAACAATGAAAACAATAGGACCATTACTCTCTCACAGTTACATCTGGAGACAACTTAACAATAGGCCAAATCCACAGTTCAAGTTGACAAAAGTGTGATAAATATCATGCAAACAACAGTAGATGTGGAGCATGGATTTGATCAATCAAGTTTCCTATTCCATTGTCTGATAGAATAGATTAACTCCAGTTTTTAATTTGTATTGAAAACAAATAATTTAGCTCCAAAAAAACTCCATTATTTAGAAAGATTTGCAAAATAAGTTTTTCAAATCTTTCAAAAACTCCTAAAACCAGCATGTTGGGCTATACCGGTCCACACATACTCAAAAGGCGTCACACTATTAACTGTATCCCTACTTTTTTTCAGCTAACTTTGTCGGCACAGCCAACATAGTTTTTGAAGTTTTTCAGTTTCTTTCAAATTTTGAATTTTCTTTTTGGAGATTTAGCTCAAACAAATACCTTTGCAAAAACTCGAAAACTGAGTTCAAAAGTCAAAAGCTCCCAATAGTTCATACACGCAGAGTTACTGGGCCATTTCTGCAAAAGAGAACATAAGAGTTGCGGATCCAAAATTTTAGTCCGAAAGTGAGAATGCACCCATTATAGATAGACTTAGCATAAATATATATACAAAAAAAGAATCACAATATGAAGCTTAATTACCTGAAAACATTTTATCATTCAATGTCTGTAAAAAGGCTATAGATGATAGAGATCGAAGTCGTTGACCGGTTTTAGCAGAAGTGGCCTGAAAATATCGAGGCCATGATTCAAAGTAACTAGCCTCAACTCCACATTGGTGTTTGGACTTCTAGATTAAACAAAAAGGTGATTCTACCGGGTATTATACAAGGGTCGCCTGGTTTGGGCTTGGGGTCTATTGGGCTAAGGATATTGGGCCAATTTGATTCAAAAATTAGTTTAAAGCTAGGCTATTATTTAAATACACGAAAATAATTTATAACCATACTTGAAAAATAAGTAAAAATATTATTTATACACTGAAATGTAGAGTCGGAGCTAGCGATTTATGTGTGTGTTCTAAATTTTAAAGCAATTTATGTGTTATAAATTTTAAAATAAAATACTGCTTTCAGCGGGAATCAAACCCCCATGTTTTCCGGCGAATCCACAACCCTTATCATTGAACCAAGACTCCTTTTGTTACTGGGTTCGGCAATATATATTTATATAGATTTAATAAATATTTCAATACAAATACAGGGTTCAGGAAAAAGTCACTAGGTTCGTCCGAACCTGCACCCACTACTGTAGCTCCGCCGTTGACACAAAAATCATAAAACTATTACTACATAACACAAAAAGTATCCAACTTTTCCAAGCAATAATTTTTTAATCAATATTTTGCATTTTTTATTTTAAATTCAATAAATATTGACCCAATTATACCTACTCAACCCAACTCAAAACCCTATCTAAATATATATCTGAGGCTATTCAAAATCGAACTGTAACCGTTAATCGAACCGAAAAATTGCTTATTGGCTTATTGGTATCGGGTTATCAGGGTAACAGTTGGTGAACGAATTGAGATTTTATAATTAATGACTTAACGGTTCGGGGCCAGATTACTCAATTTACTTATCTAATAAATCGTTAATCCGTTACGAATTTTTATATTTATACTTTTACTCCTATGTATATAAAGTAATTTTTGAAACCTTAAGGTACTCTCGGGAACTTCAAGGTACTCTTTATTGAATTCCCAACTATTGTTTTCCCTTTCTTTTGCAGTCAAAACATGATATGCTAACAGTATATTGAAAAGCATGTACTCAAAATGATGTATGTCAAGAAGTTACATGCATCTCTTCTTTCTTCTTCTGTTGTTGATATACATATTCCTTGATTGTACGGTTGTCCTGAACAGTGTTTTAAAAGGTGTTTTCAGGGCGAGCCCCGGGGAGAGGCGTACCAAAAATGCCCTAGGGCGATGGTGTGGGGCAAAAGTCTCAAGAGGCGTACGCCCAACAATTCGGAGCGTAAGCCCGAGCGTTCAGGACGTACGCCCGGGCGTTCAAGACGCGTTTTTTTAGTGAGGAGTAAGGCCTAGAGAACTTTTCAAATTAAAATAAAATTTGTTGAATAAGTTCTTTATATAATACCCAAATTCTCAAAAATTAGTTTGGTAATTACTCAAAAGGTTTAAAAAGGAACTCAGAAGTATTAAATTTAAAAGTCAAGACCTTTTTTATTGATTGAAGCCCTAATTCATGGTCTTTCCCGATTCTTTATCGTGTCCGCTAGTATGCTAATATCTCCCAAAAGCAACGAATATTTTTTTTTTTTACAAATACAAAGAGAACTCCATTCTCCTTCATAGAAGCAAGTTCAAAGTTCAAATTGCAGGTTAATCATCCTTTTTATTCCTCCATGTAAAAAAACTTTATTCTTTTAGACTCAAGTTACTTGTGCTTGTAAGTAGTGTATAATAGATTGTTTTGACTAGTTTTTTGTGGGGACGAAACACACACACACACACACACACACACACACACACACACACACACACACACACACACATATATATATATATATATATATATATTTATAGTTTTATTTAATTTTTATATAATTTTACCTGTTTATAAATATTTACTGTCATTATATTATCTTATAAAATATTAAAAATTAAATACCTATGGTGCTTACACCCCGTACCTTGGGCTTACACCTCACTGAGGCATATGTAAAACGTCTCGCCTTACGCCCACACCTTTTAAAACTCTGGTCGTGAAGAGTAAGGGATAAAAGACACTTTCTTTTAGTGCTTTTTATTATAGCAGTAGTAATTAAATCTGACAACCTACAGGAAAATATTCTTAGCTATGCAACCAAAAGAACTAGGGTTCAAAAATTTTCTATTTGATTTAGCCAATAAACCGCCCGATAACCGCTATCCGATACCAATTCGCTCGTTGTCTTATTGGATGGCTAGCGAATTACTACATTTATAATTCGATAATCGATAAATCGAACCGTTAAGCATAATAATCCCCCCGATAAGCACCCCTACATATATCAATCAATTAAACAACTAAAATGGCTAATGAATTAGGAAGAATTTATCACAACTTTTGATGCGGTGATAACTAGTACTTCCTTTGTCCCAATTTGTATCGGGTGAGCGTGAACTATAGAACACGAAAATCTGGGAATCGTGTTGAATTTCTATTTTATGGCCCTAACATGCTAAAAAAATAAGTTATGGCTGTAACGACCCAACCAGTCGTTTTGCCTTCTAGAACCCCGTTCCCCTAAATAAGACTCCATGTATGTACTTTTATTATTTTATGACTTACGGGGATGGTTAGTTTGGGATTTGAAAGAGTTCGGGTTGAAATCGGAACACTTGGTTCCTTAGTTGGCTTTAAAAAAGGCTAAGTTTAACTTCGATCAACATTTTTAGAAAATGACCCCGAAATAGGGATTTGATGGTTCCAATAGGTTCGTGTGATGATTTTTGACTTGGGCGTATGTTCGAATCAGGTTTTGGACAACCCCAGAGCATTTCAGCGCTTAATAGTGAAAGTTAGCTATTTGAAGATTTTAAGATTCTTTAAATTTGGTTTGGAGTAGGTTTTGGAGTAATCGAGGTCCGTTGGAAATTTCGAGCATGGGAATAGTTCCGTACGGTGATTTAAGACTTGCATGTAAAATTTGAAGTCATTCCGAGTAGTTTAAGCATGTTTCGGCGCGTTCGGAGTAAGTTTGAAGAATTTGAAATTTCAAAGTTAAATCAATTTGGTTTGAGGCATGGTTCTTAGTTTTAATGTTGTTTTACCCGTTCCGAGGGTTCGAGCGAGTCCGTTTTATGATTTTAAACTTGTTGGTATGTTCGGGCGGGCCCCCCGGGACCTCGGGTGTTAACTGGACGAAGCTCGGACCAAGTTTGGACTTAGGAGCAGCAGCTGAAGCTTCTAGCTTCTGCTGCAATCGCACCTGTGCTTGGCCAGCCGCAGGTACGAGCTCGCAGAAGCTAGACACGAGTCGCAGAAGCGGAAGACCATAGGGTAGCCCAGGGACCGCAAGAGCGAGCCAGGCACCGTACCTGCGAAGGCGTAGGTGCGAAAGAAGGACCGCAGAAGCGGGGAAGGGCACATATGCGGGAGATTGGTCAGACCCGCGGACGCGCAAAAATGACTCCTTGTCCGCAGGTGCGGTTATCTCTCTGCAGGTGCGAAAATCACAGAAGGCAGAACCTTCATTTAATTTCGAATTTGCGTATTGTAGCCAATTTTCTCCATTCTTAGGCGATTTTAGAGCTTTTTGAGAGGAGTATTCACCTAGCAACTTGGAGGTAAGTTAATTCTACCTATTGTGAGTTAAATACATGGATTATGGGTAGATTATAACATGTAAATTGTGAAAATCAAGGGTTTAGATGAAAAACCTAGGTTTTGATAAAAATGAGATTTTAACCACGAAAATGGTTATGGAATGGGATGAAAATTTTTATATTTGAGTTCTTAAGATTATGGGTAACGATTTCCTTCAAAACTTTTCGGAATCCGGGCAAGTGGGCCCAGGGTGAATTTTAGAAAGTTTACCAATTTGGGTTGGGTAATTAATCTAATACTCTAATTTCGAATTGTTAAGTATGTATTAATTATTTTATATAACATTTGGCTAGTTTCGGATTTTTCGGTACCGAATTGAGGCTTTAACGCGACGTTGTGATCAGGAAGTGAACTTTGAGACAAGGTAAGTCTTTTGTCTAACCTTGTAAGAGGAAATTTACCCAATAGGTGTTGTAAGTAAATATTTGCTCCTAATTATGGGGGCTACATATGTACGAGGTGACGAGAGTCCGTGCGTAGCTACTATTATGCTATTGTTCGGGTAGTTTTAGGACCCAATTCATGAACTATTTGGAATTCTTGCACTATACTTGTTAAATTAAAATACCTAATTTTATAAAATATTTGTTGGAGAAATTGTGAAAGACTGCTAATGAAATTTTTTATTAATTTTGTATAAAACCTCATTCATATTTAAGTCAAATGCTTATAAAATATTCATTATCTTCTTGTGGAGCGGGCCGAATGCCTCAGCAGTAGATAGATGCATCTATGGATCGTGCCGCACGTCCCTCGGCAGTGTACATGACACTTTGGATCGGATCGTACAACCTCGGCATAAATCGTGCTTAATAATAACAATTACACGATGCCTTGACCTTTTTCTGCAGCTTGTGAAGATAAATGATTTATTGAAAATTATTGAATTTTGAAAGAATTATTTATTTCCGCTTGTTAAGAAAATTATTGTTATTCACATAAATCATGTTTATTTAAATAATTCTATTTTAATATTATTGACCCATAATGAGTGTCAAAGTCGACCTCTCGTCACTACTTCTTCGAGATTAGACTTGATACTTACTAGGTACACGTTGTTTACGTACTCATGCTACACTTGCTGTACTTTTCGTGCAGGACCTGAGAAAGGTGCAACAGGTGGTCCTACCGACGCGTACCCCAGATATCCCGAGGCTTAGTGGTGAGCTGCTTCCTGAGTTGTTCTGCAGACCTAGCGTCTCTCTCTTTTGTATTTTGTATTCCGTCTATTTCATATTCAGACAATGGTTAGAAATTTGTATAATCTACTAGATGCTCATATACTTGTGACACTAGGTCATGGCACACACACTAGTAGAATTATGGTTTGAATTATTTTCTTGGTTTTTATTTAATCAGAACCTTTTATATTTTTCTTAAATCTTGCAGGTAAAAAGAGTTTAATTATTCAAAAATTTATTAAATAAGGAAATATATGTTTAATTCACTAGTTTGCTTGCCTAGCTGTGATGTTGGGCACTATCACAACCTATAGATAAAATTGGGTCGTGACAACATGGTATCAGAGCACTAGGTTCACTTAGGTCTCACAAGTTATGAGCATACCTAATAGAGTCTTGCAGATCGGTACGGAGACGTCTGTACTTATCTTCGAGAGGCTATACGGTGTTAGGAAAATACCTTTCTTCATTTCCAATCGTGCAGTTGATGTAATACTGAGTATCTTTCTCTTATTCTCTCACAGATGGTGAGAACGCGCTCTGCTGAGGTTCCAGACCAGGGAAGAGCTGCTCCCCCAGCTGTTAGAGGACGAGGCAGAGGCCAAGGGAGGGCTCCAACCCCTGGTAGGGGACGAGGACATCCCAGAGTTGTTCCAGTTATGCCACTAGTGGATCCAATAGAGGATCCTATCATCGAGAAGCAGGGTGAGGTGCTCGCAGCAGAGCTAGCTCCGGTGGATTTCACATCCGCACCAGGATTTTAGGAGGTCAAGGGTCGTATGCTACGGTTCATGCATACTATGACTCAAGCTGGTTTATTTTCGACAGACCCAACCACATCTCAAGTGGGAGAGGGAGCACAAACCCCTACCACGCAGGCTCATGGTTAGGCAACTGCTGTATACTAGACCTAGGGTGTACTACCCGTGGGCAGATCCCAGCCAGTGACAACAGCTACACCTAAGCCTAGACCAGCTGCGGACGGTGAGCTGCAGAAGCTATTGGACAAATAGACAAGGCTATATCCTCCTGTCTTTGGGGGTAAGCGACATGAGAATCCCCAGGATTTCATTGATCGGTGTAGGGACAGACTGCACAACATGAGGATATTGGAGTCCCATGGGATAGACTTTGCTACCTTTCAGCTAGAGGGCAGGTGGGTAGGGGTCATCCTAGAGGTGGAGGCTAACCAGGTGGCGCTCCAGCTCGGTTCTATGCTTTTCCGGCTAGACCAGATGCAAATCCCTCAGATGCCGTGATCATAGGTATTATTTTTGTCTGCGGCAAAGATGCCTTCGTATTATTTGATCCAAGGTCAACGTATTCATATGTGTCATCTCTGTTTGCTCATTTCCTGGGTGTTTCTCGTGAGTCCTTGGGTACTCCTGTTTATGTGTCCACTCCTGTAGACGATTCTGTTGTTGTGGATCGGATCTACCGGTCCTGCATTGTTATATTCTGTGGTTATGAAACTAGAGCAGATCTTCTTTTGCTTGAGATAACCGACTTCGATATCATACTGGTCATGACCTGGTTATCTCTATATCATGCCATCCTAGGTTGCCATGCCAAGACTGTTACCTTGGCGATTCCAGCGTTGCCTAGGTTGGAGTGGAAGGGTTCGTCTATCAAGGCATCTAATCAGGCTATTTCCTTCCCAAAGGTTCTACACATGGTCGAGAAAGGTTGTTTGGCTTATCTAGCCTATGTTCGGGACACTACTGCAGAGACTCCGGCGATTGATTTAGTGCCTGTAGTCCAGGAGTTCTCCGATATATTTCCTTCAGATCTTCCAGGCATGCCACCGGATCGTGATATTGATTTTTGTATTGACTTGACTCCAAATACCTAGCCTATATCTATCCCACCGTATCGCATGGCTCCAAAAGAGTTGAAAGAGTTAAAAGAACAACTTGAGGAGTTACTATCCAAAGGGTTCGCCAGGCCGAGTGTGTCGCCTTGGGGTGAACCAGTATTATTTGTGAAGAAGAAGGATGGAACTATGCGGATGTGTATTGATTATCGCCAATTGAACAAAGTTACCATTAAGAACAAGTACCCGTTGCCGCGTATTGATGATCTATTTGACCATTTGGGGGGTGCTAGGGTATTCTCTAAGATTGACTTGAGGTCGGGGTACCATCAATTGAAGATTCGGGATTCGGATGTTCCAAAGACTTCTTTCCGGACTAGATATGGTCATTATGAGCTTCTGGTGATGTCCTTCGGTTTGACTAACACCCCGGCGACATTTATGGATTTGATGAACATGGTGTTCATGCCATATATTGATTCGTTTGTCATTGTCTTCATTGATGACATTTTGATCTACTCGCGCAGTAAGGAAGAGCATGAGCAACATATGAGAGTGGTGCTTCAGACGTTGCGGGAACAAAAACTATATGCTAAGTTCTCCAAATATGCATTTTGGCTAAATTCTGTAACATTTTTGGGCCATATTGCATCATCACACTTCGGCGACTGAGATCAGGAGTTTCCTAGGTTTAGCAGGTTATTATCATCGGTTCGTGGAGGGCTTTTCATCTATTGCAGCACCTTTGACCAAATTAATCCAGAAGGGTGCCCCGTTCCGATGGTACGATGATTGTGAGGTGAGATTTCAGAAGCTCAAGACAGTATTGACTACAACACCGGTGTTAGTGTTGCCTTCTGGTTCAGGGACGTATACAGTGTATTGCGATGCTTCACGCATTGGCCTGGGTTGCGTATTAATGCAGGAAGGGCGAGTTATTGCATATGCTTCACGACAACTGAAGCCTCACGAGAAAAATTATCTGGTGTATGATTTGGAGTTAGTTGCGATTGTTCACGCTCTTAAGATTTGGAGGCACTATCTTTATGGGGTGTCTTGTGAAGTTTGCACTGATCATCGCAGTGTGCAACATTTATTCAAACAAAGGGATCTAAATTTGAGGCAGCGTAGGTGGCTTGAGTTACTAAAATATTATGATATTACTATCCTGTATCATCCGGGCAAAGCAAATGTAGTTGCAGACGCCTTGAGTAGAAAGGCGGAAAGTATGGGTAGTTTGAATTTTATTTCAGCAGAGGAGAGGCCATTAACTTTATATATTCAGTCATTGGCTAACAGACTTGTGAGGCTGGATATTTCAGAGCCCAGTCGAGTTGTTGCATGTATTGTGACCTAGTCTTCACTATTTGAGCGGATCAAGGCTCGCCAGTTTGATGATCCACACTTATTGGTTCTTCGAGAGACGGTACTACGGGGTGGTGCCAAAGAAGTTACTATTGGAAAAGGTGGTGTTTTGCGACTCCAGGATCGTCTATGTGTTCCTAATGTGGATGGATTGAGGGAAAAGATCCTAGATGAGGCACATAGTTCTTGATATTCTATTCATCCAGGTGCTACAAAGATGTATCATGACTTGAGGCAGCATTATTGGTGGCGGCGGATCAAGAAGGATATAGTTGAGTATGTAGCTAGGTGCCTAAATTGCTAGCAAGTTAAATATAAGCACCAGAGGCCAGGTGGCCTACTTCAGCAGATGACTATACCAGAGTGGAAATGGGAACGCATTACTATGGACTTTGTAGTTGGATTGCCGCAGACCTTGCGGAAGTTTGATGCAGTTTGGGTCATTGTCAACAGGTTGACCAAGTCGGTACACTTCATTCCGGTTGTGACTACGTATACTTTAGAGAGGTTGGCCCAGATTTATATTCAGGAGATAGTTCGGTTGCACGGTGTGCCAATTTCCATCATATTAGATAGAGGCCCTCAGTTTACTTCACATTTTTGGAGAGCAGTATAAAGTGAATTGGGGACCCGTTTAGAGCTCAGCACAACCTTCCATCCGCAGACCGATGGACAATCGGAGAGGACATTTTAGATTTTGGAGGATATGCCCAGGGCATGTGTGATTGACTTTGGAGCTCAGTGGGATCGTTTCTTGCCTTTGGCCAAGTTTGCTTATAACAACAGTTACCAATCCAACATCGAGATGGCTCCATTTGAGGCTTTATATGGTCGACGATGTCATTCGGCCATCAGATGGTTTGAGCCCGGTGAGGCTAAGTTATATGGTACTGATTTGGTGAAGGATCCCTTGGAAAAGGTAAAGTTGATTTAGGAGCGACTTCGTACAGCACCATCCAAACAGAAGAGTTACGCGGATCAGAAAATGCGTATTATCATTTATGGTGGGTGAGAAAGTCCTCTTGAAGGTTTCGCCGATTAAGGTAATCATGAGATTCGGGAAGAAGGGCAAGTTGAGCCCAAGGTTTATAGGCCCGTTTGAGGTATTGAGACGTGTTAGGGAGGTTGCTTACGAGCTTGCTTTACCTCCCAGTCTATCGGGAGTTCATCCGGTTTTCCATGTATCAATGCTTCGGAGGTATCTTGCTGACCTATCACATGTATTAGACTTCAGCACAATTCAGCTAGATAAGAGCTTGGGTTTTGAAGAGGAACCAATTGCCAATATTGATAGACAGGTTCGCCAGTTGAGGTCAAAGAAGATTTCTCCGGTAAAAGTTCAGTGGAGGGGCCAATTAGTCGGGGAAGCGACTTGGGAGGCCGAGGAGGACATGCAGAGCAGATATCCACACTTATTCAGCATTCCAGGTATAATTCTAAACCCGTTCGAGGACGAACGTTTGATGAAGAGGTGGAGAATATAACGATCCAACCGGTTGTTTTGTCATCTAGAACCCCGTTCCCCTAAATAAGACTCCCCTTATGTGCTTTCACTATTTTATAACTTGCAGGAATGGTTAGTTCGGGATTTTGAAGAGTTTGGGTTGAAATCGGAACAGTTGATTCCTTAGTTGGCTTTAAAAAGGCTAAGTTTGACTTCGGTCAACATTTTTAGAAAATGACCCCGGAATCGGGATTTGATGGTTCCAATAGGTTCGTATGATAATTTTTGACTTGGTCGTATGTTCGAATCATATTTTGGACAACCCGGGAGCGTATCAACGCTTAATAGTGAAAGTTAGCTATTTGAAGGATTTAAGATTCTTTAAATTTAGTTTGAAGTAGGTTTTGGAGTAATCAAGGTCTATTGGAAATTCGGAGCATGGGAATAGTTCCGTATGGTGATTTAAGACTTACACGTAAAATTTGGAGTCATTCCGAGTAGTTTAAGTATGTTTCGGCGCGTTCGGAGTAAGTTTGAAGAATTTGAAATTTCTAAGTTGAATCAATTTGGTTTGAGGAATGATTCTTAGTTTTGATATTCTTTTACACGTTTCGAGGGTTCAAGTAAGTCCGTTTTATGATTTCAAGCATGTTGGTATATTCTGGCGGGGCCCCGGGAGCCTCGGGTGTTAACCGGACGAGGCTCGGACCAAGTTTGGACTTAGGAGCAGCAGCTGAAGCTTCCAGCTTTTGCTGCAATCGCACCTGCGTTTGGCCAGCCAAAGTGCGATCTCGCAGAAGAGAGCCACGAGCCGCAGAAACGGAAGAGAATAGGGCAGCCTAGGGACCACAAGAGCAAGCCAGGTACCGTACCTGCGAAGGCGCATGTGCGAAGAAAGGACCGCAGAAGCGGGGAAGGGCGCAGATGCGTAAGATTGGTTACACCTGCGGATGCGCAGAAGCGGCTCCTTGTCCGCAGGTGCGGAGTGTTACATCCCACATTTCGTACGTTAAAGTTTCATCATAAGTTAATCGACGTAGACTTGGGAAAGAGATTATTTTGAGACCATAAGCATTTACGCTATTTGTAACAAGTGATAAGTAAGTGTTATAAAGGTCAGAGGATTAACGAATCGAAGAAATTGAGTATCTTCGAAGATTGTTATTTAGGGATAAAATACGGTCCGAGCTATAATATCCGATATTTATGGACTAGTACCATACTAGGTATCCTATAACCGTGATAGTAAGATGTATAAAGTGTATTAAAAGTGAGTAGTATTTTAAGATAATCCTTAATTATTTGAATTAGTGAGTAATGGGGGAATTAACTAGTTAATTAATAATTAATGATTGAGTAATTAAAGTCTTTTGGCTAAGGGTAATGAGCCAAAACGTGGCAGCACCATGAATCTTCATCAAGGCCAAAGTATGATTCATTATTTCATGGAATTAGGTGGCAACATTTAAGGGATTTTTTTGGCATGGTCAATTGGACTTTTAAAAAGAGAATCTTTATATGTCTTAAAGACATAAGAATCATATCCATTCATATAACGTGAGTTCTATCTGGAGATCTCTATATTTATTGTTCAATACAAATCATTAGACCAAAGTCTATCTCTCAACTCAAGATCATTCGTATGAACTATTACCTCTACTTTTTGTATGTTTTCGATTTACTATCATACATATTTATTGTAATTGGATAGGCTGTTGCAGAAGTCTAGCTTGAGCCGCACATCATTTTAGTAAAAGAGAAGCATTATATGTCTAAAGAACACGAGAATCACATCTCCATTCTTAATTAACGTGAGATTTTATAATATTAAGGGAGTACGGTGTAATCTTTCTCAAGAATATCATACGGATTTATTACTACTCCAGGTATGTTAAGGCTAATCCTTCATTTTGGCATGATCCAAGTAACGACACGTAAACGTAATGCTATTTCATAAATGTTTCTACTCTTAGCAGTTAAGGATGTCTACGTTATTCATTCTTGTAAAGCGATATTCAAGCATGTCTAAGTATGTTTCTAGTTCCATGTTGAGGTATTTGATAAATATGTTAATATTAATAGTATTGTGATATACGCATCTTCATTTACCACCGAGCTACGGTCTGGTAGGGCAGTTATGCATTTACCACCGAGCTACGACCGGTTGGGCAGTTATACATCTACCACCGAGCTACGGCCGGTCGGGCAGTTACCACCAGTTGGGCAGTTATGTATTATTATTTATCACCGTTGGGCAGTTATGCATTTACCACCAAGCTACAGCCGGTCGGGCAGTTACCACTAATCAGTTGGGCAGTTAACGTCATGAAAATGAGGTAACTAGAACTATTATATTGTAGTTTTATTTATATATACGAGATGGGTTTTATTCTATATGTTACGGCCCTCAGCTGCAAGTCAGAAATTTTAAGTTGACTCTTATCTCTCCCCGAGATAGTATCTTATTATTATTCCATTTCATTGCTGCCTTACATACTCGGTACATTCTTCGTATTGACGTCCCTTTTCTGGGGAAACTGCTTTTAATGCCACGCATGTGTAGATAGGCGAGGTGAGGACCATCCACTGTAGGCTTCCTCCAGATATCAGTTTTTGGTTGGTGAGCTCCACATCTTCCTGGAGTATTGCCAAGTCACGTTCTATAAATGTTACTTTGTTTTATGAGGATGTCACGGACCTTGTCCCGACTTATATGTTATGGTCATGTTTTCTTAGAGGTTTTGTAGACAGTGTCATGTGTATAGCTTTAGGTATGACATGTCAACGGCCTTGTCGGCCCCTATGTATCTATATAAATCTTTTTGAATTAGTTATGTGAGTTAAGTTCTAATATTGTTAATTACATATATAGATGTGGCCTATCATAGCCCGTGACGAGTCTTATAGAAAAAAAGGATAAGGTACGTGGCGCTCGGTTGAGTAGGCACCGGATGCCAGTCGTGGCCCTCTAATTTGGGTCGTGACAAAGTGGTATCAGAGTAATTCTGTCCTAGGGTTGTCTGCAAGCCATGTCTAGTAGAGTCTTATTTATAAATGTGTTGTGCACAACGTTGTATAAACAAGAAACTACAGGGCATTTAGGAACCGGTTACCCTTCCTTCTTGATATTAGATTGTGCAATTGAGCAGAGTCATAGGGAATAAAGCCCTTGACCTTCGACTTGTTTTATATATGCAGCAATGCCTATGACCAGAAAAGCTACGGCTAGTCATAAGGGTAAAGTAGTGGCAGATGAGGGCATGAGTAGAGTACCAATGTCTAGTGAGGACCAGAGTGAGGCCCCGAGGGGAAATACGACACCCTCGTATAGTTCTCTGATTTTGCCAGCACCCGAGGAGATGAGGAGGAACCCAGTACCCCAACCTATTATTCAGGATGAGGATATGGATATGCAGAGTGCAGTACGGTTGTTAACTAGATTGGTAGCCGCTCAGGCTTAGCGCCAGGTAGGTACAAGTGTTGTTCACGTTAACAGGGTTATTAGCGCGAGAGTTCGAGACTTCATCAACCTGGACCCTCCAGTGTTTACCGGATCCAACAAGGATGAGGACCCAGGAAACTTTATTGATAGAATGTAGAGGACTTTGAGGGTGATTCATGCATCAGACACTGAGTCAGTAGAGTTGGTCTCTTACCGATTGCAGGATGTTGCGGTTCAGTGGTATGAAACTTGGGAATTGTCTAGAGGGACAAATGCATCTCCAGCGGTATGGGAAGAGTTCTCAGGGGCTTTCTTGCATCATTAATTGCCGGCAGAGATTCGTCAAGCAAGGGTTGACAGGTTCTTGGCTCTTAAATAGGGGAATATGAGTGTGCGGGAGTATAGCCTCTAGTTTGATTCCTTGGCGAAGTATGCCCCCGATTGTGGCTGAAATGAGTGACCGAGTGCATCGGTTTGTGGTAGGACTTGGGCTGCACCTGATTAATGAATGCTTCATGGCCTCTTTGCTCGATGGTTTGGATATTTTCCGCATCCAGGCTTATGCTCAGAATTTGGAGTATCTGAAATGACAGCAATACGAGAATCGTGGTGAGGGTCAGCGTAAGAAGGCTAAGTCTACTAGGAGACCTGAGGAGTTTCCGGGAGATCCTATGTCACCATACCCTGTTGAAAGTGTCCGACAGTTGCAGAAGTCGTATTATGAGGGATATGTATATTCTGAGTCAGGTCAGGGCTCAAGAATTTCAGGGCTCGAGAATTTTGGGTTTTCAGAAAAAGAGGGATTCAGCGCAGATGAGGGCGCCCCCTCCGCGGTGCAGTCAATGCGGTAGAGCTCATTCTGGACAATGTCGTCAGGGGTCTAATGTATGCTATACCTGTGGAGACCCTAGTCATTACATGAGGGATTGTCCTATAAATGGCAGAAGCGGGATGGTTCATCCCACCAGATCTATAACTGTCTCCTCCTCTTTAGTGTGCCCTCAAGAGCGAGGCCCTTAGGCATCAGCTGGTAGAGGTAAGGGTGGAGCATCTAGCTCCGGCAGTATTCAGAACCGCATATATGCTTTGGAAAGTCATCAGGACCCAGAGGCTGCACCGGATGATGTGTCAGGTACGGTGACTATGGGTAATGTTCGATCTTATTAACACAAATTGTCCAGTTAATATGATTAATATAAGATTGAGTTGGCATTACGTCTGAAGGGTTAAGGGAAACCAAGGCTAGCTTAAAAGCAAAGTATGAACTCGATTATTAAGATTACAACTAGCAGGTGTCATCGCCTAGAAGATAGATTAACAGAATTATAGCTGACAAATGGATTAGGAAGTATATTTAGGGAGGGACGGCGTCCTGACCCCGTAAGAGCCTGATATTTTTTCATTGAAGTATAGACCGACAAGATATATACATTTATAATTGATGAGTATGTATGTACATCTTGCAAGTTTAAACATTCGAGGATGAATGTTTCTAGGGGGTGGGGGGGGGGGAGGGAGGGGAGGATGTTACATCCCGCATTTCGTACGTTAAAGTTTCGTCATAAGTTAATCGACGTAGATTCGGGAATGAGATTATTTTGAGACCATAAGCATTTATGCTATTTGTAACAAGTGATAAGTAAGTGTTATAAAGGTCAGAGGATTAACGAATCGAAGAAGTTGAGTATCGCTGAAATTTATTATTTTGGGATAAAATACGGTGCGAGCTATAATACCCAATATTTATGGACTAGTACCATACAAGGTACTCTATGACCGTGATAGTAAGATGTATAAAGTGTGTTAAAAGTGAGTAGTATTTTAAGATAATCCTTAATTATGTGAATTAGTGAGTAATGGGGAAATTAACTAGTTAATTAATAATTAATGGTTGAGTAATTAACGTCTTTTGGATAAGGGTAATGAGCCAAAACGTGGCAGCACAATGAATCTTCATCAAAGCCAAAGTATGACTCATTATTTCATGGAATTAGGTGGCAACATTTAAGGGATTTTTTTGGCATGATCAATTGGACTTTTAAAAAGAGAATCTTTATATGTCTTAAAGACATAAGAATCATATCCATTCATATAACGTGAGTTCTATCTGGAGATCTCTATATTTATTGTTCAATACAAATCATTAGACCAAAGTCTATCTCTCAACTCAAGATCATTCGTATGAATTATTACCTCTACTTTTTGTATGTTTTCGATTTACTATCATACATCTTTATTGGAATTGGATAGGCTGTTGCAGAAGTCTAGCTTGGGCCGCATATCATTTTAGTAAAAGAGAAGCATTATATGTCTAAAGAACACGAGAATCACATCTCTATTCTTAATTAACGTGAGATTTTACAATATTAAGGGAGTACGGTGTAATCTTTCTCAAGAATATCATACGGATTTATTCCTACTCCAGGTATGTTAAGGCTAATCCTTCATTTTGGCATGATCCAAGTAACGATACGTAAACGTAATGCTATTTCATAAGTTTTTTTACTCTTAGCAGTTAAGGATGTCTACGTTATTCATTCCTGTAAAGCGATATTCAAGCATGTCTAAGTATGTTTCTAGTTCCCTATTGAGGTATTTGATAAAGATGTTAATATTAATAGTATTGTGATATACGCATCTTCATTTACCACCGAGCTATGGCCGGTAGGGAAGTTGCGCATTTACCACCAAGCTATGGCCGGTTGGGCAGTTATACATCTACCACCGAGCTACGGCCGGTCAGGCAGTTACCACCGGTTGGGTAGTTATGTATTATTATTTACCACCGGTTGGGTAATTATACATTTACCACCAAGCTACGGCCGGTCAGGCAGTTACCATGAATCAATTGAGCAGTTAACATCACGAAAATAAGGTAACTAGAACTATTATATTGTAGTTTTATTTATATATACGAGTTGTGTTATATTCTATATGTTACGGCCCTCAGCGGCAAGTCAGAAGTTATAAGTTGACTCTTATCTCTCCCCGAGATAATATCTTATTATTATTCCATTTTATTGCTGCCTTACATACTCGATACATTCTTCGTACTGACATCCCTTTTCTGGGAGCACTGCATTTAATGCCACAGAGGTGTAGATAGGCGAGGTGAGGACCATCCACTGTAGGCTGCCTCCAGATATCAGTTTTTGGTTGGTGAGCTCCACATCTTCCTGGAGTATTGCCGAGTCACGTTCTATATATGTTACTTTGTTTTATGAGGATGTCAGGGACGCTGTTCCGACTTATATGTTATGGTCATGTTTTCATAAACGTTTTGCAGACAGTGTCATGTGTATAACTTTTGGTTTGACATGTCAACGACCTTGTTGGCCGGCCCCTATGTATCTATATAAATCTTTTTGAATTATTTATGTGAGTTAAGTTCTAATATTGTTAATTACATATATAGATGTGGCCTATCATAGCCAATGACGTGTCTTATAGAAAAAAAGGATAAGGTACGTTGCACTCGGTTGAGTAGGCACCGGGTGCCAGTCGTGGCCCTCTGATTTGGGTCGTGACACGGATCCAGGCCAAGTGGGGGGATCTCACACCTGCGAGGAGTTTTCTGCAGGTGCGGAGCCCCAAGTGCGGTTAGCTCTCCGCAGGTGAGAAAATCGCAGAAGGCAGAACCTTCATTTAATTCCAGAGTTGCGTATGTTTAGCCCATTTAGTCCATTCTTGGGCGATTTTGGAGCTTTTTGAGAGGAGTATTCACCTAGCAACTTGGAGGTAAGATAATTATACCTATTGTGAGTTAAATACATAGATTATGGGTAGATTATAATATATAAATTATGAAAATCAAGGGTTTAGATAAAAAACCTAGGTTTTGATAGAAATGAGATTTAAACCACGAAAATGATTATGGAATGGGATAAATGTTTTATATTTGAGTTCTTGAGCTTATGGGTAGCGATTTTCTCCGAAAATTTCTGGAATTTTGGCACATGGACCTGGGGTGAATTTTAAAATTTTTACCAATTTGGGTTGGGTAATTAATCTAATACTCTAATTTCGAATTGTTAAGCTTGTATTAATTATTTTATATAACATTTGGTTAGTTTCAGATTTTTTGGCAGCGAATTGAGGCTTTAACACGACGTTGTGATCGAGAAGTGAACTTTGAGACAAGGTAAGTCTCTTGTCTAACCTTGTAAGAGAGAATTTACCCAATAGGTATTGTAAATAAATGTTTGCTCCTAATTGTGGGGGCTATGTACGTACGAGGTGACGAGAGTCCGTGTGTAGCTACTATTATGCTATTGTTCGGGTAGTTTTAGGACCTAATTCATGAACTATTTGGAATTCTTGCACTATACTTGTTAAATTAAAATGCCTAATTTTATTAAATATTTGTTGGAGAAA
Source organism: Nicotiana tabacum (assembly GCF_000715075.1). Lineage (NCBI taxonomy): Eukaryota > Viridiplantae > Streptophyta > Magnoliopsida > Solanales > Solanaceae > Nicotiana > Nicotiana tabacum. The sequence continues at coordinate 130,285,760 of NC_134091.1, forward strand.
TTGTGAAAGACTGCTAATGAAATTTGTATTATTTTGTATAAAACCTCATTAATATTTAAGTCAAATGCTTATAAAATATTCCTTCTCTTCTTGTGGAGCGGGCTGAATTCCTCGGCAGTAGATAGATGCATCTATGGATCGTGCCGCACGTCCCTCGGCAGTGTACACGATACTCTGGATCAGGCCGTACGACCTCGGCATAAACCGTGCTTAATAATAACAATTACACGATGCCTTGACCTTTTTCTGCAGCTTGTGAAGATAAATGATTTATTGGAAATTATTGAATTTTGAAAGAATTATTTATTTTCGCTTGTTAAGAAAATTATTGTTATTCACATAAACCATATTTATTTAAATAATTCTATTTTAATATTATTGACCCATAGTGAGTGTCAAAGTCGACTTCTCGTCACTACTTCTTCGAGATTAGACTTGATACTTACTGGGTACACGTTGTTTACGTACTCATGCTAAGCTTGCTGCACTTTTTGTGCTGGACCTGAGACATGTGCAACAGGTAGTCCTACCGGCGCGTACCCCAGATATCCCGAGGCTTAGTAGTGAGATGCTTCCCGAGTCGTTCTAGACTAGCACACGGAAATCTAGGAATCATGCTAAATTCCTATTTTATGGCCTTAAAATATCAAAAAATGAGGAACAATCACGGAGAAGTGATGACTATTGTTCATTAGATCATTTTTTATGGTCTTGAAAATTTTTGAGCGATTCAGAGCGGTCCCCCAAATTCAACCAGATGACGTGGGCATCATACTGAATTCTTGTTTTATTGCCCTAAAATTCTAAACAATAAGGAACAGTCACAAAGAAGAGATGACTATTATTCATTTGGTCGTGTTTTATGGTCCCGCAAAATTATAGGCGATTCGGAGTGGTCTCCCGAATTCATGCAGATGACGTGGACTATAACACACGAAAATCTGGGAATCATGCTGAATTTCTATTTTATTACCCTAAAATGCCAAAAATGAGGAACGGTCACGGAGAAACCATGACTATTTTTTATTAGGTCATTTTTTATGGTCCCGCAAAATTTTAAGCAATTCGGAGTCGGTCACCCAGCTTCATGCAGATGGCGTGGACTATGATGGTGAAAAATCTGGGAATCATGCTGAATTCCTATTTTATGGCCCTAAAATGCCAATAAATGAGGAACTGTCATGGTGAAGCAATGATTATTGTTCATTAGGTCTTTTTTGATGGTGTCGCAAAAATTTAGACGATTCGTAGTTGGTCGCCTAATTTATGTAGATGGCATTGACTATAACACATAAAAATATGGGTATCACAAAAATGAGGAACGGTCATAGCGAAACAATGACTATTGTTCATTAGGTCATTTTATATGTTCCAGCAAAATTTTAACATGCCGATAGCGTGGATAATAACACACAAAAATTTAGAAATCATGCTGAATTCCTATTTTATTGCCCTGAAATACCAAAATATGAGGAACGGTCATGGCGAAGCGATGACTATTATTTATTAGGTCATTTTTCATTGTCTCGCAAAATTTTATGTGATTCGGTGACGGCCGTCCGAATTCATGCAGATGGCGTGGACTATGCGTATGAAAATCTGGGAATCGTGTTGAATTATGATTTTATGACCCTAAAATGCTAGAAAATGAAGAACAGTCTTGGATAAGTGATGACTATTATTCATTAGGTTATTATTTATGGCCCCGCAAAATTTTAGGCGATTTATAGCCTATCGCCCGAATTCATGTAGACGGCGTGGACTATAGCATACGAAAATCTGGGAATCATGCTGAATTTCTGTTTTATGGCCCTAAAATGCCAAAAACATGATGAACAATCATGGTGAAGCGATGACTATTGGTCATTAGCTCATTTTTATGGTCTCGCAAAAGTTTAGGCAATTCGGAGCTGGTCACCCGAATTCATGTAGACGAGGTAAACTATGCACACGAAAATATGAGAATCTTGCTAAATTCCTATTTTATAGCCATAAAATGCCAAAATACAAGGAATGGTCATGGAGAAACGATGATTATTGTTCAATAAGTTATTTTTATGGTGTTGGAAAAATTTCGACGATTCAGAGCCGGTCGCCGAATTCATGTAAATGGCATGGACAATAACACACGAAAATCTAGGAATCATGCTGAATTTCTATTTTATGCCCCTAAAATACCAAAAACCGAAGAACGGTCATGAAAAAAGTGATTACTAATGTTCATTAGGTAGTTTTTTTATTGTTCCGTAAAATTTTAGGTGATTTGGAGCCGATCGCCTGAATTCATATAGATGGCGTAGAATATAGCACACAAAAATTTGATGATCGTGCTGAATTCTTATTTATTAGCCCTAAAATGCCAAAAATGAGGAACGATCATGAAGAAATGATGGATATTGTTCATTAGGTCATTTTTTATGGTCCCCTAAAATTTTCGGCGATTCGGAACCAATCGCCAGAATTCATGCAGATGACGTGGACTATAGCACACGAAAATCGAGAAATCGTGCTGTATTCCTTTTAAATGACTTTAAATGCCAAAAAATGAGTCATAGCAAAGTGATGACTATTTTTCATTTGATCCTTTTTTAAGGTCCCGCAAAACTTTAGGCAGTTCGGAGTCGGTCGCCGAAATTCATGCAGATAGCGTGGTCTATGGCACAGGAAAATTTGGCAATCGTGCTGAATCCTATTTTATGGCTCGAAATGTCGAATAATGAGGAACCGCCATGGAGAAGAAATAGATATTGTTCATTAGGTATTTTTTACGGGCTCGCAAAATTTTAAGAGATTTAGGGTCGGTCGCTCGAATTCATGCAGATGGCATGGACTATAGCACAAAAATATGAGAATCGTGATAAATTTCTGTTTTATGACGCTAAAATATGGAAACACGAGGAACGATCATGGAGAAACAATAAATATTATTTATTAGATCATTTTTTATGGTCTACTAAAATTTTAGGCTATTCAGAACTATTTGTCCGAATTCATGCAGATGGCGTGGACTATATAGCACACAAAATATTGTAAATCATGCTGAATTCCTATTTGATGGCCAAAAAAATAAAATAAGGAACGGTCATGGAGAGGTGATGATTATTATTCATTAGATCATTTTTATGGTCCCACAAAATTTTAACAGTGTCAGTCACCCGAATTCATGCAAATGGCGTGGACTATAGCATAGTAAAATATAGGAATCGTGCTAACTTCCTTTTTATGGATTTAAATTTCCAAAAACGAGGAACGTTCATGAAGGAGCAATGAATATTGTTCATTAGGTAATTTTTTATGGCCTCGCAAAAATTTAGGCGATTCGGAGCCAGTCGCCCGAATACATGCAGATGACGTGTATAGCACACGAAAATCTAGGAATCGTGCTAAATTCCTGTTTTATGGCCCTAAAATGCCGAAAAATGAGGAACGGTCATGGAGAAGCGATGACTATTGTTTGTTAGGTCATTTTTATGGTCCCGTAAAATTTTGGGCGATTCGGAGCCAGTCATCCGAATTCATGCAGATGATACACACTATGACACATAAAAATCTGGGAATCATGCTGAATTCCTGTTTTATGGCCCTAAAATGCCAAAAAACGAGGATTGATCATGGCAAAGAAATAACCATTGTTCATTAGATTATTTTTATTGTCCCGCAAAATTTTAAGAGATTTAGAGCTAGTCGCCCAAATTATTGCATATGGCAGCACATGAAAATCTAGGAACCGTGCTGAATTTTTGTTATATAGTCCTAAAATACCAAAAACAACAAATTAGGAACGATCATGGTGAATATGTGACTATTGGGCATTAGCTCGTTTTATGGTCTCACAAAATTTTAGGCAATTCGGAGACGGTCGCCTGAATTCATGCAGATGGGGTACACTATAGCACACAAAAATATGGGAATCTTGCTGAATTCCTATTTTATGGCCCTAAAATACCAAAATATGAGGAACGGCCATGGAGAAATTATGACTATTGTTCATTATGTCATTTTTATGGTCCCGCAAAATTTTAGGCAATTCAGAGCATGTCGCCCGAATTCATGCAAATTGCGTGGACTGTAGCACACGAAAATCTGAGAATCGTGCTTAATTCCTATTTTATGGTCGTAAGATAAAAAAAATGAGGAACGGTCATGGCAAATCAATTACTATTGTTCATTAGATCTTCTTTTATGGTCCCACAAAATTTTAGGCGATTCTGTGATGGCCGCTTGAATTCATGTAGATGGTGTGGAGTATAATACCCGAAAATCTAGGAATTGTGCTAAATTCCTATTTTATGGCAAAAAATACTAAAAAATGAGGAACGCTCATGCGAAAGTGATAATTATTATTCATGAGATCGTTTTTATGGTTCTGTAAAATTTTAGGCGATTCGGATCCGGTCACCCGAATTCATACAGATATTGTGGATTATAACAAGCAAAAATCTAGGAATTACGTTGAATTCCTTTTTATGGCCTTAAAATGCCAAAAATGAGAAACGATCATGACGAATCAATGACTATTGTTCATTAGGTCATTTTTTTCCCCGTAAAATTTTAAGCGATTTGGAGCCAACCGCATGGACTCTAGCACATGAAAATCTGATAACATGCTGAATTCATGTTCATTAGGTCGTCTTTTATGGTACCGAAATGTTTTACGCGATTCGGAGCTGGTCACCCCAATTCATGTAGATAGCATGGACTATAGCACATGAAAATCGTGGAATCGTGCTGAATTCTTATTTTATGGCCCTAAAATGCCAAAATATGAGGCCGGTCATGGCGAGGAGACGACTATTATTTATTAGATAGTTTTGTATGGTCCCGCAAAGGTTTAGAAAATTCGGAGTCGGTCGCCCGAATTCATACAAATGACGTGGACTATAACACATGAAAATCGGAGAATCATGCTAAAATCCTGTTTTATGGCTGTAAAATATCAAAAAACTAAGAAACAGTCATGGCGAAGCGATGGCTTTTGTTCATTAGGTCATTTTTATGGTCCCGTAAAATTTTAGGAGATTCAAAGCCGGTCGTCCGAATTCATGCAGATGGCGTGGACTATATAGCACACGAAAATCTCAAAATCGTTCTAAATTCTTGTTTTACGGCCTTTAAATGCCAAAATATGAGGAACAGTCATGGAGAAGCGATGACTATTATTCATTAGGTCATGTTTTATAATCCGGCAAAAATTTTGGCAATTCGGAACCGACTATCTGAATTCATGCAGATGGCGTGGACTATAGAAATGCCAAAAAATAAGGAACGTTCATGGCGATCGATGACTATTATTCATTAGATCGATTTTTATGGTCCCGTAAAATTTTAGGCGATTCAGAGCAGGTCGCCCAAATTTATGCAGAATGCGTGGACAATAGCGCAAGACAATTTAGGAATCGTGCTGAATTCCTGTTTTATGGTCCTAAAATGCCAAAAAACGAGGAAGGATCTATTGTTCATTAGGTCATTTTTTATGATCCTGCAAAATTTTAGGCGATTTGGAGCCGGTTGCCCGAACCCATACAGATGGCGTTGACTACAACACACGAAAATATGGGAACCGTGCTGAATTCCTGTTTTATGGCCGTAAAGTGCCAAAAAACGAGAAACGATCATGGTGAAGCGATGACTATTTTTTATTAGGTCATTTTTATGGTCCCACAAAATAAAAGGCAAATCGGACACGGTCGCCCGAATTCATGAAGATGGCGTGGACTGTATAGCACATGAAAATTTGAGAATCGTATTGAATTCCTATTTTATGGTCCTAAATTCCAAAAAACGAGGAACGATCATGGAGAAGTTATAACTATTATTCATTAGGTCATTTTTTATGGTCCAGCAAAATTTTAAGCGATTCATATCTAGTCGCCCGAATTCATATAGATGATGTGAACTATAACTCACAAAATTTGGGAATCGTGCTGAATTCCTTTTTTATTGTCATGACCCAAAACTCCCTCCGTAAAACGTCATGACAACACCTAGTCTCTACGACTAGGTAAGCCTATTAAATTGCGGAAATAACAAAAATGAAAGTAAAACTTAACAACTAACTGCAACAGATAACCAAATAACTGGTAACAATGCTGCTCGGCATGTACAATAACCAACACTTTAGAAATACACAGTATTCCCAAAACCCGAAACATCATAAGTCACAAGCTATAGAAGGAAACTAGTATCTCTATACACCAGAGTCTAATAAAAGAGGTACAGAAGGAAATTGACATAAGGGAGAATAGAGGGGGACTCCGAGGTCTGCGGACGCGACAGATATACCTTAAAGTCTCCAAACTATCACTGCTCACTGATGACGTGACTGATAAGAAGCACCTGGATCTGCACACAAAACACGTGCAGAAGAGTAGCATGAGTACACCACAACGGTACCCAATAAGTGCCAAGCCTAACCTCGGTCGAGTAGTGACGAGGTCAGGTCAGGTCCCACTGGTATATAATATATAAAGTAGGAGAATGTAGCAATATAATAAGAGATTGGAATTTAACAAAAAGGAAAAATACAACAAAATAGCAGTACAACACACATGCTTAAGCATCAGGGGATCTCCCGAGATACCGTCTTGTAGTCCCAAAGTAAATATGCAAAGAGATCACCTGAGGGACCGCCTCGTAGTCTCAAAAGTAAATGTGCAGGGAGAACTCCTGAGGTACCGCCTCGTAGTCTCAAAAGTAAATATGCAAGGATAACTCCCGAGGTACTACCTCGTAGTCTCAAAAGTAAATATGCAGGGAGAACTCCCGAGGAACCTCCGCGTAGTCTCAAAAGTAAATATGTAGGGAGAACTCCCGAGGTACCGCCTCGTGATCTCAAAAGTAAATACACAGCTTAAATCGATAAATACAATAGTTAATAGCAAGAATTCTACAGTTAAGACTGATAAAGATCAAGGAAAAGCAGGAAAATCAACTAGACATGCTGCACAAAGTTCAAATAAACAGTTAAAGCACGTAGACATACGATATTAGACTAAACAGGATAGCTACACATATTGGAATAACTCAATTAAGATGAAAACAGGTTACTACTCAGTAAATATCGGGTTTTACAACAAATAGCCCATGTACGCACTCGTCACCTTACGTACACGGCGCTCACATATCACAATAGTACCAAATCCTAAGGGGATTTACCCACACAAGGTTAGGCAAGCCACTTACCTCGAACCAAGCTCAATCAATTTGTAAGAATGCCTTTTCCTCGATTATCCGACTCTGAATGACCCAATTCTAGCCAAACACAAGTACATATTATAAATAAAACTATAATAGACTAATCTAAGTAATGAAATCAAGACTTTAACAAGAAATTCGAAAATCGCCCTAAAGAAACCTCCCCGGGACCACGACTCAGAATCAGGTAAAAGTCACAAAATATGAACACCCATTCACTCACGAGTTCACTCGTAACAAAATTATCCAAATCTGATATCAAAATGCCAATCAAAACTCAAAAACTTAGCTGAAGAACTTCTCCCATTTTCCCCCAAATTTCGCAGCCAAATTCCTTAATTAGATGATGAAATCAACTATAGATTAGTGGAATATAACCATAAATGTAACGACCCGACCGGTCATTTTGAGCTCCAGCACGTTGTTCGACGGTTTGAGGCCTTAAGTAGTTTCACTTCAGGTATTATGACTTGTGCGCGTGGTCGGAATTGAACTTCGGGAAGTTCAGAGTTGATTTGGAAAGAAAATTCTAATTTCGGAAGCTTTAAGTTGGAAGAAGTGACTAAGGTTTGATTTTTGAGTAAACGACCTTGGAATCAGGATTGGAAGGTTCCAACAGGTTCGTATGATTGTTTTGGACTTGGGCGTATGTTCGGATCGGGTTTTGGATGACACATGAGTGTTTCGACGCCTATTGTGGAAGGTTGGCATTTTGGAAGAATTTCATAAATTTGGGTTGAAGTGCATTTCAATGTTATTGATGTTCGTTTGGGGTTTCGGGTCTGGGAATAGCTCCGTATGGTGATTCTGGTATTGGGAGCGCATCCGAATGTGGATTTGGAGGTCCGTAGGTCATTTCGGGGTCATTTGGCGAAAGTTAGAAATTTGAAGTTTTTTGAGAAGTTTGATCGGGAGTGGACTTTTTGATATCAAGGCCAGATTCTGATTCTGGAAGTGGGAATAGGTCTGTAATGTCAATTATGTCTTGTATGCAAATTTTGAGGTCAATCGGACGTGATTTGATAGGTTTCGGCATCGATTGTAGAAGTTAAAGTTTCAAAGTTCATTAAGTTTGAATTGGAGGGTGATTCGTGTTTTTAGCGTTGTTTGATGTGATTTAAAGGCTCGACTAAGTTCACATGATGTTTAAGGACTTGTTGGAAATTTTGGTTGGGGTCCCGGGAGCCTCGGGTAAGTTTTGGATGCTTAACAGATCGATTGTTGGACTAAGAAAAATGCTAAGGCAGCTGGTATCTGGTGTAACTGCACCTCCGAAGTTTTGGCCGTAGAAGCGGTTTTGGCTGGGGAAGGATGGGACCACGATGTGGTCAAGTTCCGCAGAAGCGGGACCGCACCTGCGCACGAAGAGTCGCAGAAGCGCTGCCAGGCCGCAAATGAGGGAAATGTTGGGTCGAGCTTGAACCACACCTGCGATGGAATTTTCGTAGGTGCGGAGCCGCAGATGAGGGAAATGTTGGGCCGAGCTTGAACCGCACCTGCGATGGAATTTTCGCAGGTGCGGAGCCGCAGAAGCGGCTATTGGACCGCAGGTGCGAAGATCGGGCTGGGCAGTGTGCTTCTTTTAAAATGAGGGTTTGACTCAATTTCACTTCATTTCGTCCATGTGAGCCGATTTTGGGCATCAACTATAATGGGGTAAGTGCTTTCTTCACATTGTGAGTTAAATACATGATTTATATATGGATTTAAGAATGGAAATTAGTAGAAATTTGGGGTTTTGGTAGAAAACCTAGAAATAGGTATTTTTGGATTTTGACAACGAATTTGGGCATGGTATTGAGAATAAATCATTTATTTGAGTTTGTAATGTTTTGCGTAATGTTTATCTTTCACAATTTTTGGAATCCGAGCACGTGGGACCGAGAGTTGCTTTATCGGCTTTTCAAGCGGAGTTGGGAATTTGTCTAAATTGAATTGTTATGAGTATTAGAGTATATTGTTATTGGTTTATACATTGTTTGACTAGTTTTGGAGCGACGGGCATCAGTTTGAGGTGTTAGAGGGCTTTGGAGCCGGTTATGAAAGTTCGGAGCGAGGTAAGTCTCCTGTCTAACTCTGTGAGGGGGAAATTACCCCTAGGTGTTGTATATTGATGTGTGCTACTTGTTGTGGGGAGCTACGTATGCGCGAGGTGACGAGAGCCCATACGTAGCTACATTCATGTTATTGTCCGGGTAGACTTAGGTTTACATCATGCTATAGCTGTACTATTTGAGCAGTCTCTCGCCTATTAAATTCTTCTGTTTTACATTACTACTTGAGACTAGACTTGCTATTGTCGATACTACACGAGTTCATGATTAGTCACCGAATAAATTTACTCCTCTTACAGCATGTTTCCGTGGTATATATGTTTCATTGAAAGGTTTTTTTTTGTTAAAGAAATTACAACTCACACGTTTATTCGTGAGTGGGGTCAAGTACCCGTCAAAGCTTCTTACTCTTATGGGATTAGGCCGTTCGCCTAGGCAGGAATTTGTATTTCACTCTTTTGGGATCTGTCCGTTCGCCTCAGCAGGATTTATGTACCACACTCTCATGGGAGCAGGTCGTTCGCCTCAGCAGTTTAATAGATGCATCTATGGTTCTTGCCGTTCGACCCTCGGCACTGCACCGTTTAAATATTTATGTTGGATCGGGACGTACGCCTCTTCATTTCCTATATCTTATCCTCATGGATTCGTGCGTAATGTTTGGCAAGAAGCCAGTATATCTGTGAGTTTTCCCGATTTGAGTTATGACGATCTATCTGATGAGATCCATTATATATATATATGTATGCTCCAGTTAAGGAGGGAATTTCTAATGGAGGGCTTGAGTTCCTTGTAAAGAGGGGGGATTTGTACCACGTGATTTATTACTTGTTTACCTCATTTATTTACTCTGCCTCATATTTACTTACCTCTTTACTATACTTGATGTTATTGGACCACTAGTGAGTGTCGATGTCGACCTCTCGTCACTACTCCTCCGGGGTTAGGCTAGATACTTACTGGGTACACCTTGATTACATTCTCATACTACACTTGCTGCACATTTTTGTGCAGGTACATATGTGACTAGTGGCCTTGTGAGAGCAGAGGCGTGTATGCATGCGGGGACTTACGTGAGCTGTATTCCACATTACGACCCGCAACCGGCAGAGTCTCTTTTAGAGTATTTATATTTCTCCTGTCCAAATTTGTATTCCGACAGATGCTGTATTTTATTTTACATTCCTAGTTGATGCTCATGCACTCGTGACACCGGGTTTTGGGGTGATTATGAGTTGTTATGTATTGAAATGATTAAAAATATTATCATTTACTCCGTAAGTTCCATCTTCTACTATTTAATGGAAGGAAAAATATGATTTCAAAATATTAAAACGAGAACTAAATTAAGTATTTATTGTTAGCTTGCCTGACAGCGGTGTCCAGTGCCATCACGACCTTTAATAGATTTTGGGTCGTGACAATATGGTATCAGAGCGTTAGGTTCACTTAGGTCTCACGAGTCATGAGCAAGTATAGTGGAGTCTTGCGGATTAGTACGGAGACATCCGTACTTATCTTCGAGAGGCTACTAGGCTGTTAGGAGAACTTCCCTTCTTGATTTCTCATCGTGCGATTTGATTCCTTGAGGCTTATGCCTTTATTCCTTCCTACTCAATCTTATGCGTTGTTCAGCGCTGGTTATCAATTGGGAATCGAGCAATTTTAATGGTACTGCAGATGTGGTGCAGGATGTTTCTCCCTGCGTATTTGATTGGGCTATTGTTGTCGCCTTGCGGAAGGATGCTTTGTCATTTCAGCTCAGTATCAGTATTTCCATGGTTTGTAGCTAGGCACTGTTTTTTATGATAATTTATGCGTTGTTATCGCACTGTGTTTATGTAATGGTAGGATGCATGTCTACGCGTCAAGGCAGTGAATGACTTGAAAGGAGGATTTTTCAGCACGTGATGTAGAGGTCCAACGTTTAATCCTAGCAATGGAAAGGTAATCGTACTATGATTGTTCAGGTTTGGGGTTGATGGAGTGATGAGGATTGATATTTTTGAGCGTGGTAGATTTCTCAATTGTGATGTGGTGTCATCTCCCTTGTTAAATACGTTAAGGTTCGCCGGTTTTATGGTCTTCTTCAATTTGCCTCTAGGGCAGGGTATTGTGGAATAGTGCCGGGGAAGCGACTATTAGAGATCGCAGTGTGCAGTGGTTTAGGATCGAATCGGTGTTCCTAATGTTGATGGTTCGAGAAGGATGATCTTTAGAGAGCTTTAAAGTTGGTAGCGATCTATTGGTTCAAGTGCTACAGAAACAGATTTTGATTTAAGGCAACAATTGGGCAGCGAGGGACGAGGAAGGACATGTGGGAGGTGTCTTGCAGTGGTTGAATTATTAGGAGGTCAAGTGTGAAAAGTAGAAATCGAGGAGTTGCTCGATATGAAGATGGATGCAATATGACTTCGGAATTGAAATGTATTATCGCACCTTTAGTTGATGTCAATGGGGCATGAACAGACTTGTACAACTGGTGATTGAGCACGGGATCAGGATGGTTTACCGATTTCGTGGTGTTGACGGAGCTTCTACAAAGAATTCTACTGGCTATCCAGTAAGAGGCAAAAAATGTGATTGTGACTATTGATTTAAAATGTTCACGAAATGTTTAATAGGAGGATTTCGATAAATTTGACAGGTCGATTGTGTAGGAAAATGTCTATGAGGAAGGAGGAATATTGGTGGGTTCCGGGGTTATGTAATTGTAGCATCAAGCTAAGTGGGATATCCCCACCGTCTACGATTGGATTGCATGGTTGCCTTCTTGTGAGGTTTTCTGGTTATCGGCATATTGTAGGGTTATTACGACTAAGGGAAGAAAACATCAGTGGTAATTTGAGCAAAGGATTGGAGGAATGTGTGCTATACTTGGGCCTTATCGGTTCATGTTCAGTTTTGAGAAGACTTAGAGTTTCTGCTTCTGGTGGAAGTAATGTACAAGGGAAAAGAATTCAGTTGGGTGCTTCTTTGATAGGATGTTCACGTGCTAGCAGAGCGCTAGAGTTTGGCTTATACCCGGGACCAAGACAGAGTGGGTGACGCTCAACAGTGGTCCTGGTGGGTTCAAGAATTTGAGTACAGTGCCTAAGGACTTGGAATGTTCTATGTTATCATTGGGTATGCGGTGCAGTACTGAAGGAAGGGAATAAGTAGCTCCGGATTCACGGAAGGGTCTTGAAAAACGGGTGTACCAGTTGGCGATGCTATTGAACGCTTAAGGAGAGTATGTGATGATTTGTGGGTTTTGAGACAGCATGGTCTCATGAAATAAGGTCACTCTGGATGAGTGCGGATTTGGGTTCGTTATGTTTTAAATAGAGCTATTATTATTCCTAAGGCAAGTCCAGAGTAAATTAGAAGAAGTCAGATTCAGTTAGCAATGGTTGAATTGGCATGATAGTGGCAATGATCAGTTCCGTCAGCGTGTTAAGTATACATGTGATTTGTGGCGGTACGCGCGAGGCTTGACGGTTTCCATAATTGATTTTATTCGGAGGCATTCAAGTATTATGGCCTATTGTGTGTAGATGGATCCCAGAAGAGTTATGGTGGTTTAGACCACTACTTGAGGTTTGTATTTTCTGCAGTTATGTGAATTCAGTCACGTGTTGCAATGGTTTTCCTGAAATGAGTTAAGTGAAAGGGTTCTATATGATGAAGTGTTTATTCTATTAGTGGCTCAGGATTTATGATGAAATTCTTATACTCTCGCGTAGTGGCATGTTAAGTGCAGTGAGCGGCAGGGGAATTGGAAGCTGAGGATCAAGGTTACAATTTGGTGTCGACAAGAATGTCAAGAGATCGGATGAGCAGGAAGGGATTCAGATGATTAGCATAAGCTGGTATTGTCTTTAGCGTCACCCTAGATTGGTGTTATATGTAAGAGGCTTTACGTACTAATCTCAGATTCCTGATTTGCTTTATAACATTAGTATGGCCGGTGGTATGGACGTGTAGACTTGTTACCTGGTACGGAAGGTTGTGGGAGTGTATCCCACAGGAAGATTGTATAAATGTGACATGTAGTCACTTGATTGATAAAAGATTTAAAACCAAGTATGGGGATTGTGGTACTATCGCTAATGTGAGAATTTATGCCTGAAGAACGCTCAGTTCATTTGGTTGTGGACTATGGAAGTCTATTTCGAATTTGACGGTTGTTTTTGTGTGTCATGGGAAAAAGGGTTGTTGTGGATCCTTGAAAGGTTATTAGCCCAGTGTGGTACAATCAAAATCGACTTGAGGTCCGTGGATGGATCTAAATGTAAATGTGGGCTATATATGAGGCCGGATGTGTTCATTTCAGCATAGCATTGTTTTCTGAGGGGTCTTCGGGCCTTGGATGTTATTTCTGTTGTCAGCCCTTCTGTGTAGTCTCTATTGTGCCATGTGGGTTGTGAGGCGGTTTGATTATTCGCACTCGTATTGAGATCTCGTATAGTTTGTGGTGTTATATGAGTAGGATGGCTTTCGAGATGCAGGTCATTTATTGCACCTCAGTTGTGCTTGAGTTTTATAGCGTATGACGCTACCCATCTCCCCAGGATTTGTATTATGCACTTGGCGTGATTATGGTTGATATTCGGGCATTTCGTGAGTATAAGCGTTACGACTCGATGTGTGTTTTATTTAGATTATTATGTGTGGATCGGGTGGCATGCCGCTATGGGTATATGGTTGGATCGGGTGGCACGCCGCCACGGATATGTTATTTGGATCGGGTGGCACGCCTCCACGGGTATCATGGTTGGATCGGGATGCACGCCGCAACAGTATCATGTGTGGATTGGGTTGCACGCTGCAACAATGTGGCATTGAGTACAGTTTCCGATATCTATTATTGTGTGTTTTGCTTCTCATTTCTTGAGGAATGTTCATAACATCTTTTCGGTTGCTTAAATTAGTTACGTGGGTTGAGTAGATGTCACGACCCAAAACCTAACCCGTCGTGATGACGCCTATCGTGGTACTAGGCAAGCCGATCTTTCCAAAACACTTTCAAAATTTAACAGAAGTGAATTAAGACATTTAAAATAACCGGAGTTTCTCATAAATACGGGGTAAACCCCAAATAAAACATAAGTATGGAAAAATAGCCCGACATCGGGGTGCCACTAAGCCATAAGCGTCTAGGTATTTAAAACTATTACATCTAATGTCTAAATATCAGTACAAAATGGAAAGAAATGTGGAAGGAGTAGCAAGGTTTTGCGGACGCTGGCAGCTACCTTGCAGTCTCTGAAACTCAAACAGGCGTGGACTCAACAATCTCCGTGCTCAAACATACCTGAATCTACATATGTAGTGCAGGGTATAGTATGAGTACAACCAACTCAGCAAGTAACAGAAATAAATAAGGAATCGAGAAGTAGTGACGAGCTATACATAACAATTCAGTTGATAATTTTCACAATTAATAGTAAACATGAGTAAAAGATCAGTTGCAAAATTACCAATTCCAACCAGACAATTTTCAACTAAATGCAACAACAAAGTGAAATAGATGAAATCTCACAGACACTGTCACTCAAACCCTCAATAACTCAACACTCAACTCTTAGCCCTCAATGCACACGCTCAATAGGTACCTGTGCTCACTGGGGGTGTTCAGACTCATGGGGGGCTCCTACAATCCAAGCGCTATAATCTGCACGGACAACTCACGTGCTGCACGGACAACTCATGTGCCATAGTATAAATATCTGGATCCGCACGGATAACTCACGTGCTATAGTATAATATAAGGATCTACACGGACAACTCACGTGTTGCACGGATAACTCACGTGCTATAGTATAATATCTCACAAACAGGCCCTCAGCCTTACTCAGTCATGAACCTCTCTAGTCTCATAGCTCTCAATAAAGAAAGGGAAAACAACTCAAATCAAAGTGTTACAGTATATCATACGGGAAAATAACAGAGACTGAGGTAAACATGTACAAGAATCACTATGACTGAATATAACTACCATGAGTAGGAATATAGCCTAAGCATGATTTCTAATATGAAAGGCAGTTAAGTTCTAGTAGACATGAATGCATATAAACACAAATAAAGGCTATTAGACTTCACAGTCTCCCGGGATGGACCAAGTCTCAATCCATCATGGCGTACACCCACACGCCCGTCACCTAGCATGGGTGCCACCTCCAAACAATCACACTATACCAAACTCCGGGTTTCATACCCTCAAGACCAGATTTAAAACTGTTACTTACCTTAACAGTGTAGAACTCCTACTCCGGAATGCTCTTTCCTCTCGAAACGTCCTCCAAATGACCCAAATATAGCCACGGGCAATAAAATATGATCAATATGAGCTAAAGGAATGAATCCTACAAGGAAAATACAAATTTATAGGCCAAATTCGGAAATTCACTCAAACCCGGCCCCCGGGCCCACATCTCAAAATCCGACAAAAGTCATAAAACCCGAAAGCTCATTCACTCACGAGTCTACCCATACTAAATTTATCAAAATCCAACTTCATTTGGTCCCTCAAATCCTCAAATTACACTCTCCAAAATTGCAATCCCTAACTCCCTATTTCACTTTAAAACTCCTACTAATTAGGTGAAAAATCAATGGTAAAACACCATATCTAAGGATAATTAGGCTCAAGGAACTTACCTCAGTGAAAAGCCTCGAATTCCCTTCCAAATATCACTCCAAAAGCTCCAAAGTCCGTCTTCCAAATTGTGAAAATGAGAAAATCTCGAAGTCCTCTTTTTATACTTTCTGCCCAGCAAAACCGCATTTGCGGTCCAATATCCGCACCTGCAGAGCTGCTTTTGCAGTTGGGAACTCCACTTCTACGGAAACTCACTTAATGCACTGGCCCCGCACCTGCATCCCGGGTTCGTACCTGCGGACGCGCACCTGCGCATTTCCCTCCGCTTCTGCGGAAACAGCCAAACTCCTCTCTTCCGCATCTGCATCTCAGCCTCGCATCTGCGAGCTCGTAGATGCGTACCCCTTTTAGCACCTGCGATTCCAATCCAACCCAGCCCGCATCTGCGACTTCCTAAGCGCTTCTGCGGGGCCGCACCTGCAGGCCTCCCACCGCAGGTGCGAAAACACCAGAAAAATTTGCCAAACCTAAGTCCAAAACTTCCTTCCGTTGGGCATCTGAAATCACCCTGAGCCCCTAGGGACCTCAACCAAACATACCAACAAGTCATATATCAACATCTGAACTTAGTCGTGCCTTCGAATCACTCAAAATAACATCAAAACACCAAATTACCCTTAGATTCAAGCCTAAGAACTTCTAAACTTTCAAATTCGACAATTGATGCCGAAACCAACCAAACCACGTCCGAATGACCTCAAATTTTATACACACATAAAAAATGACACCACAAACCTTCTCCAACTTCCGGAAATCCATTCCGACCCCGATATCAAAATTTTCACTACCGACCGAAATCGCATAATTTCTAACATTCGCCAATTCAAGCCTAATTCCACTATGGACCTCCAAATCACATTCCAGACGCTCTCCTAAGTCCAAAATCACCTAACGAAGCTAATGGAACCATCAGAATTCAAATCCGAGACTGTTTACACAAATATCTCAATTCATTCCGAAACCACTTCGGACCCGAACCAACTAACCCGATATATCATAATATAGCTGAAAAGCATAAAAAGAAGTAGAAATGGGGAAAATGGGGCTATAAATCTCTAAACGACTGGCCAGATCGTTACAGTAGATCTTCCCAAAGTTCGTTTCCTTATATATCACACTCAAGTTTGTAGCTTGTTGGAATATTGTGGCATCATATGAGGCTTTTGGCAGTGTCTGAGGTGGCTTATTACCTGAGCAACTTGTACTGGGTGAGATGAGATTATTGTACATGGGATCAGTGCGATCAAATTTATATGAGGCACATTAAAGAGTAAATATCGATAATCAGTCTAGAATGAGGTAATGGTTCTTGTCGGGAGGGGAGACTCCATGAGTTGTGTTTCGGCAGGTGGTTATGAGTTTCTACATATCTCTTCTGTCGTGGCAGTATTGCTAGAGCTGAAACGGGACTTATATGCTTTATGAGATGTTTTGCGGGCATCAAATTCGTGGGATTTCGGCTATTGTTGTCAGGGGATGTCATTATGGTCATATGAATAATGCGGTGCATGGTGTGAATTTGGCAAGAGTATAAAATTAGCCATTGGTACATCGTGTAGTGATGGATACAGTGTTCGTATCTTGGGAACAGACCTGGTAGAGGATTTCAGATGTTGGAATTTGGCTCTAAGGCTAACTTGACTGAATAAAAGGGAAAATCTTTAGATTTTCTCAAGCTAATATGCTCAACCGGGTTGTGGTAGCACGGGTAGGTGCACAAGGTGTTAAACAGTTATTTCGGACAACTCCAGAGTAATTCTTAGCACGTTCGAGGACGAACATATGTTTAAGTGGGAGAGAATGTAACGACCCAACCGGTCGTTTTGAGCTCCAGCGCGTCGTTCGGCGGTTTGAGGCCTTGAGTAATTTCACTTCAGGTATTATGACTTGCGCGCGTGGTCGGAATTGAACTTTGGGAAGTTCAGAGTTGATTTGGAAAGAAAATTCTAATTTCGGAAGCTTTAAGTTGGAAGAATTGACTAAGGTTTGATTTTTGAGTAAACGACATCAGAATCAGTATTGAAAGGTTCCAACAGGTTTGTATGATTGTTTTGGACTTGGGCATATGTACGGATAGGGTTTTGGATGACACGGGAGCGTTTCAGCGCCTATTGTGGAAGGTTGGCGTTTTGGAAGAATTTCATAAAATTGGGTTGAAGTACATTTCAATATTATTGATGTCCTTTTGGGGTTCCGAGTCTGGGAATAGCTCCGTATGGTGATTCTGGTATTGGGAGCGCGTCCGGATGTGGATTTAGAGGTCCGTTGGTCATTTCGGGGTCACTTGGCAAAAATTGAAAATTTGAAGGTTTTTGAGAAGTTTGACCGGGAGTGGACTTTTTTATATCGGGGTTGGATTCTGATTCCGGAAGTGGGAGTAGGTCCGTAATGTCAATTATGATTTGTATGCAAAATTTGAGGTCAATCGGATGTGATTTGATAGGTTTCGGCATCGATTGTAGAAGTTAAAGTTTCAAAGTTTATTAAGTTTGAGTTGGAGGGTGATTCGTGTTTTTAGCGTTGTTTGATGTGATTTAAAGGCACGACTAAGTTTGCATGATGTTTTAGGACTTGTTGGAATGTTTGGTTTGGGTCCTGGAGGCCTCAAGTGAGTTTTGGATGCTTAACGAATCGATTTTTGGACTAAGGAAAATGCTAAGGCAGCTGGTATCTGGTGTTACCGCACCTGCGAGGTTTTGGCCACAGGTGCGGAGCCGCAAAAGCGGCCAAGAGGATCGCAAAAATGGTTCTGGCTGGGGAAGGCTGGGACCGTAGATGCGGTCAAGTTCCGCAGAAGAGGGACTGCAGCTGAGCATGAAGAGCCGCAGAAGCGGAGTCACAGAAGCGCTGCCGTGCCGCAGATGCGAGAAATGACGGGCTGAGCTTGAACCGCACCTGCAATGGAATTTTCGCAGGTGCAGAGCCGCATAAGTGGCTATTGGACCGCAGGTGCGAAGATCGGGCTGGGCAGTGTGCTTCTTTTAAAATGAGGGTTTGACTCAATTTCACTTCATTTCGTCCATGGGAGCCGATTTTGGAGCACCTTTGGAGTGCCATCTTCATCAACTATAATGGGGTAAGTGCTTTCTTCACATTGTGAGTTAAATACATGATTTATATACAGATTTAAGCATGGAAAATAGTAGAAATTTGGGGTTTTGGTAGAAAACCTAGAAATTGGTATTTTTGGATTTTGACCACGAATTTGGGAATGGAATTGAGAATAAATCATATATTTGAGTTCGTAATTTTATGGGTATTGTTTATCTTCAACAATTTTCGGAATCCAGTCACGTGGGCCCGAGGGTTACATTATCGGTTTTTCGAGCGGAATTGGGAATTTGTCTAAATTGAATTGTTATGAGTATTAGAGTATATTTTTATTGGTTTGCACATTGTTTGACTAGTTTTGGAGCGACATGCATTGGTTTATGGTGTTAGAGGTCTTTGGAGCCGGTTATGGAATTTCGGAGCGAGGTAAGTCTCCCGTCTAACTCTGTGAGGGGAAAATTACCCCTAGGTGTTTTATATTGATGTGTGCTACTTGTTGTGGGGGGCTACGTACGCGTGAGGTGATAAGAGCCCGTACGTAGCTACATTCATGCTATTGTCCGGGTAGACTTAGGTTCACATCATGCTATAGCTGTACTATTTGAGCAGTCTCTCGCCTATTAAATTCTTCTATTTTACATTACTACTTGAGACTAGACTTTCTATTGAAGAGACTACACGAGTTCATGATTAGTCACCGAATAATTTTACTCCTCTTACAGCATGTTTTCGTGGTATATATGTTTCATTGAAAGGGTTTTTTGTTAAATAAATTACAACTCACATGTTTATTCATGAGTGGGGTCAAGGACCCATCAAAGCTTCTTGCTCTTATGGGATCGGGCCGTTCTCCTTGGTAGGAATTTGTATTTCACTCTTATGGGATCGGTTCGTTCGCCTCAGCAGGATTTATGTACCACACTCTCATGGGAGCAGGTCGTTCGCCTCGACTGTTTAATAGATGCATCTATGGTTCGTGCCGTTCGACCCTCGGCAATGCACAGTTTAAATATTTATGTTGGATCGGGTCGTACGTCTCGACATTTCCTATATCATATCCTCATGGATTTGTGCATAATGTTTGGCAAGAAGCGAGTATATCTGTGAGTTTTCCCGATTTGTGTTATGACGATCTATCTGATGAGATCCACTATATATATATATGCTCCGGTTAAGAAGGGATTTTATAATGGAGGGCTTGAGTTTCTCATAAAGAGGGGGAATTTGTGCCACGTGATTTATTACTTGTTTACCTCATTTATTTACTTTGCCTCATATTTACTTATCTCTTACTGTACCTGATATTATTGGACCACTAGTGAGTGTCGATGTCGACCCCTTGTCACTACTCCTCCGGGGTTAGGCTAGATACTTACTGGGTACACGTTAATTACGTACTCATACTACACTTACTGCATATTTTTGTGCAGGTACATATGAGAGCAGAGGTGTGTATGCATGCGGGGACTTACGTGAGCTGCATTCCATATTACGATCCACAGCCGGCAGAGTCTCCTTCAGAGTATTTATATTTCTCCTGTCCAAATTTGTATTCCGGACAGATGCTGTATTTTATTTTACATTCCTAGTTGATGCTCATGCACTTGTGACACCGAGTTTTGGGGTGATTATGGATTATTCTGTGCTGAAATTGTTAAAAATATTATTATTTACTCCGTAATTTCCATCTTCTACTATTTAATGGAAGGAAAAATATGATTTCAAAATATTAAAATGAGAACCAAATTGAGTATTTATTGTTGGCTTGCCTAACAACGGTGTCCGGCGCCATCACGACCTTTAATAGATTTTGGGTCGTGACAATAAATGAGCTAATAATCATTACCCCAAAGTTCTCTCTGAAAAACCCTTAAATTATCGCCTTAATCCGAGCTCTCAAAGTCCTAAAATTGAAAATGGAATAAAACTCTCGAACTTGGCCCTTTTTTTTCCAGCGATTTCGTTTCTGCGGGCTCCCAGTCGCACCTGTGGAATTTCCTTCGCAGGTGCGAAAATGACTTTAGAGGGTTGGGTACGCTTCCGCGTTAAAAGGGCTGCACCTGCAAATGCGCGCCTGCGGACTATTGTCCCAAATACGCTTCTGCACTTGACCTCACGCACGTGCGATCCCGCACCTGCAGTCTCCCCACCGCAGGTGCGAAAACACCAGAAGCATGAAGGCTCCAGCAATAAACACAAGTCCAATTTCGATCTGTTAAGCATCCGAAATCAACCCGAGACCCCCGGGACCTCAACCAAACATACCAACAAGTACCATACAAATTTAGTTGAGCCCTCAAATCACATCAAACAACGCTAAAAATATGAATTACCCTCCAATTCAAACTTAATGAACTTTGAAACTTCAAACTTCTCCAATCAATGTCGAAACCTATCAAACCACATCCGATTAACCTTTTGCACACAAGTCATAATTGACATTACGGACCTACTCCAACTTCCGGAATCGGAATCCGACCCTGATGTCAAACTTCACAAAAATTCAACTTTTGCCATTTTAAGCCTAATTTAGCTACAGACCTCCAAAACACAATCCGAACACTCTCTTATGTCCAAAATCACCCAACAGAGCTAATGGAACCGACGAAACTCCATTCCGGAGTCATCTTCACATAGCTCCAACTACAGACAAAATCCTAGAACTCAAACTTCCGTTTTAGGGACTAAGTATCCCAAATCACTCCGAAATCACAAACAAGACCCCCGGGGAAAGACACATAAGCAGAAAAAGATACGAGGAAAGCAGTAAACAGGGGATCAAAGGTATTACTCTCAAAACAACAGACCGGGTAGTTACATTTATGGTCCTAAAATGCCAAAAAATGAGAAACGGTCATGGAGAAGCGATGTCTATTTTCATTAGGTCATTGTTTATGGTCCCGCAAAATTTTAAGCGGTTCAGAGCCCGTTTCCCGAAATCATACATATGGCGTGGATTATATAGCACACGAAAAAATAGGAATCATGCTGAATTCTTGTTTTATGGCCCTAAAGTACCAAAATATCAGTAATAGTCATGGAGAAATGATGACTATTTTTCATTAGGCAATTTTTTTATGTTCCCGCAAAATTTTAAGCGATTCAGAGCCAGTCGCCCGAATTCACGCAGATGGCATGTAGAAAACGAAAATCTAGGAATCGTGTTGAATTCCTATTTCATGGTCCTAAAATGCTAAAAACGAGGAACCGTTGTGGCGAAGAGATGTATATTGTTCATTAGGTCATTTCTATGGTTTTGTAATATTTTAGGCAATTCGGAGCCGGTCGCCCGAATTCATGTAGATTGCGTGGACTATAGTGCACGAAAAATTAGGAATCATGCCGAATTCCTATTTTATGGCCTAAAAAAGCCAAAATACGAGGAATAGTCCATTGTTCATTAGGCTATTTTTTATGATCCCACATAATTTTAGGTGATTCGGAGCTGATCGCCTGAATTCATGCAGATAGCATTGACTATATCACAGAATCGTGCTGAATTTCTATTTTATGGTCCTAAAATGCCAAAAAATGAAGAACATGCACTGGAAAATGGTGTCTATTATTCATTAGGTCATTTTTTATGGACCCGTAAAATTTTAGACTATTCGGAGTCGATCGCCCGAATTCATACAGATGGCGTGGACTATATAGCACACGAAAATCTGGGAATCCTGTTAAATTCCTTTTTATGGCCCTAAAATGCCAAAAATGAGGAATGGTCGTGGCAAAGTAATAACTATTGTTCATTAGGTCATTTTTGATGATCCAACAAAATTATAAGCGATTTAGAGTCGGTCGCCCTAATTCATACAGATGACGTGGACTATAACACACGAAAATATGAGAATCGTGCTGAGTTCATTTTTTATGGGCCTAAAATGCCAAAAAATAAGGAACAATCATGGAGAAGCGATGATTTTTTTATTACGTCATTTTATATGATCCCGCAAAATTTTAGGCGATTCGAAGTCGGTCGCATGAATTCATGCAGATGGTGTGGACTATATCACAAGCAAATCTAGGAATCCTGCTGAATGCTTGTTTAATGGCCCTAAAATACCAAAAAATGAGGAACAACCATGGAAAAGCGATTATTATTTTTTCATTAAGTCATTTTTATGGTCCTGTAAAATTTTAGCTAATTCGGAGCCGGTCACTCAAATTCAAGCAAATGGCGTGGACTAGAGCACACGAAAAATTTAGAATCGCTCTGAATTCTTGTTTTATGACCCTAAAATGAACAAAAAAAAGGAAGGGTAATGGCGAAGCGATGACTATTGTTCATTATATTATTTTTAATGGCCCCGTAAAATTTTAGGCCATTCGGAGGCGGTCGCACGAATTCATGGAGATGGCGAGGACTATAGCACAAGAAAATCTTGGAATCATGCTAAATTCCTATTTTATGGTCCTAGAATACCAAAATATATAGAACGATCATGGAGAAGCAATGATTATTGTTCATTAGGTCGTATTTTATGGTTCGAAAAAATTTTAGGCAATTCAGAGCCGCTTGCCCGAACTCATGCAGATGTCGTGGACTATAGCATACGAAAATCTAAGAATCGTGCTGAATTCCTATTTTATGGAACTAAAATACCAAAATGAGAAACAATCATGGAGAACTAGGTCAATTTTTCTGGACCTACAAAATTTTAGGAGATTCGGAGCCGGTCGCATGAATTCAAGCTGATGGTGTGGATAGCACACGAAAATCTGGGAATCGTGCTGAATTCATGTTTTAAAACCCTAAAATGCCAAAAGAATGAGGAACGGTCATGGAAAAGTAATGACTATTTTTCATTAGGCCATTTTTATGGTCCCATAAAATTTTAGGCAATTCGAAGCCGGTCGCCCGAATTCATGTTCATGGCATGGATTATACACGAAACACTGAGAATCACGTTGAATTCGCATTTTAAGTCCCTAGTATTCCAAAAATGAAGAACTGACGAAGCGATAACAATTTCTCATTTGATCATTTTTTATGGCCCCCAACAAAAGTTTTGGCGATTCGGAGGTTGTCGTCCGAATTCACGCAGTTGGCGTGGACTATAACACACAAAAATCTGGGAATCGTGTTGAATTCCTATTTTATTGCCCGAAAATGCCAAAATACAATGAACAATCTTGGTGAAGCGATGACTATTGTTCATTAAGTCATTTTTGATAGTGTCGAAAAAATTTAGACGATTCAGAGTGTAACGACCCGACTTGTCATTTTAAGAATTAAATCCCCATTCAGTGACTTAAGGTCTCGAGCAGCTTCGTAATATGTATTATGACCCGCGGGTGTGGTCGAGTTTGATTTTCGGAAGATTCAGAATTAAATTAAAAGAACAATTCTTATTTAGAAGCTTAAATGGAAAGAGTAGACCGAAAAGTTGACTTTTGAGCAAACAACCCCGGAATGAAATTTCGATGATGGCAACAACTTCGTATGATGATTTCGGATTTAGGCATATGTTCGTAGGACAATTCGATGCATTTTGGCGAAAGTTGAAAGATGGGAGATTTTTTGGAAAGTCCGACCGAAGGTTGAATTTTTGATAACGAGGTCGGATTTCGATTCTGGAAATTTGAATAGCGCCATTACATCATTTATGACTTGTGTACAAAATTTAAAGTCATTCCGGATAGATTTGATACATTTCGATGCAAAATATAGAAGTTGGAAGATTTGAAAACTCATAATTCGATTCGATGCGCGATTCATAATTTTGGCATTGTTTGGGAAGATTTGAAAACACATAATTTGTATTGTATTTTGGGATATGTTGGTGTATTTGGTTGAGGTCCCGGGGGCCTTGGATAAGTTTCGGATGGTTAAACAGACCAAAATTGTACTTGAGGGAATTCTGAAATTTTTCCAGTTCTGGTGCAATCGCACCTGCGATGGAAATGGTCGCAGGTGCGCGGCCGAAAAAGTGACCAAATTGTCGCAGATGCGGCCTGGACTGGAATGGGCAGAGGTCGCAGGTACGACACATTTTTCGCACTAGCGTGACCGCAGAACCGGAAGATTTTCAGCATGTGTGATGCTTCGCCTGGCAGTGGCCTACGCAGACGCGAGTTTTGGCTCGCAAAAGCGGCTTCGCACATGCGGCGACTCGTCCGCAGAATCGGAATTTGGGCAGAACATTTAGGACTAAAATGGTCATTTTGCCATTTTCGCTTTGGATTCTTGGAGCTCGGATTTAGGCGATTCTGGAGGGATTCTTCACAAGCTTGATTAGGATAAGTGTTCTATATCCTAAAGTGATTATATTTCATGAATCTATGATTATATTCATCATTTATTTTGTATTTAAATGGATGAAATCAAGATTTTTGCAAAATCTTCCAAAAACATAAATTCAAAATTTAGAGGACGATTTGTTATTGGAATTCGATAAAATTGGTATGGTTGACCTCGTATCGGAATGGGTATTCAGAATTCGTGAAAATTATGTCGGATTCCGAGAGGCGTGCCCCGCGTTGACTTTTGTTGACTTTTTAGAATACATTTTTAAGTCTGCATTTTATTATCCGAAATTATTTTCGATGAATTTTAATGAAGTTATACAATTAATTTGGTTAGATTTGAGAGGTCCGGAGGTCAATTCAAGAAATAAAGAGATTTTGGAATATCGGCATAACTTCAAAAGGTTAGTATCTTTCCTAACCTTGAGTGGGGGAATTTACCCCTTAGGCATTAAGTCTGATGTGCAATTTGTGTAATTGAAAACCATGTACGCGAGATGACGAGTACGTACTTGGTTTATATGTGCAAATTACATTGGTTAAAATCGTTAGACGCCCTTATGTATTAAATTATAAATTATTGGCACTTATTAAATACTTTAATTGTCTTGCCTAAATCCTTGTTTTGTTGGATTTGGTGTGATTGCCACCTTGAGTTTTATGTGAAATATTATTTTGTTGAGTTGTTCACTCCCGAATTTATTTGTCAAGCTTTTGCGCACATTATTGTCGAGCCATGGGCTGCTAATTGTGGAAAATAATGTATCGCGGATTTTGTGGCTAGTTATAATATTTGAGCACTTGATGTGCAATCTGTGATAAATTATAATATTTGAGCACTTGATGTGCAAATGTGTGATATGTTGTAATATTTGAGCACTTGAGGTGCAATTTATGAGGTATGATATTGGCACGTTATATTGTTGGGAAGTTTTGTTCGGGTGTTTGCACGAGGTTTCTTTTGTGCTATTGTTACTATTATTATTATGCGCGTGCGGCGAGACAAGACGGGCATTTACATTATTATTGCGCACGTGGAGAGACAAGGTGGGCTATGTCGAGAATTGAATTGTGATGATTTGTGATAGCCTGGGGGCATTGTTGTTTGTTGCATATTTACTTTGGGACTATGAGGCGATACCTCGGGAGATCCCCCTGTCTTGCATATTTACTTTGGGACTACGAGGCGGTACCTCGGTAGATCCCCCTGTCTTGCATATTTACTTTGGGACTACGAGACGGTATCTCGGGAGTGCGCTTTGTTGACATCTCTCTATGGTTGCACTTGTCTTATGTTTCTTATTCGTCTGAATAATAATTATGGTGTTCTTGCTTCCTTACTGTTTATAGTACTAGTGGATTATTGTTGCTATCACTGCTATTTGTTTTCGACTATTTTAGTATGGCACAGGTTATTTCACTAGTGAGTGTCTTGATTGTACCTTGTCACTACTCCACTGAGGTTAGTCTTGATACTTACTGGTACCGACTGTGGTGTACTCATACTACACTTCTGCATATTTTTGTGTAGAGCCAGGTAATGTGAAGTCAGTTGACCGATTGCTAGCAGTATGGATCTTGCTGTAGAGACTCAAGTTAGACCTGTTGTTGTGTTTGCAAGCTTTGGAGTCATCTTCTAATATTGTATTTGCACTGTTTTATCTCTTTTTCAAAACAGTTATATTTATAGGCTTTCTAGTAACTCGGTAGAGCTTATGACTTGTACTACCGATTTTGAGAATTTTAAATTTTATAGAGATTTCCATTTAAAAATAATTATTAGATGTAATTTAATTATTGTTGTTATTTAGTAAATGTTAGGCTTACCTAATCCCTAAGACT
Organism: Nicotiana tabacum; assembly: GCF_000715075.1. Taxonomy (NCBI): domain Eukaryota; kingdom Viridiplantae; phylum Streptophyta; class Magnoliopsida; order Solanales; family Solanaceae; genus Nicotiana; species Nicotiana tabacum. The sequence goes on from NC_134091.1 coordinate 130,312,790, forward strand.
AGGTGTCATCACGATACCCAACGGAGGAAAAATTGGGGAGTGACAAGATGGTATCAGAGCTCTAGGTTTATAGGTGCTACGAGTTATAAGCGAGTTTATTAGAGTCTTGCGAATCGGTACAGAGACGTCTGTACTTATCTTCGAGAGGCTACAGAACTATTAGGGCAATTTCACTTACTTCATTCCTATCGTGCGAGTTTATTGATCTCGAAGTTTGAAGTTGTTATCATTCCATTCTCTAATAGATGGTGAGGACACGAGCTGCAGTTACTGATGACGCTACCCTCGGGGCAGGTGTCGCTAGGGGCAGAGGCAGAGGCCGAATAGGAGCACGCACCGCAGCTAGAGCGTCTACCCGATCAGCAGTTGAGGAGCCGCCAGTAGCTCCGGCTGGGGGGGCAGATACCGGAGGCGCTTGCTGTTACCCCTGGACTTCAAGAGACCTTAGCACAGTTCCTAAGCATGTTTGGTACATTAACTCAGGTAGGATTGATCTCTGTTGCACCAAATATTTCACAGATTGGGGGAGGAGCTCAGACTCCTACCGCCCGTACTCCAGAGCAGCAGGTTCACATTGGTAAAGTTTCGGTAATAGTACCGGTATAACCTATTATTTCGGTTCAGCCTGAGGTTAGGCCAGAGACGTCAGAAGAAGAACAAAAAAGACTTGAGAGATTAAAGAGGTATAGTCCACCTACTTTTGGTGGTATAGCTACCGAGAATGCCCAGGGATTTCTAGAACAATATCATCGTATTATCCATACCATAAGTATTGTAGAAGTGAGCAGAGTTTCCTTTACTACATTTCAGCGGTCAGGAGCAGCGTATCAATGGTCGCAAGTTTATGAATAGGATAGACCAGTCGATGCAACACCACCAACTTGGACTATATTTTTAGAGACGTTTTGAAAGAGTTTGTTTCCCAGACTCATCAGAATGTGTGGCGTACTGAGTTTGAATGGTTGCGTCAGGGCACCATGACAGTGTTAGAATACACCATTAGGTTCAGTGAGTTTGCCCAGCATGCTGCTATCTTGGTTCCTCCAGTTATCCCGCAAAGACTCAATATGAGCACCCGCGCCCGCAGATGGGTTGATATGAGAGTGGTGATACTAGGCACATCAAGAGAAAATGTCCCAGACTTGGGAGGGGAGGGGGTTTCATCAGAACACTCAGGCTACAAGCTTTATTCCAGTTAATACTCCATGTGCATAGCCAGTTAGGGGTGGCGGACAAGCAGGTGGATGTCGCCTAAGAGGTGGAGGCCCGACCCGTTGATATAATTGATATGGCTGAGGCCGATACACTAAATGGGGTCATTACAGGTACGATCCTGATTTGTTATAAAAGGATAATTCTCCTTAATTTGATTCGATTCTAGATATCGAGGCGAGTCCTCCTATTATGCTCCACTTATGGGTGGGCTTCGTAACTTTGTGACCTACTTATATGTTATCCCTGCTGGGAGATTTGATGATGTTAGCCCGTGTCTACCATTTTTTATTTGTGTACACCATTGAGGGCTATAAGTCCAAATGTGACTTTTTATTACTCACTACATTGGGTTTTGATGTGATTTCATACTTGTGATCCAGAGTTGAGGTCGAGATCCTCGCAATTTTTATATGATGTGAAATATTTAAACTGGGCTACAAGCCGCGGTGAAAGTTATATAAGGACGATGTCCTTGTGGTGAAAAATTTATGAGTTTAAATTCTCTATTTGTGAAATTAAAAATGTGTACTATTGTATTGATAGGAAGTCATGCTTGTTAGACTTATTTAATAATTTTTTATGTATTTCTGTGCATATTTATCCATAATTGTGAGGAAAATATTGAGTTTTAACCTGCGAGGTGAGTGCCCAGGCGGCGTTTAATGTGAATCGTTAAGTCGGGTAAATAGTTATGAGGTCTTCATGCCTCACATTTTGTTGCCATTGTTGCGAAAATTCGAAACGAGGTTTTGGTTAATATGAGGTTAATTGATGATGCTTGAATTGATTATGAACGGGTATTATAGTCAGAGATGTGGTTATGGGCATATGTATAATGTGTGTGTGGGCACGAAATTGCTACAGCCGGTTGAGAATAACATAATGTGTTAATATGAAAAATCAGGCATTTGAAATTGATTGTAGAGTAAGGAATTGGCTTTAAAGCTTATAAGAATGGATGAAAGAAATAATCTCAATTGAGATGGTGTTGTCGGGCCCATGTTAAATTGGGGGGAGGTAGAATCACCCGCGAGTCTGTGTGTAAGAATGCACTCAGTAATTTAATGTCCTCAAAAAGATTCTTGGCATGTTCGAGGACAAACGTATGTTTAAGAGGTGGAGAATGTAACGACCCGACTTGTCGTTTTAAGAATTAAAGCCTCGTTCAGTGATTTAAGGTCTAGAGCATCTTCGTAATATGTATTATGACCCGCGGGTGCGGTCAAGTTTGATTTTTGGAAGATTAGGAATTAAATTAAAAGAACAATTCTTATTTAGAAGCTTAAATGGAAAGAGTTGACCGGAGAGTTAACTTTTGAGCAAACGATCTCGGAATGGAATTTCGATGATGGCAATAGCTTCGTATGATGATTTCGGACTTAGGGATATGTTAGGATTTGGATTTGGAAGTCCGTAGGACAATTCGACGCATTTTGGCGAAAGTTGGAAAATAGGAGAATTTTTGGAATATCTCTGTTACATCATTTATGACTTGTGTGCAAAATTTGAAGTAATTCCGGATATATTTGATACATTTCGCCATAAAATATAGAAGTTGGAATATTTGAAAACTCATAATTCGATTCGATGCACGATTCGTAATTTTGGCATTGTTTGGCATGGTTTGAAGCCTCGACTAAGTTCGTATTGTAGTTTGAGACATGTTGGTGTATTTGGTTGAGGTCTCGGGGGGCCTTGGGCGAGTTTCAGATGGTTAAATGGACCAAGATTGTGCTTGAGGGAATTCTGAAATTTTTTCAGTTCTGGTGCAATCGCACCTACGATAGAAATGGTCGTAGGTGCGCGACCGCAAAAGCGACCAAATTGTCGCAGATGCGGCCTGGACTGGAATGGGCAAAGGTCGCAGGTGCGATGCATTTTTCGCACTTGCGTGACCGCAGAACCGAAAGATCTTCAGCATGTGCGATGCTTTGCCTGGCAGTGGCCTTCAGAGAAGCAAGTTTTGGCTCGCAAAAGAGGCTCCACAGATGCGGCGACTCGTCTGCAGAAGCGGAATCTGGGCAGAACATTTAGGACTAAAAATGGTCATTTCGCCATTTTCGCTTTGGATTCTTGGAGCTCGGATTTAGGCGATTCTGGAGGGATTCTTCACAAGCTTGATTAGGATAAGTGTTCTATATCCTAAAGTGATTATATTTCATGAATCTATGATTATATTCATCATTTATTTCGGATTTAAATGGATGAAATCAAGATTTTTGCAAAATCTTCCAAAAACAAAAATTCAAAATTTAGAGGACGATTTGTCATTGGAATTCGATAAAATTGGTATGGTTGACCTCGTATCGGAATGGGTGTTCGGAATTCGTGAAAATTATGTCGGGTTCCGAGAGGCGGTCCCCGCATTGACTTTTGTTGACTTTTTAGAATAAATTTATAAGTCGGTATTTTATTATCCGAAATTATTTTCGATGAATTTTAATGAAGTTATACAATTAATTTGGTTAGATTTGAGAGGTCCGGAGGTCAATTCAAGAAATAAAGAGATTTTAGAATATCGGCATAACTTCAAAAGGTTAGTATCTTTCCTAACCTTGAGTGGGGGAATTTACCCCTAAGGCATTGAGTCTGATGTGCAATTTGTGTAATTGAAAACCATGTACGCGAGATGACGAGTACGTACTTGGTTTATATGTGCAAATTACATTGGTTAAAATCGTTAGACGCCCTTATGTATTAAATTATAAATTATTGGCACTTATTAAATACTTTAATTATCTTGCCTAAATCCTTGTTTTGTTGGATTTGGTGTGATTGCCACCTTGAGTTTTATGTGAAATATTATTTTGTTGAGTTGTTCACTCCCGAATTTATTTTTCTAGCTTTTGCGCACATTATTGTCGAGCCATGGGCTCCTAATTGTGGAAAATAATGTATCGCGGATTTTGTGGCTAGTAATAATATTTGAGCACTTGATGTGCAATCTGTGATAAATTGTAATATTTGAGCACTTGATGTGCAAATGTGTGATATGTTGTAATATTTGAGCACTTGAGGTACAATTTATGAGGTATGATATTGGCACGTTATATTGTTGGGAAGTTTTGTTCGGGTGTTTGCACGAGGTTTCTTCTGTGCTATTATTACTATTATTATTATGCGCGTGCGGCGAGACAAGACGGGCATTTACATTATTATTGCGCACGTGGAGAGACAAGGTGGGCTATGTTGGGAATTTAATTGTGATGATTTGTGATAGCCTGGGGGCATTGTTGTTTGTTGCATATTTACTTTGGGACTATGAGGCGCTACCTCGGGAGATCCCCATGTCTTGTATATTTACTTTGGGACTACGAGGCGGTACCTCGGTAGATCCCCTTATCTTGCATATTTACTTTGGGACTACGAGACGATACCTCGGGAGATCCCCATGTCTTGCATATTGACTTTTGGGACTACGAGATGGTATCTCGGGAGATGCCCTATTGAGCATTTAATTTGGGACTACGAGACGGTATCTCGGGAGTGCCCTTTGTTGACATCTCTCTATGGTTGCACTTGTCTTTGGTTATTTTGTATTTCCGTGTTAGGTCAATCCTTGTGATCTGTTGTGATGTATTTGATTATACTATGTGTTTGTATTCCTTGTTGTATTGTGTTGGCTTGGTCTTTTTAGTACGAGACTCTGAAAATTTATATTGTTGATTTTTAATGATTTTCGATGACTGAGTTGTTTTAAATAAAAGAAGTTACTATTATGTTTTAAATTAATAGGTTTTACATCTGAATCATTGGATTATCTGATGTTTTATTTAAATGGAAAATGTCATTTTTCTCCACTCAAACTATTTCTAAAATAAACTCATTTCTTTGTTGAATTCTTACTTGGTTTAAAAATTGTAACCTTACTTTATTGGAAATAAATTAATCATGTGGATTTTATGTATTGAAATATTTAGCATGCGAGTTGTTCGTGTGGTTGTGATAGAGATATGGGCACGAGGTACCGTGAGAATATGAAAAGAGGCTGAGAACCGTACTTTATGATTATGATGTGAGATATTTACTTGGAAGGGTTTTATATTCGAAGGACACTTATTTGAAAAAATATATTTGGAGGGTATTTATTAGAAGAGATTATATGTGAAAGACTCGTTTAATTGGTTGTTCTTATGTTTCTTATTCGTCTGAATAATAATTATGGTGTTCTTGCTGCCTTACTGTTTATAGTACTAGTGGATTATTGTTGCTATCACTGCTATTTGTTTTCGATTATTTTAGTATGGCACAGGTTATTTCACTAGTGAGTGTCTTGACTGTACCTCGTCACTACTCCACTGAGGTTAGTCTTGATTCTTACTGGGTACCGACTGTGGTGTACTCATACTACACTTCTGCACATTTTTGTGCAGAGCCAGGTAATGTGGAGTCAGTTGACTGATTGCTATCAGTACGGATCTTTATGTGGGGACTCAAGGTAAACTTGTTATTGCGTTCGCAGGCTTTGGAGTCACATTCTAATATTGTATTTGCATTGTTTTATCTCTATTTCAAAGCAGTTGTATTTATAGGCTTTCTAGTAACTCGGTAGAGCTTATGACTTGTACTACCGATTTTGGAAATTTTAAATTTTATAGAGATTTCCATTTTAAAAAAATAATTAGATGTTATTTAGTTATTGTTGTTATTCAGTAAATGTTAGGCTTACCTAGTACCTAAGACTAGGTGCCATCACAATACCCAACGGAGGAAAAATTGGGGAGTGACAAGATGGTATCAGAGCTCTAGGTTCATAGGTGCTACGATTCATAAGCGAGTTTAGTAGAGTCTTGCAGATCGGTACGGAGATGCCTGTACTTATCTTCGAGAGGCTACGGAACTATTAGGACAATTTCACTTACTTTATTCCTATCGTGCGAGTTCATTGATCTCGAAGTTTGAAGTTGTTATCATTCCATTCTCTCATAGATGGTGAGGACACGAGCTGTAGTTACTATTGACGCTGCCCCCGGGGCAGGTGTCGCTAGGGGCAGAGGGAGAGGCCAAAGAGGAGAACGCACCGTAGCTAGAGCATCTACCCGATCAACAGTTAAAGAGCCGCTAGTAGCTCCGGTTGGGGGGCAGGTACCGGAGGCGCCTGCTGTTACCCTTGGACTTCAAGAGATCTTAGCACAATTCCTGAGCATGTTTGGTACATTAACTCAGGAAGGATTGATCTCTGTTGCACCAAATATTTCACAGATTGGGGGAGGAGCTCAGACTCCTACAACCCATACTCCAGAGCAGCAGGTTCACATTGGTCAGGTTTCGGGTATAGTACCGGTAAAATCGATTATTCTGGTTTAGCGTAAGGTCAGGCCAGAGACGTCAGAAGAAGAACAAAAGAGACTTGAGAGATTAAAAAGGTATAGTCCACCTAATTTTGGTGGTATAACTACCGAGAATGCCCAGGGATTTCTAGAACAATGTCATCGTATTATCCATACGATAAGTATTGTAGAACTGAGCAGAGTTTCCTTTACTACATTTCAGCGGTCAGGAGCAGCGTATCAATGGTGGCAAGTTTATGAAGAGGATAGACCAGTTGATGCAACACCACCAACTTGGACTATATTTTCAGAGATGTTTTGAAAGAGTTTGTTTCCCAGACTCTTCGGGATGCGTGGCACACTGAGTTTGAATGGTTGTGTCAGGAACCAGGACAGTGTTAGAATATGTCATCAGGTTCAGTGAGTTAGCTTGGCATGCTGCTATCTTGGTTCCTCCAGTTAGAGAGCGTGTCCGCAGATTTATTAAAGGGCTCGATTATGATTTTTGAAAATATGTATGGATCGAGAGTTGCAGACTGGCATTCCATTTCAGCAAGTAGTAGAGATTGCCAGGATGTTAGAACGTGTTCGAAATGTAGAAAATGAGTCTAAATAGGCCAAGAGGTCTCAAAATTTTGGAGAATTCAATGGATTCTACTCTGCAACTATGGCTCATCATGGCGGAGGCTCGGATAGTCGGTCAACCCAGTCCGCAATTCAGAATACTTGTAGTGCTTCAGTTAATACTTTTAGTGTACCACCGGCATGGGGTTCTTATATTGGTTATTCTAGTTATCCGGCAAAGACTCAATATGAGCACCCGCGCCCACAGAGGGGTTGATATCAGAGTGGTGATACTAGGCATATCAAGAGAAATTGTCCCAGACTTGGGAGGGGGTTTCATCAGAACACTCAAGCTACAAGCTTTATTCCAGTTAATACTCCATGTGCATAGCCAATTAGGGGTGGAGGACAGGCTGGTAGAGGGCGCCTAAGAGGTGGAGGCCTGACCCGTTGATATAATTACTATGATTTGGCTGAGACCGATACACCAAATGGAGTCGTTATAGGTACGATCCCGATTTGTTATAAAAGGATAATTATCCTTAATTTGATTCGGTTCTAGATATTAAGGCGAGTCCTCCTATTATGCTCCACATATGGGTGAGCTTCGTAACTTTTTGACCCACTTATATGTTATCCCTGTTGGGAGATTTGATGATGTTAGCCCGTGTCTACCATTTTTATTTGTGTACACCATTGAGGGCTATAAGTCCAAATGTGACTTTTTATTACTCACTACAGTGGGTTTTGATGTGATTTCATACTTGTAATCCAGAGTTAAGGACGAGATCCTCGCAATTTTTATATGATGTGAAACATTTAAACTGGGCTACAAGTCGTGGTGGAAGTTATATAAGGACAAGGTCCTTGTGGTGAAACATATATAAGTTTAAATTCTCCCTTTGTGAAATTAAAAATTTGTACTATTGTATTGATAGGAAGTCATGCCTTTTAGGCTTATTTAATAATTCTTTTATGTGTTTCTGTGCATATTTATCCATAATTGTGAGGCAAATATTGAGTTTTAGCCTATGATGTGAGTTCCCAGGCGGCGTTAAATGTGACTCGTTAAGTCAGGTAAATAGTTATGAGGTCTTCATGCCTCATATTTTGTTGCCAGTGTTGCGAAAATTCGAAACGAGGTTTTGGTTAATATGAGGTTAATTGATGATGCTTGAATTGATTATGAACAGGAATTATAATCAGAGATGTGGTTATGGGCATACGTATAATGTGTGTGTGGGCACTAAATTTCAACAGCCAGTTGAGAATAACACAATGTGCTAATATGAAAAATCAGGCATTTGAAATTGATTGGAGAGTAAGGAATTGGCTTTAAAGCTTATAAGAATGGATGAAAGAAATAATCTCAATTGAGATGGTGTTGTCGGACCTGTGTTAAATTGAGGGAACGTAGAATCACCCGCGAGTCTGTGTGTAAGAATACACTCAGTAATTTAATTTCCTCAAAAAGATTCTTGGCATGTTCGGGGACGAATGTATGTTTAAGAGGTGGAGAATGTAACGACCCGACTTGTCATTTTAAGAATTAAAGCCTCGTTCAGTGACTTAAGGTCTAGAGCAGCTTCGTAATATGTATTATGACCCACGGGTGTGGTCGAGTTTGATTTTTGGAAGATTAGGAATTAAATTAAAAGAACAATTCTTATTTAGAAGCTTAAATGGAAAGAGTTGACCGGAGAGTTGACTTTTGAGCAAACGACCTCGGAATGGAATTTAGATGAGGGAAATAGCTTCGTATGATGATTTCGGACTTAGGGATATGTTATGATTTGGATTTGGAAGTTCGTAGGACAATTCGACGCATTTTGGCGAAAGTTGGAAAATAGGAGATTTTTTGGAAACTCCGAGCGAAGGTTGAATTTTTGATAACGAGGTCGAATTTCAATTACGGAAATTTGAATAGCTCCATTACAACATTTATGACTGGTGTGCAAAATTTGAAGTCATTCCGGATAGATTTGATACATTTCAGCGCAATATATAGAAGTTGGAAGATTTGAAAACTCATAATTCGATTCGATGCACGATTCATAATTTTGGCGTTGTTTGAAGCCTCGACTAAGTTTGTATTGTAGTTTGGGACATGTTGGTGTATTTGGTTGAGGTCCCGGGGGCCTTGGGCGAGTTTCGGATGGTTAAACGGACCAAAATTGTGCTTGAGGGAATTCTGAAATTTTTCCAGTTCTGGTGCAATCGCACCTGCGATGGAAATGGTCGCAGGTGCGCGACTGCAAAAGCGACCAAATTTTCGCAGATGCGGCCTGGAATGGAATGGGCAAAGGTCGCAGGTGCAACGCATTTTTCGCACTTGCGTGACCGTAGAACCGGAAGATCTATAGCATGTGTGATGCTTCGCCTGGCAGTGCCTTCACAGAAGCGAGTTTTGGCTCGTAAAAGAGGCACCGCAGATGCGGAGACTCGTCCGCAGAAGCGGAATCTGGGCAGAACATTTAGTACTAAAAATGGTCATTCGCCATTTTCGCTTTGGATTCTTGGAGCTCGGATTTAGGCGATTCTGGAGGGATTCTTCACAAGCTTGATTAGGATAGGTGTTCTATATCCTAAAGTGATTATATTTCATGAATCTATGATTATATTCATCATTTATTTTGTATTTAAATGGAAGAAATCAAGATTTTTGCAAAATCATCGAATAACGAAAATTCAAGATTTAGAGGACAATTTATTATTGGAATTCGATAAAATTGGTATGGTTGAACTCGTATCGGAATGGGTGTTCGGACTTCATGAAAACTATGTCAGGTTCAGAGAGGCGGGACCCGAGTTCACTTTTGTTGACTTTTTAGAATAAATTTTTAAGTCGGCGTTTTATTATCCGAAATTATTTTCGATGAATTTTGATGAAGTTATACAATTAATTTGGTTATATTTGAGCAGTCCGGAGGTCAATTCAAGCAATAAAGAGATTTTGGAATATCGGCATTACTTTAAAAGGTTAGTATCTTGCCTAACCTTGAGTGGGAAAATTTACCCCTTAGGCACTGAGTCTGATGTGCAATTTGTGTAATTGAAAACCATGTACGCGAGATGACGAGTACGTACTTGGTTTATATGTGCAAATTACATTGGTTAAAATCGTTAGACGCCCTTATGTATTAAATTGAAAATTATTGGTACTTATTAAATACTTTAATTGTCTTGCCTAAATCCTTGTTTTGTTGGATTTGGTGTGATTGCCACCTTGAGTTTTATGTGAAATATTATTTTGTTGGGTTGTTCACTCCCGGATATATTTGTTAAGATTTTATGCATATTATTGTCGAGCCATGGGCTCCTAATTGTGGAAAATAATGTATTGTCGAATTTTGTGGCGAGTTATAATATTTGAGACTTGATGTGCAATCTGGGATAAATTATAATATTTGAGCACTAGATGTGCAAATCTGTGATATGTTGTAATATTGGAACACTTGAGGTACAATTTATGAGGTGTGATATTGGCACGTTATATTGTTGGAAGGTTTTGTTCGGGTGTTTGCACGAGGTTTCTATCGTGTTATTGTTACTATTATTATTATGCGTGTGTGGAAAATAATGTATTGTCGAATTTTGTGGCGAGTTATAGTATTTGAGCACTTGATGTGCAATCTATGATAAATTGTAATATTTGAGCACTTGATGTGTAAATCTGTGATATGTTGTAATATTTGAGCACTTGAGGTGCAATATATGAGGTGTGATATTTGCACGTTATATTGTTGGGAGGTTTTGTTCGGGTGTTTGCACGAGGTTTCTTCTGTGCTATTGTTACTATTATTAATATGCGCGTGCGGCGAGACAAGACGAGCATTTACATTATTATTGCGCACGTGGAGAGACAAGGTGGGCTATGTCGGGAATTGAATTGTGATGATTTGTGATAGCCTGCGGGCATTGTTGTTTGTTGCATATTTACTTTGGGACTATGAGGCGGTACCTCGGGAGATCCCCCTGTCTTGCATATTTACTTTGGGACTACGAGGCGGTATCTCGGTAGATCCCCCTGTCTTGCATATTTACTTTGGGACTACGAGGCGATACCTCAGGAGATCCCCATGTCTTGCATATTAAATTTTGGGACTACTAGGTGGTATCTCGGGAGTGCGCTTTGTTGACATCTCTCTATGGTTGCACTTGTCTTATGTTTCTTATTCGTCTGGATAATAATTATGGTGTTCTTGCTGCCTTACTGTTTATAGTACTAGTGGATTATTGTTGCTATCACTGCTATTTGTTTTCGACTATTTTAGTATGGCACGGGTAATTTCACTAGTGAGTGTCTTGATTGTACCTCGTCACTACTCCACTGAGGTTAGTCCTGATACTTATTGGGTACCTACTGTGATGTACTCATACTACACTTCTGCATATTTTTGTGTAGAGCCAGGTAATGTGGAGTCAGTTGACCAATTGCTAGCAGTATGGATCTTGCTGTGGAGACTCAAGGTAGACCTGTTGTTGTGTTCGCAAGCTTTGGAGTCATCTTCTAATATTGTATTTGCACTTTTTTATCTCTTTTTCAAAATAGTTGTATTTATAGGCTTTCTAGTAACTCGGTAGAGCTTATGACTTGTACTACCGATTTTGGAAATTTTAAATTTTATAGATATTTCCATTTAAAAAAAATTATTAGATGCAATTTAATTATTGTTGTTATTCAGTAAATGTTAGGCTTACCTAATCCCTAAGACTAGGTGCCATCACGATACCCAACGGAGGAAAAATTGGGGAGTGACAAGATGGTATCAGAGCTCTAGGTTCATAGGTGCTACGAGTTATAAGCGAGTTTATTAGAGTCTTGCGAATCGGTACAGAGACGTCTGTACTTATCTTCGAGAGGCTACAGAACTATTAGGGCAATTTCACTTACTTCATTCCTATCGTGCGAGTTTATTGATCTCGAAGTTTGAAGTTGTTATCATTCCATTCTCTAATAGATGGTGAGGACACGAGCTGCAGTTACTGATGACGCTACCCTCGGGGCAGGTGTCGCTAGGAGCAGAGGCAGAGGCCGAATAGGAGCACGCACCGCAGCTAGAGCGTCTACCCGATCAGCAGTTGAGGAGCCGCCAGTAGCTCCGGCTGGGGGGCAGATACCGGAGGCGCTTGCTGTTACCCCTGGACTTCAAGAGACCTTAGCACAGTTCCTAAGCATGTTTGGTACATTAACTCGGGTAGGATTGATCTCTGTTGCACCAAATATTTCACAGATTGGGGTAGGAGCTCAGACTCCTACCGCCCGTACTCCAGAGCAGCAGGTTCACATTGGTAAAGTTTCGGTTATAGTACCGGTACAACCTGTTATTCCGGTTCAGCCTGAGGTCAGGCCAGAGACGTCAGAAGAAGAACAAAAAAGACTTGAGAGATAAAAGAGGTATAGTCCACCTACTTTTGGTGGTATAGCTACCGAGAATGCCTAGGGATTTCTAGAACAATGTCATCGTATTATCCATACCATAAGTATTGTAGAAGTGAGCAGAGTTTCCTTTACTACATTTCAGCGGTCAGGAGCAGCGTATCAATAGTCGCAAGTTTATGAATAGGATAGACCAGTCGATGCAACACCACCAACTTGGACTATATTTTCAGAGATGTTTTGAAAGAGTTTGTTTCCCAGACTCATCGGAATGTGTGGCGTACTGAGTTTGAATGGTTGCGTCAGGGCACCATGACAGTGTTAGAATACGCCATTAGGTTCAGTGAGTTTGCCCGGCATGCTGCTATCTTGGTTCCTCTAGTTATCCCGCAAAGACTCAATATGAGCACCCGCGCCCGCAGATGGGTTGATATGAGAGTGGTGATACTAGGCACATCAAGAGAAAATGTACCAGACTTGGGAGGGGAGGGGGTTTCATCAGAACACTCAGGCTACAAGCTTTATTCCAGTTAATACTCCATGTGAAAAGCCAGTTAGGGGTGGCGGACAGGCAGGTAGATGTCGCCTAAGAGGTGGAGGCCCGACCCGTTGATATAATTGATATTGCTGAGGCCGATACACTAAATGGGGTCGTTACAGGTACGATCCTGATTTGTTATAAAAGGATAATTCTCCTTAATTTGATTCGATTCTAGATATCGAGGCGAGTCCTCCTATTATGCTCCACTTATGGGTGGGCTTCGTAACTTTGTGACCTACTTATATTATGACCCGCGGGTGAGGTCAAGTTTGATTTTAGGAAGATTAGGAATTAAATTAAAAGAACAATTCTTATTTAGAAGCTTAAATGGAAAGAGTTGACAGGAGAGTTAACTTTTGAGCAAACGACCTCGGAATGGAATTTCGATGATGGCAATAACTTCGTATGATAATTTCGGACTTAGGAATATGTTAGGATTTGTATTTGGAAGTCCGTAGGACAATTCGACGCATTTTGGCGAAAGTTGGAAAATAGGAGATTTTTTGGAATAGCTCTGTTACATCATTTATGACTTGTGTGCAAAATTTGAAGTAATTCCGGATAGATTTGATACATTTCGCCATAAAATATACAAGTTGGAAGATTTGAAAACTCATAATTCGATTCGATGCACGATTCATAATTTTGGCATTGTTTGAAGCCTCGACTAAGTTCATATTGTAGTTTGGGACATGTTGGCGTATTTGGTTGAGGTCTCGGGGGCCTTGGGCGAGTTTCAGATGGTTAAATGGACCAAGATTGTGCGTGAGGGAATTCTGAAATTTTTCCAGTTCTGGTGCAATCGCACCTGCGATAGAAATGGTCGTAGGTGCGCGACCGCAATTGAATTGTGATGATTCAATCGCATCGGGAATTGAATTGTGATGATTTGTGATAGCCTGGGGGCATTGTTGTTTGTTGCATATTTACTTTGGGACTACGAGGCAGTGCCTCGGGAGATCCCCCTGTCTTGCATATTTACTTTGGGACTACGAGGCGGTACCTCGGGAGATCCCTCTGTCTTGCATATTTACTTTTGGGACTACGAGGCAGTACATTGGAAGAACCCATGTTGAGCATTTACTTTTGGGACTACGAGGCGGTACCTCGGGATATCCCCTGTTGAGCATTTACTTTTGGGACTACGAGACGGTATCTCGGGAGTGCCCTTTGTTGACATCTCTCTATGGTTGCTCTTGTCTTTGGTTATTTTGTATTTCCGTGTTAGGTCAATCCTTGTGATCTGTCGTAATGTATTATTTGATTTTACTATGTGTTTGTATTCCTTGTTGTGTTGTGTTGGCTTGGGTTTTTTAGTACGAGACTCTAAAGATTTATATTCTTGGTTTTTAACGATTTTCGATGACTGAGTTGTTTTAAATAAAAGAAGTTACTATTATTTTTTAAATTAATAGGTTTTACATCTGAATCAATGGATTATCTGATATTTTATTTAAATTGAAAATGTCATTTTTCTCCACTCAAACTATTTCTAAAATAAACTCATTTCTTTGTTGAATTCTTACTTGGTTTAAAAATTATAACCTTACTTTATTGGAAATAAATTAATCGTGTGGATTTTATGTATTGAAATATTTAGCATGAGAATTGTTCGTGCGGTTGTGATAGAGATATGGGTATGAGGTGCCATGAGAATATGAAACGGGGCCGAGAACCATATTTTATGATTATGATGTGAGATATTTACTTGGAAGGGTTTTATATTCGAAGGATACTTATTTGAAGAAATATATTTGGAGGGTATTTATTTGAAGAGATTATATGTGAACGACTCGTTTAATTGGTTGTTCTTGTATTTCTTATTCGTTTGAATAGTAATTATGGTATTCTTGTTGCCTTACTGTTTATAGTACTAGTGGATTATTATTGTTATCACTGCTATTTGTTTTCGATTATTTTAGTATGGCACAGGTTATTTCACTGGTGAGTGTCTTGACTGTACCTCGTCACTACTCCACTGAGGTTAGTCTTGATACTTACTGGGTAACGACTGTGGTGTACTCATACTACACTTCTGCACATTTTTGTGCAGAGCCAGGTAATGTGGAGTCAGTTGACCGATTGCTATCAGTACGGATCTTGCTGTGGAGACTCAAGGTAAACTTGTTATTGCGTTCGCAGGCTTTGGAGTCACCTTCTAATATTGTATTTGCACTGTTTTATCTCTATTTCAAAACAGTTGTATTTAAAGTCTTTCTAGTAACTCGGTAGAGCTTATGACTTATACTACCGATTTTGGAAATTTTAAATTTTATAGAGATTTCCATTTAAAAATAATTGTTAGATGTTATTTAATTATTGTTGTTATTTAGTAAATGTTAGGCTTACCTAGTCCCTAAGACTAGGTGCCATCACGATACCCAACGGAGGGAAAATTGGGTCGTGACACAGAGTCGGTCGCCGAATTCATGTAGATGGCACGGACAATAACACACGAAAATCTGGGAATCGTGTTGAATTCCTATTTTATGGCCCTAAAATACCAAGAAACGAGAAATGATCATGGGAAAGCGATGACTATTGTTCCTTAGGTCGGTTTTGATGGTCTTTCCTGTAAAACTTTAGGCAATTCGCAGCCAGTCGCCCGAATTTATACAGATGACGTTGACTAGAGCACATGAAAATTTGAGAATCGTGCTGAATTCTTTTTTCTTGACCCTAAAATGCCAAAAACTAAGGAATGTTTATGGCGAAGCGATGACTATTGTTCATTAGGTCGTTGTTTATGGTCTTGCAAAATTTAAAGCGATTAGGAGTCGGTTGCTCGAATTCATGCAGTTGGTGTGGAGCACACAAAAATTTAGGAATCGTGCTGAATTCCTGTTTTATGGCCCTAAAATTCCAAAACAATGAGGAAAGGTCATGG
Organism: Nicotiana tabacum; assembly: GCF_000715075.1. Lineage (NCBI taxonomy): Eukaryota > Viridiplantae > Streptophyta > Magnoliopsida > Solanales > Solanaceae > Nicotiana > Nicotiana tabacum. The sequence goes on from NC_134091.1 coordinate 130,328,647, forward strand.
AGAAGCGATGACTCTTGTTCATTAGGTCATTTTATGGTCCAGCAAATTTTAGGCGATTTGAAGTCGGTCGCTCGAATTCATGCAGATGATGTGGACTATAACACATAAAAATCTGAGAATCGAGCTGAATTCCAGTTTTATGGCCCTAAAATTCTAAAAAATACAGAACGGTCATGGCGAAGTGACTACTATTGTTCATTAGGTCACTTTATATGGTCCCGCCAAAATTTTAGGTTATTCAGAGCCGTTCGCCCGAATTCATGCAGATGGCATGGAATATAGCACACGAAAATCTAAGAATCGTGCTGAATTCTTGTTTTATGACCCTAAAATATCAAAAAATGAGGAACGATCATGGAGAATCGATGGATATTGTTCATTAGGTCATTTTTGATGGTCCAATAAAATGTTATGCGATTCAAAGTCGTTCGCCCGAATTCATGTAGATGGCGGGGACTATAGCATACGAAAATCTATTTTATGGCCCTAAAAGATCAAAAAATGAGGAACGTTCATGGCGAAAAGATGACTATTGTTCATTAGCTAATTGTTTATGGTCCCACAAAATTTTAGACGATAGCATTGACGATAGCACACGACATTGACAATAGCACACGAAAATTTGTGAATTGTACTGAACTCCTATTTTATCGCAATAAAATTTAAAAAATGAGGGACGAACATGGAGAAGCAATGACTTTCGTTAATTAGGTCATTGTTTAGGGTCCCGCAATATTTTAGGCGATTCGAAGTCGGCTACCCGAATTCATGCAGATGACGTGGATTATAGAACAATAAATCTGTGAATTGTATTGAACTCATATTGTATGGACCTAAAATTTAAAAAACAAAATACAGTCATGGCAAAGCGATGACTACTGTTCATTAGTTAATTCTTTATGGTCTCAAAAATTTTTAGGTGATTTGGAACCGGTCAGCCGAATTCATATAAATGGTGTGGACTATAGCAAGAAACAAGGTACAGATATAGGGAAGCAATGACTATTGTTCATTAGGCCAGTTTTGATGGTCCTGCAAAATTTCAGGCTATTCGGAGTCGGTCGCCCGAATTTATGCAGATGGTGTGGACTATAGTGCACGAAAATTTGGGAATCGTGTTGAATTCCTATTTTATGGACCTAAAATGTCAAAACAATGAGGAACGGTCATGGTGAAGAAATGACTATTGTTCATTATATCATTTTTATAGTCCCGTATGATTTTAGGCGATTTGGATTCGGTCGCCCGAATTCATGCAGATGGAGTGGACTATAACACACGAAAATTTGGGAATCGGGCTAAATTCCTATTTTACGGCCCTAAAATGCCAATATATGAGGAACGGTCTTAGAGAAGTGATGACTATTGTTCATTAGATTGTATTTTATGGTTTATCAAAATTTTAGGCAATTCGGAGTTGGTCTCCCAAATTCATGCAGATGTCGTGGGTTATAGCACATGAAAATCTAAGAATCGTGTTGAATTCCTCTTTTATGGAGCTAAAATGCCAAAACGAGAAACAATCATGGAGAAGAGATGACTATTGTTCACTAGATCAATTTTTATGGTCCTGCAAAATTTTAGGCGATTCGCAACCGATCGCATGAATTCATGTAGATGGCATGGACTATAGCACACCAAAATCTGTGAATGGTGCTGAATTCCTGTTTTAAATCCCTAAAATGCCAAAAAAGCAGGAACAATCATGAAAAGGTAATGGCTATTTTTCATTAGGTCATTTTTATGGTCTCGTAAAATTTTAGGTAATGCGGCATCGGTCTCCCGAATTCATGCTGATAGCATGGACTATAGCACACGAAACTCAGATAATCGTGTTGAATTCCTGTATTAAGTCCCTAATATGCCAAAAATGAGGAACGGCCATGACGAAGTGATGACTATTATTTATTTGGTCATTTTTTATGGTGCAACAAAATATTAGGCGATTCAGAGGTTTTCGCCCGAATTCATGCAGATAGATTGGACTATAGCACACTAAAATCTACCAATCGTGCACAATTTCTATTTTATTGCCCGAAAATTCCAAAATACAAGTCATTTTTTATGCTATCGAAAACATTTAGACGATTCAGAGCCGAGCGCCGAATTAATATAGATGGCATGGACAATAACACACAAAAATCTAGGAATCGTGTTGAATTTCAATTTTATGGCCCTAAAATACCAAGAAATACGGAACGGTAATGGGCAAGCAATGACTATTATTCACTAGGTCAGTTTTGATGGTCCCGCAAAATTATAGGCAATTCAGAGACGTTCACCCGAATTTATGCAGATGGCGTGGACTATAATATGAGAATCGTGCTGAATTCTTATTTTATGGTCCTAAAATGCTAAAAACAATGAGTAACGGTCATGGCAAACTATTGACTATTGTTCACAAGGTTGCTTTTTATGGTCTCGCAAAATTTTAAGCGATTCAGAGCCGATCGCCTAAATTCATGCAGATGACGTGGACTAGCACAAAAAATTTAGGAAACGTGCTGAATTCTTATTTTATGGCCTTAAAATGCCAAAAAATGAGGAACGGTGATGGAGAAGTGATGTCTCTTGTTCATTAGGTCATTTTAATGGTCCCGCAAAATTTTAGGCGATACAAAGCTGGTCGCTCGAATTTATGCAGATGACGTGGACTATAACACACGAAAATCTAGGAATCGAGCAGAATTCCAGTTTTATGGTCCTAAAATGCTAAAAAGTATGGAACAGTCATTAGGTCATTTTATGGTCCCGTAAAGTTTCAGGCGATTCAGAGCTCGACACCCGAATTCATGCAGATGGCATAGAATATAGCACAAGAAAATCTGAGAATCGTGTTGAATTCTTGTTTTATGGCCATAAAATATCAAAATATGATGATCGGTCATGGAGCAGCGATGATTATTGTTCATTAGGTCATTTTTGATGGTCCAACAAAATGTTATGCGATTCAATGTCGTTCTCCCGAATTCATGCAGATGTCGTGGACTATAGCACACGAAAAACTAGGTATCATGTTGAATCCCCGTTTATGGCCCTAAAATGTCAAAACAATGAGGAACATTCATGGCGAAGCGATAACTATTGTTCATTGGATAATTTTTTAGGGTCCTATACAATTTTGTGCGATTCGGAGTAGGTCACCCCAATTCATGCAGATAGCGTTGGACTATTATAGCATACGAAAATCTAGGAATCGTACTGAACTCCTGTTTTATGGCTCTAAAATTTTAAAAATGAGGAACGGTCATGGAGAAGCGATGACTATTGTTAATTAGGTCATTCTATATGGTCCCACAATATTTTAGGTGATTCGAAACTAGTCCCCTGAATTCATGCAGATGGCATGCACGATAATACACAAAAATCTAGGAATCGTATGGAACTCCTGTTTTATGACCCTAAAATTTAAAAAACAAGGAAATATCATGGCAAAGCGATAACTATTGTTCATTAGGTAATTGTTTATGATCCCGCAAAATTTTAGGCGATTCGGAGCCGGTCGCCCGAATTCATAGATGGCATAGACTATAGCACACGAAAATCTGATAATCGTGTTGCATTCCTATTACAATCATGCCTCCACACTTACTGCTAGATTTATACTTTACGGTTGTTATGTGACTCGCCAGGGTGATTGTTTTGGGTCCGGTGAGGTTTTGGAATGAATTAGAACACTTAGCTCCAAGGTTTAAAGCTTAAGTTAAAATAGTGACCAGATGTCGACTTATATGTAAAAGACCCCGGAATGGAGTTTTGATGATTCCAATAGCTCCATATGGTTATTTTGGACTTAGGAGTGTGTCCGAAAAAGTATTTGGAAGTCCGTAGTGAAATTTGACTTGAAATGGCGAAAATCAAATTTTTGGGAAGTTTGACCGGTGAGTTGAATTTTTGATGTCGGGGTCGGAATCCAGTTCTGAAAATTTGTATAGGTCCGCTATGTCATTTATGACTTCTGTGCAAAATTTGAGGTCAATCGGACGTGATTTGATATGTTTCGGCATTTAATGTAGAAGTTGGAATTTCTTAGTTTCATTAAACTTGAATTGGGGTATGATTCGTGGTTCTAGTATTTTTTGATGTAATTCGTAGTTTCGACGTTATTTGATGTGATTTGATACCTCGAGTAAGTACGTGTTAGGTTATGGAACTTGTTTGTGTGTATAGACGGGGTCCCGGGGGCCTCGGGTGTGTTTCGGATGGGCTACGGGCCAATTTCTTCTATTTTTGAACTGGTGGTTTCTGCCATCTGGTTTTCTTAATCGCGTTCACGTAGTGCAATTTGGGGAGAATGAATTATTGTTCTTCGTGTTCGCGTGATTCCATTCGCGATTGCGAAAGCCTGCTTTCCCCTTCTTCGCGTTCGCATCCCCTCCATCACGTTCTCATAGTAGAAACCTGGCCTTGAGAACTGGTACTCGTTACTCTTCGCATTCGCATGACCTTGTTCGCAATCTCCGAAGTCTATCTACTCCTTCTACGCGATCGCATCTTCTGCTTCGCGATCGCGAAGTGTGGCTTTGGGCAATAGATAATTCCTTCACTACGCGATCGCATAAGCCCTTCCGCGACCGCGTAGCACATTTTGGACAGTAACCATTTTCCTTCTACGCGATCGCATCATTTCTTCCACGATCGCGATGTACAAATACCTGGGCAGGCAGAATAAATTCTTAAATCGAGGGTTAGACCATTTTTATCACATTTTGACTTGTAAAGATCGGTTTTGAGCGATTTCTTGTGGGTTTTTCAAGAAAATCGATTGGGTAAGTATTCTTCAACTAGAATTTATTTATTTTCATGATTCTATCTTTATTTTTATCATTTAATTTGTGCTTTGATTTGAGGAAAAGGGTGGTTTTTGAAGAAAAGTTTCAAAATAAAAAATCACGATTGAGGGACAAAATGGTATCGGAATTTAGTGATTTTAGTATGGTTATACTCGTGAGTGAATGGGTGTTCATATTTTATAACTTTTGCCGGATTCAGAGACATGGGCCCCGAATGCGAGTTTGGGTTAATTTCAGAATTTTATTGAAAAATGTAGTATTTTCTTATGGAATTGATTATATAAATTTTTGTTGACTGTATCGAATTAATTGTGACTAGATACAAGGATTTCAGAGGTCAATTCGCGTTGCAAAGGCATAACAGAGTAAATAATTCCATGGTTAAAGGTAAGTATTTTGCCTAACTTCAAGTGGGGGAATTACCCCTTAGGCATCGAGTCTTATGTGTCATTTGTAAAATATGAAAAAGTCGTGTACGCGAGGTGACGAGTACGTACTCGGGCTTATATGTACAAATATATTGGGTTTAAGTCTTAGGCATATTGTGTAGTAAATTGGATAATTGTTGGCATTTATTTAATCATCTATTTGCCATGCTTAAATCCTTGTCGGTTGAACTTGTTTTTATATGACAATTTGATGTGATTGTTAATTGAATATTTATGTAATTCCGTGAGTTTGTTGGTTTGATATTTCTTGGAATTTAATCTCATTATGGATTTTTCCCTATGCAAATAATTAATTAAGCAATCTTAAAAAGGTGTGTTAATATAATTATCTAAATTTAGATTAATGAAGGTTTTGCTTTATGTTGAATAATTTTTTATCTTGGTTGATTATTTTGTGGTGATATATACACTGTGTGGAGCCTTCGTCTATTTGTTGTGAAATTAAATGATTTGGTTGTATCTTTGGAACTTTGGTTGTGGCCATTGGAATAATTGTGATATGAATTGATTTTGTCATGTTGCCGTGATATTTTTCCGTGTAAATTATTGTGTAGTGTGAGTTACTATTTTGGGAAGATAAGAGTGGCATTTCACCGTTGATATTATGTGGGTATACAGGTGGCATTTCACTGTTGTTGTGTTTGTTAGAATATTGTCTGGGCGGAGCGATAAGGGTGTCTATAGGAGCGATAAGGGTGGCAATAGGAGCGATAAAGGTGGCTATTGATATTGTCTGGGCGGAGCGATAAGGGTGGCTATAGGAGAGATAATGGTGGCTATTGTCAGGGATGATATGTGATGATGTAGGGTTGTGGTGTTGGTGATTTTCATGTGATGTTGTGATTTTCTTATGTTTATTTTTATACCTTGTGCAATTTGTCTTGTTGTTGGTAAATTGATAATAATCTGATTTATTTTGAAATTGAGAGCATGTGGCTATGGTCAGGCGGATTATAAAATGACATGTGGACACGAGGTGCCGTGAGTAAATAATGAGGATATTAACACGTGAATTATCCGGGCAATTATGATATGAAATGAGGGCACGAGGTGCCGGGGAAATATAATGATTTAATTATGGGCACGAAGTGCCGTGGAAATATAAAAATGGGCTAAGACCCGTGTTTACAAAAAATATGAAAATGGGCTGAGACCCATAATATTATGATTATGAAATGAGGTGTCACATGGTGACTTTTAATTGAAAGAATTATATTCAAAATATTTATTTGAAAGAATTTTTATTCAAAAAGTAATATATGAAAGAATTGTTTTTGAAAGATATTTATTTGGAAAAATTATATTTTTTCAAAATATTTATTTGGAAGAATTTTTATTCAAAAAGTATTATATGAAAGAATAATTTTTGAAAGATATTTATTTGGGAAAATTATATTTGAAAGAGAGTTATTTGAAAGAATTATATGTGAAAGACATTTATTTGAATGACTTGATTTAATTGGGTGTACTTGTATTTATTAATTGTTGAGTGATATTAATGATGTTCCTGTTGTCTTGCTGTGCATATCACTGGTTGATTTATGTTTCCCTTATTGTTATTTGTTTCCTATTATTTGTATATCATATTGCACAGGTTATTAGACTAGTGAGTATCTTGACTGTGCCTCATCTCTACTCCATTGAGGTTAGTCTTGATACTTACTGGGTACCGACCGTGATGTACTCATACTACACTTCTGTAAATTTTTGTGCATAGCCAGGTATTGGAGATATCGGACTTGGGCAGAGTTAGAGTGGGATCGCAAGGATTCAAGGTAGAGCTGCTTGGTTGTCGCAGTTCCTTGGAGTCTTTCCATTTTTATTGTATTGTTATTTATTATTCAAACAGTATTAAGTATTCGATCCTTGAGATCATTTCATGTATTCAGTTAGAGTTCGTGACTCAGTACTACCAGTCTTGGGAAGGTGTTATAATTATTTTCGTTGTTGGTTTAAAAAAAATGGGTTTGAAATATAATTGTAATCTGCTTACCTAGTCTTAGAGACTAAGTGCCATCACGAAGCCTGTGGTGGAATTTTGGTTCGTGACAAGTTGGTATCAGAGCTCTAGGTTCATAGGTTCTACGAGTCACGAACGAGCCTAGTAGAGTCTTGCGGATCGGTACAGGGACGTTTGTACTTATCTTCGAGAGGCTACAGAATTGTTAGGAAATTTTCACTTCTTTCATTCATGTCATGCAGATTTGTTGATTGTAGAATTTGAGCCTTTGTATCTCTATTCTCTCACATATGGTGAGGACACGTGCTATCAGGTCAGATGAGCAGGCATCCGCACATACTGCTAGGGATGCAAGAGGTCGGGGCCGAGGTAGAGGCCGAGGAAGGGAATGTGTCGCGACTAGAGTACCTGACAGAGCGGCAGTTGAGAAGCCACCAGCAGCTCCAATTGGGGAACAGGTACCAGAAGCACCTGTTGTTACCCCGGACTTCAGGAGACTTTAGCATAGTTCCTGAATATGTTTGGTACATTAACCCATGCGAGATTGATCTCTGTTGCACCAAATATTTTGCGGATTGGGGGAGCAACTCAGGCTCCTACCACAACTCCTGAGTAGCAGGTTCATATTGGTCAGGTTTTGAGTATAGAACTGGTACATCCTGTTATTCCGGTTCAGCCTGAGGTCAAGCCAGAGCCATCAGAAGAAGAACAAAAGAGACTTGAGAGATTTAAGAGGTATAGTCCACCTACCTTCAGTGGCACAGCTACCGAGGATGCCCAAGGATTTCTAGAAAATTGTCACTGTATTCCCCGCACTATGGGTATTGTGGAAGTGAGCGGAGTTGCCTTTACTACATTTAAACTGTCAGGCGCAGCATATCGGTGGTGGCAAATCTGTAAAGAAGGTAGACCAGCCGATACAACACCACCGACTTGGGCTCATTTTTTGGAAATGTCCTTGAAAGAGTTTGTTCCCCAGACTCTCCTAGACGCGTGGCGCACAGAGTTTGAATGGTTGCGTCAGGGTACTATGACAGTGTCAGAATATGCTATCAGGTTCAGTGAGTTAGCCCCTCATACACCTATCTTGGTTCCTACAATCAGAGAGCGGGTCCGCAGATTCATTGAAGGGATTGATTATAATATTAAAATATGCATGGCTCGAGAATGGAAAACTGATACTCCATTTCAACAAGTAGTGGAGATTGCGAGAAAGATTGAGGGAATTTTAGGCGAGAAAAGGGAGTCTAAGGAGGCCAAAAGGTCTCAAAGATCTGGAGGGTTCAGTGGATTTTACTCTTCGGCTAGGACCCATTATAGCGGAGGCTCGAGCAGTCGGCCAGCTCAGTCCGCATATCAGACTACTCGAAGTGCTTCAGTAAGTTCTTACAACGCACCACCGGCACAAGATTTCTATAATGATTATTTCAGTTATCCGGTACAGACCCAGTTCGAGCAACCGAAACCTCAGAGGGGTTGTTATGAGTGTGGTGACACTAGGCATATCATGAGAGATTGTCCCGGACTTGGGAGAGGTGGATTTCATCAGAACACTCAGGCTATGGGCCCCAATGCAATTACTACTCCACGTGCACAGCCAGTTAGGGGTGGAGGACAGGCGGATAGAGGGCACCCTAGAGGGGGAGGCCCAGCCCGTTGATATATTTGTTATGGTGGGGATGAGGACACTACACCAGATGGTGTCGTTACAGGTATGATCCTGATCTGTTATAAAAACAATATTCCTTAATTTGATTAGATTCTGAATTTTAAGGTGAGTCCTCCTATTATGCTCTGCTTATGGAGGCGCTTCGTAACTTTGTGATTGTCACGACCCAAATTAACCCTCCGTAAGGTGTCGTGATGGCACCTAGTCTTTACAACTAGGTAATCCTAATATTACGAAAAATGTAAAGAAAACACAACATTTTAAAGATAAACAGCATATTGTGAATAGCCAAAAGTAGTACCACTCGGCATATACAAAATAAATTCCCAAGACCCGGAATATCACTAAGTCACAAGCTGCTATAATCTATGTAGCTCTATACAAAAGTCTGAAGATAATAAAAAAAGTCTCTAGGTGAGGGAGTAGAAGGGGACTCCGAAGATCTGTGGACGCAAGCAGAAGTACCTTGAAGTCTCCTAGAATCAGCAGCACGCACTAACCCCGAGGCTGATAGCTCGCACATGGATCTGCACACGAAAACATGTGTAGGAAAGGGCATGAGTACACCACAATGGTACTCAGTAAGTGCCAAGCCTAACCTCGGTCGAATAGTGACGAGGTCAGGTCAAGACCCTACCGGAGTAAATATAATAAATTAAACAGTAAAAGATATAAGTAAAATTTACGGTAACACAGTTAAAGAAATTTTCGAAAATTTAACAGTTAAGGGAGCCCTTGGTTCAGAACAAGGTAAACATAATGGGGAATCTCCCGGGATACCATCCCGTAATTCCGAATGAATATGCAGTACAGGGGGATCTCCCTGAATACGTCCGTAGTCCCAAAGTAAATATGCAGTGCTGGGGGATCTGCCGGAATACGTCTGTAGTCCTAAAGTAAATATGCGGTGCTGGGAGATCTCCCGGAATACGTCTGTAGTCCCAAAATAAATATGCAAGACAGGGGGATCTCCCTGAATACGTCTCTAGTCCCAATTTAAATATGCAATGCAAGATGTAATGACAGGTATGGCATCGAGTTATATAGTTTATACTAAATACAGATAAGGAAGAGTAGGGACTTAACTAAGCATGGCGCACAGAATGTCAAATAGGCAGTTAAAACACGTAAGCATGCTTCTCTAATCTAAGCTAAACAATTAAACGTATTAGTGTAATTTAATAAGGGAAAACAGTTTATGATTTAGAATGGAAAAATAGAATTTTTTGCAATAATAGCCCGTGTACGTACTCGTCATCACACATACACGGCGCCCACACATCAATTAATATCAAACATCATAAGGGGAATGTCCCCAACACAAGGTTAGGCAAGCCACTTACCTCGAACCGCTAAAATCAATACGTTATCACGTTCTTGCCATGAGTATCCGACTCCAAATGGCCCGAATCTATTCAAATTAATTGCATAATGTAAATATAACTACAAGTAACTAATTTAACTAATAAATTCGAAGTTAAATCGTGAAATTAGGGAAAACGCCCAAAAGGTCTTCCCAGGCCCACATCTCGGAATTGGGTAAAAATTATAAATTATGAACACCCGTTCACTCACGAGTTCACTCGAACAAAAATCATCTAAATCCGACGCCAAATGGTCCTTAAAATCTACAAATCAAACTTCCAAATCCCTAGCCTCTAATTCCAAATTTCCACCTTAAATACACACAAGTAGGTGGGAAATACATGGGAAAGCAAGATTATTGATTAAAAATAAGCACAAGGGACTTACCTCAAGAAATCTCTCAAAACTGCTCTCACACATCGCCCTAAACCGAGTTGCAAAGTCCAAAAATGACAAATATCGCGAAGCCCTTCGGCTTTAACCACTGCCCAGGTATTTCTGCACCTGCGGAGCCTAGGCTCGCACATGTGGGTGCGCTTGTGCGGAAAAATGTACGCATCTGTACAAATCACTTACCCTCTCTGCCTTCGCACTTGCGACGAAAGGGCTGCACCTGCGCGTGCACGCCTGAGGAAATTCCTTCCGCTTCTGCGGACCTTGCGCACCTGCGATGACCCTAATGCATCTGCGGGCATCGCAGATGCGGAATTCACCTCGCACCTGCGACCCCTGGCACTCCTCCATTTTTCCGCTTTTGCGCTTGCCTCTCCACACGTGCGATAATGCACCTTTGGTATCTCCACCGCAGGTTCGAAAATGACAGATGCCTGAAGACTTCAGCAGCAACTCAAATCCAACTTTTGATCTGTTAAGCACTCGAAACTCACCCGAGACTCCCGGGACCTCAACCAAACATACCAACCAATCCTAAAACATCATACAAATTTAGTCGAGCCCACAAATCATATCAACTAACGCTAAAATCACGAATCACCCTCCAATTCAAACTTAAAGAATTTGAAACTTCAAAATTCTACAACCGATGCCGAAACCTATCAAACCACGTACGATTGACCCCAAATTTAGCACACAAGCCATATTCAACATTACGGACCTACTCTAACTTCCGGAGTCGGAATCCGACCCCGATATCAAAAATTCCACTACCGGCTAAAATCGTCAAAAAATTATCTTTCACCAATTCAAGCCTAAATCTACTACAGACCTCCAAAACACATTCCGGACGTGCTCATAACCCCAAAATCAATCGACGGAGCTAACAGATTTGACAAAATTCCATTCCGGATCCGTCTTCACATAGTTCCAACTACGATCCAAATTCTAAGGCTTAAACTCACAACTAGGGACTAAGTGTCCCAAAACTCTCCGAATTCCATAACCAATTGCTCCGGCAAGTGCCAATAGCAGAAACAAATGTGGGGAAAATAGTTATTTGGGGATCGAAGCTCTAATTCTCAAAACGATCGGTCGAGTCGTTACATCCTCTCTCTCTTAAAACAATCGTTCATCCTCGAACGAGTATAAAGACATACCTGAAGCTGTGAAAAGATGAGGGTACTGGCTGCGCATATCCTGCTCGGTCTCCCAAGTCGCCTGCTCGATCGGCTGACGCCTCCACTGGACCTTTACTGAAGCAATATTCTTTGACCTGAGCTTTCTGACCTGCCTGTCCAAAATGACTACTGGCTCCTCAACATAAGATAGATCCTTGTCCAACTGGACTGAGATGAAATCTAATATCACCGTGATACTTCCGGAGCATAGACACATGGAATACCGGGTGAACTCCTGCTAGGCTGGGAGGCAAGGCAAGCTCATCAGCAACCCCACCAACTCTCCGTAATATCTCAAAAGGACCAATGAACCTCGGGCTCAGCTTGCCCCTCTTCCCGAACCTCATGACGCCTTTCATAGGCGATACCCGAAGCAAGACCCGATCACCAACCATAAATGCCAAATCACGAACCTTCCGGTCCGCATAACCCTTTTTGCCTGGACTGGGCTGTGCAAAGTCTCTCATGAATCACCTTCACCTTATCCAGGGCATCCTGGACCAAATCTGTACCCAACAATCGGCCCTCGCCTAGCTTAAACCATCCCACTGGGGACCGACATCGCTTACAATACAAAGCCTCATACGGTGCCATCTGAATGTTGGACTGGTAACTGTTGTTGTAAGCAAACTCTGCAAGTGGAAAGTATTGGTACCATGACCCTCCGAACTCCATCACACAGGCACGGAGCATATCCTCAAGAATCTGAATCGTGCGCTCGGACTGCTCGTCCGTCTGAGGGATACAGGTTGTGCTCAGCTTCACTCTAGTACCCAACTCATGTTGTACGGCTCTCCAAAACCGTGATGTGAACTGTGTACCTCTGTTTGAAATGATGGATACTGGAATACCATGAAGGCGGATGATCTCTCTGATATAAATCTCAGCCAACCTCTCAGAATAATAAGTGGTCAACACTGGAATAAAATGAGCTGACTTGGTTAGCCGATCCATGATCACCCAAATAGCATCGAACTTTCTCAAAGTCCATGGAAGTCCAACTGCAAAGTCCATGGTGATCCACTCCCACTTCCACTCTGGGATCTCTAACCTCTGAAGTAATCCACCTGGCCTCTAGTGCTCACATTTGACCTGCTGACAGTTGAGACACTTGGCAACAAACCCAACTATATCCTTCTTCATCCTCCTCCACAAGTAGTGTTGTCTCAAATCCTAGTACATCTTTGTGGCACCGGGATGAACGGAGTATCGCGAGCTGTGGGCCTCCCCGAGAATCAACTCCCGAAGCCCATCTACATTGGGCACACAGATCCGACCCTACATCCTCATCACACTATCATCACCTATAGTCATATCGCCGGCATCACCTTGCCAGACCCTGTCCTGAAGAACCAGAAGGTGGGGTTCATCATACTGACGCTCTTTGATGCGGTCACAAAGAGAAGACCGAGCAACCACACAAGCTAATACTCGGCTAGGCTCTGAAATATCCAATCTCACGAACTGACTGGCTAAGGCCTGAACATCCAAGGCTAAGGGCCTCTCAACTGCTAGAAGATATGACAAACGCCCCAAACTCTTCGCCCGGCGACTCAAGGCATCGGACACTATATTGGTCTTCCCGGGTGGTACAATATAGTGATATCAAAGTATTTAAGTAGCTCCAACCACCTCCGCTGACACAAATTAAGGTCTTTCTGCCTGAACAAGTGTTGCAAACTCCAATGATCAGTGTAGATCTCACAAGGAGCACCGTACAAATAATGACGCCAGATCTTCAGGGAGTGAACAATAGCTGCTAACTCAAGATCATGGATCGGATAATTCTTCTCATGAACCTTCAACTATCTAGACGCATAGGCAATCACCCTACCGTCCTGCATCAATACCGCTCCAAGGCCAATCCTCAAGGCATCACAATAGACAGTGTAGGACCCCGAACCTGTAGGCAATATTAATATTGTGGTTATAGTCAAAGCTGTCTTGAGATTCTGAAAACACTCCTCACACTCCTCGGTCCACCTGAACGGAGCACCCTTCTGGGTCAGCCTAGTCATAGGTGCTGTAATGGATGAAAATCCCTCCACAAAGCAACAGTAATACCCCGCCAAACCAAGAAAACTGCAGATCTCCGTAGTTGATGACGGTCTAGGCCAACTCTGCACTACCTCCACCTTCTTCGGATCTACCTTGATCCCATCACAAGACACTATGTGGCCCAAGAATGCCACTGAATCAAGCCAGAATTCACACTTAGAAAATTTTGCATACATCCTCTTATCCCTCAAAGTTTGAAGCACAGTCCTCATGTGCTGCTCATGATCTTCCCGAGACCGGGATGTCGTCAATAAACACAATGACGAAGGAATCAAGATAAGGCCGGAATAAACTATGCATCAAATACATAAAGGTTGTTAGGCTATTGGTCATCCCAAATGACATGACAAGAAACTCATAGTGACCATATCTGGCCCTGAAAGAAGTCTTCGGGATATCCGGCTCCCGAATCTTCAACTGATGATAACCAAAACGCAAGTCAATCTTGGAAAACACCCTGGCACCCTGTAACTGATCAAATAAATCATCGATATGAGGTAAAGGATACATTTTCTTCACTGTAACCTTGTTCAACTGCCGATAATCAATACACATACGCATAGAACCATCCTTCTTCTTCACAAATAAGATCGGAGCACCCCAAGGTGATACAATGGGCCTGATGAACCCCCTATCAAGAAATTCCTACAACTGCTCCTTCATCTCATTCAACTCAGGAGGAGTCATACGGTAGGGAGGAATAGAAATGGGCTAAGTGCCCGGCAACAAATCAATGCTGAAATCAATATCTCTATTGGGCGGCATACCCGGAAAATCAGCTGGAAACACACCAGGGAAATCCCTCACTACTGGAACTGACTCAACTGTAGGGGTATCAATACTGACATCTCTCACATAGGCCAAATACGCATCACACCCCTTCTCAACCATTCATTGAGCCTTAAGAAATGAAATGACCATGCGGGGAGTATACTCTAAGGTACCTCTCCATTATAACCTCGACAATTCTGGCATAGCCAGCGTCACGGTCTTAGTGTGACAATCAAGAATAGCATAATGGGGCGACAACCAGTCCATGCCCAAGATAACATCAAAATCTACCATACTAAGTAATAACAAATCAGCTCTGGTCTCAAAACCAAGTAGGGAAATCAAACACGACCGATATACGCGGTCCACAACGAGAGAATCTCCCACGGGAGTAGATACATAAACAGGGAAACTCAAAGAATCCCGAGATATCCCCAAATTTGGAGCAAAATAAGAAGACACATATGAATACGTAGAGCCTGGGTCAAATAATGTTGATGCATCCCTATGACAGACAGGGATGATACCTGTGATGACTGAATCTGAAGCGACGGCCTCTGAATGGGATGGAAGGGCATATTACCTGGCATGGCCTCCCCCTCTAGGGCGACCTCGACCTTCCCGACCTCCACCTCGAGCTGGCCTCTGAACGGGGGGCTCGGGTGCCTGATCCTCGATCCTCCCGGTATGGGTCCTCACCATCTGTGAGAAAGAATAGAATAGAATTTTAGAATTTTTGACGTCAATAGCTCGCACGACAAGGAAATCAAAGAAATATGATTGTTCTTAATAGTTACATAGCCTCCTGAAGATAAGTACGGACGTCTCCGCACCGATCCTCGAGACTCAAATAAACCGGCTTGTGACTCGCGACTCATATGAACCTAGTGCTCTGATACCAACTTGTCACGGCCCAAATTAACCCTCCGTAAGGTGTCATGATGGCACCTAGTCTTTACGACTAGGTAAGCCTAATATTATGAAAAATGTAAAGAAAACATAACATTTTAAAGATAAACAGCATATTGTGAATAGCCAAAAGTAGTACCACTCGGCATATACAAAATAAATTCCCAAGACCCAGAATATCACTAAGTCACAAGCTGCTATAATCTATGTAGCTCTATACAAAAGTCTGAAGATAATAAAAAAAGTCTCTAGGCGAGGGAGTAGAAGGGGACTCTGAAGATCTGCGGACGCAAGCAGAAGTACCTTGAAGTCTCCTAGAATCAGCAGCACGCACTAACCCCGAGGCTGATAGCTCGCACATGGATCTGCATATGAAAACATGTGTAGGAAAGGGCATGAGTACACCACAATGGTATCCAGTAAGTGCCAAGCCTAACCTCGGTCGAATAGTGACGAGGTCAGGTCAAGGCCCTACCGGAGTAAATATAATAAATTAAACAGTAAAAGATATAAGTAAAATTTATGGTAACACAGTTAAAGAAATTTTCAAACCTTTAACAATTAAGGGAGCCCTCGGCTCAGAATAAGGTAAACACAATGGGGAATCTCCCGAGATATCGTCCCGTAATTCTGAATGAATATGCAGTACAGGGGGATCTCCCAGAATACGTCTGTAGTCCCAAAGTAAATATGCAGTGCTAGGGGATCTCCCGAAATACGTCCGTAGTCCCAAAGTAAATATGCAGTGCTGGGGGATCTCCCGGAATACGTCTGTAGTCCCAAAATAAATATGCAAGACAGGGGGATCTCCCGGAATACGTCCGTAGTCCCAATTTAAATATGCAACGCAAGATAAAATAACAGGTATGGCATCGCATTATGCAGTTTATACTGAACACAGATAAGGAAAAGTAGGGACTTAACTAAACATGGCGCACATAATGTCAAATAGGCAGTTAAAAGACATAAGCATGCTTCTCTAATCTAAGCTAAACAATTAAACGTATTAGTGCAATTTAATAAGGGAAAACAATTTATGATTTAGAAAGGAAAATGGGATTTTTTGCAATAATAGCCAGTGTATGTACTCTTCAACTCACGTACACGGTGCCCACACATCAATTAATATCAAACATCCTAAGGGGAAAGTCCCCAACACAAGGTTAGGCAAGCCACTTACCTCGAACCGTTCAAATCAACTCGTTATCATGTTCTTTCCACGAGTATCCGACTCCAAATGGTCTGAATCTATTCAAATTAATTGCATAATGTAAGTATAACTACAAGTAACTAATTTAACTAATAAATTCGAAGCTAAACTGTGAAATTAGGAAAAATGCCCAACAAGTCTCCCTGGGCCCATGTCTCGGAATCGGGTAAATATTACAAATTATGAACATCCGTTCACTCACGATTTCACTCGGAAAAAAAATCATCTAAATCCGACGCCAAATGATCCTTCAAATCCATAAATCAAACTTCCAAATCCCTAGCCTCTAATTCCAAATTTCCACCTTAAATACATACTAACTAGGTGGAAAAATACATGGGGAAGCAAGATTATTGATCAAAACTAAGCACAAGGGACTTACCTAAAGAAATCTCTCAAAAATGCTCTCAACAATCGCCCTAAACCAAGTTGCAAAGTCCAAAAATGAAAAATATCGCGAAGTCCTTCGGTTTTAACCACTGCCCAGGTATTTCCGCACCTACGATGCCCAGGCTCGCACTTGCGGGTGGGCTTGTGCGGCAAAATGTGCGCATCTTTGCAAATCACTTACCCCCTCTACCTTTGCACATGCAATGAAAGGGTCGCACCTGCGCGTGTCGCCTGCGGAAATCCCTTCCGCTTCTGCGGACCTTGCGCACCTACGATGACCCTAACGCATCTGCGGGCATCGCAGATGCGGAATTCACCTTGCACCTGCAACCCCCAGCACTCCTCCATTTTTTTGCTTCTGCGCTTGCCTCTCCGCACGTGCGATCACACACCTGCGGTCTCTCCACCGCAGGTGCGAAAATGACAGATGCCTGAAGACTTCAGCACCAACTCAAATCCAATTTTTGATCCGTTAAGCACTCGAAACTCATCTGAGGCCCCTGGTACCTTAACCAAATATACCAACCAATCCTAAAATACCATACTAACTTAGTCGAGCCCACACATCACATCAACTAATGCTAAAATCACGAATCACCCTCTAATTCAAACTTAAAGAATTTGAAACTTCAAAATTCTACAACTGATGCCGAAACCTATCAAACCACGTTTGATTGACCCCAAATTTTTCACACAAGTCATATTCAACATTATGGACCTACTCCAACTTCGGGAATCGTAATCCGACCCCAATATCAAAAATTCCACTACCGGCCAAAATCGAGGGAAAACTAAATTTCGCCAATTCAAGCCTAAATCTACTACAAACATCCAAAACACATTTCGTACGCGCTCCTAATGCCAAAATAGCTCAACGGAGCTAACAGAGTTGACGGAATTCTATTCTGGATCTGTCTTCATACAGTTCCTACTAGGAACTAAGTGTCCCAAAACTCTCTGAATTCCATAACCAATCACTCATGTAAGTCCCAATAGCGGAAACAAATATGGGGAAAATAGTTATTAGGGGATCGGGGCTCTAATTCTCAAAACGACCGGCTGGGTCGTTACAGTGACCCACTTATATGTTATCCTTGTTGGGAGATTTGATGATGTTATCCCGTGTCTATCATTTTTGTTTTGTGCACCATTGAGGGCTATAAGTCCAAAAGTAATTTTATTATTCACTACAGTGGGTTTTGATGTGATTTCGAAATAATCGATTTCAATTTTATGAATTATATGCCCTATTAGAATGGAGGTTCATTATGTGTTGTGAAAACTGTTTACGAAATATATTTAAAAAAGGAAATTGAAAATTTTAGTTGGCACAATGTGCAAAATACTTGTGATGATGTGAAACATTTAAACCGGGCTACAAGCCGTCGTGAAAGTTATATAAGGACGATGTCCTGGTGGTGAAAATTTTTATGAGTTTAAATTCTCCCTTTGTGAAATTAAATTTATACTATAGTATAAACAAGGAGTCATGCATGTTAGGCTTATTTGATAATTTTGTATATTTTTCTGTGCATATTTAGCCATATGTCGTGTGCATAGGTGATTAATTGAGGATGCTGAAGTTAATTATAAATAGCTATTATGACGAGAGATGTGGTTATGGACATACATATATCGTGTGCATAGGCACGAATTTCTATAGCCGGTTGAGACTAATACCGTGTGTTGATGTGAGGAATTTGAAATTTGATTGGAGTGTAAGGAATTGGCTTTAAATCTTATAAGTGTAAATAAAAGAAATAATCTCCACTGAGATGATGTTGTCAGACCCCTGTTAAATTTACGGTGACGTAGAATCACCCGTGAGTATGTGTGAAATAATGCACTCGGTAATTTAATGTCATCAGAATAATTCTTGGCACGTTCGAGGACGAACGTATGTTTAAGAGGGGGAGAATGTAACGACCCGACCGTTCGTTTTGAGTATTACAATCATGCTTCCACACTTACTGCTAGATTTATACTTTACGGTTTTTATGTGACTCGTCGGGTGATTGGTTCAGGTCCGGTAAGGTTTTGGAATGAATTGGAATACTTAGTTCCAAGGTTTAAAACTTAAGTTAAAATAGTGAGCGAATGTCGACTTATGTGTAAA
Organism: Nicotiana tabacum; assembly: GCF_000715075.1. Taxonomy (NCBI): domain Eukaryota; kingdom Viridiplantae; phylum Streptophyta; class Magnoliopsida; order Solanales; family Solanaceae; genus Nicotiana; species Nicotiana tabacum. Next base: position 130,347,911 of record NC_134091.1, read on the forward strand.
CGACCCCGGAATAGAGTTTTGATAATTCCAATAGCTCTGTATGGTAATTTTGGACTTAGGAGCGTGTCCAAAAAATAATTTGGAAGTCCGAAGTGGAATTTGACTTGAAATGGCGAAAATTGAATTTTTGGGAAGTTTGACCGGGGAATTGACTTTTTGATATCGGGGTCGGAATCCACTTCTAAAAATTTGTATAGGTCTGTTATGTCATTTATGACTTCTATGCAAAATTTGAGGTCAATCGGATGTGATTTGATATGTTTCTGCATTTAATGTAAAAGTTGGAATTTCTTAGTTTCATTAAGCTTGAATTGGGGTATGATTCATGGTTCTAGCATTGTTTGATGTAATTCGTAGTATCGACGTTGTTTGATGTGATTTGAGACCTAAAGCGAGTCTGTGTTAGGTTATGGAACTTGTTTGTGTGTTTAGACGGGGTCTCGGGGCCTCGGGTGTGTTTCGGATGGGCTACGGGCCAATTTCTTCTATTTTTGGACTGCAGGTTTCTTCCATCTAATTTCCTTAATCGCGTTCGCGTCACTTCTTCCGCGTTCGCGTAGTGCAATTTGGGGAGAATGGATTATTGTTCTTCGCGTTCGCATGATTCCATTTGCGATCGCGAAGGCCTGCTTTCCCCTTCTTCGTGTTCGCATCCCCTCCATCGCTTTCGCATAGTAGAAACCTAGCCTTGAGCACAGGTACTCGTTACTCTTCGCGTTCACATGACCTTGTTCGCGGTCGCCGAAGTTTGTCTACTCCTTCTACGCGATCGCATCTTCTGCTTCGCGATCGCGAAGTGTAGCTTTGGGCAGCAGATAATTCCTTCACTACGAGATCGCATAAGCCCTTCCGCGATCGCGTAGCACATTTTGGACAGTAACCATTTTCCTTCTACGCGCTCGCATTATTTCTTCCGTGATCGCGATGTACAAATACCTGGGAAGGCAAAATAAATTCTCAAATCGAGGGTTAGACCAGTTTTATCACATTTTGACTTGTAGAGCTCGGTTCTGAGCGATTTCTTATGGGTTTCAAGAAAATCGATTGGGTAAGTGTTCTTCACCTAGAATTTATTTATTTCCATGATTCTATCTTTAATTTTATCATTTAATTTGTGTTTTGAGTTGAGGAAAAGGGTAGTTTTTGAAGAAAAGTTTCAAAATGAAAAATCAGGATTTGAGGGACGAAATGGTATCGGAATTTAGTGATTTTAGTATGGTTAGACTTGTGAGTGAATGGGTGTTCGTATTTCGTAACTTTTACCGGATTCCGAGATGTGGGCCCCGCAGGCGAATTTTGGGTTAATTTCGGATTTTTATTGAAAAATGTAGTAGTTTCTTATGGAATTGATTATATAATTTTTGTTGACTGTATCGAATTAATTGTGACTAGATACAAGGATTTCTGAGGCCAATTCGCGTTGCAAAGGCATAACAGAGTAAATAATTTCACGGTTAAAGGTAAGTATCTTGCCTAACTTCGAGTGGGGGAATTACCCCTTAGGCATCGAGTCTTATGTGTCGTTTGTAAAATGTGCAAAAGTCGTGTACGCGAGGTGACGAGTACGTACTCGGGATTATATGTGAAAATATATTGGATTTAAGTCTTAGGCATATTGTGTAGTAAATTGGATAATTGTTGGCATTTATTTAATCATCTATTTGCCATACCTAAATCCTTGTTGGTTGAACTTGTTTTTATATGACAATTTGATGTGATTGTTAATTGAATATTTATGTAATTTCGTGAGTTTGTTGGTTTGATATTTCTTGGAATTTAATCTCATTATGGATTTTTCCCTATGCAAATAATTAATTAAGCAAGCTTAAGAAGATGTGTTAATATAATTATCTAAATTTAGATTAATGAAGGTTTTGCTTTATGTTGAATAATTTTTATCTCGGTTGATTATTTTATGGTGATATACACATTGTGTGGAGCCTTCGGCTGTTTGTTGTGAAATTAAATGATTTGGTTGTATCTTTGGAACTTTAGTTGTGGCCATTGGGCAAATTGTGATATGAACTGATTTTGTCATGTTGCCGTGATAATTTTTCGTGTAAATTGTTGTATTGTGTGAGTTACTATTTTGGAGAGATAAGGGTGACATTTCACCGTTGATATTATGTGGGTATAAGGGTGGCATTTCACCATTGTTGTGTTTGTTGGAATATTTTCTGGGCGAAGCGATAAAGGTGGCTATAAGAGCGATAAAGGTGGCAATATGAGCGATAAGGGTGGCTATTGATATTGTCTGGGCGGAGCGATAAGGGTGGCTATAGGAGCGATAAGGGCGGCAATAGGAGCGATAAGGGTGGCTATTGTCAGGGACGGTATGTGATGACGTGGAGTTGTGGTGTTGGTGATTTTCATGTGATATTGTGATTTTCTTGTGTTTATTTTTATACCTTGTGCAATTTGTCTTGTTGTTGGTAAATTGATAACAATCTGATTTATGTTGAAATTGAGAGCTTGTGGCTATGGCCAGGCAGATTATAAAATGAAATATGGGCACGAGGTGTCGTGAGTAAATAATGAGGATATTGGCACGTGAATTGTGATATGAAATATGGGCACGAGGTACTGTGATTAAATGATAATGATATTTGGCACGTGAGTTGTCCGTGCAGTTGTGATATGAAATGAGGGCACGAGGTACTGGAAAAATATAATGATTTAATTATGGGCACGAAGTGCCGTGAAAATATAAAAATGGGTTGAGACTCGTGTTTACGAAAAAATATGAAAATATGCTGAGAGCCGTATTTTTATGATTTTGAAATGAGGTGTCACATGGTGACTTTTTAATTGAAAGAATTATATTCAAAATATTTATTTGGAAGGATTTTTATTCAAAAAGTATTATATGAAAGAATTGTTTTTGAAAGATATTTATTTGGGAAAATTATATTTGAAAGAGAGTTATTTGGAAAAATTATATGCGAAAGACATTTATTTGAATGACTTGATTTATTTGGGTGTACTTGTATTTATTAATTTTTGAGCGATATTAATGGTGTTCATGTTGTCTTGTTGTGCATATCACTGGTTGATTTATGTTACCCTTATTATTATTTGTTTTCTATTATTTGTATATCATATTGCACAAGTTATTAGACTAGTGAGTGTCTTGACTGTACCTCGTCTCTACTCCATTGAGCTTAGTCTTGATACTTACTGGGTACTGACCGTGGTGTACTCATACTACACTTCTGCATATTTTTGTGCAGAGCCATGTATTGGAAATATCGGACTTGGGCAGAGTTAGAGTGGGATCGCAAGGATTCAAGGTAGAGCTGCTTGGTCGTTGCAGTTCCTTGGAGTCTTCCCATTTTTATTGTACTATTATTTATTATTCAAATAGTACTAAGTATTCGATCCTTGAGATCATTTCATGTATTCAGTTAGAGTTCGTGACTCAGTACTACCAGTCTTGGGAAGGTGTTATAATTATTTTCGTTGTTGGTTTAAAAAAAAGGCCTTTGAAATGTAATTGTAATCGCCTTACCTAGTCTTAGAGACTAAGTGCCATCACGACGCCTGTGGTGGGATTTTGGATAGTGACAAGTTATGTCGAAGCGATGACCATTATTCATTAGGCCATTTTTATGGTCACCCAAAATTTTAATCGGTTCGAAGTCGGTCTCCCGAACTCATGCAGATGGCGTGGAATATAGCACACAAAAATCTGGGCATCATGCTGAATCCCTGCTTTATGGACCTAAATTTTCAAAAAACAATTAACGTTCATGGTGAAGCGATAACTATTGTTCATTAGCTAATTTTTTATGGTTCCACAAAATTTTAGGCGATTTGAAGCTGGTCGCCCAAATTCACACAGATGGCGTGGACTATAGCACACGAAAATCTAGGAATCGTATCATGGAGAAGTGATGAATACTGTTCATTAGGTTATTTTTTATGATCCTACAATATTTTAGGCGATTCAGAGCTGATTGCACTAATTAATGCAGATGACGTAGACTATAGCACACAAAATATGGAAATCGTGCTTAATTCTAGTTTTATGGCCCTAAAATACTAAAACAAAAAAAGGAACGGTAATGGCTAAGCGATGACTATTGTTTATTAGGTTGGTTTTGATGGTCCCACAAAATTTTAGGCGATTCGGAGTCGGTCGCCCAAATTCATGTAGATGGCTTGGACTATAGCACACGAAAATCTGGGAATCATGTTGAATTCCTGTTTTATGGCCCTAAAATATCAAAAAATAAGGAACAATCATGGTGAATCGATGAATATTTTTCATTAAGTCGTTTTCGATGATCCCATAAAATTTTAGGCAATTCGGAGCAGGTTGCCCAAATTCATGCAAATGGAGTGGACTATAGCACATGAAAATCTAAGAGTTGTGATGAATTTGTATTTTATGACTCTAAAATATCAAAAATGGGGAACGGTCATGGAAATGCAATGACTATTGTTCATTAGGTCATTTTTTATGATCTCACAAAATTTTAGGCGATTCAGAGTCAGTCGCCCGAATTCATGCAGATGGCGTGGACTATAGCACGCGAAAATCTAGAAATCATGTTGAATTCCTATTTTATAGCCTAAATGCCAAAAAAAAATAAGGAACGATCATGTCGAAATGATAACTATTGTTCATTGTGTCATTTTATAGTCCAGCAAAATTTTAGGGGATTTAGAATCGGTCGCCCAAATTCATGCAAATAGTGTTGACTATAGCACACAAAAATCTGGGAATCGTACCGAATTCTTATTTTATGGCCATAAAATACCAAACAAATAAGGAACGATCATGAAGAAGCGAGGTCTATTGCTCATTAGGTCATTTTTAATGATCCCACAAAATTTTAGGCGATTCAGAGTCGGTATCCTGAATTCATGAAAATGGCGTGGAGTATAACATACGAAAATCTAGGAATCGTACTGAATTCCTTTTTATAGCCCTAATATGCGAAAAAATAAGAAACGATCATGGAAAAATAATGACTACTGTTCATTATGTCATTTTTATGGTCCCACAAAATTTTGGGCGATTCAGAGTCGGTCGCCCAAATTCATGCAGATGGTATGGACTATAGCACGCGAAAAACTGGGAATCATGCTGAATTCCAGTTTTATGACCCTAAAATACCAAAACAAAAAATGAGCAGTCATGGCGAAGCGATTATTATTGTTCATTAAGTTATTTTTTATGGTCCCCTAAAATTTCAGGCGATTCGGAGCTGGTCGTCCGAATTCATACAGATGGCGTGGAATATAGCAAACGAAAATTTGGGAGTGGTGCTAAATTCCTATTTTATGGCTCTAAAATACCAAAAAATACAGTCATGGCTAAAAATGACTACTGTTCATTAGGTTATTTTTTATGATCTCGCAAAATTTTAGCTGATTCAGAGTCGGTCGCCCGAATTAATGCAGATGATGTGGACTATAGCACGTGAAAACCTGGGAATCGTGCTGAATTCCTGTTCTATGGCCCGAAAATGCCAAAAAATAAGGAACGGTCATGGCGAAGCGATGACTATTGTTCATTAGGTTATTTTTTGATGGTCCCGTAATATTTTAGGCGATTCGGAGTCGGTCGCCGAAATTCATTTTAGATGACATGGACTATAGCACACAAAAATCTACGAATCATGTTGAATTCTGTCTTATGACCCTAAAATACCAAAAATGAGGAACGGTCATGTCGAAGCGATGAATATTTTTTATAAGGTCATTTTTTAGGGTCCTACAAAATTTTAGTCTATTCGGAGCCGGTCGCCTGAATTCATACAGATGGCGTGGAATATAGCACATGAAAATTTGGGAGTCGTGCTAAATTCCTACTTTATAGCCCTAAAATGCCAAAAAAGAAAATAGTCATGGAGAAGCAATAATTATTGTTCATTAGATCATTTTTTATGATCTCACGAAATTTTAGGCAATTCAGAGTCGGATTAGCACACGAAAACCTAGGAATCATGTTGAATTCCTGTTTTATGGCCCGAGAATGTCAAAAACAAAAAGGAATGGTCATGGCGAAGCGATGAATATTGTTCATTGGGTTATTTTTTATGGTCCCGTAATATTTTAGGCAATTTGGAGCCGGTCGCCGGAATTCATGCAGATAGCGTGGACTATAGCATACGAAAATATGAGAATCGTGCTAAATTCCTGTTTTATGGCCCTAAAATAACAAAATATGAGGAACGATCATGACGAAACGATGCCTATTGTTTATTACGTCATTTTTTATGGTCTCACAAAATTTTAGGCGATTCAGAACCGGTCGCCCGAATTCATGCAGATGACGTGGACTTATAGCACACGAAAATCTGAGAATCGTGCTGAATTCTTGTTTATGGTACTAAAATGCCAAAAAATGAGGAACTGTCATGGCGAAGCAATGACTATTGTTCATTATTTCGTCTTTATGGCTCCACAAAATTTTAGGCGATTCGGAGTCGGTCGCCCGAATTCATGTAGATGACGTGGACTATAGCACACGAAAACCAGGGAATCATATTGATTTTCTGTTTTATGGGCCTAAAATGCCATAAAACGAGGAACGGTCATGGAAAAACGATGACTTTTGTTTATTAGGTCATTTTTTTGACCTCACAAAATTTTAGGCGATTCAGAACCGATCGTCCGAATTCACGCAAATGGCGTGGGCTATAACACACAATAATTTGGGAATTATATTAAATTCTTATTTTATGGCCCTAAAATGTCAAAATACGAAAAACGGTTATAGCGAAGCGATAACTATCTAGTTAAACTTGCTCTTTATATCGCAATTTTTCACACGCTTTTTAAATATTTGACCCTATTTTTCAGTACTTCAAGAGCACCTTGCACAATTTCAAGACCTTGAACAGCTCTTCCAGTAATATCTTGTTCAACAAAAACAATGTACAGCACCATGAAGGTTTGTAAACCTACCTTTTATAAGTACAGTAACTAATAATTTAAAAAGAAAAATTACAGTAAAAATTAGTTTGACTTTCAAAATTTGATCACGACAAGATAAATTTGGACGATGGCAATATTAGTTATCAATGCGTGGAAAGTTATATCCTGTGATAGTTTCTTTCCAATTCATTTACCCTTTAGTTGTTTGATTGATTAATTTATGCAGATGGGTTTTGGGTCGGGTCGAGCGGCCCGTTTTTAATTGAGTTAATATTTATTAACAAAAAAAAGTATGAAGTAAAAACTTATTGTATCGGAAAGTTGGATTTTCTGGCAATTGTGACTTTTTGTATTACGTGATGAAAGTTATGTGATTTTTCCGTTAGAAAAACATAACTAGTTATGTGGCTTTAGTAAAAAAAACAATTATAGTTTTATGATTATTTGTGAAATTTTACTCTTTATTTGATAATTAATAATATTTTGCGATGATTAATAATGAGAAAATTGTTATACATAAATTAATTATTTTTAAAAGGCCCATTTTCTTTCTATGTTTTAATCGCCTTTTGTTAATGATCATATTTTTATTTTATATTCTGTCGTTGCATAGAATAATATACCGCTAACCAAATGTAGCATTAGTTACGTGGCTGTTTTTTTCCTTATGCGGCAAACCAAATATTATATTATGTTCCGCGAACTTTTATGTTAGAATTAACGATTTTCGGCAAAGAGCCAAATATACCTCTATACTTTCGAAAATGGTCTAAAAATACCCCTCGTTATATTATTAGTTTATCTATACCCCTGCAGTCATACTTTGGGTTCAAATATACCCCTCATTTAAACGGAGGGACATGTGTCATCGTCCTGTTGGTCAATTCTAAATATCTCCTAATTAATTAAAAAGACTCATTATTCATACCCGAAAAATAATATTATTTTTTTGTAAAAACTGGAAAAAAATAAAAAAATAATTTTACTAAAAACTGAAAGAAAAAAAAACGAAAATATTTGTTTTTCCAGGTTTTACAAAAAAATTGCTTTTAAAAAAACTGAAAAATATTTTCTAAAATAATATTTTTGTAAAAACTGAAAAAAAAACTTAAAAGCAATTTTCTAAAGCAATTAAAAACTGAAAAAATTGAAATATTTTTAACGAGAAACTGAAAAAAAAATATTTTTTCAGTTTTTCAAAAACACTGCTTTAGAAATATGCTTTTTAGTTTTTTTTTTCAGGTTTTACAAAAATATTGTTTTAGAAAATATTTTTCACCTTTTTTGAAAAGCAATTTTTTTGTAAAAACTGAAAAAAACGAAAATATTTTAGTAAAAAAAAAATCAGCTTTTACAAAAACAAAATTGATTTAGAAAATTGATTTTCAGCTTTTTCAGTTTTTTCAAAAACATTATTTTAGAAAATATTTTTCAGTTTTTTCTAAAGCATTTTTTTGTAAAAACTGGAAAAAATATATTTTTATTTTTTTCAGTTTTTAGTAAAAAATAATTTCAGTTTTTTTCAGTTTTTAAAAAAAAATACTTTAAAACATTGTTTTTCGGGTATGATTAATGGGTCTTTTTAATTAATTAGAAGATATTTAGAATTGACCAACAAGACGATGACACGTGTCCTTCCGTTTAAATGAGGGGTATATTTGAACCCAAAGTATGACTGCAGGGGTATAGATAACCAATAGTATAACGAGAGGTATTTTTAGACCATTTTCGAAAGTAGAGAAGTATGTTTGGCCATTTGCCGTAGAATTAATTACTCCACTACCACTAGCATTAACCCTAACTAGTATTGTATTCTTATTTACATTAGTACTCCCTTCACTCCATTTTATACTTTGTTCTTTTTAGTTTATTTTAAAATTAATAATATTATTTTATACTTAAACATAACTTAAATATTTCATTTACCCTGAATGTCATGGTTTTATAAATATGATGTTTAATCGAGTTGCAAAGATATTGATTTCTCTTAAATTTATTCAATAAAATAAGTTCATGTTATAAAATAAAGACCGTAAAGTAAAGACCAGTATAGAGAGAAACTAATATATAATTCAAATTTTAAACTTATGTACATAATGAACTGAAATCTCCTCTATTTATAAAAGAAAGCAAGTTGATGTGTAAGCTGCTAGCTGCTGTGTAAGTTGTTACTGTACCAGATATAGATAATCTTCCACCGGGGGTAATATTTATCCATAACGGAGTACCGAAAGGATAAGCTCATTATACCAGTATAGATAATCTTCTACTGGGGGTAATGTTTATCCATAATGGAATACCGAAAGGATAAGCTCATTATACCATATATAGATAATCTTCTACTGGGGTAATGTTTATCCATAGCGGGGTACCGAAAGGATAAGTTTCTTCAGAAAACTTATTTCCAATAGAGTACTAAATAGATAAACATATTTACGGCGGAGTCTCATATAGATAAGCTTCTTCAGGAAGCTTATTTTCAATGGAGTACTAAATGAACATCCATAATATAATATATTTATAACACTTCCCCTTGGATGTTCATCAAAAAATAATGTGCCTCATTAAAACCTTTCTAGGAAAAACCCCGTGGGAAAAACAATCCTAGTGAAGGAAAAATAGTACACATATTTAGTAATACGCATAACTAGTAGTCTCATTAAAAACCTTATAAGGAAAACCATGTGGGAAAAATCTTAGTAAGGGAAAAATAGTATAGCGCGTATTTTACTCCCTCTGATAAAAACCTTGTTTCAAATATTTGAGTCTCCGCATTCCAATCTTGTATACCATCTTCTCAAAAGTTGAAGTTGGCAAAGATTTAGTGAATAAATCTGCATGATTGTCACTTGAACGGATTTATTGCACATCAATGTCATCATTTTTCTGAAGATCATGTGTGTAGAATAATTTTGGTAAAATGTGTTTCGTTCTATCTCCTTTTATAAATTCTCCCTTTAATTGGGCTATGCATGCAGCATTGTATTCGTATAAAATTGCGGATCTTTTATCACCTTCCAAACTATATTTTTCTTAAATAAAATGAATCACTAATCCCAACCACACGCATTCCCTACTTGCTTCATGAATAGTTATTATCTAAGCATGATTTGAAGAAGTAGCAACAATAGATTGCTTTGTGGAGCGTCATGATATGACAGTACCTCCACATGTAAATACGTACCCGGTTTGAGATCGAGCTTTATGTGGATCAGATAAATAACCTGCATCTGCATAACCAACAAGATCTGCACTACCTTTGTTAGAATAAAATAAACTCATATCAAGTGTTCCCTTTAAATATCGCAATATATGCTAAATCTCGTTCCAATGTCTCCGTGTAGGAGAATAGCTATATCTTGCTAGTAAATTAACAGAAAATATTATGTCAGGCCTTGTAGCATTAGCAAGATACATAAGTGCACCAATTGCACTAAGATAAGGTATTTCGGGACCAAGGAGTTCCTCATCCTCTTCTGGAGGTCGGAACAAATCCTTATTCACTTCAAGTGATCGAACAACCATTGGTGTACTCAATGGGTGCGCTTTGTCCATGTAAAAGCGTTTTAAGACCCTTTCTGTATAGGCAGATTGATGGATAAAGATCCCGTCTGCTAAATGTTCAATTTGCAGACCAAGACAAAGTTTTGTCTTTCCAAGATCTTTCATCTCAAATTCTTTCTTAAGATATTCAATTGCATTTTGGAGCTCTTTTGGAGTTCCAACAAGATTTATGTCATCAACATAAACAGCAAGTATAACAAATTCTGATGTCATTTTCTTTATAAAAATACAAGGACAAATAACATCATTTATGTAACTCTCTTTCAGCAAATATACACTAAGGCAATTATACCACATATGTCCAGATTGCTTTAAACCATACAATGATCTTTGTAATCCGATTGAATACATTTTCCGAGATTTTGGATTTGCTTCAGGCATTTTAAGTCCTTCAAGGTAATTTTATTATCAAGTGAACCGTACAGATAAGCTATAACTACATCCATTAGATGTATTTCAAGATTTTCATATAGTATTAAACTTATGAGATATCGAAATGTTATGGCATCCATAACAGGTGAATGTGTTTCATCAAAACCGACTCCAGGTCGTTGTGAGAATCCTTGTGCGACAAGGCGAGCTTTGTATCTTTCAATTTTATTTTTATCATTCCTTTTTCGCACAAAACCCCATTTATGACCAACTGGTTTTATACCAGCAGGTGTTTGGACTACCGGTCCAAAGACCTCTCTTTTAGCAAGTGCGTTCAATTCTGATTGAATTGCCTCTTGCCATTTTGGCCAATCAGATCTTTGTCGACATTCTTCGACAGATCTAGGTTCAAGATCCTCACTATCTTGCATAATGTTAAGTGCAACATTATATGCAAAAATATTATCCACCACTATTTCAGATCAATTTAAATTAATCCATTCACCAATAGAACTTATTAAAAGCTTCTCACTCACTTGAGTCTCGGGTTCATTTATTTCTTCAGGAAGCTCAGAACTAATCAGATCTTGGGTCTCTTCAGGGGATCCCTTCATAGTATCGTTGTGATCATTTGTTGATTTTTTTTTTCGAGGATTTCGATCCTTAGAACCCAAAGGCCTACCACGCTTCAGACGTGCTTTAGGTTCACTAGCTCTCATGCTAGTAGATGGTCCTATTGGGACATCAATTCGGATAGGCACATTCTCTGCAGGGATATGTGACTTAGTTATCCTTTTCAAATCAGTAAACGCGTCTGGCATTTAATTTGCTATATTTTGTAAATGGATGATCTTCTGGACCTCCTGATTACATATAGGAGTACGTGGATCAAAATGGGATAATGATGAAACTTTTCACACAATTTTACTTTTGATTTCCTTTTTCTCTCCCCCTAATTGTGGAAAATTTGTTTCATCAAACCGACAATCTGCAAATCGAGCAGTAAATAATTCTTCCGCCAATGGTTCAAGATAGCGAAAATAAAGGGTGATTCAAACCCAACATATATTCCTAATCTTCTCTGCGGGCCCATCTTACTGCGTTGTGGTGGTGCTACTGGCACATATACAGCACATCCAAAAATTCGTAGATGGGCAATATTTGGTTCATGACCAAAAACTAATTGTGATGGAGAATATTTATTATAATGTGTCGGTCTGAGACGGATAAGTAATGTTGCATGCAAGATAGCATGGCCCAAATAATAGTGGGCAATTTCGTTTTCATAAGTAGTGGTCTTGCTATCAATTGCATGTGTTTAATAAATGACTCTGCAAGGCCATTTTGAGTATGAACATAAGCTACACGATGTTCAACTTTTATCCCAACTGATAGACAATAATCATCAAAAGCTTGAGATGAGAATTCTCCAACATTATCAAGGCAAATAGCCTTTATACGATTATCTGGGAATTGTGCCCTTAATCGAATTATTTGAGCTAATAGCTTTGCAAATGCCAGGTTGCGAGATGATAGTAGGCACACATGAGATCATATTGAATATGCATCTATTATGACCATAAAATATCTAAACAACCCACTTGGTGAGTGAATAGGTCCACATATATCCCCACGTATATATTCTAAAAAGGCAAGGGATTCAATGCCAACCTTCATTGGTGATGGTCTAGTGATTATTTTGCCTTGATAACAAGCATCACAAGAAAATTCATTATTTGTAAGAATATTCAGGTTCTTTAATGGATGCTCACTCGAATTTGCAGTAATTCGTCTCATCATTATTGATCCAGGATGGCCTAAACGGCCATGCTAAAGCACAAAAATATTTGAATCAGTAAACTTCTGGTTTACGATGGAGTGTGTTTCAACTGTACTAATTTTGAATAGTATAAGCCAGAAGATAAAGTTGGTAGCTTTTCTATAATGCACTTCTGGCTAGAAACATTCTTTGTAAAACAAAGATATTCCATATTCATTTCATCTATCGTTTCAATATGATACCCATTTCGGCGGATATCTATAAAACTCAATAAGTTTCTTCGGGACTTGGAGGAGAATAATGCATTGTCTATTATAAGTTTTGTTCCCTTAGACAGAAATATAGTGGCTCTTCTGGATCCTTCAATTAAACTTATATTACCAGAAATTGTTGAAGCATTTGCTTTTTCCTTATGCAAATAAGAAAAGTATTTCTAATCTTTGAATATGGCATGAGTTGTTCTACTATCAATTACATAAATATCTTCATGATTGGTCTTTGATCCAAACATAATTTGAGGATTATCCATATTCTTCAAAATGGCATAAATAAAATAAATATGATAGTAAACATCATTATCAAAGAATAACTTTTATTTATATACAACAATTATATAACCATACTATCTACTACAAACAACAAAAATTAAAATATTTACATCTCTACAGATTAATCACTGATCACATGACTTGTTTCTCCTTCCGGGTGTGCAAAGTAATCTGCTACATCCAAATGCATGAAGTTTAAATTATCTTCAAAAATAAAATTTGCTTCAGCATTCTTCTCTGTCTTCTTCAGGGAGGCTTGATACAGCTCAACCAGGTGCTTTGGTGTACGACATGTACGTGACCAGTGCCCTTTTCCTCCACATCTATAACATACATTTTCTAGCTTTGTTGCTTGCACCGCTTTCTTTTCCACTGCTGGTGGTGAGGAGGGTTCTTAGGTGCATTATTATTACCATGATTAGAGTTTCTTCCCCGACCGCGGCCATGACCACGACTGGGGCCACGTCCTCTTCCACGCTTAGCTTGGTAGAAGTTCGTCTCAATCACTTCAGGGAATGGACAAGAACCAGTAGGTCGACTTTCATGATTTTTCATTAATAGCCCAATATGTTGCTCGGCTACAAGAAGATGTGAGATAAGTTCAGAATACTTTTTGAATCTCATCTCTCAATATTGCTGCTGCAGGAGCATATTCGAGGCATGAAAAGTAGTGAAAGTTTTCTCCAACATATCATGATCAGTAATATTATCACCACATAATTTCAATTGGGAAATAACTTTGAACATAGCAGAATTATATTCACTGATAGATTTAAAGTCTTGTAGTCTTAGATGAGTCCAATCATAACGTGTCTGTGGAAGAACGACCATCTTCAGGTGGTCATATCTATCTTTCAAATTATTCCACAGTATGACTGGATCTTTAATAGTGAGATATTCCATTTTCAAGCCTTCATCAAAGTGATGGCATAGGAATGTCATTGCTTTGGCACAGTCTTGGTTTAATGCTTGATTTTTGTCCATGATGGTGTCCGTCAGACCTATCGCATCAAGATGAATTTCAGCATCAAGCACCCAATACATGTAGTTTTTTCCCTATATATCCAGGGCTACAAACTCAAGTTTAGAAAGATTTGATATTATTTAGAAAAAGAAAGTTTGTACCTCTTATACTTTCAAAGTATTTGCTCGAGATGGCAGAATCTCGTGCTGATAACGTGTTATAAAATAAAGACTGTAAAGTAAAGACAAGTATAGAGAGAAACTGATATATTATTCAAATTTCAAACTTATGTACATAATGAACTGAAATCTCATCTATTTATAGAAAAAAGCAAGTTGATGTGTAAGTTGCTAATGTATCAGATATAGATAATCTTCTACCAGGGATAATATTTATCCATAACGGAGTACCGAAAAGATAAGCTCATTATATCAGATATAGATAATCTTCTACCGATGGTAATATTTATCTATAACGGAGTACCGAAAGGATAAGCTCATTATACCAGATATAGATAATTTTCTAACGGGGTAATGTTTATCCATAGCGGGATACCGAAAGGATAAGCTTTTTCAGGAGACTTATTTCCAATAGAGTACTAAATAGATAAACATATTTACGGCAGAGTCTCATATAGATAAGCTTCTTCAGGAACTTTATTTTCAACGGAGTACTAAATGAACACCCATAATATAATATATTTATAACAGTTCACATATAATGAAATAGTTAGTTTCAAGTAATCTAATAATATAAAAAATTAAAAATCCATTAAACTAAGATTTTTTTGGTAATTAAATAATTTTCATTGATCATCAATGTAGCTTTACAAATCACATTTCCCTGTCTCATATAGAAGTTTCTACCTATACCTGTACAAATATCAATTAACCACGAGTCCTATGTGTTCTAACTCCTCAAAATTTAAGTTGTTGCAGTAGCTTTCTTGTTTGAGCATATACTCTCACATTATAGACACATGCAATAGCCCTAGCTAATTCTTCTACCTCTCTACTGTGCTTCTCAAATATTCGAAGGTTCCTCTCATTGTAGATCATGTGAATTGTCTCAGCATAAATCATTTGAAGGCAACAACATTCTGTGATTTTCCTTTAGCATTTTCCACTGCCCATTTTCAATGTTGACTCCATGAATTAGGACAATATGGTCGTCTCTGCATCCATAATAGGACCCCCTTCCAAAGTCTCTTGGCAAAGTCACATTCTGCGAACAGGTGGTTTCTACTTTAATCATGGGATTGACATAATATGCATAGGGTGTCCACCAGCATTCCCCAGCGTACTAGTCTATCACTAGTTAGCAACCTGTCTAAAAAATATAGCTACATAGTGAACTTAGCTTTACCCCGTGCATCATTCCTAAACATAAATAACTTCCATTCCACTCTAGGTAATATCCCAAGCATCAGATAGTATATTTGTCTGATCATGTTGTTGTTTCTATTGGTCAGAATTTGTGTTGGTTTCACTAAATCCCTTGCTTCAATCATCTTTCTGACTAGCCAAGAGGCCTGTTAAGGTATTGGAATATCAAAAATTTGCTGCCTTTTTATGTAAAAAGAGTATCCATTTGATCCACAATTTGTCCACTTAAAGTGCAAGATCCCAATGGTTCTTTGTTGCTGCCCTATTCCACACTTTGAGGTTGATTAGATTCAGCCCACCTGCACTTTTAGGTGTACATGTCTTCTCCCAAGCCACTAATGATCTTCTTGTGATGACACTCTCCCGGTCAGACATAGCTCTTGCAGTAAGCTTCGATTGTCTTCAACACTTTACTAGGGATCAAAAACAATTGTGACCAATATGCTTGAATGCCAAATAATACATATTGTACTAACTTAATCCGACCAGCATATAAGAGCTTTTTAGCAGTCTATGATGAGATTCTTGCCACTATTTTCTCGATGAGGGGTTGCCATTGAGCTAATGACATCTTCTTAGTGGGCACAGGAACTCCTAAATACTTGACTGGTAATTCACCCCTAGCATATCCTAGTTTCTGCAGTATCTCCTCTAACTAATTGTGTCACACCTCCAAATTAGATTGAACTCTTAGATTGGTTAGCTTGCAAGCCTGAAACCTCATAAAATTGGCTTAGGCGTTGTTGTAGTTGCATGACTGATAGTACATCTCCCCTTGCAAAGAGAAGTAGGTCATCCGCAAAGCTAATATGAGTGATACCCAACTTGGAACATCTGGGATGATATTTAAACTCACTCTTCTTTTTCAATCCATTTAGGCATCGACTGAAGTACTTCATAGCTATTGCAAAAAGGAATTGAGACATGGGATCACCTTGCCTCAACCATTTAGCTGCTGAGAATGGTATTGAAGGCTCCCCATTTATAATTATGGAGTATCTAACTGTCTTAACACAACCTAGCACCAATTGCTAAAATCTTCTAGGAAATCCCAGCTCCCCCATCACTTGTTCCAAAAAAAGTCAATTCCATAGAGTCATAAGCTTTTATTAGGTAAATTTTGATCCTACATCTTGTAGAAATGTTCTTCCTTGTATATGCCTTAACAAGCTCATGAGACAGAATTATGTTGTATGCAATTTTCCTCCCAGCTTGAGCTTCACTGATGACACTAGCAATTACTCTTTGTAGCCCATTTGCTAGCACTTTAGAAATGATCTTATATAGCACAGTGCAGCAAGCAATAGGTCTGAAATCCTTTGTTGTTGCTGGATTACTCACTTTAGGGACAAGGGTGATTGTTGTACAAGCTATAACTTTGTACAGTCTGCCAGAGATGACCATGCTTTTTTGAAGAAGCGTGAATTATAGCCATCAACCTCATGAGCCTTGTCCTCATGAATAGCACATGGCCTTTCATATATTTCCCCATCTGAAACTTCTGCAACTAAACTTAGCTGTTGATCATGAGTGAGCTTGGGCCCATTTTGCATAATTTCTTAATTGATTGCATGCAATGACTTGGCAGAAGACCCCATCAAACTCTTATAAAAGTTGACAATCTCCTCTCTGATGCTAGCAGGTGTAGTTAGCTTCCATCCATCCATAGTTATAATCTCCAGTATATGTTTCTTGTGGCTTCTTTCTTTCATAATAGCAGAAAAATACTTAGTGTTGGCATCTCCTAGAGTGATCCATTTTACTGTAGACTTTTGCTTCAGTATGCTCTCTTCAATTAAAGACCATTTCTCCAACTCTTGTAGTGTATTCTTTTCTTGTTCCAATAGGCTGTCAATGTAGTGTTGTTGCATACTTTCATGCACTGTGATGAGCTCCAACCTTGCATTTTCAATTCTCTGTGCTATGCCCTTATACTCTTCATTGTTAAGTCTTTTGAAAAGTGGTTTAAGGGCTTTGAGTTTTTTTTCTATATGTCCTTCATTTTATCATCAGCTACTCTCATTTTCCATATGTTCTCCACCATTGTTTCAAAATCCCTATGAGCTTCCCACACATTAAATAACCTAAATAGTGATTTGATATTGAGTCTTACAGATTTTATATTGATCAACATAGGCGAGTGATTAGAAATCAGTGGAGTGTAATACTCAGTACACACATTGTCGCAGTTCATCATCCACATGTCATTGCCAAATACCCTGTCATTCATACTTAGGATTTGTCTGTACCTTGTTGTTTGTACCTTGTTGTTTGTTTGACCAGGTGTAGTAGTCTCCTTTCCATGGCAGCTCATTCAAGAGGAGTGTGAATGCGGTCTGAGAAGTCATCCATTTCATTCATTGTAACTGGATTGCCATACAACCTATCCTGTGCGTAGAGAATGGCATTGAAATCACCACTTAATATCTAAGGCTTGGTCGTATGAACAGAGATATCATTCAAACTTGTCCATAGAGCCTTCCTTTGTTCCAAAGTATTAAACCCATATATAACTTATAGTACAAGTCTTATAGTGGAGTGTTGATAACTTGATATGTAAGGATCAAATTTCAAAAACTTTCATAGTTTCATTTCAAATTTTCATTGCATAATAATACTTCAAATTAATCTAACAAACTAAAACATTAAGCTTAAATAAGTCTAATAATTTTAAAATAACACAAATTACCTCAAATCAACTTAAATACGAATTTCTAGAGGACGCTCAAGACAACTCTTCATATGCCTCCTCAAACAGCTTGTGCCCTCCCACTTTCGACGAACATTTAAGACTCAGACCACAGTTATTGCACTTTACTTTACTAACTTCTTCATTTTCTTCTACCACCTCAAAGTATTCCCAAACATATGAGCTCATTCTAGAAGCACGGAGCATGATTTAACTTGAATTGAGAATTTGGGTTTGAGAATTGAGAGATGTGTGAAGAAATAAAAAAGGGGGGTTTATTTATAGTTTTTCAAAGGGCTAAATTAGTAAATAATAAAAGTGTTATTTTTTTAAAAAAAATGCCCAAAAAGGGCTATTCTTGCAAATTAGTTGTTGGGCAATGGTCAAGACGTCAACTTTATAAAAAAATAAAAATCAAAAAAGGCGTTGAACCGGTCTGGGCCGGTCCGATTAACCGGTTCCCAAATGACTTGACCATAACGGGTCATACCAGTCCGGTTAACCAGTACCAAAAATCTATCCGGCACAAACTAGCCCCCATCCCAACCCAGCCCTGCCCTCCCCCTTACTATCGGGACGGTCTGGTCCGATCTAAAACTGGTCAGGGCCGGTCCGGAATCGGGCCAACCCGACCCGTTTGACACCTTTAGTCTGGACATCCTAAAAGAACAATGGAGTCCCGCCCTTACTGTATCCAAGGTAAAATATTGCATATGGATAAATGGAAGGAATATTTAATATACATATGGATAAGAATATATAAATACAAAAATTCTTAATGGGTTAACGGTTTATCCGATAAGAAAATTGAATAATTCATCCCCAAACCGATAAGCCGTTTATAATAAAGTTTCAATCTGTTCACCACCTGTTAATCCGATAACTTGATACCAATAAGCCATTAGGTCACTTTTACGATTTGGTTTTCAGTTTCGGTTCGGTTTTGAACACCCCTACCCGAACTAAGCAATGGAGGAGATGAGACTCTACTCTGTCAACATCCACACAGTATACATTAGGATCCCAGGTAAGCCTTATTCTTCCATTCACAACACTTTGATAATTATATTGTAGTGCCCAACGCCCCAACCTGGTGATATATTTTTGAAAACTCTATTGACACTAGTTTCTTTAACTCTAGTCTCAAGCAGACCAGCTAGTTTTATGTATTTATTCTTTAAGTATAACTTTAGCTCCTTCTGCTTGTATCTCTTGCTAATCCCTCTAACATTCCACACTAACCAGGTCATTAGGCTGGTATAAGAGGCCCACTATCTGTTGTAGGCAAGCATTTCTGATTCCCATTCCCACCTGATTTCACTGTTGCATTGCTTACCCTCTGAACACTAGTAGATAAAGCCGGAAACTCCCTAATACAGCTCAACTCAGGGCTTCTCTGGGGTAGCTGGTCCTCCTTATGAATCTCCTTGCTTCTTACCATTGGCTGCTCTTCACAAATAGACAGTGGTTGTTGTCTTTGCTCAAGAACTTGTTGATCATGTGTCTCTATAGTTAGCTTATTTGCTTCTAATTGTTCAGTAGGCTTTTCCCTCACCTCAACAGTCTTCTTTGTTCTCCATTCCTGGATCACTCTTACCAATCTGGTTGTGGAGCTTGTTGTGGGGCAGGTTGTGCATTGCCAATTGGTCTCCTTCTTCTTCTAGGTTGTTCAACTTTATGCTTCTCAGCCTCAATCTGCTTGCAACATTGGCCTATTTTCAAGCACACTTCGCAAAAATCCGGTTTCCAGTCATACTCTATCATTTGATCAAATTGCCTCCATTCAGGTTCCCACATAGTGACACTAGAGGGAAGTGGTCGAGTAACATTGATTTCAATAAGCATACGAGTATATGAGATCCTTTTTTGTTTAGAAGTGCACTCATCAGCATACAAAGGCCTTCCTATTGCGCTTGCAATTCTACTCAGAGATTGACCACCCCAGCAACTCATAGGGAGATTTGGTAGCACCACCCACATGGGAATTTCAGTGAGAAATTCTTTTGTAAAGTCGAAGTTCACAGTCCATGGTTTCAGGATCAAAGGTTTGTTGTTAACTGTATAGGGACCTGAATACAGGACTTCATGCATGTCATTGATAGACTGAAATTTGACTACATAGTAACCCTCTTCATGGTAAAACACCTCTAGTTCTGCCACTTGATTCCAACTCTGCTTTATAAACCTATGCATGTAGTTATAGCTCGAAGTTTCCCCAATTACATACACAATTAGAAAAAATCTCTTTTCAAGTTTGAACAACAGTTTTCACATGAACAATTTTTGGGGGAATGTAAGATAACTTTAGCCCATTCTCAGAACTACGGTTACCTGCAAATAGAGAAGTCCATGCATTTGTTGTCCCCTTCTTCTTAATTGCTGGTGCTAGATCTGGTAGTACTCGTTAGGTCTTCAAATTTCCCAGTTGATTTGTTCTTATGGCCGATTAGAGATGGACTAATACTGAGATCCAATCTCTTAGCAGGCCCCTGTATTATCGCTTCACTCTCATATTGTTTTATCCTTGCATCATCCAATGGAACGCGAGTCTTTACCATCTCAGCTATTAGGAGCTTCAGTTGGTTTACCAATACCAGCTAAAGGTTGCAACCTAGGTCTTCTGCGAGCTCGTCCTCTTCCCGAGCCATGAACTACGGTGGGCGTATGTTTAACTAACGTGCGCCGGAGGGCATGGGAGCTAGAGAGAGAAAGCAAAAAATCACTAACATGTTTAAAATTGAACTCACGAAGAATAGTCTCAATTACTTTGATCATGTTTCATAGTGTTTTATGACCGTCAAAAGTATTTCTTTTAGAACCAATCGTAGGTTTTTGTTATAAAGGATACATTTTGACCGGTGTTTAAAAAGGTATTTCCGGGACTCGCCCGGGGTCGTCTCTGGGCGGGACACTTGCAAAACGCCCTGGGACTCATGTATGGGGCTTAGTTCTGTGAGGCTTACGCCCCAAGCACCCGACCGTGCGCCCTAAACACGCCTAACGGCCAACGCTCGAGGCTCGCCTAACAGTTCTAACGCAAATCACGTGTCGAATTTCCTAATTAATATCGTTGATATTCAAAATTCTTTAACAAATTAATGATAAAAGTTCTATTCATCAATAGAAATATGAAGATTGAGTATAACTCTAATAATGAGACATAGTATTGCGAATTTATATCTTCACTTATTATTGGTCGTGTCTTAGTTCATTTGTCCCTCCTTGTTATACACTTCTATTAATTTGATATCTTAAACTAATTTGTATTTATTCATGAAGGAGTAATATTTTAATTATCGTACTAATAAAATTTTATTAATTATTTACATTTAGGAAGGTAAAATGTGGAGTTTAATCATTTTTTTAAAGAAATTATAAGTTTTTAATTAATTGAAAGTTAAAGACGTTATACGTGATTTGTATGCATTAGTTATACTTAAGAATCATTCTTAGATTATTTTTTTATGAGTTCCTTTAATTGTTTTTAAATTTTTAACTTTTAATTTATATTTTATATTTTTTTGTGTTATTATGTTATTTTATTAATTTATAAATTAAAATTTTTAAAGATCCATGGGGCTTACGCCCCCCCTCCCCCCGCCTCCAGGCTTACGCCTCGCCCTATATCAAGTATTCCTCCGTATATAAAACTTTATTCTTTTAGACTCAAATTACTTGTGCTTGTAAGTAGCGAACAATAGATTGTTTTGATTAGTTTTTTTGTGGGGATGGAGCATATATATATATTTCACATATTTATAGTTTTCTTCAATTTTTATGCAATTTTACCTGTTTATAAATATTTACTGTCATTATATTATTTTATAAAATATTAAAAATTAAATACCTATGGGGCTTACGCCTCGCTGAGGCATATGTAAAACGCCTCGACTTACACCCACGCCTTTTAAAACACTGATTTTGACATAAGCTTATGTAGTTGTGACAATAATCAATAGTGGTCTAAAGTTTAGTCATAAATTTTTTATAATTTTTCTATAATTTTAGACGCTTGATTCTAAAGTTTCGAATGAACCCGGGTGAAATCTTCCGCTTAAGAAGCGGGAGGTTATGATTTGCAAAGGTTCTGAAAAAGGGACAAAATATAAATGGTGGCCTAAAAAATAGACACTGGTTAAACGGGCAAAAAACATAACTAGCCAATATTTAAAGAAAATTTACATATCCGTAGCCGCAATAGTTAATGTCATTCTATGGCACCTGAGTATTAACATAGCATAGCAGATTCAATATATATTTTCTTTCATTTTGTATCATTTATAAAATATGAAACTAATAAATCTAGAATATATAGTGTATAATAATATACATATGAAATCAAACAATTATAAAATAATATCAAATATTACTATTATATATTTAGTATAACAGCTAAAACAATACTACAACATTGAATATACCATTTATTTTTTAAAAATAAATTACATTGCAATATATACATTGTTTATTTAATATATATCATTATGAAATATAAATTATATTTTATTATGTTTGCAAAGACATGAAGAAGTCCAAAAAATATTTCATGTCAAATATACATAAAGTATATTTAGATTACACCCAAAATACATAAATGATACATTAAATATGTGCATGTGCTTACAAGTCATATATGCAGTAATGTATAAATTATAAATATAAATGTATGTATATACAAAGAAGAAGTAGCGTGAAGGCAGAAAAAAATTGGAATAGCAAAATTATTAGGTAAGATTTGAAAATAATTTATGTAGATTAAAAAATAATCCCGATAGAGAAATGTCAGTTATATTAAATTCCTTATTTAGTGGAATTCCTTCATTTGTGCATTCATTAATTATGGCATAATCTTTACAGTATGCTAAGATTGTAAAAAAAATTGCTATTTATGGAATAAACTAAAATTAATATCATTTTGTTAAATAATTTTTAAAAAATGCTCAGCCATGTAAAAATCTCAAAACTAAACTGTTTACATGCTAGCTACTTTTTTGGATCGCATTTTTAAAAAATAGCCAATATTTGAAAAGAGCTACTATGACTGTCATGGACTTTAAACTTTAAAAAGTAAAACTCCATGACAGTGTTCTGGATTTCGTCCGAGATACTGTCATGGACTTTCACCATTTGCTGGATTTCGGGTGTCCAATGCTAGGTTTGAAATAAAAACTTGGACATCCTAGGATTGATCCCAACAACACTTGGTGCGACTACGAACCCATATGTTTCAACCTTGGTGGATAGAATTATCTTGGCAATGTGTTCGCTGCGGGACAAGCTGCCCCGTGCATTAGTCAAAGTATGCAAAAGCTAACCCAAACACCAACAATATCAGAAAGAAAGAAAATAACCAAATTTGGTTTTAAGAAAATCTAAGTAAACCTATGTGGCAGAGTCAACACAAAAAAATTATCAAAGGATTGTTCCTGCAAAGAGGAGAAGGCCGCCTTCAAAATGCATGTCTAATGTTTCTTATTTGCACACAGTTCAACAGAGAAGTTAGCAGTCTTCCATTTTTTGCACTTGAAAGAATGCAAGATGAGGAACATTTTGTGCAGATTCTATAAGTTGGTAGGTCATTATGTTGTAAAAATTCTTCCTAAAGTCATACAACAAAGTCTTTCTTTTTTGTCAGAATATACCAAATAATCGAAAAACTGAAATTAGAGTCATGCTACATATGGTTCTTGTAAGGTCCCGTAGTGAGCAAAAACCCTATAAAATTCTTTGGATATTTTCTCCAACTAGTTTGAATAACTCATTATTCACTTCTCCCTTTATTTGGCTGCGACCGTCACACCTTAGGAGGTTGAAATACAAAACAGCAGACTCTACCATCTCCTAGTAGGCTGGAGCATGGGAACGAAAGCTGCAAAAATCCAAGAATACCTCGCAATTTTCCACTCAGCTGGTTCAGATGAACAAATCACTGACCATAATGAGCATGAGTTACACAAGTTCTGAACGATCCATCCCCATGGAAAGGCTTCCAGTTTGACTTGTCCAAATACCACAATGGGAAGGGGAAAAAAAACTACATACAGATAAATAAGTTAACTGATGGGGCCTAACACGGCAAAAACTGTTAGATTCTTGAACAAAAGATCCCATCTGATGTTTGGCATAAAGTTAGAGCAAATGATTTCTATCACCAACTTATGGAAGCTCTGGAAAAGCAAAATCTTCAAATGAACTAATTTCTACAAAATCTTAACATAACAAGGAGAGAAACTGTTTAGAAGATGCTAATATACACAGAAAGCAAAAGAATGGCAACCTGGAATGACAAAAGCATACCAAAAGCTTGCTATTATTTTGCATCATAGCATAGGGCCAGAGTAACAGTGCTCGATGAAGCCCTTGAATCTGTTGAACAAAAAATTCAGAATTATTCTTCACGGATAATATAGAATATATCATAATTGTAAACTACAAAAATAAATATTAACCTTCAAATTCATCACGCATCCAGTCCTGGGCACACATCAAAGCTTGCAAGGTATCTGATCTTAGCGAACTGCGATACTGTTCAAGAGCTTTATTCCCAGTGTTGAATACAAACTCTAATGAAGCTTTTGACATCGGCATTCCAAGAATATTCCGTGCCATCATGGACAGAATAGGATACCTTGGAGTGTGAACCTTCCACCAGTTTAATATGCTAAAATCGGCTTTTCTAGGGAAAAGCGGCTCTTCCAAGTATTTATCCAAATCTGATTTTATGTTGTTGCTCTGTGAGGTCTCATAGATGAATTTGTCGTACCCTGTCAGCCGATCATTATTAGCACCAGCACCACCAACTTGAGATGCTTCAGCTTGACCATTCGGAGCTAATGGTGAGTAAATAGCATGGCCATTATACAGAGCCTTCATACAATCTGAGACAATATTAATACAGTCTGGAGCACTATCACCATATATTTGAGGATAATAGTATTCAACCAATTTCATCTTGTATCGTGGGTCTAAGATGGCTGCAATTGCCAAAGCCAAGCTACATTTTTTCCAGTACTCATCAAATCTGCTTTTCAACTTTAGAGCCAAAGAATTAACAAAATCATCTGAGTTTTGACACCACTCAATCAACTGCAAATGAATATCACAGATCTCTGGAAAGTATGTATTTGCAGTAGGATACTTGCTTCCTGCAAAAACACTGGAAACTTCAACAAAGAGCTTTAGGAAGCTAGCAATGGCACTTATTCTATCCCACTCTGTGGCAGATGGACACATTCCATACCCAGAATCATGTTCTTGCAAAAGGGGAAATGCATCTTTGTACTCCAAAGCAGTGTCAATCATGATATATGTTGTGTTCCAATAAAATGAATTATCAAGATTCAAGCAATTCTGGCAATCAACCCCAACAATTTGAGCCATCTCAGTGAACTTTTCCTGGTTTGCCTGTGAACTTCGAACATACCGAATACTTTCCCGGACCTTGTGGATTATCGGGCTTGCTGTTTCTAAGGTATCTTGGACCATCAACTTGACAACATTAGCTGCACAGCGTGTATCAAATAATTGGCCGTCACAGTAAAGAAACCTGTGCTGGCAAAGCTGCTCTCTGATTCTACTTACAATTTTGTCATATGTCGAGTAGTTATCAAATGTCACAGAAAACAATTTCCTGTCAATATCCCAATTTCTTAGACTAGTCATGATAACTTCTGAAAGCATGTCTTCTGTTTGGGAAGGATCAGTTGTTAAAAAATTCAGAATCTTCTTTTTCAGTTGCCAAGAGTCATCTATGTAATGTGCTGTCAAACACAAGTATTCAGCATCGCCATTAGCAGTCCATGTATCAGCACTAAGGCTGATTTTACCAGGCAATTTGTCCAATTCTTCATATACTTTCTGTCTCTCCATAAGATAAATTTCCCTGCAGTCAGCCTCAACTCCATCAAATGTTGCAATGTCAAATAAAGGTTGAAGATTTCTGACAAATATACGGAAACCAATATGTTCAACCATAGACAAAGGATAGCCATGTAATATGATCATGCGAGCAAGATCAAGCCGGCTTCGCCTATTATCAAAGTTAATCCCATTGTTGAGTAACCCATCTCTTGGGTGTCCTTGTTCAAACTTAGTCCTCACAATGCTGACTGCTTCAGCCTTCCTCTGCTCTTGATCAAAACTAAAATTCGAGATGGCAAGGGTTCCCTCCTTTTTCTTTCCCCGTGTAAGCAACTGACTTATGTCATGGTTTGATCTCCTACGACATCTGATCAAATGATTTCTCAAATGTGAAGTCCCACTGGTGCTAGACCCGCTAAGTTTCCTTTTACAGTGCCTACAGATAGCCACAAAAGTATCACCTTTTTTTACTCTATCAAAATCATTCCACACAACAGATTTTAGTCTACTAGAATTGACTATAACTGCTTCCTCAGCTATCTCCATTGCTTCCGACTGTAGCAATACCTGAGAATTTTTTTAGGGAGCATGGGGAAAGTGCAAAGACACTTATTAGTTCTAAACTAGAATAAATGAAGAGACAATAAAGCTTCAATAACACAAAGGCTAATTGTAATCAAGCAGTTCTTTTAATTACCAGTTGAATATAGCTGTTCCAATCACAACAAGCACAAAGACGTCATATATATCTTGCCAGAAATTGACAAACCTTAGAAATGATAATAAATATTTCAACACTAATTGGAAGGTCTCAATGCACATAAAGGTTGTACAACTATTTCTATCAACTATTAGGAACTTCAGCCTCTAAAAAAGCTTATTAAAGAAATAATAAGTAATACTTGGGAGAAAAGGAAGTACAAAGTAATCATCAGGGACACAGCTATATTGCATGAAGGGCCTTCAATTGAATCCCCGTAGTTTAAAATTATACTGCACAAATAAGGTAAAGACTAATTTTTTTGGCATAAGGGAATCTTCTAGTGTAGCAGCAAAGGTGGCTCCAAAATTGCTTCAAGCTGCAGGGTCGAGAGCTAGGTGGACATTCTAACATTTTTTAATCTCCTTGTTAGACCTCTTGACTGTGCTACTACCAACCATATACTTCAATAGCATCAGCAACTTGTAAGATGGCTTCTAGCTTACACAAGATCCGAAGAGCTAAACTTTTTTTTAAAACTTGAAGGATCCTCTCTGGTGCAAGATACCCTTAAATTAGTAAAGTATCGTCAACTACAACATGCTCAAAAATGAACTTTTAACAGATAAAAATGGAAGCAAACTCGTGAAGAGTTCTGAAGAAAACATGACAAACAAAGTGATCAACATAGATCATTCACTGTCAACCAAAATAACAAGATACCTTGTTTTAATGAGCAAACAAAATAGCACAACTTTCTGCATTTCAAGTTTTCTTTTCTACCATTAAATGATAGAAAGAATGTAGGTATACACAGTTGCCTTATTCGTTGGGCGAGCACTATATATACATATACATATATATATATATATATATATATATATATATATATATATATATATATATATATAATATATATATAAATAGTAGACCTATGCCAGACTTTTCTACCAGTTAAATTAAGAAAAAACTATCAAATTCACCCACATATTTGGGCGAGGATCAGTATATATAATATACAAATAAACCTATAAAGGACATTTCTACCATTTAAATTACAAAAAAACACTATCACATCCACACACATTACATAAAAGCCAGATCTTTCTACCATTTACATGACAGAAAACGCTATCAAATCCGCACACTTCAGACTTTACATAAAAAATTTACAGCTTTATCAAATGTTTTTTGTTTTTTTATTTATTTATTGTTACAGCTTTTTCAAATGTCTTCTAATTATTGTTACAGCTTTATCAAATGTTTTTCTAAAGGTGAATTAAGCTAGAAACCTTTCAATTTCAAATTACCCATCTAAGGCAGCACAAGATAACTATAACTTCAATCCCAAACTAGTTGGGATCGACAATATGAATATCCATTCTGCTCCATATCCATACTTAAACCCACCTAAGATAATAAGAAGAAATTCACAACAAAACGAGGCACTAGTGAAATTCTAGCCAGCACAACACCAGAATTCCTCAATAATTTAAAAAAACACAAGGTGATTTCTTCCCATCCGCTCAAATCTTACTGCGCAAAATTACCCGGTACCTATGCTAGTGGGAGGTAGCAGGCACCGGTAGTCATAAAAAAAATTCCTCTTTAATTTACAAAGCACTACATTGTTTGGAAATAAAAGATGCAAATTTTATTGTTCAAAAAACAAAAGATGCAAACTTTACGCACAAATTAGAGATTAAAAGGCAAAATTTAAAGAGCAATAGCGTAAACGGCTCAACAAAATAGTGAATTTTGTCCAACCAAACCGGGTCTACATGACCCAGTACCCGACCCATAATCCGATTCATTAGGGTAGACGAAAAATAAAAAGTCGGGTCGGAGAAGCACATATTATTAAAACCCTATGAATATCGGATCCGAAACCTAAATTAACCCAAAATCCTTTCGGACTTCGGGTCTAAATATATCCAAAACAACAGTTTCAATTATAACACTGCCATACATGACATGAAGAGAGAGAAACAAGAGAGAAAGATAGAGAGAAACAGTGTGTGTGTGTGTGTGTGTGTGTGTGTGAGAGAGAGAGAGAGAGAGAGAGACTTACGAGAATTGAAGAACTTTGGCGTTGTTACAGAGGGAAGTTAGGGTTTGTTTGTAAGCGGTTAAGGTTTTTTGTGCGAAGGAAATCACATAGTGAAGGTGTAATTGTGTGTGATAAACGAAGAGATGAGAGTGAAGTGAGCGTCTCGTTAGCGAGAATGTGTTGTGAAGTTGGGTTGCCAAGAGAAGGCGCGAACCCGAAGAGACAAGTTGTTGGGCCTACGGTTTGGGCCTATCTTCGATCTCTTTGACAATATTTGTTGGAAAAATGACATTGTGGGTGTGTTTGGTAGAAAGGAAAATGTTTTCAAGAAAAATTAGTGGTTTTATCACTTATTTTCTCTTGTTTGGCTAGTGAGCGAAAAAAAAAATTCGAAAAATATTTTCTATTATTTGGTTAGAGAGTAGAAAATATTTTTTAAGAAAATAATTTTTTTATGCTACTCTCCTCACCCCCTTCCCCCAAGTCCCTATGTTTCATGTGCTCCCCCCAACATTTTCATGATTCTATTTTTATGACTCTATTTTCTTTAAGAATTTAATTATTGTTCTAACAATTCACACAAACCCAAAGGAACTAATGTGTTGCTTTACTTTTTTATGCAAAAATAATGTTGAAATTTGTGTTCTATCTTTTTTTTTTTGGTTCTACATCATGATAGGAAAGTACTTTTTTTTTGTTAAAATGAAAGAAAAAAAAATTTATATCGTGAAAAAAAATATTCATTTGTTGAAATGAAAAAAATACTCTATCTATAACATGAAAAGAAAATACTATTAATAATATTTCTATTTTGTAACGAACTACCCGGTTGTTTCGAGTATTACAATCCCATCTCCCCATTTACTGCTCAAATTGTGCTTTACGGTTGTTATTTGACTTGCCGGGGTAATTGCTTCGGGTCCGGTGAGGTTTTGGAATGATTTGAAACACTTATGCCTCATTTGTTTGCACTTAATGGAGGTCTAAATTTTAATCATTCAAACCTCAGACATTAAGTGCGTTTGTTTTTAAAGTCTGAATCTTAATTATTCAGATCTTAATCATTAAGTGCGTTTATTTTTTTTGCTTCACAACCACTTAATGGGTCTGAATAGGTCTGTACGATTAAGATCCATAACAGAGACTTAATTTCATTAAGATGCTATCATTCATATTCATTATTAATTGTCGTCACCGCCTACCATTATCAACTATCACCATGCCGCCACCACCATACTCAACCTCCATCACCACCATCATCCTCAATCATAGCCGCCACCATAATCGGCTACCACCACCCGCCATCCGCACCATTCCCACCACAATCATTCCCAATCACAAACATTCATCCACCTCAACTACCACAACTAACCACCCTATCACCATCAACAATCATAACCGGCACTACCCATCATTATAAACTGTCACTACCTACCACCACCTTCCTCAATCACAACTACCACCACCACCCGCCATTATTAACTATCACCACTCACCACCACCATCCTAAATCATAATCGCCACCACTGCTAATAATAACTAGCTACTATTTTGAACCACCACCATCAACCAAACCTACCACTAACCACCACATCTAGTCGGCATTCACAAGCACCATAGTTAGCCATCACCACGAGCAACTACTATATTTTTAAAAAAAATTATATATTTTATTGATAGAATATTAGACTAATGAGTATTTCATTTGAATTTTATGGTTATTAATTTTCAAATAAAGATAAATTTTATACATTAAGATATTAAAAATCAAACAGTCTTAATCATTTAGTATTCAAATCTTAATACAAATCTTAATATTCATATGTGTATTCAGATTTAGATGTCTTAATCTTAATACACATCTTGTTATTCAGATATGTATTCAGATTCATACGCCTTAATCTTAAAAAAACAAATGAGGCCTTAGTTCCAAAGTTTAGAACTTAAGTTGAAAATGATGACCGGATGTTGACTTATTTGTAACGACCCTGGAAAATTTTTGCTAAGAAAATTAAGGTTTCGTGGTGCCGAACTAGGCTTACATGTTTGAGAATGACCTTTTGGGTTGAATAATGAGCGGGGGAGTAAAGGAAAATTTTTGCCGAAAAAAGTCATTTCTGCGGCCCACTATGCGGTCGCAGAATCACTTTGCGGACCGCATAATGGCCGCAGAGTGAATCATAAGTGGGGCAAGTTTGAAGGAAGGTCTGAGGCGCATTATGCGACTGCAGACCAGTTCTGCGGTGCATTATGCGACCGAGGAATAGGTCTGCGGACCGCATAACGGTCACAGACTGAAACGGTGTTGCCCAGTTCCGGAGGGCCTTTTTGCGACCCATTTTGCGGTGGAGCTTCATTTTTTTGATTATATAAACCCGACCCCATTCTTATAAAATACTATTATGGGTCATTTTGAAGGGTTTCATCTGATATTTTAGAGAGAGGCGAGAGCATCTTAGAGAGAGAAAGTGAAGACCTAGTCATTTGTCTATCAATTCTTGTTCAAGGTTTGGAGATTTCACAAGGAACTTACTAGGGCTTCAAAGAGGTAAGATTTTCTAACCATAGTCTTCAATTTCGATTTTGGGTAAATATGAGTAATTGGGAGTATTATTTATACATACACGTACCAATAAGGTTTGTAGAAAGATTGTTGAGTTCAAATGGGTAGAGATTTGGTTGAAAATGATAGAAATCTTCAAAGACTTTAATTGAAGATTTGAGGGTTGAATTGATGTCGGAATTTGGTGAAATTTGTATGGTTGAA
Source organism: Nicotiana tabacum (assembly GCF_000715075.1). NCBI lineage: Eukaryota > Viridiplantae > Streptophyta > Magnoliopsida > Solanales > Solanaceae > Nicotiana > Nicotiana tabacum. The sequence goes on from NC_134091.1 coordinate 130,379,478, forward strand.
CTCGTAGTTGGATGGGCGTTCATAGTTTGTAATTTTTGTCGGGTTCCGAGGCGTGGGTCCCACTGAGATTTTTGAGTGCAATTTCGTATTTTATTGAAAAATTAGTATTTTCGTATGGAATTAATTCCTATAATTTAAATTGATTGAATCGAATTAATTGTGACTAGATTCGAGGCGTTCGGAGGACGATTCGCGAGGCAAAGGCTTAATGGAATAAAGAATTGCTCGGATTGAGGTAAGTAACAGTTCTAAATTTGGTCCTGAGGGTATGAAACCCCGGATTATGTGTTATATGATCGATTTTGAGGTGACGCACATGCTAGGTGACGGGCGTGTGGGTGTGCACCGTAGGAATTGTGACTTGGTCAAATTCTATGGAACTGTGTAGTTGAATAATCTGTTGTTATCTGTACATTCTCCATGTAGTAGGGAAATTAAATCACAAATCATGTTTAGATTATGTGTTGGCACTATAGGGATCCACAGAGGTTGTGTACATATTGAATTATCTGCTAAATTATTGTTTTGTACTCACTCACAGTTTACTTATTTATTTTATCTCAGTCTCTATTGTTCATTATTGATGCATCATATCATTGTTATTTGGGCTGATTTTTCATGATTATTGAGAGCCCGAGAGACGTGAGAGATTTATAACTGAGTAAGGTCGAGGGCCTGATTGTGAGATATTATACTATAGCACGTGAGTTGTCCGTGCGGATCCAGATATTATACTATAGCACGTGAATTATCCGTGCAGCACGTGAGTTGTCCGTGAGGATCCAGATATTATACTATAGCACGTGAGTTGTCCGTGTGGATTATAGCATTTGGGCTGAAGGAGCCCCTCCGGAGTCTGTACACACCCCCCGTGAGCGTAGGTATCTACCGAGTGCGAGTATTGAGTGCTGAGTGAATGAAATGGCTTAGTAACTGTGGTCCTGAGAGGATGCATTTGATTTCATTCTTATTGCACTACAATTGTCATATATCACTGTGTTGGAAATTTCTGAAAGATATTATCTTCTTTTTCAGTCGAACTTGATATGAAATTACTGTTGAGTTTTAAATGTTGAACATGAAAGTATGCCTATCTTCTTATGTTGGAAATTACTGTAATTGGACTTAGTTGTGAAGCTCGTCACTACTTTTATTTCTTTATTTAGTATTGTTACTTGCTAAGTTAGTTGTACTCATACTACACTCTGCACCTCGTGTGCAGATCCAGGTACTTTTGGACACGGTGGTTGCTAGTTCTCGGAGTTTTATTTGTTGAAAATTATCGAGGTAGCTGCTTAGCGTCCGCAAACCTTGACTCTTTTTCCTTTCTGTTTTTGTATTGTTTTACATTTTCAGACAGTGTTTTTAGCAGTCAGACTTTGTTATCATTTAGATACTCATGTACTCAGTGACACCGAGTTTTGAGAATATATCTTATGTCAGTAATTTGTGAGATTTTTCTATGGAAATTCAAATATTATGATTTCAAACTTAAGAGAAAATGTGATTTATTGAGGTTGTCGGCTTGCCTAGTATTGAGATAGGCGCCATCACGACATGTGTTATTTTGGGTCATGACAAGTTGGTATCAGAGCCTAGGTTATATAGGTCTCACGAGTCATGAGCAGGTTTAGTAGAGTCTTGCGGATCGGTACGGAGACATCTGTACTTATTGGGGATGGGGAATGAGAGGAAGGTTGGCAAAGAGTTTTGAAAAATATTTTTCCTTCTCTTGATAGAGAAAATATTTTTCTCAAATTGGAGGAAAATTAGTTTATAATAGGGCTATTCAAAACTGTTAACCGGACCGTTAACCGAACCGATGATTTATTGGCTTGTTGGTATTGGGTTCTCGGGGTAATGGTTGGTGAACGGATTGGGATTTTATAATTCGCGGCTTAACGGTTTGGGGCGGATTACTCAATTTTCTTATCGGATAAACCGTTAACCCGTTAAGAATTTTTATATTTACACTTTTATATGGGATCAACAAAAGTTACATGAGTATTATCAAAAAATAAATCTGAAAATGCCTTCAAGTTTTCAGTCAAGTTTTGTAAGTGCAGGGGATTCCGATTGTATATAAGTTTTAGTCAATTTGACCAGTTTACAGTCTTTCCCCTTTTTTGATATGAAATATGATAGATATGCAACCAAAAGAAATACTTATAATAAGTGCAGTTCAAATTATAAAGTGTTAACACATTCGATCATGTAGAAATAGATGTTAACAAGCCTAGTAAACTAAAAGGGGGTGGGACTTATAGTCAAGTCACTTTATCAGGTTTGGCCGTTTGGTATTCACAAGACTAGGAGGGTGTTTGGATTGACTTTTAAGCTGGTCAAATCAACTTTTAAGCTCTTTCTAACCTTTTTTAGTGTTTGACAAAGTTAAAAAGTGTTTAAAATAAGTTTAAAACTGCTCAAAACAAGCCAAAAGCAGTAAGCTGGGCAACCTCAATTTTGGCTTAAAAGTTATTTCTGTTAAAAAACTACTTTTTCTAAGCCAATCCAAACAGGCTCTAGAATTGTTCAAAAATTTTCTATTTGATTTAGCCGATAAACCGCTTGATAACCGCTCCTTAAGCTAAATTACATCCACCCTCTCATGGTTAAAAAGTGGTTAACTATCTCCATTAATCCAATACCAATCCGCCCGTTATCTTATTAGATGTCTAACGAATTATTATATTTATAACCCGATAACCGATAAACCGAACCGTTAAGCTTAATTATCCGCCCGATTCGCCCAATAAGCACCCCTAATTCATGAGAAAAATATTTTTCAAAACATTTAAACCAACATAACATGGAAAAATTGAAAAATATTTTCCGAAAAATATTTTCCTTCATACCAAATACACCTTTAATCTAATATAATAACCGAAAATATATATATATATATATATATATATATATATATATATATATATATATATATATATATATATATATATATATATATATATATATATATATATTTTGTATGTTATATACAAAAATTATACAGATTTTATGTACTTTTTCGGCTACCGAATATAAACATAACTAGGTTTACGACGAAACCTAGAAATCGATCATTGATCCAATTTGAGTACCTCTGCAGGATAGAGTTCAACAGAAAACTGAAGAGTAACGACAGCAAGTGATTGTGTTCAGTAGTTCCTCATATAAAATTATTGACTCTAGAGATATAGTAATATGGAGAAGACAAAATTGTTTCAAGCACTGACAGAACCGGAAGCGCCCCTTCTTTCAAAGAGAGGAGGACGGGTTATTCACATTTCATTTGATGGTCAGAGGCGAATTGAAAGTTAAGCAGTGGGAATTCTAAAGATTCCCCGGGGGAAAAATAGAGATGTCTCCTACGTTACCCATAATATGTGGAAGTATCGACGTAATTTCATAGAGTCATTCGGTCTGAATGCTACATGAAGAACATAAGCCAGATGACGGAACGGGAAGACCCAGGATGTAGAAGATCATAACATGAGTGATTCGGTAGATTTGGATTCATATATATATATATATATCCACCCATGTGGTACTTTATTCTATGATATATATAAGATCCATCTGTATAGATCCTATTTTTTTCGTCCCCCCCCCCCCCCAATTTTGTTTTAAATTCCCAAATTATCATGAGAAAAAATCCCCAATTCTCTGTTTTTTCCTTCTTCTGAAGGTCTAATTTATCGTCTTCTTTTCTTCTTCTTCTTCTATTTTTTTTTTTTAAATGTTAAATTAATCAGTTCTCATTATCTATTTTTCCCTGCTGGCCCAATTTATTTAATTTCAACCTAATAGAAAATAGATTTAACATATATATTGTCAATATTTTTTTTTTTTTAATAATCAGTATATTTTAACTACAGTTAGATAATAGAAGATGAATGTATTATTGTATTTTAGTTCTGGGAAAAAGGTCAAATTTGCTCTTAACCCTTTCCATTAAAAAATGAAATATTTTTGTTCTTATTGACTAACGACAGAAGCTTAGTTTTTAATGACAATTTAGCAATTGATGATGCCACATATCTAGTAGGTGGGCCTTTTTTTTACGAGAATAAAGGGTTAAATTTGCCCTTGAGCTAGACCATTTCACGTAGTTCAAGAGCAAATAAGTAGGGGTAAATTTGAGGCAAATTAGAGCTACGTAATTAATAAAGGTTGTAGTAGAGTGGTAAGTACTCCTTCATTCTTAATCAAATGTCTTAGGTTCGACTCCTGGATAAGGAGTCGACTATGTTAAGAAGCGCTTTACCCCAATATAGGACTTTTCATAGTGAATCTGAATTTAATCGGACTTTAATGCGAATATTAGGCATCGATTAGAAACCAAAATAAAAGTGGATTATAGTTGACGTATAGGTAGAGGCAAAGGGTGTGTGTAATTATAGGAACGAAGAATATAATGAACCACTTTGTATGATCAGCTTTCTCATGTGTTAATTTCCACTTTAATTTCTTGACCATATTCTCATTCCTTCACGAAGGAGAAAAGAAGACTTTCTCTCCTTTGAAAAGATATCCTTTACTTGCTTGTCTCATCTACCAAATACCTAGTAATAATTAGTACGTATAAAATCATGCAACTATTTTTTACATTCCCTCATTTCTCTCCACAACTTTCCTTTCTCATTGGATAAAAAGAAATTAAAGAGATCAAATTTTCACGAGGCAAGAGAGCAAAGTAAGAAAAGCAGTTCTTCAATGGGCTCTCTTGGAACTATTGCTAAGAGTTTGAATGGGCTAATCGGGTATTTTAAATTTAGTTTTAGTTTTATATCTTTTTTACCAATTTAATTCATTTATATTAAATTTTTTACATCTATTATATAAACACCGTCTATATATATATATATATATATATATATATATAACAGTCCATGCCTAGGATGACTTTTGTTGTATTGTGAAAACCATATATGTTCAACATGCATGCTAATTTTCTGCAAAGTATGGTTGAAGATTATTGTATATTTTCTTCATTTTTATTGGTTATTTTTTGTTATTTTTTTGTATTATTTGGAAAATTAAGACCTAACTTTTTATTTTTCCCTCTCCTTTTTCTTAACAGCCCTGGAGTGGAGCTTCTTTATCCTTTGTAAGTTGCCATCTAATTTAGTTGCTAGTGAAAATACACAATATATAGAATACACAACATTATGTGTCACTAATTCATTTCCCCCCCAATGAATAGGTATTCTTCTATGCGAGCAATTGAGAGCCCTTCACCACTAGATGATCAACAATGGCTAACCTATTGGGTTCTCTACTCATTCATAACTCTATTTGAGTTATCTTGCTGGCAAATCCTCCAATGGTAACAACATATTATGTACAAACGTCTAGAGATATAATTTTGTGAATTTTAACTTATATACATGGATAAAATTAGGGGCAGCCTGATACACAAAATATCATGTGTTTACGCAGGGTTCGAAAAAGGATCGCACCCCAAGAGGGTGTGATATAAACAGTCTACCCTCATGCAAGCATCATTGATTGATTCTACGACTTGAAACTCGTGCGACCTAGGTCATATGTTTGCAAGTTTATTGTTCCTCCAAGGCTCCCCTTCATGTTATGTTATGTTACTAGCTTGCCTTATTTTTCAGATTACTAGTCACCTCTTTCAATGAACGATTACATATAGTCATCTTTAATTAGATGACCTATAAATATTCTATTACATTGTCAGTGTATAGTTTTGTATATTCTGAATTCAGTGGTGGAGCTAGAGCTTTGACTATGGGTTCGGTTGAATCCAGTAGCATTGATCCAAACCTTGTATTTGTTTTAAAATGTTCATTTAAAACTCAGGAACTTAAAAAAGTTAGAATCACGAACTCACTAACGTTAAATTTTGGCTTCGCCTCTACTTGAATTTGTTCATATTACATTAGTAATGTCATTGACAGGCTTCCATTTTGGCCATACATCAAGCTTGTATGTTGTATGTGGTTGGTGCTACCAATTTTCAATGGAGCAGCTTATATACATGAGAATTTTGTAAGGAGGCATGTTAAAGTTGGAAGTCGTATTAGCTCAACTTATCCTGAAAACCAAAGAAAGGCTCTTCAAATGATGAGCTTAGATGCAAGAAAATCAGTTGAGAGATACATAGAAAAATATGGACCAGATGCCTTTGATAAGGTCGTCAAAGCGGTACGAACAATAATTCCCGAACCAGTTTAATTTCTATACATTGACAGTATATTACTAAACTATTAGTTGGGACAACGATCTATATATATATATATATATATATATATATATATTGGTCTAATGGGCCCGTTGGAAAAATTGTCACTTTCTTTTTAAATCAGTGTTTGGCTATGAAATTTTCAATTTTCGCTTGAAGATGAATTTTAGAATTTTTCGAAATTTTGAAAACTCCAAAAAACTATTTTTCAAAATTTTCGCTCAGATCAATCGTAAAAATTCAAAAACAACCCAAAATTATATTTATATCCAAACACAACTCTAATTTTTAAATATCATTTTCACTTGAAAAAAAAATTCACTTTTTTCGTAGTTTTACAATTCTTATGTCCAAACCAAACCCACTAAGTCATTCTTATTGTGAATTTGATATGTTTTCAGGCGGAAAGAGAAGCAAAGAAACACTGAGGAAACGAGTGATTTCAGAAATTTCTCTTACCTTACCAACAACAACAGAGTTTTTCTTTATTTACTAAATTGTTTATGTTTCAATTGGATATGTTGTATATCAATTTGTATTTTGAATTTCAAAACCCTTCCACATAAGTGAAATTACAAATATATGTGAGTCTTTTCTTATATATTAATTTGGACAGTCATTGAGATTATTCGTGTTGTATTCAGGGAAATAAGTAAAAACTAACAAGGATTAATACAAAGTAACTTTAAATAAAAAAAGAAAACAAGAGAAAGTAAAAGTATTTTGGAAAGCTGAGAAATTAGATTCTTGCCAAACCACCATCTTCCTTGTGTTTGAAAACTTTTTGACAATGAGCGTTTTAGAAAACATTCTTTTTTTTTTCTTTTTTTTTCCCTTCATTTTTCTGTATTTAGGGACACTCACCAAAGGCAGATCCATAATCTAAATTATATGATTTCAACCTTTAAGATTTTTTGTATTGAACTCCTTATATTTTTACAGTTATGAGTTCATATTTACTATTTTTTGTAATTCAAACTTACGTTTTTAATTGAACGAGTCACTAGAATACTACATGTGTCCCTGCTCCTCACCCCAAAATAAAACTACTAGAAAACATAGAAAATAGTTTACGTTGGAGTCCTATTATGTTGGCCGGACAATAACGGATCGAATTTGCAAACAGCTATGTCAAGAAAGTTCAATCAAAATGAAGCAACCAACATTACCTTGATTTGTTGCTCTTCTGATATCCTTTACCAGTTAAAAGTCTAGCTCAATTCCTCCGAAATGAAATGAATTTTTTTATTTTTCGTTATCAATATACTTTAAGGTTGGCCATCAATTTTATTAGATTAGAAATTATTGTTTAACATAGAAATTTACATGTAATTAATTATAAGTGATCTAAATATGTAAATATTTCTATAACATTACGAATAGTTTGGTTTGGGAACAAGTTATCTAAAAATTATAATAACGTAATTTAATACAAGGATAAAGCAGTGAGAGACTTATTTAGTGGATATTGATAGATATTTGATTCATTGGACTATGAAAAAGATATACAAGGTTTAATATAAGCATGTATTTGATGTATACTAAATAAGTTGGGATAAATTTTTATTTTCAATTTTACCTTAGATTTTGTTTTATATCGGGATTAGTAAACCGGGGATTATTATCCGAACCTCAATGTGGAATAGAATAATACTATAATTGTGATATAAATTAACCCCGGCATTACTAATCCTGAATTCAAAAATTCAACAAAATACGAAATAAAATAATCTCCCATCTAATCCCAAAATTATTATCTATTATCTCACCAACCAAACAACTCGTTAGTATATAGAATTTGAACTCCAATGAAAAACATCTGCATTGCTATTTTCCATCATCTCCTCTTTCTTTCTGTCTCCCCCCATGGCTTCAAATGTCCTATGACCCTACCTTAGGTTTCAATTTCTCACTCAATATGATCATGTCCCCACTTCTCACCTGTCATTTCAGTCAGCTCAGTTCAAACTCACCCCCCCCCCCAAGAAAACCAAACTTCAATACCCTTAAAAAAAAAAAAAAAAAAGTACGGTACACGTGGTATCCTGCGTTCACAGCTTTACTCAAAGTCCGGATAAGGGCCATATTTCAAAGGGTATGATGTAGACAGCATACCCTAATATAAGTATTAATGTTTATTTCTATGACTCGAACATGGACTTATATATCACACAAAGTAACTTTGTTGTTACTCCAAAACTTTCGCGTCAATACCCTGCTAACAGTTCTTGCAAAATTTGATTCTATACTTAAAACCAAATAGAGCTACAACAATTGATCAGAAGTTCAGAACTTCACAGACTTTAACACAATGTATCCATTTTCACTCTCTTTATTTCCTCTGCTTCTACTCCTCATGTTCATCTTCTCATTTCTTTCTATCCCTTTTGTCTCAACCAATCAACATGCAAATAACAAGAATCTCCCACAGCCAATTACTAACATGGAATCCCAAGAACTTGAAATCCTTTTCAAGATTATGGAATCCATGTCCTCTGATCAAAATTGGAGAATTTCCTATCCAAATCCATGTAAACAAAGTTCATCTTGGCTTGGAATAGAGTGCAAAAAAAGTAATATTGATAACATGTTTCATGTTACTAGGCTTGATTTTGGTACACATCCAAATCCAACATGCAAAAATACAGCAACTTTCCCTTCACAAATTTTTCAACTCCCAAATCTTGAATCTGTTTTCTTTATACAATGTTTCGCATATAGCAAAACAAGAATCTCTTTTCCAGAAAAAAGAATTCTTGGCCTTTCACTCCAGCAGCTTAGTCTAAGATCAAATCCTTCACTTATTGGCTCAATCCCACCTCAAATATCACTACTAAAGTCACTTCAAATTCTCACTTTGTCACAAAACAATCTTGTTGGTCAAATTCCTTTAGAAATTTTTAGCTTGAGTTCACTTGTACATCTTGATTTAAGCTACAACAAGCTTACAAGCAAAATCCCTTACCAAATTGGTAATCTTAAAAATCTTGTTGGCTTAGATTTGAGCTACAACAATTTCATTGGTCCAATTCCGAATACAATTGGCCAACTTGGTACACTTCAAAAGCTTGACTTAAGCTCCAATTCATTCACTGGAAAAATTCCAGAGAGCATAGAAAATCTACATTCTTTGATTTTCTTGGCTTTGAGTAACAACAAATTAAGTGGGAAGTTTCCTAAAGGTTTACCTAAGTTGCAAAGTTTGCAATATTTTCTTATGGATGACAATCCAATGTTTATACAACTGCCAATAGAGTTTGCTCAGCTGAAAAAACTTCAAGAATTGAGACTTGCTTCTTCTGGTTATTCAGGGAAAATACCATCAAGTTATTCACAGCTCTTGAATTTACGCACATTGTCATTACAAAATAATCGATTAACGGGTGAAATCCCAGTTGAATTTTCTAGTTTTTCACATATGTATCACTTGAATTTGAGCAGAAATTTTTTGGATGGTGTTGTTCCATTCAATTCAAGTTTCTTGAAAAGGCTTGGTAGGAATTTGGACTTAAGTGGAAATCCAGGGCTTTGTTTTAATCCACCTGAGGCAAATGGAGTTTATCTTGGAGTTAATATATGTGGGAGAAACAATACTAGTTCTATAACTATGCCATTGAAGAAATCTGAAGCTTCATATGGAGTAATGAAGTCATTTTTTCTTATGTTTGTTTTGTGTACTATGGCTTTGTATCATTTAGTGTTCTTTGTTTAGGAATTAGGTTTGGTTGTATTATTGATTCTTTCTAGTAAATTATATCTCCCAACATGTACTTCTGAGTCTATTAAGTAGCATAATTATTTCTTATTACTATTTACTTTGCAATTATTAATATTAGCGTTTAAATTTTATATACTGACTGCATTAAAAAACTCATATAACAGATTACTTCAAATTCAAATTCACTGATAATGTAAAAAGAATATTTACATTGTCAATGACTCTAGGTTCGAGTTGCATTTCACCCCTAACCATAACTTATCCGTTGATTCTTCAACATCGGTCAGTTTGAATCTCCACTTAGTTTCACCCAAGTTTCATCCCGGTCATGGATAGATCACCTAGGTTCGGGTCCATAAGCAGTGACAACTGCCCTATGAAGACTCGCTTTTGCTACGGCTCCGGTGGGTTCCCTTGACCAAGCCACTGCCTATGAGTCGCCGGTTCATTCTTCAACATGCAAAAACGCCTTCACAATAAATTTTCAAATGTGACATTATCAACTATAATTCCTGTTTAATAAAGATATTTACTTTTTTTTGGTCGAGTAAGTAAAGTTTAATAATAAAGATATTTTCAAAATAAGTAAAGTTTAATAATGGTTTTAGTATAATAATTTTAGTATACAAAGAAAATACATAAATTAATTAATACTCATAGCAACAATTCTTTCGTCTAATATATATGTCAGAGAATTGACTATTTCAGTGTAACTTTTTCTCTTCAAATTGAAATGCTAAAGCATCCATGGTGAATGTGCGTTCAACATATTTCTTGAATTTTGTATGCAATTTTTTTTTTATTGCAAAAATTTTAACAATAGCCTCAATATAATAGAAAAATATCTTAAATTTTACAAGCAAGAAAGACGAAATTCAAGTATTGGTTTGGATGAAAAATATTATACTTCACCTTTGAAAGGATAGAGAGAGAAAAAATCTTTATCTTAAAAAAAAAACTCTCACCAAAAAAATATTGCTTAAGGGGGTTTCCTTTCTCATTCAAAATGTGAGGTGTTATTATTTTTCAACCAGGTTAAAAGGGGTAAAGTGAATTTTACTCTACTTGAAATGCACATTCTCCTATCACCATTCTTTTTACCCAAAAAGAAGTAAATTTAAAATAAATATAAATAAAAAAACTAAGAGGCCAGTAAAGAAAAGGAAAAAGGCCAAAAATGTCCCTTCAATAATGGGAAATAGAATAAATTTGCCATTACTTCAAATTTGGTCCTAAACATACCCTCATCAATAGTAGATTAATTCATATATATGCCCCTCAACTACGAAAAATAGAACAAATTTGTACTCCATTTGAATTTGGTCCCAAATATGCCCTTATTATGAGTGGACTAGGTCATATTTGCCCTTCAAAATTAACTGATCAATCCTTTTATCTTAGGGTAAATTTTAACTTCTATTCTAAAACAACTAGAGGAAGAACAATAAGAAGTAAAAAAAAAAAAAGACAGTAGAATTTTTTCAGAAATACACATTAAAAGCAAATATTCACAAAATATTTTATTTTTCTCAAAGGACAACTAATGAGTCTTCTCTCTTTAAGTTTCTCTCTTTGCGAAGGCCAATACTCTCTTGTCTATGCAATTATAATTATATGCATAAATTTATCTCAAAAGGAATAAATCTAATGTTTATGAATTTTATTCTTTTAGGCATTATAACAATTGCAATTTCTTCAACAAGATTATAACTTTTTGTTAAGTGTATAAAATAACTCCATGTGATTCCTTCATTTACTTTTAATTATTTTTTATTGATTTAAGCATTTCAATTTTATTTGTATT